>NC_139348.1:75063582-76386691 GCF_055883805.1 Amblyomma maculatum
TCTGTGTACCTAAAATCAACATTTGTAGAATGGAATGGTTTACACTTTATCCAAAGTCACAGGATCTGCACTGGATCATGTATTGCCCCGTTATCAGTGATCTGTTCTTAGCTATGCATGACAGAAGTCTCAGGAACCACTTCAAACACTAACAAGTTAAAAATATTTTCTGCTTTGTGGATGATTTCTTAGTTCTTTTCGACTGTGACAAGGAAGCAGTTTTTTTTCATGAAGTACCTGAAATTTTTAGTGTCCTTAAGAGTGCCCTGGCTCCCCTTAAATTTATGCACGAAATGCCGGACAATGATTCCATGCACATCCTGGAACTAAGAATCTTCTTTACACCCAGTTATGTGTGCCGGGCATTTAGACCAAGGGGAAACAATCCCTTCCTAACATGCAACTCCGCTCGTTCCAAAGCTGGTCAAAAGAAATATCATCCAGTCTGCCCTTGTCAACGCTTTGAACAAGTCATGCGAGCACAAATTGCAAGAAAGCTTCTTGAAAAAGGTATGCAGGCTCACGCAATCAGGGTACCCATTACAAGTCCTCTCCACTGTCACAGAAAAAGTGCTGAAAAACACCAAGTGCAAAAACACAATCACTGGCTGAAGTGCACAGGCCACGCAAAAAGGTTGCAGTGATTCGTTGCATGCACCAAATTTCCCACAACCTTACGATGAGTGAAAAGAAAGCAGGAGTTGACGTTCTTTTCTGCCCCTGAGCAACTATTGCAGCTTTCAGGATCGTTAATGAAAAAGAAAAGATGCCGCACCAAGAAGCACAGAAAACCCTTAGCAGCATGTGCAGAAGGCGCTCACTCTAAGCCTTTCACTTGCCGTAAGGTATACATGGACAAACAAGCCGATGCATCAATGAAAGGCTAATGGAGCATTAAAATGACTTATCAGGTATATCCCCCAGGAATCTGCCCGTCCACTGCAGGAACTGACTCAAAGAAGCCATGGCACCCAATCTTTGAAAAAAAAAAAACAGTGTTAAAAACACATTGGTAAAGCTGACACATGAAATAGTCGAAGCTGCCAAGATTTTGAGGCTCAAGGATGATCGTGTTAGCACCCCCTCCATTTCACTTTTGGACAAAGAGATTGCCTTTCCTTATGGACTTCTCTAATCTAGCCTGGTTTTAGCTTTGTTACATTTGTTGAATTCATTTCTTGACATTTTAGCTTTCTTGTTTGGTTTTATGCACCTCATCTTCATCCTTTCGCTATGTTAATTGTTGACTTCACCCTTGTTGATCATGCGCGTTTCGTTCATTTGCTTTGGTTTAGCTATTTAGTACTGCTTGTGTTCTGCATTTGGCAATGTCAATTGTTGGCTTCATTGTCGTTCTTCATGACGCTTATTTTTTTTTTCAGTTTTAGTGCACTTCATCTTATGCGTTTTGTTGTGCTAATTTTTAGCTTTACCTCTGCTACCCATTTTCTGCTCCCCTTCCACATTTGTAATTTTTTTTTGTACTTATTAGTCCACTTTCCATGTGTTGGCGGCTTAAAAGATAACTTGCCTATTTCGTTTTCTCCTCGTTCGGGTTTGCCCTTTCGGTACTTCTTTTGGTTTTTTGTCACATTAGTTTTTGTTGCCACAAATGTCAAAAATTGCCACTTGTCTGTGCCTTTATGGGTATATAAGCAGGGTATTAGTGGTTACAGAATAAAATTGAAGTTCAGCACCTGTATTCGTCATTTATGTGTTCTTAACTCTGGCCGTGTGGTTAAGCGCTGTCAATCATGGCTTACAAGAATGGGCATTTTCTGCCGCAGCATTCTTTCCCTATCGTCACGGCGCACATTGTGAAAGTGCACCTTGAAATGCTTTGTAGCCCATTACACTAGCTTGGCATCCTAAGGTCGCTGATATGAAAGCCACTGAAAACATTTCAGGCATTAAAAGCCAATTTGCAAAATATGGTCCTGCACATTGCAAATTCTGATGAGTTATGGAAGGCCATCAAAAGTGCGTGGCAAGAGCTGAAGCCAATGCAACACTGTCATGCCAGTGCTCTATGACTCCTTGCTATGCCAAGTCTACTGTCATCGAGCTCGGCGATGACTTCCTCAGCTACTCAACTTCCTGTGTGAACTCAACATTGGTCCCCACCCTCATTTTCTTTTTTTTTGTGTGTGTGTTTCTGCTGTCATAGAGCTCGGCGATGACTTCCTCAATTACTCAACTTCCTGTGTGCACTCAACATTGGTCCCCACCCTCATTTTCTTTTGTGTGTGTGTGTGTGTGTTTCAGCAAGCACGGTACGCAGCAGATCACTGAAATGTTTCCCAATTTTTTTTTAGATGTAGGACATTTTGTGTTATTTTGCACAGCAACAAAGAATATTCTTTATGACTCTACAGTTAATTCGTGAGCCATTCTTAGCAGCTTCTCTTTCTTATGAGCATGACCTAAATAGCAACTTAACTTTTTTGAGGTTTAAAAGTGGCTTTATCACAGCATGTCCATGCTGCAGCTATAAAAAAAGTATACATACTGTTTATAAGTGACTTTTCTGTAGAAGAAAAAAATATGCCAGGAAGTGAAAATTAACAATTCATTTTCTTCGGATTAACTCACCATTACTTCCTTGATTGGCTGCTACACGCGACACTAATCTTCAGAGCATAAAGTGCAAGCAAACACATTCACATACTCAAGCTGCTTGCCCATCTGAAGTGCCCTAAAATGCAATGACGTCCTTAGACAGAACAGCCTAGGAGACCATGGCAACAGCTGACTGCACTTTGTGGGCATGTGCTTAGCCTAAGGCCGCGGTTCCTTCACTTGTACAGCATAGGTAGGCAAATAAAGCATTTATCACCATTAATCATGGTAGTGCCTTTTGAGAATCATGTGACGGAAGAACACACTTACGAGCTTAATGCTGTTCACGGGACGCCTTTAGCAACCAAGCAAGCATCCACCCTGAGCAAGCAGCTGTCTTCCTGGAGAACATTTTCAAAAACGTCTATGTCAGTGTACACCTGGAAGTGCAAGGAACAAAACTGTAATGCCTCACTCAACCGGACGCAAACGTGACTGCCGATGCATATTTGTGATGATAAAAAATGGAAGTTATTAAAGTATGTATGCACAAGAACACATACTTCTGCGTCTACGGAAGAAAATTAGCGGTTACAGCACTGCCAAAACAAATAGCGCCTATGCGCCTCCCATGTTCGAACAAGCGACAAAGCCACTGTTCCCAGTACAAGAAAATAGCGCTTGGTAAAACTGAGGCTTCAAAATATGTGCTAATGAACAGAAGTCTACACGCTTTTGCGCGTATTTTAAACTGGCAGTTGCGAGAAAAAAAATAGAACCGAACCTTACCTGAATGACTCCATTATTGTCCGGAGACCGTTGATGCCGTTGGCGCGCGAGCATTGAAAGCAAGTTGCAGGTCATATCCTGTGTGCGCGCTGCAAATGGTGAACATTGCGAAGGCTTGAGGCTTGCGATGCATTTCATAATGATATAACAGGATAGTTTAAGAGGTCAAGCCGGCGGTAATAAAGGATTGCTAAGCGAAATACGATGTAACTGACAGGCAACAAAAACAAACAACGCACAGCTAACGCAGCACTTGAACTGAACAAGGAGAGCAACAGTTGCGCAACGCAAAAAAAAAGAAGAGGGAGCGTGAGTTTGATGACAATCTAGTTTTTGTAAATGCATAAATTATTTTCAAATAATAAAGTTCATTTGTGAAGTAGTTGGTCGTAGGTTATTCATTTCTTCAGGTAAGTTTGGTTTGAGCAGTTGACAGTTTCGTAGTTGAAAACAGTAGCAGACGACACGCCTGGAAGCCTTTACCCTTGATAGCTGATTACTACTATTTAATGCGGTACCACACAGACAGGAGGAAAAAATGAAAAAGAAGCCTGCTTCAGTGTCCAATACGGACACTTGTGCTGCCCGAGCAACAATCGAAACATGTGTGGTACGGAAAGTTATAATTTCTTTATCGCAGGAATAAAACAACCTTTAACGCTATCTAAATCTGCAGGAGTAGAATGTTCACTTTACTCATCTTTTCTTGGAAGATTGAAACGCCATTTCACTCTTCCTCGCATATGGCAGGAGTTAAGTGACATCTGCAGGAGTAATTAGGCTGTTTGACTCTTGAAATAAGAGTTCCAGTTCTTAGAGTGTACCCGCTACGCTGAGTACGCGTCTGGGACATTGTCACATCGTCAGCATAGCCGCAGATGGGCACACTTAGTGGACCGACTGGGAGCTTGGTTCTTTTGATGGAGGGATCCGTGACGAGGCTTTGTAGCAGCCTCTCTATCGCTTATGTGTAGAGTAGCGGGGAAAGCGGGCACCCCTGCCTGACGCCCCGCTCTACCACGAAATGCTCAGAGACTCACCCTTGAATAATGACTGCCGAGCGTGGCTCTGCGTACAGTACTTGCACCATGCGGATATATTCCTTGTCAATCCTGGCTTGATGCAGCTGGTTGACTAGGTATTCATGGCACAGCCAGCCAAATGCCTTCTCCTGGTGCAGGGACAGTAGGATGCCTCCGAGGTCGTACGATCGCAGCCACGTTATGAGGTCTTTCAGTGCGAGAACATGTAGCTCAACAGATCGACCGGACACACAGCAAGCCTGGTAAGGCCCAACAATGTTGGAGAGCGTGGGTGTCAGACGCAATGACAGATATTTCGATAAAATCAAGAGCCCCTCATTCATGCTGGGGCTGAGTTTTCCTTCTCCCAGTAGAGTGTTCAATAAGTGGGTCGAAGGCGTTTTCAAAAGCGGCTAAAGAAGTTTAAAAAGGCGGGTGGTAGGCCATCGGTTCCTGGACTCCTGTTCAACTGCATAAATTTAAGTGCTGCGTACAGTTCCTCGCCGATGAGCCATGTGGCGTCCACGAGGGGCTTTTATTCCGGGCTAGGGGGGGGGGGGGGAGAGCTCGGATTTCAGAGTGTATATAGTTCTTGGAAGAAGCTGCGTGCTTTCTTCATCAATTTTTCTGGGGTGGTAGTGATAATTCCTGATGGGGTCCTGCACTGGCGTCAGTGTGTTGCTTTTAGTTGCGAGGCGACGGCGCGAAAGGTGTCTTGAACACGATGCCTCGCATTCCCAGCGTTCGGCGCGTGCTGTTGCGCGCAGTTTATCGCATTGTCGGTTGAGCACCTGATGAAGCTCAAAGCGGATTACCACGAGCATTGGCGCGATGCTGGGGCATTGGCATATAGGAGCGTAAAGCACAATTATCGCGTCCGAAATATTTCGAATAACTTAGCGCTCTCCTCTTGCGGCTCTCTTCCCCCACTCACGGAGGCATTCCCTCACCGCATTCTTCATCTGATTCCCACTCTTCTTCATTCATGGAGGGAGGTATATATCGCCTCATTGTTGAAACTGTGTCTTGTTGTATAAGTTCAATACCGAGTAGGCGCGTATTTAGTCTCCAGATCCATTTTGCATAAGGAATAATGTCAGCAGCACACATATGCAGCACTAGAAGCGGGTGGTCGCTAAGAGCTGTTTGGAATACCCAAATGGACTGTAGCGCTGACATTATTTTGGCCGAGACATACACTCGATCTATACGGCTTTCTAGACCACGACCCGTCCAAGGCATGCCTGCTCGGCCAGGTTGAAGCAGACGTCAGCTGTCTTTGAGGTCTAGTTCCTCAGCTAGATCTCGGAGGGCCTGGGCGCCTCCATGATCTCCTCCTGTGCGTCTGAGTGTGCCGCGAAGAGAGCGGTCCTCTATGTGAAGGGCGCAGTTGAAGACGCCCGTGAATATGACGCGGGCTGGGCCTATGAACTTTTTCTTCAATACCCTCAAAGAAATCACGTTATCCGGAGCGGCATGGCGCATATATGTTAATGACGCGGATGCCGTTGCTCAGGTCGGTTGATATATAGCGGCCTGCGTTGTGCCGGTCGTGGCGAATTAAGGATAGACCGGTATCCCGTAGGAGGATAAGTGCCACCCCCCCGGTTCCCCTCCCAAAGTTCCAATACGAACGCGTGCCGAATGGAGCTATGTGGATAGTCTCAACTTGCTTCGCAGCTTTGGTGAAACCGCGGATGTTCCGGGGGGCAAGAACAAGTGAAAATGCCAGTATGTAGCAACTAGGAAGGAGGGAGAGGCGCGGTCGCATCATGAGGAGTTGGGAACATCGGGAGTGGCGGCGGGCGACTCCAATAAGAAGTTGTAAGAATCGTTGAAGATTACAGAAACACAATCGCAATTGGTAGCGTTGCAGAGATGGCATACATGGGGTGGCTCGTCCTCAGTCCTGGAGTCGCTGGCGCTTGACGGCGGCGGGGTTTTGAGGAATGTGTGCTTGGTGGTTGGTGCGTTCACCGATGGTTTTGAAGATCTCGAATCAGCCGTTTTCTTCCCCTTTTTCTTTTTGGCACTGCGTTTGCGCTTTGGACGCTCACTGAGTGCTTCCATGTCTGTTACATCCTCAGCTGCGGCGATGTAATTCTTTGACGCAGCGGCGATACCGACAGCGTACTGTTGCTCCTCGCCCGTGATGGCTGCTGGCGGCTCGTGCCGAGCTTTAGTGTCAACGTCTTCTGACGAGGTCTCTTGGGGAACAGCACGTATCACGTGGCTGTTCGCGTGGGTGGCCTCATGACGCGCCATCGCGTTTCGATGATGATGTTTTTTCCACCGCGTTAAGAGGCCCCCTACTGCCCGCTCCTGGCACGACGGCCTGAGGAACCAGGACGCGAACCTCCTAAACTAAGGGCTGGCGAATATACGTTGGTTATTCGCGGCATCAGCCGCCAGGCGGACGGCTCTTTCCTGGTCAGCGGGGACTTCGCTTTGCAGTAGGATCTCCCAGGCTTCTCTTCTTTTAATGTGGTCCCTAATGCCTGGTGACTTAGGGCATTCCCAAAGTATACGGTCGAGGGTCCCCTAGCTTCGCATGCTTTAGATTTATCATTTTCCTCTAATCTATCTGTGTGTGCAACAATGATACAATCAGTCATGAAGTGAATCGAAGGTTATAAAAGTAGAGAGAGTTTATTGTCTTCCACACACATAGGTACTTGTATGTAGACACACACGCACTGTAGTACATACATGGGAGGACAACAAAAGGTCCGATACTAAGAACAATCACATATTAATAGTTATTCCGTGTTCATCAGTACCTACAAAACACAAGCTGAAAAGGAATTACAATGAGAAACGTAATAACATATGATTAAATCTTATATGGCAATACACTTCCTCATGATTTGGGGTACGTAACAAAGGGGGGGGGGGTTAGTACGGCAAAGCTGGCATAACAAGCCTTCCATACCGAACGGCGAAGAAATGGGTGTGCCAGTGCTGCAGAAACAGCGCCTCTCCATCTCTGTCCAGTTGATCAGAGAGATACTTCCGCAACAGAAGACGCAGTCGCTGCAGCGCTGGGTACATGGCGCCTCTCCATCTCTGTCCAGTTGATCAGAGAGATACTTCCACAATAGAAGACGCAGTCGCTGCAGCGGTGGGTACATGGCGCCTCTCCATCTCTGTCCAGTTGAACAGAGAGATACTTCCACAATAGAAGACGCAGTCGCTGCAGCGCTGGGTACATGGCCCTGGCTGGTTGTCTACGGACTTCAGCAAGGCAACGCCTCTTCCACAATACAAAATATACACAGGCGACTACTAGCCGCGCAAAACATCAGTGGTGGCATGGCGCCAGGGCCACCGTGCACGGAGAACATCCTTCTCACTAAGCGCCACATGCCCAGTACGACTGGGCATTCAAATAACGCGTGCCTCATTTTTTACGTGCGGCCGCAGTATGGGCATTGGTAAATCGGCACGACATTCCACATGGCGAGGCATTCTCGCGTGGGTAACACGCCCCACCCCCGGCGGCGCCACTTGAAATCGCGGACCTCGGAAGGCATTCGGCTCACCGCCCACCGACGCCACTTGTTGACGGCCGTTCGGAGCTGGTCGTCGCGGTTTAGACGCGAGGATGCAGCTATCTCGCCTACTTGCATTGCGGGCACCTCAAAAATATTGAGGTCAGGCAGGTCGCTGTTGACCGCTGTCCCAAAGCCTTCTACTGTTTGGTAGAACCTGTGAGGCCTTTCGGCCTGTGGTTCAGGTGCCGGTCTGCAGTAAAAGCCCGGCGAGCTGTGCTCAGCCAGTACTGTAACAGGGAGCGCCCCGAGTACAGCGGATCATTGAGCAGCGTGTCGAGCAGTTTCGTCGCGAGAACTCGGCCCACCGTGTCGACGCATGGCAGCCAGATATCTCCCCTTTCTTGCGGTAGGTGGAGGAAACGGCGCGCGACAAGAGCTGTCCCGCCATCCCAGACAAACACCCCCGCCAGGGAGGCAAGGCGACCTACCATACAAGGCCTTTGCATCACCTTCTCTCCCATCAGCGAACTTCATGACAAATGGATGAGCGATAAAGGATCAGCCACTGAATCTGCGCGTACAGGCATGGGTAAAAGGGCGAGATGACATCATGTGACTCGACACAGATTCGCGCTTGCACTTTCATTTGCTGGTACTTTATCGCCATCCGCCTGTCGTGACGTAGGCTGCTGGGGTGCGCAGGCCTTGCCAAGATCTCGGTGGCGACGCTTTTGTCGAAATTGCAAAGTGGGCGGCCTCCGACATAGCACTTGTGGCTCGCGTTACCACATCCTGCCACTTCCGCGGTGATACGCCGCTCGCTTCAAAAAAGACGCCCAGCACACGGACCACGTCGACAAATGGAACACAGACTGGGATAGGGTCCGCGAAAGAGCCAAATCGCAGCGCGTGGCTTCTACTGGAGTTCAACTGCGTTACCCGGCTACGTCGTCGTAATTGTCCCTCGTAACCATGTTCAGCACTGCGCATGGGCGCGTAGCTGCGGGGGGCTGACCGAGTGGAGCAGGAAAGGATTGGTTTGGTTCTTGGGGTTTAACGTCGTTAAGTAGCTCAGGCTATGAGAGACGCTGTAGAGGAGGACTCCGGGAATTTCGACAATCTGGGGTTCTTTAACGTGCACTGACATCGTACAGTACACGGGCGCCTTGCTTTTCGCCTCCATCGACAAGAGGCCGCAGAGGCCGGGATTCGATCCTGCGTCCTTGGGAACAGTAGTCGAGCGCCGTAACCACTGCGCCACCCAGGCGGGCAAAGGAGCAGGAAAGCGTTTGGCGGCATCGCACGCTCCCAGCATAGAAATGAATTCGGCCAAGAACGTCGTTTGATCCCGACCGCTGGCGGCTGCGTTTCGATGGAGGCGAAACAAAGGGGTGTGCGTGTGGTTTACAATGTCCGTGCCCGTTAAATATCCCCAGATGGTCGAAATTACTTCGTAGCCCTGCGCTACGGCTCTCCGTTCTTTCTTTCTTTCCACTTTCAGACCCACCTTGCTCCCTTCCCTGACGGCGCAGTTAGGTGTCCGCAGAAGCATGTTACAGATACGCGCCTTTTTTGTTCCTGTGAAACAAATAATATTATTATTATTAGAACGTCGCTGTCCCATGAAAAGCGGTGGCCGTTGTCTTTCGAACTTAATTCTGAGACAAGTTGCATCACGATTTTCTTGTTTGCGCGATCAAACAGACCCTTTGTTGCGCACAATGATGCAGATGCGCTTAGGTAACTTGATACCTGTCTTATGCGGCCAGAAATCGTGTTGGGAGTGGATTTTTAAGACACGTTATTCTTGCCTTACAAATTTTGCCTGACCGTTTTTCAGTTGAGTATTTTAGTTCTGTGTCTAGGAAAAAAATGTATAAGGACTTGCTCAACCTGTTCGTACCCATACCTTTATACCGATCCATATATTGTGGAGAGCCAGGACAAGATGTCCTAAAGACAGGAAGATGCTGCTAAAACCGACCGCAACTCGTTTGTCTACAAGGTTCACTCTGGTATCCTTCCCGTGAAAACATGGCTTAATGAAAAAGGTATACTTGTACCTTGGACCGTTAATTGCACAATATGTAAAAAATCAGAGTCCATGGATCACGTTTTTATAGACTGCTGGGATCTTGTTTTTCACTGGGATATATTACAAAGAAATTTAAAAAAAAAAACGACTGCCCATTAATCCTTGCGGCATCCGGTTTCTACCCGTGCAAAATGACGAGGTCCCATATGACATTATTATGGTGCTGGGCTTCCACACCATTTGGTAAACGCAGATGGCGTTTAAGCACTCCGAAGAAATGGTACGATCGGTCAGGCGCAACTTCATTGAAAGTGCCACATTTCTCAGAGATGTCCTCGGCAGTCAGCCAGAGTAGCCTCAGTGGATGAATTTGACGCATAGATCACAATGAAAAAGTTTTGAGACATCTTAAGTCAAAGGTACGCTAGTGATTTTTATGCCGGTATGTACTTTGTTTACCGGCAATAAAGAAAAAAAAATCGGTCTACTTTGATGTGTTCAACGGAACGCTTGTTCTCTTCGATGCAACAATGGGAATTCCACGCCGGCTGAACTGAAGCGCATAACCGCTAGTGGCCACTACGAACCGCCTGCCTATACGAATAGTTTATTTGCTGCGAATTCTTTCTAAGCCATGAGCGATGCAACCTTAGGAAGTTCTTTGATTGGCGCTGTGTGCAGGGGTACACATGTCTTGCTCGAATTATTTGCCTCAATCTATCGCAAAGATGAAAAAGGTGATGAGCTGTGCTCATATGTCGCATTAGGAATTAACGTAATCATTCGTATTTTTTACAAGAATGTTGTTCCTAGGCCCCGAATATGAAGCACTGCGAAGACTGTACTGGAGAAATAAGAAAGCCTGAACGTTGCGTCTGCCCAGGATACATGGCGCCCTCGTTGTCGAATACGACCAGGATATAACCGGTTGTCGAACACGACCGGTGTTAATAACTGATTTACAGGAAAGGAAAGGCACAGCATCTGCCAGTCTGTGAACACCTCTACTGTCATCCTCATGGTAGACAACGAGAATTATAATATGCGTTGCACTGTCTTTACCGGAGTTTCATGGGATGCAGTATGCCAAAGTCAGGCAATGAAGAACAAATTTGGAGGACGCTTCAGCTTCGCCTTCAAGAGAAGAACGCGATAGCGTTATTGCACCTCGTTCGCACCTCCCACATTCGCTCGGTATGCTCTTGAAGCAGCTCGGCACACATCGCAGGGGACGCTTTTCCAGCAGAAGCGCTACGGCGCAGCGATCACGTCAGAGGCGTCCGACATCAGATGCTGCACCTAGCAATCGCTCTGTGAGCGGAAAGAGGAGCCGCGTCGCCTAAACACCACTGTTAGAGTGACGCACGCTAGATGTTGGAAGGGGAGAGAGCGAGAAAACTTATTTAAACGCAAGGGTATTGAGGCATCCTCGCACCGGTAACCGCGCGGCCCGAAGGGGAGAAGCGGGTGATCGAAGATAGTGATTTAAAGAAAGGAAAGACGCTTGATTCTACAGCCCGTGAGGGTGCACGGCGAAACGTCAGGGGCGAGTGGCGCGCCACGTGTCGGGGCAGCGCCGCACATTGCGAGGAGGGGTTCTTCTGTGTTTGCCGCAAGATGGCTTTGCATGTGCGCAGAGCGCAGAAGAAATGTAGCGGACGTACTTCGCTACTCGTGTAACTGCGACTTCTGTAAGTAACATGCTCAACCGATATACACCGCAGTATAACGTTCTACGGCACGTTTCTAAGGCAACACCGCATTCACTAGAAGCGCTTTTGTACCGCTTTCAAGCACGTGTTCCTGGATTGCTGGGATGCGGTGTTTTACTGGGATGTGTTACAAAGGACACTTAAAAAAGACCTGCCATTGACGCCACGTGGAATTCGGTACTTGACAACTATTAATGATGATTTTCAGTATGACCTCATCATGCTATTGGGCGTTCACAGTATTTGGAGGAGTAGGATGGCTTATAGACACTGTGATGTCGATGCACGATCTGTATGTGATTATTTTGTTGAACAAGTGTATAAAATAAACGGAATTTTGAAGCAGCAAGACGCTGCGGAGGAGGTCTTGAGTCTGATGGGCGAACTTGTGGTAATGAAAGTTCATTAGACACGGTTGTCAGCCAAGGGGCATGGCAACCACGATCTTTTACTGATGTATTTGTACCAATTCATGCAATAAAGAAAAAAAACTCGTGGCTGAGTGGTAGCGTCTTCGTCTCACACTCCGGAGACCCTGTTTCGATTCCCACCCAGCCCATCTTGGAAGTTGCTTTTTGTTTATGAAGTGCATGCCGGGATCTATCGCTCACGGCCAACGCCGCCGACGCCGACGACACCGGCTTTTCTGCTACACGAGCTCCTTAACGCTATCGCGTTAAAAAGAACATCTCAGGCATGGCGTAGTTGGTTAAAATGCTCAGTTGGAGATTCGATCAATGGAGGCTTGCGTCCCTGTAGAGAAAAGATTTTTAATTTTCTGCTGGCGTCATAACGATAAGTAGAATGCCGCAAAATCTGTATGCTCTGTGGTGTGGTTTTCGAGGCAACTCCAAATAAAAGGCGCCGCTCGGACGCCTGAACGGGACGCCCCGCGGAGTGACCTTCGTATACACGCAATTCATTGATTCATAACTTTATTGTTAAACCAGATATGGAGGTCCCCTAGACCCCGCCCCTGGCAGGCAGGCTTAGGGAATAGGAAGCATGCAGAGGTTTTGGCTCTTCCCAGATTCTTCCGCCAGGCAGATGGCCTGTTGCTACGCAGCCGGGTGCTGGTGGTGAAACAAATTTAATACAAGGCCAAAAGTAACGAAATTATAAAGGAGCGTTGCGGGTGGCCTTCGGGCTGTCGGTTATGGCTTCTATGACGTGCGTAGACGCGATTTCCTCTGCCCACGTCAGAAGTTGCACGACCGGCTCGGGGCTGGATAAAGCCGCCTCCCACTGCTGTGGACTGATAAGGTGACAATCGGACAAGAAGGAGGTGAGTGTGCTGAGCAGGAATACAGAATATGAGCATACTCAGTGCGGAAGCGGTCGCATAAACTGCCGGCCAGCGAATACACCCCTGGGTGGAAGAGGGCATCGAGCTGGATAAAAAGGTGTGTGCAATATGGTGGCGCCGCAAGTGTTGTGGCGTTGGTAAAGAGATTTCTGAGGAGGGGGTAATGTGAGACTAGGTAGGGGGTAGTGCAAGGTGATATAGTGGCACGTGAGGAGCGCGTCGCACGTATCTATTACAGGCGGGAGCGGGTTGCTCGGTCAGTCGAATCAGGAGCGGTAGAATTAGCCGCCTCGTTACCGGGATGAGCCGCGTGAGCGCCACCTAGATGATTTGGATAGGGTGAGAGGGGATTATGACGGAACGTAAGATACAGGTGACCGTGGGTGCCACCCGTCCAACGGTGTATTGTAAATTGCAGGCTTGGAGTCGCTGAAGATGTATTCGGCAAATGTTTGAGTAATAGTGAGGGCAATAGCTGGCGCCTCGGCTTTGAAAGCAGTCGAAGTGTTGACTAATGCAGTTAGAATAGGTATAAGAGCATTATGAGTCGTTACAAGAGCGTGGGCGAGGTATCAGTGTTGTGGGGCGGCATCCACGTAAGCCACAGCTCGTTGCCATCCGTACTCACGCCACAGCGCGTAGGGTTGCGCTTCTCTTCGGGAGGAGTGGCGTTTAGCGTGCCTATTCTTAGGCAGGGGGTTCAGTGTTAGGAAGAAAAAGCCGTAGGAAATGATTGACAGTTAGGTGGGAAGAGGGATAAGAGGGATAAGAGGGGAAAGGAAGGGTGGAGAGAATTGCGCGACCCGGATTGGTGCGGGACAGGAAGAGGAGGCGAGCCGTGGGATGGGCTCTGGAAGAGAGCAGAGGACGCCCATACAAAGTAGCCTAGCAGTCGATGTTGTTGTGGGAAGGAACAGTGCAGACTAATAAGCCTGGCGAATGAGGATATTGGCTTTGTCCATCTCGGTACGAGCAGGAAACAGATAGGGAAGCGAATATATGAAGGGGCTTAAAACAAAGACCTGGACAAGGCGGCGGAGATCGTGTTCGCGCATGCCGTGGGGGCGGTGTGCAACGCGGCGTATAAGGCGTATGGTTTGGTGTACAGTGTTTGTGAGTCGAGTGATGAGGGTGTTGTGTTTGCCTGCGTTTAAGGGAGTCCAAAAATTCGGAGTGTAGGGACGGGAGAAATTGGGGTGACCTTAAGCTAGACAGTGAAGGGAGAAGGTGAATGATGGATTCTCGTCTCGAGGCAGAAAAAGCAAGATGGTTTAGTTTGGTTTGTAGGGCTTAACGTCCCAAAGCAACTCAGGCTATGAGAGACGCCGTAGTGGAGGACTCCGGGAATTTCGACCACCTAGGGTTCTTTACCGTGCACTGACATCGCACAGCCCACGGGCGCCTTGCTTCTTGCCTCCATCGAAAAGCTGTCGCCGAGGCTGGGATTCGATCCCGCGTCCTTGGGAACAGTAGTCGAGCGCCGTAACCACTACGCCATCCCGGCGGGGTAGAAAAAGCAAGACCTCTGATTTAGCCGGGGAGCAACTCAATCTGATATCCCGCCCATGAGTCTCCATGGGATCCACACACTAACCTGGAGAGCAGCCTCCATGTCACCAAGATTTCCAGTGGTCACCCAAAATGTGATATGCAGCAGGGCCTTCGCTCCGCACCAGGGCTCCCAAGGCTAGACTACAACGTACATTTCCTTTGTCTCCTGGGGATCTAGCGCTTTCCCAGATTTCGCGGTCGACAGTCCCTCTCCCCCACCCCCCTGTTTGCATTGCTCGTTTTTTCTGCCGTCTGTCTGAAAAAAATATGCCCAGACCTAATTCACGAAGTTCCCAGTTTGTAGGCGGCTCCATGCGATTGCCTTCCTATTGTTTACTCTTATCTAGTGGTGGCACCAGTCTCGTACTTGACCTGTAATTTTGAAGAATCTCCACATAATTTTGGTCACGCTCGTATTTGCTCCGGCAGTCTGGCACCACCACAGGTACCCGGAATTAGTGGTCGGGCTACTCATGGGCCGCTTCGCTGCCAGGAGCAGACTCGTGTGCGGTGGTTCAAATTTGGCAAATTTTTCTTTTAGTTGTTTACTGGCTGAAATATTTGCCGTTAACGGTGAGATCCTACCCTTTTGAAAATACCAGATGGGCGTTTTGCGATTGTTAATAATGAAATGGGCTTCCGTTCGGACGCAAGCTAGGGCTATCATAGCTTCTTCAGCCATTTACGCGTTGCGGCTTCTAATTGTGGAAGCCGATGCGGGTGCACCTCGGCCGTCGACCACCGGGGCGACCGCCGCTCCCGGCTTGCCAATTTCGCGTCCTCGCGCGCAAATGACTTGCTGCCCGAATCCAAGCGTCTGCTTGGTGCTTATTGTTTCTCTATCCTCTCTGTATTGATTATGGGATGCATGTGACGAGGAAAAAGGAATAAGTAGATTTTCTCGGCAATTCTGCAGGATGCTTAAAATTTATCTCAGTAGTCCCATATCTGTTGGTATGCCTACCATTTCGAGGATATTTTTGCCCGTGATGTTAGGCTTAATCGTACGACACCATTGTTTCAACTTTGAAAGTTTAGTCCGGATTTTCATTCCTCTCATTTCGTCGCCGCATCGCTAGCTTCGCTTTTTTTCACAAGCACCATACATATCAGCAGCAGCAGCACGCTTATCTACCGCATCAGTTACCCACTGCAAGATGCATGCCCACTATCGCACACTTCTACTTTTTCTGCTTCGTTCCTTTCTCGAATAGCTTCAGACTGGAACGGCCTTCCCTATACCATCCTCGTTATCGCTTCGCCATCTGGTTTTCAAGTGCGTGTAACAGATCATCTTCAATGTTAAATAATCATTGATGTTTTTTCAAATTTTCAAGTGTATGTCATCGACGTCATCGCTTCGCCATCCGTTTTTCAAGCGCGCGCAACCGACCCTTTTCATTTTAGATAATTCTGTTTGTTTGTCTTTTCAAGTGTATTTCCACCCCTTATGTAACACCCTCTGAAAAGGGGGCCTTTAAGGAATAAAACTGAACTGAACTTCTTTTGAACTGCAAAATTCTGACAGCCTACGCTATTTCGTTCTAGATATTGTGCACTTCCATGGAAAGGATCTTCTCTGTGGAGGCCGTAATTGGTAGGCCCAGGGCCCTCTTTATGCAGCGTCTTATTAAAGTGCCTAGTCTCCTCTTCTCTTCTCTTCTTAACAAGGGCGTAGCATAGCCCACACGGCTTATTACGTATGCTTGGCTTAGTTTAAGCAAGCTTGTTTCATTCAAGCCTCGTCCTTTCAGAGAGACACTTCTAACTATGACATTGGCTTGCGCGGCAAATACCTATAAGTTTTTGATTATCATTATATCCACTCTCCTAAACGAATAGTCGTAAGATTTATATTTGGTCTAAATTTGAAGCTGGTTTCCCTTCTACTGTAGACTCAAATTCCCAGCTGCGCTTGCATCGGAGTGACTTTAGTTATAGATGAATAATTCCAATTTTTGCAGTGAGCATGATCGGCCCTTACTGGCAGCATAGTCTACGACAGTGTCCGCCGCCGCCTGCAGGCGCTCCTCAATTCCCGCATCGCTACTCTGCTTAATCCAGAGATTGACGGCATCCGCATACATACTGAAATTGAGCTGCGTTATGCTCCTCAGAGCTTCGTGGAGGCTCCTCATTGCCACGTTGAAGAGGAACGGAAAGAAAACCGAGAAATGCAGTGTGCCCTCCTCCCTAACTTTATTGAGGGAGACTGAATGTCTTGAAAATTCATTCAGGCAGTCCTGTCTGACAAAACGTCATTGATGTACTTGTACGTGTGCCACCCCGATTTCATTGAGATTGCGGAGCATCGCTTTGTGTTTAAATTTACCAAATCCCTTTGTCTAGTCTAGAAACAAAATTACTTGGGCGTTTATAGAACTCAAGCCGATTATATCGTGTCTGATTCTGAGCATCACGTCCTGCGTGCACAAGCTCGGTCGGAAGAAGACCGTTTCTTGCGGCTACAGGTCGTTTTTCTGCATAAAGCGCGTCAGTCTGGTCTAGACTACCTGCTCTATAAATTTTCCCATGTATGAGATTAGAGAACTAGGTCTTAGATTTTCAGGCTTCAAGGGTCTGTCCGGCTTCTGGTTACAAATACGCTTGCCGAATTCCAGTGCCGACGAAGGGGGTCTATGGTGCACCTTTCTTGCAGTACCTAGGAGTGATACTCTCATCAGACTTGAAATGGGAGAAACATGTTACATTTATATCAGGCAAGGCTATTCGTGATCTCCATTCCTTAAAGCGCACAATCAGCTCCGCAGCACCAGATACGAAAATTCTGGCTTACAGCACACTAATTTGTCCTATACTCGAGTATAGTATAAATGCCTGGTTCCCTTATACGAAACTGTGCACACAAAAATTAGAGAATGCCCAACGCAGATCAATAAGATTTGTATACATAAGATATAGACGTGATGATTCACCAACCGAACTTTTCAATCAAGCTGGCATTCCAAATATCAGCGCTCGTGCCAAGTTCTTGCGCCTTAAGTTTATATTCCTCCAGTTAAATGGTTACCTCAAAATGGACGCCAGTCGTTTCTTGTACCCTTCGACTTCACGCAATACACGTAATAAACGTTGTAAACATTTAAATGAATATAGGTTCAACAACGATACGTTTAGGTATTCATTCTTTCCCCAAGCGGTTAGAGACTGGAATTCCCTGCCTGATGGTATTGTCAAGTCTACTACGCTTTCTTCATTCATCTCTAAGTTGTGCCGTGTTGTTTATGATTCATAAGGACGGTTATTGTGAGTCTCCTTATTGATGTGAGTGTTGTCCAAAATGATCATTATGCGTGAGTTTTATTTCAACATTCTGGTAATTGACTGGCTTTAAGTCACTGGCTCGAATTGCTCGATGTTTTTTTTGTTTGTTTGTTTGTTTGTTTTGTTCCTGAAGGGCACCCACAATTTCAGTTTCATATTTTTGCTTATTCCTTTTGTATAATACAATCTCCCAAACCTGCAACAGTCTCATCCGTCTCATCTCAACAGTGTCATCTCATAAATAAATAAAATAAATAAATATTTTGTAGTTGCGCTGGTGGAGTCATGAACCATGTTTCTTAAAATTTTGTTAGTTATCCCTGCAGGGCTTGCGGCTGATTTCATTTTCAGTCCCAATATTTCTGCCCTGACCTCCACCTCCGGGATGGATGCGTCAAGCTTCTTTTTGGGAGCTCCGTCTTAATATATGTGTTACCAATGTACATGATGATTAATGTGACCATACATTCCGTGTTTGTACTCTTAAACACGTGCCTGGATTATGATAAATTATTCCTGGTTGATATTTCCAATTGCTCGGATCTAATAGTTGTCTGAGCAAAGTCCACGTTTTCTAAAGGCTCATTGTCCTTCCATTTCATCGCACTGTTGCAGCATAATTTTCAATTTCTTGGTTATATCTTGCCATTCTCCTTCAAAGATCAGGGTTCCATTTTTGCTTCTTTTCTGTGCACTCCACACCATGTTTTGCCTCCCACATGTGATGAAGTTTGTTATCACCTATCTCCGGGGCACCGTCCCCTTCAGGCCTTTGTTGCCTCTCCAACGTGGTGTTTAAGGGTCTAGTACATTTTTCTGTTTGTAATTATTCGTTTGGCAGCTTTATCTCGCTTCTTGCTAAATAGTTCCCACTTCATAGCCCATATTGGCGCGCCACGTCGCGTCTTTATTCTTTTTTAAAAGATCGAGGCCAGAATTAAATGATTGCTACCAAAATTTTGTCTCAATTTTGTCAATTCAGATGAGTCAGATTTTTGCAGAGGGTCCAGTCAGGCGAGATGTCTGCAAAGACACTGTTATCCACCCTGGATGAACTAACCAGGGTGTGTGTACGAGGTAAATCTCAGCTCATGCGCGTCTTCTCATACCTGCCTGCCTTTAGGATCTTGTTTAGCATAACCCGATTCCGGGTTCGCCTCACAAAAGTCACCGAACATTAGCGAATGATTACTGATGACGGCCATTATCGCTTTGCAAAAGAAGGCACTGACCCTCACTTCTGAGTGCTGTGGGGAACTGTACAAATTTAAGGGAACACGCTCGTTTGCTCTCTTCATCCCGCGAGAAATTCCACTAGCACTGCCTAAACTTGTCCCGCGTTGATATAGCGCACGAATGCCGCAATGTTCCTCTTAACGTATGCCCTGACATTTTTCACCTCTCTCGGTTAAAAAACCTTCGTATCCCGAAAGTTTTGCTGCTTTACCAGTCTCTTCAGTTCAGTTCAGTCACCTGGTATGTCACCATATCAAGCCACGCTTTCCGGTCCCTCACTATCTCCCTAACATCACGTAACTTCATCTGCAGCGCCTCGAGGATGCCACCTAACCATCGCGTTCGCTGCCTACCACTTCTCCGGTGACCCTCAACCATTCCCAACATCAAATCTTTCTCCAGCGACTCCTCTCTTCTCAACAGATGACCAAAGTAGCTGAGCTTTAACTTTAGAATTTGACCCTCCAATGAGCAGTCAGGGTTTATGGTCGACAATATCGACTTATTTGATCTTCTGGCAGTCCAAGGAACTCTCAAGAGTCTCTGCCAGCACCACAATTTAAACGAGTCAATTCTTCGGCGGTCAGCCTTCTTCACAGTCAGACTCTCGCATCCATACATCACAACTGGAAAGGCCATAGCACGAAATACACGGATCTTGGTTGGCAGACTAATGTCTCTGCTCTTTACAAGGCGGTCAAGGCTAGCCATGGCTCTCTTTCCCAGAAGCAGGCGTCTCCTAAATTAAATTAAATTGGTTCACAGGAAGGGAAAGGCGCAGTAACTGTCACACTTGCTCTGTGGACACCCGAACCGCGCCGTAAGGGAAGGGAGCAGGGTGGGAATGAAAGTGGAAAGAGAGAAAGAGGAGCCGTAGTGGAGGGCTACGGAGTAATTTCGACCACCTGGGGATCTTTAACGTGCGCTGACATCGCACAGCACACGACGCCTCTTCGTTTCGCCTCCATCGAAACGCAGCCGCCGCGGTCGGGTTCGAACCCGGGAACTCCGGCACAGTAGTCGGGCTTCTTACCACTGCACCACCCCGGCGGGGCCTAGGCGTCTCCTAATTTCACGGCTGCAGTCTCCTTCCGAGGTAATCTTGGAGCCCAAGAGGAGAAAATCTGTCACAGCTCCCACTTCTTGTCCATTGATGCACCAGGACTTAATAGGGCAAGACGCCATGATCTTTGTCTTTTTAATATTCAATTTAAGACCAAACGTCATACTCTCTTCTTGTACGCGCATCAGAAGTCTCTTGAGTTCCACTTCACTTTCTGCCATTAAAGTTGTATCATCCGCATATCTAAGGTTGTTAATGCGTTTTCCAGCAATCTTCACTCCAGCTGAAGATTCGTCCAGACCAGCCTTCCTCATGATGCACTTAGTATATAGGTTAAATAGGCAGGGCGACAGTATGCAGCCTTGTCTCACCCCTTTATCAATCGGAAACCAATCAGTCTCTTAAAATGCTATAGCTAGCGGCATGTGACCGGATACCTGCAAGTACTGTTGCATTACTGTTTCCCGCGTGCGTTATAAGCCGCAACAGGTCCTCTGCAAGAATATAGATTCACTTGGTGGACCTCTTGCCATTTAGAGCTGATCAATTTTTTTTAACTTTCAGTTGCCATTCTCTGATGGCAACTAATTCTCCCTTTTGCAGCAGCTCTTCCCCTGTAAGGGCTTGGCCCTGGCTCTGAATTTGACTTATTGTCTCATAATGTAGCGCATGAAAGATTCGAATTTAGCTTCTAATGGGCTTCTAATGTTTTCCCCCTGGGGGTGGTCTAAACGACTCAATAATCATATTTTTCTCCCCGGTGTCGCAGACTGCGCAGTAATTGCAGCTCTAGTCGTCCTGGCAGTTAGGTTTGATACCAATTTCAGTTGAAATCTATGGGGCAGGGGAATCTAGTAAGCTCCTGTCTTTTTAGTCTGTGAAACTTATGAGTGAGCTTACTAATCAAATCTTTTTAAGCTCTCAAACCATCTTCTTTTATTCATAGAGCACCTCTTCCTTCTTATCTTTCGCCTGGGGAAGCGCGCCACCAAAACTCGCACTTTTACAGTCCCTGCTCGGGCTCCAATTCTTAGTCCACGGCGTTTCCGGGTCCCTGGAACTCGACCTCAAGCTGGGTCTTGATTCAGAGCGCAACTGGAGCAGGAGCTCTACCAACCGCGCTGCTGTAGCCTTTCGGTGGTCTCCTGCAGCCTCAGGAAGGAGTCGTTTCTGGCGCGAAAGTCCTCAAGTCCTCGTTTCTGCGCCTGACCTATTTCCATCGGTCATTCTGACTTTCTGGTGCATCTTAAGTTCTGTCTGCTGTTGCATGTTGACCTTGCGTTTCCATTGCCTTCTCTTTACATCGTAAGGAACGCGGTACTGTTCTAGATATTTTACGTCAACAAACGGGTGTTTTTTTTCCGCACGATTGCATTTACGATCACGTTATTATGCGAAGCATATTAACGTAGGTTTCGGGCCTTCGCGCGACGCCCGGCGGTGGCCACCATTGACCCTGAAGTGGGATCACGTGACATGACGTCACGTGATGACGTCACACCGGCTGCAGATGGGGCCTCATATCGCGCCGTCGGTCGCCTCCCGGCGGTGGCCAACATTGACCTTGAAGTCAGATCACATGATGTGACGTCACGTGATGACGTCACACCGGCTGCAGATGGGGCCTCATATCCCGCCGTCGGACGTCGCCCGGCGGAGGCCTCCACGCTTCGGTTCGCGCCGTTGCGCGCGGCGCGGCGGCGGCGCCACCATCGGTGCATCACGTGATATGTGACGTCACGCTAGGGATGAAGCGGTGCGCCCGCCGTCGCGTCAGTCTCTGTGCCCGCAACCGCGCCAGCGTATTTGCGCCGGGCGTGTATGTGTAAGTGACGTGCAAACCAAGAGTCATGCATTTGCGGACCATAACAGTGTGTTTGTCCGGCTGCAAAGATTAAAGTACGACAATTAACCTAAAACCACGTCTCCGTTACTTAGCCCCATCAACACTGAGGCAGCTGCTTAACATGCTTCGCATCCACTGGGCTTAACCTAGATAAGCCTCCAATTTTTTGGTCTTGTGGTGGCTGCTTTATGCCACAGGTAAGACATTTTACATTTGAGGAATCCGGGCAGCCGTCGTCACACTGTCTTAACCGGCCGCAGACGCTGAAAACTTCGTACACCTTGCGGTAGCCAACGCAGCGTTGCGCCACGGATGTACGCCTCACCCACCGCTGCCTTCGAACGCTAATTTAACCATCATCAATTCTCTCTAGTGTATTCGCGCTCTGAGTGCCATCTCGACCAGAGATCAGGATCTCGAATTCGAACCCGCGTATTCTTTCAAAGACGTTGTTCTTTATTATCAATCTTGTCATAGCCTTTACCCTCGCCAGAGTAAAAGTCTATCTAAGACGGAGGAGCGGCTTTTACTCCGTCTTTATACCAACACTCTGCTGTGCCCGGCAGCACTAAAACATTTTAATCCCTCGTTCACGGGCAGTTGTCCGCACTGTGCGGAGAAGTCTTCGGACATCTACCACATGGTGTGGGCTTGCCCATCCAACCCAGCTGTTCCTCCTCACCCCAACCCCACTCGGGAGGACTGGGAGGCGACCCTGCTCGGCTGCTATGACCTGCAGGCCCAAAAAGCCTTGGTCGAGCGCGCCCGGGCAGCGGCCGATGCCACTGGGGCCCCGTACTAGGGACCCCACCCGGTATCTGTAAGGGCTGGATGTTCATAGATCCGGCGGATGCATACATCAACCCCTTTTGGATCAATAAACGTTTGTCACCACCACCACATCTGAGTACCGGAGGATTCCCGTTGATATAATTGCAGCCTTTTTAAATTGCCGTCATTGGAGGACAAAAGGACTTCATGTGCGATGCGTTCCCGCAGTCTCTCGGCGTAGCGATGTACATACGTAGTCATTTCAATGTTTACCCCTTCGAACAGGAGGAGCTTCAAGACGGTGTACTTTCCCTTCCTTTTCGCGCTGAAGGTGGCGACAAGAATGGAATGTTTCTTCACATTCAGTGAGATTACATCAGTGAGATTACGGAATCTCTCAAGTGTGACACTTCTAGCGGTCGGACGGAGAGGATCATAGCCGCGAGTATGAGCCATTAACCCTTTCGGTCCTGATGTCGTCAACCGACACCGCAACACAATTAGCGCCTCAGACAAAGTCGTAAAACTGCTGTAGAAAATTCCGACATTTACTTCAAGCTCCCCGTTTTTATTGGTGTTACTATTAACGCATTTGTCCGAACCTATCCGGTCTATGGAGGAAGAAAAAGCGACGGGTTGAGCCATTACTAATGATGGAACAGTATAGCAAAATGATAATATATATCTCACTAGCCATTACTTATTTTGCACTGATATCTTTAAATATTTTGCTAAATACCTGTCTAACTTTAATCCAGATTTTAGACACAATTTATTATGTATAGGCCTCTGTAGGTCATATTTTGTAAACGTGCGATTTTGACACCATCAGAGCACTACTGTTGTCAGTGGGGGCATTGATTGACGCTAGGGAATATTGATAGAGGGTTCCTCTAGCTCTTTTTTCTTTGCAGAAACATCGATATTAATCAGGCTGTTCGACCGCTGACATCAATTATTATTTACGGCAGTCAGAGTAATTTGTATGCTTGCTTTTCAAAACATGATAAATTCAAATTTTTGCTATCAAAGAGTATAAATTTGGAATCGATCATTGCACTGACAATGGTAATATTGGTCACCATCAACATGACAAATAATCATGAGGAGAGATTAACTCTTGAAACAAACGTTTACTGAGCATTTTTGCCATTTGATTCTTCATGTGAACACCGCTAGGGAGCGTTTGGAAGCTAGTGTGGCATGTGGCCAACATGTGTTGCATGACCGCACGTACACAACGTGGGCGCGCCCTCTATGCTTAGAACAACGCAATGTGTAATCATATTTTCCTTAAAACGAATACAATAAGCTCGCATACACCTTGTGAATTTTTTTTCGCCAAGAGCCAGCGGTGCTTCATTGGCCTGTGGATGAGAAGGAATTTTTGTAGCCCCTGTAATACTGCTAATTCGTTCAGAATAGCAAAATACAGGATATGGTGTTGATAAATATCTTTATGACTGCTCTAGACTTCGAAATTGAACACAACTTAGTTCTCTTCTTCGTTTTCACTCGCGGTAACAAGAGCAGGCTCCATTTGCATTTTGCACCCATTGAGCCCTGATGTCCTATTTTGACACTATGTCTTTAAATCCATAAATACTTGCACCCTGAGTAATACATTTTTACTGGATGGCTATCAGACCATATGCTCAGGGTCTGCCCTCACGAAGTCGTGCCCGCATGCTGTGCAGTCGAGTTTTAATAGGCGAATACAGCGGTTGCTGTCTTTTGGTTACCCCTGCGCGGTCATTATGTCAGTGACGGAAGCCCTGCTCCAGAAAACCAAGCGAGCCATGTTTAGGAAGAAAATTGCTCCGGTGAGAAATACGGCTAAACCTGTTGTGGTACCGTATATGCATAATGTTGCGCACCACGTGAAGAAAGTGGCGAACAGACATGGCGTGCCGGTGGTGTTTTCCGCTCCGAAGATGGCGGAGCTGTGCTCACGCCTTTCGCGTGTTGGAAAACCGAGCGGTTGTGAGAAAAAACATGCGAAGCAGTTTGTCGACTGCTGCATGGGGGTCGTATATGAGATCCCGCTGACCTGTGGGAAGGCCTACATTGGCCAGACCGGGCGCTGTATTAATGATCGAGCAGGGGATCATTTGCGGGCTTTAAGGAGTGGAGGGACAAATTTGGCAGCGCATTGCGCGAATTGCACTGCGTGCTAGCCGCGACTGGCTGACATTAAGATCCGTGATAAAACAGCGCGTGAGCTTTTGGAGGCATTCCATATCGGGAAAAGGGGAGATAGGTGTATCAGCGATGTTGTGATGTTCAAGATTTCGAAAACGTATTTCTTCCGGCATGCAACAACTCGCATAGTTTATTTAACAATGTTCATTCACACTCTTGATATGTGTGTAATGTTCAAAGAAATGAAGTTCATATGAACCCGCAACTCCATGGAGTCTGAACACACCAGTCTGGTCTTAGCTTGGAAAACGCTGTGCCGTTTACACACTCGCAATCATCTCCATAATTGCAGAAATCAATATCTTTGTCCAGATCATCACAGGTGCAGTTAAAGCATTCAAAGTTCTCTGGTCGTTCGAATCTGCAGGGAAAAAAACGAAATAAATGAAATCATTTTGGATTTCTCCCCAAAAAGAAGTTTGGCTGTTTACTAAATATCTACACCAGTAAGCCGCACTAGAATATTTATCCGTCGTCATGTCTTTGAAAATTAGATATTCATCATATCGGGGTCCTAAGAAATGGCGCCTCTTAAGTTTAAACAACCCTTTACTGCCGCGCAGTGTCACGAAGGATTAAATTCCCCTTGCGTGCAATGGGTGCTTGCGAGAAAAGGGCTCATTGACGCCCACTTACATCATTATCTGCGGCGGAATCTAGAACAAAAGCGGCAAACTCGGAAGCACTGGTTTTTCTGGTTGAAGGAATAAATGCAACATAGGATCTATAGCCAGAAATTCGATCTTATTGTAGTCTTGACTTAATGTCTAAGTTAAATTCGCATCAGAATAAATTTCGAGCCAAATGCACTACTCAGCACTACAAGCGTGACTTTCCCTTGAAATTATTTTTTCGCAATAAGGAGAGAAAGAGAGAGTAATAACATTTATTGGCACCCATCAAAAGGTTGGCGAGGGTCCGAGCCGCAGCTCTGACCTATTCATGTCCTCCCTCTCAGCCGTCGACCTACATCTCTTGCATCTGAGCAGCGGCCAGGGCGAGACGGATTAGTTCACGTTACCCTTTTTCGTCCTGTTTGAGAATTAGCGCCTCAGAGGAATAATTTGTTCTGTCAGGTTCTCCAAATCTAGGACACATATATATCATGTGGATCATGTCCGCTATGCCATCGCAACATTTGCACCTAAGGATAACAATTTCCGGGTTCCACTTGCTGTAAAGCCGGGGGGTTCGGGAATACTGCAGCTTGTAACTTACGCAACATAACCTCCTCGCTTTTGGTTAGTTGCTTAAACGCTTTTGAAAATATTGATCTAACTAATTTATAACAATTTGTGACATCTTGCTATGTATTAAAGTCATCATCGAAATGCAGGGGCTCCTTATCGCGCAAGGATTCGGGGTTACGCATAAGACGCCACTGGGGTCCCGGAATGTATCTAATTCTCGAGCCAGTACGTGCGTTTTCTCGTTCCCCCTCAACCCCTGGTGCGTCGGTATCCAAATGAGCGCAACCTGCTCTGTCGGTGAAGGACCACTGTCCAAGTGCCGAAATGACGAAATGGCCGAAATGCGGCCCGCGTCAAAGGTTCTAATCGCTGATTTGGGGTCTGCAATTATAACTTTGACCTGTTCTTGGGTTAGAGCTAGCGCGATGCATACCTCTTCCGCCTCCGTTGCGGTCGAGTTTCGGGTGGTACAGCAAACTACCGAGCGCCCTTGTTCTCTAGTTGCTACTGAAACACGTCTCATACCGCCTGCGCATTGTGCGGCATCTGTATATAAGTCCTCCGGTCTGTCCTCAAAATGGGCTTGCAGCGCTGCTGCTCTATCACTCCTCCAGCTCTCATTTTAGACTGGGTGCATGTTTTTGGGGAGCGGAGGTATATTTAATTTGGCCCTAATGTGTCTAGGAACCTTTTTTGTACCTTTGGAGCACACTTGCAGCTCATAGCTCAGTTTCTCCAGAACGCTCCGACCAGCACGACTGAGAAATAGTCTCTGACATGGTTCGCAAAACCTGATTTTGCCGCCGTTATCAACTTTTGACTGCGCGCACCCGCCTTGACCTCTGCATGAGGTAAAATAACAACTGATGAAATTCCTACGGCGTGAGCTATAGGTTTTAGAAGAAAGTGGCCGTGGCTTAGCTCAGCTAGGGCAGGATATACGTAGAAGCATGTGTGCCTAGCCTGAAAGTTTGCTACTTCTCTCCAATACAATCTAATCTCATCCAAACCAGTTTTATGTAATCCAATTCAAACCAATTCAGTCCAATCAAATGCCGTCCAATCAAGTATGGTTCTTTCCAGTGAAATACAATTCAACCAATACTCTCCAATTCATTCAATACCTGTACAATCTAAACCAGTCCAATTGAGTCCAACCACCGATTCAGTCCAATCAAATCAAGTCCAATCAAGTTTGGTTCTTTCCAGTGAAGTGCAATTCAACCAATACTGTCCAATTCATTCCATACCTGTGCAGTGGTGAGCAGCCTTGTCTAGAGCGCTCCAACGGCGCTGTGCGGAGCAAGTCAGCTACACTAACGTTAGACTCTGGGTTTGAGTTTTGCGTCCAGTGCGCATGCGTGGCAAATCAAAGGGATGCCTGCTCACCCCTTCCTTTCCCAGCCACTCCCTTGCGATTACCTTTGCGCCGTTAGGGCCGCGCTGCCTGCATTTGTGAGGCTGTAACAGTCGCCATCGCGTAGCGATGCCGCAGTGTTCCTCGAGTGTATCAAAACGGCCAGATTAGCAAGCGCGAGCAATAGCGGATTAACGCGCGTTCCTACATAGACAGCGCTCGCCGCCCCGCCAATTTTCTCTTGGAGGATCTCAAGTTCTTAGATCTGCACGGATGCCAAATGCGGTATCCCGTGAAGCTGCTAGGCCAATGCGAAGACGTGATAAAACATTACGCCTGCAACGCACTAAACAACCAACCAGGCCCAATTCTCGACCTCTTAGCCTGGTGCATGTCTAAAACCCACGACCATCCGTTATCACTTGCATCTGCTTTTGAACTGAGCGACCACCAATTTTCACTTGCGCTTGCTTGCCCAGCCGCTTCGTGATTCGTGTGAAACGCGTTGGTTTTGCGGCCGCTGTTACATATCAATTAAGAGCGTACCTGGTGGCATGATGCGCAAGCACTGAGCTAAAATGAGGCCGTGAACACGCAAGCAGGCACAGCTTTATTTTGGCCGCGCATGCGCACGGGACGCATAACTCAAACCAGGGCCTAACGTTAGATGGCGCTGACTTGCTATCCTGTCCAATTTGATCTAGTCCAATCGGAGCGATGAATCATCTATTCCCACTGGAGACGACGTTTTGATGAGGAGACTGGCCCAGCCTAAAAGTAGCTGTGGCCTAGCTCGGCTATGCCATATAAATATTGATTGCAAGTCCAGGTTAGTCTGGTTGTCTGCCATGCTGTTGTTGAATTAAAGGCGAGACATCTTCTTCTGGTTGCGTTTTGATTGCTAGATGGCGCGGTTAGCGCGCGCCGTCCGCCAGCTGCGGCGGTTACTATACTCCATACCATAACTAAGCTCCAGCACTAGCAAAGGCAGGCACCTCCTCAGCCAATAAGGAGGGCGCATGATCCCCCGCGCCTCATTGACTGCTTGTCGTCTGCTCGTGGCTTATGCAATATAGCTGAAAAAACGTTTAAGTCGATGCAGCCTACAACCATAAGCGAGCACCGCAGCTATCATGCGAGACGCTAAACGAGAGCATGCGGTCATAAGCTTGTCCTCTTCGAGGACAGTAGATACAAATGGGCCCGTGTACGACGGTCGTCTTGCACCCCAGTCACACGGCAGTCCTCCAAGGCCTTGACTGCAAAGGTTGTTTATTGCACTAAAGGAGCAAAACCGAGGATCAGCGGCGCCGCTCACGGCAAGCGAAAAGATAGAGCGCGGCCTGAGCATGTGAATGCAATCGGTCAGCTGGCAGTCACGATGGTTGTCAACCACTGCCTGTTAAGTGGTGCTAGCACCAGCTAGAAATTTCAAGCGGACAGTATCTGTTCAGCTTAATAAAATTGTTCTTGTTTATGTTGACCCGTCACGAAGCGCCAGTCTGTGAAACCGACTATGGGCCTAACGACGACTACGGCAGGCGAGGGGTTCGTCGCCCTGCGCGCCTATGGGAGGCGCCGTTGCCGAAAGTTGCACACTTGTGCAGGTATGCTACTGTTGCATAAACATAGTAGGCAGTCCTTCTGATAACGCTACTGTTTTGTTTGCTAGTACGAACAATAAGTACAGCCAAACAGCGCGCAGACGCTACTGCTGCGCCACCCGACCATTCAGGTCTCGGCTACGGCGACCGGCAACGCCTACCGCCGACCGTCGACGGCAGCCGTAACAACTTCCAGTGAATGAAAATTGCCGTCGAGTATAGTTTTGTCTGCAGTGGATTGAAATCGAGAATTACTCTTCCGTCACTGGATGTGTATACAATTCCCAGGAAGCGCTGGTGTGACCCGGTCCGCCGAGCACGCATGCCGGCGACCAGCAGGAGCTGTCGATTAGGCTGCTCATTGGCAGAAACAAGATGATAAAGAGAGGTAAAATTTAATCCAATGTGCTTTGTGTTGCGCTCAAATAAACCTACAAACTATGTATAAAACACATATAAATATATGACACGTCTCTGATCACGGAGGAGAATTTTATTCTAGAACTACTTTCCACAGCGTAAGGACGCCGCCTCATCACTCACCGTAGCCTTGGTAGGGCTGAAGGGAACTGCTGGGATGGAGTACACTCAATTTGTGCCTCCCGTCGCGCAAAACTCTTAGTTCGTGGCCAATGGAGCTTTCGCTACAAAATGCTAGTCAGAGCAAAGCGCCACTTGTGATTACCTCGTGTTGGAGTGTGTGAGGTGGCATGGTTATATATATCATATATGTAGAGTGAATCATTTAATATACTTACATTCAGTAGAAAAAATGTAATCTATTCTACACGTTTGTAATTCAAAATTAGGTGTGGTTCAGCTTTGGTTCACCCTAGTCGAATTGCGAAAGCAATGGCGGAAGCTTCTTTTGCCTACTATCACGCCCTATCACGCCCTATCAGTGTAGGGTGCTACATTATTGGGGACACTTAAGCTCATCTTTAAGGGTATGACAATAGAGTGTAAGCTACCAGCCCACATATAAACCCACGCTTATACGAAACCGAATGGACGTACCTGCGTGTCGTATAGGGGTAACGAGAATGCAAGCGGTTTTGGCAGGCTGATTCTCATATCATCCTCCCTATGGAATGAGCGACACGAGTTGGCAGCTCCTGTCCGTAACATAGGGGTAACGGGAAGTCATATGTTATGGCAGGCTAAGTTTTTATAAGGAGACCGTAGCTACGCCTATTCACTGCGTAGATGCGACCACCCGAGGTCTCCCTCTGGCTGTCATAGCATTGCTTTCACAATAAAAGTCCTATGCTATTAAACATTTGTAACACCGGCTAGTATTTTAGGACTGGACATATGCGTACCATTATTCGGAGTTTAGCAGATGTTTACCATCATTGCAAGTTACACTTTACGTAAACACAAGTGTGTCCTCTAAGCATTTCATTGGTTGCCCAAACCCAAACAGGAAAATTATACCAGAAATTATTTATGATTTTTTTAGTCACCGGCTTGTTATATGGGGCAACCCAACATATATTGTTTGCTACACAATTTTCAGAAAGTAATAAAAAGAAAATTTCTTTGCCATAAATCTTTAGGGGTAATATCATCACACATTCAGCTTCCTTCTGTGCCCATTTTCTAAATTTTGTTTTAGTTCTGCTTTTGAATCCTTCTTCCGCACGAAGTGAAAAAGTGCTACTTTGACATTGATTTTGTTGCCAGCAAGACCATTTCTCGTGGATTTAAAATGAATATAACTTTTGAAGCACTGCCACTTTTACAGTTGTAGCGCACGCTAAAGAACCCCAGATGGTCGAAATTTCCGGAGTCCTCCACTACGGCGTCTCTCATAACCTAAGTCGCTTTGAGATGTTAAACCCCCCAAACCAAACCAAATGAAGCCACTTCTAGAGAAAGAGGCAAAAAATCTAATGTTTGAAGGCAGCAACTAAATTATCTCCAATTTATTTAACTCGTTGAATGGCGCGCAAGGTCAAATCGATAGATACTACACGTAACCTATATAGCCCTCCTTGTAATGAATGCACATGTGATTGAAAAGTTTAATTTAGGCTAGGCAATTTCGAAATTTATCGTTTTGTGGTATTCAATTAGCCAAATTGCACTTCCTAATCGAAAAGAGGAAACGAATACAGGAAGGAAACGAAAATGCACAGGCCTGCTACTGGCTCTGTAGCTGAGCAACTTCCACTGCCTCGTGAGGACAGGCAAGAAAATAAAGAAAGGAAAAAAATATGAAGAACAGCAAAAAACGCGCGTCGCAACAGCCATCGTCTCCCCTCTTGTGTGTGGCGGCTTTTGGGGATCCTTTTCCCGTGCAATGAACTGCATTGCTCGTGTAATCTCTGTTATCCCACACATAGTCGATCGAAAACTGGCATCGGCTAGCTGAATATGCGTCAGATCTCGCAATATAGATATAAATGCTCGCATTCTTCAAGCCGACAAGAAAGTAGGGCACAGATGTGACTTAGGGAAAAAAAGAAAAGAATTCAATTAAATAAATAAATTAATTATTTCGCATGAAAAGAAAGTCACAGTGTATTTTACACGCTTTCTGTGGACATCTGCACCGCACCGCAATGGAAGGGAGGAAGGTGGAACTGAAAGCGGAATAGGGAGAAAGGGGCACCGTATAGGAGGGCTCCGGAGTAATTTCGGGCACCTGGGAATCTTTAACGTGCGCCGACATCGCAGGCCACACAGACGCCTCTGATTCGCCTCCATCGAAACGAGGCCACATGTGGTCAGGATCTAAAACCGGTTACTCCGGAAGAATATTAGGGGATTGTAGCAACTGCGCCGCTGCGGAGGAGAGGACAAGAAGTGATCGACTGACACATTTAGACAGCCGGCACAGACATGCGTTACGTTCACCGATTTTATATTTACCTTCTAGTGTTATCAAAAGTGGTGAAGAAAGGGCAGTTATAGCAAGCCTCATCAATAGGAATTTTAGCGTTGTTATTTACGGCTCAGAATACCTGACATCTTCATCTCTTCCGTATCCCCCTCCACCCCCTTCGTCTTTTGTGATTTTGCTTAGATGACAATGAGATGTTTGTCTACACCGGCGGAATGGCAAAAATAGAGCTTAGGTATGGGAACCCGCGGACCGTTGGTTCGGCGGCCTGCTTCGTAAAAAACTTCCAGAACTTTTACAGGTATTCGTTTTTTAAATATATATCTATTTCTGCGGCTACAGGTGAAACTCGCTTATCATTTTTAAATCTTCTGCCCCATGACAGCAATAATTCCGGCTAATGCCCTTAGTTGATACGTGTGCAATGAGCCCAGTGCATAGAGTCATTGTAGGGCTTCTATAGTAAGGGTATTTCTCATCGCTTCTATTCGGCTAAACTCATCCAATGCGCTATTTGGTTGATTTCGCAAGGAGAGAGAGTGTACTTTGTAAATGAACAGCAAGAAAAACAGCTGCCATAATATCGAGTTTAAGGGCGGTTCTTAAAAAGAAAGTTGCAGAGTCTGCGATTAAACTTTTGGCCTTAGTTAAGCGTTTTCAGCGATGTATCACAATATGCCTCGCATTTATGAGAGCTCCGACAGAAAGGGCAAAACATCTTCTTTAAGAATATGGCCATACTATTTCCCTCGTCCTTCAATGAACCCAGTCCAGCGTTGTAACTTGGAACCATCTCTTAGTCTTCATTACTCGGATAAAGAAATCCAGTGTCAACCGGCAGATACTTGTTTATTTCGCTAGCTTACTGATAGACGTGCAATAGCGTACGATAAAAATATTTTGTAGTAACATTGCGGTAACAATATTTATATCTGCTCGAATATTACATACGGTTAAGAAAAACCTATAATTCTTCGCCAATCCTTATTCGGTGATTTCTAAGCACGATGGAAGCGTCAAGCTACGTTCTGGAAAGGTCAAAATTTTTACGCAAAGAGAAGCAAATCTAGAAAAGTATATTGCTAGACAGATGGCAGAAATTACTTCATTATAACATTTCAAATGGGCAGAAAGCAGGTTGTCAAGTGTAAAAGAGGAATTACGAAAACGCTGCGTTTTCTGAACAGTCATGAACTACAATTAGCTACATTCCACTGCCGCCTCACGTAGTATATTCTACTTTCCGGCTGCACCAAAATATAATGCACAATATTATTTTATCCTTCATAATAAACAATTTTTGATGTTATTCTAAATATAGTTGTTCTTGTGCTTCAAATTTCAGGTGTCCCTGATGTCCGCGAAACAGTAGCTCTCGTGAGCGTTTAACTGCACATCGTCTCGACTCAGTGAAGGAATAAAAACGAAGCAATGAAATTTAGGTTTGGCTTTTGAGAGTTTCATTTACCGTGGTAAAACGGCTTTCGATCAAAGAGTGCAATAAAGAAAATTTATAATCAGTGATTTCTACGGCAAGCTCTTGTACACAGGGCAAATGACAAAAGCAGAGTAGAAAAAGAGGGAACAGAAAAAAAACAATGCCTACATGCAACAATTAGGGGCTCTCTTTGTTTGCTCTTTGATAGTATTTTTACGCCTATGTGTCCTTAGCTGTGAGCACTCTCTGCGCTCAAAAGAGTGCGATGCTTACATACTCGGCGTCGTAGTCTTCGTAAAGAAATCCACGCACGATAACTCGGAATTTTCCTAAGAATAGAAATAACACCGCTATTAAATGTGTCCAACGCATATTTAGGTCCTTGCGTTCAGCGACAATGCAGTTGAAGTTTTCTAGAGCCCACGTCGTTCTCCTCTGCAGTACACACTCGATACCCGTATAGTATCTTTTGAGTGCCACGCAAATGAAAATTAAATTTTAATTCTCCTTACATGTGGCCTCTTAAGCACTCTGTAAGCAAAAACAATTTTAGGAACGTTTTGTACGCACAATGCTCTTCTTTCTTCTTCAGTTAAATAGGACGAGAGATAGAAAGCTGCCCTTAATTGTTTGAAGTGGATATGCGATGATGTTACTTTTTCGAAAATAAGCCGCTAGTATTTGGTTTCCCGCTCCTTCATTTCTAATTTTTAAACCGAAACGAGAGTGCGCCGATATCTGCAAGAAACCTATGATGCTATAAAGCTTGGACACCGGTTTCATAAATAGGGTGTAAAAGGAAAATAATGACGAAGAAATGTAGAACAGTCAAACAGTTTACCCCCTCAGTACATAACGTTTTGAAGCTTTTAACTGCGGAACCTTCCAACTCATTTAGATGCCGATTCAGGTAATCTAAACGTGGGCGATGCAGGCTGCTTTCTGTGGCGTGGTTAAAAGTTGTATTTAACTCAATGTGTGGTAGTGGCTCAGCAAGGGTAGTTGGATGACCGGTTAGCTTAGACATTGATGCTTGGATCAGTGTGCGAGTGTCACCCGTTAATAATTAAGGGGGTATTATTAACGATGCGCCCTTAACGGTGCGCACACTCCCAGACACCCTTTGAGTGAGTGGGGGTAGCTGTTCCGGTCGCAAAGGAGATGCCCTCGACCTGCGTGGCAAGCTCAGCCGGAATTCAACTACCTTGTGGTGACAGAAGGGGGTGGTCGTTTGGTGCCCAGCGGTCGCCGGTTCAAACCAGAGAAAGGATCGGAGTCAAAGTAACAAACAAAACACAATTTATGCACAGCAAGAGACGATACAAAGGAATACACAAGATCACTTGAAATACATAGATGAGAGGTTCACAGAATACAAATGCTAAGCATGCAATTACACAGGTATCCAATAACGTAGAGGCTTTACAACAGATGAAACAAGAGAGAGTACATAAACAAACACCAAATTGTTCACCGGGCACTGTTGCAGTCCGACGCCTCAAGAGTCACGATGTGGCCGCCATACGAGACGAGCGCCGCTCCCTTGAAAGTCCGTGGGCTTGCCAGCAGCGGGTGATCCCCGGGAGTCCAGTCGAAACACAGGCGAGCACGTCGCAAAACACTTGACGAACTGACTGACTGACTCATCAAGCGGCGCGGTCTCTTTAAATAGGGCGCGCCGCGTCTGTTTGTTAACACGCGCCAAAGCTAGCGCGCACACACACATAGCTTCGCTGGTTATAGCTCCTTCTTCTCCTCCCGTCGAGCCGCGCGTCGTCATTGGCCAGGTCCCATAGAACTTTCTCGAAGGGCCTGGCACATTCCAGGCCGATGAACCACCGTCCTCCCCGGGCAATGGGAAAGAGGGTCACGGCAACGCGTACAAAGCTACGCGCTCTCCCGCGCGGGGAAGGGGGCTTTTCTCTCCATGCCTTCCACGCGACGCCGTGCGGGCCTCGCGCCGTACCGGCTTGATGAAAATGGGCGCCGATTTCGTGACACTGCCCCTCCCTTAAAGAATATTGTCCCACAATATTCACAACAACCACGAACATCGCGCGCACATGCATGCGCTCACAAATATATGGGGCAAATGACCATATCACACACATTGCACAAATTTCACAAACTGTAATAACACCTTACAAAATTCACACATCAATGCCATGAAATTCACAAACATAGCAACATACTGTTGTTGGATACATGCCAAGGATCAGTAACATAAAAACACACAAATATTCAAATGTGAAGCACCCAAACCTAAGCCATGCTTTCGCCTATATTTCCACACTCGGGATGCACCTTCTTGGAACGTATCAGTTCCTCTCCAACTTTCAGGAAAGCGAATTCTCCTTTTTACTAGACACTGCCGTTTCTTCCTCCCGCGAGTTCGGCTCTTTTTCCGTTTACTATAGAGCCTTTTCCATTGCGAGTTGTTCTCGCTCCGGTCTTTACTCCTGAGTTCTGCTTCCCGATCGGAAGTTAGGCCAGATCTAACGCTACCTTGCCTAGCAGCGCTTCGAGCAGGCCGTCTCATTCTTTCTCGGTCTGGGCGGCTCCGCATGCGCTTGCACGTCCAGGCGTTCGGCCGCTTCTTCCTTTCTTTTTTATAGGACATTTCCCTGTCGACTTTGTCTGACCTGGCAGGTTTGGATTCGTTTCTTTTTGTTTCCACTTTTATTCGCACCTTTGGCCGAGGAACGTTTGATCCAGTTTTACCCACAAAATCAGAACATGGTTGTCTGAAAGGAACGTCCTTTTGAGAACTTTGTTCTCCCTCAATCCCAATTTTCTTTCTTTTCTTTACGATCTTCAGTCGTACCTTCTTGAAGCAGAGCTCAGTTGCAACTGGAGGCTCATTCTCCTCACTTTCAGTTACATCCCGTTTCTTAAAAGTTTCCTTAAAATGTTTCTTCAATCCTTTCATTGCAGTACAGTCTTCGCTTTCTTCCCTTCCTGAATCCTCAAGATTAGGATCTGTACTGCCACCTTTATCCCAGCTTTCGTGCTCACTGCAATTTGAAATCTCCTCATCCCAGTCACTCATGCACTCAGCCACGGTGTCATTTAATGAGGAGCTACAATCCTGCCCTTCTTCATCTTCAGGCTTTGAAAACACCGAGGTTTCTGGCTCGACATCTGCCGTTGCCGCTTCTCTGCAACCTGTCGTCTCGGAGGGCACAATCTCTTTTTTCTGAGAATTCTGAACTTCAGTTCGGTCATCTGAAGTTTCTGTTGCAGGAACACGCTGGTCCACAACCTCATTCTGGCTGCTGGAGCCAGTTTCTACAGTACCTGTGGCTGTCAATGTATCGCTTGGTTCACTGTACTTTCTAAGATAAGGAAAGGTAACCTCCGGAGGCTCGGTAATACCTTTCAAACGCCGAACTTCAGCCAGCTTTTTGAGAAGGGTCTCTCTCTCTTTTAAGAATTCTTTTTCCTTTTCTGCCTGCTTCCTCAGCCATTCTTTTTCTCTTTCGGCTCTCTTCCTGAGCCATTCTTTTTCTCTTTCTTCTTCTTGTCTCTTTGCCTCTGCTTGCTTCCTGAGCCATTCTTTTTCTCTTTCTTCTTCTTGTCTCTTTGCCTCTGCTTGCTTCCTGAGCCATTCTTTTTCTCTTTCTTCTTCTTGTCTCTTTGCCTCTGCTTGCTTCCTGAGCCATTCTTTCTCTCGTTCTTCTCTTTGCCTCTCTCTTTCTTTCTCAGCCTCTTCTCGAACCTCTCTTTCTTTTCGGTCCACCCATTCCCGCAGTTCAGCTCCTTTTAGACCTTTCTCTAAGCCCAACGCAATAATCTCCTTGAGATTCATCTTCAATCTGAACTGCCTAATGCTAACACATAGCACTATCAATGGACCTTACACAACCGCTTCAGCGCGGTACCTCACGCTATCGCTCTGCTGTTACACAGTTTACGACCTCTTCGTAAACTCTTCCAACTCGTTCTCCGTCCTCTGAGCTTGAGTGCACCAAACGTCCTGTCGCGGACGCCAGATTAATTGTCACCCGTTAATAATTAAGGGGGTATTATTAACGATGCGCCCTTAACGGTGCGCACACTCCCAGACACCCTTTGAGTGAGTGGGGGTAGCTGTTCCGGTCGCAAAGGAGATGCCCTCGACCTGCGTGGCAAGCTCAGCCGGAATTCAACTACCTTGTGGTGACAGAAGGGGGTGGTCGTTTGGTGCCCAGCGGTCGCCGGTTCAAACCAGAGAAAGGATCGGAGTCAAAGTAACAAACAAAACACAATTTATGCACAGCAAGAGACGATACAAAGGAATACACAAGATCACTTGAAATACATAGATGAGAGGTTCACAGAATACAAATGCTAAGCATGCAATTACACAGGTATCCAATAACGTAGAGGCTTTACAACAGATGAAACAAGAGAGAGTACATAAACAAACACCAAATTGTTCACCGGGCACTGTTGCAGTCCGACGCCTCAAGAGTCACGATGTGGCCGCCATACGAGACGAGCGCCGCTCCCTTGAAAGTCCGTGGGCTTGCCAGCAGCGGGTGATCCCCGGGAGTCCAGTCGAAACACAGGCGAGCACGTCGCAAAACACTTGACGAACTGACTGACTGACTCATCAAGCGGCGCGGTCTCTTTAAATAGGGCGCGCCGCGTCTGTTTGTTAACACGCGCCAAAGCTAGCGCGCACACACACATAGCTTCGCTGGTTATAGCTCCTTCTTCTCCTCCCGTCGAGCCGCGCGTCGTCATTGGCCAGGTCCCATAGAACTTTCTCGAAGGGCCTGGCACATTCCAGGCCGATGAACCACCGTCCTCCCCGGGCAATGGGAAAGAGGGTCACGGCAACGCGTACAAAGCTACGCGCTCTCCCGCGCGGGGAAGGGGGCTTTTCTCTCCATGCCTTCCACGCGACGCCGTGCGGGCCTCGCGCCGTACCGGCTTGATGAAAATGGGCGCCGATTTCGTGACAGCGAGATATGTGCTTCTTTTAAAATATTGCTACGAAGACGACGAAGCGAGCAGTGGCGTGGGGCCGAGTGCTCGTGCTAGGCCCGCTGGCCATTAAAACGCATGTTTCATCGTCATGTCATCACGTCGTTCTGTTTCTGTTGTATCGCCGTGTTCCATCGCTTGTCATGCCACCACGTAAAAATAATATTCTTTCAGGCTATCGTTCACATAACCAGGTAGGCTACGGCTGCATGCTAATGAGTATGTGCGACGAAATAGAGGAAGGAATAAAAGATAGCAATTAAACCAGCAGTGAATATATCTACGCAAATGTAGGTGTGGAAGCTGAGCAGGTAAACGGAGGCATTACCGCTGTCCTGTCATACACTTACGAATAATCTCAAATGCCTCCATCTCCCAATTCAATGTATTCAGCTGCTACAGAGTGAGGCCTGGTGAACTGAGAGCAAGCAATTGATGAACACTGAAGGTCATCGATAGTTATAAAATATAATATTGCATTACTTGGTACTCGCGGTCATTTTGAGCGTACACACTGCTGCACCAAAAATATTTATCAGACGACTGTAAAGAACATGGGGAACAAAAGGCCGCATGTGTGTATTACCCCACGTCTCCTGAATTCTGGAAGAGAAAACACATTTAGGCTCTCCAAATAAAATGCAAGGTATGTAATGCACATATCATGTCACGCTCCGAAAAATATTTGAAGACCTTGCCTGGTGTTCTCGATTTCACTGAAGGCGTCTGTACAAGACGAAAATATTTGTCGTCATCGGTGGTTTCAGCAACTTTATGGCTTTCGTAAATCGTATAGATTTGAATAATGCTCAAGTAATTGCTTCATTGAGAACTGTGCAATGAGCATAGGAAATAAACAAAGCACATGTTCCACGCTAATGTGGCCCATCAACCGTGAAAATGTGAAAATAGACTACCTTCCGCACTTTGAATTCGCGCGTAATTGTGCGCATACAAAATCAGACTACCCGCCGTGGTTGTGCAGTGATTAGGGCGCTCGACTACCGTGCCCAAGGATGTGGGATCTAATCCCGGCCCCACGTCAATACAGGTTAAATAACCCCAATGGTCGAAATTTCCGGAGTCGTTCGCTGCGGCGTCTCTCATAGCCTCAGTCGCTTTGGAACGTGAAACCGCATAAAGTAAATTAAACTGAAATTATACCATTGCATTGCTGCAGATAAAATAATGGTCGCGCGCGCAAGCGCAGTGATACCCTAGGGCTCGTCATCAGTTGAACGTGACGAGGACGGTATATCGTACCAGTAATAGGAAGCAAGCAAGCTTCGACTCTTTTTGCTCTGTGTAAATATGTGCGTTTAACCTCATAGGGGCCTATGTCAACGATTACTGGTGGCGCCTAGTACCCGCAGATTTTGTAATGGGTACAATGTTTTCGAACGCCTGGTGCTTCGCTGTTCTGGGATTGCGATGCTTAAGAAAGGTAACTTACCAGATCTCTTCAGGTCTCTAAAAGACTAATTCCTAGGCAAAGACCATAGTATATTGCACTACATTCACATATGAGCGCTTCTATATATTGGTTTCACATTGCTTGCACGAATCCTGGTAATTAGAGGCAATAAAATGCTTTCCCGTAATCGTTGAATAACATATATTGCAGTTAGTTATATCCGCTCATCGCTATTATCTGGTTCATATTGTTACTCAGCTGTATTTGCTGTTCGCGATGAGGATGAAGAAGTGCAACAGACTTCGAGAAGACGATGACTCTGAGAGTTGTGAATTGGTGCTTTCATCAACTTTAGTTGTGCGGACAGCTTTCGGACTGTGGATCTTCCACGTAACATTTATTGATGGAGGTGAATCTACTCGATACCCTGTCACAAGCTGGATCTCTGCAGCGGCCGCCACGTCGAAACCACTACAATGACTACAGACGCCTCTACCTCTACAGCCGCCTGACCTGCCGTTGTCATGGCCCACCCCCGTGACCTCGGAACCTTCTGCGGGACCGACGACGTCGACGCATACGACTGGCTAGCCCTATACGAGCGCGTGAGCAAGCACAACAGGTGGGATCCCACACTCATGCTCGCGAATGTAAGCTTTCACTTGACTGGGACCGCGCGCGTGTGGTTTTGAAACCCACGAAGACGACCTAACGTCTTGGGATATCTGCAAACAGAATCTCCCCGACCTATTCGGAAAGCCTATTGGCCACCAAATCGCCGCCAAGAAAGCGCTCGCCTCTCGCGCTCAAACGTCTACGGAGTCTTCTGCTGTGGATGTGATGTGTTAATGAGGTGCGTGTAAAACGTTCCAGTGGCTTAGCTCCGCTATGCCAGGATATACCTGTACGCAGCGAAAGGTAGGCGTTGGCTAGAAGGGCTCGATTAGGCTGCACCGGTCAAGAAAATTAAAGCTGTATCGCTGTTTTCTATGAATGCAAAGCACATATTTGTTAAATTTTAAAATTGTAGACACGAAGAGCGATCGCTGGTGTTTAAAACATTTGCCGCCGTCAAGATTTTGGAAACACTGTTCTAAACGGCAGCGTCCATCTTTTGGACACAAGATCAATCAATCTCGGTTTCCCATTGGGTAGTCGAACGTGAGGGTCTAATGCAAAATTGAAGTCGAACTTTACCTTCATATATTCGCTGAGCTTCCACATGTCCTTTTAACGCTAGGCGGTCTTCTCTCTGTCGTTGAGCAGCGAAAGACAAGGTACAGTCTTTGTCAAAACTGTAATGCATTTCTTGCGTTCCCGAATCTCTTGGTGGTTAAGAAGATTGTTTGTCCTGCCCTTTGCAATCAAAAGGACCTCCAATAAAGCTAAGCCAGTGCCACTACACGGCTCAGAAGCGGACTCCCGGGGCTCAACACTTTTGACAAAGGCTGCACATTTCTCCTACTCTTCAGGCGTCTCCGACTCTCGCTTAGCTTTTCTTGCTTCTTTGCACGTTGTCGGATGGCCTCGCGCCATGCGATGATCTTCTGTATCCGTCGCCGCACCTTCGCATAGCCTCCGCTGTTGTGCACAATAATCGTCGATTTAGCGAGCGCAGGCTCCGCTGCTTATCTTCTGTACTTGACGGTAGGCAGCAATTACAGTGGCTTAGCTCAGCTAGGCTTGGATCATCGCAATGACGACGCGTGATGATTCTGACGATTGTGATGATGAGCATTGCGAAGCGTGACGTCACAGGCGCGCGCGCGACAAGGATACCGGCGCGGCTCAGCGCGACTTGTTGCCATGGTAAGGGCGCATGCGCAGTAACGAGATTTTCAAGGCACAGGCGAAATGCGACGACCTATTCAAGTGTAGCTCAGCTGCTAGCCATGCTAAGCAGTCGCTACATAAAGGCTGTTGCGACTTCTTGATTCATGTGTAACGCTGATGTCATTCTACTAGCCATTGTCTCCTTGTAAGTAACGGACGCTTAGCTATCAGCTGGCTTGTAGTTTATCAGTCCTTGACGTCTCCTCTTGAGTGGGCTGGAATATTACTAGGTGTTGTCGAATATTTTAAAAAGGTATTTTTTATCAACTCGCATAGCACATTAACCCAGTTTATTAAGATTTGGTGTATCTGTGTCATGTACAACGAAATGCAGTTCATATGAAACCGCATGCCCACGGAGTCTGAACACACCAGTCTGGTCTTATTTTCGAATAAGCTGTGCCGTTTACACATTCACAATCGTCTCCATAACTGCAATAATCAATATTTTTGACCAATTCATCGCAGGTGCATTTAAAGCATCGGTGTTCCTCCGGTCGCTCCAACCTGAGAAGGAAAAAGAAAAAGAACTTGACGCTTTTGCAATCGCGGTCGAAATGCACTGAGGTATAATTTATTTATTTAAGGACCACGCTGTATGCAGCATCGAAAAAACTTCTTTTAAAAGTAGTTAGGCTTCATAAGAAATAGTAGAGAATATGGGGAAAAATTTTGAGAAGACTGTTGGGTTTACAACAGAAAAATGCGAATGCTTGAGCGTCTCTATTGCACACGATATATTATGACCCGTCCATTGTAGTGATTTTGCTAGCAAGGCCAGACCTGCTCGGCACAGTGGAAATTTCCTTTCCTTGGCACGTGTTTGTTGCAGTTTATATATAATTATAATTGGTGTACAGGAAAGGAAATTTCCACAGAAAAAGAAAGGTGCCGTATCCGTCGCACATTTTCCTGCAAGTGTTAGATTGGACAGTACTCCCTCACTCCTGTCGCGTACCATTTGTTGGAACACGCTAAAAAAAGAACATAAAGAAAGAGATGAGTTAATGGAAACCGATTGATTGTTGGCTTGCATGTCGTCTTTGTACCAGAAGAAGTTATGAAAAATTGGCAGCAGGCATTATTCCCTAAACATGTTTTCATTTCTGCTTGAAAAGCTGAAACTATGAAACTAACACCAGTGGCTTCGCCTATTTCAGCCCTCTGCTTTATGCTAGGAAATCTTTGAGACTCCAGTGCCCTATTTCTTTTCTTGCTATAAACTGAAAGCGGCCATCTTATACAATGAAAACCAGGTACCTAATGTAATGTAACACATATTTCTTGTTGCTTCTGTTCGATTGAACTCTTCCAACCAGATGCTTGACTACGTTCTGCAATAAAGTGTGCATTTTGTTATTTAGGTGCAAAATTAACTGCGATATTATCTAATTTAAGGGCCCCTCTGAGAAGTAAGCTGGAGAAATTACTCCGCGCTTGAAATGATATCATCGGTTAAGGTGCTCCTCAATATCATGTATCACAAAGCACCTCGTGTATAGAACCGTTCATTTAGACAGGGCAAATGACGCAATTCAGAAGTATAAAGCTTTGTGGCTGCTTAACACTGCGTTCTCACTCGCCCTCAAGGACCTCTTCTCAGCGTCAAGATGCCTATTAATCGAGCTAGAATGAAGACCGATTAACAGTTAGGACCTCTTCTATTTCGCTACCTGACCGATATTGGTGTAATAGGTCTCCCAGAGATACTCTATCAGCGATACTGAATCAGCACTATTTTTAAGCGCACGTTTCAGAATACCTTAGGAAAACAAGAAACCGCAAGTGTGGCGCCACTTCTCTTTAGCCTACATCTACGTTCCGTGGAAGACTTTAGTCAATCTTTTATATACCGCCATTCATGGAGCAAAGCGATGCCAATCTAATCGAAATATAATGAAAGAAAAATGTAAGTAGTTAGTTTGATATCATATTTCGTGTAGGCAGAATCCAGGTTATCATCATCATCATCATCATCATCATCATCAGCCTGACTATACCCACTGCAGAGCAAAGGTCTCTCTGATATTTCTTCGCTTAACCCGGTTCTGTGCTCCAATATCAAATGGGAATATAATCATCGATTATGATCACGAAGTCTTTCCTATCAACACACCTCACTCGCCACTATTCTAGGCTCCGCCTAAACAGAAATTTTGGCTAATTTTATTTTATTCCTTGATATCAGTTAATTATTTTGTTTCATTTTGAAAATGATTTACATCTATTTTTTAATTTTTACATGCCCAGTACGTGCAGCAAAACAGAAGTGAGTTTTGCTAGGAAATTTTACAAATAGTACCAACGCCTATACTGAAGTAATAGAAGATGTTTTTTTTTTTCGATGTTCCTAGTACTAATCAGTCTATGCAGCATAAGTTGTCATCATGCTCTGCGCCTAAAGATTAGTGAGATGCTTTCATACTCGGCCTCGTAGTCCTCGTATAGAAATCCATAGACGGCATCTCGGAGTCTCGGTGTGATTACAAACATCAATGCTATAAAGTGCGTCCAGCGCATAATTATGCAAATGCGTTTAAAAACGTCACTCCCAGTGCTCTAAGGCTGAACCGTTCTCTGTGACGTAGCCGCTGGATTCCCAGATAATACGTTTTGATTTCCACGCAATTTGAAACAAAATGTTATACTTAACTTGCAGCTGCGAGAGCATACTGTACGCATAAATGACTTTTAGGATCGTTTTGGACGCGTAATGCCCTTCGTTTCTTTTTTCAGCTACAGAAAACAAGACGTGCACAGCTGTTCGAAGTGATTCCGGCGTGATGCTATTTTTTGAAAAGTAAACGTTTCGTTTATTTCCCGGAGCCGTAAATTCTAACCCTGAAACCAAGACGGAAACGTGCCTAGCAAGTATCATGTACTGATATGAACATTGAATAACAGTTTGTGTATACCATGGAAAAGAAAATTGATGCCCAAGAAATTTAGAACACAATTTCACACCCTCAAGCAAAACATTTGCAATTTTTTTTTCAGGAACCACATATCTCATTCTAAAATTCAGTCAGTTTTTCTTACCATGAATTATGCGTGCATAATGAAAGGGTATCTGCCACGTTAGAAATATATGCACCTGCAAATCTTTCTCGGCCAATTATACTTCCCTAAATCCCATTTTTCGACTGCCCTGTATAAATCATCGTTTCAATAGAATGTTCCAAACATACGAACTGGAGGCGCAGCACCAGAGCAAATAAAGCGAAGTGAAATATTATTTATAAAAACAAACCTGCAAATTCATTCAGTTGCTGTGATTGAGAAAACCTATTTCCTATTTTTGAGATAGGTTTTGAAAGCTTCAGGCACACGTCCAAGATTTGAAATTCACCAAAAGGGCGAAAAATTTACGTAAGCATTAAATCTATAACAGAAATGAACGCACAGTAAATGTCAAGCCAGCGCTGCTGAAAGAACTCCAATATAAACGGAGAAGCTCGAAGACAAGGCAAAGCGGAATTAGGAGACCAACAGTTCTTATAAAAACTGTTCTCGCGGTGGTGTCGAGAAGGTAAACCAAAAGGACTATCTTGAGGAGGAGGAGGCGGTCAAGTGTAGAGAGGTTATAATTCATTTTAGTGAGCTGGGATGTGAGAGCGGAGGCAGATGCTTGTATTGTTTGTGGTAAGGCACGAGTTTGCCCCTTTATGTAGAAATGCACTACTGACGCGGCTGACGTTCCAGTGTCGCGAGCCGGAAATCGGATGAGCGGCTTTTGTTCTTCACGTTCTGTGAGGTTTTAGTACCGAGTAAAAGATGCTGACACTGCTGCCTCTTTAGGATTGATAGTGCAGGACTCCTGTAGTGATGGTGCACAGAACTCTGACGGCGTTCGCCGAAGCGCGGGGAGAGCCACACTAGTTTTCGCAAATTGCTAAGACCAGTGCTTTGTTGTAGCATCTGTCTTCAGACTCTGACGATATTCAACTGGCACCAGATGTTCCTGCCATTCCATTAATCCAAGATTCGTCACCTCCTACCAAGCCGCTACATTCTTTTTAAATCATTTCAATTCATTTGCAATTACACCATGAAAAGTGTCGTATAATAAGCAAGTATTGGCTCTCCATTCGAAGCTATTTGACACGTCTGATGCCCCAACTTTGCAATTTTTAGACGATAGCTTATACAGCTCTCTCTCGAAAAAAACACGTCACCTTTCTTGTGATTGATAATTGATTAGAGTGCGATAGACTGTGATGAAATCTTTGAAATTTATTCATTAAATATTACTAACAAAAACGTGTAGAATGAAACATTTTTAAAATAGGGCTCGAATGTGTCAACAAGCTCAGAATGAAACTTCAGCGCTTGAGGATGCTAAACAGGAAAATGTAAAGTGTGTAATTGATCAACGTTTATTTGACACATTTAAAAAATGAGAAAATGGGAAGAGGAGGTTCAAAAAGTTTCAACGTGCATAGAAATTGCAGCGAGTTATTTAATTATAAAAACTTTAAATGGGAACTGATCAATTAATTTCAGCGATCGAAAAAAGGAAAGACGCGAGATGCCAAACTACCCATAATGGAACACCAATATTGGCTGATGCTAAGGTGTATCAAAACTAATAAAATGATAAAAAGAAAAAAATTGACCCGTGTGTGTAAAACGCTATCGCTTCATACCCTCAAGAACAGCTCAAGTATCCCTCCATGCTTTTTCAATTACCTCAATTATTCGGTTCATCAAATGCATACTGTAAATTTCATTATTCTAATCGTAAAACATCCCGTTTGTGTGTGTGTGTGGGCGGGGGGGGGGGGGGGGGGGGGGGGCAGGGTCTCTCTGCGTGCGGAAATGCGAAAGCATTGCGCTTTCCCTGCCATTGGTTCTTTGCGGCTCTCGATCGCTGTGCCCAATGAGGCTGGATCAATTGCCCGCTCTGGTAGCCACCTTTTAGTGGAAGGAAGAGCAGGGTGGCTGTGTGCAGCGTACGATGTCAGTGTATGTTAAAGAATGCTAGAAGGTAGAAAGTCGCGGAGCTTTCCGCTACGGCATCCCTCATAGTCTGAGCAGTTTCAAAATGTAAACATTATGCGCGTCACTAATTAGACGAAGGAACATTTAATTACCGCGAGAGAAGCATAGTTACTACCGTCGTTTATCACCACTTTCTTGAGCGCCAAGTTCTGTTTCGGTATCGGCGCTGCCGATTGCGCGTTTGTTTGCTGGCGCTTTTCAACCTATAAACTGTTTTTCTGGTACACCATTCGCTGTTTTCTTCACTGTCGAGTTTCGTCAAATTATGTGAATATATAGTTCATTTTGTATAAGGAGCCCATGTTTTTTTTTTGCACATGTGCACTGCCCATGGCGGTGACTAAGTTGCAGAATATAATTGAGATTTCCATAATGAAGACCTAGGCACAAATCTATAATTATCAAATCGCGTCGAAATCGAAAGGGATGTTATTTGATCGGAGTCGGAGAATTTAGGGAGACAGAGTTGTAGAACTTTCAATTCACAAATTATGCAGCCACGCCGTCAAAATGGTATACCTATGCAATCCGAGATTTACAATAATAAAGTTGGGAGAAGAGCAAGTGAAAACAGTCCCTGCTGTATAATTATCGCGACCAGAATGCACTATCTGGTCAGCGTATGAATGCTGCGCACAGCAGCAAGGAGTGCGACATTTTCGCACGTTCGCACGCGACTCTCACCCGACGAGTCGTCAACCATCCATTAGCATTCCACGCCGTCTAGTCGTCAGAGTATAGCAAGATTAAGTGACGTGCCGTTAGACCTCTGCTGATGCTGGATGACCGCAAGAGCAAGCCTGTTGAGCAAGGAGCGCAGTGCGAATCCATTGAGTGTAGTCTGACAACACGACTTTCGCATCACTGTTCACTGCCACAGGTATGTTGTAGGCTAATGAACCCGCCTCACCCTTCGGCAGTCTTTCATTGTGCCCCATCGAAAATCTCCATAAGCTCTACTGCGATTACGCCTGTGGAGCGTATACAGAACCTCAGCTTCAATTTCGCACAAAGTAATTAAAATTAGCTTTGATTTAGCTCTGGTTACACCTGGCAGAGTATCGAGAGCTAGATACCCCTGACAACGCTTACGTTTCGCTTGAAAGTAACTCACGGTTTGCGTAGCGGCTTCAGCACAAGCAGTGGGCTATGACGTCCCTGGCAGAGCGCACAGCTTGGTGAGCGTTGGTGAGACGGCTCAGCGCTCAGCCACGCCGACCTCGCGAAGCGGCTGGCGTAGTGTAGCTCCCGCTAGAAAACAAGACAAAACAGTAGAAGCGAGAAAGAGAGAATTTCGGGCGCAAACACTCCGTACGCCGCAGGGATGGCTGGCCGCTCTTGGCCCCCAATCGCCGGAGGCGCCCCTCCCGGCCGCTTTTGCCAGCGAACCAAACGTTGGGGGGAGTTTTGTGACCACTCGGAGTATTGAAGGGCTCTATAGATTAAACAAAATTATGACCCTGAGAAGATTTGTGGCTCGCAGAGCTGCCCCGAAAAGGTGGTCCCCGTTTTTAGATGCTTGAATCATGAGTGGTTCATTGCTGACAATGAAAGCGGACGCAATTGGTTCGAGGATGCGCAAAGAAGCTGATTATGAACAAGAAAGCTACTGGGTAAATAGACAACTGGCATCCTTGGTTTTTGAAGAAACGCCTCCCAGGAGTAGCGCACAAGTCGTGGGCAAACGTGCAAGCCAGCAAATTATCATTCTATTTGTTCCTGTAATATGCGTTAGGGGTGACGAACTGTAGAAGAGTGAAGGACAGTTTTGAAATCGTGTATCGCAGACACAGATGCTTACAAACAGGCAAATCGTATAAAATGACACATAGCCATTGGTTTTATAGCGAAAGCCAAATGATGACTTCGTCTGAATGATATGTCTTTTATGGACCTCTCAATGAAGTTAGTAAAACCAAATTTCCGTGAGTGTCCGTCGAGATCCTCAATAACAAGAGCCAAAAAGCATAAGTATTGAATGTTGCAATATTACTTATTACTTTCCGATATTTGCGCGGAGATGTTGCTGTGAGGTTCCCCCATATGGCACCCATATTGTCTGGTATTATACTTCTTGGTTTTGACATCAGCAAGTAAATATTTCAAGTTCCTCTTACAGTAGTACAGGGACCATGGTGGCTGTCCAGTAATAATGGCAGCTTAAAGCGCTGTATTGTTGGTATAAATTGGTGTTTGGTTTGGTGTTTTGTTCACTATGAGAGACATTGACGAATAGGTAGGGATAAATGTTTTTGTCTGGTTGCCATCGTCCTTCAGTTCTTTCGCTGTGCATAGAGCCACGGTCTGTTTGGGGGCACGCTAAATTGCTCCAGCGGCTATATTATGAGGAAAATTATTTATTAACAGGGCGACCTTGAATCTCTGCGTAGGTCGCCATATTCCTGCGCTTTTGTGCATTTTCATAGATAAATGCGCGCCAGGGAGTATTGGGTCTTTGGTTTGCAGGCTTTCGGGTAGAATGCAAATAAAATCTATTGCAGAATGAATGTAGGAGGCCTGCGTCATCATTTTCTGCTACAAGTCATCCTTTTCCGCTACAAGAACATTGCCACCAATGCTCCTGGGAATCTTTACTCGTCGGCTGCTTCGCCAGGAAGATTTCTACAGACTAAAGATGTATAAATTCAAACCGGAGTAAATGAATTGTTCCCTAGTTCCTTTTAGTTTACGTTCGTTACACCACAATTTATGTCGGGTGAGATTTCATATTTGTGCGGTATTTGTTAGCTAAAATGTACCAGAATGCCTCTATAAGCGGGCAGTTGCCAGATGAAGTAGGCCACCCTTTATTTATCGGTGTTTTGGTGACGTTTGGCAATATATCATGGCAAGCCCAATTTAGCAGAAGCTGTAAACGTGACGCAGCTCCTTTGAGGTTGAAGCGATTGATTGGAATTGAAACTTGACCATTGGATTTGGAGTGCGAGTGATTACGATTAGGCAAAGCAGGATGTTTGTGCTGCTTAGTAGCCACATGCATTATATTTTTGTCGGACAATACTTGATATAACATCGCAGCTTATGATTATATGCTAGTTATTTTGGAATAATAGACAGAAAATTAAGGGACGGGTTAATAAAAGAGCAAAAATAATTGCACATAAAGGAAGATCCGTAGGGGGGCCACAGAAAGGAGGGATTTACGCTGTTTCCTCGTGCACAAAACAGGTGACCACTATGTTTTCACATAACATAAATGCACGATGAAAAAACATAGTTTGAAATAGGCTGAAACCGCTGCAATTGTAGAATGGCATATGACGTATTTGAAATACTCATGTACATTTAGTTAAAGCCTTTTTTGGTTACCCGAAATTTATTCATTGCAGTCGGGAAGTTTTAAACTCATTTGGCTAGAACAAGTGGCTTATACAGAAATTTGAACAGAATGAAAGCATCGGTAGGGAATTCAGCCAATCAGCCATTGTGCACCAGGTGCTGGTTGAAACATGTGAAAGCCCATCGCCGATTTATAAATGATGCCTCCTTTCATTGCGAAGGCGATACTGCTAGCACTTCGAGCCTTTGGCGTGTCGTGGCGCCTCCATACATGACCTTTCACGTGACCGTGTCACGCCATGCCAGACCGAGAGACGGGGCCCCAGCTCGTGCCATCGGATGGTGGCGGTGCGTCCTTACAGGAGCCGCAGCGGTGACGTCAAGCTATTATCACGTGACTGGGTGACGTCACGCCATACCGAGAGACGGGGCCCCAGCTCGCGCCATCGGATGGTGGCGGCGAGTCCATACATGTCGCTGTGTCGCAGCCGAGAGAGGGCGCTCGCTGTTTGTGACGTCACGCTAGAAGGATAAATGGGGCTGTGGCTCGGCTCTACGCAGTAGTCGGGACGCAGCCTTACGGTATGTCGGATGATGCGTATAAGGCGTATAAGGCCCATTCAAATGGGGAAAAAAGAAGTGAAATAAGCTACTAGAAGCAACCAGAAGCAACCAACAGCAGTATCCGTGCTTTCGCATTGCTCCAATGTAGATTCTGCGTTGCTCTAATTGTTTTAGCTATTCCTTCAAAAGGCGTTGAGATTGGATTCGTAGCAACAGTTTCAATTCACCAGGATTTCATATTTCAACACCAATGATACTTTTCAGGCTTCTCAGTTTAATTGGTCGGGCAGACGAATTTATTACACCAGAAGAATATGTGTAGCAATACTTAGATTCGCTTAAATGCGATTCATTGAGCCCATTCTTCTCTCAGGCTACTTTTTATCCAGCTGAAGTTCACTCTCTTGCAGCTCTTCCTTCTGGTGGCAGTGTGGCTTTGCAGGCACTGAGTCGGGAGCTACATACATTCCTGTCGACGTAGTACAACGTTCCCCAGACACAGACACAAAACGTGCCAGGCATTCTACAGAGGCGGGACCCATCTTCACAGTGACAGCTTGCGCATCTCCTGCAAACAATATCGACAGCTGTAGTAGATTACTAGAAAGGTAACATTGTGCGGCATTTGATATTGGCTGCATCAATATGGCACAAATTATGAGCGCACACAAAACGGTTCCGTTTTTATTACGGAGGAATTCAATACGATATCTTGCGGCTGCGTTCTTCGTTTTGATTTAATACTAAATTTGATAATCGCTTAAAGTTGAGCATTGCAGCATAGGTTTTCAAAGAATGCAATCGTGGTGTGCATTAGGCTCCTTAGGAGGGAAATATAACCGAAAGTGCTTCGCTTATATTTTTTATTTAAACAGTGAATCTCATCAGAGATTGTAACATGAAGGGCTGTGAGCATATGTACACTAAAGCTTAAGAGCATACATAATAATACATGGTACAGAGTGTAACATGCAGCATACAACAATTGTAGAAAATATGGTATATTACATATAATGAATACATGATTGCGTATGATAACTAGTGCAAAAGACTTATGACCAGAAAAAAATTCAGTCGCAGTGTCAGGGAGGGGATTAGTATTAGCTCTAATTAACAGTCACGGCACAATCAAGGTTTAAAATACTAAAAAAGGAGAAAATCGGCTATAATGAATTCACAACTTGAATCAGGCACAAACAGGCAAGTAAAAATAACAAGAGAACAAGGAGGCATAAAAATAAGGAATGCAATTGTTACTGCAATGGGTATAATTCATCTGCAACAAGGGAACTAAACTCAGCTAGGGACGTGCTGTTAGTAATACGCGCGTGTATATTGCTCCATCTCGTGTTGACCTTGAAAAAAAAGTATTTAAAAATATTAGTATTAAATCATAATTCGCTTAATGTATGCGTAAGGTTTTAACAGGTTAATCTGTTCGAGGACGCTTGCATGTACTTTTTAATAAGAAGTTTTAGTTGGTTGTGTATTACTTGGTACATGATATTGTCACAGAAGCCAGTGAAACTAGTTCAGCAGGTTTACTTGCAACTAAGTAAAAGCACCGGCAAGATCAGGCACTGAAGAGACTGGCGGGCGAGCACCGAGAGCGAAGAAGACGAGCGCGTGCCAGTCTCCCGAACTCGCCACATGGCGGCGCCAGCAAGATAACATTGCGGCATTGCCCCTTCCGGTGGGAAAGGCATCGTCCCGATTCCGAGTGGCGACGTCGAGGATAACTTTAGTCGGCGAGGATGCGCGTTCACATCAAGTAGTTAAAGGAAGCAAAGAAAAAAAACACATGTAGCTTGACCTAGCGGGAGTAGAAGGGCTTCATCCTGGCGACATGTACGACTTCCGATTGTGCTTGCCGTCGGGATGAGCGAACAGTTCCTTGCGGGGTCACTTCGTAGGTGACGTCGCTGAGTTTGCGTTGTACGTCGTACGGGCCGAAGTAGCGGCGCAGAAGCTTCTCGGAGCGACCCCGCTGGCGAACAGGTGTCCACCCCAAACCTGATCGCCAGGGTTGTTAATTACCTCCCTGTGACGAAGGTTATACCTTCGAGCATCTTTAACTTGCTGTCTCCGGACTCTAAGGCTAGCCAGCTGCGAGTGGCCTCGGCATGCTGGACGAATTGGTCGGCACCGGCAATCGATGGGAGGGCAACATCTGGCAGTAGCATTGCGTCCAGCATGATGACAGCTTCGCGACCGTACACCAAACGAAAAGGTGTATAGCGGGTCGTTTCCTGGACTGCGGTGTTATAAGCAAGTGTTGCATACGGTAGTATCTGGTCCCAGTTCTTATGATCTTCGTCGACGTACATGGAAAGCATATCGGCGATGGCCTTATTGAGTCGCTCAGTAAGGCCATTCGTCTGAGGGTGGTAAGCTGTTGTTCTGCGATGACAAGTGCCACTGAGCCGCATAACTTCCTGGGTTAGTGCTGAAGTAAACGCCGTGCCTCTGTCAGTTAAAACGATCGCAGGGGCACCGTGACGAAGGACTAGATTAAAGATGAAAAAGTTCGCAATATCAGTAGACGTGCCGCTGGGAAGAGCGTCTCACAATAGCGGGTTAGCTAATCTGTGGCGACTATAATGTACCTGTTGCCCAATGATGATGTAGGAAATGGCCCGAGCAAGTCCATACCGACTTGGGGAAAAGGTACTCGCGGAGGAACAATAGGCTGCAGCAGGCCGGCCGGCTTGACAGGTGGTATCTTCCGACGTTGGCAATCACGGCACGTCCTAACATAGGGCTGAACCATAACGGCAAGCTTCGGCCAGTAGTACTTTTGTCGTACTCGTGCCAAGGTGCGCGGAAAACCGAGATGTCCGGCAGAAAGCTCGTCATGGCATGCCTGAAAAACGTCGGTACGAAGCGGCGTTGGGACAACCAGCAGATATTGAATGTCTGTGGAAGCGTAGTTTTTCTTGTAGAGGACGCCGTCATGCAAGCAGAACGACGACACGACACGCGTGAAAGGGCGAGGCGGTGATGAGGCGGTTCCTTCGAGGTAATCGATGAGGGGCCGCAGTTCGGTTTCGTCTGGCTGCTGTTGAGCGAGATCTGGCGTCGAGAGAGCGCCGAGGAAGACGGGGTCATCTGTTTCACTAGAAGAACACGGTATAAGGTCTCGGGATAGGCAGTCAGCGTCACTGTGTTTCTTGCCGGACTTGTACACAATAGTGACGTCGAACTCCTTTAAGCGGAGACTCCAGCGGGCTAACCTGCCTGAAGGATCTTTAAGGTTCGCTAACCAACAGAGTGAGTGGTGGTCGCTGACCACTCTAAACGGCCGACCATACAAATACGGCCGAAATTTTGTTACCGCCCACACAACTGCAAGGCACTCCTTTTCGGTAATAGAATAATTCGCTTCGGAACGAGACAGGGTGCGGCTGGCGTAAGCAATCACCCGCTCAACGCCTTCTTGCCACTGAACGAGAACTGCACCGAGGCCAACGTTACTGGCGTCGGTATGCAAACTGTGTCGGCCTCCTCGTCGAAGTGGCCAAGTACGGGCGTTGTTTAAAGGTGCTTGCGAAGCTCCTCGAAGGTCCTTTGCTGCTCGTCGGCCAGATGAAAGGCTGGTCGTCCTTTGTTAGACGAGTCAATGGTTCCGCTATTCGGGAGAAGTCGTGCACAAATCTCCTGTAATATGCACAGAGGCCCAAAAACCGACGTATGGAACTTTTATCAGTGGGGGTCGGGAAAGCAGCTACGGCAGCCGTCTTCTCTGGATCAGGGCTAATTCCCTCAGTACTCACGACGTGACCCAGGAACTTGAGCTGTTGGAATGCAAAGTGGCATGTTTCTGGTTTTAGTGAGAGTCCGGCCCCGCGCATGGCATTTAGCACGGCCGTCAATCGTTTGAGGTGCTCTGTGTAGGTCACAGAGAAAATGACAACGTCGTCAAGGTAGACAAGGCGCGTCTGCCATTTCAGGCCGGCTAGGACAGTGTCCATCATTATTTGAAAGGTTGCGGGAGCGGAACACAAACCGAATGGAAGCACGTTAAAATCGTACAGTCCGTCCGGATTAATGAATGCGGTTTTTTCTCAATCACTTTCATAGACTTCGATCTGCCAGTACCCACTGCGTAGATCGAGCGATGAAAAGTATCGGGCGTGGCAAAGTCGGTCGAACGAGTCATCGATTCGAGGCAATGGGTAGACGTCCGTTTTCGTAATTTTGTTAAGCCTCCTATAGTCGACGCAGAATCTGAGTGCTCCGTCTTTTTTAACGACCAGCACAACTGGTGAGGCCCATGGTCTTGTGGACGGCTGGATCACATCATCGCGGAGCATTTCATCAACTTGCGCCCGAATAGCCTCTCGTTCTTTCGACGATACTCGGTAGGGGTGTTGGCGGATAGGGCGCTCGGTTGGATCAACTATAATTGGATGCTTGGTTACTGACTTCTGTTTCACTTTGGAAGTGAAGGCAAGGCAGTCACGGTAAGTATCCAGAATTGCTTGAAGGCGGCGTTTCTGGGTAAGAGACAAAGCTGGAGTGACGTCAGTTTGAACAGTATGTCCAGTGCTCTCGGGAGGGTTCTCGTTGACCAGCGAAAGGGCGCAATGGGCGGATGGCGCACTGACTTCGTCAAAAAAAAAGAGATAGCTGTACCTTGCGGTAAATGGCGGTATTCGGCACTAAAGTTTGTTAAAAGCAGTTCAGTTCGTTTATTTCTCAAAGCAAAGACCCCCCGAGCGACGCAGACTTGTAGGCTCAACAATAAATTCACGTTCATTTCCGCGAGGCTTTGAAAGGCGGGGGGTTGTCGCACTGCACTGTAACAAACAAGCTGGTGCGTGGAGGTAGAGTGACATGGTCGTCGCACACTCGGAAAACTGGCTTGTCTGTGTAGTCGTCGCTGTGCTGTCTGTACTCGTCGGAAATTGCGAGGTGAGTGGAAAAAGTCACCATGAAGTCACGGAGGTCGATGATTGCGTCGTTTTCTCTAAGAAAATCAAGGCCGAGAATCAGGTCCTTGGAGCACTCTGCTAGCACAGCAAAGCAACACGAGAAAGTTACTGCGGTGAATCTCGACGCGAGCGGTGCACACTCCGAGCGGCGTTACCACGTGCCCTCCGGCTGTCCATATCGGGGCTCCGTGCCAAGGAGTCAGGAATTTTCGCAGAATAGAAGCAAGGCCATGACTCATAACGCAAAAATCAGCGCCGGTATCTACAAGGACAGTCGTGTTGTGGTTATCAACGACGATCGATATCTCGGCGGAATGTAGCTCATGGTCGACAAAGTGCGGCGTGTCATGAGTCGTCGGGCTGACGGGTCGTTCGTTGCCTCGAATTACGGCGTCGCAGGTAAGGTTCTGTGATCGTCGGGAGGTCGTCGGACTCGTTGGTCGTGCGGTGCGTTCCTTGCGGGCGTCGGAGGAAAGCTTCGGCAATCGTCGAAAAGTGGTCGGACTGTTGGTCGGAGCGAAAGGTCGGAGGTCGTTCTGTGTGATCGAATCGGTGAGCGGAGGATGTTGGTCGTAGTGTCTATCGACGGCGGCCCTGCCCCCGAGGGTCGCCGCATTCAGTTTTTCCGGTGCAGACTTGGGGACTGCCTGAGGAAAGAACGGCGGCTGGTTGAAAACTGTCTCGGCGGTGGTGACCTGGACTGGCGTCGCTGGAGGGACGCAGGTGGGACGTGGTCGCTGAGGTATTGGTAGATGTCCCGAGGTCGTTCGCCATAGCGCGGCCGAGGGGCATCCGGGGAAAATCCGCGCAAGCCCGTCCGACGGTACGGGCAGTGGCGCAGAACGTGACCGGCTTCGCCGCAGTGAAAGCACAAAGTCAGATTGTTCGGCGTGCGCCACGCATGTGCTTTGCGAACGGGTGGGTCGAGCTTCAGGCACACCAGTCGAAACTGGATATTGGGGTGGAGGACGAGCGGGTGGAGCAGGGTTGCAGGGTGAAATGGTTCAAGAGCAGGGGTACGCAACACGTCACTGTTACGTCATGATATGCGGCGCAGGCGGCTGGGGTGACGGTACTGATGGCACTGCTTGGCGGAGCTCTTCGCGCACAATATCCGAGATGCCCTCAACACGTGGATGTTGTTCGAGAGAGGGCAGCTTTTGCAGCCCTTCGCGCACGGTGCTTCGGATAAGTTCGCGAAGGGCTTCCCAGTCGTTTCCGGCCATTGGCAAGCGGAAGTCTACGGCAGCGATGTTCGCAAAGCGATCAAAATGTACAAATCGCTGATTCAAGGCACGCTCGAGGCTTGTTGCTTCTTTTGTAAAGTCAGCAACAGTACGTGGAGGGTCACGTACAAGGCCAACGAACAGCTGCTCCTTGACGCCTTGCATAAGGTAGCGCACCTTCTTTACCTCCGACATGGACGGATCCGCCCGGTGGAAAAGGCGAGTCATTTCTTCCACAAACATGGCAACGGTTTCATTAGGCCGCTGTGCTCGGGACTGTAGAGCGAGCTCGGCCATCTCTTTTCTTGCATCGTTGCCGAATGTTGCGAGCAGCTGCCGCCGGAAATCCTGCCAGGTGGAAATGGTAGCCTATGGTTTTCGAACCACATCTTGGCGGCGTCTTCTAGTGCGAAATAAACATTCTGCAATTTTCGCTCCTCGTCCTACGCATTAAACACAGCGACCCGGTCTTAGCTGGTCAGCCAGTCCTCAACGTCTTCGAACTTGTCGCCATGAAACGGTGTGGGCATACGTGGAGTATGGCAGATCAGCTGCTGGGCACTCATGGGAAGCTGAGTGGTCTGAATTGCCGCTGTAGTCATCGTGGTTCGCGGTGGGGAAAAAAGAGGACCACACTCGGGTGCTAAGCCTCTCAAGCGACGGCTCGCTTTGTGCACAAGTGTCGTGTCCATGGTGTGTAGATGGGCGTAGGGGGCAGCCAGAGGCTCTTCGTACATGGGATCTATCCAGAAGCTCCACCAAAAATGCCACAGAAGCCAGTGAAACTAGTTCAGCAGGTTTACTTACAACTAAGTAAAAGAACCGGCAAGATCAGGCACTGAACAGACTGGCGGGCGAGCACCGAGAGCGAAGAAGACGAGCGCGTGCCAGTCTCCCGAGCTCGCCACATGGCGGCGCCAGTAAGATAACATTGCGGCAATATTAGGTCTTGCAAGATAGGCTCTGTTTTCCAAGGTTAGAAGTTCTGCACGTTTGTTTTATGAAATGTTTTAAATAAGAAACCTAACGCTCGGTGTTAGTCTTGTCGGTGTTAGGCGGTGTTAGGCGCCGTTGTTGTGTAGTTCCTTCCGCTCGTCTCTGTCCTTTTGCGCTGCTGCTTAAACATGGATGATCACCAACTAGCCCAAACCTCCGTTCTTCTGCCGTTCTTCTTATGTAGTGAAATTCCGTTCAAAACGAATGTTGGGCTTCACGGCGGATATATTGTAAAAAGGTAAATCTCGATACTTTGTGTTTTCACCTGAAAAATGTTACCCGGTTTGACCCGATTGATAAGTGAGAATTCGGATATCCGAAGACTAGAATGAAAAAGGCGCTACCGGTTGAAGCTTAGGATTACCACAAAGTGTATTATTAAAATTCCAATAAACACCACTTAAATACAGATTTTGAAGTATAACGTTCCTAAACACCAAGCATAAATAGCAATACATTTAACATAGGGTGCAGGGAGCAGTAGATATATTCTATTTAGTGCAACAGAAACAAGACAAAAGAATACGTTTTGAAGATGCAGCTAAAACTCGAAATACAAATTATATAAGTTACAGATGAATTCACAAAAGTGGAAACAAAAAGGAAGAAATAGATATGAAATATGCTAAGTGCTCCAAAGGGAGCAAAGTGGTAATGGAAAAAAGTTGCCAGAAATAAAACGATGGCCGAACAACAAACACCACTTCCTACCACCTGCAAGCTGAATGGATGTAAAGGCGCTAATGAGTTCAGTACATAAGGCAACTAAGGCAAATTAATTAATAGGAGAACATTATGGAGTATATTTGTATGCAGTGAGCTTCGTACATGATGTCTATATATGTGTATATATAGGGCGTGTATTTATCTGTTCGAGATAAGAACAATTGTGCGAAAACTACTAAACTAGTGAGGCTTAAACGTCGAGCTCAATGTAGCTAGCTATAGGCTAGGTGTTTCAATAGTTAATATACGTGAGAATTTGAAAAACGTTTCTGGAATAGGTGAAAAACTGCATTCGTATGCCGCGGCACGTTTGGTCGTGGTGAGCAACTCAGCCGACTCCAGAAGATGCGCCAACTGGCGAACTCCGAGGCAAGCAATCTGTCGCATAGAACGCGGCGGGTCCTGACCAGCATATTGCTGGAGGATGTTACCACTCGGATCAATAAATCCCTACCGCGTCGTATATATATAGCAAGCTCTGTGTAACGGGGCGTATGCTTTTATATCATACTATGTGTCCTCAGCATTTTAAAGCTAGGTATTCTTCAAGTTAGCATGTTGGGAAAGGTTGAGGGTCGCCGGAGAAGGGGTAGGCAGCGAACGCGATGGTTAGATGGCATCCTCGAGGCACTGCAGATGAAGTTATGTGATGTTAGAAAGATAGTGGGAGATCGACAAGCGTGACGTGACATGGTCCATAGGGTCACGAAGAGTCGGACACGACTGAACGACTGAACTGAATTGATTCTTTACTACATACCGGTTAGGACGTTTGCGTATTTGGTTGATAGAGCAGCATTTCACAATTTTTTTTTCGGTAAATACAAGAATAAAGCATTCTACAAGAAAGCAATTAAACCTCTAGATTTTGTGCGTTCAAAACATTCTTGATGCTCTTAAAGCGATAAGACAGGAGGTTTTGCCGCTGGTTCTGAAGCACTGTTTATATAACAAATCTCCGGCGAATGCACACTTCAGGACAGCGATCTCTTCCTTATTAGATTCGAGGTGAACAACGTCACAAATATTTTCCATCTGCTGAATAAAATTGCCCTGCTTAGAGAAACAGCCCACGCAGTGCCTGTTTCAGCCCATCGTTACTAAAATGCCTCCTCACACTACGCTCAAACTACGTAACGTGATTCGGAGAAAGGAACATATATTGCGAAGAAAGAATAATGTTGAGATTACGGCACTTGAAGTAGCCCACTCAGGCTACTATGTAAGCAGTTTTACCTTTCGAGAGCTAGTGCGTGCACATATCGTGCCGATATTAATTTCTAGCTACAGTGAGGCATTATTTGAGAGCCCTTTTTTCTGCATTCGTTGAAGTGGAGCCTCAATAACGAGCAAGCCGTTTCCGGCTAGAATTTTACTTTGCTATTCGACTCTCATCTCTTAAAAGCTCACATTGAATAAGCAGTATTGATTTGTCTGACCTGCGCGCTTTTAATGCCAATATTTCGCTTTTAAGTTCTTAAATTCTCACCATTTTATAATGGCTAAAGATGCGATATAAATCTGTAGGGTAAGTAAGGGTGCAACAAGCTGAACGTGTGAAAGATTTTGCTACAATTATTTTGCCTTTTTTTCGTTCATGGCCAAAACTATTATGGTGGCAAAATGAAAAAAAATTCTACCTCCTGTCACTAAAAGTAAAGATAGAAATTTTGAGGTCACCATATTCACTTAAGGCGAAGCTCAGAAAATGGACGCGAATACTTTGTCTAGCAACACAGCTGTCTTTCATTTACATATTTCCAGCCTCACCCTGAAATTGCAAACCACAAACGCACTACTATTTCTGATGATAAATCGCACAAGAAATGATATATAGGGTAATAAAGAATGTGCAGGTGACCGTCTTTAATGAAAGTGCTGGGTGTGAACACAGCGTGGTGATTGTTATTTCGGTTTCTCCGACAAGTTACAGCTTTGTGAAGCAGCTTTCATAACTCACAAGTTTTTGTTAGGGAGCCAATGTCCTTCGATGTTTGCAGGAAGTGTGCATACGAGAAGAAACGCTTGAAAATACCCAGTGCACAACATCGTTTTCAAGCCTTCACCATCAACAGCACACTTAACCTTTTGCTAGAGCGCTCCACTAAACAGCAGTTAGAATCGTATTTGCACAAGTATTATAGTTCCTTTGAAATCCTTTCTGAATGAAGGAATGTCTTTTTTATGTACTGCAAAAAATAGCCTCAGGATTTTATAGCGTTTTCTTGATTTAAAAGTCCCAACAATATTGTAAGAATATATCTCTGTATAAAAGGATATGTAGAAATTCTGTAAATATAGATGATCTCAAAGGGAAGTTTCTCTTGAACACATTTATGGGCGGTCGAAGTTACATCAGGACTTCCAATGAAGTGTTACCACTCACTTCAACTCTTTCAATAGGTAAAAGGAATAATATGTCACGCAGATTTCATGCTTTTACGTAACTTTTCTCATTATAAGTAATAATATTATAGACATCCGTATTTATTGTTCTGCAGACACACCGCTACAGAAATGCTTCGCAAAAAATGGTACTGTGCCTTACCTATAGACGACATAGTTCTCAGATTCCAAGGAAAAACCAGGTGCCTCATGTCCTCCAGGGCAGGACTTCAACGTGCACTTAACTTGAACAAAGTGCTGGCATCAAAGACACTACGCCAGCCAAGATCTGATTAATAACACAGCATATCTGAAATAACTAGTTGAAGTGCAACTACTGTCTCATTTCACCGCCTCATTGGCAAGTCCTGCATACACTAACAGGGCAACCTCAACCGGGATGTCCATTGTCTTATGTGCCACAGGAATTGCAACGTTGCCACATTGGTCACATATTCGGTGAATTCATGAGCTACGGTTGCTTTTTCGTACGCCTTACTCAACCTCAGAAGTGCATGAAGGCAGCCCAATGTATATGGACTTCTCAGCACCCCTCAGCTGTCCTAGGTAATGAACATTGTGGCGGATCCTGCTTTCCATCTTCTATTATCCTGCTTCTAAAGAAGGTCTAACCCTCCTCGTCTACTCCCACGTATACTGTTACTGTTGATATAGTTTTGCTCGACTGTATTCACAGTGGTCCGTAAGCTCGGTTAAGATAGTCCTGAGATATTGTGGTCGCTGGCACTATACCGGCAACACATCGCGGCATGTCATCTTATCTGGTGTATTTCACTCTGGATCTCTTGGTATCTCTAAAAGGAGACATAAAACGCTGTCGCTGATTCTTTCGACGCTGCTGCAGTATCCCACTATTCAGTAAAGTTTATATGCTTCGCTCCACACGTCAACCCGTGGTAGCCCTGTTGATACCACTCCTGGTAAAATTCAGAACCCGCAGACTGACCTTCGCGGGCAGCGCTTCCGCGAAAGTATAGCTCACCTAAACGTGCATGCTGATTTCATCGGACCATTTGGCAAATAAGCACCGATACAAATATGCTTCCCGTAGCGGCCCTTCAGCTCCAGTCCAAGCAACTCTCTGCGTGCTGTCAGAGTCCATCCTGCGTGCCAGTGTACATACTTAGAGAAGTCAAATCGCGCATTCCTGATATTTTAAACCCAAATGAATTATTTACCAAGGATTTCTTTAGAAGTGGGAGATTGAAGCACATGAGATACTACAACTTTGTGCATCGGCGCGTAAAAAAGGGTGTCAAGAGGGACATTTTTCTATTCGGTTTGTCTTCATGTTCATTCCTTTGTTCTTATTCCTGGATCAACTGCAGCTTGAAGTTGGCTACTTAAAAAAATATGTAAATTTTCTTTGGACAAAGGAGCGGAAAGCACAGATTCACATGGAAGGTAATGCGACTGAGCGCAGCTGACACTTACATTAGCGAAAGGTAAAACAACCAAATATGTAGCCGTCGCACACGTTAAGAATGTTTTCATGGTTTATTGTTAAACCGACAGAGAAGGGGTGAACCAGTTCACCTCGAACTTGCCCAGAGATATTTACGCGTCCTGACGCGCATGCTTGCGTTCTTTTTTGACAAAATGTGAATTAGTTCCCAAGATCTTTCCCTAAACAGTGGGAGAAAATGCGAGAAGCACCTGTCGCCGCGGCAGCAAGACGAACTAGCCGGTAGAGTGCACAGTGAAGAAGCAAAACAGCGAAGTGCATTCAAGCTTCAGATTCGATTCAATGTAAGCTTCTATGTATCACTTCGTAAACCACGTGGTTCTCCCCTTGAAAAAGCAGGCTATGGAAGACAATGCAAAATATTCTCTAAAGCATAATGCGCGTACTGACTAAAGGTCTACCAGAACGAGATCTCACCACAAACGAGAAGTAATCATCTTTAATGACGTTTCGGACAGTTATGAGTAATATGGAATGAATTATGCATATAAAGCGAGAACTAAAAGGGTTTCCTTACAACGATGATGCAAGATGAGCTCGTTAGGCTTTATAAGAACAACCTTTTAGAGAGAGACTATTGTGTCCCTGTAACACCGCTTTGGAAACAGGTTTTAAATCTATAAGAAATGCCTAACCAATGAAAAGGCCTTGTGCAAGCGTCTCTATTTCCAGAGAAACAAAAAGATCTAGATTTTATTGTATTTTTGTTTAAAAAATATTGCTCTAAGGAACAAACGCCTTGCTTAGCTTTTCTTTAATCATGCATGTTTTAAACGGCTTGCGGGGAGTAAACGTTTTGTCAGCTTGTTTGCTTTTTGTAAGCTGAAATAATACATGATGGAATTGCACTTCAAGCTTGCCACAAGATATGATCAACGTAAAATTTTGGACTGGTATTTCTGTTGCTGCATTTTTGATGCTGTGTACTGCTTTTTCGTGTAAGTGAAAATTGGTTACAACTGTTATCTAAAAAGAACAACCTAATAATGTCCTTTGGTACTCTCAAAATGAATTTAGTCTGTTTTCAACTTCTAATCGCGCATCCCTGATATTTTAAATCCAAATGAATTATTGTCCAAGGGTTTCTTTGTTTAGAAGTGGGAGATTGAAGCACATGAGATATTACGACTTTGTGCATCGGCGCGTAAACAAGGTTGTCAAGAGGGACATTTTTCTATTCGATTTGTCTTCATGTTCACTCCTTTGTTCTTATTGCTGGATAAACTGCAGCTTGAAGTTGGCTACGTATAAGAATATGTAAATTTTGAAAACGTTTCACGGTATTAGAAAATTACAGTGGGTTGATTGCAATGAAGCCTGTGGCACGCTGCACCAGTTTATGTGCGTGATAAAGTAAAAGGCGAAACGTTATGTACAAAAGAGATAAAATATAAGTCAGTTTTCACGGCGTTAATGTGCTACAACAGTCACATATTTGAAATTATTATAGGTACGTGTTGAGAGTCTTTATCTTGAATTTAAAATTTTGCCTCATTATCTTCAGTGCGTTCTTCATACTTTGGAAACAATTTTTTTCTTGGGATATGGTAGTTTATTTGTCGGTTCTAGATATTACTTCTCAATGTGGATTTGTTGCCGAACTCCATATCTTCTCGACATGTGAAGTAGCTAGGATTCATTCTGAGGTTACGGGTTCCACCGGTGTTCCGGGCGAAGCAGACGTACCCTGCTCTACGTTGCAAAAGTATGGTTCTTGACTAGAATTAATTGATATCGCTCGTAAGTACTTTGAGCAAAAGCTCGCCTTGATTACGAATTACTTTGTTTGAGAATTTACTGTTGCAGGATTTGTGCAAGGGACTATGGTAGTTGTTGATTGGAATAGTGAGTTTCTAACTTTCGTTTATGTTACATGTGAATATCAAAAATTACGCTCTAAAGAAAAGTGCGAAACATCAACATATGAAATATTTTAATGTACAATGCAGTATTTGTATCGCTTAAACTTTGATGTTGATATGATATAGGAGTAATTGGCCGTATCAAATATCTGCGATGAGCAGAATCAGTGTTTGCACTCATTACGGATTTTATGCAACCAATATGTAGCCATATATGTACGTTCTCAAAAGAGGAGTCAAAAAGGCAACTATCGCACTGAGGGGCAATTTTTGTTGCTTTCAACAACTTAAATTTGGCAGAAGAGGTGTTTTAGCCAAAAACTGATAAGTGATTCAGTTCAACAAACCAGCTGAAGTTAGGATTACATAAAAATGGTATTTAGAAAAACTTCCGGCATGGTTACGCTTAGTAGAACTTTCTCGTAACCCAATTTACCTGGCGTCATTACGACGCGCTAAGCGCAGCATCTGTTGCAGATTCGCGCAGGAATCTGCAATCGAAACAGAGAGGAAAAGTTTTGGATTACGGGCACAGGAGAGAAACTCGGCGTCATTAAGTGACATTTACAAACCTCGGAAGACCCACCCGGAATAAATTCAGGCACAGGTGGCCTGGCGTTTTTCCTGCTTGTATATTTTTGGTGCGGAAACCCTTGAAAGTATTGTGAGCTCGTCCATTGATCTTCCCTGGAGATTACAAGAAGAAATGCAACGAACCTCCAGGTAAACACCAGGAGTACCGCCAGCAAACCCCACCGGAGAGAGATGAATAGGGCTTCAGCGAGACACCATGGACTGCATCAAAGGAAAACGCGTCATACAACGAGCGTTTAAGCTCCGGCTGGGCCATGCGGCATGTAATATACTGATATCGAACACAGGAACTATTCTAGATTTAAAGATCATTCACCTCCCTACTGAAAAACCAAAAGTTCTACGGGGCAATAACCTCATAAAATATCATTTAATCGCATAGAGTCTCATAGGGTGAACGTCATTATCATAAAATATCGTACATAATTTATGACAATGTACAAGAAACTATGAGAACTTATGCAATTATATGCGACTTGTACGTGATTTCTTATGTGAATTGAGTGAGATTGTGTGAGAAAATGTGAGGTTATTTCCCCTTACAGTTTTTTCAGTAGGGCTTAGGCATAAAACCTGCAACTAAAGTTCGTGCATGGTAAATGAGAAGATGCGCATGGCTTTTAAGATCGGCGCTTGTCCAGAAGACATCGCAGCTGTACCAAAGTGGCAGGAGACTGCCACACAAACAAGGACGCTCCTCAGCCGCCACATCTAGGGCATTCAGGCGCCTACTCTCGCTGCCGATGGCGTTCAATTTATGAAGGCAGCGAATGAGCTCCCTGCAGAAGCTGAAGCGTCTACGAAAGGCTGCTTTACGGGAAAGTTTAGCCGGACCACCTTAAGACTGAACCTCGATTCATTCATTGAACTTAAGGAAGGCCAAGTTGTAAATGCCACCGTTTTTACACCCTGATATTTGAATTCTGTTTATTCAAGTGAACCCCAAATGTAGCTACTGAGGAAGAACAGCGCAATGAGGATTCGCTGAATTTATTTGATAAGACTGATGATTTGTTGTTAAGGACGAGTTGCGCACATATGAAAGACAGCCACAGGAAGAGAACGATGAAGAAGGAAAGAGCGTTATACTATCAACTGTTTTATTGCTATTGATAGGTTCCTATACAGGCAGTGTGCACACGTGCCGTAAAAATGTGGGAAAAGAGGAGGGAGAAGGCAAATCAAGCCTGCACACAAGTGAACGAAAGCGCGCAGTAAGTTCTTTTCAGAATTATAGAGCCTTACAGAAGTATCACTCCTTCAATCTTCGCCTGTCACTTTGATGTGGTACGCTTCTAAGAGCTCACATCCTGCCCTAAATATTATTGCTCCTAGCCGTGGCTCGCAACCGTTGCGTGCAATGCCGAAGCCGGGCAAGTTCGCTCCTTCTCGAGATGGATTTGAACGAGCGTCCTCCCGTGCGCGCTAATTCACGCAGCGGCCTGTATGTCTAGCCATCATACGCACGTCCGCCTTTCAGCGGGATTTCATATGCCACATTCGTACTACACTTCACAAAAGTTTCTGCACGTTTTATATTGCAGCCGTTTAAGTGGATCTCGAGCGTTGTCAGCACTCGCCGAGGATCTGATGACGCATTCTTCGGAACTTTCATTTGGAAGAAGTCCATAGCAATCAGGCACCAATGTAGGCGGGGCTTTCCAAAAGTAAAGAAAGTATCGACCCAGTTGCACATATTGAGCGACGGGCTGACGCTTCTGTGAAGTTTACAAGAAAGGCTATTTTGACACCGCCAACAAAGAAAACCGTAAAAAAGCGCGACGTGCTTATCCTGTACCTCACAACAATGCCATGGAGCCAGCACTCAAACGAATACAGAAGCGAACAGCAGAGCACATTCGAAGTGCGTTCTGTGGCGTTATGACAGAAAAGAAGAAAGGTGAATAGCAGGCCACCCTCGAAGAGCTCAGAAGAATCGTCGAACAGTCTGTGAAAGTGTCGTACACTGTTTCACAAGCACAGAAAGAAAGGAAAGCCACTGCGGAGGAAAATGACACGTGGAAATTACAAAAAGAGGTGTGTTGTGTCCGAATGTGTGAGTATAATGTGAGAGTCCTGATGTCAAGGCTGTGCGTTTAAACGCCTAGCTACAGCGATGCATTTACATTCCAGCGCCTGTTCCTGGTGCGCCAAAGTTTCCACTTTGACGCCACAGGCCAAAAAGAAGACGACAAAGCAGTCGGAAATGTATGAAGTGAGTCACAAGCAAGAGATCCACCTTAACTGAGCTGAGTGAACCTTTTCCCCCAACGTAGCACATCACCTGAAGCAGAGCGAGCGGATTTACAGTCGATGCCAGGAGAGGTAGCACTCTGGTTCTCGCCCAGCTGAACCAGAACCCTTGGACATCGTGCAAAATTGAGGAGCGACCCCATGGCTACGGTGACAGATGCAGGTCGGCAATTATATCTTGAGCAGTTACAGCTATAAGGTGGACCACGACGCGGAACTGAAGCAGATACTGAACTAACGAAATAAACGTCGGATCTACAAGTCTTACTACAGCATTTTGGTCTCCATCCATTAGTCTCAGGTCTTGATCATAAGAAGTACTACAGGCTGCGAGAAAACTACCGAGGGGCCACAGTAGTTGCTGGATCGACTCCTGCAAGAACCAAGAGATTGATGCTGAGCGGCGTATTGTAGTCATTCAGCGCCTAGGAATCAGCGCATTTGTTTGCTGAGCGTATAGCAGAAAGATGTACGGAAGAACTTAGAGTGTTGGCTATAGTCTGTGATTCGAATCTGCGCTACCACGTTTCTAGGAGTCCATCTTTTTCTCCAATGTTGGTGTCGTGGTACGGAAGTTAGAATCTGGTCTTCGTCGAGTATCTCATGTCACCATTGACGAGAGCCACGATAGAGATGTCAGTAAAAATTTTATAATGGCGGTCCTGAGAGAACATTGATAGGGCACTGTTCTAGCCTCGAGCTACGTCTCTCGTCGGGACGCAGAGCGTGTTGCAGATTCGAGCTGGAATTTGCAATCGGAACAAGGAGGAGGAAGAAGTTTTGGACGGCACGCGCGAAGGAGACTGATCGGCATATTTCTATATTGCCAACCTGCAAAACAGGTGGGGATTAAAATCAGTCAGAGGCGGCCTGGTGTTTTCCTTGCTTTTTCTAGAGCATCATCGCCACTTGCGTCTGTGGCTGGCTCTAAGTCGAGGCCAGGTTGTTCCTCGTTTTTATAGCCGCCAATTGATGAAGTGGCTAATTCTATCGTGCCACGGCGCGACGTGACGTGACCCACGTGATTAATGACATGCTACATTCTGTTCCACTCTCCAAAGCTCCCTTTATAAAAGTTCAAATGTGGCCCAAAAGCCAAAGGTCGCCCACTGGTTCGAAGGTATGACTACGTGGTGTCACATGAATTTGATGCACAAGGTTACACTTTAAGGGGTGGGAGGTTTTGGTGAAAGAAGGCGCAGCCTATTTACAGTCAAAACTTTACTGTTCTTCCTTCAAGGTCAATGGCTAGGCCATGTTAACGTTATGTGTTGGTTTAGAGTAACTGAGATGCAGAGTAAATGTCACATTTTCTTTACACACGTGAACCACATAACAGTCCCATGCTGAAACCGCGCGTTAGTTTATACGAAAGGGAAGCGCAGTATCTCTCATATTTTCCGGTACACACTGGAAACACATATCGAACGTTTTTCTTCCTGGTATTTTATGACCAAATGAAGGTCAAATTGAAGTCGATGCGAAGGCAGGCTACATCTAGTGTGTTGAAACACTTGCTTCGAAAGGAAGCTAAAAATTTGGCAGACATTTAGAACACCTAAGTGTGATAATGCAAGGACATTGCTATTTGTCTGCACCATGTATCTGTTAATGTACAATAAATGCAGCAGTTTGAAGTGGAAACGAAATGAGTACGCATATTTCCCACGCACTATATAGGTAATAACTGGGAATTCGTTCTGTAGCCACTTTTGTTCCCAGTGAGCGTGGATCTTTGACACGCCTGGCTTTATTCTTGCACTCTTGTCCACGCCGTCGGTGTAAATTCGGACTCTAATTGTTGGTAAAGCATGTCCGGTGTGGCTCTTCTTGCAGACAGTTCACAATCCATCGCAGACACAAGACTGCCCACAATATTGACCTGGCATAAGGATTGTGTGACGCCGCCGACAACCTCCCCTCTCTAATGGCTCGTTCACACTTGCGCATTCGGTGGCGAGAGCGAGCAAATTCCGCCGCCGCGGAAGAGAATCCACCGGAAATCTCGGCGGAAAGCCAAATCGGTCCAGGAATGATTTTTCTCTGCCGGATGTTTTTCCGCCTAATTTCATCAGCCAATAAGAAGGCGAGGAAGTTGAGCCGGCGCGGTCCGCAGCGTCGACCGGTTAGCATCCCTCAGGGGCCAACATGGCAACAGCTTACTCGCAATCGACCATCTCAAGATGACGGCCACAGCTAAAATGCTTTCGGTGCCATGACGCCGTGAAGCTATACTGTGTATCCTTTTTCAGCGGTATCTTTTTTCGAGCGTCTCAACGCTTCGTTGCATCATTTCGAGCATTTAGAGAGAGACGATGATCGGCACAGCTATGTCTCATAACACACTGGCGATTAACGTACAACTAAGTCTGCAATTGAACAAAGAAAAAAACATAGAGCGCTTGAAATGCGCAATACTTTACGTGTTTAGCAAGCTTATGCGCTCCATCTTGCACTGCGTATAAATAAATTGATCCCAAGGTCACTGCAACGCTTCCCGAAATGTTTACATACCAATAAAATTTAGTTACAAGCAAACTGCTGTCCTCGCTGCTGCGCTTGCGGGTTATAAAGCCTTGTCGCACTTTTCCCTTGAATATTTGTACTACAGCTCCGTGTTCAGCAAAAACTACGTCCACTGTTGCAGAGCGTGACCGAAGAACCGGCGCCCCCTAAATTTGCCAGCGTTGTGAATCTGGACTTGTTAAAATGCTTCCAGTGCACAATATAGTACGCATAAGTATTCTGAACATTAGTTGCAAGTCCTCAGAGCAGGTAGCAAGCTCCGATGGGCAAGAAATAGTAATTTTTAGAGCGGCGGCTATAGCCTGTACAACCTCGAAACATGAAGTTCCAACATTATAAACGCGGCCTTGACATAAAATGCAAAAATATTTTGCAGGTTAGCATATCTCGTAGTGGCCGAGTGGTTGGCGCACGACGCTACGGAGCAAGAGATGAGTCGAATACCGCTCGCGCTGCTGTTCTTTTTTTTTCAACAAAATCATTTTTTTAGATTTTTAATCTATTCGAGGGGGCTTCGTTTACTTTTAGTTTTTACCTTTTATCCGAGGCCCTCTTTCACCTGGCGAACTGCGCATAAGGATGCAGTGGGGGAACAATGACATTTGGAGTAAGATCGACGCTGTCCTTGATATGAGCGGAAAATATGCCCCCTTTTTTACGGTGCCTGCAAATAGTACTTTGAAGCTATTGTTGCCACATTACGTGGGTGAAATGCGCCATGACGTTCGTGGCATTCGTAGCTGCAGTCGAGCGGTCAGGTCAGGGTTAACAGGAGCTCGCAGTCGAAGTGGAGGTGGCGGCGTTGACGGCTATATGTTGGCTCAGAAGTGCGAACGAAGGAGCATATCTATGGCAGCGGATTTCGCTCGCTCGCTCCGCCGAATGCTGAAATGTAAACGGGGCATAAAGCCCCATCTCACAGTCGGTGCTGCTCTCCGTCGCTGCGGCAGGGGCGGGGTACACCGCACGACGGATGGAGCGGCGCGATGGTCATACACAAGGGGCCCAGCGCCGGACGCCTTCAAACGTGTACGGGCGAAGGCTCGCCGTTCCCACATGACTCTACGTCAAAGCGTTTTTTTTTTTTACTGCAACAAAAAAATGCTGAGGTAGCACCTGCCCTCATTGCAGCGTTAGAAGTCGTGTGCGCCGCGTCTGTATATATAAAAAAAGAGGCATGCTGTCTCACATGCTCTAGCAGCACTTTGGAGCACGAACACGTTTTAATCTCAGCTTCGGTAATGGTACAAACACCGCGTGTACTGTGCCAAATCAAATTAGTATAATTATCGCAACCATGTATTAGACCGCAGCAGAAATATTTCTCACCCGAATAACACTATTATTTGCACTCATTGTAATTCACAGTCAAGGAAACTATTCATCGCAAATCAGCACAATCAGCGAAAACATAATTAACTATTTTATCAATAAAATAATTGTTGGCGACAAGATGGAAAGATGCTTTTGATACAAGAATTAAAAAATCAAGTTAAAAAATTACCAACTGGAGCAATATTTTGCGGAAATCTGTGGGAAGTCAAGGTTAACTGGGACGACCTGCATATTGAAAATAAATAAAATCGATATTTGTTGTCAGTGTATTGTACATTGGGGCTGGAACGCGTTGCCATTTTAGCTTCAGTAGCTGTACGCAACTCCACAGTTTACCGAAAAGCACGGCGCGTACAGCGCAGAAGCACGTGGGTATACGAATATAAGAAGCGAGTGTTGAAGCGTAGTGGAAATGCACACTCTAGTTATATTACTCTTGGTAAGCAGCTAAACTGAAGAAACAAAGGGACATGAACTCTAGCTTACAATTGCGAGAAAACCTACCAGCTTAATCATTTGCGTAGCTCTGAATTAAGAGGGAGTAAAAAATCCAAATCTACTACTTCAGAATAGCGTTACTTCAATACCACAGATAAAAAAAAAATTACCCATCTTTATTATTCCGCATTTAGTTTCGCGACCTCTCGTAGCAGTTCGGGGTTGGACTACCCTTATTTCTCAGCCTCAGTACATACACCGCGCGTACTACAGAATAACAAATGGGTACGAATATATTTCAAGCCAGTATTGATACTCAGCATAAACGCGCACTTTTATAATATTATTCCTGGCAGTCAGCGAAACCGAATAAAACTACAGGAATTTATATAATTGACTCTGTGATCAATAAAGGTATGGGTCGCCACAACTTGCAACATTTCTTTTGTTACACCCATTCAAACATACAAGTAACACATCAACTGAAACATTGTAAAGTTTTGCAGGAGGTCGTGCTTAGATGCGACACCTGGTGATTTCAAAAATGAAAAATAAAAAGGCATCTGTTGTCTCTTTTCAGCGCACGTTTAGCGGGACCCCAAACAGGAGGGCAACCCACCGGTTTTGTTTCTTTGTTCACGCGCACCGCCGTCAGCGTGCGAGCCCGCGAGGGCCGCGCGGTCGCTCCGCCGGCGCTCACTCAGCCGCGACACACAAGCCATGACGTAGAGTCACGTGAGAGAAGCGAGCGCGCTCACTGGCCCGTCTTTCGTGGGGCGGAGTCAGTCGCTTGCCGGACGGCAGCACGACGGAAATCCCAATGCGGATGGAAATCCTTCAGTCTTCATAAGTGATTTGTTTGAAGATTCCCGCATCTCGCTCTTCGCTCAGGCTCTTTCCTTCTCCCCGGCACGTGATGGTGTTTCAGCGTATCCCTCGGGCGATCAGTGTTCCTGGTTTCCAAGTTTATTCCCTGGAATAACTTGTCAGCGAGCGCCTTTTTGTCTTTGGTTTTCATGCTCAAAAAAGCACAGTGAAACTCGCGATTTTACGCCACCTAAGCTAATCCAGACATAAGCCGCAACTTGTTGGATTTGCAGTCGTCTGTTCATGTGTGCGTGCTTAGGCGTTACTTAGGTGGGCTGAGGGCAAAGGAACTTGGTTGCTGGTACGATGCTTGAGCATTCGCTTTTCTTACCTATGCATCTGTCAGCTATGAATTATTATGATTTCTCTTCTTTTTTTTGTTTAGCTTATTTTGATGCCAGTTAAACAACCCTGAAGCTTATGGAGTCTTGCTAGATTTGACTACCGCCGAGACACACCTATGTTGTCTTTTGTGGTTGCTCTTGATTCATTTTGTTTGTTTCTTGATAGAATATTAACCAAACGTGTGCACAGTGGCACATTATCACAGCCGGTTCGCAAGGACGGCGCGGGGAACTACGTTCACGCCTGCCAGCTCTAGAGGTTCAGTGTCGCTATAGTGACACTCGGTACAAAAAAAGGCAATCGGTAAATGTTTGTTTGTATCTATTCCCACAATAGCATTAACCGAGCTTTCAGGTAGGCTTGACGTCATGCCTCGTTGCCCGTTCAGCGTAGAAAGATGTGTCTTATGCCAGGTAAGATGCTGAGAATATCGTAAGCAGAGCAAGAAGTACAATGTGGCTCGTTTCTCTGGCGGCTCTCAACCGTTTCCTTTATTGAACGACTTGCAGATGTGTCTTCGCCTATCAGACAACGTCTGGCTGTGCTAGTAAACATGTAAAGTCATTTTGAGATTGAGCAGATTTTAAGCAGAAAGTGTTACTGTCGGTCTTAAAATACAATGGCCCCCAAAAAGTTGGGGTCTTCTTACGGATATCGGGTACAGCAGGAGAAAAATAGCGGAGAGGAGGAGTGGTTAATGAGATTTCACGGCACGCTGAAGCGCGATGCAAAGAAGGCATGACAATCTGCATTTTGTTAATACTCCTCGATTGTCGTAAAGTAGAAATAAGCTCTTGTTGTCTCCTCCGCTTACTCTTCCATTTCTCTGGCACGCGAGCTTGTCGGTAAGGTAGGGCCATCTCTGATGGTCCACCTATAGCAGAAGGGAAACGTCTCTCTGCCTGGCATGTCTGTACCAATATTTACCAAGCGTTTCCGCACCTGCATTAAGCCACAGACATGCGACTGTCCGCCGAGTTCTGTCGCAGGAAACTATTCCGCCAACAAAGAAATGAAAACACCAGGTATGTGTGATCGTGTTGACAAACTTTGCGGCCTGTTTGAGTGCGGTGTATCGTACTCGAACAAAGATTGACTCAACATTCTAGAACAGAGACACGTGCTGGAGAAAGACTTGCACTGGTGCTATATGGGCAGGCATACACGTGTCTGCGCAGTTTCCAAACAGTTCTCTGCCAACTGGGCGACAACGGTAGATTGCGCTGGTGGTTGGAACATTGAAAGGCGCTTTGCACGTAACGTGTCCTCTCGTTGGGACTTTGTCTTACGCAACGTCTTTCTCCAACGACCTTCCTACGCGGCATCCAATTTCCCATTTCTTGTGCTCTATATCACCTATGATCTTCATAAGTGTACTAAGTACCATATAAAAGGCATCACAATTCTCAGTTCCTATTAATGCGAAAGTGTTTCATGGCCCATGAGTAGCGTGGGCAGAGCCTGCCATCAGAGCGTGTCCTAATTGAACTGACACCATAAAAAGGCGTCAACGACCTGACTCGAACCACCATGCCAAAGGATAAGCTTGTTTTCCCAGGCACGAGAGCACAATACTCTTGCCACTTACGATCACGCCTCGTGCAAAAGTACGACGCACTCTCACTTTCTGCAGTAATCATAGCTGTCTTTATCAAGTTCGAACTTTAACACGCTCTGAGACTGTGCAGTGAACAACGTCACTTTCATGAAGTTTCATATGCGCCGCTCCTTCATTTATTCCTCGTAAACGTACCATACACTTCCACCATTTTACCGGCTGCGGTCTACGACCTCCAGTGTATTGTTGGTCGAATCTGCCTGGAGGCGTGAGAGAACTTGCAATTTTTTAGTATTACAGTACCCAGACAGACATAAATGCATCCCGAAAATATTTTTTCTAGCGCAATTCAGATAGTGATATTTGCGGACGCGCTTAAGTGTGACACAAAGTTAAAGTTACTGGGCTCGAGAGACTGCTCGTGCACCTCAAAGCAGTTTATTCTGCCGAATAACTACAAGCGTAAAAGCCCACAATAACACGCGCGCAGGTTGTGAAGCTTTTCACGGAGAAATTGCCATATGGACGCCAAATGGCGCAATATGTCTATGCGCTCTACAGTGTCTTCCGCACGCCGGTCGTGATAGGACCTATCAGCGCGGACACATTCTGAAACTTTTGTTCACTATCTGTTGCCCATGATGTAATGATCCAGAACTACGGCGTCAAACAAGATGGAACCTTCTGTGTCCGCGAGGTTGAGCCGCGAAAAAATCTATCGTTAAAAAAAGGATGTTAGTCTGTTCATTCGCTGGGATATTAAGTCGACGTCGTGTAATCCCAGTGGTTGTATGAGTGGTAATTTGCTATGCTATACCAAAGTTTACGCGCGAGAATCTTGGCAAAACAATTATTAAACAACCCTGCCAAAATAATAACCGGAACTCTCCATTTCATTAAAGTATTTTAAAGACATGTAATAGTGGCCAGCCCTAATTATTCTCAGTCGTTTCCGAACAAGCCTTCAACCGCCAAACTAGGTGAAGCAAGTAACACGCACGTATATAAAATAACATTCTCGAAAACAGCAGACATGGATAGAGGTCGCCCTGCTGAAGCGTTCCCGCACTTAGAAGAAAAGGTGTAGATATTTTATTTCAAAATAAATACTACGGCAGCCAAAGCGAGACCTCGCGTGGCCGCAGTTATCCCGTGGAGAGGCGTAGCTACGGTCTCCTCACAAAAATATCAGCCTAGCATGACATCTGAATTCACGTCTCCCCTATGCCACAGGCACGATTTGCCAACTCGGGTCGCTCCTTTTAAATGGGAGGGTGATATCAAAATCGGCCTGCCAGAACCGTTCGCATTCTCGTTACCCCTACGACACGCAGGCACGTTCATACGGATTGGAAGAAGCGTGATCTTATATGGGGAGCTGGTAGCTTAAGCTCTCGTGTGACACCATTAAAGGATGAGCTTAAATGCTCTAGATAATGGAGCACCTATCGCTGATAGGGCGTGATAGGGGAATAATGTAGCAGCCAAAAGAAGCTTCCGCCGTTGCTTTTGCAATTTAACTAGGCTTAACCAGAGCCGGAAATGGACATGGAAAAGTCCTAACGGGGAGACTAAAAATGAAATTGACTTCGTACTGTATTCAACCTTCGCCATTATTCAAGATGTAGAGGTCGTCGGGAAAGTGCGATGCAGTGACCACAGGATGGCGAGGTCCCGAATTAGCCTAAATCAGAAGAAACAACGCAACAGATTAGTAAGAAATAAACCAATCAAGGAATTAGCTGTGAGGGGAAGGGCAGAAGAGTTCACGATCTCGCAACAGAATAGATATTCAGCTCTAACCAAGGATGGCGACATTACTCTAGAAGCAATAACAATAATTTCAGAGATATCTTTACTGAGTGCGATGTAGAAGTAGGCGGTAGGATAGTTAGACAGGATACCGGTAAGCTGTCTAAGGAGACGAAAGATTTGATTAAGAAACGCCAGAGTATGAAAGCTTCCAATCCAACAGACCAGACAGATTTGGCCGAGATATCAAAGCTAATCAATAAGCGCAAATTGGCCGATATAGGTAGTACAACATGGAGAAACTTGAGTATGCTGTAATGAACGGGAGAAGCCTTAAAGCGGTGAAAAAGAAATTAGGCATAGGCAAAAACGAGATGTATGCGATAAGGAACAAGGAGGGCAACGTCATCACGAATATGGACAAGATAGTCAAGGTAGCCGAGGACTGCTACACAGATCTTTACAGTAGCCAGAGTAGTCAGGACCGTAATGAGATTGGCGGTAGGGAAAAACAGTCAGACGCTCCACCAGTGACGAAGGACGAGGACAAGAAAGCATTAGAAACTATGAAAAGGCGGAAGTCAGCTGCAGAGGATCCGATAACTACAGACTTGTTGAAGGACGGGGGGGGGGGATATCGTGCTGAAAAACTGGCCACCCTGTATACGCAGTGCCTGGTGTCATCGAAGGTACCGGAACCATGGAAGAATGCAAACCTTATCCTCATTCATAAGAAAGGAAACTCTAAGGACCTAAAAATAACAGACCGCTCAGCGTACTGTCTGTTACGTATAATGTATTTACTTAGGTAATCGCTAATAACATCAGGACAAGCTTATACTGCAATAAAGCAAAGGATCAAGCAGGTTTTCGTAAATGGTACTCTGCATCGATCATATCCATACCATCAACCAGGTGATCGAAAAATGCTTATACATAGCATTCATTGATCAAGAAAAAGCATTTGACTCAGTTGAAACCTCGGCGGTGATGCAGGCATTGCGAAATCAGGGGGTTGACCAGCCATTCGTGAAAGTGCTGGAAGATATATATATAGTGGCTGCACAGTAACCATAGTTCTGCATAATGAAAGTAACAAAATTCACATAAAGAAAGGTGTTTGGCAAAGAGACACGATCTCCCCAGTACTATTCACAGCTTGCTTAGAGGAAGTATTCAGAGACAGAATGGGAACAGTTAGGAATATGGGTAGATGGAGAATACCTCAGTAATTTGCGATTTGCTGATGACATTGCCTTGCAATGTAACTAAGGGGATGAACTGCAAATAATGATGCAGGAAAAGTAGAAAGGAAACAGGAAAAGTAGAAAGGTAGGCTTAAAAATCAATATGCAGAAGACTAAGGTAATTTTCAACAGCATTGGGAAGGAACAGCAGTTTACGTTATGTAGCGAAGCACTGGAAGTAGTTGGCGAATATGTCTACTTAGGACAGGTAATAACTGAAGATCCGAACCACGAAAACGAAATAACAAGAAGAATAAGATTGGGATGGAGCGCATTTGGTAAGCACTCGCAGATTATGACTAGCAGATTACCTTTATCGTTCCAGAGGAAAGTATAAAATAGTTGCATCTTACCTGTACTCACCTATGTGGCTGAAACGTGGAGGCTAACCAAGAGGGTTCTACTTACGTTGAGGACAACTCAGAGGGCTATGGAACGAAAAATGGTACGGGAAACATTAAGAGATAGGCAGCGTGCAGAGTGGGTCAGCGAAATAGCACAAGTTACTGACATTCTATTGATAATTAAGAAGGAGAAATGGGCATGGGCAGGACATGTAGTGCGAAGGGACATGGTCGCTTAGGGCAGAAAACTGGATTCCAAGGGAAGGAAAGCGTAGCAGGGGGCGGCAGAAAGTTAGGTGGGCGGATGAGGTTAAGAAGTTCGCAGGCGTCAAGTGGATGCAGCTAGCACAAAACCGGGTTAATTGGAGAAATATGGCAGTGGCTTTCGCCCTGCAGTGGGTATAATCATGCTGCTGCTGATGATGATGATAATGAACCAGAGCTAAACCACAACTAACGTTTTTAAGACGAAAGTTTTTCAAACGTTTTCATAATTCTTTCTCCTTAAATTAAAATAGAAAAATGTGAACCGTTATATTCCTAACTGGTATCTATAAAATATGTTGAAGTTAAGGTTAGTCCGATATAATGCACAAAGTTTGTTTTCTTGGAACCATGCCCTGCTCTTCTTTCTAATCTCACAAAGCCCACACTACCAGTTGGTAAATAATAAGGTTACTTGCTGTAGCAATCGTGAGGCTGAGTAATTTGTGAAACTGGAGCCTTCAGAAAGGTGCCTGTAAAAATCCCGTTTCTGGTTCATATTCACAATAACAACATAGTTTGCTAGAACTTTTATTGCTAGCTTGGGTCAAACCGACGGGCACAGTAGCGTATTTTTAATGATGTTTCAGTCACAGACCGTTTCGGTACCTGTGTTCAGTTAGACCCGCCCTGCAAGAAAAGCCAGGAGAGATGAACAGAAAACTTGCCTTTGTCACAGAAACAAAGGGCAATTCTGAGTAATTTTTCTACTGCCAGTCAAAGGAGTAATCACATATGTATAAGTCGGTATATATCGAAAGACGACGCAGAATGAACATAGAGACAAACAGCGAACGCTTGTAATATATAATGACATGGCCAGGGTCGTCAGTTTACCGCTTCCCGGTTATATCCTTTCAGGACTCTTGAACATGCGCTTAAACTTACATTCGACCAAGTTCCAATTTCAAGCCACTAAATTGCCAGTTTCTAGCTCATGTATAATTTTACTAAAAACGCGGCGGCCTTGTCAAGCAGTGTTTTAGAATTCAGCAACAAATATTCAGCAACAGGGAAACTAAAAAGCGAAAGTTTTGTCTCCTGCAGTCTTCTTACTATGAGCATATATATTTTGGTGAGGCTGCCCAAAATAATAAAAATGATTTCGTGCAACTCCGGATACACATTTCACTTCGTATGAGCTAAGAATCAGACACGCACGACCAGTTTAATGTAGCCGTATGTTTCTCAGGTCCCACAGCGAGTATTTTTATGTCTGCGCTTTGCTACTAGGCATTAAAAAACGCATCTTTTCTTAGAACTTAAATTAGGAGGTCCTATCGCTACTCGTGATGTGAAGAATATATCGGGATATTTGCCTGCTTCGCATAGATTCCCAACTGTTTGCTTTCTCTTAGCATTCTGATCTTACCAGAAAATAAATAAACTCAACTGGTTATCATGCCTCGGCCATAGATGACACTGAATATGAGATATCGATTCATTCTGCGGCACAAGTAGATAGCCCGATGCCCATCAGTAGATGTTACCAGATGTTCAAGACACGGGAACTCGTTGCACAGATTGCAGAGAAACAAAAATTTAAAATAACTGCAAAAACAGCACTGTGGTTATAACCACACGAATGCACTAACTTCAGAAGTCTAGTTTAATTTTTAGTAAGATGCAGACTTTTTGGTTTGGTCTGACGATAACTCTCTGCCCTACCCCTTTTTTTCTAGACAAAATCAGGACAGGGACTGCGTTGATTAGTTGGAAAAGCTACTTCAAAAGCGATTAGCGCATATTTTGTCGGCAGCACATATAAATAATTAGCTGGGGTTTAGCTTTAGGTTGCGCAACCTACTTTGATTGCTTACGCAACAGGTTGCGTAAGCAATCCTGCATGGCTACGCTCCGGTTCAGCATCTAGTGTAGCCAAATGTAGTGCGATATGTTTAGGCTGCGGTGCGGCGTGGCTACCGACCGGGTTTACCCGACGGCTTGAAGACGGAGACCATCTGCGGTCGCTCTAAAGGTCAAACGTGGCTACCGGCCGGGTTTACGCGACGGGCTGAAACCTGGCGTAGTATTGCTTACGCAATAAAAATTCTCGGAACACTTAAGCTTACGCTCAAAAACACATAAATGCCCGCTTTATGTGCGGGATGGTAGCCGTATGAACGTGCCTGCGTGGTCTATACTTAAAGTGAATGCAAAGTCCTGGCAGGATGATCCTGATATCCCCCTTTTATATGGAAGGAGAATCCCAAATTGGCAGCTGCTGTCAACCGTATTGTTTTGCAACCGTACGGCCAGTTATTGCTCGACCATTTCAGCTGCCAGCTACCGCATGTCAGCGGCATCCTCATGATGTTTCGCTCACTAAGCTAACGCCGGCGATCGAGTGCGAGTGCCAATGCCGGATTTTCCAGTTTTAAACTGTTAGGTTAGTAGAGGCGGCGCAAACAATGCGCTGAGGTCTGGCATATCTCTGGCACACTCTGTAGACCGAAGAATAGTAAGCAAAGTCCTACGATTGCGTTTAGCGTAGAATCTTCTTATCGTCTAAGACTTCAGCGGGAAGTAAATACGGCGAGCAGAACTCCTAAGTATTTATTTGGAGTATGCACCCACATCACTTTGGCGGTCATTTTGGCGGGCACGAATCGCGGCGAAAGCTTGCAGGCATATCTAATCGACTTATCGTTATCTTCTCCAGATTGTGGTACTAAAGCTGCTCTCTCCACTGCAAAAATTTCATCTATGAGGTAAACTGAGTAACTCATATCACTACTGTAATTAAACATTTTATGCCTACGCGAATATGCAACAAAGGTTGAGGTAATCTGGCTACGGTAAACATTCTCCATCTATTTTATTCAGAACACCATCTACAATATCCGGTAAATGAAACTGAAATATATTGTGTAATATTACGTTTCTCCGGAACAAGTGGGCGAATAGAGGAGATTTCGTTTGTCAATCTGGGCTTTTTTGTTTTAGTGGTCGGTAATATTTAGAGGCATGGCCGTTTCTTTAAAGACTCAAACATAATTCAGGCTTTATATTCTCCTGTTTTTAACATTCACTTTTGTCTCGCGTTTGCAGGTTTTGTCGAAACATGTTATAAGTGTGCTTGCCTTACTCTGGACGGGTACTGCGAAACGTGTTCATGCAAAATCCTATCAACCCCTTGCTACTGCAGCGAAGGAAAACTTCGCATCGGTAAAGATGGCCACTGCGCCCACCATAGCTCATGTCTGACCATGCGTGATGGCTAGGAGAACTGCGGACCGTTTCGGATCCAGTAACATTGGAACAAAGTGCCATCCTTTCAATGAATTGCAGTGTGGATTGATAATAACTTCAAACCTGCATACCTCCTCTACTAAAAGCTTCTGCACAATAAACAATCATTTCTTGCTCCTTTCACATAAGATTGTGCATGATATGCAGCAAGAAAAAAAGAGCTGTGTTTCGAGTCTCCTTATTCAGATGTATAGCCTCTCGCTCTTTGCCCGATCGCTAGTGAGTTCGGTCTGATTATAGCGCTTGGCTTTAATGTACGTAAAGATAAGTTTCTAACGCTGTTCACAAAGAAAACTCTAACGCCATTTCAAGAAATGCACTTGCATTGTGGACATCGTGATAATGTGAGTCTGTGTGCTTTTTCTAAGATGTTCTTAATTTCATCAACTTCAAGCGCTTCCTAAGGTAAAAGTTTATCATTGTGCTCTATTTTCGCATTTATAGAAGCAGCGATCTTGTAGTGATCTAATATAATTTTAAACGTTCTTAACAAGGAACGTTTTGGTTTATGCACATATATGACCTATCTGCATGAACACTTGCTATTTTAAGCTTAATGTTGTGGCTTGGTAGGGCAGTATCGGAGCGTTAAGGTTCATTTTGCATTGTCTTTTCAAAGCAAGAATCAAACGGGCTATTCTATTTAAGAATAGTAATTTGAAATGTGTAGTGATCGAAGTTACATTGTAGAGCTTAAGGTGATGAAGGCTCTTTGCTTCCCCCTCACGGTTTCGTGACACAGCAGTCCATCCCGTCGATTTCTACATTCGCCGACTCCGATTACTCTGGGGGTGCACGTTTTTAGTTTTTCCAAAACAAGAACAGATTTCCCACGTTTTCTTAATTTTTTCCCTTTGCACGCGCGCCCGTATTGCCATGGTAAGTCTTTTTGCAATTCCAAAGCATATGCAGGAACCAGATTGCGACGTACAGACTGAGCGCGTAACAAAATAAAGAACTAAAGCAGGTTATGGTGTCATGCTACTTCAAAATCTCCTACACAATATGGAAAGGCGAAAGCAAGAGGCTATTCTCTTTTGCATGCGATGAGTTCAACAAAGCAAGGAAAAATGTTTCGCTGCACTGGTTACGCTTGCCTATTCCAATTATATTTTAAACCGCACTATTTTGTCAATAAAGTACGAATTTTTCATACAACATTCCATTTTTCTCTTCCGTCGAAGTGCATGGCTTATGTCTAGCTGTGACGTCTAAAATTTGTACTAGTGGAATATGGTTACATTGCGGACGGGATTTAAGTGCCCTTTAAAATAAAGCTTTTTTGGGAGCACACGCCTTGGTTGATTGCAGCCGTCGTTAAATATAGAAGTGATTGCGCCCATTGATGACTTTTAGAGGTATAACAACCATTGTCGGGCATGTGTAATAGTCTAAATGTTTCAAAATTTTAATAATTCAACCTAAGTGAATGCTGGCCCATTTTTCAAAAGAATAAGCGTGAAATCATACGAGGGACAACACGCCTTTCATAAAGCCAGTATAATCGGTTATTTTTCTAGGAAGCTTCTAACTTTCCTTTTTTAGAAATGTTGTAATTTAACAGTTTTAATGAATATTACCATAACTTCGAGAATATGTAACGTATATTCTAGAGTACTACACAGGTGCCATAAAATATTCTCGAAGAGTAATTATATTTTGTCCAATATCGATTATAGAGTTTATTCTTCTGGCAATGCAACTACTCTATTTTGTCGCAATGTAGAAAGCAAGAAGAAACAATTGCATAATGAAATATAAGACGCATAATACCCCGGAAAGTATGAAATAAGTGCGGATTTTAATAACAAAATCCAATAAGGTTTTTATTTTAGAGCACACTGTGCGTCTTAGAAGATCTTGGTTGGTTATTTTTGTCTGACTATTATTGAAACTTTCTAAGTGTTAAAATTTGGATCCCTAAGATTGTCTGTAATAGCGATGACTAAATGCCAAGCAAATTTCTCTAAATAGTTTGTATCTAAATTGCGATACAAGTAAAAGAAGAAATGCGAAGGTAATATTTTAATAAAGAAAGCGCTTAAAGAGCAAGGAGCCATTTTGTCTGCTTACTTCTTCTTGACCTCATTATTTTTTAGACATCTTTAATTAGGAACAAGTACTCTTATAAGCCTAACGAGTGCTCATGACAAATTATACGGGAACCTAAAATACACCATTGTATAAAATATTTGATGCAGTCATTGGATATTTTTAATGCTGGTTTCTTGTGCAACTTGGCAGTGTCATTTTTCTGGCGTACGTTTTTAGCAATATATTGTACTAATTTTGTCAATTTTACTTATGAAGCGCCTTAATCTTATTTTCAATAGATTTTTCAAAAAGTTCAGTGTCTATATCACATGCTGTCGCAAGTGTTTTAATGAATACCGGCAGCTGCAATTGTTCTTTGAGCTGAAAACCAATCTTGTTTAATATGAAAGCATTCTCCTTTCTTAAAACATTACATAAGCCCTTTTTTCTTCGGAGATTGTTAAAACATGTACAGCTGTTGATCTAGTCAATTAAAACGTGATCTTGAGTTTCTGTAAAAAGCAGAATCTGCAAAATTCTACAGGAAGAATGATGCTCTGCGATTCTTTAGGACAATCCACATTAAAAGGTAATTTGCACCAATGTTAAAAACGTACTGCTTTAAGCATTTATAAACAAAGATGACCGCAATATTTTTTTGCTGTATATCTATGTGGATGTTCATCGGACCAGAGACATCAATAGCATGTAAGTCTTGATTCGAGTACAGCTATTAAAAACAATTTTGTATAGAAGTTCAACCCTTCTTGCTTAATCACGCGGCGGCTGCAGTGATTCTTTTTTCTATATCAAGACATTAGGTTACCCTCTTTTAGGAAATACGAAGCCACAGTTTTAGAAATCAGAGTGCTCGGCCCGCCACGCCTGCAGTGTTTACGATGGTCGACTGCTGGAGCCGAGGGCGCGGTGTCCAATTACGGCTAAGGGGTTGCTTTTCAATGGAGGCTGAAAAGAATAGGACCAAAGTGCTGTGAAATGTTAGAGCACATTAAAGTTTCATTTGCTGGCGGACATTTCTGGAGGTATTCATACGTCCCTCATAGGGTGAGTCGCTTTTGCTTGTTGAACCCTCTAAGCCAAAGATCGTATTACTGTCATTTCTATATCAGGCACATGACTAGAGCATATTACTGACTCCACAGAAATATTGTATTATAGTGCACATTTAAACATTACGTTGCTTTCCTTAGAATAAAATAAATAAGTCAAGGTTTTATTGCCGTGCAGTGGTGATAAATCATGGGACTGCATCCAATAAGCATGGATTTTTGTTTGAAGCTGATATTATTTAGCTAGGAAAGTTAATCAGGCTTGAGGGGCTACGTAGTTGATACTCCGGGTAGCTTCGACAACCTCCGGTTCATTGGCATCGCACAGCATATTGAGTGCTTTGAGTCGTGCCTCCGTGGAAATACAACTGGCGCTTTCCTAATCATAGTCGGTTCTCCCGGCTTCGTGAACTAGCGCATTATTCTCTGAGCTATTGTGGCGAATAATGTTTTAAGAACGTCATAGCAAGAAATGGTATATGGTAACATTGGTTTGGTTGGTTTGTGGGGTTCAACGTCCCAAAGCGCTCAGGCTATGGGAGACGCAGTAGTGGAGGACTACGGAAATTTCGACCAACTGTGGTTCTTTAACGTGCACTGACATCCCACAGCACACGGGCGTCTTGCTTTTCGCCTCCATCGAAAAGCGGCTGCCGAGGCCGGGATTCAATCCCGCGCCTTGGGAACAGTAGTAGAAGGTCGTAATCACTACGCCACCTCGGCGGGAGTACGGTAACTTCTAAAGACTTCGTAAAGTATAAGAAATGCCGTTATGGAGCGCTTCGGATTATATTGAGATAATTAGGTACATAGCCCACTAAGACATCGCACATTTCCAGACAATATTTCTTTACGTCGCTATCAAAACGCGCCCGCTCTAGCCGGCACCAGGATCATATCTATTATCTCAGCACCTTACTACTCTAAATACTGAATACACCGAGCGCCGGCTTTTATAACACGAATAACTTGATGTCTTCAAAGAGGAGTAGCGGATACTCAATGAGCAAATCCGTTTTTTTTTCTAGCTATCAGCTCAACGCAGGCTAGTAGTTTCTTATTACTACTTAAAAAAGACGCGTCGCACTGCTTTCCATCGGCAATTCGATTTCAAGCACTTAGCAAAGGAAAAAATAAACACCAAAATTTGCCATGTTTGAATCTTTAAGTAATTTTATCGATATGTTGCCTCTATGTTGTTTAGATATGCATTCTTGTTGTTCGGGGGTAATTTGGAGCGTAACTTTAATTACATTCGGTGAGCAGCAACGAACTTCACCGCAGAATAATTTTAAAATGCAAACGTTTCCCACGAAGAAGGTCAAGCGATTTTAACTAGCATTTACAAACCGTACATTACCTACCAGTCTTCTTTTGAAGGACGCATTCCATTAGGTTGCAGTCGCCATGAAAGCTATGGTTAGAGATCGTAGGAAGAGTTCAATAACTGACGCGCGTTACTGCCTCAAAATAATTGCATGAACACATATTTATGTAAACTCACTGTTGTAAGTGCTTATTTTTGCCTGTATTTTATTTTCAGCCTCATCGCAGCCTAAGTGCGAGCACTGCGTCTGCAAACATTTTGCCCCTTCTTGTCTACTATTTAAGGAGACACAGTGTTACTGCAAAGATCATGTCCTAAAGCACATATCCGATATAGGCGCACCAAGATGTATCAGATATTCTGATTGCGTACCACACTAGTGTCCGGAGGAGGTACGATTGCCTAGTCGACAGAAATAACATCATTTTCGCTTGGCACAGGCAGTAGAGAATAAAGAATCTTATAAAACACCTTTTACCAAAAACGTTTTCTATCTTCGAATGTGTAGACACTCCATTATTAAGGTTTTCATGCCATTAAAAACTCTATGCGGTTCTAATATCAGACACATGATTGATTGATTTTATGTTTTCTATCTGCCTAAACTTGAAGTGCCTGAATGAAAGGCACTTTCGTATGGCACAAATATTGTGCGAACTAGAACACTACCTTTATTCCACAGCTCCTACGTGCCCCTTACCCCAGCTTTGTACCCAATATAAGTGTGATGAAGGACAGAATATTTTTCGCGCGAGCAGTGATGGAGGAGGTGGAAGTGCGAGAAGTAAAAGAGCACGTGTTCACTGGGGCTCGGATGTTCTGACTATGTCAACCTCCTTTTCCAAGCTTAGGAGAAGGCAAGAACAAGCCTACCGGCTAAACACCATGCCTTAATAGCACACGCCGGTGCCGCCAGCGCTAAAGTTTGGCTGTTCCTAAAACGACTAGATCAACAGTGACCTCAGCCATCAGAGAATTCCTCAGGCTCGCTGCTGCGAGCTTTTCGTTAGGTACCGCAAGTCAGCTTGGGCTTTGCTTCTACTCAGCTAGTTTACGATCTTCAAGGGCTTGCATCTCTAAATATGTTTGAAGAATTGTGGACAAAGTGGAATCTTGATATCAAGTTCGAGCAGCGTACGCCTGCTTTAGTTAACTTCAGAGTAGGCCCGAGGAAACAGGTACCCTCGCACAAGGTTATCTGGAATAGGCATGCAAAACAATCACGCAGAACGAACGCAAGAGCCACCTACGCACGCAACGCAAGAACTAAAGGCTACGCACTGAAGAAGAGGCGCTCACCCCTTCCTGCTTACTTAAACATGCTCTTCATACCATTGTTCATGCCTCTTCATGATGTGAGCTTGAAGAACTATCTCGATTACCTCCCTGATGTTCTAGCTGAACCGAGTCTGTTCAATAACATTCTGAAGCGTTATGAAACAGGGCATTGCTTCGCTCTCGTTGTGTTGTTGCTGCTGACGATAAAATTATAAATACTTCTCCCACTCATAGCGAGACATTTATCTACGACGACCGTATCCGGTTGTTAAGTTTGTGTCACAGTTAGAGATGGTGATATGAAAAAAGGTTTTATATTCCACAAAGGTCTATATCAACTCGAGGACCATTGAAAACTGTGTCTGTCGATTGAAGAAATATTTTCGGACTTTCCAAACGAAAAGCGGTTGGTATTGCCTTAGGAGGATGAGAAGAGGTTAAATTACAGTGTAAGTCAGCAAACAGTGGAAAGGAATGCTTGGAGAAAACTTAACTTCGAGCAGAAATTATGTACAAATAAGGATATAAAACGAAGCTTTTTAATTGCAAAAATTAAAAGAAGTGCGCAGCACAATGGGTACCCTCTGGCCGCTGACTCCCAAGACTCACATACAAAATTCCACAAAAAACCGTTGGACATTTCCTATACGGAGACTATAAAATGGAGTAATGTGGGGAGACCATCGATGTGCATTTGCGGTCGGCATTTTAACAAGAAAAAACATATTATTGTTTCTTTCTCTAAGATTGTCAAGATTTGGGTTACTAAATGTAGCATTCAGCGCTGAAAATAACGCGCGACACTAATGTCGAGAGCTTTCGTCCAACATTCCTGCTGCTCGCGGCAGTCCGTCTGATATTATTAAGGCTAGCTGCCTCAAGCGGCAGCTCATATTTGGTATCAACGATTGGTAAAATGATTTATTGCGGATCGATATCTCCCAGGAGGCAAGCATGTTCATTAATTAGGAGAGTGAAATCTTCGAGGGACGTCATGTATGCCTAGCGCCTGAAATGTCAGAGTGCGCTCAGCGCTGCTGAACCAGATAAGGAGTAAAATATTTCTGTGCTGGCAACTACCGAGTTGTTATCAACCGCGGTTTCTTCTTCTTCTTCTTGCCCTCTTTTTCTTCTTAGCTCAAGGCCATTCTTAGAGTCGGCGCCACGGCGGAGGTACGGCCACGCTGAAGATGCGAAGCGGCGAGCGTATTGTTGCTTTCGCAGCAAAAAACAGCCACCGATAATCTGAATTTATGATTGTACGCTGACACGCGCCAGCGCAATTTCTCTTGCTGTAGACTCAAATTTTCGTGCTACTCCATGGAAGCACTGGTGGCGCAGATGCATCAAAATGGCAAGCTGTCGTCGATGAGACTTTGAGTGGGGCTGAAATTTCTTTGACAGAAAGGTCGCCGCAGTAGCGAAAACACCTAATAACCAGTCGTTATCCTCAACACCTGGTTCGCAGTCAAGGAAGGATCAAGTCAGTGCTTGGTGGCCGCAGCAGAGACACGATGGGGACCATTACCTGTTTCTAAATAAAAGAACAGGCCTCTTTCTGTTATGCGGACGATTACGTCAACGCAAAGTGGCACAATAAGCAAAGTGGTGAGATTTCAGGCACTTTGTCGTCTAAATTTATGTGTTCATTATATCCGCTTCAGCAGATTCCCACGGTGCCGAGGTGTGGCTAGACAGAAGGATGAGGGGCCTGCTTCCGCCTGCTATTGAGAAATAGTTGCATCACTACACTGCTTCCAATGTCCCTGCTCACTTTTCACAACCTTGCATGCAAAAGCCAAAAGCCATTTGTTAAAAGTCCCTCATCTCCTATCACGCGGCTAGCATACACGCCATCAATAGCCCACCGGCGAAGACAGCTTGGCGAGAAAGGCCGTACTACTCACCACATCTCACCCGCTTTCTCCCATCTTCACCGCACTCGGCTACCTGAACGAAACAACATACGTATTTAGGCGAACAACACATGTCAGCCCGTGTTCAGCCCCTGTTGTTCGATATCACTCTAATACAATTACCGCGAAGCCTACCACAAGGAGTCCACGTCACGCTTTATGCAGATGATATCTCCAGCTGCAGCGAGTTCAGATCTCGCCACGTTACGCATCGAAATTTTAAAAAGCATTACTAAACATCTCGACTTACTTGGCTACACGAGGACTTTATCTTTCTCCGGAAAAAAGTGTTGTCATGTCATTCACCTAGAAACTCATTACCAGATTTCCCCTCCTGCTTGGTGGGAAGCCACTTCTCTTCGTACGGACACAGCGATTCCTCGGTTTTGTTATCGAACGTAATCTTCCTTGGTCACGCCATGTTAAAGCAACTCCGTATGAGAACAGCAGCTGTAACACAAATCTTCAAATTTATGGCTGGAATATGTTGGGGCTACAAATGTCGCCTTATGGTTCTGTACAAGGCCTATCAAGTTGATGGTCTTTTGTGGTACAGCTTATCAATTTTGCAGAAAATGTCCTACACAATAAGAGGGTGTTGAAGGCAGCGCGAAGCACCTGTCTGCGAATTTGTATTGGGCTCCAGAATAGGTCCTTCAGGTTGGGAAACGTTGCGGAAGCAGGGTGTCTACCGCTCGAAGTCATCGCCGCAAAGGAAAACATTCTAATCCATCTACGTCATGTACATCAAGAAAAGAAACATTTTCTACATGGAGTCCACATAACCCACAGATATTCCGGCTCTGGTCAAGCTGTACAGCTATTACACCTCCTTGTCATCAATTGAGCCACGTAAATTATTCGTTATTTATTTCCTCCTTGGACACTCTCACAACTTCAAATCAAGCTCATAACTTAGCAGGGTAGATGTTTAGGCCAGTTGGTGAGACATAAGAAAAATAAAACCGCAGCACACACAGCACGGAGGCTAGAGACAACACAGGGCGGTACTGGCAACTGAAACGTTTACTGAAAAAACAGGGGCTTTTAAAGAAAGATGGCACATGTGACCTTACAATCAGGTAAAGTGGGCTGAAACATGAAAACCAAACAAGACCTTCGGCGGACCTTAAAAGACAACAATCAGCACGTGGAAGTTGATAAAAGGATGATAACGAGCATAATCTGTAAAAGAGGAAATCATTAAAAAATATTCTGAATAATCTACAACAGCACATGAATGAAAAGACAAAGATCGCCGCACTAGATGAGCATGACACGAATCCAAAACAAGAGGTTCAAAATCATTTTTAACGACCGACAACCAGGGGAGGAAGTGGATGCATACAAACAAAACCGTATAACAACCACCCAAGAGGTCACATGACAAGGAAATCTAGTTCTTTTTGAGGAGAGCGACAGAAGGTGAGCTAACGCATTCATCTGGATGCGAACGCTGGATGACAACCGCCTCTACAATCTCTCTTTCAAGTTGTCCCTTCCTTCTTCCTATAATCTCAGTCTGGCTGAGCTGTGGACGACAGCCCCGACAACTACGGCAGTGAATCGACAAATTCGAGCCCCCTGCCTCCCCCAAGGAACGCGCGTATTTTCGTAAACGATCATTTAAGCACCTACCGGTTTGTCCAATATAAACACGCCGACAACTGAGGGGAATCTTGTAAATAACCCCTTTCGCACATGCGACACGCTTGTTCTCTTCTAGGTGTTTTATGCCACACGTGCCTGATCTGGAAACATTCTTTCCCACCAAATTGCACAATCTGGACAGTTTGAAAGGTGCAGAAAGAACAATATCAACGCCATATTTACCTGAAATCTTTTTAGGATTATGTGAAACCTTATGAATGTAAGGAATGACTTCAAGTTTCTTCTGGCTAGTAGTTTGTAAGGAGACAGGTTGTTTTTCTTTTTCTTTCTTGCGTAGCTTCTTGGCCACCGATTCGGCAATCGCCCTTAACAGGAAACTCGGGTAACCTGCATTCTCCAGTCGCTCCACTTGAAGATGAAAACTAGAATGCAGCATGTGAACGCATGATTTTAAAACCGCGGATCTAAAACATGAAGACGCTAGGCCTCGCTTCACCACCTTAGAATGAGAAGAATCAAAAGGCAACAAGGCTTTCCTCGTCCTGAGTTGGAAGGCCCAACACACATGATCACTGTGGTTAAAAAGCAGTTTAAGGTCTAAAAACTGAATGGAAGCCTTTTGTGGAAGTTCCAAAGTGAATTTAAGAAAGCATGAGCAACTAGAAAAGTCGCCTAATATCTCGTTAGCTACTTCTGCTAGAACATCATCGGATGAAAGTTTCAAAAAAATCAAAAAATCTTCTACGTATCTAAATACTTTTGCAATGAAGGCTTGTGTTAGCTTACGCTCAAGCAAACGGTCTAAATGCGCAAGAAAGATTTCACACAACACAGGGGCGACGCTAGATCCTATACATATTCCCTTCTTCTGAACGTACAATTTTTCGTCAAAAGACACAATGGTGGAACAAAGATAAAAAGAAAGGAGCTCAATAAAAGAATCTGGTGACAGACCACAGGAGTTCTGGAACCTAACTACTCCACAAACGTCAATCAACTCTCTTACTGCGCTGAAAAGTGCTTCGTGCGGTATTGAGTAAAACAACTCTTCCACATCAACGGACAGCGCTCAGTTGGCACCTGCAATGCCGGGCCTCAACGCTGCAACTAGGCGGTCAGACCCACCTCAAAACATGATGAGGCCTAGCCTCTTCATGTTTTAGATCCGCGGTTTTAAAATCATGCGTTCACATGCTGCATTCTAGTTTTCATCTTCAAGTGGAGCGACTGGAGAAGGCAGGTTACCCGAGTTTCCTGTTAAGGGCGATTGCCGAATCGGTGGCCAAGAAGCTACGCAAGAAAGAAAAAGAAAAACAACCTGTCTCCTTACAAACTACTAGCCAGAAGAAACTTGAAATCATTCCTTACATTCATAAGATTTCACATAATCTTAAAAAGATTTCAGGTAAATATGGCGTTGATATTGTTCTTTCTGCACCTTGCAAACTGTCCAGATTGTGCAATTTGGTGGGAAAGAATGTTTCCAGATCAGGCACGTGTGGCATAAAACACTTAGAAGAGAACAAGCGTGTCGCATGTGCGAATGGGGTCATTTACTAGATTCTCCTCAGTTGTGGGCGTTGTTATATTGGACAAACCGGTAGGTGATTAAATGATCGTTTACGAGAACACGCGTGTTCCTGGGGGGAGGCAGGGGGCTCGAATTTGTCGATTCACTGCCGTAGTTGTCGGGGCTGTCGCCCACAGCACAGCCAGACTGAGATTATAGGAAGAAGGAAGGGACAACTTGAAAGAGATTGTAGAGGCGGTTGTCATCCAGCGTTCGCGTCCAGATGAATGCGTTAGCCAACCTTCTGTCGCTCTCCTCCAAAAAGAACTAGATTTCCTTGTCATGTGACCTCTTGGGTGGTTGTTATACTGTTTTGTTTGTATGCATCCACTTTCTCCCCTGGTTGTCGGTCGTTAAAAATGATTTTGAACCTCTTGTTTTGGATTCGTGTCATGCTCATCTAGTGCGGAGATCTTTGTCTTTTCATTCATGTGCTGTTGTAGATTATTCAGATTATTTTGTAATGATTTCCTCTTTTATAGATTATGCTTGTTATCATCCTTTTATCAACTTCCACGTGCTGATTGTTGTCTTTTAAGGTTCGCCGAAGGTCTTGTTTGGTTTTCATGTTTCAGCCCACTTTACCTGATTGTAAGGTCACATGTGCCATCTGTCTTTAAAAGCCCCTGTTTTTTCAATAAACGTTTCAGTTGCCAGTACCGCCCTGTGTTGTCTCTCGCCTCCGTCCTGTGTCTGCTGCGGTTTTATTTTCCTTATCAAGCTCATACCGGGTGTCACTGCGAAGAATGACATGCCGCAGGCTGCGCTGCTACAAGCTTCTCTGACCCACTTACCTTGGAAGTATCCGGAAGATGCGGACATCTTCACTAATGGCTCAACTTCCCGCGACGCCTACTCATGCGCACTTCATGTGAAATCCTTAGATTAAATTCTCTCACGGCGTGTACAGCGTAGAACATCCATCACCACAGGAGAGCTATACGGAATAAAAGAAGCCATCTCCTATATTGTGCGCCATAACCCTGGGAAATTGAAAATATTAACGGACTCGCAAGTTGCGCTACAAACCATGTCAAACCTGTTGAAAAAACAAATCACCAACCAATGTTTATGACATTGGATACTTGCACTATTTGGCTGTAGCTGAAGGTTACATTACAATTTTTATTGGATTCCGTTTCACTGCAGAATCCTGGCTAACGACACAGCAGAAGAAGCGGCCCGCAATGGTCGACAACATTACAACTATAAGGCATCTATTTGATAAAATCAGATGCGTCTCAACTCGCCAAGCGATATAGCCAGGTCGAGAACTGTCTCCGAAACTTGCCAAGTAATCATTATCTCTTTCCCCATTCTATCGACCCTCATCTCAAATCAAGACTACTACTCGGGCTTCCACGTGATCTAGAAACAATTTATCATCGTCTCCTTCTCAAATCTGCCTTTACCAACAGTCTACAAACCCTATTCAAGCAAGAAGACAGTCCGTTTTGTGATAACTGCGGCTCAATTGAGACTAGACTCCATATTATCCGCGAATGTCTAGCGCACGCCAAAGAGCGTGCGCACTACGAACAATACATGCAGTCTGTCGCCAAAGTGCCGTTCACAATACACTCTATATCAGCTCCTTTAGGCTGCTTCAGACAGCAGAGCCGTGCAATAACATTCCTATTTACCTATTTAGCTGCTATTAGCACGGTAAAAAAACTCTATTTTGCCCATCCATTTGATCATCATGCTATGCATGCAGACTACTGGACTTCGGTCTTATCCAAAAAGCCATCCATCTTCAATGACCTGACTCTTTCCTTACCCTCGCTCCGTCTTTAATCCATAATTTCTCTATGCAGAGTAACACATCAGTTATTTTTACCGCCGGGTAAAATTTCTGCTTTCATTAAAGTCTCTCTTTCTCCCTTTCATACTACCGAATTAAAATTATGCATGAGTCACTTGGGACGTTAAATCCCACATACCAAACCAAAAATTATGCAGGTAACTTCTTGAACCAAACGGGAGTAAAAAACACAGTGGTTGCATGAAATAAGATTGCAATAATATAATTTAGAGCTGCACAGTCTCCTGCAATGAAGGAGTTCTTTTCTTTTTTTTTTCATACTGTGAATCCCATCAGGGATTGTAACAGGAAGGAATGTGAGCATATTATACTAAAGCATAAAAGCATACACAATAATACATGGTGTAGAGTGTTACATGCAGCTTACAACAATCGAATAACACAGATAATATAGCTTATATTAATTACATGATTACGGATGATACAGCGAGGGGATCAGTATTAGTTGTAATAGACAGTCAAGGCACAATGAAGGTTTAAAATACTAAAAAAGAGAAAATCGACTATAATGAATTCACAACTTGAATCAGGCACAACAGGCAAGTAAAAATACCAAGAGAACAAGGAAGCATAAAAATAAGGAATACAATTGTTACTGCAATGGGTATAATTCATCTGCAACAAGGAAACAAAACTCAGCTAAGGACGTGGTGTTAGTAATGCGCGTGTGTAGATTGTTCTATTCTCGTGTTGCCCTTGGAAAAAATGAGTATTTGAAAATATCAGTATGAAATGAGAATTCGCCTAATGTATGAGTAAGGTTATAACGGGTTAATCTGTTCGAGGACGTCGGCATATGTACTTTGTAATCGGCAGTTTTAGTTGAGTGTGTATTATCTGGTATATGATTTTAAGTCTTTCAAGGTAGGCTCTGTTTTCTAAGGTTAGTAGTTCTGCACGTTTACGTAATTCTGTTAGTGAGTCTGTAATGGAGTGTTTATTGTATATAAATCTTAGTGCCTTTCTTTGTACTGCCTCCAGTTTTTTAATGAGCAGTTTAGTAAACGGGAACCAAACGGTATTAGCGTACTCTAGTACCGGTCTGACAAGTGTTTTATATGCACGTAACTTTGTTTCAGGTGGTGCTAGTTTAAGATGCCTGTTAATAAAGAATAGCTGTTTTAGGGCGGTTGACGTGATGTTGTTAACGTGAGAGTTCCACCGGAAGTCAGAAGTTAGAGTCACACCAAGATACTTGTGCTCATGAACAAATCCAAGAGGAATGTTGTTAAGGGTGTATTGAAATGCTGATGAATGCTTTTTTCTTGTTATAGATAAAAGAACACACTTTTTTAAATTGATGTTCATTTGCCAGTCCTGGCACCACTAATATACTGCTGTTATGGCGTTGTTAAAGGTTAGATGATCATAAATGGAGTTAATTTCCTGATAGAGAACGCAATCATCAGCAAAACGTTTATTATTATGTGAAGCGTAAGCTAGTAAGCCATTTATAAAAATTAGGAATAATACTGGAGCTAGGACACTTACTTGGGGTACACCTGAAGAAACAGTAGTTAAAGCGAATTTCTCGTTAATTTCAACAAATTGTGTGCGATTACTAAGATACTTTTTAATCCAATCTAGAAAAGGACCAGTTCCCAAAGTTAGCTCAAGTTTTACCAGACGCTTTGTGTGTTATACGCAGTTGAATGCTTTAGAAAAGTCTAGAAATATGAGGTCTATTTGTTTCTGGTTATGAATGCTCAAGGATATATCATGTGTTAATTGAATTAGCTAAGTAATAGTGGAAAGGCCCTTACGAAAACCATGTTGACATGGGGCTCAAATATAATTTACTTCTAGGAAGGCATTTATGTGTTTCAAGATAATATGCTCTAGTAGCTTGCATACTGTGCTGGTTAATGATATTCGTCTGAAATTCGATGGATCAGATTTATTTCCCGATTTGTGTACCGGGGTTATTTTTTCTGAATTCCATTCTCTGGGAAGAGTGCAAGTGGATAATGATTTGTTAAAGATTAGCACAAGGAATTTAACCGCCCACTCACCATATCGATGCAGACATGTGTTAGGAATGTTATCTGGCCCTGGTCCTTTCTTAGTGTCTAAATTTAGTAAAAGATTTAATACTCCAGTTTCTGTTATAATTATAGGTTCCATCTTCGTACCTGTGCTAGAGTTCATTGTGGGCAGTTTTTCCTTATGTTGTTCAAGTAGTTGTTCAGAGTAATCGCAGTATATTTGTTATCATCGGTAGATGTTTGTCTTTCGTCTTGTTTTTTAGGGTTTAAATAACGCCAGAAATTTTGGGGAGCATTTTTCAAGAAATTGGAAAGGGTTTTTGCAAAGTAGTATGGGGGCGGGGGGGATTTGGCTCTCTTAATCTTTGATTTTAAGCCGTCCATGGCGGAAGTTAATTTTTTTACTGTGCTTTGCGACGGATGCCTTTTTTGTTTTTTCTGAGCCGGCGAACTTTTCTTTTTGCGTGGATAACGGATCGAGTTATCCAGGGGTTGTGTTTATGCGTTTTCTTAGTCTTCAATGGGACGTAGTTAGCGATGCCATGTGACACAACTGATTGGTACCGTTGCCATAAAATTTATATGTCTGTTCGCATCATGTGAGGGTTCATTGAATAACGACAGTTCATGAGACAGTGTATCAATGATGCTTGTATCGTCAGTTCTGCTGTAGTCTTTGTATGTTTTTATTGATTGTGAAGGTAGCAAATCGTGATATGGTACCGCACATATTACTAGTTTGTGGTCCGACAGGCCGTATGACACTTTGATATTGTGTGAGCCGTCTGTGGACCTTCTTTCATTTGTACATGCCATCATCATCGTCCCGCGGCGCTGGCTCCAGCGCGTGCCTGGGTTGGTGATCGGATTAAAACGCTAGACAAGTCTTCGCTGTCCTTGCCACCACGACCTCGCCGTCTTGAACTAGCCTTCTTCCACAAGTGGTGGAGGTGAGAAATGATCCCCTTGCTGTTTTGTGCCCTGCCTCTCGCTGGAGCTACGTTCCGGTCGCTGTTTACCGCCTGCCACCATCGTTATGTCTACCGAGAGCACCCACGAATCGGCAGGACCCTCTACCTCGGCTGCACCACCCCCTCCGACTGTGCCCACACGACAACGCGACCCGCCACTAATCACTGGTCGTCGCGACGAAGACGTCGATGACTGGCTGGACACCTATGAACGCTGCAGTAACTACAACCGGTGGGACGAGGCTCTAAAATTTCTGAATGTTTCTTTCTACCTCATTGAGGTCGCCGGAACCTGGTTTATTACCCGCAAACCTCACACCACTAACTGGACAACATTCAAGCAGCAGTTCCGCCAATATTTCGCCGACCCAGCAGTTCGGACTGAGGTCGCGAAGAACAAGCTCGCCTCTCGCCTCCAAGGTCCCGATGAGTCGTACGCGTCTTACATAGAGGCTATACTTGCACTCTGCCGGCCTGTTAGTCCCACCATGCCGGAATCTGAACGCGTACACCACATCTTAAAAGGAATTAATTCTGTGGCTTATAATGCCCTCATTGCCCAAAATCATTCTACTGTTGACGCCATTATTGCGACCTGCCAACACATCGACCAACTGCAGTCCTCCCGATATCAGCCCGGCATTGCTACTGGCCCGACCTATGCTGACCTGGATCTACGGGCACTGATTCGAGCCATCATCCGGGAGGAGCTCCAAGCCCTCAAGCCTGTCTGTCGACACGGGTGCGATCATTCTTCCGTACCTTGTAATGACGCCGGTCTACGCAACATCATTAAAGATGAGCTGGCAACAATAACGTGACCTATGCCGTCCGACCCTCCTGCACCCCGCCCAGCATCGACTTAAGCGCACGTCGCAGCATCACCCCCTCCTTTTGTTCTGCCGCCCCAACTGGCATCGGCCTACAATCACATCAATGCCGTGACGACGGCTCAGCATACGCCACCCTAGTGCGCACCCTCGCGCCCCACTCGCCCAGTGTGCTACTACTGTGGAATACGAGGACATATATCCCGCTTCTGCCGTCGGCGTATTCAGAACGAGCGGCGTGGTTATGACTCCTTCGAATGTGACGTACTCTCATATTATCAGCGACGACCTATTTCCAGCCAACCTCGAAGCTCATCCCCACCTCCAGAATCCTCGTCTGAGCCTCGTGTAACCCATGCATCCCGACGTCGGTCCCTATCCCCATACCGCCGCTCAGTTTCTCTCTCCGACCCGCAACAACTCTCCCTGTCCGCCATCCGGAAGACTAAGCGTTGCAGTTTCCGGAGGTCAAACTGCAGTCTGCGAACTTACCAAAAGTCCTCCAGATCGCCCGTATAATGTGATTTCTGTTTTCGCTGAAGGATTACCGGTCGAAGCATTGATTGATACAGGGGCTGCAATTTCTGTCATTCACGCTGATTTGTGCTACCTTTTGCGAAAAGTTACGGCACCATATGATGGGCCTGAATTCCGTGGAGCCAATGATGTCCCTTTGCGCCCTTTAGCAAAGTGCACCGTACGAGCTGTTATTGACGGCGTCCGCCATCATGTGCAGTTTGCTGTGCTCTCACCATGTGCGCATCTGATGATTTTTGCGTGGGATTTTTTGTCAACAGCTTCGGCGTTAATTTCTCGTGGCGACCGTGTTATCCATATGACAGACAGCGATTTTTCATCTGAAGTTTCCGAACGACATCATCCCCTCGTTGCCGCCACTGACACTGTTCTGCCTCCTCAGTGCGAAAAACTGCTTACCGTTGTTTCTGACCACATCGCTGACGGGGACCTACTCATCGCACCATCTTACCGTCATCTTGCACGCGGTATAGCCTTCCCGTCTAGTCTTGTGAGGTTCTGCAACGGCTCAGCGACAGTAGCGGCCACTAACACTTCACGTGAATCCCTCGTGCTCCGAAAAGGAAATTCTCTCCCCTGCATGGTGGATGTTCAACCTTTGTCCTTGATGGTGCTCACCGCCCCTCAGCCTCAGCACCGTGTTTCGACAGACGTCTCTCTTTCTGTTCTCACAAAGACTATTATTCCTAACCTCACGCCGAACCAATGCCAAGAACTGCTGACATTGCTTCGACAACACCAAGCCATTTTTGATGCCACTTCCCCACCAGTGAGACGGACTAGTGTTGCGCACCATCGCATCATTACTTTAGGTAACTCTATCGTTCGCCGACGGCCTTATCGGGTTTCCCTTTCAGAACGAAAAGTAATTGAAGAAAATGTAAATGACATGCTCCATCGCAATATTATTCGTCCCTCGACAAGTCCATAGTCCTCCCCAGCAGTGTTAGTTAAAAAAAAGAACGGCTCGGTACGCTTTTGTGTTGATTACCGCGCACTCAACAAAATTCCCCGCAAAGATGTATACACAATGCCGAGAATTGATGACGCCCTTGACTCTCTTCAAGGCGCCGAATATTTCCCGACTTTGGACCTCCGCTCAGGTTATTGGCAAATACCTGTGCACGAGGACGATAAAGAAAAAACCGCTTTCGCAACTCCCGATGGCCTTTACGAATTTAATGTTATGCCTTTCGGACTTTTTAATGCACCAGCGACATTTGAAAGGATGATCGATACTGTGCTTCGAGGCCTAAAATGGAGAACCTGTTTATGCTACTTGGATGACATTGTCATCTTTTCGTCAACTTTTAACGACCATCTCACGCGCCTGAATGAGGTCCTCACGTGTCTCGCTTCAGCGGGCCTTCAGCTCAACACCAAGAAGTGCCACTTTGCACAGAAGGAAATTAAAATATTAGGACATCTAGTCAGCCATGACGGAATTCGTCCAGACCCTGAAGTCATCGCGGTCTTGAAATTTGCTCGTCCACAACGGACTACAGAATGGCGCAGTTTTCTCGTCCTGGCGTCTTATTTCCGTCGTTTTATAAAGCATTTTGCAAGTATTGCTGCTCCACTTCATCAACTACTTAAAGCACGCAGCCCTTTCGTGTGGACTGAACAGTGCGAAGCTGCTTTTAATAACGTGAAGCACGCCCTCACATCAGACCCTGTTCTTGGCCACTTCAGTGGCAGCGCTCCAACCATCCTGCACACTGATGCCAGTGGTCTCGGTCTTGGCGCTGTACTTCTGCAGCGCGATGCAACTTCGCGTGAGAAAGTGATTGCCTTCGCCAGTCGGACTATGACTCCAGCTGAGAAAAACTACACTATTACCGAGCAGGAGTGCCTTGCCGTCGTCTGGGCTTTCAAAAAATTTCGCCCTTACCTATATGGTCGGCATTTCACAGTTGTGACCGATCACCATTATCTTTGCTGGTTGTCTTCGCTCAAAAATTTGACAGGCCGACTTGGCCGTTGGATTCTACGCCTGCAAGAATACAATTTCGATGTCACTTATAAATCGGGTCGCCAACACCAAGACGCCGACGCTCTTTCTCGCTGTCCACTTTCGGAATCGGCTTGCTGTTTTTCTTCCCCATGCATTTCCACCTATGCCCACAGCCGACCATCTCCTTCCCCGAGGTATATCACAACAGTTTCATTTCACGACTCTGAGAACAAACACGCTCTCCGCTCACAGCAATTAGATCGATGTCTACCGCCGACCCATCATCGACCGCCTTATTGGCGCTTCGGACCCACCCAATGCTCGGCTTCACCGACAACTTCGCAATTTTAAGCTCGAAGATGGCGTCCTACTCGGCTTCGTGTATTGCCCTGATGGACCTCGCTGGATCCCAGTCGTGCCGCGTGTGCTTCGCCCACGTATACTGGCGGCTCTCCACGATGACGCTACTGCAGGTCACCTTGGTGTTGACAAAACCTACGACCGCGTGAAAAAACGATTCTTTTGGCCTAGCCTATCTTCCAGCGTTGCCAAATACGTCGCATCCTGCCCTCTATGCCAACGTCGCAAACGGCCGAGTTCTTCACCCGCTGGCCTTCTGCAACCTGTTCCCTGTCCCGCCACGCCATTCGACGTAGTCGGCATCGATTTATATGGTCCCCTACCTATCTCAGATGGGGGTAACCATTGGATTATAACAGCTGTCGACCACCTTACACGCTACGCTGAGACAGCACCTGTAGCGACCGGTTCCAATCAAGAAGTAGCAAATTTCTTTTTGCGGTCAATTGTATTGCGTCATGGCGCTCCTCGGGTGCTCCTATGTGACCGCGGGACGGCCTTCTTATCGACATTCGTTGCCGAAGTTCTTTACGCGTCATCCACGCTTCATAAGACAACCTCGAGCTACCATTCCCAGACTAACGGGCTGACCGAGCGATTTCACCGCACCTAATCGGATATGGTTTCCATGTACATCACACCGGATCATCGAAATTGGGACACTATTCTACCATTCGTCACTTTCGCCTACAACACAGCAGTACAGCGGACTACCGGTTATTCTCCATTTTTCCTCGTTTATGGCCGTCCTCCCACTACAATTCTCGATGCTTCCTTCTTCTCTACGCCCGACTACTCAAAATCGGTACCTACCCAGTTCTTATCTCGCGTGGCCAGATGCCGTCATCTTGCCCGCCTCAACACAGCAGCGTGCCAGGAAGACCGCAAGAGCCGCTACGATTCTACGCATCGTATCTTCTTATCGTCCCGGTGACGAAGTACTGCTTTATACTCCACTGCGCACCCCTGGCCTTAGTGACAAATTCCACCACCGCTATCTTGGTCCCTACAAGATCATCAGCCAAACTTATCCAGTTAACTACAAAGTCACGCCTGTTGATCCCCCAGCCGATCGACGCCACCGTGGAACAGAAATTGTTCATGTTTCTCGCTTGAAACAGTTTGTGCGCCGCGGTACATCGGTTAGTTAGGAGCGGCCAGGCTGGCCGCTTCCGACCCCCCGGGCAGATTGTGTGAGCCTTCTGTGGACCTTCTTTCATTTGTACATGCCATCATCATCGTCCCGCGGCGCCGGCTCCGGCGCGTGCCTGGGTTGGTGACTGGATTAAAACGCTAGACAAGGCTTCGCTGTCCTTGCCGCCACGACCTCGCCGTCTTGACCTAGCCTTCTTCCACAATATTATCTTTATGACTGGGAAAATGATCACTTAGAAATACTAGGTCTAAAATGTTACAGCTGGATCCTTGTACGCGAGTGGGTTCAGTTACTATCTGGGTTATATTAAAAGAGAGACTGATGTCAAACAAAACATCTGCGCAAGGTGAGCGGTGGAGTAGTGTGTGCCAGTTGATATCGGGTAGATTGAAACCGCCTAATAGTATCACCTTGTTTCCCTTCACATACTGCTGCATATACACGTGCAATTATTATAGAACGTTCAAATCAGAAGAAGGACTACGGTAAATGCATCCCACAATGAAGTTGCTATTAGTAAGGCAAAGTTTGCAAAAAACGCCTTCAACTCCTTCGACCTCGGGAAGTGTAAGGGATATCCTTTTTTTACCACTATAGCAACGCCCACCGCCTCGAGTTCATCGATCTCTGCGAACAATGACGTAGTTTGGGGGAGTAATTTCTAAATCTTTGATAGCTTTGTTTAGCCAGGTTTCTTTTATGCCTATAAATGCCGGTTCGTAAGCTATTGATATTGATTCGAGAGTACCGACTTTACCAATGACACTTCGAGCATTAATATTAGTGAAATTTATTTTCGACGTTGTGTGCGGCGCGGACGGAGGGTCCGTGCCTGGTTTTTTGTGCTGTCTTATTTTGACGTTACGGGGGACGCGTCACTCTTTTCCTCATCCCAAAAATAAAGACAACTATTAATCTTTAGTTTGTCGTACACCAACCACACCGTACCACCGGAATCCTTCCTTGGTTTTCCATATTCCCACAACTTCTTCCTAATGCTTCGAAAACGCGGTGAAAAGTCCTTGCTAATTCACTGGTTGAAATATAAAGTTGAACTTCCATGATTGTTATATGCGATGGACACAAAAAAAGCAAGCGAAGGACTTGCATAGATTGGCAGAGAACACAAAGATAGTGTTGATTGATCGGATTGTTGATATGTGCCTTCAATGCTGTATTTTGGCAATTCCTCTGTCACACTTTATGAAAGTGACAAATGACCGCTACAGATGTTTATAAAATCCTCTTTGTATACATACAGCTCTGTAATTCATTGAATAGGCGAAAACTTCTCGAATCGACTAGGCATCAGAAACGCTGTTTGTAGGGCTCTGAATATTTGCACATTGTATGATTTTTAACGAGCAGTGACACCGTACAGTACACGGGTGCTTTGTTTTTCATCTCCATCTAAATGCGTCGACCGATGCCGGGATTTGATCTAGAACCCTAGTTCAACCTTCAGTCGCCCTAATAAATTATACATCGAACCGGGGTATGAACGTGATTAATTTTTTCTAAACGTTCTGCGCGAGAACGGTAGCATTTTTGATCGTGTACCCTGAATGCACTAAACCTTACGCATGTGTTTGCTCTGTTGTGCTACTGGAAACTTTCCTTTTATCCAAATGGCATGCTTTATGTGAGGCACAACATGTAAAGTATCTAAACTGAGTTCTTTAGAAGATCATCGTGTCATTTCTGCCTTCTCTACACATTTGATGTTAGACCCATGCCACCGTAGATCCTAAGACATAATTGCTAGCGTGCTGAAGAGCGCGTTTTGCAATATTATTAGAACAGATTTACGAAAATTTATTATGCATATAAACTAAGTACTTGTGATGCTTCATTCTCATAACGTTTATTAAATGTATGTACGGAGCTCACCCCTTTTATTTTTAGAAAATGAAATTGGAAGGCGGTAATGAGTGCATAAGCGAAAAGGGAATGAACTATTTCGAAAAGTTGTACCTCAATGTTTTCTTGAGTGTTAAAATATTGGTACAATATTGGTACAAATTTAGCTTCCCGAAGAGCGTCATTGTCGTTTTGCATATGGCGGTTTACCGCTAGCGGTTTAACAGAAATTAGAGCCAGCTACACGTCCCAAACTCTACAGCGATACCTCATAGCGGCGACGCATTACTGCCATCAGCCTGTGCTACTTTCATGACTGCGAACCTACCGGAGCATGGACACAAACTACAGCAATGGGCTCTCCTTTTCTGAGCGTGTGAGCTAACAACATTCCAACCCGTTGGATCCAACATTCGATTTCCTGATCGCCATTGTTTACTCTAGGAAGACTGCTGATGTGTGCCTTCCACTCAAGACAAGCTGGCTGAAAGTTGGGACATCTGGTAACAGATACACCGCGAAAAGTAGAAAAAGCCTCTCGGTATGGACGTGCTTTTCTTTCATGCTCAAAGGTAACTTCATACTGATGGAGCATGCATACAAGGCTCGCTTGCTGAGTGTGTTAGACTAGAGGTTTAGAAAAAAGAAGCTAAAAATAGAAGTAAACCCCATAGTTGATGTAAATATGTATTTATTATATATAACAGCAACCATCAGGAGAGGAGCACTGCTTTACAGAAGAGCAAAACTATGAGTTTATAGCCACTGCCATCGCAAACATTGGACGAACTGCGCACTATAGGCAGTGCTTGTCTTTCTTCTCCAGAATAAAATTGTAAAAAGGATGCTTGCAATATGTCTTGAATACATTATTGCAATCAGAAGGAGGCCTATCAGCAACGGTCTTAGTGGTAAAATATACACAGCTGCGTAATTCTGAAAAAAAAGGAGCATTTAAATCTGAAAGTGTAGAGAACCCCCTTAATTTATAAATTACTGAAACCGCAAACATGTGCGGGGGTTCTATGGTGCACAGTATTCACTTTTACCACGCTACATATATATATATATATATATATATATATATATATATATATATATATATATATATATATATATATATATATGCTTCTGTCTCTCTCTCTCTCTCCTTCAATATATATATATATATATATATATAGAGAGAGAGAGAGAGAGAGAGAGAGAAAGAGAGTTAAACACAGAGTTAAAAGGTGAAAAGTACTTGGTTGCTAGAAGTAATATTTCGGTTGAGGAATGCATATTACTGATTCCGCAGTTTTATTTTGACTTAACGTTTTGTCCAGAAGCATATGGAACATTTTTTATAGCCGCAAGGGATTAAGGAAAATGTAAGCAGAACAAACACGCTTTTAAATAAGGATAAAAACGTTAGCCCGTTTATTAATGTGCCAGCTGGAATGATTTGGCTTTGGCAAACGCTATATGCGACAGACATTCCCGTAATTGTTTATGCAATGCATGCGTCAGGAGAAGTTTTTGGCCTATCACTATTGTTAATACATGTTGTTATAAAAGAGTTACTACTGGGGCTGTGTCAATGTTAGAAAACGCATAATAATTCTGTTTCGTGCACTTAGTCGTACGTGACAGTTCCGGCTGTACAATAACAAAGCGTTCTAATTTCTGTCAGTGGTGTACAGAGAAAATATTTAATGTTAGGAGCTGTTTCTGGCATTGTTGGGGAATACCATTTATTCTTGCATAAGATATAAATAAGAATAGATATCTCTGATATAGGCGTAAATGTGCTGCCTCTGAACCATTATCGAATCGCACATAATTTTATGCGAGAGGTAACTGCTACGACGTGATTGAACACACACAATATATATATATATATATATATATATATATATATATATATATATATATATATATATATATATATATATATATATATATATATATTGTCAGGGTGTTGGTGACTGGGGCTAGGTTAACGTAGCCGGTACAGATAGAATTACACGGTCCAAGGTTTAGGTACGTCCTGCGAGTCCGGAGCCGATTCACTTCAGCGTCGTTTTTCACTCCGAGCGCCCCCTGGCATTCCTCCCTCCTTAAGCGTAACGCAAACAGTTACACGTGGCCACAAGCGTACAAAAGCAACCTCCCCCCCCCCCCCTCAAAAAAAAAAAGTTTGTAGATGTAGTTTATCAGTCACCGTGCAAAGTAGGGCTTCAATCGCAAGACATGAACTGTCTCTGGACGAGGTAGCCGACGGCCTGTGTGCTCTGATCCATCCGGGAGCACGGGGGAGTAATTGACGTTACTGATGCGTCGCACGATTTTATACGGTCCGAAGTAGCGTCAAATTAGCTTGTCTGAAAGGCCGCGGCGTCAAACAGAGGTCCACACCCACACCTGGCCCCCGGTGTTGTAGGAAGCTTGTCTGTGGCGGAGTTGTACCGGCGTGAATCACTGTCCTGTTGCTGGTTGATGTGGACGCGTGCTAGCTGGCGTGCTTGCTCAGCATCTTGGGCAAACTGCTCAGCGTCAGAGCAAAGTTCGGTATCTGTTTGGTAAGGGAGCATTGCGTCCAGCATCGTCCGAACCTCCCTGCCGTAAACGAGGCGAAACGGCGTGAAACGTGTAGTCTGTTGGACTGCCGTATTGTATGCGAACGTCACATACGGTACGATCGTATCCCAAGATTTGTGCTGGGCGTCGACGTACATCGCCAGCATATCCGCGACGGTCTTATTAAGCCTTTCCGTCAGCCCATCGGTCTGCGTATGGTAAGCAGTAGCTTTTCGATGCGCCGTACCGCTGAGATGAAAGACTTCGGCCATCATTTTAGAAGTAAAGGCAGTCCCTCTATCAGTAATAATATAGGTAGGAGCACCGCGCCGTAGTATAATCTGGTGTACAAAGAAATGGGCATGAGGAACCTTCCGACGCTGACATTGCCGACAGCTCTTGACATAGCGCTTAACAACAGTGGCAAGGTTGGGCCAGTAGAATGTCTGTCGTATCCTAGCAAGTGTGCGAGAATAGCCCAAGGGGCCAGATGTTGGTTCATCGTGGCACGCGGAAAGGATTTCCTCTCTCAGAGCTGTGGGTACCACGAGGAGGTAGGTTCTTGACTGGGATCTTGAGTTCTGCTTATAAAGCACACCACCTCTCAGGCAGAAAGCTGAGAGGCTCCGAGAAAAGCACTTAGGTATGGTGGCTGGCTGGCCTCCTAATTAATCAATCAGTGCTCGTAAATCTGGATCGACACGCTGCTGATGTGACATATCTGAAGCATCAACAGCTCCGAGAAAACTGCCAGCGTCATCCGTGTCTGGTGAAGCGAGCTCGACAGGCGCGCGGGAGAGCGTGTCAGCATCTTCATGCTTATGTCCGGACTTATAAACAATAGTGAGATCGAACTCCTGTAGGCGAACGCTCCATCGCGCCAGACGGCCGCATGGGTTGCGCAGGTTGGCCAGCCAACACAAAGAATGGTGGTCAGTGACCACTTTAAATGGGCGACCCTAAAGGTAGGGGCCAAATTTCGCAGCAGCCCAAATAATGGCGAGGAATTCCTTTTCAGTAGTTGAATAATTCGTCTCGACGCGGGATAAACCCCGCACCTCCACCAGATTTGTCACGGTGGTGGCGACTGGGGCTAGGTTAACAGAGCCGGTACAGGTGGAATTACACGGTCCAAGGTTTAGGCACGTCCTGCGAGTCCGGAGCCGATTCACTTCAACGTCGTTTTTCACTCCGAGCGCCCCCTGGCAATATATATATATAAGGCGTTGCAGCGGCCGTATACCGTTCAAAAAGTATCGCTGTGTTCCACAAAACCCAATCAATATCCAGTATGTTCTACAGAGAATATTAACAGCTATTGCAATGCTTGCAGAGTGTCACAATATTTGCCGCCGCTATACTTTGACGACCGTGCATTCTACAGGGCTTTAGCGTTATTGCATCAGAGGGAAAATATACTCCCTGCGGGCGCTTAAGGGTTATGCCCTCCTGTGCGAGAAATTCAGGTGATGTTTAGTGCATAAAATAAAAATTGATGTGACAGATGTGCAGGAAGCGGGGTACTGAAGCGGCATTCGGCAACGACGTGAGCTGTGTCTGTGGCGCTCAGAACAGGAACTGACATTACGCTACGCCCAATATCTTCCTTTACCTCGCAGATGGATGCATGGGGTGGTCAGTCTCTACCAACTACGTGGTCTTTATCTTCAAGAGTGACGGAGCGATATAAATTGCATAACGCGATAATGTAAAGAAGGCAGCTTGAGCACGGCACCTTTGTCATAGCATGGTATTGCCACAGGGCGCCGTTTCTGCAAAGGGCTTCCTGCGCATCTAGACCGTCCTTAAAGAAATCAGTTTCATTGCGCTGTTTGAAAGTATTTATAATATTCCCGGAATATATTTGTGAAAGTAGATCATATTGTAGCAAAGTAAACTCGTATGTACCTCGCCTAAAATATTATGACCCTTATAATAAATTATATAGGATAGTAAACGCAAAGCTTCATTTATAACCAGGAAGGACGATGAGAGTAAGAAAACGTATTGTTTACTGAGAAGCATTGAACCAGTTCTGCGCATTAAAAAATAAGCAAAGTTGCTGCGAAATATTTTATTACGATCAATTTAGCACAATGGCTATCTCCGTTTTATTTGTATTCCCGTCTAAAAGCACGAAATTCCAGGGGCGGCTATGAAACGCAGGTTTTCTGCAACAATTAAATTAAGATTGGTGAGCTTAAGCGGTTCTTTTGGCATTGTGAGGTGAGCCTCCTTGAGCTCCTCTTGTGTATTATGTATTCCCAGTCACATGAGTCTTTCTGTCGATGCGTAGTTCGGCAGCCGCAAGGCTGTTTTTTAAGCTTGCCTAATTATTTTCTCGGCTTTGCCTTTCTCCGCAGCATCTAGGTTTAGTTAGGGCGGTGCATACGCTATCCTGATCAGGACAAATGCCTGCAATATCCTACAGAGGTCGTTTCCTCTACTACAGTTGGCAATTCTTCTGATTAGCCCAATTGGCATTCCAAAATCATTTCCCAAACCAATATTTGTGGATTAGATTACCCGAATTTATTATCGAGAAGAGTGCTAGGAATGTTCATATTTTCACAAAAAATAAAATAGAGACGCAGGCAAGAAAAAGTACTCAGATCGTGGGACTGAATGAAAATTGTGCAAACTGGCGTACGTTACTTAATTAGTTCCGACTAATTTAAGGCAAGCGCCTGCATAAACCCTCTGCTACGGATGTGAAGCATAGGAATCGTTGCTTCTCTAAACAAATTTCGAATCCACCCAGAAAAGCGGGTACATCATGATGGCACGAGTCACTGGCCAATCTCTCTTGTGCTCCTGTGATGTGGTCGAAGTTTTCTCATCGCGTAACCTCCTTTTCAGTTTCCGCGCGATGTGATTTATCATGTTGATTCGTTGGCGAGCACGCACGAATACATTAACGGGTACTTCTGTATCGACAGGTTCAACATGGGGAAAAGAAAATACAAAGCCAGTTGGCTATCAGCACAATTAAGACACTCACCTTGATTTTTATCCGCCTTTGACAAATATATTGCCATGCATCGGTCAGTCGCGTGCACAATATCGTAGATCCAATGTATGCGTTTGTCTCGCTGCATGAGGCCTGCAACAAAACCAGGAAATATACTGGTTTGACAAAGAAACAGCCGGGATCACAAATTGGAAAAGGTGGATATTTACTAAATATCTAACGACGCAGAAGTGAAGACACCTTTCTACGGCACAAAAGTGATAATTGCAATAGTGTCATATACCACAGAGTTCTGCGGCTTGTTTGTCACTTGCTCGAGCGCTTCAAGATCAACAAAGATCGAAATATGTTGTCGACAACGTCCTCTGCATGAAAACAACTTTGGGGCACTCCAACGCTGGCCATAAAGTTTAACGTTGTAATATATAATGCTAGTTGCGGGCGCATGTATCGTTCCATAAGGAAACGTGCGCAACATCTTTAAATTCACCAACGCATCATGAGTCACTCTATATGAGCCGCGCTGTCATGTTGAGAGTAGGCTCCTAACGTCAATTTGACACCATAGATTTTCACACGATTATATGAAGTCTTCACAAAAATCTAATAAATTTTTATTTTGTTATACTTCGCGGTTCGGAATAGTTCTCAATTACACGTTGCTCATCTCGCTAGTGAGATACGTTTCCTTGTTGGACAGCGTCTGCGACCTCTTTCCTTCGGTGTAGACGCTTCCGCTGCTGTTTTGAGTTTTCGACAACAAAAATTTCGCGGAGATGGCACGCATTGTCAGATAAAATCTAGTTGAAAGCGTGCTATTTTCAAAAGAATGGCGAATTATGATGCATCTTATACAGTTCAGGAACTCCTAAAGAACGTGGGTGCATTTGGAAAGCGTGATCGCGGCGATGGCGCTGGATGAGCACAGCGCTAACGCCCACTTCGCTAGTGTCGGTGCAAAATTCGATAGGGCGGAAGTGGTGAAGATTAGGTCCCAATGTTGGAAGAAATTTGAGACATAATTCCAGTCAGCAGTCCAAATGAACAAGGAATCTTTGTGCAAAAGACCATTGAGATGATAGACGATGTCAGCCAAAGTGGGCACAAAAGGCCGAAATTGGGATCATCAACCTGAAGAGCTCCTAAGCTCCTTCATCGATTTTGGCGCTATAAAGTGGGTACAGCCTCAATCTTCTGAGTATCAGGCTTAACGCCATCCTTGTCAACCAAGGGACCAACGACACCTGTCTGGCGTTCACCAAAGTGGCATTTTTTAGAGTTGAGGACGAGGCCTCCTCCCTCAATGCAGTCAAGAACTATGACGAGGCGGCTGTTGTGCTGCTGAATGGTGTTGTTGAAGATCACATCCTCGTCAAAATAGCACAAAGAAATTTTTCACTGAGTCCTCGCAGAATGGTGCCCATGAAATGTTGACGTGGCATGCGCATTGCACAATCCAAAGGGCATCATGTTGAACTCACAAAAGACCGTTGGGTGTCACAAAGGCTGTCTTTTTCTTTGTCGCCCGGGTTAATTGGTATCAGCCAGTACCCCGATGTCACGTCAACCGAGGAAAATTATCGTGCTGAGTGAAGACAGCCGATTGTATGCTGGTAACTCAGGCAAGAGCGGCAGCCCACGCCACTGGGGTCTTGAAATGAAGACCCCACTCACTGCCCCCCCCCCCCTTTTTTTTTCTCCTTTCTCTTTTCTTTTTCTTTTTGAAATAAAGTTTTCTCTCTCTTTCGATTGCGTCGCCAATATGCGGAAGAATACACATCTTTTTCAGTTATGACATTAAGCCGGCGTTAGCTCTCGCAGAACCGCCTTGTGTGTATTGGGTGTATTCTTGGGTGTATTCTCCGGACATCGCAGGTACAAGTGTACGTGCAGGCAGAGACAGCACTTCGAAATCGGGTGACGAGGCTTCTACAAAAGCTGACACTAACGCAGTATTCAGTGATATCTGTCCACTCCAGCAGACCTACGTTGCACTACACTACAAAACGTCTACACCTGTAGCAGATCTGAGTAAAGCTGACGTCACTCGCTCTAACATAATCTGCACATGACCCAATACGTCAGCACACTGATATATACGCCTTCTTATCGGGAGTAAAAGTTGTTGATCACCCGACGCGGGGCCGTGCACAATACCTAAAATTACTTCATGTGTGGAACGAGACAACAATGTCAATTCGTTTCTACCCTCTTGGTGCTAATCACAACGTTCGTGCTGCACACACCCATAGGGACCAATTATTCACAGCCAACACACCGGAATACCACAGCTTGAATTACGCTTAACATAATATTACATGCCAAAAAATTCTTGAAGCCTAAATTCATAACAGAGACCGTTGCTCCAGTGTCTATTATTGCCATGGTGTGGATGCCGTCAATGAATACTTCGCGTTTGTTCTTAGACATAGATACAGGCAGAGGTATTGGTAACGTTGATTCTGCGGCGACCTCACCTCCGCCAGTCGCACCTCCTAGTTTCCCGAAGCGTCGCTGTCACTCCGTTGGAGCCGTCAGTGCACGGTATGAAGCAGGCGAGGAATTTCGCATCTGTGTCGGATGGTTAGGCATCATAAACGTGCATTGGCGTCGGTGGATACAATTTCTTATCAAGGCACCCAGAAGCATTGGGCAGCATGCGACGGTCTTGCGGCAGCAGGCCTCGTAGACTTGTCCAGTCAAGCCACAGCTTTAGCACACAGGTTGCGGGCGCCACCGGTCAGAGTAAAAGTGGGTGCGAACGTGCTGTGGCTGGCAGTTGTACCCGGGCTTGGGTTACTGATACACCGCCCCGCCTGTGTAGGCGGTGGTTCGACCCATCCGCTATAGCTAAGAGACTACGTCGGCATATTTGCTGCGGTCCTCAACGCATGGCGCATTTCGAGCCGGAGTTCTGGAAGCTGATGGGGTCGCGGGGTCTGCCCGCAGCCCACGACACTGATATCAGGGTTCCTCCTAGAACACAAAATCTTTGTTACGCAGCAGCTCTCGAACACTCCGGTGTATCGGCTCCGGAGCACTTGCATTAATGCTCGCGATGGATGTGACGTTGGCCTGTCCCCAAATTTATGTATGATGCGTAACTTCAAGCTTTCGAAAGTGCAGCAGTGTCTGATGGTCTAATGACGTCAGCAGTGGAGTTCAAACTATCTTTGTTAATAAAAGACCTGCATACGTCTTCAGCGATCCTTTGAGTAAATGTCCCACTAGAATCTTCCTCGGACATCCATGGGCTTATCTTGCACAACTTCGCAATATCCTTTATTTTGTAGTGCACGTCTCGCCCAATACCTGCACTCGCTGCAGCACCGTTTCTTCTGCGCGTTTCTTTTTCCAAGCCACTTCTTAATTTCTTCTGTAAAACGATCTCAGCTCGTGCGTCCTCATGATTGCTGAAATAAATTATCGCCGTGCCCTGCAAGAAGACGACTACGTTCGCAAGTTTCACTGTTGAATCCCAACGATTGTATCAGCTCACGCGTTCGTAGTTGGTCAACCATTCATCGACGTCCTCGTTAGATTTCGCACCAATGGTGTGCGGCTAGCGGTAATGCTGCCAGCTGCTGACCGCAGGTGTTGCTCAGCTGGCATTACCTTCTCAAGCCATATTGGATGCCAGGGGCAATAAACCAGCGAGTCGGTTGTTTCGTCGAAGACAACGAGGATCCGCATTGATCTACCCCACAAGCTACACCACAATTGTTACGCACTGGGTACGCGACGGGAGTGTTTATTTTAATCTAATCTGAGGGTTCCCATCGCAATCCAGCTTCTGCTTCCTCCCCTTTACACTCCTGCTTCTTTCTTCTTTCAACGCCTCAAAGCGCGTGATACTTTTTAAGACAGCAAGGATACGAATCACGGCTCGTTTAAACTGATTTTGTCTTCAGCATGAGCAATTGACTCCTTCCCAGTATCGCTACGATTCGCGTAGCGAATCGGTGCAGACATTGTGAATTTAGAGACGGAGAGGCCGGATTAAAACAGTTTTTATGCTTTCAGATTTAATAAACACAATAAAAGAAATGATTTTCTTACCATTTACATAGACAAAGACCCACCCCTGTGTCCCAGATGTTTCAACGTTCACTTCGATGTTGTACTCCCTAAAAAACAAGTGATCTTAGATAATGCTTCGGTGATTTCGAGTTCTTGAAGGATATTAAGACTCAGACTGAGAAATAAACAATTTCAGTTTTCACTGAAGCCTTTTAACTCACGAAAATATTTCTGTGGTTTTTTGTCTGGTTTGCACAACACAACCTCGGCGGAAGATTGCAAGAGTATCTTGCATAATATCGCTGTGTTCTAAATTCCGGTTAAGTGATAATCTTAGTTCCTTTGTTTCAAACTACACTGCAAATATTAGTCTGCATTTGCTATGACAAACTCTTGATTTGTCTAACATAGTTAATACTAACAGCACCGTGAACATTGACTGAAACAAACAACTGTAGAACACATTCAAGACACTTCTAATTAGGTGTTGATTAATTTGGAAACCTTTGTTTAGTAATGAATAATGTCTAAATAACAAGTACAGCGAATAAGCAGAAACGGCTTGATGAGTGAGTTGGATGTAGTGGGCAGGGACAATGGCTATGGACAGTTTTGAGTATTATGATGCATATAGTACGATTACACTAGAGTTTGGTGTGCATAACAGTCTGAAGTAGAAAGAGAGATGTTTTTCTATTTTAAGACGAAAGCCTATCTGGATTATGAGTGGTTTGTTCAGAATCTGTGAAATTAAAAAAAAAAAAGATATCTCCACAGAGAATCGAAGCTCACTCCCTCCGATCTCCAGGAAAAAGCGCAAAAGACTACTCCACGCCAGGCTCGTGAAAAAAACAGGGTAACTGATTTGGTAGTCCGCCTGCCGCCTCTATAGCAAGGTAGGAGTCCGCTGTGTAGCGGATGATGACGGAAGAGGGACAGTCACGCGGCGGCAAGTGGAATCGCCACACGCCATCTGCTGGGAGCTTAGAATACCAAGCGGCGCAATGAGCGCCTGCCGTAGCCCCCGAGTGGAGCTGCTGACCAAGAATGTGGCCCCGATGGAACCGCTCTCCTGCCTCGTGTCATCTGCAGGGGCACCTCGATCTGACTACAGCGAACTGAGCTTTTCGTTCGAGCGGTAGGCTCCAGCGCCGTGACCACGACGACGTTTATGGAGAGTCACGGTACTTTTCCGGGTAGGACCATGAAAACTCAAACCCATTTTATGTGGAGTGGGCCTTTACGGGGGCATCGAGTTTATGAAAGGTTTATTGTTTTTTGCGACCTTGTAACACGACATTTCAGGTGGCACGTTCTCTTCCAATCAGAAAAAAGACCAGAAGAGTAGTTTTCTCAAAATGTGTCCGAAAAAGTATTGCTTCAAATAAAGGCTATATAGGACGAGCCCAAAAAGCTTTCGCCTTATTTCTCGTCAAGGATTTTTAGTAACTACTATAATTTGTTACTAACACCCTTAATCTTGGAACGCTGAAGGCTTCTTAAGTGTACCTTGTCAGATCACATGCCCTTTACTTTGAATAAAAACTCAGTACGGATTTACCGAAGTAAATTGCGGACATCAGATCTTGCCCTCAATCATGTTGCTCTAACGGAAAAACAATGCGATGTACCGTCTGTTGCAGAAGTTTGCAGCTCAACGCGCCGGGCGGAGGAGCAGTATCGCTCTCGAGAGGCGGCGCTGCGCTCACCGGCGCTGCCTGGTGACGCAGCTATAAAGAGTGAGGAGGCCTGTTCTCTTCTCCTCATCCCACGGCTGAGAGCAAAGATGTGCGATATCAACCGCGGGGTGAGGGGAAGAGAACAAGCCTTCTCACTCTTTAGAGCTACGTCACCAGGCAGCGCCGGTGAGCGCAGCGCCGCCTCTCGGGAGCGATACTGCTCTTCCGTCTGGCGCGTTCGGCTGCAAACTTCTGCAACAGACGGTTCGTATTTTCCACTCATGAAGAGTGTTATTTTTCCTCTGGCTTTTAACTCCGACACTTTCTTTTTAATTGTATCATGATTTTACAAAACTCACGTGCGCCTTTTGGAACAAATATTCTACAGTGCTATGTATAAGATGCGAGTTCGGTCAATGCCTGCGGTTGAAAGCACTTCGAGATCTGCAGTTCCAAACAGAGGTCAATTACGAATGACGTGTAGTGCCAGAAAGACTCCTTCAATTATTCAGTCTGCGATTTAAGTTAGGTACAGCTACCCAACCAGTTCCTCCGCTGCCCAACTCGAAATGCCTTTGTATTAAAAATCGTGGATGAAGAAAGCGCGGGGCAAACATCTCAGAAACAAAGTCACAAATTACCATTAGGACGAATGCAAAATCCAATGATATGCCTAGCTCGTAAGATAGCACCAACGCACTTCGTTCACAGCGGCTATGTCCAATTGCCCCATGTTGCCGCGCTTTTATTAAGGGTTGCCAATAACGATTTTAAAACAAACAAATTTGCAGTTAAAAAGCATACTGGTTCTAAGAGGCACTTAAGATTCATTAAGTGCGATAAGGCGGAAAATGTTGGGGCATGTTTTACCATAGCGTTTATTTACCAGAACAATTTTTTTTCCGGTAGACTGAAACCATTACTCTCTCGTCTTGTCATTGTCAGATAGTTAGGAGGCTTAGCACCCGAAAATGCCAAGTCCAATGTTACATATAAACCATCAACCTGTCATAATCCATCCAAGGCTCGGAAAACGCCCCTCCTTAGTCGCAGAAAAGGTCCACTTCTTAGGTAGTTTTTTTTTAATTCAGGGCGATGGTGCTACCCAGACATGTGCCATGAATCGCTATAAAGGCGATCACGGTCATAGGGCTCCTTTCTGTGCACAGATTGTGATCACGCACCTAATCCAAGAGAGCTTACGGCTTAAAATAAAGGCTAGTACCAACTTCATAGAGAGCAGCTCCAAAACGCGTGTTTAATTTGATGAGGAAGTTAACAGAAAAAACAGTGCTCACAGACGGGCGGGGTTTAAAAAGAAACATATGCGCGCGTGAATATGAACGTACAAGCTATGCTCAGGCATCTGCTTTCATTTTATGTATTTTTCAGCATAAATCTTAACATTGCGTCTGTGTTCGAACAGGCACTACTTTTAGAATTTAAAGTACTACTTTCAACACCACGTATATTGAAATTTTCACGTTCTACTTGCGCACAAGGAATGACTGCTGCTGTCACCATATATATTACGTTGAGGGTGTTATTTAAAACAAATTTCTATTGTCGCTTGCAAGCAAATTTTTAATTTGATAACATTCGTACAACGGGAATCGCCGCTAATAATAATTATCTTTTTAGGTAACAGTTGCGAAATTGGCAATTCGACGAATGAAATATGAATACCCTATGGAAAGCAGTGGCTCGAGAAGCAGGCCTGCGATGTCATGGTTGTGCCTTTAATGCAATATGTATTACTCTGCAAATAACATAAATAGACGGCCGAATTGGATTTTCAATTCCGAGAAAGGGTATTTCCACATGAGGACGTAGGATCTGCACCAACGTTGTGGAGGTTTAAAGACCAGCCTAGGAATCAACAATTGAAAAATTAGGAAGTGAGGCAAATACTGTAATATATGGGAATTAAGCAGTAAACAATAGAAAAAAATTGGCATTTAAATATCTGCATGGCCCACTAGCCTAGTCATCTTTGCACCAGAAAAACGAAAACTCGAAAACAAACTACACAACTATAGCGAGCACGCGCCTTATACAACGTCATTTGCTCGTTATTTTCTCTCTGTAAATTAAAATTTAGTTTGTGCAAAAACATTAGTATATTCTAATACAGCATCAAACATTCTCGTTGTTTGCCTGTCTTCTCAGTGTGTGTCGCCATTATATAAATAAATATTAGCGTTAGCGGTGGTGTGCTTAATATTACTTTTTCTTGTACTAGAGTTTAGAACATTTGATAGATATGAAAATTGCCAAATGTCCATGTATTTTAGATAATTACAGCGCATGCGGGTTGCAGGTAGCCTGCCAGTTTGCCAGCATTGAAGGTATTAAAAGGAAACCCCTTTGATGAAAACGATATAGTCATAGTAGAATAAAGCCAGGCAGACCACTCACGTCTTATTCCAACTCTGAAAAGAAAGAGAAAGTTTAATTTAAAAATACACCACCACTTTATGCCGAACTACTCTCCTACTTTTCTATATGAGATTGTTTATGAAGAGAAACGCGGAAATTATTCTCGTTGATTCGATATATCTTAGATGCACAAATTAATATACACAGATAAAAGCAGATGACACCAATGAAACGGCACGGCTGCCCAGCGAGCTTACTTTATTGCTCCTTGAAGACTCAGTCTTAGTGTTGGCTTCATTTAAGTGATCACTGAGTATGACGGAGTAACGCAACGTCGATTCGAGCTGTATTTTCAGAAGTAACTGTGAAATATAGTCTGCGTCTTGCATATAACCTTACAACGACATCATCAACATCATATTCCCAGTTTGCTACTCACGTAAGCTGTTAATACTAATTACGGTTGTTCGTAGCGCAAAACGCGCTAGAACGAACAATTCAAACACGCGTGACGAAACGCGCAAAAAAGAACGTCTACACAAAGCGGTGTCCCTAGCAAGCCTTCCCTAAAGGAAGCCGCGAGACCAAGCTAGCAGCCATCGACTTGTCCTCAGTCTCGGGGATGGTGGAAGTAGTGCTTGGACCGTTTCGATTCGAAGTAATGCGTAAATAAATAAATAATATCGCGGGTGAGAGTGTCGGCCCCTGCACGGAGATCTGTGATGGATAGGACAACCCTTCAGTGCACATCAGCGTCGTATGTGGACTTTTCAATTTCAGACGAATGTTCGACGCACGGCCGGAAGTCATCGACATTTTGCGGCAGGGCAAAGGGCGAGTGGGCACATTTCTGGTTATGCATTTCTGTGAATAAAACCCCTGATTCTTGATTTCAGTTGCATGATTCAACTTAAACAAGATTCATTGGCATACCCAAAGGATGACGCTGGCGCACATGCCGCCCAAAGTAAAAACGTTTCGCAAGATTATGTAACTCCACGCGAAAATACGCTTGCGCATTCCAATCCCGCGATCATTTCGTGGACTTCCCATCACTGTCCTCTTACACTCCTTTACTATTCCGTGCAGGTCAGGAGAACCAATCTCTCTGCGGAGTGTAAAAACAAGGAGCACTATCACATGATGTTCATTGCGCTTCATCCTTCCCGCATCGTCTGCCTGCTGCCATCGCAAATACCCTGACGTCATCCACGGACACATGTTAGAAATAAACATCAGTTTGTTCTTATGTCCTGGCCACTTCGGCCTTTCTCTGTCTTTCTCCTGGGCAGATGAATCAAGAAATGACGCTCAACGTGGTGCTTTAATTAGCACCCATATAGACGATTTCTATGCCCATATGACAGTCCACAGACAGGCTCATGGCGAGTGACCTTCGTTTGATAAGGCGCGAGGACATTTTAACTTTAGTGGAACCGTGAGGAATCCAACACAATGTAGCATAGTGTGCAGAGTGTTTTTATAGGCACTGTTCACGGGTGTTAGTGTTGAAAGCTTTCCGGCTACTTGGTGGTATAGCCTTTATGACCGCCATGTTCACGCGGACTAGCTGGTAGCAGATCGCGATGAATAGTTATGTCCCTTCCGACCACGACTGTTTCGAATAAGCAATGCAGCCGAGAAAGGAGGCGTTGGATAGGGCTGCCTCTTCGAATGCTGGTGCACCCAGGAGTGAGACGAGGGATGCGGTAGAGACTGCGGAAGTTTTCGATACGGCCACCTGGACGAGGCAAATGATCGAAATTTTTCTGCATTATCCCGTAAGCTCGGTTCGCCGGCTGCCGCCGAACCAGCCGCACCATCCACTACAGTGTCGCGGAGCCGTATAAATGTAGAGGTTCTTTGTCGGCCTACACGGACTCGAAGGTTTTGCCAGAACTCGAGGGATATCAGACGGCACTGGGTTCCACAGGCAACGTGGTGTTAAGGCGGCTGGTGCCTTTCCACACAATAGTGCTCTCAGATGATCTTGCTCGTTTCACGAACGCCTGTTGTGGCGGTTCTCAGGGCACATTCATCTACAAATTCAAAGAAGTCGCTTCGTGTTTTCACAATACATACTACTCGACCGTAACTGAAACAGTGCTGCGCGTTTACTCTGGGTAATCTTTCTGCCTTACCGCCCATATCAGCACTGAAGCTTCTCTAAAATTATCGGGACGGCGCATCGATGCCGATTCTGTGTGATATGTCGAGAGGCATTGTGCGCAGAATATGTTTCCATGAGTCGATATCTGATTCTTCAAGGGCCAGTCTGAGCTACCTGTTAGCAAACTGCTCCACTTTGGCTCTTGCAGAATAGATAAAATGTATTTCCGCTCCAGTGGAGTGATGACTCATGCAGCTTATTTACTGGAGTTGAGGGCTGGTACACGCTGAATGCAAGTGTATGTAGATCTGTGGAGGCTAGCTTATCGATATTTTTAACCCGATGCAAAAGGATTTGGTTTCTTTAATGGGGTTTAACGTCCCAAAGCAACTGGAATACTATCGAAATTTCGACCGCCTCCAGTTCTTTGCGCGCACTGATATAGCACAGCCCACAGCCTCCTTGCTTTTCGTCTCAATTGTATAATGGTCGCCGTGCCCGCGATTCGATTTCGCATTCTTGGCCGCAGTAGTAGGACGCAATAATGTCGGCACCAATACGGCGGGGCTATGCTGCAGGAGGCCATTAGTATATATCAGATGGGTCTGTTGCATGATTCCATCCACATTCACATAGAAAGAGCGTTAACGTATAAGAGACGACATAGGACCTCACCCTTACTTTCTGAACAATATACTCTTCGGATGCTTGGTGCGAAACTACAGCTTGTAATGCACATCAGCAATTTTTTTAAAAAGACTGCTCAGTACTCGGTACCGCTGGCTGGGCTCAGAAATCAGAAAGGTTGGCTTCGTTACATGCCGGTAAGTCGACATGTCATACAGATACTCAGCGGTGTTCACGCAAAGCGATAGCCGTCGCAGACAGCATGTACGCAGCCTTGGATTGTCTCACAAAATTAATGTGTGCAGATCGTTCTCCATAAATATCGAAGCTCTAATGAATGGGGTAGCTTGGCACAACAGCTTAATTAAGATTATCGTGCCCCTGTAGAAGAGGCCCTGCACCAGCGTAAATTAAGGAATTTGAACTCGGCTGCATTGTCTGTGTAACTAGATCGGGGAGTGTCGTGAAAAAACGTGTTCGCAGAGCCTCTACTTTGTATATGAAGTACACTTCGGCTCTGATGTGAAATTATTTGCTGGCGGGAACATCAGCCGCTGTGCTTCACCTTCACTTGAAGCTACCTTCACGTGAAGTTGGTCTTACTGAGCAGCATTCCAAGTAGGGTAAGCATAAAATTTTAAGTCCATTAATTTCACAGAATAGCTATTTGTGGCCTTAGTAGTCGCTCCCCTACCAAATATTGCGGGCGTCTCAGGCATGAAGGTGAGTTCAAAAATGTGAATTTTGTCTTCATGTTCAATACATCTGAATAGTGGCTAAAAATGCGCTTCAGTAGAAGACATTGAGACAATTGCATCTTTATTCTGTGACATCTCAAGCATGAATGACATCGAGCATGTCATAGTCTATGCATGGGAAGTATCTGCAGGGGATCCATAATAAGTACGACTTCATGACAATTCACTGAAGGTATTGTGGTAAAATATCACATTTGTGGCGTTTAGCAGCAGTCCTAATGAATTTAACTTACTTCTCTAGAGGAAATGCTAAATGAAATTACCTTTCTTCTATAAATTTGTGCATGTGCAAACAATAAGAGCTGTACCCTCAATCTGCTCAAGCATCGGCAGCCAAGGAAGGATAAAAAATAAGCTTTTCCTCGACGGTCCCGCTGTGAAGCAGGTTAGATTGTAAAAGGATCTTTCTTCCGAAACATTTCTTGCTGGATTTAGCCAGAAAAGCTTTTCTGAAAGCAAGGACAGTGCCGTCAGTGAAGTTGGTCCTCGTGGGGGTAAAGCAGTGAGAGCGGTGGAAATGCACTTACCTCCCTAATACATTTAAAACATAGGCACTAATTATGGTGACAATTACATACTGGCATTTTCAAGAAATAGGACATTTGTGTGTTGTAACATGCTTCGAAGGCAACAGACGTGTTTTTGTCTTTTTAATTTGGTCCCCGGTCGCGTCCGATTATTTGAAACGTAGAGAAGACATTTATAAAGAATTACTAACCTAAAAAGGAAGCCATCCAGGTTACCTCTGGTGAGTTTCAGAAATGATATTACGGTTTGCTATTATATTGCACATTTCTCAGGTGTTTTCAACAGTAAGGTACATATGACAACAAATACTACAAAGAACTATAAAATTGGTTACTTACTTTATTGGCGTCTTAGAATGTCAGCTTGCGTTCCGCAGTTGAGCCTCTAATAGGTATTGATCGAATGCACCTCACTTTATTGGAGTTCCATATATTCCCGGACATCCCCACTGCAAGTATTTCTTCCTTAGTCTTAATGAACTGCACAGACAGAAAAGCAAATATCGACTTCTTGCGTAGTTTAATGGCATGTTTCAAACTTGCATTTGCAGTCTTAAGTGAGAAATTGCACATATGGCGACTATAACATGCGTACCATAAGCATACTGGGAAGCGGTCAGCAGAACATAGGTGATTTATGGGCTGGACATTGCAAACGTGCGGTTTGCGGTGTTGAATCCTCGTGTTCTCCTACAATTAATGCAGAAACACGAAGGCGGTCGACTGAATATGAAAGAAATAAACCACGTGCATTGGCTGATGCGGAGTCTTATGTACAGGTTAGGATGTAAATAGGGCCGAACTATCGCTGTTTTATTTACGTTCAAACGCACCAGTAGAGTTCTTACGCGATATGCAAGATAATTTCAGCTGGTTTTGGTGCTGCATAGTGAAGGTTAATTATGGCTTTAACATGAGCGCGGCACGAAGTGGCGCTTACACTCTCGACAACCGCCGCGCACACTTGTTCCTATTGTCCTGGCTGTAGTGCGTCTTTCTGTGGCAGGCACCAGAGAATACAAATTGTTTATTTTAAGACTTTTGTTATCTTTCTGGATGCTGCCAGCACTGTCTGATATTAGCTGCAAATCCTAAGTGAACGTTCATGCTCTCAAAGCTGCTACCCCTTGTCAATTACCGAATTTCCTCACCGACCGCGTGACAGAAAAGGTTAAACATTTGGCTAATAGAACGTGCTAGATAATGAATATGAAGTGTTATGTGTTATTGGTATTTACTAAAAAAGGTATAATTTGCTGGTAATTTACCAATAAATGACGCACACAAATATAAATGTAAAAGAAAGAAAATACAAAAAAAAATAAAACAGAGTTTTTAGTTGTTGCGTCGGAGCGCGTTGTTGGTAAAACATAGATGATGAAACCAAACATTCACTGGTAGTGTCTGATCTTAAGGCGAAATATCAGGGTTCATCTAATTATTGTCCGAATGATACAGCCCAAAGATTAGAAGCGCTGAACGTCCACTTTCAAGATGATGCACCGAACGAGCACTGGCGTGACCGCCCTATTCTGAAAGCGTCCGCTGTAGTCTCCAACCAGTCGTCGTAGTTTCAATATGAGCATAGACATCCCCATTCAGTGAGAAGCCACCGCTGACCTCCGATCCAACTCCATTCTGCAAACAACGATTGCCCGGATACTTGCCAATATAAACATGCATCTACTGCTGACTCTGAGACTGCTTTCTACAGTAGCAGGAGTGCTACCTTATCCGAAAATCAGCTAAATGTGAAAGGCGCGCCCACAATTACATGGAGGGCGCGCCACAAAATGTAATCTGAGAGGCAGCCGCCACAGCAGCGCATAGCGCGAGCAAGCATTGGCCTTTATGCACGTAAGTTGTATGAACTGTCAAGACAAAATTTGTTTTTCTGAACTCGGGGGAGGATTTCCACAGACACTGGAATGTTAGAGCCCCAGCAATAAAATGTTCACTGATCTTTCAAGAACTGCTGGTTCTTCACATAGCGTAGTCTTTATGATCAGATTTCCAGCCTGTGCACCATGAAACGCTAGGCATTATTGACATTTGCACCGCCTGTCGACGAAAAAGCCTCGGAGGACATTTCAGGTTTTTGCATTACCGAAAAAACAGATCCTCATAGGAGAGCTATAAAATGCATTGCTTTATTGATGCTGTACTTTCTGGTTGCATTTCAGCCTGACGCTGGCACACTGCCATAGAGCGAGTGAGACATTTTAATTGGGCTGAGCAGCCTTAAGGTGAACGCGCGAACATGCAGTTTTCTCGTCGAAAATTCCTTCCGTCTGGTACAGTCTCATGTCAACAAAAATGGAACAGAAATTTACAGCCAAGGAGATGGCGCTTCGCATTGGGTCTCATTTCGTTTCAATGCGCAACTGGATGAGACGCACTGAAACTACGAAGAGAGCGGACATGTGGTTGCTGGTTCACCATAAAGTAGTAGGCCCTGGGCGTGTTCTACGTGTCGTTTGAGCGTTCATCTCTATTACCTTTTAGTGAGATATGCTCGGAACTGGTTTCTTCAGTACGCTGCTTTATTCATCGGAGATGTCAACCCCATTGCATGAAACCGAATAAAGACGTTACCAGATTGTTGGGCCTCCACATACGAAAGCCATTGATGAGCAGGGGTGGTATCGTACTAATTAGAACGACTTAATAGAAGATGCTCACAACACCAAAAGAATTGAGGGCGCATCCTTGACCTACCATGCTTTCTATTCTCCTTTATCTTCCCGTAGAGCAGCTCGTAGCAGTAGCTGCTTTGACAATAATTTTGATCTATATAATCTCTACGAAAGAGCCCTTCATCGAAACCAGGTCTGAGCGGGCCATTGCTGGAGAAGCACAATACTTGTGGACGGTTCGGTATTCGGGTGCCACCGGTGTGGTAGACGAGGCCGTCTGTGACGAACGTATCAGTCCAGAACAAATTTTCATTGGCACGGATCATATCTGGCACTACAGCGATGCTACGGCTCCTAGGCAGTGACAGCTGGGGCGGACACAAACTCGAAGACTGCAGCCATATACACTAGTGCAGTGGTTCTTCAAGGCCGCATAAGAAATTTTGTTGCAAATATTTTTCGCTACATGAACGTTGTACCAATGCTCAGAGATTAGCAGCACTTTACAACCGGATACTTACAAGCATGCACGTAGTGCAAAACAACTCCAAGAACGTGGTCTCGAAGGAATTACCTTCATTGCTGTGTACCACTTCTCGTCAGCACCGTCGGTCGTGTGCCTATACTTTTAATATGTCGCGCTGGTGGTGATCAGGATTGGAGTTGGAATTCAGAAAATATATTGATTTCAAATAATTGTTCTACACATAAGATGAACGTATGTTGCAATGATCGTCACTAGCAAGTCTGTAAGATACTTGAATATTTTTGTGTGTGAGGGCAAGTTTGCACAACTCAAAAAGTTTAGGACAAAACGTAAAAAACTTACCTTATCGTTGATTGATCTCGACACTGTGCATCATCCATTATTCGTTTAGTGGTTAGTATGAAAAGAAAGATAAAGTTAGTGAAGCTGAATCACCCTAAAATCCCATATCGCTACACGAAGTACAGTCTAACTTGAAATATATTTGCAATTTTAAGAAAGCTGAATTTAGGGACGAATAACAGCATCCAATACAATTCCGAAAATAAAAAATTCGTTTAATAGTCTTTCTTTACATGTTGATGTTGAGCCTGCAAGAAGCGCCGGTGATATTTAAGGGTTGTTTAAGTTATAGATGACATATCACAAATCCCACACTTCTTCCAGCGTATCTACTGTGCGAATGATATTGTAAATTTAGCCATGAACTGTGGTAGTTTTTATCAACTGAAAACAGCACGCGATACTGGCTTGCTGTGGCTGCAGACATCTAAGTGCCGTCATAATAAGTTTTCTCCAGCCTTGGTTCTTGACGCTCTCCACCTGGTGGAGCAATATTTATCAATTCTTCAATATCTTTGTAGATCGAGAGGAAGAAGATGGCTTACGCGGCATATAAGAGCACTGAACAAGTTTAGAGGGGAGAAAGCCTCAGTTTGCAGGTCGAGAAACCGTTTCGACATGCGGACTTGTCTTCGTCTGGGAAAGTGATCACTACTGGCAGTGGTTCAAGTATGCTTTTGGTTCCGAGGAAGAAAAGCTGGGGAGGGGGAAAGTGGGTCTGAAAAAAGTAGGTAAGGAGTGTGGAGGGGGAGGATGGATGAGAAGAAAGTGGATCATGGAGAGAAAAAGAATATGACAAAAAATGTCTCTTCAGAATGTATTTCTCATCCTGGAACCAGGGATCCTGAATCCTGCAATAGAAATAAACGCGGCAGTACCATGAAAACTACAATGCGGGTTGGAAGATTAGTCACCACCTAAAGCAGGTTCAGCCTAGAGACACCTTTCTCAAAAAGGGACATCCTGTCGAAAAGAACCTGGCAAGAAATACACCTGCATGGGAACAATTCTTAAAAACTTTCCGCAAAATATATTTATATTTGGAAGAGTTTTGGAGTATTTAGTTTGCTAGCCTTCTTTTGTAACTAAATCCTCCAATGTTGTTCTAAACAAAACAATATTCTGCGGAAATACCACTCCATGCTAACGTGTAATTTACGTCTGAAGAAAATATTCTAAGAGGCACCAAGGGTAACCTACTAACGTTACACAAACCTCACAGATATTCTAGTACATTCTAAACTCGACAACAAGCATGCAACACAACCACATTCTTGCTCTTTACCTAGATGTAAGACCTGCAATCATATAAAAAAGGCACCTTGGTTAAAAATTATGAAAGCCATTTCACCTTTCTCATAATATCAGGCTTTAAAAGCACATCTTCAAACGTTGTCTACCTTCTAGAATGATCCTTCTGTCATAAACAGTACATTGGGGAGAGATAGCCACCAGTGAACATAGGACTTAATGGCCATCGCAAAGACACAGGCCAAAGCCTCCCGAAAACAGTTTCCTAGCATTTCAGACAGAAAGACAATTAATTCGAAGACATTAAATTATATATTCTCCTTTCAGGCTTTAAATCTGCGAAGGAAAGAAAATATAGAGAGGCGTTACGTAATCCTTAAATTTAGAACACTGGAACCAACAGGAATAAATATCTCTGAAGGATAGTTAGAATTTCTTAATATATTCCCTCTGCTCCCTAACTATTAGGGAAAGCAATCCCACATATCGTTAATTGTACAGTTTATTCACAGTACATGTACACTCTATTCCTCTCCTCAATATCATAAGCTGCAGGCGTTTCTCAAAACTTATTTCCTCCTTATCACTTCCTACTTGAGTTGGCCCTTTAATATTTTTTTTGTGTGTGTGCCAGGTGTTGTTCTCTGTGCTGTTATTATTCTGTTTCTTTTTCATCCCCCCACCCCTTGCGGAATGTTTTCAAAATTGTTCCCCTGCATATGTGTTTCTTACCAGGGCCCTTTAAACACCCTGTTCCTTTTTGAGAATGTTGTCTGCGCTGAACCCGCTTTGGGTGGTGAGTAATCATCCATCCCGTTTTGTAGTTTTTCCCAGTACTGCCGCTTTTATTTCTTTTGCAGATCACAGGATTCCTGGCTCCAAACGGGGAATACATACTGAAGAAACAATTGTTTTATATTTTTTTACCTTCCTGACCTACTTTCTTCTCACCAAGCCTGCATCTCCACACTCCTTGACCTACTTTCTTCTCGCCCACTTTCCGCATCCCCAGCTTCCCTTCTTCGAAAGCAAAAGCCCTTGCCAGTGATCTCTTTGCTCAGACGAAGACAAGTCCATTTGTCGAAACGTTGGCTCAACCTGCAAACTGAGGCTTCCTATCCCCCCCCCCCTCTATACGTGTTTAGTGCTCTTATATCTCCAATATCTTACTTTTTCCCACAATCTGGTTACAACTTCCTCTCGGGAAGCTTGCAAGTAGAAAATTCTTTCCTGAAGCATTTGTACAGTTCATTCTGTCCATGTCATCGAACACTTCATCCACCAGAGCTATGCCACCATCTACTGTGCCCTCGCTGTCAAATTTTAGATTTCTTATGAGAGCGCAGCTTTTACGCCTTTCAATGTTAGAGGCAAAAATGTCAGCATCGCATTGGCTTCGCCGACGACGCAACCGGTAGGCAGCTGTAGGATGCTGCCTTTAACACACTTAACATTGGCCAACATGAGACGCATGATTTTGCTGAGCCTCCTGCAATCCACGATGTACGCGGCGTCATACAGGAGTCTAAAGAACAGGGCTTGTAAAGCTACTGCTTAAAAAGAATGGCTCGACAAGCTTCACATCGATTATCGAGGTTTATTAGAGTCCGTTAAACAGGCGTTTATCAGCTGCCCGGATTCAAAGGAGTCATAATAAACTGCTCACATAGAAGGTGAGTTGTTTTATTTTTTTATATCTGCGATAGAAATATGGTCACGTCCCTCTGGCGGATGCTTACATGCCAAAAGAACGTCCGTGTCTTCTAAAGCCTTATGCAAACGAAACCTGCTACCGTTCGCAATAATTAGTCCGTCGACTTTAGTATGCATGATAGATTACAATTTCGAAGTATAGATCGGAAATATACCATTGCCACTTAGATTATAATTTTTTCACTTTTGAGTTTGGGACGCAACTTCTCCTCTTACATAAATTGTTTAAATGATTTCACGAGGCCAGTCACTTTTTCCCAAATACTTGTTTTTGAAACAACAAACGAACGAATTTAAAACACGTCGCTTATAACAAAGCAGGCTATATATGCTAATGACAAGCCCTGACAAATGTAATGTCTCATATTTTTACAAAGCCATCAAATAAGAAAGATATTGCGGCGCTTGCTATCTAAACTCCTATTTCGTACGTTTGTTAGAACATTTCTCTAGCAATGAAGAACTTCTGATCAGCTTTCTACAAGGGTACTATGACCTGTATGGTTGCTGGCGCACCCGGGATGGCGCGTTTTCCATTACCGCTGACTCCAGTTCATTCGTATTTGCGGGATACGGCCGAACCTTTGCCCATAAAATTCACGTTGAAACCTGTGCGTCAGTATAGGTTCTCTACTTATATAATAGAAACCTGGCTATAACGAATAGATAGCTGCCTTTACGAGCCTGGATCGAATCTGAATTCTACTACTCCATTAGACAAAACCAAAGCCTAGACATTTTTTGTCTGACCTTCATGTTTCGCTATAAAATATATGACCACCCTTTCAGCATTGTCACGGATCACCGTTCCCCGCCTAAAGGTTTCTTTTTGTTTCCTGGCGAAGTATGCGGGAGCTCTTGAAAATTGTACATCTTGCCATATCCAACTCATTCAGTGTCCCTTAATTGCTCCACTACCTGTTTACAGGACGTGAAACGTGAAGGCTTCATAGGCCACGCTGTTATCAACTTCATCAGATAAAGCATTTTCATCCACGGCCCTTTGGGAAAAGAAGACAACATGAACCTGTCGCTGCGAGCTCGAAACTCGGTGAAATGCTTCGAATGCTTGGAATTTTTCGTTTCTGTGTATTGAAAGTAAATTGTATAATTTGAGGGCAAATATATGTTGTCTAATAATTAGAGTACTGAATAGTGTTTTTAATGGTGCTAATATTGCTACGATTAGCCTTATCTGCGAAGTTGGGAGGGAGAGAGAAGTTGGTGATAACTATTGTAGACAAATCTGATGGCCTTGAATTTGGTGTTTTCAGGTTTGGTAAATAAATACTTTGCGTGTGATAACGAGCATATTATGTTACACAAAATGATCAGTCCCACATGGGATGTATATGCAAGGAGTGTATTTTGGGGTGTGGAGCATTATAGTAACGCCTTAAGGAACACGAGCAGAAACCATTTTCATGTCAGGTCTGGAACACGAATCCCCGCTTTCGAATCAGAGGATGTGGACATCTAAACTCTTTTTCTCGGACAAAATTTGCCGTACGATGTGCAACATTGTAGGGAAATATCAACGTTTTGTTTTCTTGATACAGTCATCGCAACACTATTGCCTAAATTAGGCGCCATCTCCCAATCCTCGCAACACTTTGTTATAAATTCGCTGGTATTGTTTAACGTGAGTTGATTGTATTGACTAATAATTTGTTTTTACATTATGCAATCATATAGAAGCATGTTTATAAAAATTCAACCAAGAGGTGCAGGTAAAAATTTAGAGGACGCTTAAGCTTCGCCTTTAGGAATGGAGCGCGATAGAGTTATCGCGCCCTGTTTGCGCCGTCTACTCATTTGCCTGTCTGAGTGACACAAAGACGTAGTTCACATGATACAGAAGCTTTTCCCTACAGTTCGTGTGCACAAGAGACACCATAGTGCGCCCGGCACTGGTAGACGCCACCGCTTTCAGTACACGTCTCTCAAGAGCGAGCTCATGTTCCGACGCTTCATGCCCTAGCGGTGGCGTCATTGCTTCCCCTAGCGGGCTCTGCAAGAGAACCTTTCGGCTCCAGTTCGCGCGTACAAGCGTTCCTTCGCTTACAATGTGGCTGAGGCGTGCACTGAGAAGGAAGTCTCTGTTTCGAATTCCTACATAGAACAACTTGCTATACTCAGTTTTATTTATTAATCCGTCCGGGACGTAGAAGCGCTGCCAGCCACCTTGCCGAAACACGCGGGCCTCAAGTGGCAGTCGTAGTTCGTCGGCAACATCGTTGCCGATCGGACCCGGCGCGATGGAGATCTCGGAGATGGCGCTACGTGCACGCCAAGCGAAGAGGAAGTACAGCGGAAAAGTAATTTGCCACTCGCTTAACTGCGTATTCTGTAATTCTGTAATCTACAGGCTCATAATTATTATTATACGTCACAATACACTTCTCTAAGGGACATTTCTGAGACAACACCACAATCAATAGACGCGCCTTTGTCCATTTCAAACTATATAGCTGGCGTGGCGGAGTGGTTAGCGTGCTCGTCTCGCACCACGGAGGCCCATATTCGATTCCTCAGGTCAGCAATTTTCACTACTCGTTTTATTTATTAATGGTTCTGGGAATTTTTGCTCACGGCCAACGTCGGACGACGCGGGATGGCGGCCGTCGACGACGACACCAACTTTTCTGCGACACGCGGCCCTTAACGCTATCGCGTTAATACTCTGCCTGGCGGAACTCCACATGATAATTTCGTGTACTGTGATGAGCATCTTTCAGAGCGAGGAAATTGCGATCAGAAAAATAGGCTGCTGTTCCGCCAGTAATCTTCTTATTTGTCAGTACCTTTGTAGCTCTGCAAATTAGTTTAGGAAATATGATACGACGCAAAAACTTTTCAAAGCTCCAGACACAGCATATCAGTTTAGCCGCACTTGTAAGGTTTCTAGAAGTTACGTTGCTGTAGAGAGATGCTTTCTGAAGCCATGCGAATGCTTTTCAGTAATTCTATTTGATATAAGCTTCAATGTGTTTGAGTAAAACGTACTCTCGGCTTGCACGCTGTACAAGATCGAAAAATTGGACGGTAGTTTACGTTGTTATTGTCCAGACTTCTATATTTGCATCATTCTAGTTATGGCGATAGTAGCTAGGTATCAATTGTATGTATGTATGTATGTATGTATGTATGTATGTATGTATGTATGTATGTATGTATGTATGTATGTATGTATGTATGTACGTACGTACGTACGTACGTACGTACGTACGTACATACATATACATACATATACATACATACATACATGTACATACATGTACATACATATACATACATATACATACATATACATATGCATACATATACATACATGTACATACATATACATACATATACATACGTACATACATATGTACGTACGTACGTACGTACATATACATACGTACGTACGTACGTACGTACGTACGTATGTATATATGTATGTATGTATGTATGTATGTATATATGTATGTATGTATGTATGTATGTTTTAATTTGAGCTGTAGTGAAGGAGGAAAATTTTTATATGCTAGTGCAAGCATCTATATTGACAGCGCACGCAGTTAAATCCGGGTAATTTTCTGTGCGGTTAAGGCTTGACCTAGAAGGTACGTAAATACGAACGCAGAGGGCGAGAAGTAGAGAGCCACTATCAGAGAGCCTGTATCTAGCATTGCAGTACACAGTTCACAATGTTCTGCGGATCTATCAAATGGACGGGCGGAGACTTCAGAGAGACCCTTACGCAGGTAGATCCACTTACGTCCAACGGTTTTGGTCTTCGCGTTAGCCATAGGCCAGCTAGTAATCTGTAGTTTGAAACACACAATTACATTATTATCGTAAGGTGCTTCTCAGGACCTCTGCGCTGCCGCTCACTGCTCATGAAACTGTCAAAGACGTCAACATTTCGTATGACGACGGAATGTTATTAAGAGCGAGCAAATCTTCTGCCTCGAGTTGTACTTTGCCGCTCGCAATATACTCGCTGCACCTCCACCAGGAATCCTTTATCGCCGCTTGTTAAGACTAGGATGCAATCGCATTAGGCGGCACCCGGGGATGCACAATGCTCACATTCACCTGTCTGCATAAATGTCTGTGTTCCGGGAGGCCATTTGAGACCATGGGGAACCAACAAAATTTTGCGCCCCAGTTTAGGCAGTGCCGCCTGTTATAGGGTGGATTGATCCGCCCTGATATTTCCGTCTACATGTCCCACCTAGACCTAAGGCGACATCGACTTCAATGCCGTTCAAGCCAAGAACGGGCACTAAAGAGATGCACTCTAATAAATTGGTAAAATAAGCGTTTTCTTTTTGTATTCTGCTCCGCCGCATGCATGTGAAGATAAATTCAAAATAATAGGACGTTAAAACAATGAAACTTACACTATAATTCACTTTGTACACTCCTAGCGAGCAATGTATACAAAACTGTATGGACATACAAAAAGTAATGTGAAGAGTAATACTATAAATTAAAGCAGTGGTACCGCTACCGCAGGGAGCTGTAGCTTTTTTTTTTTTTGGATTGCTCCCATTGTAATCTCTCATTTCAATTCACGTTTTCGGTCACTTTGCCGACCGCATGCCTACTGATGTTGCCGTTTTGATGCATCTGTAATTTGAATACGAGTGAAAGTCTTCTGCGGATATGGGCGATTGGGTCAATAGATTTTTGAATCGTTTCAAGACAGGGAAGGCTTTGAACAGCACAGATGAGTGCTACTCCTGGAGTTAAAATTATTCGCTCGTATGGCCTCACATGGCAAGGAAATTTAATTTCAGTACATGACGAATAAATCTGTTATACAGACTTAATTCGACCTTAATGTTAACGGTTATTACTTGCGCTAGAAGCAGCCGCAGAAGTAAAAACAGCAAACTCATACAGTAGGCTTCTAATAAGCACACAAAGTTCCCTGGCAGCACATTGCACTTTGTATCCAAATTCTAAGCTATGTATAAGCACTTACCGCACAACTGCTTTCGAACGCAATCATTGTTTTTATTGAGATGGAATCCTTTCTTGCACCCGCATCCTCTGAATTTGCCTGGACATACCCGTTGAGGTACGTTCGGGCACCGATCTTCTATGACCTTGACGGCTTGGCAACCAGCTTCGCCCTCATTTTCTCTGCACGCTAATGACAGCAGAAAATAGTCAGGGTAGGAAGGAAAGATTAATATTTAGGGTAGGAGCGACAATGTCAGCAGTTGTTATGTGCACACTTCTCACCCCTCCAAATCACGCATTCAGACACAACAGAAATACACGTACAGCGGTAAACAACAGCCTTTGTCCTAACAGTTCAGTTGTGCTCGAGCTAGAGAAGTCAGTCAGCTATTATATCATTCTAAGATGTCTGACTCCTGGTCTTCAATGATCCTAGTAACCTATGAAATATTTCAGAGAATAGAAAAGAACTAATCGGGAACCTTGGAACTTGGTTCAGGGACGCCATTCTATGGCAACTTCTTTCCACTTAGTTTAAGCACTGTTTGATAACTTGCCTGTTGGTCTTTCACATTTTTTGAAAGGTTACAACTGTAAGCTAATTGGGATCCATGGCAGTAAAATAAATGCCTATTCCACTTTTCTCTTCTTTGGCCCGACAACGCAAGTATATCATTCATTTTGTCCTTTCGTTTGTGCTAGTGTTATGTCCAGAATGACTGATTACCCTTCAATACTGGGTTTCTGCGTGTGCATCTGCGCGTATACAAAGCTCAAACTTTCTTTTATAGAATCATGTCTTCTTACCCTGTTTGAAGAACTCTGTTGTAAAGTGTATTAGCCTTCTGCAGGAAGATATATAGTGGACGATAGTGTACCACATAGATGTGAGCACACAGGGTAAATTACATACATACTCGTTGCTAAACACGTATGTAATCAAAACATATTTACAGAAATTTACTATTTTTCGTCCTTCAGCCGTCTCTGAATTTTTTTAAAATTATTCCTGATGAAAAACACATCAATAGCTTGGTGTTAATAAAGATTTTGTTATATGACATTTCACTGATTTGTTGTTTCATGTAAGCTAAGTCATAGACAAACATTTCTTACAGATCTTTGTATAAACCTTTTCTTGCCGCCACAAAGTTTCGTCCTAAAATCACTAATTCGATGGTGAAGGCAGTAAAGTGTGTTTCCGTACCCTAAACCCTGGTATCGACTTGCCAAAAGTGGGATAAAAAAATGTCGCCAGCTACCCTCATTGCGCAACTTTATTTCTTTTTATTTCAACTCTTAGCTTGTAAAAACTGTCCATACTTATGCATTTGAGTTCTGTCATCAGAAACGACATTCAACAGCTATAAGCCAGATTCTGTTTGTGCTATAATATCGTTTTAATTCACCTATATATATATATATATATATATATATATATATATATATATATATATATATATATATATATATATATATATATATATATATATATATATAATGTGATTCACTAGGCTAAGAGAAAGTGAACTGTGCAGACGAAGACGATGAAGACAGAATAAATCAGGGCGTTCCTCAATGGTATCTACTTGTTCATTTCTTTACAATATATGTATATATATATATATATATATATATATATATAAATATTGCTTCATATCGAAGCATTTACTACATCTAAAATTCGGCCAGAATCTGAGGTTCAATTCGCCATACTCAGTCTTGACGAAGACTATCTTGTAGCCGAAACGTCGGTGTAATAAATGTTTTGATACGAAGCAATGTCGATCTTTCTACTAAGCTTTATATATATATATATATATATGGTTGGTTGGTTGGTTTGTGGGGTTTAACGTCCCAAAGCGACTCAGGCTATGAGAGACGCCGTAGTGGAGGACTCCGGAAATTTCGACCACCTGGGGTTCTTTAACGTGCACTGACATCGCACACCACACGGGCGCCTTGCTTTTCGCCTCCATCGAAAAGCTGCCGCCGAGGCCGGGATTCGATCCCGCGTCCTTGGGAACAGTAGTCGAGCGCCGTAACCACTGCGCCACCCCGGGGGTATATATATATGTATATATATATATATATATATATATATATATATATATATATATATATATATATATATATATACATATATATATATATATAGTGAAATGTGGATTTAATAGATGGCCTGAACGTCTAGCGCTGGCAGTAACTCGGGCACAGAGGGATCGGAATACCAGCCGCAGGGAACAGCTTCAGCGCGAGATGGGCGCCGGAGACCAGCGATGGTGGCGATGGTGATGCCGCAGGGTTGTTTCTTCTTCGTTTTCTTTACATTTCCCCCGCGTGAAGAAGTCGCCATCCTGGCGACTCACGGGGAAGGGACAACCAGAGGGTTGTAATACGGCTTGAGGCGGCTAACATGGACAACCTCACGGCCGCGGCGGCGGTGGTCGGAAGAAGGGGTGACTGGCTCGATGATGTAATCAACAGGGGATGTGCGTTCCAAGACGCGATAAGGTCCGTGGTACTTCGTTTCTAGTTTGCTGGTGGCAGGAACGCATAGCCAAACGAAGCTGTCGGCCAGGAACGTCGGAGCAGGGGTATCGCTATCATGCTGATCTTTGCGATAGCCTTGAGTGTTGGAGGTAAATGTGCGAGCTAGCTGACAGCAGTCCTCAGCCTTCTGTACAATATCGGACAAAGCACTGTACTCAGAGGCATCTGGATGGTATGGCAAAATTGTGTCCAGAGTACAAGATGGTTCACGGCCGTATAAGAGAAAGAAGGGCGAAAAACGAGTTGTTGCCTGGGTAGCAGTGTTGTACGCGAATGTTACGAATGGCAGTACCTGGTCCCAGTTGGAGCTCCCAGATTCAGATGTAACATACATTGCGAGCATGTCCCCAAGCGTACGGTTGAAACGCTCCGTGAGGCCGTTGGTTTGCGGGTGGTACGCGGCTGTAGTCCGGTGTATCGATATGCAAGCCGACAGAAGCTCTTGGACTACTTCGGAAAGAAAGGCACGACCTCTATCGCTCAGTAGTTCGCGAGGGGCGCCGTGTCGAAGAAGGAAGTGGTGCAGGAGAAAATGGGCAACCTCTCGGGCTGTCGCCGCGGGAAGTGCAGCAGTCTCCGCATAACGGGTCAGGTGGTCGACGGCGGCGATGAATCATCAATTGCCGGCGGCCCTGCATGGCAGCGGACCATAGAGGTCGATTCCCACACAATCAAACGGGCGAGCTGGACATGGTAAAGGCTGGAGAGGGCCAGCGGGGTGGCGAGAAATGTTGCGTTGTTGACAGGCGGTACAAGAGCGAATGTAACGACGTACGAAATTGTACATTCCCCGCCAGTAATACCTCTGACGAATTCGATCATAGGTTTTTAGGAGGCCGGCATGAGCGCTTTGCGGGTGAGTGTGATGGTGGGCACAAACCTTGGAGCGGAGGTGGCGCGGAATGACAAGAAGCCACGTTCTGCCATCTGAGTTGTAGTTCCTTCGGTAGAGAAGGCCGTCCCGAATGGTGAAATGGGAGGCCTGTCGGCGGAGTGCCCGAGGATGCGTAGCCGCGGAAGGAGTGCCAAGGACATCTATCAGGTTAGAAACCCAAGGATCTTGTCGTTGCTCGAAAGGCATATCCTCAATGGTGAGTGCTGACAAAGAGGCTTCAGGAGGGGATGATGAGTTAGGCGAACGCACCGGTGACCGAGAAAGAGCATCGGCGTCAGAGTGCTTGCGGCCAGAGCGGTACACAACACGGATGTCGTATTCCTGAAGCCTGAGAGCCCAGCGCCCGAGACGGCCAGACGGATCCTTGAGAGACGCGAGCCAGCAGAGCGCGTGGTGATCTGTAACTACATCGAAAGAGTGGCCATATAAGTAAGGGCGGAACTTCGTTATAGCCCACACGATTGCTAAGCACTCCTTTTCGGTAACGGAGTAGTTGGTCTCGGCTTTGGTAAGAGCACGGCTTGCGTAGGCGACAACGTATTCGGAGAAGCCAGGCTTGCGCTGGGCGAGGACGGCGCCGAGGCCGACACCACTGGCATCGGTGTGAAGTTCTGTACGTGCAGTAGGGTCGTAATGGCGAAGGATTGGCGGTGACGTCAGAACATTGCGCAGCGTCGCGAATGCATCATCGCAGGCTGGCGACCAAGAGGGGAGGTTAGGGGCGCCTTTCAAGAGCTGTGTAAGGGGGGCTATGATGGTCGCGAAATTGCGAACAAAACGACGAGTGTACGAGCAGAGGCCCACGAAGCTTCGCAGTTGTTTCAAAGTGGTCGGTTTTGGAAAGTCAGCAACGACGCGGAGCTTCTCAGGATCAGCCAGAACTCCATCTTTGCACACAACATGTCCGAGTATTGTGAGCTGGCGGGAACCGAAGCGGCACTTTTTGAGGTTCAGTTGAAGACCGGCGCGGGTTAGGCAGGTGAAGCCCTGGCGAAGTCGAGTCAGGTGGGTCGGAAAGTCTGTTGAAAAGACGACGATATCATCGAGGTAGCATAAACAGATGTTCCATTTCAGGCCGCGCAGTACAGTGTCCATCATTCTTTCGAATGTGGCTGGGGCGTTACAGAGTCCGAACGGTATCACATTAAATTCGTATAGTCCGTCTGGAGTAATAAAGGCGGTCTTAGCGCGATGCTCCTCTGCCATGGGCACCTGCCAATATCCAGAGCGCAAATCGAGTGAGGAAAAGAATTCTGCGCCTTGCAAGCAGTCTAGAGCATCGTCGATTCTTGGCAGGGGATACACATCACGACGAGTAATTTTGTTTAGGCGGCGATAATCAACACAAAATCGTATGGATCCATCCTTCTTCTTAACTAGGACCACAGGAGACGATCATGGACTACAGGATTCTCTAATTACTCCGCGTTGCAGCATGTCATCGACTTGTTCGGCAATAACACGGCGCTCAGTCGGGGACACCCGATACGGCCGCTGATGGAGAGGTGGGTGAGCGCCAGTGTCAATGAGGTGAGTAACGGTCGTCGTGCGGCCCAAGGAAGATTGCGGGATGTTGAAGGAGGAGCGGAATTGGTGTAGAAGGTCAAGAAGTTGTTCTCGGTGGCGCGGCTCTAGAGCGCTGTCCACAGAATGGTCAAAAAGATCCCGCTGTAGCGGATCTTATATATATATATATATATATATATATATATATATATATATATATATATATATATATATATATATATATATATATATATATATATATAGACATGGATTGCTTGTGACTAATGGGCCAGAGTTAAATTCAAACAGGATGTCACACAACTTTCCCGATTATCTATTTTATTACAACAGTTTCGGACGGTGGACCGTCCTTCTTCAAGGTAGAATTGAGAATGGAGAATAAGTCCGCACATTACGCCACTGTTAGGAGAGGGAGAAGGAATTCTCGCTCTCCATCTTTGGAGAAGCAAACATTACTGAATAGATAGAAAGGGCGAAAAGCTCCAGTTGACTATTGGCTGGTAATGCAACAAAGTCGGAGAGAGAGAAGAAAAAAAAGGGGGGGGGGAGAGAGAGAGAGAAAAGGGCAAAAAGAGAAAGTGGAGAGCCGAAGAATGTTACATACGCGCCGTGCTTCAACGAAGAGGACACTAAAAGCAAGACAAGTCTCCCTCAAAGGAAGCCAGAAATTGAGCAAAGGTTCAGAATAACATAAAAATAATAATAATAAACAAGAATGTGAAAAACAGACAACGCGAGCATGCACACCAGGACGGCCCGCTCCCCAGCGGTGCAGGTGTTCAAAAAAACCGTTGGGATAAGAGTTATGTGTTCTAGACGGAGTTGTTCCAGCCCGCGACACGCCAGCGATCGGAGCCAGGGCGGCGCGCCGCCGCGGCGACGAAAGAGCCGTCGGCCAGACGCGCTCTCCCGAAACCCGAAACCCAATGCCGCAGCCGGGAATTCGCGTCAAGTGGTTCCCGCGAGAGTGTCCTAAGTGAAGACGTTTGTTGCGGGATAGAAAACCGACCAGAGGGGGGAGGCCAAGGAGCTAAATAACGAACAGTGTAGTTTGCGTGAGAAGGAGGAAATTCTTAGGAGCGGGCAAATGGGGGGAGATAATGGCCTCGTCTATTAGTTATGTAGGCTTTTCAGAAAGGCAAAGTTGCCCAACGTTTCATTAATTCCATGGGTTAGAGTCTGAAATTTGGGCATGAAGTACGATTCTCTTTGTTCTCTTTGTCGATTTGTTTGGAAGCCTGATTGAAGGAGAATGACCCGAATGTTTTCGAAAGTGTGGTTTGGAAGGCACAGGTGCTTAGAAAAAGGGAGATTTGGCAGTGTGTGGACGTGGGCCTTGTGGTTATTGAAACGAAACCTGAATGGTGTTTCGGTCTGGCCGACGTATTCCATGCCGCACACACCGCAGCTTAGGATGTATACCACATTGGCACTGTCGCAGTTCAAGGATTCTTTGATCTTAAAGGTGAAATCAGAGAAGTTGCCCTTTACAATATTTGTCGCCTGCACATGATTGCAAACTTTACAGCGTGGTTTTCCGCATGGTTTACTGCCGGGGTTAGGGTTAGTATTGGTGGTCGTTTTAGATTTAACTAACATGTCCTTTAGGTTTCTAGAGCGCCGATACACTGCTCTCGGTGGCTGTTTGAAAATAGAAGAGAAGTGACTGCTTTGCTGGATTATATTGAAATGTTTCGAGAGGATATTATTAACCCGTGGCATGTTTGAAGAATGTGTAAGAACGAGATTTGTTGGCCTGTTGTTCTGCTGTGGATTTTCAAAATTGATTATTTCATTTCTGTCTAAGCCTCGAGCTTTCCCAAAAGCATCATCAACAATGAAGGGGGGGTATTCCTTTTGCAGAAGATTAGTTTTTAGTTGCTCCGCATGGCGGTCAAAGTCTTCTAGCTCAGAGCAAATCCGTCGGAATCTATGGGCCTGTGAGTAGGGTATGGTGGTTTTAGAGTGGTGTGGGTGGCTGCTTTTGAAATGTAGGTACTGCTGGCGGTCGGTTGGTTTCCAGTATAGGGTAGTCTTAAGAACGTTGCCTTTTCTCTGTATTGTAACGTCCAAGAAGTTAATTAAGGATTTAGAAAAGCTGTGAGTGAACGATATGGATGGGTGAAATGAATTATAATTTTGTATAAATGTTAACAGGCTGGCTTCGTCGTGGGGCCAAATGAGGAAAATATCGTCAAGAAAACGTTTATAGAAGAGGGGTTTCAGAGACTGTGTGTCCAGGAATTGCTTCTCGAGGGCCGCCATGAATATATTGGCATAGGCCGGTGCCACCTTAGTTCCCATCGCCGTACCGTTAACCTGAAGGTAGTGTCTTCCCTCAAATTCGAAGTTATTGTGATTAAGCACCAGGCTAAGAATTGTGGAGAGGGTTTCCTCATCCAGGTTCACCGAGGGGTCCGTCTTAAGGTATGCATCCACTGCCGCGCGTATGCCGTCTGAATGGGGGATATTCGTGTACAGGGATGTTACGTCCATTGTGACTAAAAAGCTTTCCGTCGGAATTTCGAGGTTGGACACGACCCTCAGGAAATGATTTGTGTCCTTAATGTAGGCAGGGATAGTTGGTATAATGTCCTTAAATAGGAAGTCAAGGACTGCGGAAATATTTTCGGTGAGTGTACTGTTACTTGACACAATTGGGCGGCCGGGACGGTTGGGTTGGTGAATTTTGGGGAGGAGGTAGAATCGCCCGGGAACCGGTTTGATGGGCTTCATTGCTTTAAAGATATCCTGGGATATCTTTTGCTTTTGAAACAGAGACACTAATTGATTGTTGATTTTGGTTTCAAAATATTTTGTGAGATCGCTATCCAATTTAGTGTAGAAACGTTTATCTTCCAATTCTCGGAAACCTTCTGTTAAATATTCTGCCTTGTCCATAACAACAATAGCGCCGCCTTTGTCCGCAGGTTTGATGATGATGTCGGACCGCTGACTCAAAGCGTCGAGGGCTTGGCGCTCTTCGGGTGACAGGTTGTTACGGACTGCATTAGGTTTTGATTTTGTATACGCCGCCAGAATATCCTTTTGAACAGCAGCGATGTACATATAAATGTTTGTCTCTGTGTTCCCTTGGTGTCCATGATTTATCAGATTTCCCGGTATGTTAATTTCACGCTTTGTTTCGTGGTTACTGAAGTATTCACGGAGACGCAGACTCTTTGCAAAGTTATCTAAATCTTGAAATAACTGAAATTCATTGAATTTTCCTGTCGTAGGGCAGAATGTTAGACCCCTAGAGAGCAACGTCCGTTCCGAAGGCGAGAGTGGCAGACTCGACACATTCACTACATTATCAGTAGCCATGGTAGACTGGTTTCCAGCAGACCCGCAAGGCTGGCGAGGAGCTACTTTATCTTTAGCCACAGGTGGGGCTGGTTTATCCTTGGCCACAGGCGGTGTTAGAGGATAGCTAGGCGTAGGGACCACACCATCCCGGCTGAGTTTTTTTATTTTCTTTTCGTTGATTTCTGTTGTTTTGCGATTTTCAAATTCGCAGAGCTCAATTAATTCATTTTCCGTGAATTATTGTTCGCGGCGGCAGCATTCTTCCATATGTTCAAGTTCGAGAGCTTTTCGATGGCTATGTCTTATGATTAGGTCCATAAGGCTCAGTGAGCTGTCATGTAGAATGCCATTCCACTCCGCCTCTTCATGATCGTTCAGAGTTGTCATAGCCGGGGATAGCTGTAGCCGCAAACCCCTTGGTATTATTTGCGATTCACAGTACTGCGCTAGTGTTTTAACGTGAGCGCGGTATCGGATGCGTTTTTCTGTAATCTTACGGATTTTTAGGAATGAACGCGAATGCGTATTTGGGGAGCGGGCCGTACCTGTGGCGGTAGCGAGTCAATCGCTGCGGTGGCCGTTTATATATATATATATATATATATATATATATATATATATATATATATATATATATATATATATATATATATATATATATATATATATATATATATATATATATATATATACAGTTTTTATTTATGTTAAACCAAACAAGCGCTGATAACCGAAGCATGCAACACTTTTTAATTCTTTCTTTAAGCTGCGTTACACATTATGACAATTAACATGATATTTCATCAATTGTTTCTTAATAAGCGTGCTCGTACAGAAAAGCTGCAAAACTTCTTTACAAAAGTTAACCGAAATCAGTGATTCAGTGTGCTGTTTTCGTAATGGCGTTAATGGCTTTAAAGCATGACAAGGTTAAAAGTAACAGTGGTGCTATTTCGGACCCTAGAAACATGTTCAACAACAATGTCCGCTATTTTCTGGAGCGCCTTCTACGATCACGCTTTGTGTGTGCATTGGCAGCTCATAGTCTCCGAAGGCCTATAAATTAGGTTTAGTAAATAGTTCTGCAATGAAAACATTCCCCCAAGCTGGTTATTATAGTTTCTAGTGCTTTTTATTGCCGGTTTTGGCACAAGCCAAAATATACTCAGATAGCCAATTACTCTTTACAAGTGCAATGAAATTTGGTGAACCATAATACTGCTGATATAAACATAAGACTCTGAACAGCGAATGTTCTATATTCGCAGTGCTCCATAAAATTTGTTAGGGACCAATTGCATGCATCTTCAAGTACACTGATACCTATAATCCTAATGTAGCAATTTTCACACATCGCATTAACTCTTCCGCATTAACAAGATTACAGAGGGTAAGAATGTTTTTATTTTTAATTCATTGGTGACCAGCTGCATTCAAGAATGCTGTATTCGTTAGGCTTCATCCAATATGCTTTGTGGTTCTCAAAAATGATCAGTGTAGACATTTTTAAATGCAACTTTCATGGGAGAAAGAAGAACGCAGCAGTGACTTGACATAAAGTTGTGATCAGGATGGCAATAAAACTAGCGATCCCTGCCTTCACCATTTTGTAAACGGGACTCTGAAAGGAAAATAAGTTTGACGTGTATCGATAGGCCACAATGCCTAATCAAGCATTACCACTATTCTTCAACGAAGATTACAAATGCCGTCACGCGCAAGAAATCTGTTGTGCCAAACATGTTACAATTCAGTCGCATCTTTCGTATATGGAGTAAGTTTTGCTTCGAATCTGCTCGCCATTTTTGTAGCTCAAATAAGACGCAAAATCACTGCCTAAATTTCGAGAGGCGACGAAACCTTCTCCTTGGCGGGACCCAAGCGCCAGTTTTGTTTCTTGCATGTTTTGGTTGCGGAGCTTTGCGACGGTAATCAGGCAGTTTACATGTCATTTTGGTTTTGATTTGGCATTCCTGACTTTGCAATCTCGAAGCAGGGAATAACTTCAGAGAAGAACTTCAAGTTTTTTTCTCAGCGATTTTCTATGGTTGTCATTCGCTTCTTTTGAAAACTTGGCGAAGTATAAACAGATCTGCGTTAATCGCTTTATTTTGCTGCATAAGGACGCGAGAAACGGGCTGGTGTTGTACAGGCTGAAACTTTATTGCAAGACTGTCTTGATTACTGATAGGGGAAATGAATGCTTCAAGAAAAATTTTATTTTGAAATAGCGATACCACTTGATACTAAATATAGCAATAATAAACGGCTAAACATTTTTTCTACTAACTGATACTTGGAAATCTGTAGTTCTGAGCTTGCTGCAGGAGTTGCAATAAAAATAATATTGCACCACGGCAATAGGAGTAACTACTGAAGCCTGTTGTACTATTTTTACCTTTGTAGCTTTATTGCGGTTTTGTGTGTAGTTTTCGCAGTTTTAAAATTGTTATCGATTTTTACAATTGCCTGCTAACGGTGGTGAATGTGATGGCCGGCTGTTATTTGTCACCAATGTCCAGCGCCTGTATTATAGATCAGAGTTTCCTCCTGTACCTTATAATATCTGAATTTCTCTATGTTCCCTGTTTTGGCTCAGCCTCAGTTTTCAGCCACTGAGCTATCTAGCGCTTTATGTTTTGGCGAAGCGCCTACCCTAGCTTTTTATGCTCCCTTCGTATACTGACAACCACAAAAAATGAAATTATAAAAAATGGCAGCTCTAACTGCAGCCATCAGATTTCAGATACTGTGTATTTACCGATAAGCACGATTATCGGTAAACACGGACAGCCTTTCCTGCGATGCTACATGCGAAAAATGAACAGCATGAAATGACAACCCTCAAAGATATGCACGAAGCTCAGTCTTGCGTCTGCTTGGGAAGGAAAAAGGTATCATGTGGGATTTACGAACTGCTAAGTCATCGTACTTTCTGTGCCATCTTGTGCACAGCGGAAGGGGTCTGCGGAACAAAACTAAATATTAGTGCTTGTATACTTTTTGCGGGCCAAATTTGTAAGATTTTGCGGCTGCGTTCGAAGGTCAAATCTTTATTTAGTACTTTGCAAGTGACGTACATGCGGTGAATATCACGGAGCGCATCTCGAGCGCTTCATGAGGGTCGGCTCATGTGCGCAGCGGTTATTGCTGTTGCTAATGGAGTTCGCTTTTTGAATATTTATTCTATTAGGTGTTCTTTCACTATTTCGCTTTTTTTCTGTGTATATGCCACATCAGCCAGCATTAGCAACCACCTTCCCCGATCGCATAACTGTGCGTGCACTGTTGCACTGGCATGTGTCAATATTGTTTTTCCAACAGATTGTCATTTGGAAAATGCGACGGTTCACCGGATAAACCTAGTTTTCCAACTGTGTGCGCAAAATCAAACGTTTTTTCAGGTTTTTGTGAATAGTTTCTTGTGGCTTTCAAGAATGATTTGGTTCTGCTTAGAACTGCGTATTCAGATTTGACTACATTATTTGTCGCATCAGCAGCCAGGAGAGTTGCGTTCTTAAATAATATCACTGGTGGTGATGTAGCGGCTACTCTATTGCAATACCCCCTCCCCCCCCCCCCCCCCTCAACATCAGGTGAATAAAGTCAAATATGTCCTGCATTAGGTCCAAGGTGCTCAAACAAACATGGCAGCTTCAATAGCAGCGTGCTCAAAGAAAGATGGTGAATAGTGGAGTGCCTGTCGTTCACCTGATCTGACGTACTTTAAGACCGAGAGGCGAAATTTTAAACACACATCAAACGTGCAAACAATCTTTAATTAACACAGATTTTTAACAAAAACAAGGGGACACGTTCACAGTCCCTACGTGGCGTTGCCACTTGCTCGCATGAAATATATCATACTAAAGGGTTTGTTTCCGTGGCGGCGTAGTTCAATCGGTCACCCTCACCACGCCCTTTCCTGCCAAATACCTAAGACCAAGAAGCTCAGTAAGTTGAGTTGCTTTCAATAGCGCCACAGTAAAGAATGGCTCCCCTGTAGAGTTAAAGCGGGAGCCCGGAGTCAAGTCGTGGCGTATCCGTCGACAACAAATCCGGCTACCCTTTGTTCAAACACTGACTTTGTATTCTCTGAATGGTGCAGAAACGTCTCTCCTCTTCTTTCCTGCTAACGATTCCCTGTGTACTTTCTTCGCAGTCTCATCATTGCCCCTTTATTTCGGCAAGGCGAAGATTACCTTTTAGATATTGAAGAGAGCTTGAATCGGCCGGAGAAACTTTTCCCGTGCATTTTATCGTTTGCTAGTAATTATACCTTCCATACATTCAGTTTTACTGGTGCCTTATTAAACAGAAGGAAGTGCTGAGTTTCCAGGTCTCGCGAATAAGAGCGCTATAAAGGACACGGAACAACATTCGTCAAATTACTTCTTATTGACAGTTTATAGTACTAAAAATAGGCCTGGAAATTCTTTGTTCTCACAGGATAATTTGTTTCCTTTTGTTGAATAGTTATGTTAATAATTAGTTCGCCCTTAAAAACCTTAGAAATATTCAGTTTTAATGCTACCATAATAAACATAACCAAGCGCTTATTTTCCAAGTGCTCAGCAAATAAGCATATAAAGGACACATAGCGACGTTACGTAAAATTAATTTTACCGACAGTTTCCAGGAGTGAAATAATCGAAAATTTGTTTTGTACTTACAGCCGAAAACCGCATATACCTTAGTATTTCTGCTCGGCCAAGCCGCTAAATGGCTTTCACTTGTAGCCGTTTCTACAACGCATGTCAGCAAACTGCTACAAGGTCACTTATGTGCTGCTAAAATGAGGCAACAACAGAATGCGTCTGTTAATTCCTGTGGTCGCTTCATTTGAAATGCAACGCAAATTTTTGTTACCCTTACATACCACATGAATAATGATTTGGTTTCACAGGATAGTTTAGCACTAAAGTTACCCCATAATGAGAGCTGCTTTTGCTCGTTTAGAATCACCGACATTTTTATGAATATATTTTCATGGAAAGTATAATTTTTAAGCACATGAAGGAAGTTCTGGGTATATGCGATCCGAAAACAAACGGCCGTTCAACAACAGGCGATCATTCCACCCACACACATGTTTTACTGAATATATTTGGAATGGTGACAATTTTTCTACGCAATACTAAGATATGTAACTATTCCCCAGCTTTCTCCGTTTTTATTTATCTTTTTTAACATGAACTAAAAACATGAAAAGTCCCGTTAGCTCTTGTAGCATGATTGATATTAAAAATATAATAAGATTATATACACTTTGTCGCCGCTCCAAACCTGTAAGCTGTGTAGAAATCTGGTTAAAAAAGTAGCAGCTTGACAAAAGCCTATGGCATCGTTGTAAACCGCCAATTTGACGAGTTAAGTGAAGAAGAAGGACATTGTTTGTATAGTGTGCAGCTATATTAAACGCGTTTCCTTGAAAAACGTTTGTTCTTGTTTCTCCAGGAAAACCTGATACATTAGTTTTTTCAATACAACTCAGCGTTGTAGCTACGAATCTACATGGTAAGCCACAGGATCTCAAATACTGAGCGAATAAATGTATTTTCCAAATCGCAGTGTGTACGAGGTGGGCAATAAAAGAGAAATTTTTTTAAAGTTGCAGAATGTGAAATTTGCTTGATTTAATAGTTTTATCAATTTGCTGCCGCTCAGGAATGTAGAGAAAGGATAGTTTAGTCACGTCATTTGTACATATTTTAAGGGATTAGCAGCCGAGCCAATTTTACCATATTGGCATCTCTAGCATGCGTCGAAGGCTGGATGATATTGGATGTTAAAGGCCTTCGTGCACTTGCCGCTGTGGTCCAGTTCCGCTAAGTGCTCAGGCTGCAACGTTTAGGCATCAGCTTCTTCGAAATTTATGCGCAGTCTCGTCTTCATTAACGTATCATTAGCTAGCGACCCGTCCTACAGGTGAGACATTGTTAAACCCGGAACTGCCAATAAATGCCATATGCCAATGAAGCAAATGATATAACATATCAAAGCCAACAACGAGAAAACTCTAATGGGCGATTTTGTCGTCACACGCTGAAAAGATTTTTGCCGCTGCTGAAAGAACAGGCGGATTCGGTTGTCATGGTAGCAAGAGTGCCTGTTGCTCTCATTCTCGCGGAACGCTAAAGAACACATCGAATGCATCAAAGAAGTCGTTAAAACGCTAGAAAACCTGTAAGCTTGTGTAAAATGTTGTGCGCCATTTGGGTGCGCACAGAGCTGCCTTTCTGCCTTCATGTCTTCGATCTACCGTATGCGGGAGGGGATGAATAGCATTTGACAAACATAAATAATAAAAAAAAACGTCTTTCTTACACCCAAATGCGTACAACCACAGCTCGGCCTCCATTTCTATTCCCAACAACTGCCTCTCAAATTATGATTTTGAATTGAAATGCGCCGTATTAACTAGAAATGATAATTGCTTCACCACTGCACTGACATAGCTCGCCAAAAAGAAAAATCGCCCCCCACCCCCTTATGGCCGCTAGGGTAGTATAAGGCTAGTCAAACGCCGAAGAGAAAGGAGTTAAGAATAACGGTTTTGTTCTCCAAACCGATATTCAGTGGGTAGAGGAAACCTGGCGATACCAATACGCGGACGCCAATACTCGGACGCCTCATGCTTGCAGCAGGCCAGGAAACGGATTTCAGACTGATTCATGACACGGAGAAAGTGGCCAACTTTTGCGCCAGCATTCCGGTATGTGCAAGAGAGTCCAGCAGAAAAAGACTATCAAATCAACCTTATGAAATATATCGGAATAGCGATGAGCACGAGGACAATTTATTAATATTTTGTATATTCCAGAAAGGCAAATTATGGCCCAATGTCAGTTGATTGTTTTTACTGATAACACTTTAGGCACTCTGAACAATATAATCACTACCAGCAATTGATTAGAGGTATTTCAATAAGACACAAACTGCGACGTCGACTACAAAATGAAGTAAGTCGAGAAGGGTCAGTATATTATTACAGGAATGGGCGGCTGCCAAAAAGTGACTTCGCGTTGAATAGCTACCTACATGGTCAGTAAGAAGACCAGAGCCGGAAATGTGGTCATGATAGCCCCGCTTGAAGTTGTTAATAAAACCTTGGCAACATCGACGACAGCGAAAGAACACCCCTTCGGCTCAGTCTTTGCTATTACAGGATTGGAAATCTGTTTTGTCAATGCACTTTCAAGCAAAGTGTCGCTGTCGCTGCCACCACACTGGCAAATTGCTTACACAGGACTTTATAAATTTATTTGTTTCTCTAATATAACTCATATGCATAGAACTCAAATTACCTGTTTCACAAATAAACTGGAGGTCTGCGTGCGAAGAAAATCACATGACTTCAAAACAGATTAATATTTCTGCAGACGGCAGAGTGAGTGATGTAGGAAAGAAAGAAAAACTATGACCGCAACCAAAGAAAGGTTACAGCTTAATGGTTAAAACGTTTCAGGTCACAGCCCCCACCAAGATTATTGAATCGCCTACCAGTATTGCCGAAGTCTTGCCTAAGGATCAAAGTTATGATTTTGTGAAGAAATAAAATTACTCTAAGGGTTTGTAATGTGTTGACGAATAATTCATTGTACCTTTCAATATAAGGGATGTCGAATTACGCTGTTATATTCATAACAAAAAAAAATGAGTTGTGCAATATTTAAACTCTTTTTTTTTTTTTCAAGAAAATTTGGCACCTGCTTATGAGTAATGTCTTCGAAAACTTGACACGGTTTTAATAGTATCGGGCAGTGATTCAAAATATATGTCCAGTCTGCAGTTTTATTAGTCAATTTAATTTTGGTCGTTCTTCAGTGAACCGCAAGCACTTGAAACATCATTCTTCATTTCGCTTTTTAAAATTATTGGGAAGGCCATCTGGTCGAGTACATGTGTTACTTCGTGCTTGAAATATCAATTCATAACACTGCCTCAAAAATAAATCTGGAATTGAGAGCAAATTGATACTCACACACGATATTTACTTTATTTTATCAGATGTTCCTGGCAAGATTTAGTGCATCCAGAATTTCTGTTGGGATGCATTATAAGGAAAGCTATCTGAGTAGAAACATCTTTTGCTAGCTGTGGGAATGGTTATAATGCCTTAACGCTAATGCATAATGACTTGCAATAGTACTCATATGGCTAGTCAAAGTCGTAGCCAAGGATTCCATTCAGAATCTACACAGCAAGCAAACACCAAATCCATTCATAATTAATTGGCTATAATGTCTTATAGAAAACGCATACAGACTTGAACATTAGTTATATCCTGAATCCAAGTATTATCCAAAAGCACTATGCATAAGCCGCAAAATAAGCCAATAACAAATCTTGTAATGATTATTTGGCTATAACGCGTAAATGACATTGCATCACGTGCGACATTAGTCATAGCTCTAATCCAAGTCATAGCTAAGTATCCGCATACGAAGCAAACCGTAGCCAACAAAAGACGCCCCTTTGTGGTTTCGCATCACCGTACGTAAGGAGACTTTAACATTTTTGATGTTTCATCGATAGTTGTTTTGAAACCGCTTCGTGCTCTTGTTTTTGATTCCTTTGAGTTCTCATTTTATAATGATGCGTCAGAATCAGAATGATGCGTTAGAATGATGCGCGTGTCAGAATCTGATTCATCATGTTGTCGAGAAAGATTGCGAAAGTATCGGACAGCATTTCCGGGTAGAAAGGTTATATTCATCAATGTATCAACATAATATCTGTGATGTGCACGAGAAAAGTTATGAAACGAGCTGACAGCTTTTCGGTGATCAAATTTCGCATAAACCAATGTCAGCATCAACATATAATTCATAAGGTCATGAAAAAAACTTAACTATTAAACGTACGCAATCTCGGTTATCAAAGTTTGCATTCATCAATGTTAGTATCAAGTATTGATTCCTCTTTGCTCTAAAAACATTACGTACCAAACTCACAGTATATGAGTACCAGGTTTGCCTTCATAAATGTGGCAGAATAGCTTGGTTAACAGAAACACCACTCATTTCACGCTTTCGTCTATGGAACCATTTCCAAAAAATTAACCATTGAGTATGAACCAGCTTGAATTCTGGTGAAACTCCTAACTGCTTAAAGCACGAGAAAGGCAATGAAAATATCAGTCATAATTTTACCCAAGGCAATGAAAATATCAGTCATAATTTTACCCAATGCTACATGTCCGAAACCTAGTCCATTTTTTGTTTGGTAAAGCAAAATCGCCAGTGAAATTTAGCCTATCATTTAGTTTTATACATCTTTTTGGATTAGTAGCAGGTCCGCGGAAGATTTGGTGGCAGGTATATGGCGTGTAGTTGTAATAATTTTTTTTTGTTTCAAAATTACATTAACAAGCCGGGGTGACGCAGTGGTTACGGCGCTCGACTACTGTTCCCAAAGACGCGGGATCGAATCCTGAGGTAACTGGAACTTCACTGCAATGGTAGTGTCAATGCTAACAAACAGTTTTCGGTTTAATGAAACAAGGAAGGTTGTGTCAATACTAACAAACAGTTTTCGGTTTAATGAAACAAGGAAGGTTAATTAATCAAAGTTTGTCAATTACCTTGGAGTGTGAAACAAGGTCAAACGCTTTCTTAAAATCTAAAAATATTACATCTACCTGGCTGCATTTGACGTTCACCTGTATTAAAACCATTTCATCCGTTACATTTGGTGCTAGGCGCTGGGTAAAAACGTTCTGGATCCGCTAGTACCTCGTCGCAGGCGTCGTGAAGCAGGTTTGTCACCTTTAGCTCCTCAACAGTACCATTCAATGGCTACCACCCACACGACGCAGACTCATACGTTGCAGAAAAAAGCAGCCTAAATTTCGGGAGGCAAAGAAGAATTCTCTTTGGCGGGGCACAGATGCAAGTTCCGTTTCTTGCATGTTTCGTTTCCGGCGCTTCGCGATGATAACCATGCAGTTTGTAAGCCATTTGGTTTTTGATTGGGCATCGCCTACTTTACAATCTCGGAGCAGGGAATCGGCAATGTTCGTGGTTTACCGAGCATTTTCCGTTTGAAATCTTTTGTGTGAAGTGTATACAGAGCTACGTGGATCACTTTATTTCGCTGCATAAACACGCGCGCAACCGGATGGTGTTGTCAGACAGGTTGAAACGTTATTGGAAGAGTTTCTTGCTAATCACTGCTTAAAGGAAATAAAAGCTGCAAGATAAATATTATTTTGAATTAACGATAACACTTGATACTAAATATATCAATAAAAATCGGCTAAAGGGTTTCTACAATAATATACTTGGCTTTGCACGTCGGAGCTCGCTATAGGAGTTGTAATAAAATAAATATTGCACCACGGCTAAAGCAGTAGCTGCTGGAACCTGTTGTATATTTTTGCTTTTGTAGCGTAATTGCAGTTTGGCGGATATTTTTCCCAGTTCATGGAATTGTTATCCACTCTAACGATTCCCGGCTATGAGCGGCGAATCTCTTGGCCGATTGTTATTTTGCCACCAATGTCCAGCGCCTGTACTATAGATCAGTTTCACACGTGTACCCAAAAATGTTTTAATTTCTCTATGCTCCCTGTTTTGGCGCCACCGCATTTTCAGGCACTCAGCTATCTAAGGCTTCATTTTTTGGCATAGCGCCTACCCTAGCTCTTAATGCGCCTTGCGTAGCAGCGATATTGACACACACAAAACACGAATTACAGAAACAAAATTAGCATTGGCTTATCTACGGTTAGGCCTGGATATACGTAGCGAAAAACGAGATGAAATCAAACGTTCCACTACATCGTTTAGTACTGGTACACCTGAAGACATGGGTGGATAGCGATACCCATTGGTAGCACTATAGATAGGAAATTTCTATTTCACTTTAGATCCTTTACATCCTTTACACGTCGCGCACAACCTAACCACGGTTGCACTCCACTCGACAGATGCCAAACTCAACGTCTCACGAATACTGTCGCTTACCGGAGTCAAGTCTCTCAAGTGCCATAGTCTCTCGCACACATCACAAATAGGGACGAATACCGACGTAAACATTTTGGACGCACTCGCAGTTTCACTTAGTCTTAATACGTGTTCCGTGTAGTGGTGAGTCTTGAACTCCTCCTCCATGTTTTCTCCTTCTGCTGCTCCTCCTCTTCACTTTGTAGACTACCACTGTCCACAGCTGTGGCCATCACGCGTCGTTCGGCTTCTTAACGACGTCTTTTCCCAAGACTTTCCTCGCACTGTCCCGGCATTTCAGACGCACGTTCGACATTGGTTTGATATTTCCTCCGTAGTTCGGCGGCCAGCTGCCAGGCGACTACCTCTGGATGGAAAGAACTCAATTTCTCCGCTCTTTTTGCGCCGTTTAGCAGCAGCCGCACTCTTCTTGGCTTCCATATCGAACACGCCTGCCACTTCACCGTCAAGACCATTATACACACGCGGCGCACCGTCCCCGCGCATGCGCAGTAGCGCGCGGCGCATCTGTGGGTCAGGCGGCGGAGTCGACGATGTCGGTGACGAGGAGGCGACGCATCTTCAGAGGCGACGCACCTTTAATTAGTTTTGAATGTATAATGATTGTATACACACTTAACTCATTCAACATGCCCTGTGCAAGTACCTTTGAATAAACAAATAATTGACCTATTAGGGAAAACTTCAAGAATGGCGGCAAGCGCCCCCACGTCATTTGAAATAGGGCCCATTTATACCTCACTTCTCCAGCAAATCTTTCTTCGCCAGAGAACCTCTGGATTTCATACAACACACTGCAGGCTGCGTAATATTAAGAATTTTTAACTAAATTCAATTTTATTTTTATTCCATCTTTTATTATGACTAGGCTCTTTGGTATAGGTCTCTATTACGAAATGGGTGAAAATGTTTCTATTACCAAGGATGCAGAATCGTTTTGACAGCTTACTCATCTGGCTAAAGAGAAATAGTTTATTCTATAGCTTTCATGTATATTTTCTGTTGCAAACCAACAAATTTCCTAGGCCACTGGGATCACCAAATGTGCGTTGCAGAACTGCTTATGCTATAGCTTTGTCAAGCTTAATTTTATAACACCAGTTACCTTAACACGTAAAGCAACGTAACTGAGACAAATGGAAGGCATAACCGAGTTAGACGGCACTTCAACCCACACTCGAGCTAAAATGGTTTATATGAGCGTCCCATCTAAGATGCGGGGCACACGCGTCTTCTTTCGCCACGGCACTGTACGTCCACCCTTATGGTCACCATACGATGGTACGTTTTAGGTACTCCGGGGTACTCCTAAGCTCTTTCTGCTGCGCATCAACGGCCGGAAGGACACAATCTCATTTGATTGCCTTAAACCCGCCCACCTTGACTCAGATGTCATCGGAAACTGTGCCCCTGCAGCCCCTCCGTATCGTGCCAGTTCTCGCCGCACACGTTGCACACTCTCAGTGTCCCTCTTTCTCCATTCCCCTTTGCTCATGGCTTCATCGCTAGAAGGGGGTCCTATGGCATGCCATCCTGGTCTCGGCGCAAATGAAGACAGCCTCAGCACGCCAGCCAAGCACGCAGAATTCTTTCTTCGTGCTGCAGAACTGAATACCGCCGGTTCGCTGTCCCGTTCCCACCTGGCTCAGCGGCTCCTTCCAAACATATTTGTGAAGACTCAACAACGAGTGTGTGTGTGCTCTTTCTCCCCAACTGCATCAGCCATCTAGTCTATACGATTTTTCCACTTAAGCAGAAAAGCCCTCCGGGCGAATCAGTTATCACGAGATTGGCCAATCCTCACGCGGGCAACATGTGTAACCTGGGGCCGTATTACGGACCGCTATATAATTGAGAGCGCTCTAAAACGCCCGCTCCTATTGGTCGCCGTCGCCATCTTGAAAAGTTGCGTCACCGGATGCTGCGATTGCGTCGCGGAGGCGAAAAAACAGATGACGTCGCGCACCTAATTATGCCCGTGGTTTTAGACTATTTTTGTAGAGCGCGATGAGACGGTCTAAAACGTTTTAGAGCGAGTTATAGAGCGAAAATGGCGGCGGTGTCCGCGGTGGAGTGGTGTGAGTGGTGGCTGCGGCGCTGAAGCGGCAACGCCGGCGCGAGCAACGACGAAGGATGGTGTGTGAGAATGCGTTATACTTGTTCGGCGAGTTTTTCCGACGCCTATTTCGACTTGAAAATGCGAAAGCGGAATGGTGGTGCGATGAATGCGCCGATGAACTGTGATGAAGCTAGCAGTCGACCGCTCTTGACGGTGCGGCTGTCATGCGTGCTTCGATCTTTTTTTTTTTTTTTGCCTCCGGAGGATTTCGTCTCCACAGGTAGTCGGCCTCTCATAACTGACGGTGAGCAAGTGCGTGCGTCAAATGGCTGAACTCAACTACTGCAAAGTTGGCGCTGAAGGGTGGTTGGGCTCCGCAGTGCGCCCAAAGCAAAAGGCGGAGGCGAAGGCGACATACAGTACAAAACGAATGAAAACGAGCGAGGTTGGTAGTGTACGCTCCACCGCGTTGCTTTTCCCCGTGCTCGTTCTAACTGAAGCATTTGTGTGTGAGACGTTCGTGTGGACATAAAAGTTTATTTTGCCTCTGCTCCGCGATCGATCTTTCTTTTGTTTCTGTTTCCTAAAGAAAAATAAACAAAGTCCCGATTACACTGCTTTCGATATGATTTCTCCACGCATTTAGGACCATCACACAGTACCTTGACATCAGACGATGCGCAAAAGCCGGCACTATAGCCGTGGAATCTGCTGTTTTACTGAAAATCGGCATTTTTACGGTTTATTTACCTCTGCCAGCGCGCCCTCGCGGCCAAAGAAGCTACCCACCAGAGCGTTTATTTGCAAAACTGTAGCTGCTTCTTAATTTTTTTTATGACATTGAACATTAAATGCGGCTTCTTGGAAATATAAAACTTTAGTTAATTTATTCACACGCTATATCTATAAAAAAAAGTTAGCAAACGGCTCCTTGACGTGCGAATAAACCTGTTGTGAAAATAAGCGGCCCCGGGCGGCACCCTGGCGATCATTGGTTGATTCCGATTTTCGCCACGCGTTGACGTCTCGCCGTGACGTCACGGCGTCATCGTTTTGACGTCACGCTCTATAACTTTAGAGCGAGAACCGTAATTCGGCCCCTGATGTTTCATCAGACGTCATCCACTGGCCATAAGGCGTTCAATCTAGTTGTTCGCTTGGCAGAGTTGTTCTAGGATCACATATAAGCCAGTGTAGCGTGCCAGCCTTTCCTGTTGCAAGCCGCGCATTATCATTGGTAAAGTGACGGAATATAGCATAAAAAGTCACACTTGGTGCGCTGCAGCGGTGGGAAGAGGGAACATCTAGTGATCAAGATGGTCCACACAAAGAAAAATCAAACTTTTGCCATCTTGTCGCTGTTGGAGAGGAACCAAATGGTCGACATTGACCGCCACAGAGTAAGCAATCCGGAAGCTAAACTTGTAGGACTTTTGTGACTCTTACACTTAGGGCAGGTGGCCACATACTGTTGAACCATGTGAACCACCGCCGCTAGTAGAATCGCTCCTAGCTGCGGTGTATTGTTCTCGCAGGTCCCATGTGTTCCGAAGTTGCATCGTCATGCCTGATGCATAACACAGAAAGACGAAGGCTTTAAGATATTACCAGAAGAAACCGACGGCCGGCGCCTGAGTAAACATTCTTGTATAGCTAGCCATTAGGTAGACACCACTGGCTATGTGAGGTTGGCTTCTGAGCAGCATTAGAAAACGGCTCCAGGTGCTGGTCGCTGTGTTGCTCTTGTCGGAAGGTGCGAGTATCGAGAAATCTCGTAGAGAAATCAGCGATAAGTCAGCGAGAAGTGAATTGTCCGCGTCACATTCTGCCGTGGCAAGTGGCAACGGGAGAGGCAGATTGCACCTGCGTGCCGGCGGTCAATCTTGCATGAAATGGTACTGTCGTATTCTTGCAAGCAAAGTGCCCAGCGGTCAGGTGACCAAACGTATCACAGAGATTGAGTAATCAGCACAGGGTATGATGATCGGTTACTACTACGAAAGACAATACGTAAAAGTAGCAGCCAAATCTCTGCACCTCAAAAACCGCGGGGCACTGCTGCTTAGTGTGGGTGTAGTTGCGCTTAGTCTTGCTTAGATTCGCACTGGTATAATCAAACACATGTTCGTGGTCGTCATAACTCTGAACGTAGACTGCGTCTGTGCCTTACCACATGCGCCAGTATGCACATCTATTGGAACAGGATGGTTGCAGTGCCATAGCATAGAATGCGATATAGTAGGGAAGACCAGCTGCACACGGACTTGCACTGTAATGGAGTGCCTTTATGTATTATGCTCGTGAGTGGATAGGCGACTTCTGTAAAACGAGAGATGAATCGTCGGAAATATGACCACAGTCCGAAACAAAATGCAGCTCTCCGTCATATTCCGAGGTTGTTAAAACGCGGCAATGACATACTGTTGCGAAGATCAGGCCGGTCGCTATCACCACGGACGAAGTGACCAACCACCAACGCCTGTCGCCCTTCAAACTTACACTTCTTTGAATTCAGAGCGAGGCCATGTTGGCGCAAGCAGTCCAGCACGAGCATTGGACGGTCGCTTTGCTCTTTGAATGTCCGGCCAATGACGCCACATAGCACATATAGACGTCCCATTTAGATATAGGTTGAATGGCGCCCATGAATATCTTAAAATGTTGCAAGCGCATTGCACAATACGAAGGGCATACCATTAAATTCTAACAGTCCATCGGAGTGATGAAGGCGATAATCTTGTTAAATGCTCGTGCATTGGGATGTGCCATTATCCGGACCGCAGTTCGACAAATTAAAATAAATATATAATACAGAGACCAATCTGTGCATGGCGTCATCATTGCTGAACAGTTGTTTGACGTCCTTTTTGTGAATGAATTCAGGCCACGGTAGTTTATGCAAACTCGCCATGTAAGACATTTCTTCCTCGCAAGAATTACAGAAGCCCCCCAAGGACAGCACCACTCTGAATGACACCCTGTTTCAACATTTAAAAAACTTTCTCATTTATTACCTTGGCTCGGACGGCGACGCACGGAACTGGTTTTGGTGAATTCGGTGTGCATACCCTACGTCAATGCGAGACTGATGCGGGACCTAAGAGAGGACAGTCAACTGGTGGCCTTCGAGAAATGAAAAACAGATGAATCCTTGAATACCAGATCTTCCAACGCATCGCGTTGTGTATAATTACGAAAATAACTAATATAGCGCAATGAGCATTCATTGAGAATGCTGCAAGACGCCGCTCGGGATTATCTGTAACCAAGCCCACTAATATTAGTATATTTTCACTAAAATAAGGAAACTTCATTCCAGCTGCTTAAACACTGGCTAAGTGGAAACTTTATTAGTCCACTATCGCTTGCGGCCCTTGGCTACCGACACGGAAGAATGAGGGACCAGATTATATGTCTTCGCGTGTTTAAAGTGGCGACGCCTCGCGGTCGCACTAATCATGTCGGGTGCACGGCGAAGAGTAAAAATCGGAGCGAATTGCGTAGATATTAGAGATACAATGCCATTGTCATCCACACAAAGCACATCATCACAAACAAAACTTTCCTGGGAGAACTCAAGCGGAAGGCAGCCGGGCAGTTTGTTATCGGTCGACAACTACACACTCAAGTACAAGTCGTCAGCAGACAACCCAGCCGGATTGCTTTTCACACTTGCCATTGCAAGGCAGGGATGGCGAAGCACCGGAAAATACATTCTACGTTCTCCGATTCCACTCGCTTCCAGTGAATTGCCGTGACGTAGCACGCGAGACAAGTCGTGTCCCTATACTCAAAGCAGTCATGCAATACGATTTGAGCGGGTCGTCAAATCGTGGTCCCAATGACGAACTGAAGCCATTTTGCTACAAACGTTTGGAGTTGTCTTTGCAGCAAGGATTACTGGTCGTGGGAACTCGGGTTGTCAGTCCTGAGCGCTTCCAGTAGTTCATGCTTGAGACTCTGTACCAGGGGCACCATGGAATTTTCAGGACGAAGGATTTAGCGAGAAGCTATGTGTGGTGGCAAACAGTTGACAGAGACATGGAACAGAATGAGCGCATGTTAGTCTTATCAATCGCAGCGGAAAATGCCGTTCCCTGCTCCGCCTCATCCCTAGGCCTGGCTTAGTCGGCCCTGGGAAAGAGTGCACGTCGACTTTGCAGGCCCATTCAGAGGGGCGACATTCTTTATAGTCACAGACGGTCATTCTATGTGGCCAGAAGTGTTCGAAACGAAAGATGCATCCGCAAAGAAAACCATTGGTCGTCTTCATGAACCTTTCTATTGTTTCGGTTTTCCAGAGACGCTTGTATCGATAAAGGCTGAAAATTCATATCGAACGCGTTTCAAAATACACGCGCAGCATTGATACTTGCCATGCCCGAACAGTGCCATATCATCCATGCAATAAATCGGCTGAGCGCTTTGTGCATTCACTGAAATCAGCATTACGTAAGAGCCCTTTCGTAACCCTACGTTAAGTTATCTCAGATTTTCATTCGGCATACCGCTACTCTCCTCATACAACCACCGGGAAAGTTCCTGCACTACTCATCCTTTGCAGACCTCTTTGCACAAGATTAAATCTTGTCAAACCTTCAATCCAATCAAAGGTGTCTGCTAAGCAGCTCGACCAAACCTTAAGGTGTAAGTCGAGGTATAACAAAGAGCACTCTTTAAGGTTGATGATAGTGTACTGTACTGTCATTTGAACGTAGTTGTCGGCAAAACGACATTAGTAATAACATTGTCTTAGAAGCACGTGTTATGCAGTATACACCAACTAATGGGTCTTAAGTAGCGCATTTCAGAGAGCTATGACAGCTCCCTAAACATGAATTGTGTAGTCGCTGAGCCTAATTGTCTAAAAGCATTTTCCAGATGCGGAAAAAATACCTGGTTGGTTTGGTTGGTTTGCCAGGTTTTATTGTCTCAAAGCGGCTCAGCCTATGACAGATGCCGTAGTGGAGGACTCTGTAAATGTTGACCACCTAGGGTTCTTTACCATGCACTAGACATCGCACAGCGCACCGACGCTTTGATTTTCGCCTCCATCGAAAAGCGGTAGCCGAGGCTGGGATTAAATCCCGCACTCTTGGGAACCGTAGTCGAGCGCTGTAACTACTGCGCCACCTCGGCGGGGTGAAAAAAACATTTCATGAGTACTAGTGATACAACCAAATTTTGAGGCCACCGTGCTATGGAGTGTTTTATAATTTCTAAACTAGAGCCGCCCCTGAGTAAGTTTGGTAGGTGAAAGATTAGTATAGCTCATGACTTCCGATATTAGACAACATGCTAGAGCTTTCTGAGCTCGCCTAATCTGTCCCGCGACTTGCTGCCTTTGTGGCAAGAAATACGCTTTGTGAAAGACACCTGCGGAATGGACCGTGTCGTGATGCCGCTGGTTTCATTCTCGAAAACTCTTCTCGGGAGAATTCTACCCAACGTTGACTGCGTACTGTTACTTCAATTTTCTGAAAAGTGCTTCCTCTAGTCTAGATTCTAGACAATATGGCCAGAAAATCTTCGAAATTGAATTTGTTGTTTTTTTAACAGCAGCCGACATGCAGCTTTACATGTGATTCTGGCACGCGTATTAATTTTGTATTCTTGGTTTGTTAATGCTCGATGTAGCGAGAAACACATTTATCAGTTTCTTTGTAGCGCAAGATGCTCCGAGATCTGTCTCGAAGGTTCCGACCAGTTGCGTATGTTTCTACAATGTTCCAGGTTGTGCTAGTAACAGTTTGTGATGTTATTCAGATGGTTCGGAGCCGCCTCTACATTGAGCGCTGATGTGTGCGGCAGGCCTCCTTAGTTCGACGATCGACAAGTACGTTTGTTGCTATTACCGCCGCCGAGTTGCTTAGTTTGTTGGTGGGCGCAAGCCAACCCATTGAATAGTTGATTTCAGTACCATCAAGCCTGTGTCTTTTAGTGTCTACTGCCTTGTCACCACTACGTGACATCTGATGTAGGTGCTGCCTTTGATCCTTCAAGCGAAGACCCCAGCCTTGTTCCTATTGCCCTGGGGGACCAGCCTACAGATCACCGAGCCAGCCGCCGACTCCAAAACCTACAACCCGAACACGGTCCGCTGCCTCACACCGTTGCCTGCTGCCTCACCCCCGTCTGCTGCCTCACCCCGGAAGGCATTAACTTTGGATATGGCCCAGTCAACTGCACCAGTCGTCTTCGTGCAGCCCCGGGGTCCCCCATCTTCCAACGACTGCCCAGTGAAGATGCGGCAGTCTGGATGGACATTTTCCACCGTGTGACAGAAATCAACGGCTAGAACGATGCTGCGAAACTCAGGCAAGTCTACATTGTTCTTCAAGGACATGCCCGAGTTTGGCTCGAAAATCACGAGACTTCGTCAAAGGATTTGGAGATATTCAAAGCAGAGTTTTTGATGGCCTTTGCAAGTTCTGTTGGTTAGGCCCTCCTCGAATCAAGACTTTACCTCCCAAATAAGCCCTCCTGGTCTACGTAGAGAGATGAAGGGCTTCTTTCGCTGCGCCGACAATAAAGTTGACCGAAGGTGAGAAAGTGAAATTTTTAATGTGAGGCGTTAAAAAGTCTCTTTTTGCAGGGCTTGTCAGAAATCCATCCAAAACCGTGGCGGAATTCGAAACTGAAGCGTCTACCATTGAGAAGACGTTGTATACCCGATAGCGCCAGTGCGAGCGACCACTTCAACCGGTCTACTCAAGCTACTGCCCCAGCAAATCTGCAAGCGGAGAGAACCTTCGGGACCTCATCCGGAAGATCTTTCGAGAGCAGCTCCACCGATTACTACCGCCATTCCAACCACCCCAGGTGGCGACGCTCGCGGACATCGTCCGTGAAGAAGTCCAGCAGGCGCTGGGTGTTCCGCAAGCGACGGCTGCGACTCTTCCAGCAGAAGAGGCAACAGCGATGAACTGCGCTGCTGCATTACGACGCCCTGCGCCCCGACTTGATGACTTTCCAAGCCTTCGCCGCTACCGTCCTGTTCCTGAAAACCGCCCCTTTGGCCCCCGCCCGCAAAGCCTACCAACGACTCACCAGCCTCAGGAAGTGCGACTCCTGGAGGATTGTGAAACGTCGCTCTTAACGTTCTCGACGGAGAATTCACCGTACTGCCCCGATCAAGCGTCATCGTCCCTGTGGTTACAACAGAAGTCGAAATCACGGAAGGGGTTGTCAAAGGAAAACTCAGTTGTTACTGGATAGAGGACTTGGCATTGCCACAGGCATTATCCGTTTCCGTCATGGAGAAGCTCATGGGCTGTTTACGAACTTCACCGACGAATACTGATGAAAACTGTTTAGAAAGCTGCTTCAAGCTTTTCTATTCATCAAGCGATACACACAATGAGTTCTCAAGGTCTAGTTGGCTAGAAAGTTTTGAAATATGTTTAGCAAATAATTTTTTGATTCACAAATATAGGCAGAATGAAAGTCAGCTATGATTACCTACATTATTTTTAATCCCACACTTATTCAAGACACATGAAAGCGCAATTAAGACAACCTATTTTCTTACCTCCTTAATAACGTTCGACAGGCTCGCTTTTAAAGCTCCGTATATACCTGTATCGCGAAGCGTTATCAAAGCTGCGGAACTACCTCACCTCGGTCACGCTCAGCACTTTTATCCTTTCCACTTTGGTAAGGTGGATTAATAAAGGGCGTTGTGCCAGCTGCCACCGCGCAATTTCTTTTGTTTCCGTTATCATGGAATGAAGCTGTTTCGTCTGAGCTATACAGACACAGTTGTCTTGCTTCAAACACAACATAGTGGCGACGTGGAAGGCGAGTCTGCGCTTGTGTTGCGCGCACTGAACACTTTCGCACAAGAGCAAGCATTGGAGCATTCACAACAGTGGGAACGTCTTTATCATGACTATTTTAGGGCAGTTGAGCATTTTGATGATTGTACGATGGATTGGTTTTCGTAATACGACTGATTAAAAACATATTTGGTGCTACCAAGATAGCGGAAGACTTAAAAGTAGATGTTCTCTTGAGTTCGATCGGCCCTAAACCCAACGCAATTCATGTCGCTCACTGTTCCGGATAAACCATCTTCTAAATCTTGTGCGATGTTCGTAATGCTATTTCGCAATCGCTTGTGTCTGAAGCCGTAATTCATTGGCGGAAGAGCAAACTTTCACCGCAGGTGACAGAAAAAACCCGAAACCATATCGGAGTTTGTGGCCGATAATAAGATGCCTAGCTCAAAGATGTGATACTGACAAGTTTATGGATCACTTACTGCGCGACCGTTTTTTTAGCGGTTTGCAGCACGTTGATATCAAACGGCATTTACTTGTCGAAGATATAGAATGCCCTGAATTTCCCAAGAGCTCTCGGGCGTGCCTCGTCTTTTGAAGCAGCAATCCGAAATGCGACAGAAACGCACGTAGTGCACGAACGGAATGCGGACATATATAAAATGTCCAGCTCAAAGCCAACATTTTAAGAAAAATCAGTGCCTTGATGTCGATGAGGCTTGCTCAAACACAAAGCTGCATCCAGTGCACTTTCGCAAGCAAGCTATCGTAGATACCGAAAAAAGGTACACATTCAACAAGCTTACAAAGGTCGTCCAAGACGTGTGAGAGCACTCACAGTAAGACAAAACACAGGCAAAATAAACTGCACTGAACGATGTCGCCTTATAAACACGTGCAGCGCCTTTATGGTGACAGTCAATGTTAATAGTGTACTTACTGTTACAGATGGAGCTGGACATCGGAGCTGTGTTGATAATTTGGCGCACACCACTTTTACAGACCTGAAGGCATTTTACAGACCTGCACCCGCAACGGATCAGCCTGCGGCTCGGCACGTACACAGAAGTAATCACACCTTTTAGAGTGCTTAAAGTCAACGTGGAAACGAACGGCAAAAGCAGCATCTACCGCTCTAGGTGTTGCCACAACACGAGCGCCCGCTTCTGTGAAGGGAATGAGATTCAGCCTGACCGGAGCCGCATCTTGAACTGAATGCCGTTATGAGTTTGCCTGGTGTGACCGAAGAGTCGCCAAAGAATCTTGAGGCCCTGCTGCGAAAGTACGGGGAACTGTCCGAAGAAGGCATGGGCAAGATAGATGGTAAGAAAGGTATCATTTATTTTAAAGGCAGTCAAGAGAATATATTGTTTAAAGATTCCCAAAGACGCGAGATTGAATCGCGGCCTTGGCGGCCGCTTTTCTCGATGTCAGTGCACGTTAAGGAACCCCAGGTGGTCGAAATTTCCGGAGTCCTCCGCTGCGGCGTCTCGCATAGCCTGAGTCGCTTTGGGAAGTTAAACACCACAAACCAAACCAACCATATTGTTTAAGGAAGGACGGTGCCGTGTGTGCTACGCAGGACAGTAGAACAGGAACTTGTGTAGCTAGACAATACTTGGCGTTATATCATCAGTGGCTAGCAGCACGTTTGCTCTGCTGGTTTTGCCGGTCGTTAAAGCAAATGGTTTGATAAGACTGTGCGATGACTACAAGGTAACGTGAATCCAATTCCAGACACTAAGCAATATTCGTCTCCAAGAGCAGATGAGCGTCTTGCCATCCTTCCGGTAGGAATGCACTTCTCTAAACTTGAACTGAACCGAGCTTACCAGCGGCTAGGAATGTACGAATGGTCAAAGGAATACTTGACGCTTAATACACGCAAAGGGTTGTGGGTCGTGAAGATCCTACCATTTGACATGGCATCAGCTCCTGCCATCTTTCAAAGGATCATGAGTCGTAGGGGTTGAATGTTACATTGATGACACCTTCGAACGCGAAAGACTTATGAAAAGCCCCTGCGTAACCGCGAAGCTTTTCTCAATCGCTTGTCGGAAAAGGGCGTTAAGGTGAAGACAAGTAAATGCAGTTCTTTAAAATCCAGCTCCAATTATTTGGTCACATTTAAGCGCTTATGGCATGCGCCCAGCCGATGATAAAGTGGCAGCTACTTCAAAGGCACCAAGGCCAAATGACAAGCATCAACTGCAGTCCCTGCTTGGTGTAGTTGACTAAAATGAATAGTTTATTCCAAACCGATCCAGTATAATCGCGCAGCTCAACAGGCTTTTAAGAAGTAATGTACCCTGGCTGTGGAGCAGGGAATGCAATGCCCAATTCCTGGAAATTAAGAAGCTTCTATTCACGTGACCCGTGTTTACACTCTACGATCCCGGATGCCACTACAGCTGTCTTGCGAAACATTAGCATACGGCATCTGAGCTGTGCTCTCTCAAGTCCTACCAAATTCTATGAGCAAGAATATTGCTTGTGCGTCAAGAACATTAATTAAGGTAGAGGCTGGCTACAGCCAAATTGAGAAATAGGCACTCGCCTTAATTGTTGGCGTGAAAAAATTCACTACTACATCTATGGCCGTGGCTTTGTACTTGTAAGTGATAATAAAGCATTGCACATTATTCTCGGGCCCTAAACAGGCATTGCTGCGTTAGGTGCAGCGAGATTGCTGCGTTGAGCAGTTTTGTGTTCGGCCAACACGCTGAAGTAAAAGTCGTCAACAGAAAACTCACTCGGATTGCTTTTCACAACTGCCTTTGCAAGGCAGTGATGACGAGGCATCGGAAGATAACGTCTATATTGTCGTTTCGACCAGCTTACAGTGCACTGCCGTGACACAGAATGCGAAACCAGTCATGACCCTATATTCAAAGCAGTGATGAAGTACCTTTCGAGCGGCTGGCCGAATCGCTCTCCGAATGACAAACTGAAACCATTTTTCTTGAGAAATTTGGAGTTGTCATTGAAGTGAGGATGGCTGGCGCTGGGAACTCGTGTCGTAAATTCTGAGCGCTTCCAGTTGTTCCGATTTCAGAAGCTGCACCATCGGCACCCAGCTGCACAGGGGACGAAGGAGTTGGCGAGAAGCTATGTGTGGTGGCCAACAGTTGACAAGACATCAAACAAAACGTGAGGCGTATGTCAGTCATGCCAATCGCAGCAGAACATGATGTGCCCTGCTCTGCTTCATCCCTGGGCGTGGCATAGTCGGCCCTAGGAATGAGTTCACATCGACATCGCAGGCCCAATCAGAGGTGCGATGTTCTTGGTAGTCATTAACGCTCATTCTATGTGGCCAGAAGTGTTCGAAATGAAAGATACATCCGCAGAGAAAAAGATTGGCCATCTTCATATACTTTTCTGCAGTTTCGCTTTCCAGGGACGCTTGTATCGGGCAACGGTTGACAATTCATATCGGACGCGTTCTCAAAATACATGCGCAGCGTTGATACTCGTCATGTTCGAACAATGCCATATCATCCATGCAATGAACAGGCTGAGCGCTTTCTGCATTCACTCAAATCAGTATTGTGTAAGAACCCTTTTCGTACCCCTACAATCAGCTATCTCTGATTTTTTTTTTTGGCTTATCGCTACAGTCCTCATACAACCACCGGGGAGAATTCTTCACTACTCCTGCTTGGCAGACACTTTCGCTCAAGGTTAGATCTTGTCAAACCTGCAATCCAATCAAACATGTGTGCTAAGCAGTTTGCCGATACCTTAAGCCGTAAGTCAAGTCATCACAGAGCGCAGCTTTAAGTTTTCTGATAGTGTAAAAATCAGGGGCTTCAGACGGGGATAAAAATGGTTTTGAGTGGCGATTTTGATGAAAATTGGTCCGGTCTCATACTGCTTGAATGTTGTAACTCCTGGAGGTTGAGAGCCCTGGGTTTGCCATAAAAATCACATCGCCCGAGTGGCTCCGGAAGAAGACATATCTGCTTCTCTAGAACCAAACGTTGAACCTGATGAGCAGGTGGAGATCTGTATCCCCGTCAACACGCCTGACTGCAAGCCCGCCATTCAGATACAAAATCTGTGGAACAGCGGTACCGAAATCAGGAGAGGAGACCATCCGACCGCTATGTACCATGAAAAGGGCTCTGTTTTGAACTTTGTAAATAATATCATTGGGAAGCGGTATCGCGAAGCGTTATCGAAGGTTTGGAGTCACGCTCTCTCCGCTTACTCTTGCCGCTTGTGTTAGGTGGCTTATAAAACCGCGTTGCGCCAGCCACCGGAGCACATTTCTTTCGTTTTCATTATCATGGAATAACTCCATTCTGTCTCAGATATGCTGCCTCAGTTGTCTTGGTTCAAACACGGGCTCTTGATATATGAAGAGTAGTTCTTCCAACACCACATGCTGTTGTAGGAGTTACATTTGCCTGGCAGACACCCGTAAATGGCAAATGTTTCCGCCATTTCCATTTCATGTATATATATACAACAACAGAGGATAAAAGTATCAATCAAATGCGCTTTCATTAACTGCAGAAACCGAACACAATACCTTCAACTTTCACAGCAACGCCGAGATTTTTAATTTATGATCAATCCGTTTTCATTCCCAAACAGAACGGCTTGTTTCTTGACAGGATGACTTTTATGGATGGAAACTTTACCAAAAATGTTTTTAGGTTGTGCTTCTGTGATTTAATAAAACAAAACTAATATAAAGTTATATTTTACGACATTTAGCTCTTTATCTGTAGAGGGTCTTTTGTAAAATGGTCATTCGCAAATTTTAGCAATTGAATAATAAACGTTTCACAGGCCAGAGTTTCGGACTCACATCATTACCTGTTAACGCTCAAACGCCCCTGAGATTATTATCAGACGACATATTTTTGTTCTACCTGAGACGGTCGTCTCTATTTCCAATTCTGTTCATTGGGTCTCGTGTATGCCGTAATTCGGTAGTCCGTTCAACCTTGGTGGCATGATCGTTAGATCCCTCACAGATAGCACTAATAATTCCTCACAACAACCTCGAAGCGCGTAAACTCGAGGGTTTCCAGCGAATTATAATGGGCACACATATCCTTTTTATTATTCAGCACACTATACCGGCTACCATTTTAGGATATAAGTCTGCCATTATCGGCGAAGCTCACCTCCATTAATAGTCATTTGAACTCACTACATGTAAATGTATATGCTGAATTATGTATAGAGAAGGCCTTTCAAAGTTCTTAGGAATAAAATTATTCTGAATGAGCACTTCACTTTCTATTTAGATTTTAGGCAAAAGAAGCGCGACATATTCTTTGTGATAAGGCTTAATGAGAACACGCCTCGATAACTTACCCAATATATTTTAATGTATTATGTGTGAAATTTTTCGCTCCATTTCAATTTATCTAAACTAGCAAATATAGGTATGAAACGCATTTTCCGTTACCTTCTCTTTATCGTTAACGCTCAGAGTATGCAAAGAATTAGGGTGTTCTCGTTAGGCGTGCATATCTTCTCGTCAGGCGTGCATGCTGAATTCTATCATCAAAATATTTTTTGTAGTACCGCATTTATGCCTGTTTTTTTATAGCATGACCCTTGCACCGTTCAGTCTAGGCAGTGACCTTGATTAAGTGACCAATTACTTTGAGCCAATAGGTGGTCTTTAATTTTTATTAACAATTCGCCATTCTTGCAACTTGTCCCACTTACGTCTATTGACATTGATAACGTTGTTGTGCTAATCTTGCCTTCTTATCACCTTCTAATCCGTGGAAACGCTTTACCCCCTACCCTGGATCGGTTTTAGCATGGCACACACTTGTCGCTCCTTTGAACACTCCCACTAAGCGGATTGTGCTGACCGGAGAGACATGTTTTTCTCGCGCCCTGGATATTTAGCGGATCCCTCACCTCCATTACCGCCCCATCTTCGTCATCAGCACCTTCTTCCAATGCTGGTGGTGGGTGATAGTGCTGCGTTCTGTTCAGCACCATGTATCCGGAACTCCCTGCTTCTCACTACAAAGCATTGCAAAAATTACGCCGCCAACACCAGGCCTCCTTTGACGTTACTTGCGTGTCTTTGGGTCGAACTGCTTCTGCACAGCATGGTATTATGGACTTGGTCTCAAGTAGAGCACGGAGGATACAAGAAGGAAGAGGGAGAAGTGTGCGCGCCCGTTCAACGTTAGTATTGTGGTACCTATGTTGCTTCCCGCTGGCCGTGTGTACCTAGCGTACTGAACCGGCTGGAAGGTCTCGGTCGCGACGCTAAGGGCGTAACATCTTCTTCTTCCTCTTCCTTCTTCCCTCCTCCGTTCTCTGCTCGAGGCCAAGTCCGTAACAGTATCATTAGCCGAGGTACTTCTATTGTTGGCGTCGCCTTTAACATGTTTTTTTATCAGAAGGAACAACCATCGAAGATAATAAGAACGATATGCTCCAACAAGAAATTATTAGATCCTCAGCTAGCCCCTGGTCCTGTCGGTGGTCTCCGTCAAAAAAAAAGGACAGGTAAGTGCGTTTTACTTTTAGTTACCGCATACTCAACAATGTCTCTCACAAAGACATTTATCCTATGCCACGGAGTAATGACTCCCTCGACAGTCTTCAGGGCCCCGATTATTTATCAGCCTTGAGTTTGCGTGCCGGAGACTAGAAGATTCAGATGCATGCAGCCGACAAAGAAAAAAACGCATTCGCTACTCCACAAGGGCTTTGCGAATAAAAAGTCACTCTTTTTCATTTTTGTAATGCCGTAGCTTAAGTGAAAAGCATGCATATGCTACCTGGACAGCATAGTTAGCTTCCCTGCTGCTTTAACTGATTATCTATGCCGCCTTGACCAAGTACTGCCTTGCCTGGCATCCGCCCCTATTGTAAAAACCAGCGTCTCCCAGCGTCTTCCAGTGCGAAACCAGTAATATTTTCGCGCTTGTTTTGCACTGCACCTGCTGGGCACGCTGGAGGTCTGCGATATTCACTGGATCAGTAACGGGAAGACACTAGTTGCACTGGTACGATGGGAGAAAAACACAGGAATTAGCTTTTTGACGCTGGGTGTGTGTCACTGGCATCCACGATGCACTGGGAGAAGCACTGGGGCCGCACTGGTCCCAGTGCCCCAGTATAGCCGGTGTGGCGTGCGGCGTCGACCGGAGTAGCATCCCAACATGGCAACAGCGTACTCGCAATCGACCATCGGGCACATGTGAAAAATATGGTTCAAGCAAGCGCTTTTTGCTGCGAAGGCGTTGCCCACCTGTAAGAAAATAAAGGCAGTATCTTTTTTCTAGTGTTTCCATGTTTCGATAGGTCGTTTCGAGCGTGTTGAGAGAGACCACGACCACCGCGCCTCTGATCTTTCATGACAGACTGACAATTAACATACAACTAAAACTGGAATTGAATAATGTGGGCTACCATGCATAATAAACTTCACAGCTAATCTTAAGGGCACTCTAACACAATGATCACTTCCAAAATGTTCAATGCTGGCTCAATCGCAGGCGAGCGTAGCCTGCACCACGGCCCAGTATAAACAGCATAAAGAACAAAATATAACGAGGAAGAGAGTAGTTTACCGAGCGATGGGCCCATGAGAGCAAAAAAAAAAACAACATACAGCGCTTGTAATGCATATTATTTTGGGTGTTTCTCAAGTTTTTGCGTTCTTCTTACTCTGAATATAAAGCAGCCTAGCCCTCGGTCATCGCAACACTTCCCGAAATGTTTACCTACAAATAAGGTTCAGTTACTCGCAAAATAGTATCGTCGCTGCTGCGCCCGCGGTATGGAAGCTTTGTCATCCTTTTTTTCGTGACGGTTTGTACTAAAGCTTCGTGTTCAGCGAAATTTACGCCCACAGTAGCAGAGCACCACCGAAGAGCCGGCATTGTGACCGTCATTTCGCATAAACTCTGCCTTATTTGGACTCCTCCGTCTTCGTGATGCATGTGCTCGCTACCGAGTGAGCCCAATTACAGGCAAGTGCACTCTTTATTCGGCCTTGTACGGCCTTTTGCCGCCTACGCCGGCCCACGGCCGTGCTAGGCCTACCCCCGGTACCCAATGCGCCGACAAGCCACGGCGCCGCAGCCATGCAAGTCGTGGAAGGGACGGAGCTGCCTCCAGAAGACTTCGAAGGCAAATGTTGGATACAGGTCAACAGAAGTCTACGTCGGCGAAAAGCAACTCGCGCAGAAGTTTCTCACATCCGGCAACGGACGCTACTCAAGGCAATGAGCCGAACGCGCGCGTTCGTAGGCCACCACGTCAACGGGCGCCACCGCAGCCACTCCTTTCGGAGGAAGACTTTAAAATCATCATACGCCCTTGTAGTGGTCTAAATCTTAAAGCCTGGGCCCAGGACAAGTGCTAGATACCCTACAAAAAACGGCGGGTGTTGATACTGCCGCAAAGCAGAAAGACCAAGTTCGACTCAACTACGACCAAAATTCCATCACAATAAGCACCCCAGCGGAAGAACGCTCAGCTCTGTATGCCAAGATCCAAGCTATAAAGTTTGGAGAAGTTAGCTACCAAACGGCCGCCTGCATGGCTGCCCCCGACCACTGCGCCAATGGAATCATTCATAACATTCCAGACTACGGCAACCAAGAAGACATCACTTCAGCCTCACCAACTTCAATGACGACTACCCCATCATAGAAGCCAGACGCCTCGGCAAGACTAACTCAGTCTCAGAAGGGGACAAGATCCCCTTTTGGATCAACTACAGAGGGGCACAGTACCGATTTCGAATCTTCAGAAAGAAAGTAGAGGCCTGCTCTACGTGTTATAAAATGGGTCACCGCGCTGACGCATGTCTGACACCTCAAGTACTTAAGTGCCCACGCTGCGGCCAAAACAACCCTCCGACCAATCCCGAATGCGAACCCACCTGCTTGGTGTGCGGCGGCCCGCACCTCACCGGTAGCAGCGTCTTCAAGAAGCGTTTCAAAATGGCACCAAAGAAAAAGAAGAACAAGGATAACCACGCCGAGACAGACGCTAACCAACTTGCATCTCGGAACGCGCTGCAAAACACCATCGAACGCCCATCACGGCTGCGGATCAGGAGCCGCTCGAACAGCAGAGGAAAAGAAAGCCTCAGCCGAGGCCATTCCCGATCCAAGTCCCGATCCACCTCAAGAAATGGCCGCAACAGGAGTCCGTCGCCGTCCTCCTACCCGCCCCTCCCTGGCCAGCGGACCCAGCTTGCCGAAAAACAGGTGAGCTGGAGACCGCGATCACCTTCGCTCTCTCAGGAAAACGCGGAGCTCAGAGCGCAACTACAGAGACAAAGCCTCGAAATCGCGGAGCTCGAACAACAGTTACAAATATTTCTCAAAAACGATCTTCCTCCCCAAAGGCATGACTCCCCTGCATGCCCCACCCAAACACCTATCATACCTAGACAGATCACCTTGCCGCCTTCTTCCATCTCCTCTACGCGCACGGCGTCACCTGCTCGCAACCCTCCCCCTAAGCGCAAAGCACAAGCAGAGGCTGACAATCCTACCCCTATGGACACCGATCCGATGGCTGTTTTAACTGCAGCCATCGAAGCCATGCAGGCTAGCCTATCCTCAATGCAAAAAGACAACACAGCCTGGATGACCAACCTATTCGACCGGTTGACAGAGCTCGAGCGGCGTCAAGGAGCACAAGAGGCGACCACGGCTCAAATGCAGACCCACTTAATGGACTCTTACCCCCCGAAATTACAGGCTCGGCACAAGCCGACCAGCGCCCACCCCAAACAGAACATGGCTGCACACAGTAATGAGATACATGTGTGGCAGTGGAATTGTCGGAGTTTCCGTGCAAAACGAGACAACTTTAACACCACCTACAAACACTTTCGAATGCCAACACTCCCATTATTATCGCCTTACAAGAAACACAGACTAAGACAAAACTTTGTAACTACACCACGCATGAACCAGAGGGAACGACACTACCACAGGTCGCCACACTGGTCCTTCGTAACCTAACGGCTACGGACCACCACGTAGAATTAAGGGATATAGACAGCCACCTAGTCGAGCTTCTCCCGAGAACTCGCACAGGCAGCAGCCTATTCGTTCTATATATATACAGCCCGCCCAAAGGCCCTGCAGCCCCTCTATTAGCAGCCCTCCGAAAGGCCATTTCTATTAGCGGTAGACACCCTTTAATAGTGCTCGGTGACTTCAATGCCAATCACACAAGTTGGGGTTACAAGACGAACTGCAGAAATGGCACTGCACTTTGGAAATTCATCCAGAATGAGGGCTTATCCTTAATTATCTAGACCACCCAACAAGGATAGGAAACAGTGTCCGAACTAACATCAGTCCAGACCTCACTTTGACTAAGAACATACCACACAGCCGCTGGAGCAACACGTACAACATCGGGAGCGTCCACTACATCATAAATACAGAAATTCACCTCAGTTCAGTAGCTCGATATACTCGGCGCCCCACAGAAATTGTAAACTGGGATAAATTCCGCCAGATTCGAAATTCAGCTCCCAAAACCATTGACGATCTCGACAAATGGGCTCATTGCCTCTCCCAGGATGCGGCATTAGCTACCTCCACAATCCCACTCACTATTGATACCGACATCGCAGACAACCGCGTCCTGCACATGTGGGAGGCCCACGCCAGCTTGCAAAAACAATGGTTAGCGAGCAAACATAACATAACACTCAGGATTCACATCGCAACACTCGCAAAAGAAATTGAAACCTATGCAGAACAGTTGGCACGCCAGCAGTGGGGTCAGCTATGCGACCGCATGAGCGGACATCTCTGTTTGATAAATATGTGGACATTTCTCCGTTGTCTGCTAGATCCAGATCACACCAAGAACAACCAGCGGAAAAATGTTAGTCGAGTCCTCCAAAAAGTCCCCCTACAAGATGACGCCCTTCTCGAAGCCTTAAAAGAACAATACCTATCTACCACTACTCGCATACCACTACCTGACTACCGAACCCCAAATTGGATGAAGACATTTCGCCATGGGAAGTACGGGCAGCCATGCACAAACTCAGAACGACATCAGCACGTGGGGGAGAAAAAATCACTAACAAAATGCTCAGGAACCTGGATGAGAACTCCATACAGGCCATTACAGACCTTTTCAACGAGTGCTAGCAAAATGGAATGCTCCCAGCGCAATGGACACATTCGAAAATCACCTTCGTTCCTAAACCAGGAAAACCTTGGGATCTCAAAAATCTCCGACCCATCTCTTTAACATCCTGCTTAGAGAAACTTCTTGAAAATGTGGTTCTGGCCCGCTTGCAGGTACACATGCACGAGAAAGACCTATTTTCCTACTCTATTATTCGATTCCGCAGCCATCTCTCCCCTCAAGACGTTATGTTACAGATCTTGGAAGAGAATCTACACCCCAGGAACGCTAAACGCACCAGGGCTATCTTGGCCTTGGATTTCACCAAGACGTTTGACAATGTTCACCATTCGGCTATTATGGCCGCTCTCTCGGATATTTCAGTGGGAGGAAGGACACACTCCTATGTAGCGGCCTTCCTTCGCACCCGAACGGCAGAGATAACATTCGGTTCACTATCTTCACCAACCTTACAACTAGGTAGCAGAGGTACACCTCAGAGTTCAGTCCTCTCTTCATTTCTTTTCAATATTACGCTCATTCCAATGGCAAAAGCCCTGACAGTTATCCCTCACCTCTCCCATCAATTCTGCGGGGATTACATTACTCTTTGGACATCAACGGGTACTGTCGGTCAAACGGAGGAGACCCTCCAGGCAGGGGTGGACATCGTTGCGGCGCATGCCGCGGCGGTGGGCCTCACCTGCTCACCGAGTAAATCAGAACTGTTGTTCTTGCACCTTTCAAAGTGCCGCACAGACATGGGTCCACCGCCTAATATTACAGTCAACATTGATGACCAACAAGTCCCCGAGGTTGATAAGGTGCGTATACTGGGCATCATTATTCAGAACAATGGCAAGAATACTGCCGCTCAGAAACACAATCCACCAGACCATGAGACTGCTTAAACGAATTGCGAACCGTCACCGGGGAATGCGGGAGCACGACCTCCACCGTCTTATACAAGCGTTCGTGGTGCGTCGAGTGGTGTACTCTCTTCCATATTTGTTTCTTTCCATAGTGGAGGAAGAAAAAGTAAATTCACTAATCAGGCAAGCCTAAAAAACGGCCCTACATCTACCCAGACACACGTCGAATGCCAGTCTGCTCCTAATGGGGGTTCACAATACCCTAGATGGGCTTAGCGAAGCCGCTCGCACAGCACAAGTTGAACGTCTATCATCCACCACAACAGGGAGGCATAATCTCTCGTCCTTAGGCTTTAATCCTATAAGCTCCCTCAGACTCATGCACTCAACCCCGAGAGAAATTCAATCTCTTTTAACAATCCATCCACTCCCGAAAAAGGTCCACCCGGTCTATCACCTAGATCGGTGAGAAGCTAGAGCCGCGGTGCTGCACAAACAATACCATGCTGATACCATTGCAGTTTATGTGGATGCTGCAGAATATGCTACTCATCAAGCCTTTGCCTTGAGCGTGGTTTCCAACACACTTCACCGTACAATTTCTGGTTCGGTTAAAGCTGCACCCTCGTTAGAGGCAGAAGAAGCTGCAATTGCATTGGCAATCTCCTCAACCACTGCCACTCTAATCTTTAGTGACTCAAAAACAGCAATCTAGTTTCGCACGAGGCAGGATTCACACGCCTGCTTTCAAAATTCTCAATTCTATTCAACCCCTGACCAGATCAGCTGAACTCCTATGGGTACCTGCTCATGCGGGCAACCCTGGGAATGAAGCTGCCCACAACACAGCTCGAGCGCACGTTAACCGAGCAGGGCCAGCTACAGACCCAGGCAGTGCACGCGAACGCCTGGTTACCTATAACGAAATTACTCTCCACTACAGGGAGCGACGACTCCAGTATCCACCCCACACCAATCACTATCTAAACTCGAGCAGGTGACCTGGCACCAGCTCCAGGCCCGTACCTTCCTATCTCCAGCACACCTTGCCCATATCCACCCCGGCCTTCTCTACCCTGTATGCCCCCTCTGCGGGGCACCCAAAGCAAACTTTCATCTCATCCTCTACATGTGCTCTGAGCTGTAGCCACCCCGAAATTTGCAACTAACAGACATAGAGCGATGGGAGATCGCGGTGTCCAGCTCGGATCCAGCTGCACAAAAGGAGCTTGTGGGCTGGGCTCTACGAGTGACTGAGAGCCACAAGCTCCCGGCCACCCTACGCGATATCGAGCCGACCCATCAAAACAATCAATAAGACTCAAGATTCAATAAACGTTTGTACCACCACCTTGGTAATTTTGCCAGCGATCTCGAACTCCACATGTTAAAATTATTCCTGCGCGCAAAATAGGGCACATAGGCATCGAGAGCATTAGTTGCAAGTCGTGAGAGCAGGCAGCAAGTTCCAATGATCAGGAAGTTCCAATTGTTACAGCGGGAGTGTCTGGCCACTGTAACAGGTTCACCAGTGAAGAAGACAAGGCCAATGTTGCTGTGCTCCCCGACGTCGTGTCGTTGGTGGCGTACCAGATTAATCATGTGTGGGCTGTAACTTTCAGTAGCGAGGATGCGACAAGAAACTGGCTGCCCTTAAGGAGACTGAGGTCAAGGGACGCGGCTGCATCGTCATTGACCCAGAACAGCAAGTTAAACTGCGTCTGCATTGGATGCTGCACGGAGTTCTCGATGAGGACATCCGCACTGCTTCCACGGCGTTTGGCGCCGTGACCGAGGTGATGCGAGAACGTTGGCGCGTTGCTGACATGACGGAAAAAGGATCCACTACGAGGACTGAGCTGCTAAAACTGAAACCAGGTATGAAGGTCGATGGCCTACCCGATCAGGTTCGAGTGGCTGGCGTGTTGGCCCTCGTGGTGGTGCTTGGGCGGCCTATGCAGTGCCTTCGTTGCGGTGGAACAGGCCACGTTCGCAGTGACTGTAAGGTGCCCAGGTGCTCCAAGTGCCGGCGCTGTGGACACGCGGAGTCCGTACCTACACATCGGCTATCGGACGTGTAGCGGCGAGCGACTCTGCGGAGCTCATGGATGTCGTCGAGGCAGAAGAAGCAACAAGTGGAGCTGAAGACGGGGGTAAACTGCCAGAGGCGGCGTTTGAGGCAGCGGGTTCGAGCAGCAACATATAACAGATAAGGCCAGAACAGAAGATTTGGCGAGCTTAGCAGAGCCTTTGGATGTCGACGCAAAGGTTCCTAGCGACGACCGCGAGAATTGACGCCCGCGCGACTGTCATCACCGCGGCGAAGCGTCCGCGTGCCGAGACCAAGATCGACGACGACACGGTGGCAGAGCACAGTGCCGAGGAACCACCGGCGAAGGCACCTTAAACACGGCGTTCCAGTCTGCGCTCGCGGACCAATACTCTGACAGACGAGTGTTCCAGTCACAAGCCGCCTGATAAACAGAGGCAAGCGCCGGATGCTACCGGCGGTGCAGGCAACGTCTAGCGACATGCTAGACACGGGAGTAAGCATCGTGCTTTTAATCTCTTCTTCGTATTCAAAAATGGCTTCTACATCTGCGCGTAAAGTGGCCACCCTAAATTTTAGAGGTTTGGCAGGTAAACGGAAACACAGCCAGCTTTATAAGCTTTTAATGCAGTACGGTATAGATATATTGGCTGTGCAAGAAACGAAAGCAGACGGTGATGAAGAGACCGAGAGTATGATGCGACGTTTCACGTCTAGGTTTTTTTGCGGTCGTCAGTCACGCTTAAAAAAGGGGAATTGCGCTAAAAAAAACACGGACGAGAAGAGGACATGGACGGGACGCTGTTGGCACATCGGCTGGTTGTGTTATTTTTGTAAAGAAGCTGCCCGGCCTAGAGGTGCAGGCGCATCATTCGTACATGACGGGACGATGCGCTTACCTCGAGTTTTCGCTAAAAGGCATTGAGTGGCGAGTTGTGTGCGTGTATGCGCCCAATGTGGTTTATGACCGTGCCGTGTTCTTTGAAAATATCGGAGATAGCCTTCGGACGGAGAGATGGCTTGTAGTTATGGGGGATTACAACTGGGTGTTCTAAACGCGCGTGACAAGACAAGCAAGCAGCCGTGCTTTCCGTGACAGGAGCACTGAAGTGCTGTTAAGAATAATTGACATCTATAACCTGGAAGATGTTGCAAAGCGTCTGGAGGGAGAACGCCCAGTAAAGTATACGCGATTCCAGGGCTCAAGCCATGTACGGTTAGATCGCATCTATGCCTCCGTCGATATCATACCACAATGCAACAGGTATGAAGTAGCACCGGTGTCGTTTTCAGACCATTGTATGGTTCAATGCTGCGTAGGCATTGTAAAGCGTAGGAATCGTTTTTCGTGGGAAATGTGGAAGTTAAACAACAAGCTACTTGAGCATGAATTTTACAGTCGAGCAGTAAGAGAAGAAATAGCAAAAATAGATCCACGAAAAAAACATGAAGGTTAGGCAGCAGTGGGAGCCCTGTAAAGAAGGCTTTAAAATAAAGCAGTTGAAAGATCTGCTGTTATAAGTCACGAAGAGAAACAAAATGAAGTGCAGTTAAGGACACTGCTTCATAAAATGGTAAAACAGGAAAGCCGAGCACCGGGTGAATGGATGGAGGACATAAGGAAAACCAAACAAAAGCTAGAACTCATTGAGGAACAACGTTACCGGAGAGCGCAAGGGCAAGGGCTGAAGACACAGCTTCAGGCTAAGCGCCAACGAAAAGAGCGCTCGGTTTAGAAAAGGCCCGTGCTGGAAGGAATCACATCGAAGAAATAGAATGGGAAGGGTTATTATCAACAGACATGAGTCATATCAAAATGGCGTTTTCGGAACATTTTCCAAACATCCGTTTTCCAGGCGCTCTTCGCATGACACCCGGTAGATGTTATTTTATGTAAGGATGAGTTTCTAGATGAGCTACCACGTCTCGACGACTAAACAAAACACAAATTAGGAATGGACATAACAGAAACGGAGGTGGAGCATGCAATTGATAAATTAAACCCCGGTAAATCCCCTGGACCGGACGGGTTCAGTGCGATTTTTTATAAACTACTTAAACACGAAATAGCCCGTGTCCTAACTGTAATCTTTAACGAAGCCTTCAAAGAAAAGGCTCTTCCTCCGTCATATGGGTCGTCCCACACTGAGCTCATTCCGAAAACAAATGAAATAAGTAAGTTAAGACTGGTTACTGCTTACCGGCCTATAGCGCTCACAAACGTGGAAGTACAAAATTTTTATGAAGGTTCTAGGGTGAAGGCTGCAGACCGTGATCAGAGAAATAGTTGGGCCTCATCAGACTTGTGGGATCAAAGGGCGCTTCGTTTTCACCAATATCCATAAAACGCGCAGTGTATTAGAACATAGTGATGACAGTAAGGGTCGGGTGGCCTTTCTCCAGATTGACGTAGCAAAGGCATTTGACAGTGTCGCTCACGAACTGTTGTTTGCCATTTTAGACCATGTGAATGTCGGTTCTGTTGTCCGCGAGTGCGTGGCGTTGGCGTACCGGAGCAGCACGACGAGATTGATTGTTAACAAATGTTTAGGGGACTCCATAAGTGTACAGCGTTCCGTACGCCAGGGCTGTCCCATCAGCCCTCTTTTATTTAACATCTATATAGAGACCCTTTGTTTGAAATTACTGAAGAATAATAGCATTCAGGGATTGAATGTACAAGCAGGCGAAGTAACTCTGTTAGCGTATGCAGACGACGCCGCTGTTTTTACCGATGATGAGGGGGCATATGGCAGGCTGTGAAGTGTTTGTGCGAATTCAGTCGCGTCACTGGTAGTGGAGTTAACTTGTCAAAATGCCTCGGACTTTGGCATGGAAGGTGGCCATCTACGCCTGAACGGTTTGCATGTGTGCCTTGGACGACGACACCAGATAAGTACTTGGGCGTTCCGCTTATGGCTTTCCGTGACAGTGAACAGTATTGGAGAGAGCAGGCTAAAGAAATAAAGGATAAAGCTGAAAAGTGGTGAGGGACCAACCTATCTATTTTTGCAAGGGCCACAGTTTGTAATAGTTCTTTATCAGTAAGCTCTGGTATGTTATGCAGGTGTCGCCCTGTTCTCGGTTAAATATTCAGAAACTGCGCAGGAATTTCGGTGTATTTGTCTGGCATCTGAATCAGACCGCTGCAGCCGGACTAACTTGTTCAGACGAGTAAACGATGGTGGGCTAGGATTGGGCCACCTGTTTTTGCGACAGCTCGTCAGTCGTTTTTTGTTGTTTAGAGACACGACCGACCCGTTCTTACGCACCGTATGCCAAGTCAGGCTGAGGCGGCTGCTACCGGAGTACGTGGTTTCAACAGAAGGATTTTCTGCAGGGATTAAGGGCTTTTATAGAGAAGTCGTAGCAAGTGTTCGGTTTCTTTCAGGGCGGTTCTCAAGGGATTATTTATCTACAGTAAAACAAAAAAAAAATTATATCGTGCATTGTGTGACATTATGTTCCCTGTGCCTTTGTACAGGGCCTTGTACGATGGAGGCACAGGTACAGATGTTTTAAAAAAGGGTAAGAAGAATGCTGGTGACGCCAGGAGTAAAAACCTTCTTTTTTAAATTGCACACCGGAACCTTGCCGGTGAAAACATTTTTGGAGAAAAAGGGATTACTCATACCATGGGGATAACACTGTTTAATATGCAGGAAGCCAGAAACCATAGACCATGTTTTTTTACACTGTTGGGAAAGAGTATATTTTTGGGACGTATTGAACGCTAATGAAAGATTTTCCGCTAGACCCGCATGGCATTCGGTACGTATGCGTTGAAAGTGAGGATGGGGTACCATTTGATTTAATTATGCTCATGGGCCTCCACTGTATATGGCGCGCAAGAATGGCGGGTTACTATTGCAATAAAGATGCACGGCCTGCCAGAATATATTTTCGGGAAAGCGTGGGCAGGTATTTGGAAATCCGGAAAGCTGCAGCAGAATCTCTCGAGTAGCTCTCAAGGCTAGAGCCTTTGTTGTGTATGCGTGAATTTTAGCGTCTTATATGAAAATAGCGTCTGTAAAGAGCATCTGAGGGATTTTTGTATATTTGGTTCTCGTGTCAAGACCTGGCAATAAAGAAAAAAAAAGCCGGGGTGGTGCAGTAGTAAGACGCCCGACTACTGTGCCGGAGTACCCGGGTTCGAACCCGACCTCGGCGGTTGCGTTTCGATGGAGGCGAAACGAAGAGAAGTCCGTGTGCTGTGCGATGTCAGCACACGCTAAAGATCTCCAGGTGGTAGAAATTGCTCCATAGCCCTCCACTACGGCTCCTCTTTCTCTTTTTCCACTTTCCCTCTCACCTTCCTCCCTTACCTTACGGCGCGGTTGAGGTGTCCACCGAAAACAAGTGAGACAGTTACCGCGCCCTTCCCTTCCTATAAACTAATCAATCAATAATGTAGCAGGCCCGTGCATTTTCTTTTCATTACCTGATATTTTGCAACTTATAAGTGTGTTTAAAACAAGTGCAGTTTTGTTGTTTATTGTTGTTCTTTCCCCAATTTCTTTTCTTTCAATCCAATTCAACTGTATCATTTGTACCTTTGTTCCTGCCCTGTACAATGTTTTGTAAGCCCTGAGGGTAAAATAAACAGCAACAACGTGGCGCAGCACATGGACGCCTCTTCGTTTCGTGGAAAGAATTTTCAAGCACCCACCAAAGAGCGTGAAATCTTGTCAAAAAGAGATTCTGGAGCCCTCAAGAGTGGTGACTAACCTATGTTTTATGTTGTCGTTACTCTGAAAAATATTTTCTTTTCCCTCTTAAGTAAGAGAATGAGAATAATCACCAGAGGAAGCATCGGAAATCAGACGTGATAGATGCGAATAAGATGGATTAACAAGAGTGCACTTTCATTTTTTCATGAAAAGTGCATACCTCGCCAGTGAAAATAATCGCGTATTCTATAATGGCAATCTCGACCGTAGAATGTATAAGCGGCTTGATTAGCAGTTCCGATGACAGTGTCTCTTACAATCCCGCGCCGCGTGGCGAACATACTCGCGTTCCTTATATACAACAGATTATAAAACAGAACGATAAATCTATAAAAGGCGTCACATGTCGTATCATCAGCGTTTATGTGGCAGCCCTTTACATATATGTGGCAGCCCTTTACATATATTCAAACATCGACAGTGAGGTAGTGAACTTTATTAACGGCTCGGGGATCTTTTTCTTCGCCTCTTCAACCGAGGCTGACGAGCGGTTGGAGCGCCCAGTCCAGGGCACCACTGCCTTTCGCCAGTTTGCGAGCTCTTGTGACCAGGTAGGGCTGAGCCTCCGGGTCAGAGCTGACCAGCAAAGCCTCCCACTGTCTTTCATTTGGGTTTTCAATTTTAACGCGGTAGCGTTAAGGAGCTCGTGTCGCAGAAAAGCCGGTGTCGTCGGCGTCCAGTGAGCGATACATCCCGGCATGCACTTCATAAATAAATATTCACTTTATAAATAAAAAGCAAGTTCCAAGATGGGCTGGGTGGGAATCGAACCACGGTCCCCGGAGTGTGAGACGCAGACGCTACCACTCAGCCACGAGTTCGATGCTTGAAAGCGGTACAAAAGCGCTTCTAGTGAATGCGGTGTTGCCTTAGAAACATGCCGTAGAACGTTATACTGCAGTGTATATCGGTAATTATGAGCATGCTACTTACAGAAGTCGCAGTTACACGAGTAGCGAAGTACGTTTCCGCTACATTTCTTCTGCGCTCTGCGCACATGCAGAGCCATCTTGCGGCAAACACAGAAGAACCCCTCCTCGCAATGTGCGGCGCTGCCCCGACACGTGGCGCGCCACTCGCCCCTGACGTTTCGCCGTGCACCCTCACAGGTTGTAGAATCAAGCGTCTTTCCTTTATTTAGTTCACTATCTTCGCTCACCCGCTTCTCCCCTTCGGGCCGCGCGGGTACCGGTGCGAGGATGCCCCAATACCCTTGCGTTTGGTAAGTTTTCTCGACGACGTGCAATAACGCTATCGCGTTCCACTCTTGAAGGCGAAGCTTAAGCGTCCTCCAAATTTTTTTTGCAGTTGATGTGAGCTGCATTCTCATGTTATGTGGTACAGGGTAGGGGTCTTCCCGCACCACGGGCACTCGTCTCTGAATGTCGTGGGATGCATCATGTGTAATATGTGTAAATTAATGAAGGTGCCGGTCTGTAGCCGCCTCAAATCTATGGCCTCCTCGTTGCTGAGCTTTTTATGCGGCTCCGGATATACTTTCCGCAAGCCTCTGTATTGTTGTAGTATTGTGGTGTAGTCAGGGTCAAGCGGAATCAGGTCCTCTGTCGCGAGACTGTTGGGCGCACGGTAGGTTGCATGTCCTCGTGCTACCCTGTATGCGTACAAATTCCCCGTGATCCCTGAATGCCCCGGAATCCACACTAGTGTTTGAGTGTAATGTTTTGTTGGCTCGCTTGTGGAAAAAAGGATTTGGTGCGCTACCTTAGATAATTTTCTTTTTGAGTGTGTTCATGTGCGGGAGGTAAGATTTCTGTCGAATGTAATGCCCTTAAATGTGTGTTCATGTTTTATTGGCAAAGCAACGTCAGTGAGGTAGACTGTGGGATTCGTGTGCGAACCTCGTCTAAATGAGAACAAAACACCTACTGACTTCTGTGTGTAGAACCTGAAGACATTACTATTTGCTCATTTCGCTAGTTTATTTATTGCTAACTGGATTTGGCTCTCGCATGTTGATACACTAAAAGATGTACGCTCTGATGCACTTCAGGAATACTTTGCTGTGTAGCCCATTATTACAATGAAAATAGCAGTACTTAAAGTGCACCGCTGAGGCACCCCATTTCCTTCAGTAAAGTTTTTAGCAGGGGGAAACTATGACGCAGTTGAAATTACCCGTTAGAATGTCAGCAAGACATTTTAGCATGCTGCCGCGAATTCCAAGCTTCCCAAGACACACAAGATCTAAACCTCCATAGGGTGTCATAAGCTTTTTTGAGGTCAAAAAGACTGCAAGTAGGTGTTACCTATGTATAAAGGCTTCTCTAACTGTATTTTTAGGGCGGGCATGGTGATCAGTAGTGGAAGTTGTTTTCTTGAAGCCGCACCGGTGATGGTCAAGCAGTTTTTGGTATTAGAGAACAAGCATGTCTTTTATCCCAATACTTTGAAACGACTTTGATATACAGCTCGTGTGGGCTATTGGTCTATAAGTGGTTGTGGAATTTGGCGACTTTTCAAGCTTCAAGGGTGATACTACAATGACTTTCTTCCGGACCTTTCGAATTATTCCTGATACCCATAATTCATTAAACAATTTTAATAGTGGTTCAACTGATTATTCAGACAAATGGGCTAACATTTCGTAGTGGGTTTCTGCAGGGCCGATCGCAGTGTGCTTGCCAACCAACAACTCTCTTAAATGATTCATATGTAATCAGACAGTAAATGGGTAATTTATTCTTGCCATCACTGAAAGTTTTTGTCTTTCAGCGGTTAAGTATTAAGCTAAAAAGGAATGGGTATGGTGCGCAGGACTCGAACCTGTGGCAAAATCTCCCAATATGCCTGCTCGTTCGTCTATTATCGTTTTTGTACCAATGGTTGTCAAAAATATAATCTCAAAGGGGAAGTACTTTCCATTTCTTTTATGGACTTGCCCCAGATGCTTTTGGAAGCGGTGAAGCTATTTACAGACGGCGTGTATTTCTTTCATAATGCTTTTTCAGCGTTGAGGCGAGTGTGCCATGCCATGTTCTTGCTGTTTTATATTTGCAAGAATTTCGTGCGTTGGATATCTTCGGAGTACTCCTTGTACTTTATTATTTTGCTTTTGTGTTTTTGTGATTTCTTGTATTCTTGATGTAGAACACCTGATGTCTGAGGGATAGATGAGTGTGCCGCAGAAAGGATGCAAGTAGAAAACTATACATTTAACTCATCTAAGCTGCGGTCTTCTGAGAAGATTTTTACGATGTTTGCTTCCGAAGGAAATAGATGCCAGTCAGCTAGATCAAGCTTCAACCTCCGTGATTTTTTTATTGCGATGAATGGTGCGGATATTACATTCATTACGACAGGTAATTGATCCCTATAATGTGGATTGTCCAGGAAGTCTCACTTAAAATCAATGTAAATGTAGGGCTAATAAAAAAATTACTCCAGACAGCTCATTCTTTTATTGCAGGGGAGCAGTACGTGTGCTCCAGTTCAGTTCAGTCGTTCAGTCGCGACACTATGGACCATATTACGCCACGCTTTGCGGTCTCTCACTGTCTTTATAACATCACATAACTGATAGTGAAGCAGGGTGTTGGTCTCGCCGTTTCTGCCGTGCGTCTCGATCGTCATTCCCAACCCTCTGATCTTGTTGACTCTTGGGATCGCGTTTCCCTCTCTGGTTTTGACTTTGCCTCGTACTCTCTCAGGCTGCTCTTGGATTTGCGGTGCTGGACGGGCGGGTAGACGAGGAGCTCCGACTTGCTCGGCGAGCATCTAGCCCCGTTCCGTCGAGTTGGTCTTCGATCGCATCAACGGCCGCCTGTAGAATGGATTCGATGTGATCATCGCTTCCCACTACCACCCACAGCGTTCTGTCGCCCGCGTAAATCGTATGTCGAACTTCCTTGATGTTCCTGAGCCTTTCGGCCGCTCCCTATCATCACGAGATGACCGATCCCTGAGGTAAGCCTGTGCTTCCCAGCTTCTCCTGTGCTTGGAGGTCCCCCGCTCTGAGCTCGGCCGTTCTGTCCGTGAGGAAGTCTTTGATGTAATTGTATGATCTCTCTCCCATGTTGAGTTTTGAGACTTGGGATAGGATCGGCGAGTGCTTCACCTTGTCGAAGGCGCTCTGCAGGTCGAGTCCCAGTACTGCTTTGTTGTCGCCGGTGTTGCCGTCGATGATCTAGTGCTTGAGTTGTATCATGGCGTCTGGGGTACTTAGATGCTCCCTGAAGCCAATCATCGTTTCCGTGTAGAGATCCTCTTTCTCGAGGTATTCTTGCCACCTGTTGAGCAGGACGTGCTCCAACACCTTGCCCACGCAAGACGTGAGCGATATGGGTCGGAGGTTATCCGTGTCGGATGGCTTGTCTGGCTTGGGGATCAGGATGATCTTGACCTTCTTCCACTGCGTCGGCAGCGTTCCCGTTTTTCAGCATTTGTTGTAATAGCTCGTGATGCTTTCTATGGATTTGTCGTCGAGGTTCTTAAGCGCCTTGTTGATGATGCGGTCCAGGCCGGCGGCCGACCTGCTGTTGAGGTCCTGCAGTGCCGTGCGAACTTCTACGTCTATATCTCTGTCGAGACGGGCGTTGGTAAGCCCCCCGTACTGCCCGTGGCACTCCGTGGGCGTAGTCGGCAGGTATCGGTCGCTAATGCGTTTCGTCACCTTATCGGCGCCGTCTTTAGTGACTTCTCGATGGATGAGTTTCGCCAGTCGGTCCCTTTGGTGAGACTTAGTCTTGGTTTCGTCGAGCAGATGCTTCAGCAAGTTCCATGTCTTCCCGTTGTGCATCTGGCCGTCGGCAGCGTTGCATATCTCGTTCCACTGTTGCGCACATAGCGTGCGACAGTGGCCCTCGATTGCTCTGTTGAGTTCTGCGACTTTCTGTCGTAGCCTACGATTAGAGCGTTGTTTTTTCCATCTGTTGAGAATGGACTGCTTAGCCTCAATAAGGTGGGCCAGTCGGCTATCGATTCTGTTCGTTTCGAGGTCTGTTACTAGGTCCTTGGTTGAGATTCGAACATCTTGGAGGATCTTGTTGGTCCACGCGTCGATGTCGTCGATTTCGGTCTCTTCCGCCTCCTGATTTCTCTTATCTTTGAAAGCGGTCCAATCGATCTACGTATGTTTCCTGACGTTGGTACTGCTCTACTCCGGTATGACGATTTCCATGATCATGTGGTCGCTGCCGAGGTCCACCCCCGTGTTCTCCACGTGATCGTGATCGGTTCGTTGTTCTTGACGAATGTGAGATCGGGGCTGGTATCTCGGGACACGGAGTTTCTAATTCTCGTTGGGTAAGCCGGGTCGGTTATGAGGGTATAGTCGAGTTCCGCCGTGTCTTGGGATAGGGTTCTGCCTTTCACATTGTTCTTGACGTAGCCCCACGCCGGATCGATCGCATTAAAGTCGCCGCATGCGATCAGCGTGCTCTGGCCGGCCGTCGTGCTTGCCTTGTTAAGAATGACTTTGAACCTCTGCAGTCTGTAGATGTTGAAAATGAAGATGCTATTTTTTCTTCGGTCGGTATAAGTTCGGTGACCGTGTTTTCAATTCTGACGTTGCTTAGCCGGTGTTCGACGAAGGTGAGTCCTTTCCTGACCAGGGTGCACAGGCCTCTGCCGTCGGGCGGGCCCGCGTGCACCCTGTAGCCCGGGAGGGACAGCTTGTCCGTTAGTGTTTCTTGGAGGAGGCGCACGTCGGGCTTGCGAGCCGCGTGCTCGATGTGCTGCTGGACGACTGCCCTCTTCTTGACGAAGCCACGGCAGTTCCACTGCCACACTAGTATGCCTGTGGAGTTGGAGGCCATGATTGTCATATTCGGAATTCTGAGAGATGCTGTGCTTGGTTGACTTGATGCTGTAATGGCGCGAGGCTGTTGAGTTTGGCCTCGACGTTGTTTTTGCTACTGTTGGTGCTGCAGTTGCTCATGTTGTTCTTGGTCTTGCGTGATTAGGCGGCCGTCTTCATCGTTGCCGGCTCTTTGCCTGCGTCGGCCGTAGTTTCTTCGGCCTTGTTGTTGCCGCTCGTGCTGGATCTTTGCTGTTCGACGTTGCGGAGGACTTTGCGGATCTCCGCCATTTCCTTGGTGAGGCTGTTGATGATGGATCGCAGGGTCGCGTTTAATTTTTAAGGGCCTCGTTGATCTCTCGTTCCTTGGTTGAAGCGTTGTCGTCTGTCTTGGCGTTGTCGCTCCGATTGGCCTTCATGATACCTTGTGCGGCATTGCCCCAACCTACTCCCTTGCGCGACAGTGATCCTTGGGTTTTCGTTTTTCACGCGTCTCTGCTCTGGCTGCTGCAGCTGCTATTTCTCGCCTGCACGCGGTCTCTCGATGGCGTTCTTGACTTACGGGCAGCTGGGTTGTCGAGTGGTGGGAAATCGCTCTCTGACGGCAGCTGGTGGCTGACCTTTCGGCGCTCACACTGACGCTTGCGAACGACGTAGGGAGCCTTGTATCTGGCTTTAAATTCTCTGTCGGCGGTCGGGTGAGAGCCACCGCAAAGTTTGCATTTGGTTGTACATTTGTTGAGTCTTTGGGGTTCGCTTGGCCGCAGTCCCTGCAGGGCCGGTTGGTTGGCGTCGGGCACACGTCTTTGCGATGCCCGACCTAACCACAGTGGTGCCTAAAACAATTCAGCACTGTTTAATTAACTGCAAAGACGCAATTGTATTTGGATGTGCTGCAATAAACTCCTAATAAAGATTTTGCTCTAAATTAGTACAGTTTGCTGTATCTTGCTCTTACACAATCTGATTACGAACAATATGATATGTTTCTCCATATTGGACTTCATAGCTTGTGGAAGGCACGTATGTTGGATCACAACGCTAAACCTGTTGTTCCATCTAGACTCCAATTTAGCAGAAGGATGCTGCAGCTGAAGGACATTTATGATTAAAGTTATTTTCAACCGGATTGGTTTCCGCTGGTGACACTGTGTTTATCTTTGCATGCCTTTTAGTTGTGTTTTCTGTTGTGCATCTCAGAAACGGCTGAGGGCATTGTAAATAGTCTGTCTGCATAACCCCTTTTTTACATAACCACGTGTACTAAATACCATGTCCGATAAGGTAAAAAAAAGCGGTAAAGCGCTGGGCTGTGGATCCAAGTGATGGAAGTTCGATTCCCGGAGAGAGACTAATTTTTTTGTAATTAGGGGTCGCACCATTGCTGGGCAACGCCGGCAGACTTTGGCGAGGGGGCTGCGTAGATGGCATGGCTGTGACGTCACGGCATACGGCATACGGTATAGGCGAAGCTCGGCTCTGACCCTCGCAGTGAAGCTTTTCGCTTCAAAAGAATAATATACAGCAGCTAGATGATCGGCGCCTCTAGTCTCAAGATCCACTAGGCAGAGCTAACCTGGATACCAAATGGATGATGCAGGCCCAGTATATTTCCGGTCAGGGCCGGCACCCATTGCTACCTGGTACGGTGTGTCACTTCTATTCATTTAGCCCTGGCATTTCTTAGGAGCACGGTAGTGCATTGAGCTTCACTTCGCAGCATGGACAGTATCTGGGGTAATTTGCAGAAGTAATCATTCGTAAATTGCGAGGGTGTAAATCTTAGTCTGCATTTATTCCAATCTATAATAAACGAGGAGGATGGGCTAGAAAGAAGACATTTCTCACCGACACACAGATACTTTGACCTTATTCTAACAGCCCCACCGCGGTGCTGCAATGGTTAAGATGCCTGGCTACTCTGCCGGAGTACCTGGGGTCGCGGCGGACTTTGGATGGCGGCAAAACCGAGTGGCATCCGTCTGCTGTGCGATATCAGGCCACGTTAAAGAACCCCAGATAGATGAAATTCCCAGTCCTCCAATATGATGTCTCTCATAGCCTACGAACATATGGGGAATGAACCCTACAAACCAAACAAACCTTATCCTATTGCTCTGTGAAATACTGCAGGCACTGACGGCGACGACAGCCTGTTGCCAACCTTTCTCTTCGATGAGAGCCGCGCTCTCAGGTAAGCGGCAGATTTGAAGTCCCAACCAAGGACGATATATAACTGCTCTAATGGAAGTCCCCTATAGTCATCCCTATAGTCTTTTCAGGCTTGGGTGAAGCCGGTGGCGGCCATTTTGTGGGGGGCTCAAATCGGTTTGCACATTATCTCGGTACCGCAATCCGCGCAGCATTGCACCACTTAACAAAACACGTTTCTGGTCTAGTTGGAGAAGCATGGCTTTGGAAAAAGTTTATCCGAGCTGCATAAAAACACGTACGCAAATAAGAAATACTGATGTCGTGCGCTGTTTTTCAGTAATACCAGTTGATAAGACATAAAACGTTAAAGAAAACAATATTAGGCAATAGCTTATACAGTTTGTTTCGCCGAAAAGCCGTCGTTCGCCTAATGATAGTAGTAGTAGTAATAGTTCTCGTCAGTGTGCATAGGAAAGAGACGGGGAATGCATACAAGATATCGTATCATAATATGTGGTTCTGGTTATTTATGATTGAATTGTGTGCGATATGGGACGAAGAGTTCGTGAAATCACTAACGTCTTTATTTAAATATATATGATTGAAAATGAATAATAATTGGAAAAAATTTGAAATATAGCGTTAAAATATTTTGCATATATATAAGATGCATGATATTGCTGAAAAAATGTTTAAATTTCAGTTTACCTATAATTCAATAAATAAAAATAAAAATGAAAAAGAGGGATTCAAACTATCCAATTGATCATAATTAAAAGTCAATGGTTAATTATGGTAATAAAAAAATTCAGACTGTAATTTATCTGTTATCTAATTGAACATTGAAAATGCATTCATATGTGTCAACCCCGCCGGGGTGGCACAGTGGTAACAGCGCTCGACTACTGTTCCCAAGGACGCGGGATCAAATCCCGGCCTCGGCACCCGTTTTTACACAGAGGCGAAAAGCAAGGTGCCCGTGTGCTGTGCGACGTCAATGCACGTTAAAGAACCCCAGGCGGTCAAAATTTCCGGCGTCCTCCACTACGGCGTCTATGGAAAGCGAAATTATACAGGTGCTAGATATTGCTGAAATATTTGTTCTAATTTTAAGATGACAAAAAGCGCGAAATAACAAAATATTTTAGGTAAATACATCATCCCTTTGCATTAAAGGCTGAGATCGCTAAACGCTTTTCATAATTTTCCTCGTCTACGGGAAGAATTATAGCTGGAATCCACGAGTGACAGATAGACGACGAATTTTAGGACGCCGACGATCTTTTAGGCCTTCAATCATAGAGTTCCTTACACTAACTAGAGGGAAAGCTGAGGGCGCTGCACTTCAGCCACCATGGGCGCGCTAAGAATCATGGGCCGGTGTGCTACTTGTTGCGGGACAGTCGGTTTTTCTCGAGTACGTGGAGTGGCGTTACTGCAATGTTTTTTTTTCGTTATCATCATCATCTGAAGCTGCGTACATAGACCGCGAAAGCCATAGTAGCGAAGGCGCAAAAGCAGACGTCGCCAATAAATGGTTTCTGTTTCCCGAAATGCCACTAAAAACTTCCTTAAGTGATGGCACAACGATAAATATTTTCAATACATTTTTTATTTCAAAGTTTGCCTATTAAGTGCGAAATATTGGTATTTGTGCTGCTCAAAACTAAGCCAATAGGAGAAAGGGCCATCGCTTATATTGGATAAATCTCACACTGGCATTCTGTTTCTCTCTCTTTTTGCAATTTATAGTCACAATATTCAATCTTAGGACATTATTTACGGTAGGACAACGTTTATCTTTGCATTAGTTTTGGCCAAAAGTTGTAGTTCTGCACTCGGTAGCTCACCGGCCCATGATGCTTTGAGCGCCCATGGTGGCTGAACTGGCCGTCTGGAAACTCCATGTTAACTCCCATAGACGGCAGCACAGCTTTCCCTCTAGGTAAGAGTAAGAAACTCTATGCCTTCAATGGAATGCTGGCTGTGTTCGAAAAGGGACGCACGATGTAGTATCTTCACTGCTGGTCATGCGCGGGCGTCCGATCCAGGCGTCCGTGCTGCGATTTTCATTTTCCGCTTCCTCGAACGCCGCATAACACAGCAAGCAGAAGCAGACCCAAATGTCAACGATAGGTTAGTACAAAAGACGTCAGCGGCGTTTAAAATTGATTTTCAGGATAGAAAAGGCGCAGTATCTTTCGTAATTATCCTCGGACTGATTTATTTATAGGAAGGGAAAGGCGCGGTAACTGTCTTACTTGTTTTCTGCGGAAACCGCTACCGCGCCGTAAGGGAAGGGAGGAAGTTGGGAGTGAAGGTGGAAAGAGAGAAAGAGGAGCCGTAGTGGAGGGCTACGGAGTAATTTCGACCACCTGGGGATCTTTAACGTGCGCTGACATTCCACAGCACACGGACGCCTCTACGTTTCGCCTCCATCTAAACGCAGCCGCCGAGGTCGGGTTCGAACCCGGGTACTCCGGCACAGTAGTTGGGCGTGTTACAACTGCACCACCCCGGCGGAGCAGCTGTTAGTTATCTAATCGTGGACAGATGTGTCTTCAATCATTAATTGGCAATGCGTGCTTCTTTGCCCAATTGAAATGACTTTAAATGCGTCCTAATGAATAACCTCAATTCGATGAGAGAAAAACTTCGAAAGGATATTGACTGTCAGTGCATGAGTCAGCAAAGTTTGAAAAAGAGCTTTATGGGTAAAAGAAAACAAATATGGCGGCGCTCGTGAAAAAGATACGACTTTATGTACGTTATATAACGATTTATCTCCCCTCGGGCTATCGTTATGTCTGATACCCTTTTTAAGCTCCCTTTATTGTCAGTGTGCAGGGACTATATGAACTATTACCAAGATGTGACATATTTGCATGCCCCAGATATTTTGCTACAGCATGTTAATTTTACGTTATATATTCTTAAATATACTACGCGATTTATCCGAACTGAAGAAAGCTGAAAACGTTTCCGCCGTGCGCTTTCAGACAATACTTTTGTATAAGTTAGGCGCATGCAATTCTCATTCATACAAAAGTAAAAACTCTGTCTTGGTCTGTTAGCCTGAAAGACGCCGACCATTAAACTGTGGGGACATACGCGTATTTTTTTTTCGGATGACTCGAGCCCGTGCTCGACTTGCCAAGCGTCCTAATTTTGCTGTTACCTGGGTTGTGCACCGCGTGTCCAAGAATTTGAGCTCGGAAGAGTGCGGAGGTTTTGCGCACCGTCTCAGGAAGATCCACGAAATTAATTACGCACCAAAGCATGGTAAGCTTTCGAATAGAATTGCGCGACGGCCAGAAACATACGTTGGCATGTGTTGGAAGGAATACACAATTTGAAATAAATTTTCGGTCAGTCGAACTAAATAATAAGAGGGCACGCACAGTTCACAGAAGACAGCTCACGAAGCGCAACCTTCATGTGCACTATCGTTCTTTCTTACTATATAATTTCAGACTTAAAAGGAACAACGATTCTGTACCATGGGATTGCACTACATGTCTGTGGTGTTGGTGCGGCAGTAGTGGCTGAGAAACGCGTTGCTTCACGCAAGCGGACGGATGGTGTATCGGCTCCGTGATTTTTCGCTTGTGATCGTGGCACAGCAACTCGACCGTTGAAGAAATCAGAGCGACTGCATCACGCAAGTGACCCGACATCTGGAGCCACCAGTTTTATCCAGGTGGGCCCAATTTCACCGATTATGCGCTGCGTTGCACCCGTGCATCGCGGCCCCGGCGCTAAGCATAACGGCTACGCCGCTCCCCGCCGCTGGATTCCTTATCCCTTTTTCTCCAATATGACTTCTACCTTGCAACGCGGCTATGATCCGCCCGAAATGTCATGGTCCACCATTTCGACGGTCGAAGATACTGGTTCTTCACTCTCACAGCCCCTTGGGAACGAGAACCTTTTCAAACATGTACAACGCCGCTTCCAGTCCAGAAGCGGACGCAAGATGGCGACCGACACGTCTGCGGCCTCCCAATCTCAAGCCAACAAGGACGCTGGCGCGCAACCCCACGCCCGTCCTGTCCAAACTGCTGACCAACCGAAAATTGCAGCACGCATGCAATGGAGTCCACGACCCATGCCACACCTGCACCCCCAAGACATTGTTGTAATCCTCAAGCCCCGCGTCACGGCGGACTTGCGGAGTGTGTTCCAACATGGCGAACTGAGAGCGACGATGAGCGCGCGTTGGGTTGTCCGCTCGACATTTGACCACACCTGCGTTCGGGCAGACGTCGGCGCGATGTCCGAGCTGGCCACACTTGAAACACACTTCGTATTTTTTCTTATGTAATAGGCACCGAAAGGGGGTTCTCGCGTAATAGATCCAATATGGCACCTTTTCATCTGCGAAGAGCAGCAGAATAGAGCCGGAGTCTTTTGCTAATTTTCTAACCCCGAAAATCTCAGGGTTGTACTTGCTGGTCAGGTTCTCACGCACCCGTTCAATCGTGTGAGTCAGCGGAACTCCGTGAATGATTCCTTTGCCGTGTCCATACGGCGTCACAAGATATGCAAACATTTCAAGTTTCTCCGTCTCTAAAGTGAGATGCCCGATATTTATATACTTCCGCACCCATTCAGAGCTGTCGGTTCCTACCAGAAGGGTGTTTTGCTTCTATTTCAGAAGGACGATATCATCTTTTGCGTCAGCCGCCGCAATAGCTGCCGCCGACTTCACGTCAGAGACCGTCTCAGTTTTGCATGCTGAGAGCGTTCGAAGTCCTCCTTTCGGTTTAATGACGACTTTATGTAGTCCGGGGGGAAGAAGAACGGGCTGCGTTTCCACCGAACGCATTGCCACCTTCCTGCTCTCCATCTTAGCTGAGTTGGCAGCCCCTCGCTGACCATCTTGCCGTCTTCCTTCGTTCGGAACGCCATCCTGGCGTCCCCCTGCCTCATGGCTGTCGCTCTTACGAGCGCTGCGTTTTGACGTATCAATCGTGAACCATCCGGCTTAGATGGAAAAGTCCTCCGCCGATAGCGTCTCACCATCAACGGTAACTTCCATGTCGGCCTCCGAGCGCAGTCCTAGGCCACAAGAGGCCGGTGACGTGCCTCGCCGGCACCCTACGGGCGTCGGCGGCCGGAGTCGACGTTAGGCTCATGTTGGTGGTCAAGATGGCGAACTGAAGATCGTGATCGTGATGCGAGCACAAAACGTCAGTTCACTTGCCGTGGATTTGTTATCCCGGTAGTCCTGCTGACTTCCGGCGTCGGTCCCCGCAAACGTTTCTGAAGACGCAGACTTAAATCCGCACAAAGCATCGAAAAACCGCGGAGGCGATGTGAGACGCGTCCGCTGCCTCCGGAGAGAGAGACTAATTTTTTGTAATTAGGGGTCGCACACCTCTTAATTAAGCATTACTAGGCAACGCCGGCAACCTTTGGCGACGGGGCCGCGCAGAAGGCATTGGCTTTGACGTCACGGCATTCAGCATACGATATATGCGAAGCTCGGCTCTGACCCTCGCAGTGAAGCTTTTCGCTTCAAAAGAATAATATACATCAGCTAGATGATCGGCGCCTCTAGTCTCAGGATCCACTAGGCAGAGCTGACCTGTATACCAAATTGATGATGCAGGCTTGCTGGCCCAGTATATTTCTGGTCAGGGCCGGCACCCATTGCTACCTGGTACGGTGTGTCACTTCTATTCATTTAGCCCTGGCATTTCTTAGGCGCTGGTAGTGCATTGAGCTTACTTCGCAGCATGGACATTATCTGGGGTAATTTGCAAACGTAATCATTCGTAAATTGTAAGGGTGTAAATCTTAGTCTGCATTTATTCCAGTCTGTAACAAACGAGGAGGATGGGCTAGAAAGAAGACATTTCTCACCAACACACAGATACTTTGACCTTATTCTATTGGGCCCCACCGCGGTGCTGCAATGGTTAAGATGCCTGGCTACTCTGCCAGAGTACCTGGGTTCGCGGCGGACTTTGGGTGGAGGCAAAACCGAGTGGCATCCGTCTGCTGTGCGATATCAGGCCGCGTTAAAGAACCCCAGATAGATGAAATTACCAGTCCTCCAATATGATGTCTCTCATAGCCAACGAACCTATGGGGAATAAACCCTACAAAGCAAACAAACCTTATCCTGTTGCTCTGTGCCATACTGCAGGCATTGACGGCGACGACAGCCTGTTGCCAATCTTTCTCTTCGATGAGAGCTGCGCTCTCAGGTAAGCGGCAGATTTGAAGTCCCGAGCAAGGACGATATATAACTGCTCTAATGAAAGTCCCCTATAGTCATCCCTATAGTCCTTTCAGGCTTGGGTGAAGCCGGTGGAGGCCATTTTTTTTTTTGGGGGGGGGGGGGGGGGGGGCGCAAATCGGGTTGCACATTATCTCGGTACCGCAATCCGCGCAGCGTAGCATCACTGAACACGTTTCTGGGCTAGTTGGTGAAGCATGGCTCTGGAAAACGTTTATCCGAGCTGCATAAAAAACACGTACGCAAATAAGAAATACTGATGTCGGGCGCTGTTTTTCAGTAATACCAGTTCATAAGACATAAAACGTTAAAGAAAAAATATTAGGCAATAGCTTATACAGTTTGTTTCGCTGAAAAGCCGTCGTTCGCCTAATAATAGTAGTAGTAGTAATAGTTCTCGTCAGTGTGCATAGGAAAGAGACGGGGAATGCATACAAGATATCGTATCATAATTTGTGGTTCTGGTTATTTATGATTGAATTGTGTGCGATATGGGACGAAGAGTTCGTGAAATCACTAACGTCTTTATTAAAATATATATGATTGAAAATGAATAAAAATTGGAAAAAATGGGAAATATAGCGTTAAAATATTCTGCATATTAAGATGCATGATATTGCTGAAAAAAAGTTTAAATTTCAGTCTACCTATATAATTCAATATATAAATATAAAAATGAAAAAGAGGGATTCAAACTCTCCGATTGATCATAATTAAAAGTCAATGATTCATTGTGGTAATAAAAAAAATTCAGACTGTAATTCATCTGTTATCTAATTGAACATTGAAAATGCATTCAAATGTGTCAACCCAGCCGGGGTGGCACAGTGGTAACAGCGCTCGACTACTGTTCCCAAGGACGCGGCATCGAATCCCGGCCTCGGCACCCGTTTTTACACAGAGGCGACAAGCAAGGTGCCCGTGTGCTGTACGACGTCAATGCACGTTAAAGAACCCCAGGCGGTCAAAATTTCCGGCGTCCTCCACTACGGCGTCTATGGAAAGCGAAATTATACAGGTGCTTGATATTGCTGAAATATTTGTTCTAATTTTAAGATGACAAAAAGCGCGAAATAACGAAATATTTTCGGTAAATATATCATCCGTGTGCATGAAATGCTGAGAACGCTAAACGCTTTTCATAATTCCCCTCGTCTACAGGAAGAATAATAGCTGGAATCCGCGAGTGACAGATTTTAGAAGAATTTTAGGACGCCGGAGATCTTTTACGCCTTCAATGGAATGCTGGCTGTGTCGAAAAGGGTCGCGCGATGTAGCATCTTCACTGCAGGTCTATGCGCCGGCGTCCGATCCAGGCGTCCGTGCTGCGATTTTCATTTTCCGCTTCCTCGAACGCCGCATTACACAGCAAACAGAAGCTGACCCAAATGTCAACGATAGGTTAGTACAGAAGACGTCAGCGGCGTTTGAAACCGATTTTCAGGATAGAACAGGCGCAGTATCTTTCGTAATTATCCTCGGGCTCATACACCACGCCGTAAAGGAAGGGAGCAAGGTGGGAGTGCAAGAAGAGAGGGAGATATAGGTGCTGTAGGGGAGGGCTAAGATCCACCTTGCATCAATTGATTTTGCCTAATCGCACTTTAGTCACAGGAAACTTACATTAATGGTTCAAAATACCTTCTAGAATTTTATGTACATTCATTTATAACAAAGAAGTATCTGTCAATGACTTTCGAGGTTGTTAAAGCTGATATTTCATAACCCAGGGCTGGGCTCTGGTAATGTTAGGTTTTGGGGAAAATATAATAATAAATAATTGGTTCACAGGAAGGGAAAGGTGCAGTATCTGTCACACTTGAGTCTGTGGACACCTGAACCGCGCCGTAAAGGGAAGGGAGGAAGGTGGGAGGTGAAGTGGAAAGAGAGAAATAGGAGTCATAGTGGAGGGCTACGGAGCAATTTCGACTACCTGGGGATCTGTAACGTGCGCTGACATCGCGCAGCACAAAAGTATACATTTCTGTTAGCGCCACGAAATTGTGGTTTGTAAGAAAGGGAAAGAGGTGCATCTCTACAGGTCACATGAAGGTAAACAAAACTTGCACTCGGGTGCCACGAATTACCTGGCGTAGTGAAGCTTTCGCTTCAAAAGGGGTAGAAGCGATCGTTTAAAAAACCATAAACTACTACCTCGTTGGCGTGGTAAATATCTAACTTGTTTTCTGTGGACACCTCAACCGCGACGTAAGGGACCGGACGAAGGTGGGAATGAAAGTGGAAAGAGCGAAAGAGGACCCGTAGTGGAGGGCTTTTTTCTTTGCATTAGCTACAAATCTGAGAAACCGCATGCGTCGTTAAATGGTTGAAATGTCCATCTACTGTTTCGGAGTGCTCGAGTTCAAGCCTGAGCACCAGAGGCTTCGTTTGGATGGACGCAAAACGGAGAGGCTTCCATGTGTCTTAGTCTGAGTAGCTTGGCACATTAAACCATAAAAACCAAACCAACCTATGCCGTGCCGTAGAAGTCATTTTACAAGCTTCATTTGAGTTCAGTTCTGCATATAAGAACTGAAGGTAGGCCTCAAAATTCCTATTAGCCAAATCTTAAAGCATCAAATTGCTCACAATATCACAGCCCAGATGTCACGGTTCATACAGCATCACACATGAAAAATAAAAACAGCTTTGTTTGGTTTGCAGAGTAAACTTAGCTAGGTGGCTGCGACTTGGACTGTAAAACATTCCTGATTTGAGATGTTCCAGCTGGAAATTTACTTGTTACATATCAACGTGTTAATAGGAAAAGGAATCTGCCCAATAAACACTATTGCTGGCTTTGATGTAGTAATGTTCTTTCTTGCCGTCCATCTATGCGTGTTTGGATATAAATGCTTGTTCAAATGTAGTATATTGAGAGTCTCCGTATTTACGCTCTCGCTACGCGTCTGCGTTTCGATGAAGGCAGAACGCTGAAAAGGCTGGGGTACCGGATGTACCTACAGGCTTATAACAGGACAAATAGAGGTACCGCGGGAAGTCAGAAATTGGTATTGTGTTCGGCCCATAAACACAAACATGGACCCCAGCCTACACCCGAAAAGGAAGCAGGTGACGGCTGAATGTTATGACAAAAAATTCGGCCAACAACTCACGGATATTTTCACGGACGCAGCTTGGTTAGATAGCGCCTCGATCTAAAACTGTACGGTCACCGAGCCAGAAGAAGTGGCTATCGCACTCGCCATTAGACAGGGAAGAGAAACGGGGAAGAGTCTGGCGATACATTTGTATTCTCCAAATGCATGCCGACATTTCAACGGTGCAAGCTACCTAAGACAGGACACGAAATCCTGACTTCCACAAGCGAGCCACCAAAACCCTACATTCAATGAATAGTGTGTATTCCGGGGCAAGGAGGGATCACGGGGAAGTTGTACGCAGACAGGGTAGCCCGAGGAGATAAACATACCGTGCGGCCAAAAGTGGCGTCAGAGGACCTAATTCCGCTTCCACCCGACTACGCCATAATACTACAGCTCTAGAGATACCTGCGGAAAGTATATCTCGAGCCACATAAAGAGCTCAGCTGCGAGGAGGCCATAGATCTGAGGTGTATACATATGGGCACCTAATTCATTTGCACATATTACACGTGATGCATCAAACGACATTGAGATGAATACTCATGGTGCGGGAGGATCTCTTCCCTGTACCACATAACGTGTCAATGCAGTGCACATCAGTTACAAACCATTCCAAACCCAAATGAAAGGCAGTGGGGTGTTTTGCTGGCCAGCTCTGACCCACCGGCTAAGCTTTACCTAGTCATAAGAGCTTGCAAGCTGGCGAAAGCCAGTGCTGTCCTGGACTGGTGGCGCCATTCGCTCATCAGCATTGGCTGAAGAGACGAAGAAAGAGATCTCCAAGCATTTATTAAAACTTACTCACTCTCTCACTAATTGAAGGCGAAATTGAATGGCGTCCGTGTGCTGTGCGACATCCGTGAACGATAAGAACCCCAGGTGGTCGAAATTTCCAGTCCTGAACTACGACATTTCATTACTTGAGTCGCTATGGGACGTAAAAATCTGCTACCCAAATTGATCCAATAACTTAGCCACTATTGGTGCGTTTCACTACTAGCCGTAATCTGGTATTCCACAGTTCTCTCTCCGTAACCGCTCACTCTCTGGCTCTGCTGAACTTGAAGTGGAGTAGGAGGAGGAGGGGGAAAAGCTTTATTTAGCCCTATATTTCTTGGCGGTTTTTGGGACGTCTTCAGAGATGTCTGCTTGTTGAATCCACAAGTCTTCTCCATCGACTTCGCCCACTTTTGCACAATGGTCGGTGTCCCTCAGTCCAGGGCTCCGCCGGCTACTGCCGCCCGTTGGGCTCGCTGTACCAGACCTTGCTGGTCTTCGCAGCGGTCGCTGGACAGCAGAGTCTCCCATTGCTCCGCACTCGGGTTTCGAATTTTGGGGACCACATCTATGTTTTGACAGGCTCATGTGATGTGATATAGTGTTGGTTTTTCATGGCACCACGGACATCTGTCAGCGTATATGGTAGGGTGCATTTTGTTTAGTATGTGTAGGTTTGAGTATGAACCCGTCTGTAATTGTCTCCATATGACAGCTTCCTCTCCGGTGTGAGAACTGTGCGGTGGGCGATATCGCATTATTCTGCCTGTATAGTTTTCTAGAACGGCCGAGTACGCCTTGGGTGCTGGCAAAAGTTCCGCGGACACGTCGGATGCCCGGAAAGTAGTGTATGCTCGAGCTATCCTGTCAGCCTCTTGGTTCCCTGCCACCCCCATGTGCCCCGGTACCCACATAATTTTGTGTCTGGTCTTGTTTTCTTCGTTTTTTAATTCTGTCTCTCGCTTCGAGGAGTAAAGGAACCGCGTGACGTCAAATCCTACCATTCATGAAATTTCGACAGGCTGTTTGAGAGTCCGTTAGTATCGTTAGCGACCGCCCAGCTCTATAGCCCTCCGCCACCGCTAGAGCAACGGCTACTTCCTCTGCCTCTGCTACTGTGCAGTGTCGGATAGCGACGCTGGTCACTTCGCGTAAAGACGAATCGACCACCGTGGCCACAGCAATTTTGTTTTATCCTCCTCTTGAGGACGCGTCTGCATATGTATTTTGAATAAAATCGGCCCTTGCTTCTCTTCTACCTTGGTGGAGGTTAGGGTCCATGTTTCTCGGGATTGGAGCTACCTTGAGGGACTTGCGAAGTTCGTCGGGGATCGTTACCGTCCTCACCAGTTCTCGCACCTGCTCACAGTGTCTGAGTCTCTGTAAGAGCGCTCTTCCAGTCGTTGTCTGCAGTACCCTGAGTTTTTGCGACTCAAGCTGCGCCTTGCGTAGTTCTTCGAATGTGTTTTGCAATCCAAGCGCCATGAGCTTTTTTGTAGACGTGTTGCGCGGTAATCGGAGCGCCGCCCTATACGCTTTGCGTAGCAGGGAATCCGCTTGTTGTATTTCACTCTTGTTGAGGCACATGTAGGGCAGCCTGTACATAATTCGGCTCACTACCAGGTTTCTAACTAGTTTTAGTGTGTCCTCTCCGCGCATGCCATGCCGCCTGTTGGTGATGCGGGTGATCATGCGTGTCACTTGTAGCGTTGTTGTTTTGAGCATGGTAAACGCGTGACTACTGCGTTGGTTCGATTGAACCCACATACCTAATATACTTATTGTTGTCTTTTCCGGGATGGGCATTCCTTCCAGGTAGATGTTGAGTTTCAGGTTCTCACTAGTTGGGTTCTCACTGAAGTGCAGAAAGAGGAGCTGGTAACTCCCGTTACTCGGCTTAGTAGAAAGAAGTTTGTACGTCTGTACAGATGTAGACGAAGCCGCTGCCACTCCGGCTATCAGCGAACATGAAGCCTGAAAAGAGAACGTGGCGACGAATTTGAAAGTTCCCGAGCGACACGCGGCTGCCCAATCTTGAGCAACACGCGCTTGTACAACATAGCCCGGTGTCTACCATGGGGTCTGCAACTGTTGCACGCCGCCGCTCTCTTACTGTGGGCATCTGTTGCCACTCTGTCCTTTGCACATCTAAAGCGCATGAAGCACGCGTAACTATAAAGTGAAAGCCTTCATTGCTCATAGTGTCGTTAGCAGCCGTGTCGGCAAATGTGTCCGCATTTCGAGAGGGTTCCACCGGGGAATTGAACCTTCATTCTTTGGATTCCCAGCCCAGAGCTTTTCCACTGCGTCACGCATCGGATTTGATTTTGTTACTGCCTACATTTGGCACACGACATAAGGCGAAAGGAAACTCCGAACGAAACACTACAAAGGACACACAAGGCAATGTATATAAATGACTGTCATGATCAGCCAGTGTTAGACTGGCCTCCTCGCTTTAAGACTCCAGCAGCGACAACAAAGGCTCCGCCCATGAAACCATTCGGTGGGTTCTGCAGTCTGTCATTCTAGAGCGCCACACATAGTGGAGGTCTATCAGCGTAATTACGTCAAATGAATCCCAATCCTCATTTTTAAAGCATAAATATCGAATGCCGTGGTAGTCTAGTGGAAAATCTCTTCTTTATGATCTGTTGTAATGCATCAGAAATATTTACTCCTACCCAACAATCTAAAAAAAACAGGTTCAATTGTTTCCAGCTGCGTATAGGTTAACCAATATGCTCACAACGGTAAAAAAATGCCCCTTTATTCCAAAACCTCCTTTACTGATTATATTCCGGTATGTAAATTAAAAAAGTCTTTGCTCCTGAAGGATTGCATTTCCTTTTCTCTCTTTATAACATCTGTGCCAGGGTCTCCACTGTATATGGCCTTGTACAAGGGTTCTGGGAAGACAATATCACACAGATAGCGATACAGCGTTTTCTCCTTACTCCAAACAAATACCCAATTGATAATTATTAATAAATTCCACACACTACTACTTTGGTGGAGACAACTCTGGCAACAGCTGCCGCAGCCTAACTTCGCACACGGTGCGCAAGCATTCTCGGAAACGTCACGAAAAAAATAAAAATCGATTGATCTCCTGGCGTAAAGAGAGATGCCCGAGCCCCAAACCCCCATCTTCGTTATTGTGGCTAAGTATCAGGAAAAGGAAAATGAGCCACCACCCTTGATTGATTTATAGCAAAGGAAAGGCTTGGTAACTGTCTTACTTGCTTTCTGTGGACACCTCAACTGCGAGGTGAGGGAAAGGAGGAAGGTGGTAGTGAAGTGGAAAGAAAAAAAAGAAAGAGGGGCCGTGGTGGAGGGATACGGAGTAATTTCGACCACCTGATGATCTTTAACGTGCACTGACATCGCACAACACCTGAACATTGATGCGTTTAATGAAATTGCACGGACGTCTTTATAGCCGATGTGAAGTAACTTCGCTCCGGTCGACGGGTATGATTGCGGTGTCTACCACGGGGTAGCACAAAGAGTCAGTGCGGGGCTGCGCGACATGGCAGGGGCGGGGCAAGATGATTGATGATTGTAGGTGGCGACCGCTGATGGGATTTCTTTTACAGTGCGCTTGCTTTGTCAGTAGTCCTCCTGGTGCGAGCTTGGGCTTTTTAGACAGTCCAATTGTCCCCTGAATGTTCTTAAATCCGTTTGTGGGAAAGAAAACGCACTTTCCCAACACAAGGTGGGAGCGAACGTGGAAAAAGAAAGGTTTTAGAGGGAAATTTGGATCACCCAAGAGCGATGTGAAACCGTAGCCCTCTACTACGGTATCTTTTTCACGTTTTTCGCTCACCACTTCGCTCCTATCCCTTACGGCAGGGTTCACGTGCCGGCGGAGGCGTGTGAGAGATACAGAGCCCTTTATTTTCTGTAAACCAATTAGAAACATCGTTTACTCTTGTTTTACTGTGCCTGCTTCTGTATGTTGTGTGGCGTGGATTTCAAGGAAGCACCAAATCAAAGGCTCCGCACGCTAGCCTGGATCGGATACCCGGAGTTGTCAGTTTCGTATATAAGTAAATTGGAATGTCGCGCTGTTCGCGAATTCGCGCGGACGCACGCATACACGCTCGGATGGATACTCATGCGCTCGAAAATGCTTTCGCGTTAAAGTAGAAATCCGGAGATTTTAAGGTTAATGTTTAATTTTAAGGTAATGAATAATATATATTGGTTAAGATTTGGTCCTCCACGTATGCAATTATATTTTAGATAAAGGCAAGCAGTCAGTTTAAATAGATAAAGCGACAATCCACATTGAGTCTGGCGGCCGGGACCTGAATGCACTACCCCGCCGGGGTGGCGCAGTGGTTACGACGCTCGACTACTGCTCCCAAGGACGCGGGATCGAATCCCGGCCTCGGCGGCAGCTTTTCGGTGGAGGCGAAAAGCAAGGCGTCCGTGTGCTGTGCAATGTCAGTGCACGTTAAAGAACCCCAGGTGGTCGAAATTTCCGGAGTCCTCCACTGCGGCGTCTCTCATAGCCTGAGTTGCTTTGGGACGTTAAACCCCACAAACCGACCGACCAACCTGAATGCACTGGCTTGCTGGAGGTCACATGGCGATCATACATGCTGCCGTTCTGTCAAGTGTGCGAATGCCAGTCGCTTTCAAGGCACCATGTGGAACGTAGTGCATGCATACTATCTATATGGGCGAGTCGCTCTCGAATTCATCAGGCAGGGATAGCCAGGAATCCTCACTCAGTTGCAACTGAAAATTTAAAAAATAAACATAAAAAAGTTTTAGGCATGTATTGCGCATGAGGGCAGAACGAGCGAGCGATATTCAATGCGGCTAAATTATTCCCTAAGAAGTTTCGCTAGGATTATTTAGCAATTTGCGCCGTCATATAAGTTAGTGCAAGTGGTTGGCAATTATGAGCGGAACCGATTGCTACTGACAGTCCAAATTCGCATCTTTACATTGGTACCAACCCGAAAGAATAAGCCGCCATAGCGCGAGGGTGGTTATGGTTCCACAGCCGCCATACTCCCGACGTATATGAGCAATTTATTGACATTTGTTCAGTTTAATGTCATTTTTTTTCTTCACGTTGCATGACTACATGACCAAAACCTGATATCATTTATGCAACTAATCGCAATTGCCATGGATAAAACTCGGAGGATACACAATTTTCTTTCAATATCTTGCGAAAATAAATGCGCCGTGTACAAAAGCAGCTATGAAATTCATAGTCTTGTTTGCATGCTTGCTAACAAATCTGATTTCCACTAACCTTCTGATCCTGCAAAGGAACGGGGTCACAACATGACAGTATCTTTTGGAGGATCTCGGAAGTTGCCTGAACTTCCCTGCACCTACATGCGATGATCATGAAACTTTCATTTTTGGGTATCTAGACGAAACGTGTGAGTTGTGAGGATGGAAAGAAAAATTTATTTTGTAAACCTGTTGTACTCTGCAGTGTATGGCCAATATACTGTGCCCAATACGGTGGTCGATCTTGCGTTAGATGGCCTTGGGGACCTGTTCCCAACTGATATACCTTCCGCACTTTTAGAGACTGGTTTGGTTTTATTCTTGTATATTTGGGAGTGAAGGTGGAAAGACGGAAAGTGGAGTCGTAGTGGAGGGCTGCAGAGTAATTTCGCCCACCTGGGGATCTTTAACGCGCACTGACATCGCACAGCACACGGACGCTACTTCGTTTCGCCTCAATCGAAACGCAGCCGCCGTGGTCTGGTTCGATACCGGGAACTACGGCACAGCAGTCGGTATTCGACCACTGCACCACCCCGGCGGGGCAGCTGTTAGTGTAATAATGATGATTAGTTCACAGGAAGGGAAAGGCGTGGTATCTGTCACACTTGTGTCTGTGGACACCTGAACCGCGCCGTAAGGGAAGGGAGGAAGGCGGGAGTAAAGGTGGGAAGAGAGAAAGGGGAGCCGTAGTGGAGGGCTACGGAGTAATTTCGACCACCTGCGGATCTTTAACGTGCGCTGACATCGCACAGCACACGGACGCCTCTTCGTTTCGCCTCCATCGAAACGCAGCCGCCGAGGTCGGGTTCGAACCCGGGAATTCCGGACAGTAGTCGGGCGTCTTACCACTGTACCACCCCGGCGGGGCCAGCTGTTAGTTTCTCTATTCGTGGATAGTAATGTGTCGTCAATAATTTATTGGCAATGCGTGCTTCTTTGCCCAATTAAAATGACCTAAAATGCGTCCTAATGAATAACGTCAATTCGAAGAGAGAAAAACTTCGAAAGGATATGGACTGTCAGTGCATTATTGAGTCAGCAACGTTTGAAAAAGAACTTCATGGGCAAAAGAAAACGAATATGGCGGCACTCGTGAAAGAAATACGACTTTATTGACGTTATATAACGATTCATCTTCTCCTCGGGCTATCTTTATGTCTGATAACCTTTTTAAGTTCCCTTTATTGTCACTGTGCAGCGACTATATATATGAACTATTACCAAGATGTCCCATACTTGTGTGCCTCAGATGTTTTGTTACAGCATGTTAATTTTTCTTTATATATTCATAAAAAGTACTACACGATTTATCCGAGCTGAAGAAAGCTGAAAAAGGTTCCGCCATGCGCTTTCAGACAATACTTTTGTATCGGTTCGGGACATGCCATTCTCCCTCATACTTAAGTACAAGCTCAGACTTGGTCTGTTAGCCTGAAAGACGCATTGAGCCCAGCGACCATTAAACTGTGGGGACATACGCGTTTGCTTTTTTTTTCAGATGACTCGAGCCCGTACTCGGCTTGCCAAGCGTCGTAATTTTACTGTTACCTGGGTTGTGCACAGCGTGCCCAAGAATTGGAGCTCGGTACACTGCGGAGGTTTTGCGCACCATCTCAGGAAGCTCCACGAAATTAATTACGCACCCTATCATGGTAAGCTTTCGAATAGAACTTTGCAACGGCCAGAAACATACGTTGGGATGTGTTGGAAGGAATACACAATTTGAATTAAGTTTTTCTTCAGTTGAAGTAAATAATAAGAGGACACGCACAGTTCTCAGAAGACAGCTCATGAAGCGCAACCTTCATGTGCACTATTGTTCGTTCTTACTATATAATTTCAGCCTTAGGAGGAACAGCGATTCTGTACCATGGGATTGCACAACATGTATGTGGTGTTGGTGCGGCAGTACTGGCAGGTGTGGCGACGGAGATGGCGTGGAGCGCGCGTGGTGGCTTTAGCCTGACAGGTCCATAGGTTCGAAAACCGCGGATCTGGCCTTGGTGTTATGTGCAGCGAATGAACGGGTTCAATCCACCATTTCACTCTTCTACGATTCAGTAAGCTCCAAGCACGCGACGACTTCGGTTCTCCGCCGGCCCGCACACTCCTTCAACTCCGTGACTGGTGGGCACCGTACCAGCTGTGCTCCATAACATCGTTTTCGCTTGTTCTCGGCGCTGACTTCGATCCGTGAGTAGTATAAGACACTATGAACGCGCCTGCGCACTAGACCACTCGTCCGACAGCTGTGCTCTGCAGTTTTTCCGCGTTGTCCGTCTCTCGTGTTGTCACTGGAAAGGTCGTGCTCTAGTCCCTAGGCCAAGGAGAGCTGACGTCTTCCTTATAAAGGCGACTGTTGTAGTGTGCTCAGTGGTGAATTGTGGACAGATGCGGTGAACCACCACATTCTGGGGAGCCTGCCAGGATTTATTTCGCTGAGGTACCCGTCAAGAAGAACACCATGCATTTCTAGAAGCTAATGTTGCCAAGGAAGAAACTGGGCTTGAGTGGGGCAGCTTTAAAGCAGTGGGTTGACTAGGGGCGTGTCCAAGAGCATTCCGAAAGTGCTCGCGCGTTTCGCAAGCATGACGTCCGTGTTAAGGAATATGGGGTTTTGTTTGAGGAGCATGACATAGAGCTTACTAAAATGCAAGCCGAACATCAACAGCTCGAGTTACGAATGCAGTTGAGATCAGTAGAATGGAGAGCTGGGCCAGGTGGTACATATTCAGTTCAGTTCAGTCGTTCAGTCCTGTCCGACTCTTCTTGACCCTATTGACCATGTCACGCAATACTTTCCGGTCTCTCACTATCTTCCTAACATCACATAACTTCATCTGCAGTGCCTCGAGGATGCCATCTAACCATCGCGTTCGCTGCCTACCCCTTCTCCGGCGACCCTCAACATTTCCCAACATCAAATCTTTCTCCAGCGACTCCTCTCTTCTCATCAGATGACCAAAGTAGCTGAGCATTAACTTTAGAATTTGACCCTCCAATGATCAGTCAGGTCGACAATATCGACTGATTTGATCTTCTGGCAGTCCAAAGAACTCTCGAGAGTCTTCGCCAGCACCACAATTCAAACGCGTCAATTTTTCGGCACTCAGCCTTTTTCACAGTCCAGCTCTCGCATCCATACATCACAACTGGAAAGACCATAGCACGAGTTATACGGATCTTGGTTGGCAGAATTATGTCTCTGTTTTTACTAAGCGATCAAGGCTAACCATTGCTCTCTTTCCCAGAAGCACGCGTCTCCTAATTTCATGGCTCCAGTCTCATTCCGGGGTAATCTTGGAGCCCAAGAAGAGAAAATCTGTCACAGCTTCGACTTCTTGTCCCTTGATGCTCCAGGACTTGATAGGGCAAGACGCCATGATCTTTGTCTTTTTAATGTTCAGTTAAGCCCAAACTTTTCACTCTCTTCTTGTACGCGCATCAGAAGTCTCTTGAGTTCCACTTCACTTTCTGCCATTAAAGTGGTATCATCCGCATATCTAAGGTGGTTGATACGTTTTCCAGCAATCTTCACTCAAGCTGGAGACTCGTTCAGACCAGCCTTCCTCATGATGCAGTCTTTATATAGGTTAAAAAAGCAGGGAGACAGTATGCAGCCTTGCCTCACTCCTATCTCAATCGGAAACCAATCAGTAAGACCATGCCCAGTTCTGACTGTGGCCTCTTGCCCTTCATACAGGTACCTGAGGAGACAGATGAGGTGAATTGTAACTCCCATCTCTTGGAGAGCTTGCCACAATCTGCTGTGATCTACGCAGTCAAACGCTTCCGTATAATCAATAAAGCAGAAGTAGATGGGTTTCTGGAACTCTCTTGCTTTTTCCATGATCCAGCGAAGGTTGGCAATTCGGTTTCTAGTTCCTCTGCCCTTGCGAAACCCAGCTTGCACGTCCGGAAGCTCCCGATCCATATACTGCTGCAGCCAACCTTGGAAAATTTTCAACATTGGTAAGGAATAAAACCAGCGAAAAGACGCAGACAAAGAGAGAAGCGTGCAACACAACGCTGGACTAACAACTGTTGTTAATCCAGCGTTGTGTTGTATGCTTCTCTCTTTGCGCCTTTCCGCTGGTTTTAATCCTTACCAATCGCAGTTGAGATCGCGGCTCCGAAGAGCAATCTAGTTCAGATGAGTACTCTGCTGCCAATGAGGTGTCTGGTGCATCGGACAATCAGACCACCCGCATAAATTATTTGCGCCATTTTATGAGGTCGGAGACAATTTAGACGTGTCGTACAGCGTTTCGAGAGCGTCGCGTTGTTCCATGAGCGGCCGCGTCAGGAATCCACCCTTTCGCTCAGCCTTTTCCTTACGGGAGAATCTCTGACGGTGATGGGTCGGCTTGACCCTGCGACTACGCGTAACTACAGTCAGCCGAAGGCAGCGCTTTTTCAGCGGTTACATTACACCGCGGAAGAATATCGCGAGGAATTTCGTAAACCTAACCGGAAGTTAATGAACCATGGCTTCATTACGCGGCGCGATTGAGGAGCTATTTCCACCAGTAATAAGACATGGCCAAAACAGAAAAGAGCTGTGACATTTTGAGGGATGTTATCATCGCCGAACAATTTATGGGTGAGTGCAGCCCGTCTTTAGGCATTTTCTTTGGAGCGCAACTGAAATGTGCGACCCTAAAAGCGCTTTCGGAAGCGGCGGGTTGCTTCCCTGAAGCTTACGGTTTGCCCAATAATTTAGGCAAGGACAAAACTTAACTTAAAAGTAACTGGCGACCGTTGTATCGAAAGTAGAGTCATCCGAAAAGGCTGGTACGGTGGAAAATCGCTGCTTTCTCCGTGGAAAAGCAAGAGACCGTGCTTCCGAGTGTTGGTCTCGGATCCGAAACGTTCTGGCTGGGATTTGCTAGAAATGTCAAAAGTCTGCCAATCGCGCAGACGCATATCCGATGAAACGAGGGGCTAAATGCCAAGCTGCCTGTATATTGGCTCCAGAGAAAACACTCAGAAGATTCATTTGGATATTTTGTTCTTCAGGATGGTGATCGCATTCCTATATATCAATGTGACTGTAACGCACCGTTCAAATATGCAGGATATCAAATGCCAGTCGTCAAAAGTCTGCTGGAAAACCACCCCGTTGCCGTGCTTCGGGACACTTGACTCAATACAGTTGTTAGCCAAGAATCGTGGGTCCCATACCCAAACGTTACTGGCTCTAAATGTCCTGTGTTTCGGATGGACCGCACTGTTCGCTACCTGCCGGAAGCAACGGTTTTTCTGGACTCCCCCTACCTCACCGGCAGAGTACGAGCCAACTGCATGGTAGACCCTTTGTATGACGTGAATCTTGGGAACAACGAAGGTGTACCGCCTCTGTCCGACCAAAAACTGCTTAAGCTTCTGGGGCCTTCAAGGCAATTTCGGAGGGTAAAGTTTAATGCCTCTGACTCAAGTGGGAACTTCGACGCCGTGGACGGGAAAGGTAATCTGCTGGCATGTGACTCTCTAAACAGACTGACGCAATCAGGACATTGTAATTCACTTGAAGCATGGATCATCGTGCGAGAACATTCCGCGTTTGATACTGGACCCAAGAATGTGACGAGCCATTCAGGATGTTTGTTTTGCGGCCATGAGACCGATACAGTAATCGCGGCAGCAGATGTGAAAAATCAGGTGTCCGGCTTACTAGTTTTAATGACGTCTGCTAAAACCATCAACTGCGGTATACTGGAAACGTTCCAGCGCAGTGACAATTTGTTACGTCCATGCTTCGTGGCCGTTGGCTCTATGGTTGTGAGTAGAGTGCATGAAATGCAATATTTCCTCAACAATATTGCCATGCCGGAAAGAACTGGAACAGCTTGTTGGTCCGAGGCAACTACGATTAAGTGTACCTAAGGTTGCAATTGAATTAATTTTGGTTTACCATCAAGGGTGATGAAACGACTGATAAGAAAGATAATGATGATGATGAATAGAAAGATGAAAGAATATTAACTGATAATGTTCCATCTCCAGTGCTTCAGTAAACTTAATCAATTATCGCGACTAATCAATATTGCGGTTACCGACTCTGAACCGAGTCCTCGTGCAGACGCGATGTTTACCAAGGTGACCCGGTGTAAGTACTTCTCTAACTTTGATTTCGCAAAGAGGAACTGGGAAGTACCGATAGCGCAAGAGTCAAAAGAAGTCACAGCTTTCTCCTGTGACTGCCTATAACACTTCATGTTCATGTTGATCGTAAATAAGACCACCCCAGTAGTTTTCAACCGATTAATGACGAAGGTCATCGGAGGCGTTTCCCACGTACAGCACTACTTCGACGATGGTTTGGTGGCGACTGAAACCTAGGAGAACACGTCCAAGCAATTAAATTAAAAAAAATGAAGTTGTGTCCCTATGTTGTAGGCCATCTTGTGGGGTGTGGAATTCTGCAACCTTTTAAGACACCCTGGACAAGATATAAGCGGCCAACAAACATGAAACAACCAAAAAAGAGATTCGGGAGTTTCTAGGCCTAGCCGTTTACTACAGAGGCTTCATTCTGTAGTATGCGGAGATGTCGTTTCATCTTACGGCGTTAAGCAAGAAAGCAGCTCCTAATAAGCTTGACTGGCGTATTGAACAAGCATTGTTTGACACATTCAAGGCGCTTCTTTCAAAACTGCCCATAATAATGTCCCCTGATCTGAGCAAAAAGTTGGTCTTGAGCACAGATGCACCATCAAAATATCTTGGTACCGTGATTCTGCAAGAACATAACAGACTGCTCCCCCCTGTCGCTTACGCTAGTAGGAGTTTATTGCCGCGGGAGATGGCGTATTCCACCATTGAACGCCAATGTCAATTGATTGTCTGGGCCGTTCAGAAGTACCATGTATTTCGCTATGGCCAGCTATTCGCCCTCCGGTGGGGCCACCTTCTGCTTTCGTACATCAATTCCACAAAGTTACTCAACAGCAATGTACTGCAGTGAAGCATTTCATTATTGGAGTTAGCCTTTCACGTTCAGCACACAATAAGGTCTTCAAATATTGAGAGCAGATTACATGAGCCGCACAAGGTTTGTTTATTACAATGGTCCGGAGAAGGCTCTCTTCTACTGCAGCTAAGTACGTCTTTATAGCTGCGTCTTTTCGTGTTGCTTCGTGTGTGCTTTCTTGTTTCCCGTCATATGTGTTCAATGTTTCTGCGCCGAATTTGTGACCAACTCTGCGTGACTATTTTTGTGTGTATGAGGCCCTAACTCACGTTGTGATGGGATGTCTTGCAACTTATGGACTGTTCTTTAGGTTGTGGCGGACCGAAGCCGCAACATCGCTGCGCACAACATCAAGGCAACAGATGCGGTGTTCGAACCGTAGCACCCATCACACTAACGCCACCACGCGCACACCATGTCGACTTCATCACCACATCCACTGTTGCCGCCTCACCACCACCAAAATATCTTTACCCCGCCGGGTGGCGCAGTGGTTACTGCGCTCGATTACTGTTCTGTTTCCAAGTATGCGGGATCGAATCTTGGCCTCGGCAGCCACTTTTCGATGGAGGCGAAAAGCAATTGGCCCGTGTGCGGTATGATGTCAGTGCACGTTAAAAAAATCCAGGTGGTCGAAATTTCCGGACTCCTCCACTACGACGTCTCTCATATTATGAGTTGCTTTGGGTCGTTAAACCCCAGACACCACAAACTAGAATGTTTTTAAAGTCCCTGGAGCTCGGAGCTTTACGCTAGTGCGTAAAGGGAGCAAATCTTTCTGCCAAGCTGTCGTTATCATTGAATAATATACCAATAGAGTTTTGAATGATGTATCTACCACTTATTTATTTCTGCCAACAGACTCTGGACGACAATACTTCTGCTATATCATCAAGATAATGAATGTTACAAGCCAGCACTACCCTCTTGAAGCGATCACCTAGAAGAAAATAAAATGTCAAGCAGCGCTGATTCTGTAAACTCTTCCACAAATGGTGTGGTCGGGAATCATGTTGCTTTATCCCAAATGTGTACACTGCTGTTTTGTCTTGATTTACAGTTGATTTACAGGTTTCATAGCTCTTTACTGATACTGTGGATGTATTGTGTGCATCATGGCTGACTTTTTTGTATAGGTGTGAACGGATGCCTTTTCGGGACAGCCTTATTAGTCTAAGAATATTCTCTCTTTTACTACAAAGCTGCCGCCTTTCCCTATCATCAGAACGATACTATATGAGAATGTACCATGGTAACAAGATAACATTTTGATTTGCAGTGACTATTTTCTAAGCATTAAGCTCTGAACTTGTCTTAAAGTTGTTATGACAAGGTGACTTGCAAAACAAGAGGTATTTTAAATGTACAAATAATCATATGCGTTATGACTAAGTTATATCTGCTCAAACCAGCTGTTGTCCCCGATAATAGGTTTGCCCCGCGCTAGGTTAGTGACAATGTCAATTTACAGATTCAGCTAAAGAAATAGATCACGAGCATGGCATATATGTTTTTGTTTTCAAGTTGAAGAAATGAAGCAATTAGGGTAGTTCTGCTTTCAAAATCAATGCTTCCAGTCGCGGCGGGATTCTCCCAGACTTAGCATCTTCCTTATGGTTCATGGGCAGCCACAGCATCCTCACAGCCGCAGGTTGCGCGTCGTGCCATAATCGTTTCCATTGTGGCTTCCGCTGCTTCCGCGATGAACAAGAACTATAGTCTATGGCTGTTCCAGGGAGCATACAGCAACTATTTTAGCAACCATACAGCAACTGCGCTTTTCACGTCACCCTGCATCCCCTGCACCGTGACCCCTTGCATACACGCACGCGATGTCAGCTTCTCTTGTTGGCTGAGGCGGGTGCATGTTCTTCGGTACCGAGTGCACTCTGATGTTGCACCTGATCTCATTGGGGACGGGGAGCTGCGTCTGCTCCCTGCCTTGATATCCAATTCCCAGGTTGTCCAGGATTATCCGGCCGGCCTTGGTCGTAGACAGTCTTTCGAGTTGTGCGGCGCGTTGGGCCTCCGCTATCTCCTCCAGCGTGTTGTGCAACCCCAGCTGCAGGAGGCGTTTGGTGCTCGTTGTTTCGAACAGTCCCAGTGACGTCTTGTAGGCTCTGCGGATGAGCATATCTATCTTGTTTCTCTCGCTCTTCTTCCACTTGTGGTAGGCCGCCATGTACGCTACGTGACATATGACGAACGAGTGGGTCAGTCGGATCAGGCTCTCTTCTCTCATTCAACTTTTCTTGTTCGTGACTCGCTTGAGTAGTCTCGTGGCGTTCGCCGCTTTCGCAGTGAGCAGGGTGATGGTCTCCCGTTTCTGTCGTGCTTCTGGATCGTCATTCCCAACCCTCTGATCTTGTTGACTCTTGGGAACGCGTTTCCTTCTCTGGTCTTGACTTTGATTGCCTCGTACTCTCGGACTGCTCTTGGGTTTGCGGTGCTTGACGGGCGGGTAGACGAGGAACTCCGACTTTCTCGGCGAGCATCTGAGCCCTGTTCCGTCGAGTTGGTCTTCGATCGCATCAACGGCCGCCTGTAGGGTGGATTTGATGTGGGCATCGCTTCCGCCTTCCACCCACAGCATTATGGCGACCGCGTATATCGTTTGTCGAACTTCCTTGATGTTCCTGAGCCTTTCGGCCGCTACCTATCATCAGGAAATTGAAAAGCACCGGCGAGATGACCGATCCCTGAGGTGTGCCTGTACTTCCCAGCTTCTTCTCCAGTGCTTGGAGGTCCCCCGCTCTGAGCTAGGCCGTTCTGTCCGTGAGGAAGTCTTTGATGTAATTGTATGATCACTCTCCCATGTTGAGTTTTGAGACTTGGGATAGGATCGGCGAGTGCTTCACCTTGTCGAAGGCGCTCTGCAGGTCGAGTCCCCCTACTGCTTTGTTGTCGCCGGTGGTTCCGTCGATGATCTGGTGCTTGAGTCGTATCATGGCGTCTTGGGTACTTAGAGGCTGCCTGAAGCCAATGATTGTTTCCGGGTAGAAATCCTCTTTCTCGAGGTATTCTTGCCACCTGTTGAGCAGAACGTGCTCCAACACCTTGCCCACGCAAGATGTGAGCGATATGGGTCGGAGGTTATCCATGTCGGATGGCTAGCCCGACTTGGGGATCAGGATAATCTTGGCCTTCTTCCACTGCGTCGGCAGCGTTCCCGTTTTTCAGCATTTGTTGTAATAGCTCGTGAGGCTTTCTATGGATTTGTCGTCAAGGTTCTTAAGCGCGTTGTTTGTTGTTGATGCTGTCCAGCCTGGCTGCCGACCTGCTGTTGAGGTCCTGCAAGTGACGTGCGAACTTCTACGTCTATATCTCTGTCAAGACGGGCGTTGGGAAGCCCCCCGTACTGCCCGTGGCACTCCGTGGGCGTCGTCGACCGGTATCTGTCGCTGATGCGTTTCGTCACCTTATTGGCGCCGTGTTTAGTGACTTCTCGATGGAAGAGCTTCGCCAGTCGGTCCCTTTGGTGAGACTTAGTCTTGGTTTCGTCGAGCAGATGCTTCAGCAAGTTCCATGTGTTCCCGTTGTGCATCTGGATGTCGGTAGCGTTGCATATCTCGTTCCACTGTTGCGCACATAGCGTACGACAGTGGTCCTCGATTGCTCTGTTGAGTTCTGCTACTTTCTTTCGTAGCCTACGATTAAGGCGTTGTTTTTCCATCTGTTGAGAATGGACTGCTTAGCCTCAATGAGGTGGTCCAGTCCTCTACCCATTCTGTTCGTTTCGAGGTCTGTTACTATGTCCTTGGTTGAGTTTCGAACATCTTGGAGGAACTTGTTCGTCCACCCGTCGATGTCGTCGATTTCGGTCTCTTCCGCCTCCTGATTTCTCTTATCTCTGAAAGCGGTCCAATCGATCTACGTATGTTTCCTAACGTTGGTACTGCTCTGCTCCGGTATGACGATTTCCACGATCATGTGGTCGCTGCCGAGGTCCACCCCTGTGTTCTCCACGTGATCGTGATCGGTTCGTTGTTCTTGACGAATGTGAGGTCGGGGCTGGTATCTCCAGACACAGAGTTTCCAATTCTCGTTGGGTAAGCCGGGTCGGTTATGAGATTATAATCGAGTTCCGCCGCGTCATGGGATAGGTTTCTGCCTTTCGCATTGCTCTTGACTTAGCCCCATGCCGGATCCATTGCATTAAAGTCGCCGCATGCGATCAGCGTGCTTTGGCCAGCCGTCGTGCTTGCCTTGTTAAGAATGGCTTTGAACCTCTGCAGTCCGTAGATGCTGAAGATGAAGATGCTATTTTTTCTTCGGTCGGTATGAGTCCGGTGAGCGTGTGTTCAATCCTGACGTTGCTTAGCCGGAGTTCGACGAAGGTGAGTCCCTTCCTGACCAGGGTGCACAGGCCTCCGCCGTCGGGCGGGCCCGCGTGCACCCTGCAGACGGGGAGGGACGGCTTGTCTGTTAGTGTTTCTTGGAGGAGGAGCACGTCGGGCCTGCAAGCCGCGTGCTCGATGTGCTGCTGGACGACTGCCCTCTTCTTGACGAAGCCACGGCAGTTCCACTGCCACACTAGTATGCCTGTGGAGTTGGAGGCCATGATTGTCCTATTCGGAATTTTCCGAGATGCTGCGCTTGGCTGACGATGCTGTACTGGCGCGAGGCTGTTGAGTTTGGCCTCGACGTTGGGTTTGCTGCTGTCGGTGCTGCAGTTGCTCATGTTGTTCTTGGTCTTGCGTGATTCGGCGGCCCTCTCCTTCGTTGCCGGCTCTTTGTCTGCATCGGCCGTAGTTTCTTCGGCCTTGTTGTTGCCGCTCGTGCTGGATCTTTGCTGTTCGACGTTGCGGAGGGCGTTGCGGATCTCCGCGATTTTCTTGGTGAGGTTGTTCATGGTGGCTCGCCGGGTCGCGTTCTCCTTTTTCAGGGCCTCTTTGATCTCTCGTTCTTTGATTGAAGCATTGTCGTCTGTCTAGGCTTTGTCGCTCGGATTGGTCTTCATGATACCTCGTGCGGCGCAGCCCCAACCGACTCTCTCGCGCGACGGTGATCCTTGGGTTTTCGTTTTTCGCGCGTCTCTGCTCTGGCTCCTGCAGCTGCTATTCTGCGCGCGGTCTATCGACGGCGTTCTTGACTTATGGGCAGCTGGGTTGTCGAGTGGTGGGAAATCGCTCTCCGACGGCAGCTGGTGGCTGACATTCAGCGCTCCCACTGACGCTTGCGAATGACGTAGGGAACCTTGTATCTGGCTTTACATTCTCTGTCGGCGGTCGGGTGAGAGCCGCCGCAAAATTTGCATTTGGGTGTGCATTTGTGGTCGTCTTTGGGGTTCGCTTGGCCGCAGCCCCTGCAGTGCCGGTTCGTTGGCGTCGGGCACACGTCCTTGCGATGCCCGACCCGACCACAGTGGTGCCTAAAACAATTGAGCACTGTTTCAATAATTGCAAAGGCGCAATTGTATTTTGGATGCGCTGCAAAAAGCTCGTAATAATGACTTTGTTCTAAATATGTTCTAATATGATATGTTTCTCCTTATTGGACTTCATAGCTAGTGGAAGACACGCATGTTGGATCGCAACGCTGAACCTGTTGTTCCATCGAGACTCAAATTTAGCAGAATGATGCTGCGACTGAAGGACATTTTTGATGAAAGTTATTTTCAACCGGATTGGTTTCCGCTGGTGACACGGTGTTTATCTTCGCCTGCCTTTAAGTTGTGTTTTCTGTTGTGCATCTCAGCAACAGCTGAGTGCATTGAAAATAGTCCGTGTACATAACCCCCTTTTTTACATAACCACGTGTACTAAATACCATATCCGAAAGAGATAAAATTAACGCGCGCCCTGGAAAAGCGGTAAAGCGCTGGGCGGTGGATCCAATTGATGGAGGTTCAGTTCCCGGATGGAGACTAAATTTTTGTAATTAGGGGTCACAAACCTTTTAATTAAGCACGGCAAGGCAGCGCCGGCAGATTTTGGCGAGGGGGCTGCGCAGATGGCCTTGGCTGTGCCGTCACGGCATACGGCATATGGTATATCCGAAGCTCGGCTCTGACCCTCGCAGAGAAGCTTTTCGCTTCAAAAGAGTAATATACAGCAGCTAGATGATCGGCGCCTCCAGTCTCAGGATCCACAAAGCAGAGCTGACCTGGATACCAAATGGATGATGCAGTCTTGCTTGCCCAGTATAATTCTGGTCAGGGCTGGCACCCATTGCTACCTGGTATGGTGTGTCACTTCTATTCATTTAGCCCTACCATTCCTTAGAAGCATGGTAGTGCATTGGGCTTACTTCGCAGTATGGACAATATCTGGGATAATTTGCAGAAGTAATCATTCGTATATTGTAAGGGTGTAAATATTAGTCTGCATTTATTCCAGTCTATAATAAACGAGGAGGATGGGCTAGAATCCCTGTCGGAAATTTTTCTCATGGTGGTTATGATGGAACCATGATCATGGTGGATTATGGTAGTAGGCATATGGTCGTTATGTTGGGCATGGTTGTTATGGTGTGCATAGTTGTTATGGTGGGCATGGTCGTTATGGTAGGCATGGTCATTATGGTGGGCATGGTCGTTATGGTGTGCATGGTCATTATGGTGCGCATGGTCGTTATGGTGTACATGGTCGTTATGGTGTGCATGGTGGATAGCAAGGTAGGTATGTACAGCCACGGCCGGTCTCGAGGGAGAGAGTGCGCTCCTTCTTCCGGCATCCTCAATAGCCGCGGGAGCAATGGGAACGTTTTTCCTCGAGTTACGCTCTCCACCGCTGCAAGGCACGCGACCTGCTCACTGTTCGCTCCGCATCTGCTTCAGCGGCGCCGGGTGGCTTCTGCCTGGTTTCGTGTTGTCGCTCGCGGGTTTCATGGTGAGTGCAGCCCCAAAATGAAAGAACACGGAATAGATGCTGCAGCGGCATGTCGTCAGTGTACTATTGTCAGTGTACTATACACGTGAACAGTCATTATATAAAAAACACTGTCGCTCAGCGGACGCTCGGAAGCATATATGACATACATTGCGGCATGTTGGCTACTTTTTCCCATTTCAATCCGAATTTTTTCCAAGCCTGCACAAAAATGCAAAGAAAAAAAAATCAGCAGTGATCACATTGAAGCTTCTTCAAGGCTAACATTGCAGCAACTCCTCTGCAACAGCAAAACCGTCTTTCAGCGCTAGATGCGAAACCATCCATATATAGCACCGAAGATGGAAATGATTTCATAAAAATGTAATGTGAGTTGCATAACGCTTGCATGATATAAAGTATTAGCATAACAGTCAAAGTAGACTCTAAGGTTGAGTTTTTAATGTTATTATAATTTATATATTAGGAAATGTGTTGTATTTAAACATTATTTTAAAATGCTGTTTTAAAGAAATTTTACATATTATGCTTATAAAAACAAAGGAATGGTTTGATATTCATAACACCACTTGTGCTGTAAGCGGTAAAAAGGGGCTAATAAATGACGCAGCTGGTGATACTCAATTGCAGTGGCTGACAAACGAGTTCACTTGCTTATAAAGCACCCAAGAAACTTCTAAAGCATTAAAGAAGGGAACTTTCACTGAGGAAATGCTTCAAGGAATTCTGTTCATCACGAGTCTACTGTACAAGTTTTAGAATACCTCCTGGGGAATGGTGTCGGCTCCGCCCTCACCAGGAAACTCAATAGCGACCCCATTGAGGCTCTCTTAGGGAAAGTAAGGCTAATGTGCTGAAAAAACGAGATTCTAGACGCAAGGTCCGTAACAGCGGCACTTGACCACGTTGTCAAGACGGAAGTTTCATCTTGGAGCAAAATCAAGGCAGCTTTCGTCGACGTCGAAGAAATCATTTCTGCTTGGCCACAATCAGTAACCGAAGAAATGAAGGAATTGTGGTGGCATCTCCTGTGATCCCATTACCCACTGTCACATATTCAGGTTTAGCTTACGTCGATGAATACATTGATAAGTTAATCAGTGACTTCGGGTGTGACGCTTGCACTATCTTGAAACTAGCTAAAGAAGCAGCCTCATGTACACTCTTCTACGAGGACAAGAATTATAGTCAACACCGCTTGTCCTTCGTTAAAGGACAAGGGGTGTTGACTATATTTTATACCTCGTACATGATAAATCTTGGACGCTGATTATGGCATCTTTGTATAAACCAAAGGAGTGAAATGTCAGGACCTGCCGGTTGCATCTGACGCGGGCTGGACAAAGAGCGAGTGCGTTTCCTTTGCGCATGAACGGCGGTAGCAGAGGCACAGCAGTGGGGCGGTGGCAACCCCACCAAGGTGCGGCGGGAGGTCAAAACAGACCCCACTAGGTGAGGCCGTAAGAGAAGAGAAGCGTGCTCTCCCTCGAGACCGGCCGTGGTACAGCATACTGAATGGTGTGTCATCTTGTGTACCACATATAGTTACAGTTCATTGGTGAAGAAAATACAGAATGCTGGTAGTGCCCCTATTTTCCCTGATGGCTAAGGAGCCGATGCTGTATTTGCTAACCTGCTAAGTGATATACTGAGCATGCAAGCTTACAGCTTCTGTGCATCCAGGTAGCAGCAGAAATGGCTCACCTACTGAAGCACGCACTGAATAACCAGCATATAGAAAGTCGAGCTCAGATTCCAGCTTTATTGGAATCATCGGCAACTGAGATTTTCCTGCGATGTCCTTGCCGGCTGGCCTCAATGAAGAAGCGCCGCAGATGTTGGCGGCATGACTGAATTTGTACTTCATCAGGCACATCTGTTTTCGGATGTTTTGCTGTGTACTGCATCAGACAATCTAAAAAAAAGAAAACACATGTATCTTTTCAATTCTCCTTCATCAGCCCATGCCATACACAAATAGATCTTGCATATGGCTATGCAAGTGGTAGTATACACAAAAATAGCAAAATGAAACATGGCAGTTTCATTTTGACACAGCCCTGTAGCACTGTGCATGTTAGAACAGTGGTTTTCAGCCACTGGACCCCTTGAGATGGGGGGGAGACGTTTCGATAGCAGGTCACACAAATTTTAGTCGAGACTATAACTTAGCCTCTAAAAGGCATGCACTTGATAAGCCGCACCATGGCCTGCAGAGGAGATGGGGGAGAGGCAACATGCTGGCACCGGTGTGCATGCTGCTAAAAGAATTTGGCTCCTCGCAGCACTGCGCAGCTCGCTTGATAGATGCTTTGCATAGATGCCCAGCCAGCAGTGCAGCCCAAGTTTCGAGTTTCAAAGATGCCGGCGTCAACGAACCTGGTAAACTGTAAACACTCTCTCGCTTTCTACCTCTCGAACAAGCTCTCAATTTCTGTAGTCCTGAGTTTATTTCGCTTTGAGAAACTGCATTTTGCTTTCAACTTCCATGCTTAACATTTTAACCCACTGCAAAAAATTATTGATGACCTAGGCAGGAGAAACAGAAAGGTAGGTCTAAAGATCAACACGCAGGAGACAGAAGTAATGTTTAACAGCCTCGGGAAGGAATAGCAGTTTACCAATAGGTAGCGAAGTACTAAAAGTAGCAAGAATATATATACTTAGGACAGGCAGTAACAACAGATCTAGACAACGAAAGGAAAATAACGAAAAATATGATGGGATAGGGTAGATTTGGCAAGTACTCGCAGATAATGACTAGAGCTGAACCAGGATAATTCGAATTATGGTTCCATCAAACTCGTGGAATATCCCCTTGAAAACTCCATGCAAAAGTATAGGGAAGCTGCGTCGTACATCGAACTCCAATTTCACTGATCCTTCCCCAAAGACTATCGCACCACCCTCGGCGATTTGATGCGCGACGTTTTTCGAGCCACGCGCGGAAGGAATGAGAGAGAACAGTTTGACGACGGGGGATCAAGAGCAGCGCCGCGGCCTTTCCCCAAAGACGCGCGCCTGCAGCCCACCGCCGTGAAGTGTCACTCATGCGGTTAGCACTTTATATTTATATCTGGGCCATAGCAGCCGCTTCTTGATGGATGGAAAAAGCAAGGTGCCCCTGTGCTGTCCGATATCAGTGCACATTAAAGAGCCCCAGGTGGTCGAAATTTCCTGAACCCGCCACTATGGTGTCTCTCATAGCCTTAGCCACTTCGGGACATTAAGCCTAAAGAGCCAAACCAAACTTACATCTCGTGATATAACAGGTAGAAAATGCAGTGAACCATATTTTTTGCATAAGTATGTTTAATTGCTTAATTATTGTATTGGTCATAACTGAATGCCAAAGAGTTGCTGAAATATAGTCACAAAACAGTTCACTTTTGCCTCTTTATTTGGTATTGTTCATTTCAAACATGCATTCCATGTTTGTTTTAATTCAACAGAACTTTCTATGTGCTTTTGTATACCATAGCTGAACAGTTTGCACACACGGGCAAGATAGCCAGCAGTCAGGTGCCGCCCCTTGGTCAATGCAAGGTGTGGCATTACAACTGAGGCTGCTTCAGACCAAGTGGATCACCACCACTAGTCACATTAGATTATTGCAGCAGACACTCAAAATTATGCAAAGTTAAGGCTGGTGCACAGCCTACAAATATTCCATATCATGCACTAGGCAGAAGCTGATGTTCAAAAATGCTGCATAGGGTCAAAAGAAGGTGTACATTAATTTAGCCTGACAGTGCTGCAGCACTCTATGTCAGAAACATCTTCACCTCAATCCACAATTTATTGTTGCTTGACGGAGTGAACATCTTTGTTTATAGTATATGGCTACGCAAGCTAAAGTAAGTAGGCTGGTTGGTTTATAAAAGAGCTGTGAAGAAGGGTCTAGGGCAAGTTGGAGTTTGCAAGCTGAGCCAATATTTTGACAAGAGAACTTCTCATCAGGGCAGTTCAATCATTACTGCAGGGTTTAAATGCACCTTTGCTTCTGTACAAATGCCAGGTAGGGAAGACGGAGGGCTAGAAAGAACTCTGAAAATCAAGTACCACCAGAATGTCATCCTTCTGAAGACCACGAACGAATCACTGCGCAAAAGGTAGCAGCAGTTACCTCGTTATTCATTCAAGCCAAAACTCATATCATCCAATCTTGCATGATGGCCCCCGTGAATTCGTACCGGGACGTAATTCACGAAACTGGAAAAGGTCTTTCGGAAACCGAACATTTATAAACTCTTCAACCGCGGCATGCGACGATCCTTTCCACTTGAATGATGAGAAAGACCAAGTCAGTGCTAATAACGTTTGAAGGCACCCATGTACCTGGACAAATTCTGTTCTGCCATGTCTTATACAGATGCAAGCTTGAAGCAGGGCTAGGAGTGAAAGAATATTTCCTTGGGTATCAATTTCTATGAGCCTGCAACCTGTGACAAGGTGACCTAAAACGAAAATAAAGAGTGGCAGCAGCAGGATAAGCTACAAGATAACCACCTGAAGCAGGTTGGATTATGACACCTGTTTCTTGAAAGGGTACAGACAGGCATCGTAAAGAGATCTAACAAGATATATGGCAACAGTAGAATACTGAGCTTTCCAGAAGAGGACAATAGAAAAAAAAGCAAATCAGAGTAGACTACACCTGCCTAGGGAGACATTATCTGAAGAAAAGGATTCAAGTGGAGCCAAAGCAGTGGTGACAAGGAAACGTGTTATGAAAACACTTGCATCTTTGCTGTTGTCTGAAGAAGGGGGGGGGGGTAGTGGATTTTACACATGCTGAGAATAAACTGTACAATTAATGCTTTATGGGAGTGTTGTCCCTACTAGCTATAGTGCAGAGGGAATGTATGTAAGGAATTCTAATTTTCCTTTCGAGATATTTGCACTACAGTAATTCCTTGTTATAACGATATCGTTTTATTCGAAATATCTTTCGGTCCCAACCCAAACGCATTCATTTTAAGCCGCATTACTCGAAGTGCACGAAGAGCTTGACCCGCTTACAGCGAAGTGGCGAGCGGAGGTATCGCCGAGCGGCAGCGATGCTTTTGCGCATACAGGCGCAACAGCATGAGGCAACAATCCCTGGAGATGTGTCATGCAATGGCAATGCCAATGCCTGTCGTTGCTGGTGGCGCACACCGCACGGAACGATGGGACTCGGGACTGCGCTACTACACTGCGATGCCGACTTCCATTGCAAGCAGTGACTTTCTCTTGCTCCTTTCGAAAATTAACAATATCTAGTCACACTATCTTTTTGTTTCCTTTACTACCCTACCAATCTTTTACTAAATTGTCTCAATGCACTCATAGGCACGCATCAGACGAAGGGAGCATCTGCAGGTCCTTCGCTCAAACCGGACTACGAAAACAACCCCCCCCCCCCCCCCAAAAAAAAAAAGTCAGAAGTTGAGTACCCCTTAAACCTGCTTTAAATGCTGAGTCATTATCTACCTTGAATTATACCTTTTTCTGCTACTGCCACTTTTTATTTTCGTTTTCAGGTCACAGGGTTCACCGGTTCCAGGCTCATAAATTCATACCCCGAGGAAACATTCTTTCACTCCTTGCCCTGCTTCTTTCTTCTCCCTCCCTAGCTTTCGTTCTTCTGAGGCAAATGTGCATTTAAACCCTGCTAGTTATGGTGCTACCCAGACAAGGACAAGTCCCCTTGTCACAACACTGGCTCAGCTTGCGAACTGAGGCTTCTCCTCTACCCTTCTTCAGTGCTCTTTCATACTCTGAAGCCATCTTTCTCAAATTCAGCCTTGCTTGGTCCATGGGGTTTAAAGCACCAAAGTGGCTCATGCTAAGATGATCTATGTACTAAGTACATATCCTAAAATACCGAAAATATATTCAGTATAATAGAATTTCTACTGGGAAAGTTCACTTACTTTTGAATATGTCGACTAAAATGGCATGGTGTGCTCCATGGTAGTTGAGCCTGCAATGTAGCAACAGGCTTCCGCAGTTAGGCTCTGGACAGCAGCTGTTTCATGCATCCAAGGTGTTACAGCAATTTCCAGGACCAAATCGGTGTTGAGTGGCACAAGCAGCCCAGCCATAACCACACCTGCAGTTATAAAGGTGGCTCTCAGGCACATTGCAAGAATGATACAGAAAACTTAATAGCTTGAAAATACCATGCACAGTGGGTTTATAATGTAGCAGCTTTTCTATAGGCATAGCTAATAATGTGCACTTACAATGCATACAGGAAGAACCCGAGATTATTCTGACAGAACAGTGCAGTAACCACAATAATAACACATCCTTTCTTTAAGGCCATTCCATGTTGAATGCATCTGGATGCTTGACCCTCTCAATGTTTTTTTTTTATAATTTGCAGCATTTACTACAGTCAAAAGCCATTTCCCTATCTAGGGGTTAAAGATCCTATCATGTGATAGCCTTTTGAATTTTTCTGACTACTGTACGACTGCATTCATGGAAAACTCAGTGGCTATGCAGTGAAGGCTACACAAGAAAGGGAAAGAAATAGGCTTTTGCCCCCATACTGTCGGGACAGCAAAAAACCCGCACCATCCTTTCAACCTCCCCTCATCACCCCTCCCCTGAACAACCCACTGTCAGTGGCATGGAGACAAAGGCTGGACTCATTCCCTTTCTTGTGTAGCCTTCGCTGTCAAACACAAGAAAGTTGTCAGGGAGTTAAGTGTCCATAAAAATAATAAAAACCTTTAAAATGTCTGAAAAAAATGTATATGAGCTGTACTTCTATATTATGCATGAGGAACTTGTCACTACAAAATCATTCATTATCGATTTAGTTCTTTTTTTTTTCAGTTCAAGGTGTCATCTTTAAGCTTTTAAAAACTCAGCTCGAAATATCTGAGTATTATGAAATCTTTAGCCAGAACATTTACTACTCCAGGATGATCTAGATCTGAGCTAGTTGTTTCATGTCAAAGTTGAAGCTATAGCCTAACAGAAAAAGACACTAGGAATACGAAGGTACATGAGGCTGATTAACAACTAATCTTTGTTCAAGGATGCAGAAGAACATGAAAGCAAAAGGAAGAGGGTGAAGAAGTGAAGGGCGTTAACACGAAAAATGCACTCAGTTGTCACAATGAAATAAATGAAGTCAATGCCACAGGATAAGAGCAGAATATAAAGAAGAAAATGTATGAACATGGGTGCTGTAAAAGGCCAACCTGGAAGAGATTAAATCTAAAACCAATGCGTGAAGAAATGTGGCTAAACACAAGCGACAACAAAAAGGGGGGGGGGAGAGGTTGGGACAGCTAGAAGCACAAACAAGAAAACCAACTTAGTCAAACACTAGGGCACTAAAAACTTGCAGGACTGTCCAAGGCATTTCTGCTCTTCTTCAGTAGGTGCCACAGAGGCCATGCTAATAGTCATTAATTGCCACTGCTTCCAGCACGTTTTGAGTTACCTGGGTGCTCTTCCTAGCCAAGCAGGTCAGCTCGTGCACCAGTGGGCAGATCCTGTGGGCTTGCAATGCTTGCAGTGCTGAGATGTATGCCCCCCTAAGCGTTTTAATGTGCTCAAAGGTTAATATTGAAAAGGTGCCCAGGTGCGATATGCGTGGATATGCAAAGAAGCACGCCAGGTATTCCAACAATGCTTCTCGGGAGGGGGGCATTTGTCTCAACACTGCAAGCATTGGGAGCCCACAACAAGAATGTGCAGTGAATGCAGGCAGCGCTGGAAGCTGTGGCAATTAATGACTACGGGGATCTTCATCAGCACTGTCTTGTGGCACTCGTCGAAAAGAAGAAATACCTCGGACAGTTGTACAAGTTTTTAGCACCCTAGTGCTTGACTAAGTTGGCTCTCATTGGTGTCTCCAGCCATCACCGTTCCACCCACCGCCCCCCCCCCCCCTTTTGTTATCGCGGCGCTGGTGTTTCAGCCACGTTTCCTCACATTGGTTTTAGCTTTTAATCTCATGCACGTCATTTTTTGTGTTATTAATGCCCCACATTCCCTCTTCCTTTCACGTTTATATTCGTCTGCACCCTGGAATAAGGATGAGTTGTTGGTCAACCTTGTGTCTTGTTGCCTTCCATGTGAGTGTGTTTTTCGTTAGGCTATAGTTTCACCTTTGATATGTACTATTGGGGAAGAGACTATTTCCCCTCAGTTTCAATAAATAACTTACATGAAAAACACCAAACGTGCAAGTATTCTGTAGTGTACTGAGTATTCAGATGAAGATTACACACTAAGAAAGTTACATGCGCACACAGAAAACACGAAGTTTGCTTAGCAATTAGACATGATGTGTGACTGCTCATGCACATTTCAGGTTTAGAATCAAAGCTCATGAAGTCATGAACCTGAGAATGAAGAAGTTTGGCCTCAAAAAGCTGAACTGTAGCCAGCATATGTATTTGTCATTCAACTTTATAAACATCATGAATCCACATTCGCTCCTCCTTTCCTAAACTTTGTTTCAAGCAGGAAAAAAAAAGGGAGCACGAGCAGTCACACACAGCATGTAAGGTTGACTAGATAAGCAAACTGTAACATGTTCGGCTGCAGACACGAGCAAAATGCAGTTGCAGCGTTACAGCCTTGTCAAGAGTGTACTCCCTCAGAAAGTCGAAAACAACTTGTATCAAACTGCACTCCAGCTGTCGTCAGCCACCACAAATATGCTGAGGCCTTGCCTCAGCTCCAGTGGCCAACACTTTGCAATGCCTGCGTCAGTTTAGGGCACGCTGTTGAGCATTCGGGTTAAGCATGCTGATGGCCCTGACAAAAGTAACATGAGTATGTCTATATTAATCCAGTAAACATACATGATGCAATTGAGGCTCACAATAACACACCTGTACAAATAACAATGACCCAGAAAAACAGCACTGTCAGGTCAGCTGGCACTGTAACATGTTACAGACTGGAGTAGCGATGTGCCCAGAAATGAAAGTAGCATCCATGCAGTGCAGACCTTGAATGGCTGGAAGGTGCAGCTTCCAGCATGAACCATGCCTGCAGTCTTTGTTACACAAAGATCCAGCTATGAAGCTTGGGAGACGGACTCCATCAGATGCCAAGTTTTAACACCTGCATGAAGATGTATGGTAAAATTGGTGCATTTTTTTGCCTTTATGTCAGATGAAATAAAACTAAACAAGGCAATAGCTGCACCTAAAGGTATATTTCATATGGCAATAAAGTTTTTCTAGTCCTGCAGCAATATCAGTATGGCAGAGAGACAACGTGCTGGGTCGATAAAGAAAATTAAACCTCAAGCAAGATAGTTAAAAGCATTAGTACTGGCTCCCTACAAGGAAATTCAAATTTCACATTCACACAGAGGTTATTACAAGACATTTTCAGGCTGCTGCGTGGCGTACTACTAATGTGCCGCATGGCCTTAAACTTGTTTCCCCGCATTAAACTCTGAACTGTGAATTTTTTCTTTTGTATCCCTGTATGTGCCAGAGCACCGAACGAAGGTTGAGAGGAAGCCTCAGTTTGCAAGTTGAGCCACAGTTCTATAAAGAGGACTTGTCTTCATTCGGGCAGCTAGACGAAGACAAATTCACTTGTCGAAACGTTGGCTTGGGTTAAGATCTGAGGCTCCCCTTCTACCCCTGTTCAGTGATCTTTTAAACTGTGCAGCCACCCTGTATGTGCCAGGCATTTGTCGAGACCTTACCGCAGTTGCTTAAGTAGTTTTCTACGCTCTAAACGCCACTTTCTTGAGATTAGCAAAATCTAATAGTTTGTTAACTGGAACTAGCACACTACACTAATGTTAGTTTGGCACAGTCTTAAAATAAATTAATCTCCAAAGGTGAACGCATAATTAAATTTTGTGCTATTTGGTTCAGGCCTTTGTCATAATCCTTTTCCTCACCTACTGTTATTTTCTACGTATAATGCCTCGTGTAAACCTGCCCATAGCCCAGAATTCCATGTTTCAGTGTTTGCAAATAAATATATGCGTAGTGTAGCAACAAATCATTACCACGAGAGTGCACCCGTCAGTTTATAGCACACAGCCCCGTGCCAATGCTAAGGTGCATACTATGAATGAAATTACTACGATTATTAGGATAATTTTTCCAATTATAAACATACGAATTCTGAAATATGTTAGCAGTAAATAAAACACAAAGTTCTGGTAACCGCGGTTACCAAGTGCCAGCTGGTACCAGCTGCAGTTGTATTGAAAACCTATCGCTTCCATAAAATCATTGCGGAGGTAGCCGACTCACCATTCTTTCAAAATAAAGAAAATGAGTTCACGTCCTGACAAAATATTTCGTCCTCACCTTATATCGAGTCGAATTTAACACGCTGCTTCTCAGTACGAGCCCTCACAAGCCGCCGAGTTGTACGCGTTTGGGGTTTATGTGTGGCTATCGGCAACGCGGTGTTCAGAATCGCTCACTGGGGGTCTCTCAAGAAGCGCGAAGCAACAACTCATGTTCCTGCATAAATAGATACGCGCTGTAAACTAGCTGTGGCCCTCTCCGTTTTTATTCTTCATACGCTGTCAAAATCAATCCCTGCTCATTCAATGTAGCCCACAACGGTCGCTCGAGAAATTGCACGTGCATTTCACTCCGCGACGCGCGATCCAAAGTCTGTAATTTCCACATTTGTACAATACGCTGTGTCAGATTCACTTTTTCATTTTTGCGTCCAGTACCCTAGAGCCCAGCAAGAATGGAATGCGAGCGGAAAATCAAACCAACGGGCAAAATACTCACCGGCTTTGCTAGTGATGACAGCACCGCGCTCGTCCTTACGTCGTTACTTTGCTCCGAAGACGCTGGACGTGCGCCCGGGAAAAGTGGCCATCTTCAGATTCAACCGTACAAGTAGATCTTACAAGCATACAAGCTTACGAGCAGTGTATTTGTATTTGCAAACAGCAAAGCTGCGTACACAGAGAGTATCGTGGCTGCCGCGGCCGTTGCACCCACCTAGGTCGCAAGCCCATTTTTCGACCACATTTTTCGTGACCGGTTCGCCAAATGGCCGTTAAGGGTCTCTTACTCACTCTTTTTTTATTTATTAACTTCTCCAATGGCTTACTATTTATAATATTACGCCTTTTTAACACTACTCAATATTTTACATCATTTAAAAGCTAATGGGTTCAAAATTAGAAACAATTACTATTTCTCACTCTGTTTCTTTTATTTTAGTGTATGGTATGCAGCGCTAACCGACAGCGGTAAAATTATGAACTAAACTGCAAGCTACAGACGGCGCGCTTTGAGAGGGATAATCTTGTTACGGTGGGTTTGGCAATCCCCGGTCAGCTGATTTTTGATCGCACCCGTATAAATGTGTAAACGTTTGTGATACTCTGAGTGCAACGTCGCAAGTGACAACTGAAGCAACCTGCCTTGCCGTCGGAACACCAAGAAGCTTCATGGCGTGTGACAAGCTGTGTACGTGCGCGTGTGCATGTCGTGTCAAATTAGGCTATGGTCGTGTACGATCAGCCTCAAGCATGCCACGCGAGAAGCATCTGTGTTTGTAGATAATCCGTGTTTCAGCGCGCGAGCGCACGTTTCGTACGATCGGCCACAAGCGTGCCATTCATTAATAAGCCGATGCGAGGAACCCCCGTGTTTGTAAATAAATAAGCAGTGTTTCTACGTGCCTGTGTGCGTGTCGTGTACGATGGGCCAAGTGCGTCACTCATCCATAAAACGAAGCAAGAAACGCCTGTGTTTGTAGATTGGCACGCAGCAATTGTATGTGAGGAGGGCACAGTGAAGCGGAAACAGCAATTTCGAAGCTTTCCTCGAGTGGCTGTCTCGTCTGGAAGAAAGTGCATGAAGCTGTGTTCGGAATTTGGGCTTGCAGCGGCGAAGATTGCACCTACTGTTTAGAAAAAAATTAAAAAAAAAACCATTCGTACGTTTGAAATTTTGTATTCGCTGCCGGGAGGCAGTGTACGTAATTATTTATAGCTACATATCTTATTGAAGTAGAATTACTTCACGGAAGTGGTTACTTGAAGGCGAAAAAAAAAAGAGTTCAGCATCAAAACGATTCCTTTGTAGCTTCATTGGTTTGTAATGTTCGTGTATTCAACTCTGTGCCCAGGGCAACAGCAGCAAGTGTGCATGGTGGGCAATGAAGATCAAAACTGCTGACCGTTTAGGCCACACTTGTGTGGATCCAAGTTGGAAATTGAGCCTTAAGCGCTTACTAAAATCTGAAACATTGTGAAAGCTGTTTTGCATGGTTGCAATCATACTTCACCTGCCTGCTGGCAGCTTTGGGGAAAAAAAAACTGCAGTGCATCGTGAGAGTATCATTGGAAAACTAAGTTATGCCAAACAACTGACAGCTGCTAATAGTATTACCACTTGTAGTTACCCAAGCTTACCGATTTCACGATGTTTGAAAAAGTGGAGCTATCCATTAACTTGCGATGCAGGATGAATAAGCAAGCACTTGGTTATGAATGCAAGAAGAAATTTCGAAACTGTAGTGTGCCATTAGTTCACTCATTGATCTTATGCTTTCTTACACAATTCCCACTTGCACTGTTTCTCCTATTCCTTGAAGTTCAGTTTAGAAAAAAATTGTCAGCTTGTTATCGCAAGTATGTCATTAGGTTGGCTTGACCTTCATAATAACAGATTAATGTCTGCTTTTAAATTACCTCGTAATTCTGCTATACAGGTTGATGATGCCTCTAGGGTGTTGAAATCACAAATCTGTGCCCCTAACTTGAAATATGGCCTGATCAAACTCAATCATTTCACATGCCGGTTGACCCTTTTCTTTGCTTCACAGTCACTATATAATTATTATTATTACTATATTATTAGGACGCTATATTATTTGCATAGTCGTGCTGTTCGCACTACCGAGGCAAGAGCAGAAAGTCTACTTCATAGAAGTGAACTGTGGGGCTGCAATTATGCTAACCTTAATGTAAAGGACAGGACAACAAAAATATAATGAACACAGGTTGCCAAGCTCACCTTTGTTTTTTAACCTCCTTTGCTCTATATGATTACTATGGTCAGTGATGTGCGCAATATAAAGTGAAAGTTTGTACAATTCCCAGATACAAGGCATGATTGCAGGGTTTCGAACAGAAATGAGAGTTCCTCTTTGCTACGCTTAGCTCTCTCTGTACTCAGAAAATAACTTGACTGCATTGTTTGTTGTCTTTTCGACAGAGGCACTATTGATTGCAATTCAAGTTATCCAGCGAGATTGTTTGATTAGCTTTTAGGCACATATTTTAATTCAGCATATGGCTGCATTCTCACTCTTATTCTGTTTAGATTATAGATGAGAACGAGTCGGTGGCGGAGGGCTATATGGGTGCTGTAATGCTTTCAACAAACATCGAGTACAACCGCATGCATCTGCCTTTTGTCCTGTGCCTTATCTTTGTACGGTGAAATGCAGGAAATGTATTTCACCACAAGTTATAAAGCACTATTAGTTATTTCTGATGGAATTCTTGAGACGGTATTTTCTCGATAGTTGGTCACCATCTTGTGAAGCAAAAAAAAAAACGCCATAGCACAATTTTTGAGCTTGGCTGTGCTCACTTTGTCTTTGTGTTCTTTTCTGTGTCCTGTTTTTTAGCTCTGCTTCTTATGATGGTGCATAGTTATTTCATTATACTTAGAATTATCACATTTTTTAATATATTTATTGACCTGGTGTTGATCTGCTAATTGTCATTTTTTGCAAAAAGCACTTAGGTTCTATGCAGTTTAGAGGGCTTAGGTAATGCATTACAGATTTGGTGACTCAATATTTTAATGTTCAGCTACAGCCATCATGAAACCTTTGATCCAAACAGCCAGAACACATCTGGCTGATTGTTAGTATAATGCATAGCACATATGACATCGATGTATATGAAAGCTTTACAAGTGTGAAAGTATTTCAGGTTCCTCCTTTCCAAGTTGCATTTTGCCTTCATGGTTAGTCTTTTTCTTGTAGACATTTTATTCTTTCAGTAACTCTTCGAGAGCTGACAGTAGTCGTAAAACATCACTGAAGGAACAGAAATGAGTTCTGCTATTTCCTTAAATTGACATCATTTCATTAGGTAACGTCAGTGGAGCTCTGGAATGGAGACCCCACTCATAGGCTGAAGCAACTCCTTGTGTTTTTTCACCTCCTCCTTATAGCTGCGTTTATTTTTGATGTTCAGGAAACTGTGACATGGTCGCTTATCATACTTGTTCTGATAACATTGCTTAGTACACTTATATATGGGTAAGCAAAGATGTTCCAGCAATAAAATTTTGTATGGGATGAGTTCTTCAGTACCTCCAAGAATTTCTTTGGCATGATTTTCATTAGTGTAGTGGCCATGATGCATCCACTTTTCACCAGTCATACTTAATCAGACAGTTTTGAGTTAGCTTACAAACAGTACTTTCTATTTGTTTTGTATCTGTCAAGTGTTAAATTGCAGGCAAAGCAAAATTAGATGTGTGCATCTCTCACTTTTCAAAATTATTGAACAACTTGTATAATTATGAACTGGCGAAAACTATACAGTGTGCCCCAAGGATAAATTGCTGTGGGAAGCTTCTCACCATGAGCATCAGCATTTATTGTAGTCTGAATAGTATAAGATTGAAAACGCATTTGTTTTCCTCAATGCCTTCATATATACCTTGTGAACATGAAAATAGCATTCAGCATTTTATGCTGCCTGCCATAATGCTTACTGAATAAACCATATTTCGGCCTCTAATGCTCGTTGCCAACTCTACAAGAAAACAACCTTTCAAAAGTGATTCTGGCTTACATATTTTCAGCGGCCTAGCATTCTTTGAGAAATACTTGTTTCTGACAACAACCATCCTCACTAAGCCCTATGACATCCCATTTCATACCCTCTAGTTCCTCTAACAGCACTGCTAAACTAGCATCACTAGCTAGGGTTCTAGCGTTAAATGTTGCCAGGGTCAGTTTCCAATGGCGGCCTGTCCAGTAGTATTGCATCGTACCTGTACTCACCTATGGGGCTGAAACGTGGAGGCTAACCAACAGGGTTCTACTTAAGTTGAGGACAACTCCGAGGGCTATGGAACGAAAAATGGTAGGGGTAACATTAAGAAATAGGAAGCGTGCAGAGTGAGTCAGAAAAATAACTCAAGTTACTGACATTCTAGTATAAATTAAGAAGAAGAAATGGGCATGGGCAGGACATGTAGTGCGAAGAGAGGATAACCGATGGTCACTCAGGGTAACAAACTAGATTCCAAGGGATGGAAAGTGTAGCAGGGGGCAGCAGAAAGTTAGGTGGGCGGGGGAGGTTAAGAAGTTCGCAGGGGTCAAGTGTATACAGCTAGCACAGAACCGGGTTAATTAGAGAAATATGGAAGAGACCTTCGCCCTGCAGTGGGTATAGTCAGGCTGATAATGATAATGATGATAATTATTCCTGTTCTGAAAACCCAAAACATATTTTTCTTTTTAACTATACTCTTATACATACCTCTTTTAAAGCGGGTAAGTAGAACTACATGCTACAGTGTCACTGCCTTGTTTGAAGACAGCATAAAGCTGCTTTGAACAATGCTGTTACTGTTTACATACTCAGCATATGGCTTGGTAGATTTTTTTGCTTTCATATTCCATATGCCAACCATTATTTATCTTTGGCATATTACACTGGGTGTTACGAAGTTTCTTAGGACAGGCTTATTTCCTTACTTTTTCTTTTATCAGCTCATATGGCACATGCATCAGCAATCTCGTTGCAGCTAATCCCAAAATGAATCCTATGGCTACAAAAGATTTTATGTGGCTGTTGCATCATTTAAAATGTCCCTATGGAAAGTGTTACAGGGTTTTGCTGGAATGTAGTGCTCAAATTAAGTGCACTCTCAGAGAGCCTCAGTATGAATTGTACTGTTTTTGAGACTTCTGATGAGGGTCAGCATAACATTCACAAGGAGAAAGAGAACGGCAGTACATGCAGTGTTGTTTTCCCTAATTCCATATTATGTGCCACTTCCACTTATATACAGCTAACTCAAGCATATGGAGCTTGTTTCACGATGTGGAAACGCCACTACAGCACATACCTTTGATCCTCTGCACTTGGAGCTATTGATAAGGCCCGCGATTCTGCACATTGTGCCATAGTGTATATATCTTTATTTTTCCTCTTTTCTCCCTATCGCTCACTTCTTTGATTTCATCTTCTGCTTCCTCACTACCCATTTTTTTCTGCCGTCCCAATTCAGGTGCTTCAGATATCAGATAGCAGATACCGGGGCTGACAAACACCTTTTCCTTCCTTTTGGATATATAATAAAATAATTACATACTACTGCTACTGCACATGTGCTAGAAAATTGCTTTTGCAGCCGTAATAGGTACCTCTGACAAAATTTGCATTGCATTCATTTTCATAGCAGAGGCTGACTACTGTTCTCCCTGGAAGCGAATGTCATGTCTGTATACATGAGCAAGGCGCAAGCTGAGTAGCTGGGCTTCCATTTTTCTTTCGATCGCGATGCCCCAGTTTTCTCGTCGCGGCGCTGCTATCATTTCCTAGCACAATCGAGCGCAGACCCCTTGATTTGTGCCAAGTGCGCATAAGCACCACCACATCGCGGTGCTGCAGCGTAGCTTGCGAGATGCGAAATTGCGTGGAATTTGTGCAACGCGTACTCATGAAACCTGTGGCAACGGCTGCGTGAGCGAAGGCTCTTCGGCTTACTTTCACCCGAGATGTATTAAACTCTATATAAGAGATTTTGCGAGAAAACAAAGCTGTGTGCTGGGGCTTCGCCATGTTTTCCCCAGTTTACAAGCGAAGCTTACCTGAAACGGATATTTCATGTTTCTTACTTTCCACGGCCGTGTAGCTTCGCTCAGACATCGCGGCGGCGGCGGCGGCATACGTTGACTTAGCTATGACGTATATTTTATAAATGAAGTTATTTGTTCTCTTTGAAGATAAAAACGTCTTCCGAGGCCAGTCCTCGCGGATGAACGGTCGTTGAATGCGGGTGGCGCGCGATTATACAAGCACGCTGTACACGGCGATGTGCGAATCGTAGGCACTGCCGCTGTCGTTTGCGTGGCTGCACACCCGCCACGCACAACCGGCCAATGCAGACATCAACCTGCTTAGTTTGTGGGAAGGCAGATGAGGCGTGAAAAACCAGTGAGCTCCTCGTCGCGATCGCGGCTTCCGATGTGTACATTCGAATATAGCCTGCACGCTCGCTTGCGGGGAATAAGGCGAGCAGCATAACTGGTATATTTGTCGAATGTATGTACGTCGCTTTAGGACATTCTACTACGTGCACTTTATTGCTCAAGAATCGACTCGATACGTCGGACATATCTATATACTTCGTTCTACCACACCGCCATATGGTGCGCTATGCACGAGATGAGCCAGCCAAGTTGGCCGCCATTCGTCATTACCGCCCACCTTGACCACCTTGACACCAAGACTGCCCCACGATGGCCCCACCGTAGGGAACCATAACCACCGTATCCACCACAGAAGCAAGATCACACACCATGCACACCTTATGCTACCATCGCCAGCATGGCGCCCCGAATTCAGTCGGGTTTTGGTGGTTAGGGTGGAAAATGGTGGCCATGGTTATTTTTCGGTGGTCATGATGTGGGCAGTATGGTGGTCGCGATTGACCACCATAAAGCATGCCCATCATGGACACGAAAAAAACACCATGGCCACCGTTTTTCCACTCTAAATACCATAAACCCACCACAAAACGATGGTGGTTTTATGGTAATCTACGGTGGGATTTTCGATAGGGACCCCTTCATGGATCACTGCCTTGTCGTGGCGGAGGGGTTTGCGAAACTCGATGAAGTCGTGAGCTCTGCTGTGTAGGGCTACCCAAGATAGACAGGTCACGGCAGAGAGTTTTGACAAAATGTGATTCACTGGAGAAGGTAATGGCAACCCACTCCAGTATTTCCTGCCAAGAAAACCCTATGGCCAGTCACAATACCATTAAAGATATGGCACCCCCCCAAGGTTGGAAGGCGTCCCACATGTTACTGGGGATGAACAAAGGGCGTTTCCTAGTAGCTCCAGGACGAATGAAGCGGCTGGGCTAAAGCCAAAATGACTCTCATTTGTGGATGTGTCGGGAAGCGATCGGAAAGTCCGATATTGCAAGGAGATATATAACATAGCAACATGGAATGTAAGATCTATGCCGCAAGGTAAACTGGATGTCGTCAAGCGAGAAATGGACATATTGAACATTGATATCTTGGGTATCAGCGAGCTCAAGTGGTCCGGAATGGGAGAATTTAACTCCGGCGACCATTATGTCTTTTATTGTGAGCATGAATCCAAAAGAAGGAATGGGGTCGCTCTCATAGTAAACAGAAGAATGGAAAAAGCAGTCGTAGGGTACAACCCCAGAAACGACCGAATGATTTCACTTCGGATCCAAGGTCACCCTTTCGACATAACAGTTATCCAAGTATATGCACCGACCACTACTGCAGAAGAAGCTGTCGATGAGAGATTTTATGCGGACCTACAATGTCTTTTAGACCGCACCCCATCATCAGACGTCGTTTTTCTAATAGGAGATTAGAATGCTAAGGTCGGGAGTGAAGAAATATCCGGAATTATAGGCAAGTTCGGTCTTGGCGAGCCAAATGAAGCTGGACAGAGGCTAGTAGAGTTTTGTCGAGAAAACAACCTGACCATAGCGAGTACTCATTTTCAACAGCACAAGAGGCGCCTGTACACATGGGCTTCACCGGACGGTCTGTACAGGAATCAGATCGATTATATTCTTTGCCGGCAGAGATAGAGAAGCGCGATACAAGCAGTAAAAGCAAGGCTTGGGGCCGATTGTGGCACCGATCATCGGCGTCTTGTTGCCAAAATTAAGCTTCGATTGAGGAAAACCCGGAAAACTAGAAGGCCTTTCAGGTATGATCTGGATCAAATTCTATTAGAATATGCTGTGGAAGTGAGGAATCGATTTCAAGAATTAGATCTAGAAGACAGAGCCCGAAGAGATGTGGACTGATGTTCGTGATATAATACAATAAGTTGCTACTAAGCTAGTTCCAACGCAAAAGAAATGCAAGAAAGGAAACTGGTTATCTGAAGAGGCTTTGCAAAAAGCTGAGGAAAGGAGGATGGCAAAAGTTATGGGGGAAAGAGAAAGATAGAAGGTTCTCAATGCGGATTTTCAGAAAATAGCAAGGAGAGATAAGAATGCCTTCCTGAACATACAGTGCCAAGCAGTTGAGGACAACAGCCAATTAAGGAACACAAGAGCTCTGTATAAGACAATCAAAGATATCAAAGGAAGCTTCTGTGCTAAGCTGGGCGTCATAAAGGACAAACGAGGCAGCGACTTCACTGAAGCCTCAGAGATAAAGAAGAGGTGGCAGGAATACACAGAAGAACTGTACAAGTAGGACCTGAATGTGCAAACCCAACATAAGAGGGTTTGATTACTGATCTCGAGCCGGGCATCCTGAAGAGTGATGTTGAATGGGCCTTAGCCAGCCTTGCTAAGAACAAAGCTAGCGGAATTAATGGCATTCAAGCTGAGTTGCTTCAAAACCTCAACCATGAGGCTGTTAACATTCTGCATACATTGTCAGAAGATTTGGAGAACCCTGCAGTGGCCACAGGATTGGAGGAGGTCAGTTTACATCCCCATTCCAAAGAAAGGCATTGCCAAAGATTGTTCCAACTACCGCACGATCGCGCTTATTTCGCATGCTAGCAAGGTGATGTTGAAAATCCTCTAAGGAAGGCTGCAGCAGTATGTGGATCGGGAGCTTCCGGACGTGCAAGATGGGTTTCGCAAGGGCAGATGAACTAGAGACCAAATTGCCAACCTTCCCTGGATCATGGAAAAAGCAAGAGAGTTCCAGAAACCCATCTACTTCTGCTTTCTTGATTATGCGAAAGCGTTTGACTGCGTAGAACACAGCAGATTGTGGCAAGCTCTCCAAGAGATGGGAGTTCCAATTCACCTCATCTGTCTCCTCAGGAGCCTGTATGAAGGGCAAGAGGCCACATTTAGAACTGGGCATGGTCTTACTGGTTGGTTTCCGATTGAGAAAGGAGTGAGGCAAGGCTGCATACGGTCGCCCTGCCTATTTAACCTATATGCCGAGTGCATCATGAGGAAGGCCGGTCTGGACGAGTCTTCAGCTGGACTGAAGATTGCTGGAAAACGTATCAACAACCTTAGATATGCGGATGATACCACTTTAATGGCAGAAAGTGAAGTGGAACTCAAGAGACTTCTGATGCGCGTACAAGAAGAGAATGAGAAGTTTGTGCTTAAACTGAACATTAAAGAGACAAAGATCATTTCGTCTTTCCCTATCAAGTCCTGGAGCATCAATGGACAAGAAGTGGAAGCTGTGACAGATTTTCTCTTCTTGGGCTCCAAGATTACCTCGGAAGGCGACTGTAGCCATGAAATTAGGAGACGCCTGCTCCTGGGAAGGAGAGCAATGGTTAGCCTTGACCGCCTAGTAAAGAGCAGAGACGTTAGTCTGTCAACCAAGATCCGTATAACTCGTGCTATGGTCTTTCCAGTTGTGATGTATGGATGCGAGAGTTGGACTGTGAAAAAGGCTGACCGCCGCAGAATTGACGCGTTTGAATTGTGGTGCTGGCGAAGACTCTTGAGAGTTCCTTGGACTACCAGAAGATCAAATCAGTCGATATTGTCGACCATAAACCCTGACTGCTCATTGGAGGGAAATTCTAAAATTAAAGCTCAGCTACTTTGTTCATCTGATGAGAAGAGAGGAGTCGCTGGAGAAAGATTTGATGTTGGGAACGGTTGAGGGTCGCCGGAGAAGGGGTAGGCAGCGAACGCGATGGTTAGATGGCATCCTCGAGGTACTGCAGATGAAGTTATGTGATGTTAGAAAGATAGTGAGAGACCGGAAAGCGTGGCGTGACATGGTCCATAGGGTCACGAAGAGTCGGACACGACTGAACGACTGAACTGAGCTGAACTTAATTGGCTAGAAAAAAGACATTTCTCACCAACACACAGATACTTTGCCCTTATTCTATTGTGCCCCACCGCGGTGCTGCAATGGTTAAGATGCCTGGCAACTCTGCCGGAGTACCTGGGTTCTCGGCGGACTTTGGGTGGAGGCGAAACCGAGTGCCGTCTGCGGTGCGATATCAGGCCACGTTAAAGAGCCGCAAATAGATGAAATTTCTAGTCGTCCAGCACGACGTCTCTAATAACCTGAGTAGCTTTGGGTCATAAACCCTACAAACCAAACCAAACGTTATCCTATTGCTCTGTGCGATACTGTAGGCACTGACGGCGACGACAACCTGTTGCCACTCTTTCTCTTTGATGAGAGATGCACTGTCAGGTAAGCTGCAGATTTGAAGTCCCGACTGTCACGAAACCGGTGCACATTTTCATCAAGCCGGCACGGCGCGACGCCCGCGCGGCGTCGCGTGGAAAGCTCGAGAAAATCCTCCTTCCCCGCGCGAGAGAGCACGTAGCTTTGTACGCGTCGCCGTCGCCCTCTTTCTCATCACCCGGTGATGACGCGGACTCATCAGCCTGGAATACGCCAGAAAAATCGAGAATCTTCTATGGGACCTTGCCAATGACGACGCGCGGCTCGACGGGAGGATGAGAGAGCGCTATAACCAGCGAAGCTAAGTGTGTGTACGCGCTAGCTTTGAAGACTGCTAACAGACAGATGCGGCGCGCCCTATTTCAAGAGACCGCGCCGCTTGATGAGTTAGTCATTCAGTCAGTCAGTCAGTCAGTCAGTCAGTCAGTCGGTGGTTGCGGCGTGTTGGCCAGTGCTTCGGCTGGACCCCGGTGATCACCCGCTGCTGGCAAGCCCACGAACCTGCAATGGAGCGGCGCTCGTCTCGTATGGCGGCCACATCGTGACTCTTGAGGCGTCGGACTGCAACAGTGCCCGGTGAACAATTTGGTGTTTGTTTATGTAACTCTCTTGTGTTTCTTCCGTGTTGAAACGCCTCTACGTTATTGAATACCTCTGTAATTGCATGCTTAGCGTTTGTTATTCTGTGAACCTCTCGTCTGTGCAGTTCAAGTGTTCTTGTGCATTCATTAGGATCGTCTCTTGCTGTGCATAAACTGTGTTTTGTTTGTTACTTCTGACTCCGAACCTTACTCTGGCTTGAACCGGCGACCGCTGGGCACCAAACGGCCACCCTCTTCTGTCACTACAAGGTAGTTGAATCCCGGCTGAGCTTGCCACGCAGGTCGAGGGCATCTCCTTTGCGACCAGAACAGCTACCCTCCCTCACTCTAAGGGTATCTGGGAGTGTGCGCACCGTTAAGGGCGCATCGTTAATAATATCCCCTAATTATTAACGAGTGACACCGACGAAGGACGATATAAAACTGCTGTAATGGAAGTTCCCTATAGTCATCCTTATAGTCCTTACAGGCTGGGGTGAAGCCGCTGGCGGCCAGTTTGTGTGGGCTCAAATCGGCTTGCACGTTTCTGGGCTAGTTGGTGAAACATGGCTTTGTAAAACGTTTATCCGAACTGCATAAAAAACACGTACGCAGAAAAGAAATACTCATGTCGGGCGCTGTTTTTCAGTAATACCAGTTCATAAGGCATAAAGCGTTAAAGAAAAAATATTAGGCAATAGCTTATACAGTTTGTTTCGCCGAAAAGCCGTCGTTCGCCTAATAATAGTAGTAGTAGTAATATTTCTCGTCAGTGTGTATAGGAAACAGCCGGGGAATGCATATAAGATATCGTATCATATTTTTTGGTTCTGGTTATTCATGACTGAATGATGTGCGATATGCAACGAAGAGTTCATGAAATCACTAATGTTTTTATTGAAATATATCAGAATGAAAATGAATAAAAATTGGAAAAAAATGGAAATAAAGCGTTAAAATATTCTGCATATATATAAGATGCATGGTATTGCTGAAAAAAAAATTAAATTTCAGTTTACCTATAATTGAATAAATAATAATGAAAAAGAGGGATTCAAACTCTCCTGTTGATCATAATTAAAAGTCGATGGTTCATTATGTTAATAAAAAAATTCAGACTGTAATTTATCTGTTATCTAATTGAACATTGAAAATGCATACAAATGTGTCAACCCCGCAGGTGTGGCACAGTGGCAACAGCGCTCGACTACTGTTACCAAGGGCGCGGGATCGAATACCGACCTCGGCGGCCGCTTTTAAAAAGATGCGACATCAAGGTGCTCGTGTGCTGTGCGACGTCAGTGCACGTTAAAGAACCCAGGTGGTCGGAATTTCCGGAGTCATCCACTACGGCGTCTATGGAAAGCAAAATTATACAGGTGCTAGGTATTGCTGAAATATTTGTTCTAAATTTAGGTTGAAAGAAAGCGCGAAATAACAAAATATCTTAGGTAAATACATCATCCGTGTGCATTAAATGCTGAGATCGATAAACGCTTATCATATTTCCCCTCGTCTACAGGAAGAATGATAGATGGATTCCGCGAGTGACAGATACTGCGCCTTTCATTTCCTGTAGACGAATTTTAGGACGCCGGAGATCTTTGACGCCTTCAATAGAATGCTGGCTGTGTTCGAAAAGCAACACGCGATGTAGTATCTTCACTACAGGTCATGCGTCGACTTCCGGTCCAGGCATCCGTGCTGCTATTTTCATTTTTCGCTTCCTCGAACGCCGCATTACACAGCAAACAGAAGCTGACCGAAATGTCAACGATACGTTAGTACAAAAGACGTCAGCGGCGTTTGAAATTGATTTTCAGGGTATAAGAGGCGCAGTATCTTTCGTAATTATCCTCGGACTGATTGATTTATAGGAAGGGAAAGACGTGGTAAATCTCTCACTTGTTTTCTGTGGACACCTCAACCGCGACGTAAGCGAAGGGAGGAAGGTGGGAAGGAAAGTGGAAAGAGATAAAGAAGAGCCGTAGTGGAGGGCTACGGAGTAACTTCGACCACCTGAGGATCTTTAACGTGCGCTGAAATCGCACAGCACAGGGACGCTGTTCATTTCGCCTCCATATCCTCGGACACATACACCACGCTGTAAAGGAAGGGAGGAAGGTGGGAGTGAAAGAAGAGAGGGAGATATAGGTGCTGTAGTGGAGGGCTACGATCCACCGCGCAACAATAGATTTCGCCTCATTGCACTTCAGTCACAGAGAATTTACTTTAGTTGTCTAAAGTGCCTTCTCAAGCTTTTCGTAGATTCATTTATAAGAAAGGAAGTATCTGCCATTGAATTTCGAGGTTGTTCAAGGTGACATATCATAGGGCTGCGCTCCGTTTAAATTAGATTTTGGGGAAATAAAGGCACAGTATACATTTCTGTCAGCGCGACAAAATTGTGGTTTGTAATAAAGGGAAAGAGTTGGTCTTTACAGGTCACAAGAAGGTAAAGAAAAACGTGCACTCTGATGCCACGAACTACATGGCGTAGGGGAGCTTTAGCTTCAAAAGGGGTAGAAGCGACCTTTTAAAAAACCATAAAGTACTACCCCGTTCTCCTCGCGAAAGAAATAGCATAACTGCTAGAACTGATTGGGGCTAGATAGCGCCATGGCAGAAAAGTTGAACAGAGAGCTTACGAAGCCGCTGAAACGAGCCACAATAGTAAACTTTCAGAGCATGCAAACTGCGGTCGCTGCCCAAAGTAGTAAGCCCCGCCAACCGCAGGCCGGTTGTAGCCAAAGCCTTAAATAGATTTCAACACCTGGTTCGAGATTATGAACCTCCACCCTCTATGGCGCCACAACATAGAATACAGATCATACAGTGGAGCTGCCACGGCTAAAATACGAAAAGAGCATCCTTACAGCTACACGTCCATAGCTTGAACCCCCAACGCGACATTATAGCCAATTAGAGCTACGTCAAAATTGAGGCGAAATTAGCCTATTATAGTACACACCGAAGCAACAATTCTACGTGTACTTGGGTTCGCAAAAACTACACACTGCTTGCAACAGGTTTGGAAGCACAACTGTAATTAAATATACATTTAATCAACTATTACCGAGTACGTATGTGCTAAATATCTATAGTCGACCATAGCACATAAGAGCGACCTTTGACGAGAGCTTTGAAATATCAGCTAAGATGGCGAAAACATCTCATGACAGTCGGGGCGTTCGACGCGCCTAGCTCCTCGTGGGGCTACAGTATTGAAAAAGTGAAATGTCCTAAATTGGTAAGACGCCCGACTACTGTGCCGGAGTTCCCGGGTTCGAACCCGACCGCGGCGGCTGCGTTTCGATGGAGGCGAAACGAAGTGGCGTCCGTGTGCTGTGCGATGTCAGCGCACGTTAAAGATCCCCAGGTGGTCGAAATTAGTGCGTAGCCCTCCACTATGGCTCCTCTTTCTCTCTTTCCACTTTCATTCCCACCCTCCTCCCTTCCCTTACGGCGCGGTTCGGGTGTCCACAGAGCAAGTGTGACAGTTACTGCGCCTTTCCCTTCCTGTGAACCAATTATTATTATTATTATTATTAAATTGGCAACAATAATTTTTTATTTCGGTTTGATATTTTCACGGACCCGCAGCATCCCACTTGAATCGGTAGTTGAATCGCTAGAGATACCTGTCCTGATCTTTCTTCAGTCGAGAACGGCAAACGCTACGATAGACAGAATACGCAGGAAACTGCGTGGGTATCATTGCCTGCATTGCATTAGCTAATAATCTGAGAAACACCGCATTCGCCGTTAAATGGTTGAGATGCCCGACTGCTGTTTCGGAGTACTCGAGTTCAAGCCTGAGCACCAGAGGCTTCGTTTGGATTGACGCGAAACGGAGAGGCATCCAAGTGTCTTAGCCTGAGTAGCTTGGCACATTAAGCCCTAAAAACCACACCAACCTATGCCGTGCCGTAGAAGTCATTTTACAAGCTTCATTTCAGTTCAGTTCTGCATATGAGAACTGGTGGTTGGCCTCAAAAGTCCTATTAGCCATTCCCTAAAGCATCACATTGTTCAGAATGTCACAGCAGCAGATGTCATGTTTCATACAGTATCACACACATGAAAAATAAGAACAGCTTTGTTTGGTTTGCACAGTACACTTAGCTAGATGGCTGCGACTTGGGCAGCAAAACATTCCCGATTTAGGATGTTCCAGCTGGAAATTTACTTGTTACATATCAGCATGTTAATAGGAATAAGAATCTGCCCGATAAACAACATTGGTGGCTTTGATGTGGTCACTTCCTCTTTTACGCCCATGGAGGCGTGTTTGGATATAAATTTTGTTCAATATGCTTTTTTGAGAAGTCTCTGTATTTACGCTCTCGCTAGGCGGCTGTGTTTCGGTGAAGGCAGGTCGCTGGAAAGGCTGAGGTTGTTGTTGTTGTAGTGGCTGTAGGAAGAAGGAAAAGAAAATGCACGGGCCTACAACTAGCTCTGTAGCTGAGCCACCTCCGCTGCCTCGTGCAGACAGAAGAGAAAATAGAGAAGAAACCTATTTGTTTATAGGAAGGGAAATGCGCGGTTATTGTCTCACTTGCTTTCTGTGGACACCGCAACTGCACCGTAAGGGAAGGCAGGAAGGTGGGATTGAAAGTGGAATGAGAGAAAGAGGAGCCGTAGTGGAGGACTACGGAGTAATTTCGACCACCTGGGGATCTTTACCGTGTGCTGACATCGGACAGCACACGGACGCCTCTCCGTTTCGCTACCATCGAAACGCAGCCGCCGAGGTCGGGTTCGAACCCGGGTACTCCGGCACAGTAGTCGTGCGTCTTACCACTGCACCACCACAGCGGGGCAGACACAAGAGAAAATAGAGAAGAAAGAAAAGAAAGAACGAGAGAAAGACGAGCGCCGCAACAACAGCCGTCGTCCACCACCGAAACGGTGGCGGGTGCAATGACGGTCTACAACAGATAAACACTTCGTGACATGCTAGTCCCCGCCGCAAGCGGCGGAGACCTCCCTGTCTCAGCCCCATCAGGGGAGTACCGGAGGTACAGCATAAACATACAGGCTTATAACAGGACAAATAGAGGTACCGCGGGAAGTCAGAAATTGGTATTGTGTTCGGCCAATACCAAGAAACAGGACCCCAGCCGGCACCCGAAAAGAAAGCAGGCGAAGGCTGAATATTATGAGAAAACATTTGGTCAACAACTCATGTATATGTTCACGGACGCAGCATTATACGAAACCAACGCAAAGCGGGCGGTAGCCACGGTCACGGACTGCGATGGCTGTGAGTTAGCGCTTCCATCTAACTGTACGGTCACCAAGGCAGAAGTGGCTATCGCACTCGCCATTAGACAGGGAAGAGAAACGGGGAAGAGTCTGGGGATACATTTGTATTCTCAGTCTGCATGCAGACATTTCAACGATGCAAGATATCTAAGACAGCACACGAACTCCTGACTTCCACAACGAAGCCAACAAAACCATACATTCAATGAATAGTGTGTATTCCGGGGCAAGGAGAGATAACGGGGAAGTACGCAGACAGGGTAGGCCGAAGACATATGAACATACCGTGCGGCCAAAAGGCTTGCGTCAGAGGACCTGATTCCGCTTCCACCCGAATACGCCATAATACTACAGCTCTAGAGAGGCTTGCGGAAAGTATATCTCGAGCCACATAAAGAGCTCAGCTACGAGGGAGCCATAGGTCTGAGACGGCTACATATCGGCACCTAATTATATTCACATATTACACGTGATGCATCCAACGACATTAAGAGATGAATACTCATGGTGCGGGAGGATCCCAGCCCTGTATCACATAACGTGGGAATGCTGTGCACATCAGTTACAAACCATTCCAAACCCAAATGAAAGGCAGCGGGGGGTTTTGCTGGCACAGCTCTGACCCACAGGCTAAGCTCTACCTAGTCATAAGAGCTTGCAAGCTGGCGAAAGCCAGTGCTGCCCTGGACTGGTGGCGCCAACCACTCATCAGCCTTGGCTGAAGAGACGAAAAAAAAAAGATCCCCAAGCATTTAATAAAACTTACTCACTCACTCACTAATTGAAGGCGTAATTGAATGGCGTCCGTGTGCTGTGCGATATCAGTGAACGATAAGATCCCCAGGTCGTCGAAATTTCCAGTTCTCAACTACAACATTTCAATACATGGGCTGCTTCGGGACATAAAACTCTGCGCCCCAAATTGATCCAATAGCTTAACCACTATTGGTGCGTTTCACTACTAGCCGCAATCTGGTATTTCGCAGTTCTCTCTCCTAACCGCTCACTCTCTGGCTCTGCTGAACTTAAAGTGGAAAAAGAGGAGCTGGTAATTCCCGTTACTCGGCTTAGTAGAGAGAAGTTTGTACGTCTGTACAGATGTAGATGAAGCCGCTGCCCTCCGGCTATCAGTGAACATGAAGCCTGAAAAGAGAACATGGCGACGAATTTGAAAGTTCCCGAGCGACACGCGGCTATAGAGCACTATAACGGGACTGCCCAATCTTGAGCAACACGCGCTTGTACAACACAGCCCGGTGTCTGTTCCGCGGGGTCTGCAACTGTTGCACGCCACCGCTCTCATTTTGTGGGCATCTGCTGCCACTCCGTCGTTTGCTCAGCTAAAGCGCATGAAGCACGCGTAACAGTAAAGTGAAAGCCTTGAATTGCTCATACTGTCAGTAAACGTCAGATTCTTCTCGTTTTCTTCAAATCTTCCGCACTTCTGCAATATGCTGCTCGATTCGGCAGGCGACGTGCAGTTCAGACACAAACACACAATGAGACGTAGGACGACGAGCTTGCACTAACAAGACGAAAATTAACTTTATACGACACAAATATAAGATACAGAAAACTTATTTACACGAGGCAGTGAGACAACACACTTTACAAACGAGACTGTGCGAAAGACTGCAAACGGTGGCCTTCCCGCGCGAAGCGAATAGGAGGGCAGAGACCGTGCAGAGGAATGCACGCGTGACTCCGCCCATGACGAAAGCCAGACACGCGTTCGAGGGCACAGACGGAGAACTCATGGCGAAACTAATTAACATGTACGTAGGCGACACACAAACCTTACCCCTGCCGGATTACGAAGGACCCTTAAACGAGGCCCTAGACGCGTCGATCACGGAGGCGGAGGTTCGCGCCGAAATATTAGGCCTAAAAACAAAATCGGCTCCCTGCCCAGAGGAAATCACAAACAAGGTTCTCCAAAATTTGGACGATAATTCCATCCGCACGCTCACCAAATACATGAGAATCGTGTGGGACAGAGGCCGCCTCCCATAACAGTCGAAGACGGCAAACGTAATTTTGATACCGAAGCCAGGCAAACCCCCTAAACTAGAGAACTTACGACCAACCTCTCTAACATCCTGTATAGGGAAATTGATGGAGCGGGTAGTCCAAACGCGACTATTGTGTTTCATGGAGCTTAACGACCTGTGGCCGCACGAAATGGTTGGGTTCCGGCCCGGCCTGTGTACACAGGACGTAATGCTCCGCTTGAGACATGACATCATAGAAAGCGAAACCAGAGACGCGAGGGTACTACTTGGTCTAGACCTAGCAAAGGCGTTCGATAACGTAAAACACGCGGCAATTCTTTCTGGCCTCTAAGAATTGGGGGTCGGAAAGAAAACGTACGACTACGTAAAGGACTTCCTGTCGGGTAGAACGATAAAGTTTCAGGACATCGAATCCTCCACCGTCAACCTAGGAAGCAGGGGTACGCCACAGGATTCGCTACTGTTCCCGTTATTCTTTAATGTTGCCATGCGAAACCTCCCGGCAGAACTGAGGAAGGTGGAAAACTTAAAATTCAGCATGTACGCGGACGACGTCAACCTGTGGGTCACCCAGGGGAGTGACGCTAGCATCGAGGAGCGCTTGCAAGCGACGGCGGACACCGTGGTGTCCTATGCGGCCGAATTGGGCCTCTCGTGCTCACCACAAAAATCGGAACTGTTTATCTACTACCCGCAGGCGCTCAGGTGTAAACGCCAAATAAACATCAGCGTAACAGTAGACGGCCAAATAGTGCCAAAAGTCGAACAAATTAGGATCCTGGGGCTGTTTCTACAAGCAGATGGGTACAACGATACAACGGCAAAGGAACTGAACCCGTATGTCACGCAACCTAACAAAACCGCCTTTGATAGGCAATAGCTGATTTGCGCACCATCTGAACCAAATGGTGCCCGATGGCAGCTTATGACCTGTTTTTATTTTAGGGATTTCACATCAGGTCAGGATGCCAAATATTCCCATACCCACATCGCATAGTTTAAATATAAACCTTTCGTTTCAGATGTATACTGGTGCATGATAGTGGGCTGCAGCTTAAATAAAACTGCGATTTTTGGGTGAGCATTGAAGTCCTGCATCATATCTAATAGGCACCATGTTTAGGTGAGATTGGTCGCAAAAGCGCTTATATAACAACGCCTTTGCCCCCCTCCCCTCCTTACATACCAGAATCAGAGCTTCTGGCTCAGTAAATCCACTCGATCTCACGTGGGATAATTTGTTTTCCTGCTGGTATCCTCTAGAGTGAGGACTATAAATGTACGCCATAAAAAATGACAAGCAGCTGTCACATGCACGCCCTGACAAAGGATATAGCCATGCACACATTCTGCCAGCTGTGAACAACGTGTGGCCACCGGAAATAGGCGTCTGCATTCCAGATCGCCGTCGTTTATCGCCGGCGTTTCTAATGTATATAAAAAGCAACAATATCTAGACTTTACGAGTCATAATCCGAGACATTGTAAGCGAGAAATATTTGTAGGACAGGCGACATGGCTTAGAAGAATATTTAGCGATGATAGTGACTACCAAAACGAGCTACATTCATTAAAAGCAACACTAATCCAGTGGAACTATCCCGGTAACTCCCTTAATATGGCCCGCGAAAAAACAAGCGCTTTAAACCGCAACAATGTGCTCACGAAGCGACCAAAGGCCAACACTAAACGCCAGCCTCCTTTGTAACTAAATACTCCAATGCCCTTTCAAGCATAAACAATATTCTGCGGACATACCATTCCATGCTAAAGTGTAATGAACGCCTGAAGAAAATATTTCAGGAGGCACGCGGGGTAACAAACGAACGTAACGCAAACCTCGGATATATTCTAGTACATTCTAAACTTGAAAACAAGCATCCAACACAACCACACCCTTGCTCTCGACCTAGATGTAAGACGTGCAGTCATTTACAAAAAGACACCACGGTTAAAATTATTGCAAGCGATTTCACTTTTCACAGAAAATCAGTCTTTAACTTGACATCTTCAAACGTTATCTACCTTCTAGAATGCTCCTTCTGTCATAAACAGTACATCGTAGAGACAGGGCAACCAGTGAGCATAAAGCTTAATGGGCATCGGGAAGACGCAGGCAAACACCTCCTGAAAACAGTTTTCTAGCATTTCAATCAAAGACCATAGGTTCGAAGAAATTAAATTATATATTCTCCAGTCAGGCTTTAAGTCTGCAAGGGACAGAAAATATAGAGAGGCATATCTTATTCATAAATTTAGAACATTGGAACCAGCAGGAATAAATATATCTGAGGGAACGTTAGAATACCTTAGGTATATTCCCTGCGCACCATAACTATTCGGGAAAAGAACCCCACATAGCGTTAATTGTACAGTTTATTCACAACGCATGGGCACTCTATTCCCTTCTGCAATAGCATAACTTTTGCACGTTCCTCTAAACACATTTTCTCCTTATCACATATTGCTTGAGGTTCTCCTCGAACTTTGTTTTTCATGTCAATTGTGGCTCACTGTGCTGTTAATATCCTGTGACTATGTAGTTATCTCCTCCCCCAACCTTTTCAGAAAGTTTTAACAATTGTTCCCCTTAGATGTATGCCTTATCAGGGCCCTTTGCAAAGGCTTTCCCTTTGTAAGGTGTATCTGCACCAAATCAGCCTGGTTCCATTGTAAGGAATGCATACTGAAGACATGACTGAAGAAAATGTTCCCAACCCGCAAGAAACTAACCAGGGAAGAAGCAGTCACCCTCCAAAAACTCCAAACCAACAGCCACGTCCACGGCACCCTATTACACAGAATCTCGCCCACCACCTACAGATATGAATGCGCATTTTGCAGCGTACCAAACACCCTACAACATATGGTGTGGGGATGCAAGGGACCAAATGGCACTATAACCACCATGGCCATAACTGAAGAGCAGTCGGAGACTCAGCTGTCAAGCCCCAGCCTGGAGGATCAGCGTAGTCTCGTCAACTAGACTCGGGAGATGGCTCGGGTCTACGGCTTCCTGGACTGAGGAGGCTGCCCACCTAGGGCTGAAAATTTAACGCCTGCTCGTAATAATTGTTAGTCTCTCTCTCTCATGTCAGTTGCGGTTAGCTGTGCGGTTATTATCCTGTAACTTTGTACTCCCCCCCCCCTCCACCTTTTAAGAATTGTCCCCCTTAGATATATGCCTTATCAGGGCCCTTAGCAAAGCCTGTCACTTTGTAAGGTGGATCTGCACCACACTCCCTTAAGTGGTGACTAATCCTCTATCCGGTATTGTAGTTTTTCCTCCCCTCCCCACTCCTTCACACCTACTTTCATCTCAACCACTTTCCCCTCCTCGGCTTTTCTTCTTCGGAAGCAAAAGCATATTTAAACCCCTTCCAGTGATGATCGCTTTGCCCAGACGAAGACAAGTCCACTTGTCGATACGTTGGCTCGACGTGCGAACTGAGGCGTACCCCATTTACCCTTGTTCAGTGCTCCTTAATACCGTTTAAACCATCTTGTTCCTCTCTATCTCCAATGTACATTGAAGGCACATATGACTTCACGGAAGATCAAGCGACCACGCCAGACAGCTCAGGTTTCGGCACGTCACGCAGATTATCACAGAAATTCGCCAAGTAATGTGCAAAAACAAGTGGAAAGGTACAAACTTAGAGAATAAATCGTCTTTAGCACATTTGTAAGGTTAATCACTGCTACTGATAGTATTATTGGAGATAGAGGCTAAAAAATTGAGAGGCAGCGCTGGACAGGGCAAGTAACAAATTATATATGAAAGAACGGCTTTTATTGCAGATCTCTACGGAAACGTTACAGAATTTCCAACTTGAAATTTCACATAGCAGCACGCGTCTACCTGTTTGTACTGCAGTCTTAAGCTAGAAAAAGTACAAGTGGACGATTTCGAATAAAGTTAAAGAGGCGAACTACTTCAGATGTTTCTGTTAAATAAATACAACGCCTAAAGCCAAATATCTCAAAATGAATATAAATGCCTGCAAGAAGCAGCAATAGAAAGACTACAAAAAGACAATCTCCCATCAGACGATTTTACTACAATACAAACCGAAAGAAAAAAAAAGAAAGTGAAAATGAAAGAACGAAGGAACATGTGGTATTATAAATGGCACGACACACGGAATACTTGAAATAGTTTTTGCATTCGTTAATCTAATTTCGTGAAGCCTGCCGCATATTTAGCGGCTGCTTAGCGTCTGATTTTAAAACTAGAGATGATCGATTTCATTTTGGTATATTCTAAAGCTCTGAAGAAACGCGTTCAACCAATACACTTCTAAATACTGTCGGTTGTGTTGCAGCTCTTATAATACACAGACGCAGGTGGAAGTGACTGTTTTAGTTAAAGCCCGTTCGGGCTGATATCGAGGTGCTCGCACCAGCAACCACAGAGAACGGCCTGAGAAGATTGACTTTTGATTACTTACGAAATAAGCGCGAATTTTCCCCAAGCAGACAAGCATAATTTCCCAAATGCTAGGTCTGGTTAATCTCAAAAGATAGTCGCTTGTCTAAGCTACACGTGATTCATTTCCCATTAGCCTGTTCAGTGCGCACAGCTGAACTGCTTCATTTGCCAGAGTTTTCTGCATAAGTAACTTACGGCTCAGTTTTCACTCCATCTAATGGTGAAGGATTGTGAAGGATTCTGTGAAGGATTTGTGAAGGATTCTGAAAACAGTTGCTGATTCAAAACATAGCTAAAACTTCGGTGAAAAGGGGACCCATCGTGAGCCAGAACGGGATGAAACATTTTTACCGGTAACCTATCCAACCCAGGCGGTGAAACCCGTTTCATGGAAACCAACATATGTGTAATTTCATTAGAAGACGGCGGCGCTACGAGGCAACCATTGAATTTTAAGTCAGTTCGAGAAAAGTTCGCTAATAACTGGTGTGTTTGAACCGAATCGCGAGATATAGGATAACTGCTGTTCACAATAGTTCAATATGTCTAAAGAAGGCGCAGAAGCTTCTTCCATCTCGATGTGGTGGATCAGTGGAGGATGTTTAAATAGCAGGGGCTCCAGGAGGACCAACGAAGACCTGACATTCAAATCAAAACAGCCCGAGATAGTTTGATGGACTTGACTACAAAGCCACTCTGTTGTCATTAACGAGGGCAAACGCAAGTTGGAGTCTTTCGCAGGCACCCATCAGTGCCAATAGCGATCGGTGCGCTGCGTGATGAGAAGCTTAACAGTCACCAAGCTCACTTCGCCGATACCCGACTTTGAAGCGTAAAACAAAGTGGCTTCGTAGTGATGCCGCCACACGTTTATCAGTTTCTACTAATATTGAGGCAATGCACCAATTATCGTTATCCGCAATCTACTCAAGTCTATATCGTCGCTGCATCATGCACAGGGCGAATATTAAATTCTAGTCTTCTTGGAGACAGTAGCGAAACGCGGGCAGACGTTCCGCTCGCGTTGCCAATTATGTTCACCCTACATATTCCACGATCGTCTACACAGATGCATCCCGAACTACCGTCGGAGCGGCTGCTTACTTATTTGAGAGCTGTAGCGTTGCGTTGACACATACCCCCGGTCTTTACATCGATCCTCCTCCTAAAGCGACTCTCGACACCCTACCAATAGTCGCCAGTATTCAAGACCTCGCACAACCACCCGCTAACCCTTCCGTATATACCATGTACACCGATTCAATACAAGCTATACGCGCTATGCATACTGGTCGCATTCCTGAAGAATTGCAGGATGATCTGCACAGAGCTCTCACCAAACTACGTCCACACTGTCACATTTTAGTGGTTTCCTGGTCACGCTGGAAACCCAGGCAATGAGATAGTGCATCGCCTCGCTCACATACTTCAACACCGCGCGCCTAAGATTCCCTGGCCTTATCCACCCACATTGGACACTACTCCTCACTACAAAAAAGAAATCAAAATTCACTATGACAATATTAGAGAAACTCTTCGTACATTTCCTCTTCCTGATAAATCCCTCACTACCACGCAAATAAGCATTCTTAGACGCATAAAACTAAATACACTGCTTACTCCTACCAGATCGTTCCTATACCAAATCAGAAATTCACCCGCACGCTCAAATATTTCCGAACACTATGCAAACTTGGAATTTTGCTTGTTTTTATGCCCTGTGGTAATTCAATCACCTAACTTTCTACACCCTCGTCCGCCAACGTGGCGGGCTTGGTTAGATTCTGTCAAGCTGAAAGGACAGTTGGCCTTGGTGACCCTGGCCCAAAACATTCTTGATGCTTAGTAATGCTTTGAATAAAGTCGTTTCTTCCTCTTCCCCCTCCTAGCGAAGCAAGGAAAGCGAGCGAGGATGCAAGCCGTCGGAAGTCGGTGATTTAATTTGACACCGCAGCAAGAGTGACAGCGCATAAGCACCACAGACTTTAGTCGAGGCTCCAATTAGCCTAAAAGCTAATTGGAACCTCGACTATAGAACTGATTGGAATCTCGGCTGAACGATAATTTGGTTTCCTTTTTAATGGAGCATTGAAAGATATGTTTGTGCTGTGAGGCAAATGCTGCTTTGATGAGTTTCCACTTTGAGAATCTCCAAATGTCGAAGTGCCTTTACTGTGCTTTAAAATCTTTCAATGCTTTTTCCCCGAACTCAAATAATGTCTGCGAACACTTGGAAAAGTGCAAGAACTTCGAGAAATAACTTGTAATGACTAAAATGTGAATTACATTTTAGCAAAGTCTAAGAAGGATATCGCTCTTATAAAGTAGTGTGGAGAGGATAAATAAAGCAATGGCCAAACTGCTGTATTCAATAAATTAATAATGTGGTTTTTATCAGATTTTGCAATTCCAATTAAAGAATGTGGTACATATGGCGTTGGAAGTTGCAGCGCCTCATGCACATGCGCACTACCTGCTCTTATGGATATATGGAGGCACCGACGACAGCAATCCAACTCAAAATCAGAATCACTGGGTTCGATCCGCACCGCCGGCGGTGCGCTTCGATGGACACTAAACGGACAGGCGAGAGTGCGCCGTGCGATGTCAGCGCACGTTGAGGATTCCCAGGTTGTCGATATTACTCAATAGTCCTCCACTAAATCTTCTTTTTCTCTCCTTCCACTTTCAATTCAATTCAATTTTATATTATTATTATTATTATTCAACATCGTGAACATGTTGGGTGCGCCTACAAAAAGCCACTCCCACCTTCCTTCCTTCCCTTACGGCGCGGATCAGGTGTCCACAGAAACAAGAGTGACAGATACTGCGTCTTTCTTTTCCTGTGAACCAATAACTATTATGAGCGGGATGTCATGATAAGCAAGTTAATACACTACATGAAAAACGTTTCATACCCACCTGCTTCGTTCCAGACTCTGACACTTGCTCGGGGTGTTGTAGGACTCTAAAGCAGAATTCCACGAGGAATTATAACAAACTGATTGGTGTGTTTTTGGCGCTACCGAAGAAACTAGTAGTGTATATATACATAGTGATTGCAGCACATAATTACGTCACAAAATCGTTATGAGCGCCCATATAATTTTATTCTGGGAAAACTTCTTTACTTCCCATCTTAGACGGATATGCTGTGTTTTAAATAAATTATGCTTCCTATTTCTTATTGCCCTGATATTACTTCGAGAACTCGAGAACTACTGTACTTGCATATTTCATCTTATTGTACAATAAATATATCGCATTATGCGAAGCTCTGGGCTGCCGTTTGTACTTACGCATTGTGTATTTACACCAGGACATTTTCAGACCACTGCATAACAGCTACCTCTGTTTTTATTTCATTCAAGGCGAATAATACCATACTTTAGTCGAATAAAATAAATATACAGTCGCCGAAAATAGGATAATGCCACAGAATCAGCACCGCCGATACGACGCGTAAGGCAACATGTGAGTAGTTTGCACGGACATACCGAGAATGTCAGTTCGGATCCCACCCAGCGGAGTTGTTCTCAATTTCTTTCAAAGCTTAAATTTAAGGGCCTACATTAAGAAGACTTCATAACACATTGATCTGGAAGATCTTCATGTATGTATAGGATAGACCTATACAAAATCCAAAATGTATACCTCCAATAATGGTTACACTGTTGTAAGGTAAAATTACGTTTCCAGTAAAGGTTCATCCACGACCTATACAACTACTCTGACCTATACAATAATGGTTATTATATCCAAAGTTTATGCATGAGCTACGAAATAGAAGCATACAAATTCCTAAAATGCATACCTGTATTAAAGGTGACCATATTTTCGGTGTACCGTTAGGCCTTTCTCCGAGCAAATAATCCCGCAAATAAAAGAATTGTGCGCCATCGGGCGCTTCTAGAAGGTTGTATGAAACCTCGTCGGATGGCACACAAGAGCGTCTGTCTATTTTGCGTGTTCATCTTGAAAGTTTCTTTAATGTGCATAATAGTCTCGTACGCTTTTCGCACCCGGGCGGTGACCCGCAGCTTCGATACCTAGCTTCCGTAAACAAATGTTGGCACAGATTGCTTACAAGGCATGCAAGACGTGATTGTGAATTTCAATGTTGCTTGCGTTCACGACATATTTATTTCCACAAGTAAATAAAAGAAAAATTTTGAATGCCCAAATTTGTATCAATGATAATTGCCATCAGTTGCCTAAAAGAGGCTTGTCTCATCTATATAGTGGATGATTGGCAGGGGGATATTGACCAAAGAATGCCAAGAGAAGGAGGAGGAAAATGAGGAGGAAAGGCAGGGAGGTTAACCAATAAAGAAACTGGTTTGCTACCCATGCCAAGAATATTCGATGTTAACAAGCCGCTAATATTGGCTGGACAATATTTCCCGAAGCCTGCCATGATATGTTCAATGTAAGCCAGTGGCCTCCACTCGTTGGGCAATATCGGCCACTGGAGCTGAAGATGCATACAATGTTGGCAAGCCACTAAGACTGGCGGGATGATATTGACCAATGAATGCCAAGCTATATTCAATGTCGACAAGCCATATATTATGGCAGCAATATATTTACCAATGTATGCCATGATTCGCGATTTACGAGCAAGACATTGCCGATGGCTGGGTAATATTGGCCTTAATTTATTATTGTGTATACAATGTTGGCAAGCAATTCTATACGCAAGGTAATTATTGCCCTTTGATAGCCAAGAGTAGTCAATGTTATAGCATGGCTGTACCATTATTGGTGGCGCATTGGTAACGCCGAGCCACTGGTGGACCAGATGTCACCAATCAATTTCCAATTTCGGGCCGGTCGCTCTCCTGCGCTAATCCCTAGTAGTAGAAGTGTCATAAAATAGCCAATTGGTGCAGTTTTACAATCATGATTGTAAAACTGCACACGTTTTAGTTTTGTACAATTGCAAACGCGCCCCAAAAGACGTTCTGCCGACGCACTTAATTTTACTGCTAAATTTGATTATTTGTAGAAATAGTAAAAAATTTTTCGTTATAAAATGCACTTATCCACACTTATAGATTGCTATATCGATCAGAGAAAATGAACTTTCCTGAAACAAGACACTTTATCTTCTACATGCCCGAGCTTTTACTGTCCGCGCGAAGAATTCAATGAAAAACATTCTGAAAAGGGGATTCCTATTTAGAGTTAGCTACCGTAGTTCTTACTTTATTACACGTACAAGCTTGTTCCCATAAAAAACATGTATGCTAAGCTTCAGATTTATTTTTTATGTTTTGAATTTGAGGTTATTTTTATGCAAACCCCAAACCATCTGTGCCGGACGTTGTTTTGGCCGCAGATTTGCGAACTTTTAAAACGTTCTGGTTGCGGTAATGATGCGCGGTGTACACTAGTTTTAGCAGCCGCAGTCGGAACGGAGTGCGCCTGCCATTTTTGCAATCTCTTTTTTCCTTTGTAGTTTCACTCTAGTTCTTGCGGCCATCTATCCTAACGATAACTATTCAAACGAAATCTATTGATTTGAAGTATGCAGTTATGACGATGTCTTTCTTCTACAGGTGTTCAAAGGTACTACAGTTAGAAGGGGGCAAACATTCACTACCGCTTAACGAGTAGATAATGGCAAATATTATTTTCTTTTGTTTCCGGCATCAATAAAACAATCACATGGGAATCCGTACACTGCCAGATGTCGCAACCAATGTAAGCAAGTTAATATGACCAGCCTCACTGAGTAGCTTATTTCAACCTGAGCACACCAGACAAGAAAGTTGACTGGGGGCCAAGAGGTGGTGCTTTATTTTGAATTTTTACTCCACAATCTAGCTGTACTTCCACTTTCTAAACGTTTTCTGTCTTAATGGGGCTTATTAATTGAATAATGTTGCTTTTATTTTCAGGTGCCATCTGGGAAAGGAAATACATTGTTGTGCACGCTGTTCAAGCCCATATCTTTAAAGGCTGCTTGGAGCTGCTTTGCTACAACCGACCACAAAAGAAGCAGCGATGAGCTCCGCGCCTTCCTCCAACATGGGACCTGTGACCCGCTTGCCAAGGAACGCAAATACAGGAGGAGCACTGAGGTCTAAATGAGTTCTGCCTAAATCGTTTAATCCCCTGTAACACAGGCATATCTAACATTTCACCATGCAATGAACCTTTCAGCTTTAATATTTTCTGTGATGGTTATTCTCAGCATGCTGGATTCAAATAAAAAGCTGCATGCAAAATATCTTCACTGCATAAGCAGGTGATGGCTCTATAGTTGGCTATTACCCATAGCACGAAAAAGCATGTAGCCATTGATTATTGAAACATTCAGCTCTATAATGTGCTGGATTGCCATTTGCTCTGGCCCAATGCCAATAATGCAAAACGACTGGGAAAAATTGGATTGACAATATTGGGTATCTGATAAATCTGGCTGGATGCCAGTTGTGCATATCCAGTGAACAAGCATGCATACAAGGTATTGGATAGCCAGTGAGCTTAGCGGGATGGCCGTGATGTAAAAACCTGTGAGTGAGCTTGGGTGGAAGATATTGGGTAGCCATCGAGTGCCATTGAATGCCAGTAAATAAGGTAATATGCCAATACTGCTTTGATAGAAAAACCAATAAAATTTATTGGCTTATATCTTGGATCTTTGTGCGCCCAAATCGGACGCCAATATCGACCATTATTGGGACCAATATATCCCAATATTGGAACACTGGCGGTTCATTGACTGCGTGCTGCTTGGGTTCGTGCATTTTTATGAGCTCTCGCTAATCGGTTTCGTTTTTTGTACGTACAACGGACTGGTCTTTGTATGCACCTACATTCAAGTAGGTATTCAACAGCCCCTGGCATAATTTATATCTCCACGTAATCTTGATATATGTCGTTTTACATGTGGCGCAAAGTACTTTAGCATAGCCTAAAATACTCACCTTCGATGGAGGACGGCAGTCTAGCCCGCCTAAACCGGCACATATCTGATGATATAAATCTATGTGATCTAAATATACATTAGACGTTCGTCATTTGACCTCCCGTTAACGTTTGAGAAATAAAAAACCGAATACATACAGGAAATTTCTAATTGAAGCTTATCAGTTCATCTGCAATCTATATCTGACTCGACACCAGAAAAGCATTCTTAAACACAATCCCGAATAGTCATGGTATGCTCTTGAATTTCTGGCAGATTGGAATTATAACGGCGCAGTTTTTGCAACATCTGATTCTCCCCAAGCTATTTCTGGGAGAAGAGAGGCCTGGGATGTATATGTCTCGCCACTTATATCTTCCTTTACGACGGCCGCTTTTATAGGAAACTAGTTTATTTATTCATGCCCAGAATCAGTTTAATACACTTAGGCAAGCATCTGAGAGCTAAAGAGAAACAATCTATTGTTTCTCGCCTTCGGGACCCAAAGAACTAGCGGTGGCGGAGGCAGTTCACCCAGCTGTCTGCTATGCGCTCATGCGCTCCTATTACACACAGCGCCCTCTCTTCTGTCATCGCTGAAACGACCAGCTCGCCGGAGGCAGACACGGCATAGTTTTCAATTCTAGAACACTATACCCGTGTTCATACCTGCTCACGCGCTGATTGGTCCTGACGCGGCACACTTGCGTGCCGTCGTCTAAAAATGTGGCGTCATCTGGTGCAGCCAAAGCAATCTAGGTGCGTAAAGCCATGGCCGCCGCGATCGACTAAAAAATCATAGCGACCACCGCTATCGGAAATCTAGCTCTCTGGAATCGCTGTTTATTCTCTTAAATAACAACTCTTTGTAAAAAGGACTATCAATCACAATTAAATTGCGAGGATTGTTTGGCCAATACCGAGATCCTGCTAGAAGTAATTACAGCGATATATGTGAGTTTTTTTTTTTCGTACAGCTGCTGCCCGGTGCGACACAACTGATATCTGCTAGCTGCGCTGCTTAAGGCATCATGCAAAGCAAGAAAATGTCTTAGGAGATGGGCTTCCCTGTAGAGCGGGGCGAAAGTCCGACGTTTCTCACAGCGTTAGCCTGTCCCGAAGCGCCGACAGTTGCCGCTTCGATTTGAAACCAGCTAGGCCTAGCGACGTCTAGGATAGGCGGGGAGCGGCGCAGTTTCTTCCCGGTGCGCCATCTAGAGGCACCGTTGTCGAAAACTCTTCACTTGTGTAGGCATGCTGTTGGGGTCCGAGTATAGCAGGCAGTCTCCATGTGCACACCGGGTTCAAGTTATGCAAGTTAGGCGCAAACTGCAAAGAGTAAGTGCTGCCTCCCCTTTTTGAAGTCCGGTCGATGTATCAGCGCGCGCGAGTGCAAAGTAATCCAAGCTTAGCGCTTGAAGAACACGCCGACTGCAGGATCCAACACCAGGTGAAGTAATTGTAACATGTACTAACGAAGAAGCGATTGATTAAAGCGAGCAAAAGCGTGGAACATTCACAAGGCACGGCCGGCCGTCCGGCCATGTCCACAGGTGCAGACATGGTGAACTATCCTGTGTCCTTACTGCTCCTTGCTTTGGGACGCCAACTCACAGTTGTTGATGACGTCTTATTGTTTATCTATGTACACGTTTTCGTCACAGAGATGAGACTGTCGATGGGTTTTGAAATACGGAATACTTGCGCGGCTTGTTTATAAATTCAAATGAAAATATTTTCGAGGCGACGTGCGAGGTTCGTATTGCTTGGGGAGTATTAATGTATCACCAGGAAGCAACTGTATTCCTTCCTATGCTTCAAAAATCGTCTGTACAGTGCTTTAAACATTTTCACTATTCACGTCCTCTTACTATCATGAATTTAAACAAAATACTGCATAAAATGTTTGCTTTAATTATTCTTTCGTAAAGTAAAATGTTACAAATTTTCCCTTATTGAAGCATTTAAGTGTTTTGTTGATATATTTTCGATGAGTTGATATCAACTTGTATTTTACTTTACCATGTAATATTCTGGATTTTTGAAGGTACACCTATCCACACACCACAAGATGTTCATCTCGTCTTGCTTGGCTGCATGTCCAGGCTCCGAATTCTTTTTTGATGTCAGACCAGGCGCCCATACGCTGTGGAACACTGATGTCTCCAAAGGCTACTTCAGGCACAACAGCCTGCAGAAATACTGCAAAAAGTGATTGTAAGGACATAAACGTGCGTGTATTTTAAAGCCTAACCTCGCTCTTCGACAAGAGGAATTGAAACGGAAATTCTACAGCGAATATTTCGTGAGTACAACGAGGAGACAAATATTACGACCTATTTCTTCAATCAAGAAATATTTTATTGTTATAACGTGCGTTGCCAATGATAAGGCTAAAAAATATGCTCCCGGAGAAATTTTCAAATTACATCAAACCAATTATCAAAGCTGTCGAAGTATTTTATCATCTGCTACAATTTCATGCAGGCGTCAAATTTTCGCCTGCGAAAACTTCTGTCCGGTGCTTCAGCAACCGCATGTTCACGGAGTCAGAGGCCAGTCTTGTAATTTTCCTGTGGCACGGGCGGAGGCTCTTTATTTTTCCTTAATTTTGCATGCCGCAGCATAGAATATGTGCTTAGCAAAATCTTACACACTAGTGCAAATTTTAATATTGCCGCGAACTGTTTAAATATTTATTTGGTCCTGTTCGGCAGCCGCTGGCATGCGGCCTTATTGTTATTCTGGCGCGCTTATCAATCCTGTATGCCGTGTTTGTTCATGCTCGTTGTCGCGATACGATGCGTTATCATTTTCTTTGTCGCGAACTATGCGCCGAGATCTGCCTCGAAGATTCCGATCACTCGCGTATGTTTCTACAACATTCCAGGTTGTGGAATTAGTTTGCGACGTTATCTAGATTTTTCTGAGCAGCCGTTAAATTGAGCGTTGACGAGTGTTATGGGCATTCATTGTTCGACGATCGAGGAGCACATTTTTGCTATCGCCGACGCCGCAAGTCAGCCCAATAAAGAGTTGATTTCAGTACCGTCAAGCCTGTGTCTTCTTTTGGTGTCAATGACCTTGTCACCAGTACGTGGCAATATTGCAAACACATTTTTGTGTTTTTTCTCCAGCGCTTTGTTCATTCGGCAAGGTAATTTGTGTGCAAAGACCTGAAAGTATTGCTAGGCTATTACGAATCACATCAACTCTCGCGCTCGGCGACATTTTATATACTAGGCTCCATTAGGACAACTTCTGTTTTTTACTCTAATCACTAGTGACGTTTTCCTTCTTATCACAGCCACCATCTTCATAATACTTACTCTGACTGCATCCTGTTTGTTCACTCCTGATCGGACACACACATAAGACAACATTGGCCGAATTTGTCACTCTGTGTGACGAAATGCAACACGAAAGTTTTTGACATTTTGGAAGAAGGCTTCAGCAATACCCCACTTGTGAGCTTTGGACGGTTATATTTAAAGGAAAGAGTCGTTTCTTAAGGATATTACATGCAGCATAGATGTGAATCTCCTGAGAAGTGATTACTAAATCCGGAATAAGTTCTGTTTGAGTAAGTTGATTTCTAGTGGAATGAGCACAACCAAAAACATCCATGATGTCTTATTCTACACTGATGTAGGAAGCAATTAGTTCGGAGTTTGAAAATTTTAAATACTCCTCAATGTTTGACAATGCGCATAACAAGAGCATCATCTGGAAAGTTCTAATGAGAGCGGTCAATCTTTGTTGAAAACACGGTGCACGGTATTAGATCTTCACATGCTCCCCTGCATATCCCAATATTTTAAACTTAAATATAGTGACTAAATTGAGAAAAAGTTGTAGGAAGGTGCATAGTGTGTTGCTGCAAAAAATTTTATCTTTTAGGTCCACGTAACGTTTGAAAGGTCATTTCATTGAACTGGTCGTTCCTGTGAACGCGATGAGTCTTTCTCAAAGTTTGCCTGCTACTAATTTTGAACAATAAACATATTTTTGTGCAGTGTCCGCAGTTTTTCAAGCGTTGGCTTTTCGCACATAATGCAGCTTTTACTCTTTGATACATCTGATACAATTCAAGAGTGTTTCTTTTATTTTCACCGGTGCTGTTTATGCCTTATTCGTTTACAGACCCGTTAAAATCTGAAGCAGTTAGCTTGTATTTGTCCGAACAATACGAGTTCATTAGCTTTGCTATTCTTCATTTGTGATGGCGCTTTAAGCTTGAAAAAATATCGAAAACTATCCGATAGCGTTGCTTTGAACATAATGCTGTGTTGAGCGATGCTAACTAAAATGCTTTTTATCATGTGCACTCTTACTCATCGTACATTGCACCGTCTGCCTAAAATAATGTCAGGAGATCCAACGGCCAAGCCATCCGCAGTTATGTCATCTGACAGCTACAGCATACCCACATCCTGCTCATGATGTTTCACTCAAGCGATAACGGGTTTTCTATGAACGAGACAATCAACGCTATCATAATAAATATAACTCCTCCGGAAAATTGTACAAAGAAAAATGTGACTCGCAAAGCCCGATTTCGCACGGTCGCCTATAATCTACCGCCAGACATCCATTTCACCGAAAAAGAGAGCAAGTTTTCGAACTCTTGTCCGGAATAAATGTACTTCTTGTGCGCCCTAATGCGTATCGAAAAGAAATTGTGCCATTGGCGTCTACATCTCGCCTTTCCTGGGCACATCGAATTCAGTCATGGCAGGGAAGAAGCTAAAGGGTGTGGGAAGGCTAAAAATCTGAGGGTGCACAGATATGGACACAAGCGCATAATTTTATTCTGAACTGCGCGCATAAGCGGCGTCATATATTTGATCCTATAGCCTTACCTGAGACATTTGAATGTTTGCATTCCTTGCGATGTAGCTCTTTTTCCTGCGACAATAACAGCTTGCAAACGATACTAAAGTTTGCCCTAAAGCATAATATTCGACTACGTTAACGGCTGATGTTTCCCAAATGTTCTTATGGCTCGCATACATAGAAATTGAAATTGCTACTTGCCACATTGCCAGTGCCTTAGTAATTTCCTCTAATATCCCACATATATTGTTTAGTCTAGCTTTCTACAATGTCGAGTAAAATTTCAGAAAGGCATGAAAGGCAGTCTGTAAAATACATAGTAAATTATTTTCTAATTAATATATCTTTACCTATGTGAGACATATGTTTTCAATCTATGCTAAAAAAGTAATATGAGTTCTCAAGCAACTCACGCAATGCTGCAAGCGCGAACTTTATGGCTCTGCACTTATAGGCCATAACTTGCAATGTGGAAGCAGTGATAAAACCTGCAATAAAAATGTCGGTTAATGCGCACAAAACAAATTTGTATTTTGCACCTCATGATAATGAGTGGTTCGCAATAAAAGGCAGCGTTGCGCGCCATATTTTAAAAACTAAAGTACATAAAATAATTAGAAGACATGTGCAACACGAAGAATTAGACGAGCTAAGCAAGGCTTACAAAATATGAAGCCGTCTTTCCTTTCAGATGTTCCTCGTGCGTCTCAAGTCACTATAAGCGCCATCCTGAAGATGCCAACCACGGCATGATAGCACAGCAGGGGAAAATGAGTTTCGTCCCCCACATATCAATTTTATTCACGAGCACAAAACAAAGAGAAAAACGAGCACAAAACAAACAGAAAAACAATTTACGAGACCAAGCTTTCACCCGTTTATTATTTTCGCGACGTTGTATGTATATTGTTCCGCAGGTAACCTAACTACATAATCTAAATTATAGTGTCCTGGGCACATCTTATTTTTATTTATCTTGGACACATTTATAAAAGTGGCCACAAATTAAGTGACGTAGGAGTATGAAATTTGGGCGAGAGCTAGTGTGCCAGTTATATGGGAGGTAAAGGGGGCAGATAGTTTTGCGATGCGAGTACGATGTAAGTTCTATCGCTCCTGCGTTATATAGAATAGATTCATAGAAATAACATTGCATGCTTCATAGGCTTGCTTCCCCTCGGATTGCAATGTTATGCGACAGGTTCAAGAAAATCGAAATTCTTTTTTTTAGCATTGAGATATCCTCTAAAGCGGTAAGTCAGAAAATCTATATATTGATCTACATATTTATTTGTATAAGGAAGGAATGCGTTTCGCAGCCAATACAGTCCAAACGTTTATTCGTTTCTCACAGACCTGCTTTTTGCCAGTCTTGTGTCGTCTATTTCGAGTTCCTGCAGCTTATATAAAATAAATAAATGGCTTTCACATGTGCCCCTTGTAGAGTATTTTGGAGCGATTTGATGAGTCGTAATACAACGCAATGATGTCTACCTGAAACTCAATTCGACCAATCGTATGTGAGGCGAGCTTCGACTAAAATCTTACTAAGAGACTTTCAGAATTCATACGAGAACAGGCATATCAAAATACACGTGTTTTACAGTTTACTCTACCTATTTTAGCACTGCTTAGAACGGTACTTCATTAGGTAAATGAGTTTCACACGCTTGACAGATATTTATCCGCTGAAATTTCTGAGGGAGGGGAATCCTGCAAGAGAATCTAGCGCCCAATGATTTCTCTACATTTCTGTTCACTCCAATGAACATCTTACGTCAGGAAATATAACACCCATCTAAAGTCTTTCATATCAGGGATTTTTCAATATTATTTCACATGGACGGTTTTACTGAAAACAAGGATCCTGCGTCAAGAAGTCGCTCTTCACGTTACAGCAAAGACAGGTGCCAAACGACGCCTGAGTGTAAAACAGTGCAGAAAGTGCCAGACAGAATAAAGAAACTTTGTATGTGTGCTTTTGTGCACGAATTCTATGTGTGTAGAATTTGAGAAATGCGACCTGTGGTTGCGATGCGACGCGGCCGCTCAGCAGCCCAAAGATCCTCAGGCTTTATTGCACCCCAAATTTATATCCGGGGAAGCAGTGGTGCCACCTACAGTAACTCGCACCCACTGCACTATGTGAATAAAACAAGCTGGGTGCTTTTAAACATGATTAATTATTCGCCATATGTGGTCTAAACAACTCTAAACTAAGTACAAGGTATTCACAATATACTGTTCCAAGACACCTACCTATGGTTCAAAATTCACGTAGAGACTTCGATGCGAAACAGCTGAGACTAGCTACAAACCAACAGTCTGTAGCTAGTCTCAGGGGTAGATTTCGGGAAACCTACATGTATCTCCGGAAGTTTTACAGACATAATGTAGTTTGCCACTACCTTACCGGGGAATCATTAACCGGATGTATTTATCGCAACGACCTGGTCTGCAATTTTGTGGATTGGTAAATGTCATGGTTGAAGGTCCTGCACACTTTTATTTCCTTCCTGGAGTAGAACATTTCCTAGAGTCAAAGGCATCATTTGCATTTTGTCTAAAGTGGGCTGAAAGCGTGTTTATATATATATATATATATATATATATATATATATATATATAGAGAGAGAGAGAGAGAGAGAGTTTGAAGGAGCTGACTACGATTCTAAGGCAAACGTTGGGTTTTTTTATGTTTGGTTGCTATTTGACAAGAATTATTCCTATGATGATTATCGGGATAAAGAATATAAACGAAATGAATATGAATGAATTTATATATATATATATATATGCACATAATTGAAAGTGAAATGAGGGGCTCGTAATTACAGAATTTATAGGACATGACAGTCTGCGAGTCTAAGGCAAACGTTGGGGATATTTTTATGTTTGGCTTTTGGTGTTTGAAAAGAAATAAGTCTTATGGTGATTATATATATATATATATATATATATATATATATATATATATATATATATATATATATATATATATACAGGGTGTCCAAGCTAACTTTAACCAATTGTTCAAAGTGGAACTTCCACCTGTATACAGCTGCAAGCCATCTGGTGCACCACAGGCAGTTTTTTGCTTCGCAATTAACTAAATATTAATTAAGATAATTTTACTCACTATTGCCTTTAGACAACAAATTTGATTTTCAGAGTCGGAGAGCACCTTCTAAAACCCCCATTCCATCTATTTCCGATAAAGAAAGCCTCACGTATACTGTTTGTCTTAGCCTTAAAATAAGCCCGCGAAATACATGAAAATATCACATGACTGGCGCATTCGTGCGAGACGATTGTGCTGCTCTCAAGCCGGCTTTCAGTGAACGAAATCAGCTGCGGTATTGGCTCCACGACCCCGTTGAATAGGCAATTGACATCGCATGCAACTTGACTTTCACGCAGAATTGATACCTGACACTTCCATAGCCACGGGTCATGACTTGAACCCACTACCGTTGCGTGATTTGAACCTAAGACACGCGACACGAGCCCGAGACTTACGTGATTAAACCTTATAGCTATTATCAGACTCAAACAAACCCTTTTCACGGGAGACGAACCAGAGACTTTATCCGACTCGAATCTACACCCTTAACGGGAGTCGAAGCCATTACCGATACGGGACTTGAACTCGTTATTTTCGCGGCAATCGCACCAATGACGTTCACGGTACTCGAACCCACACATCACACACAACTCGACAAAATCACCAAAACCTCGCGAAATTTCAGAACAGATTTCTGGAATTAAGAAACACTTTCACGTCCTCTAGATATTCACCATGAGTCTAAGAAATAGAAGGGCAGTACGCGAAAGCAAAATCTCCAAGGTTATTTTTCTTCTTTCGTTATTTGAAAACATATCTTTTGCATCATTTTCTGTTGTAGCCAGTGGGCGATGATGCCACTGGGAAGCTCTGACGCCGCTTCCTAAATCTTCATGCTTTTCTTTGTCTGTTCAACGGAACGCGCTCTTTGCCTATATCGTGACAGCTCGTGCGACGAGGACGAGAGGAGGTAGATACAGCGATGTGTTTCCTCTCATCCGCTTCCTATGCGTTGCACCGATAAAGTGTAACACGCCCAAGTGTCTACCTTGGCTGCGCTCTTTGTGCTCGATGCAACGCAGTGCGACTCCACGCTTAGGGTAGTACGCAATAGTGTCTCACCACACGGAAAATGGTTTATCATTTTTTAAAGTGCAACTTAGGCGCCCGTTCAGGAATTTTGCGGCATAACCATTGGCGTTGTACCTCGAAACCAGGCTCGGCACTGCGCGTGCGCGCCGTAGGGGAGAGCTGACCAATTGGAGTAGAAAGCGTCTGCCAAAATTGCATACTCCTGACATCGCATGCTCCCGACATAAAAGTAAATGGGGAGGTGGTAAAGGGCGGCTGTTCCTGGCCCTGCCGGTCTGGGACTGGTAGGTCAACGCCGTTTGCGGTGGGGGTTGGCATGCAGCCGAATGTTTATCTGTTGTAGGCCGTCATTGCACCCGCCTCAGCTTAAGTGGTTGACGACGGCTGCTGCGGCACGCGTCTTTCTCTCCCTCTTCTTTTTCTTCTCTACATTTACTCTTCTGTCTGCACGAGGCAGCAAAGGTGGCTCAGCTAGAGAGCCAGTAGCAGACCCGTGCAGTTTCTTTTCCTTCTTGCAACAGCCACAGGATTCTTCCTAGAACGCCGGTGAGCTTTGATGCGTTCAACGAAACACTGACTGTTTTCGATGCAACGTTCGGTTTACCGCACCAACTGAGGCAAAACGTATAGCCGCCACAGTTCGCCACTGTGAACCGCCTTCCTGATAAATATTTTATTCTCTGCCAGTTCTAAGTCTCGAAGGAGGCACACGGTGGAAGTCCTTCGTCTGCCACTGCGTGCCCAGTTACTCCGCCTATTGCCACCACCGCCGTTCCTGTTTTATCGCAGACCAAATATGGGTTTAGATCAAGAAATGTTAGTGGCATGTTTCTGGAATAAGGAATACGTGTGAAAGCTAAAACGTTCAATAGTGACCACACATGTCTTGGTCGAATTATTAGCCTCAATTTATCGAAGAGCTGAAAACGCTAATGAGCTGCGCACAAAGCTCGCATTAGGAAATAACGTAATCTTTGGTATTTTTTATGATTCAAACTTTTCTATTTTGTTTTGAAGCGAAGGCTAACATTATCAAATAGTTTGTTCCATTCTGAGCATTTTGCGATTCCCGTTACATAGTGCTAAATAGCGGTCCGGATGCTCAAATGTCCAGTCGATCTCTTTGCCTTCCCGCTGAATAAACACACCTATCACTGCATATTTTGCCACTTTTGTGCCATCTTTGTTTCAAAATTTTACTTTTTAATGATGCAATTATTGTCCTAATTACCCAATATTTTTTAATTACCATCATCCAGTATGGGCATTTTAATCAGAGCATTTTTAAAGAATTGATTCCCCATTTTTCAATTTTTCATTCTTAAATATTAAGATCCATTTACTGATTAGGTGCGTGCTCTAAACTTTTTTTAATTAGCATCATCATGCTTTGTCTTTTCATTTTTAGCATTTGAGGCCTTTTAACCTCTTTTTCAGATTTTTCTTCTATATCAAATTACTGATCATTTCACTCATAAACTTTTCACTGAGTTTGGAATCGTTAAGCATCGGCTTTTTTTCTGAGCGTTTTGACACTTTAGAATCATTTTCTTAATTAGCAGCAAGAATCGTTAACTTTTCATTCTGAGATATTTGTCACCTTTCAAGCCCTTTAATTTTTTTTTTGCATTTTGTTCAATGGGTTCATTCCTAATCGCATAATTCGAACATTTTATTCTGGAATAATTAATATTTGCATGTTCTCATGAGTATTTCTGACACCTCAGAGCACATGTTTATACAACCGGTTCATATTTACACAATTAGTTCTTTAATATCCAATTTTTACAAAGATTTCACTAAATTGTCATCGCCTATGATACACATGTAAATTGTCAGTCATTACCACTGCAAACTACCAGTGTACGATTTTTTACACAGCTCCCTATTATTGCAGACACTTGGTGCTAACAACTACAACTGCTACCGCTGCGGGACTGACGGTCAATCCTTCGGCTGAACGACATCTGTATGCCATCGCTTAACAGAGGCATCAATCCTGTATGAAAATAACAATACATCAACCATTTTCAGAGCTGACTAGGGAGAGAAGTGGAAGAAGAGGACTTTACGTTTTAAATTTCCTTGCTCTCAAGCTTTTAAAAGTTGTTACACGAGCTGACAGCCCATTTCAAATGGCAATGTATTCAGTCTTGGTCGTCCCATTACGAGGTAAAGCATCATTTTGTGTTCGTGCGTATGTACACTTATGACACAGATATATGATATTCCAGGAGGCATTGTGACGACTGTCGAACGAAGGAAAGAAAAATGCATGAGCCTCCTACTGGATCTGTAGCTGAGCAGAGAAAATGGAGATAGGATACCGAAGTCACAGAAGTCTCCTTGCTGAGGCGGCTGCTCATCTCTTGAGTAAAAATCCCACCTTACGTATAAATACCATTCTTACATTAAGCGAATTGACTTTTCAGAGTCCAAGCAAGTTTCGAACTGAACGCTCAAGTATCGTCTGGTTGTGTGTAATTTATCACATAATTCAACCAGCTGAACTTCACGCCGAGACTAAGCCTAGTGCCTTCGGTGGCGTGCTGGCGGATACAGCTTCGTGGGCGCCGCCTGTAACGACAGCATTACCGGCCGCACAACGATATCTGGGCCTCGGTACCAACTCCTGGTTCCTGCTCCTGGTCCACCGGCTGCAGCACACATCCTGCCTTCTTAAATTGCACATCAGGCCGTGACTGCGGGCTTTGCATGGTTAATGACTATGAGATAACCTCTCCAACTTGTCCAAGGATACAGAAAACAACTCAAAAGGTCCGTCGTGGGATGCAGAGGCAATGGTCTCACTAAGTTACTTCTACACAGGCTTCGACATTCAACAGATTTCATGCTCTCCAGTGGGACAATGACGAATGGCCAAAGCTATCTGAGATCGAGCCACCGGCAATCTCTATGCTACCTGCTTACTGTACTAAAGTGAGCGCACAACTTCGTTACAAAGGGGGTACAAACAGGAAGATGCCGGGACCTCCTTATAATGACGTGATGGCAGTTGATCAAAATGAACGTCTTTTTCAGGAGGTCTATACGCTCCTCCAGCATCATGAACTGCTTGCTCATTGTAGACAAGCGGCGGAATCCAAAATCGCCAACATCAATGCTGCCTCACCATCGAATATTTCCAATATTCCTGTGTCGGCCACTGATCTCTTCAATTCTTCTCCTGCCCGGCCTGATTAATATTCGACTTTCTTACTGAGGTCTATGGTCACTCGATTTTCTGGCCTGACATATGTGTGCTTTTGTGACACTTAGACTTATAATTAAGATGACGACCACAAGTTATCGCGTCGGGATTCTATGCAACTGTATAGAGCTGTCCACGAATGTTGGAGAGCACAAAACTTGTTTTCGCATGAACAAGCTCCAGTTATGGGCCCTGTTACTACAGGAGACCAATGCGTTGGCAGCCATTCCAGGTACCAGTGGATATTCTCATATATGCTGCGCTGCTTAGTTGTACATGGACAAAGGAACTGGACAAACGCTGAGGCTAAGCGCTGAGGTTTGTCCAGTTCCTTTGTCCGTGTACAAATAAGCAGCGCAGCATTTATGAGAGGATGTTCCAACTAGCCCAATAGCAAGCACTTCTTAGCCAGTGGATACTAGTCTCCTTCAATGACTAACCGACATGAGCCCCCTGAGGGAAAGGTGGCCGTTTTCGTTGACACACGATTTCCGCAGGTTCGCCTTGCTCTGCAAAACTGGTGTATCCCATATGAGAATGTAGTTGCAGTGGCAGTCAAGTGTAGTAAGGCAACTCTTGTGGTTGTGTCAGACTTTGTTATACCTGGCGGTAGCTGCCCCTCCCGCATAAATTTTGAGTAGTTGTTGAACGTTCGAAAATATTACTCGGGATATCCAGTTCTAGTTGGTAGCGGCTTCAATGCTTCTCATCCGGGTGAGAGGTATTTCACTTGAAATCTTCGCGGCAAGTGCAGGACGCGTTTGCGGATGCGTTAATTATTGCCCTGAACCATCCCTTCACATCGACGAGGGCTGTTCTTTATCATCAAACTGGAACATACGCTGCAGAATTTACGTGGTGGTCAGGACCCTGCACTCCCTCGTGGAACTTGGAGCCGGATTCTTGGAGTAGTGACCATCTTCCTATCATAATCGGCATCTATCGATTACAGGCAAGATGATTACGCCGCAAGTATACAGTTGTCCACTAGGACAATTTTCACGCCGTTCTTTAAAGTCACGCTATGGAGTCCACCCCTTTACTTCTAGGCCGCATAAACGCAGAGCTAAATGAGGATACAACCGTGACCTGTGTGGAGGTAGGGCATCTAGCACCGTATGTCCCTCTGCGCAACTTGTGTGCTGCTCATCGGCAAGCGGAATTGACTGCAATAAAGACTAAAGTTCTGCTGACGTACGCACAAGACTGATTTACATTACTGCTAAGGCTTGAAGGTATGAGCATAATCTGTCATGACAGCAATGTCATCTGTGGTGCTAGCAGTTCTCTGCACACTCACCGAATGCTTATCTCTGACGAAGTTTTCATACCATGGAGCACGGTTTTTGTCGTCCTGAAGCCGCGGCCACAGCCTGCTTTGGAGCAAACTTGTCTCCGGATGATTTCGAAAGACAAGCAGCGCACAAGTTTTTTCCGCAAGCAGGTTGTGTTGCCTGCACAAGTTACAAGAACTAGCTTGGAGCACATGCCAGTCCCTGCCGCTAAGCTGCCATCTTCTGCTGGCACCGAGGAAATCACAAACCCATTCTTCTTGCTTTAATGAAGAGTAGCTATAAATGATGACGGCAGAAATACAGCACCCGACCCGACTCTATTACGTACGAGGATTAAAAGAGCCTCAGTTGTGATGCTGTTCCTCAACTCCTGACACCATAAACAAGGTAATGTTAACGGCAATATACGATATACGAGATACCTGAAAATCGCCAATTGTGATACTTATTTCGAAGCCAGCGAAAATTCCAACAGATCTTAGCAACTTTCTACATATATATCATTAACGCCAACAGTTTGCAAGCTTGCTGAAAAAATACTTGCCACACGATTCTCGGGGTGGCTTGAACATCACTGTTTCTACCACAAGGCCGAAAGTGGCCTTGGACCATGTGTAGGCACAGATGTCTTGGTGTCCTCGGTATTAACATCCCCACGCAGCCACAATTTACGCACCGTCCTCGCCATTGACGTCGAGCAGCCTTATGATAATATCAGTCATGCTGCCATTCTGAATTAAATTGACATGTTTCATTTACCACTTAGAGTATGCAATTTTTTAATTCTTTCCTTGAAGACAGACAATTTGCAATACGCCTCATTTGCGATGCCATAGGATTGTTCGCCCTCTTGGCGGCGCACCTCAGAGATACGTGTTGCCACAAACATTATTTAATATTGCATTTATCTTCCTTGCATGGCCGTTGCATAAAGTTTCTTATGGTGAATTCATAATATACGCTGTTAATATTGCCGCGAAACATTCAAAACTGTATTTGTTGTTTTTCAACAGCCGCCGGCATACAGGCTTCTCACTCTGATTCTGGATCGCGTATCAGTTCCATAATCTTTGTTTGTTAATGCTCGATGTTGCGAGTCACACCTTTATCGGTTTCGTTGTAGCGCAAGATGCACCGAGATCTATCTCGAAGCTTCCGGTCACTCGTGCGTCTTTCCACAATGTTCCAGCCCGTGCTGGTAGCTGTTTGCAACGTTATCTAGATTGTTCTGTGCAGCCTTTAAATTGAGCGTTGACGAGTGTGATGAGCATTCTTTGTTCGACGATCGACCAACACGTTTACTGCTATCGCCGCCGCCGAGTTGCTTAGTTCTTTTGCGGGCGCAAGTCAGCTCAATAAAGAGGTAATTTCAGTACCATCAAGCCTGTGTCTTCATTTGTGTCATCGACGCTGGTCACCACCACGTGACAATATCATGGCGAGGAGCGTACAGAACGACCTATTTACTCAGTCCGCTGCCCTGCAATTAACGTAAGGTATTACGTCTTATATGCTTCTTCCATTGGGCGTAAACTTTCCGCCAGTAAAGTTATGTTTATGTCAGATCCAAACCGCTGACGGCGTCGTAAACTAACTGAAACAGCTGTTCGTCTGCTCCTGTCCGGAACCTCACTTGAAGAAATTACAGCAGTAAAAATATTAGGTTTTACAATTCATGAATCGGGAGCTGAAACTGCATGTCTGTCTCGGGTGAAAAAACTCATTAAAAGTGTAGAATTCCTAGTTTTTCTTTGTTAGGTTAGTCAAACGTTTCACTGTACAGCGAGCACCACGGAGCGATGCTAGCAAGGTCGCACCACGATACTCTTTTACTGCGCGTTACTCGTTCAGGCGGCAGGGCCGCGCACGCAGGAGCCTCAGTGGAATGACACACACACGTTCGGTAACGGTTACGAGACTGATTTTATTTTACAAGAGTCGGACAGTACTGGAGATGAGAAAAACATGAAAGCAGGAAAGGGGGAGAAGGAGAGGACTGTCTCCTGTGGCTTCGGCATGCTCAGGCCAGATTCAGACGTGGCAAGTCACTGGTCTTTGCGGGGCAGGAGTGGGCCATCTGCAGCTTCGGCTCCGGTTTCGTTTGCGCGTTCGAAGTGCGGACCATAATTCCTGGAAGCCATTTTGTGTTCTCGTTTCTTCTTCCTGCGCTCGTTTAGTGCCCCTTATGTGTAGCATTTTCTAAGACACGTGTATCTCCCATTTTCTACAACAGGGTCTGCGTCTGATCAGAGGCATTGCTCCAAAAACGGGCGACGCCCGCTCATATGTTGCACGAGAGTTGGGGCGGGCAGTGGTGCGACCGCGACTTGGTTATCGAGCCCAGTTACAATATTTGACAAGGGCATAATAAGATCGACTTGATGCTGTAAATCGAGAGGCAATGAGGGTCATTACGTGCCTTCCTCGCATAACACAATTCGGTACACCACTAAAACGCACAGCTTAACACAATACATGAACTGGTGCAGTGACAACGTGATGCTCGCAGGGATCAGGCCACCATATCTCACGCAACGTGCGCTCTCATAGCTTATGCTTCATCGAATTCAATTCTACCACTCCCACTGTCAGTTCTTCCTCCTTGGCGTTTTGCGCACCTTAGTATAACAAACCCATGGATTTACGACAACAAAGAACACAGGAATCGGCGTCATCATTTCACAACCGAATTATGGAAGAAGAAGCCTGCTTGCAGCAAGGTTCCATTGAAACTTACGTTGACGCAAACATCCCGGCCTGCGAAATGACAACTGCAGTTTACTGCCCTTGCAAGTCTCCCCTAAACGAGCCATAAACTTTTCTATTATCCGAAACTTCATCTTATTTTTTGTGCGGAGCTGCTTGCTGTGCAAGCGGCGCTTCGATCTGTGACCGCCATCTCCATGGTTCTGACGGCCAGTATTTTAATACACACTGATGCCCTCCGGGTGACAAAGACGCGTCAGTAGGAACCCACAAATCTGCCAAGACATACGCATTCTAGCCGCACGCATACCGCAGCTAATTCGAATTGAATAGATTTCGCGTGATCTTATAAAGCCATGCGTATTTTCCGACCCGCCTTTCCACATCAATATCGTCATCGCCAAAACTAAAATTGAGTAATGCCACGCCCCTTTTAAAATGAAAGCAGCACCTTTGACGTCGCACACTTTGTCTCGTACTTACGTGTAGAGTAAGCCTCCCCCGCGATCGACCCCTGCACGCGCTTTGAAGCGTTCGAGTTAGGCAGCCCCAACACCTACAGTGACTTAAAAGTGGCCTCAATTTCAAGATTTCAGTCCCCATCATGCTTGCCTCGTCTGCAAGTTCCGAGATATAAAAGCAGATATCACAATCTACTGTGGGAATATCCAACACTGAAGCCGATGCGGATCCGACACCTGGTTACAGCTGGCCTATCCTCCGTCATATGCCGCTTTGAAGCAGGGACTGCATCATCGTTAACTTCTAGACTGCATTACATCAGCCAATCCCTCTGTACGTTTATTTATCCATACCCTTCATCCTTCGCATCCTTCATATGATTCCTTTTATACCCCGAAGAATTAAACATCGCAAATAACTACACAAGAAAGAAATTAAAGATTAAGGGAGAAGACGCGCGTAGCAACAGCCGTCGTACGCCAACGAGGCGAGGTGGTGGCTGGTGCAATGATGGCCTATAGCGGGTGCAACCACCGGTGGTAGGCAGGATCCCGCCGTAAGCTGCCCACGCCTGACATTCAAAGCCCCATGGAACCAGGAGTAGCCATCCCTACACCCACCCTGCAGTCGTTATTGCGACTGTATGCAGAGGGAAAAAAATACACTGTCCCGCTACAGGCTCTGTGGCTCAGTTACCTCCATTGACTGGTGTGGACATAGAAGAAAATAGAGACGTTTGAAAGAAAAAGAAGAGGGAGAGAGAATGACACGCGTCGCAACAGCAGTCATCCGCCACCGAAGCGGTAGTGGGCGTAAGGAAGGCCTCCTGGAGGGGGGTGTAGTGGCTGCTTCTGGTCTTACGGGGCTCGAACTGGTAGGCCTCTGCCGCTTGCGGCATATCCGACAGCCACTGTATCCCCCATTACGAGCCCCATAAGGTCAGAATTAAGCGGCTGCACATGCCGCAAGCAGCGTATGCTTGCCGTTCCAAGCCCGAGAGCCAGGAGCACGGAGCGTTCCGGGTGCCACTATAAAATTACTTGTTTAAACCAGCATACAACTGTTAGTCAAGTTATATGCCAGTTTTCGGCCGACATGAAAGCAGTCTTCGTACGTACCTTCAATGATGTACATGTTCAGCAATCGCCGATATCCTTGTGGAATCGCGGACACAATATTCAGTCATATGATTTCTCACTGCTCACATCATACGCCATTAAGTTGACTGATAGCCAGCTACCGTTTCACTGAAGCAATTTTAGTGAAAACCTTGGCTGCCCAAATAATACTCTCGCATAGCCATACGAAAGCAGCCCTAGTTGAGTAAAGGTACTTTTTATTATCCATCCCTCTATATTACCCACATAGGCCTAATAGGCGACACATTTTTAACAAAGCACTCCAGAATATCCCCTGAAACTAAGGTGCTAGCACGGTGCGAGACAGGCCTTGGCGCTAGATAATATTTTTAGGGCGTAAAAGAATAGATGGTTTACTAACAGGATGTTCTTAGGCTGTTAGAAGTATCCATACTTCTTACGAAGAATGATGTTCTGCTGTATCAAAGAATATGCCTAGTTTAATATTAAATAGTCGCAAGCTGGTCGGCGTCACCCTGCAATGCACTATGACAAACGAATGTACAAGCAGCAAAGAAACGTTCCTAATGTTCACTGAAAATCCATTATCATAAAGAAAATCCCTTTGCATGATTCAAAAGTATTACGTTTTACCAAATAAATTTCCGCAAGAGTTGTCGAGCTAGTTTGGCTTCAATCTTGCAGTGCCATGAAATATTATGCGGATAATGACAACATAAAGAAGACCAAAAACTGCGCTGGTCCTGTTGTGTCTGCACTCTTCATATCGTCCTTTTTGTGCATAACATTTCATCTCATCACAAGATGTGCAAATGCATGCAAACCCTAAAAGCAGACTTCACGCTGCGCGAGAGATCTCAAAAATGTCTAAATGGTTTAGAACCACAGGTGCACACTGATCGTTAAAGCTGCACACCTGTACGAGAAGAATCAATGCAATTACACATAGGGAGCACCGAAAAACATATCAGGACGTGCAAGAGCTTCAGCGCAAGTGTATTATACGGCGCTATAGGGTTAAGGCAGTGGCGTCGGATTGCGGATGGATATATTCACGAGGAGAAGTTAACGCCCTTTATCTCCAATTAAAGAAAGAATAGTTTTAAAAATAAATATATAAAATTCTGCCTGTTACCCTATCTGTGTGCAGTTGTTGTATTTGTGTGCAATATGCATAAACTCGCCCGGAAAGAATTTTGAATATAGAAAGAAGTTAATTCAAAAATGCTAACTTGCTTGTTGCCAATCATATCTTTCCTTGAGCTTAGAACGACTTTTACCGCAGCAGAACCAAGCACTCGTGCGAGGCAAATATTGCACCTGTCGGAAAATTGGTGACTGTCTATACCTTCATGTATATTCCCACTAAAATTGTATATATCATCATCACGAACAGCCACGTTTTATTCTATATGTAAATACTGATTTGGGATATATTTGTTTGTTAATGTATTTTATGTGCACTTTCCTTAGTTTGTTATCATGTACATTTCCTGTTGTCGCAGATTGCCTGCGTCGCAGGGGTGTTCAATAGTCATTTAGATCGTTAAGCGTGTTTGCTGTGCCTAGCCGGTAGATTGAAGCTTAGCGCCGTCCCTGCGTGTTTCACGTTAGTAGCGTCCGGTGATTTCGTCTCCATGGCGCCCTCAACGCTGTGGAATCCTTTGAAGACTGGTTGTCGACATAGACGTCCCCGCGGGAACCAGTTCCGAGACCGTCGTCGACGCGGCGGAGTGAATAGTGGGTTTACCTGAAGTTTACTGCGTCCAGCATATAGGCGCCCAATCTACTTAAGTCACAGTGAAGAGCATGGCTTCCATCTCCCTAATTGTTGACGCCGGCTGCCTCGTCATTGGCAGCGAGCTGATACCAATCGGCCCTGTTGGGCCTTAAGTTACCACCGTGGCCTGCATTTTACTGCCGTCTTACGTTTCAAACGAAACGCTCGTCCAGGTTCTGAGCCAACATGGCAAAGTCCTGTCCGTCCCTGCGGGCCAGATGGGCTCCGTAAGGGTGTTCTGACTGGAACGCGATACGTGCGGATGGAGATGTCGGCCACGTCACCAGTACCCAACTACTTACGCGTCGCTAGACATCGCGTAACCTTCGACTACAAAGGTATGCAGCGTGTTTGCCGGCGATGTGGTTCCTCGGACCACTTTCGGGTGCAGTGTTCAGCGCCTTCTTGTGGACGCTGTGGTGTCCACGGTCACCAAGGCGATAGCTGCACCCTGCCGATGCTGCAGTGATGACCACCCGACGGTGACGTGCCCGGTGCACAGTTCCTACTCGGACGCAGCGGCAAGTGCGCTTCTTCCGCTTGCAACCAAGAAGCCTACAGTGCCGGCCCCATTTGCCAAGCCAGCCACCAAAGTAGTCGTTAGCAATTCCCAAAAGGAAATTCGTAACTTTGATGCAGGTCGTATATCCCGACAGGCACACACTATCCTGCGCCCTCTCCCCTTACCGTCTACACCTCGTCTTCTCATATGGACTCCCGCCCATGAGGCGCTCAGCGGAAACGCACAGGCGCATGCTCTAGCCCGAGAACTCAGCTATCGGGCGGAGCACCCTCCTCAGCCTGCCGCTTCCTATGACACTCCCAAAGAACTGATTTACGCTTTGTTGCATACACGGACATCCTCGAGCATTATTGGCTCGAACGGTGTCTTTACCCCCCTGCACACCGGGAACTATCCCGGCGCGAGGCCGTCCATCGGCGATAAATACGAAGAGGAACATTTCCAAACCCATGGCTATACAGGAATATTTTCCAAAATCTTATTGCACCTAGTTGCAATCACTGCTCACAACCGGCCACATTCATTCACATGGTGTGGGCATGTACACGACACAATGCAGACAATACAGCTACAATGGATGCGTGGGAGTCTCACTTGCGTACCACCGATCTCGCCCAACAGCGCCAGCCCATTTTGCGCGCATTGGAGGCCTCAGAGTTCCAAGGGATCCCTGCTGACCTTCTCTAACCAGTGCAACCAGTCTTTCGGATGGTTCCCCTTCTTTGGGAGTAAATAAAGAGCTTATCAGCATTAGCGGCGCACCGCGTGCTCGTTTCTCGCTTCTCATTCGCACGTGTGCTGCATCGAGCTGGCGGCGCTCGATTATTTTTCTGCTACTTCGCTTCTTTTATATGGCTTCTACCTACCTCTACTTCGCGCGTGCGGTATTCTCAAAGGTGGAGAGGTGGCAGCTGGAGAGAACCTCTGTGCACAGTCTCGCAGTCCACGTGTAAACAATAGCACACTACCACATGTAAATATGCAGAAAGCACTTATAGAGCAAGCGCTGTGTATCACTAAAAGCATATTTTCACAATGAATGGTAGCTCAGATATCGATTAGGAGTGGGCAAGACCCCTGAAAAAACTTTGAAGGCACTTAAGTATTATCAGCCGTGGGACAGCCATAACATAACACCTCTATCAAAGTAATGTGTATGGGGGATCTTTCTACGACATTATCCTACAGGTCTCTCTATTCGCTGGACTGGAACCTAGCATTTTCCCTCTCAATATAGCAGACTTGCTAATCGGTGTATTTGCAGGTCGCAGCTGCATTTTCTTGCACCGGCATTGGTGAGAGACAGCGTGATATGTACCGGTGCGGACAAAAGTAAACAGAGCACCCTATTTATTTCTAAACGTTTTCACGTGTCCTTTAAATGAACCCGGCAGTCGTGGAATGTGGAAACAGGTAGTAAAAACCAGTGCGCTTTCACTTCAACAAATAATCTCTTTCTTATCTTTAATACATAACGCGGGATTGTAATTTGAACTAAAACCCGTGCTCTCTTTACTTATGTCCGCACATTTACGACGAAGCTGGGTTCTACTATGCCTGACATAAAATGCTTCAAAATATATCGTTGTCATTACTTAACTCCTTTAAATCAAATGCTAACAATTTCGCTGAATAGAGTCCGCCAATCTTTGTAGAGCAAATATATGAAATCCGAAAACAACTCTCCGGGCTGGATGACAACATGCGGAAACACATGCAACAATTATTGCAAGTTGTTTCACAACATTTGAAAATATAAACCCAAAGCGAAGGCTTCAGAACGATTTTTCGTTATCACTTAGACACCATAGCCACATTGCGAAGGAGCAAGATGCTGCTCTTCGAACCCATGATCATTGACTGTTTTCATGAAGTGCAGTGCCTTGTTACCCACTTGTCGAAGAGAGCTATGCAGCTATAATTAGGAAGTATTCAACAATATAATTTCACTAATATTTCGGACGATTGGTAACTTTTATTAGAGCAAGAGTAAAATCAATTCATCCCATCATTATAAATGCTGGACTAATACTTCAGTACACGTGCCGGCTTCGTAAATTAAGTCGTCGGGCAGCAGTTTGGCCAGGCGGTAACATGGGGACCGTTGAGGGCAGTGCCTTTAGGAGGTGGACATGTGTAAGTAAGCATTAGAGAAGACTTACTTTCTATCATAGTCTACTTTTCCTCAATAATTCGTAGGACAAAATATGCGATGGATCCAGCAAAAAACGTAGTTTTTACTTCTTATACATGAATATTAATTATAGAATGACACTAAATGTTGTGATATATTCGCTGGAAGAAAGTAGTCTTCGCGGCAGACTTCAGGACCTTAATACACTTGTTTCTCAACGGCTCAAAGGTCTCTTTGAGCCGTTTTTTAGCATGGAGATTACGTAAATTGGTGGGGAACGAGCTGTTATTCTCTACGGATTCATTTATACAAAGTGGTTTGCAGTTTTAATGGCATTTTCGCTGTATTGTTTGGTGTTGCCTATGAGCGTTATATTCTGCTCACTAGTGAGAATGTGACCATGAAATCACAACTCACCCTGTTAATATGACGCGTTTCTTTGCGGACTTGCATTCAGCTTTTGCGCAAGGGTACGTGTAGTAAGCTGTGTGATTGTCAGCAATGTCCATTCCATTATGGTGGCACCAACCTTAGAAAACGAAGCCAAACACGTTGGAGGGCGGTTAACGTCATAGCTATAACATCAACAATGGCTGCTAAAATATTTCGTTCCTATTATACTATGTGGACGACCAGTAGTACTGAATTATCGAATATTCTACTTTACTGGGGTCAAGTGGAAGCCGCTAGCTCGAAATCGTGCCAATTTTAGCAATATGAAACGGGCCTTCGACCTACAGCGGGCATATAGTTACGCTGAAAATCATGATTTTGGGACAGGTTCTTGTTCATTTGAGGCCATGAAAGCTTTCCACGAACACTTTGCGGTCACAGCTAAATGATACGCTTACTTTCCTCTAGTATTGGTGCGAGGCCCTGCTCTAGAGCAATGAACTACACAATTACACAAAAAAGACAGAATGACAAATTGCGTTCACTGCAACCAGCTCCCCAAGTCTTTACAACCACCATCAGGCACTTCTTTCGCAAAAATGAAGCCATTTTTGCTGTTTCGTCTACTCACTGTTACTGGCAGTTTTTTTACGTCCACGCTGCGTGTGTCTGCATTCACCAAAGAGTATGGTCGTGAATTCTTCGTTCATTTATGTCTAACATTTCGTCTGCGAGATGACGGGAGGACCGCGAACAGCACCTCACTGTTTCGTATTAAAAGTGTTTAGCCTTTCATGGATTGACTGTCTCATTAAAATACTAAAATTTTCTTTTATGGCTTGCGCTTGGTGTTAGCTTGAGGCACATTTTGGGCTTTAATTGTGCAATAGGGGCTCCATGCGATGAGCAAGATGTAGACCACGCAGCATATATACCATTGGTAAAGGAAGCACAGTATAGGAAAAAATGATACATTTTAATAATTTCATAGAAGCTAGGAACTGGGCAAGAAAGAACAAGCTATATAGGAATAATAATGACCCCAAGGGCGCCCATGGTGTCGCTTTTTCTCGCATGTCTCTTGTCCTGCCATCGCAATGTCCTATCGTTAGCAGCAACGAACCAACTAGCCACAAGAATGATATGCTACAGCATATTTTCTGTAGAAGTTCAAAATGCTGTGCAGACCTACTACAACAGTGATATTTTTGAATTTATTACTGTGGTAAAATGAAATTTTAATCTCCACTTAGTTGTGTCCGGTGCAAATGGAAAATTGGAGTTAATGTTACTTTTGTCTCTTTAGAGACGCTTCAAATTACATCAATTTTCCGCTTGTTCTAAATAGAGCCACATTTCTGTCATTTAAATGTGTTGTGTTCTTCGCGTATTTGTTGACTGATTAGTTCTATGAGCAACGATCATATATTTACCAATGAAGCTGGTAAAATGGATCTCTAGAATTAAGCACCGCCAAATTCTTTAGCGCTTTTTTGCAACTTGCATATTTTGACTGCATAATGACTTGCATGGAGTTCACTTCTTTCCCACCTCCATGGGCAAAGCAAAGATCACAAAATACTTACTAAAATATATATTTTTCGTGTTATACGTGAATGATATGACTCTGTGTGAACAATACGTCCGAACATTTTTCGCTTACATGAAGATGTAAAGTGGCTGTTGTGAACTCTGAATCCTCCATCGCAACGTGTTTATCAAAATGACAGAAGCGAAGCCAAGCACATCCAAAGTGCGCAAAAATGGCAGTGCAGCATGAAACAAGAAAACAATTCGCTCGGATTGCTGGCATATGGAAAATACTGCAATTTGAGCAAAATCCAATTTCTAGTGGGTAAATATGATTGAATTTTTTTCGATTATGTGCACAGATTCCATTTAATCAGAAACGTATTCTACTTCCCTCATTTCGCGGTAGAAGCTGGAACGTTACGGCGTGCCACTGTCTCCTTAAGGGGAGAAAGCTTTCTTCTCCTTCACTGAATTCAAGGTATATATACAGAAGGAGGTTTATCAGACAATTGTTGGGAAATAACCTTTTTATGTTATGCAAGAATCAATGCTTCGTGGATAACTGTTATGCGTCTTAGAAAGCCGAAGTAATATCTTATATTTAAGCGAAATTGATAGGAGAGATGAACTCAGCTAATCTCTATGCCAAGGCAGTCTGCTGAATTTATCCAAGATAACTATGTTTGCTATATCCTTACTTCGTCTGTGGGCGAAACGTCGAGCAGAGACAAGGAAAATTGCAAGCAGCTGCTGTGAAATAGAGCATTACATGATGTCATTTTCTTGCTATTTTACACCTAATAGTCATTTACAACGGAATAATATTTACATATAATAATTTATGCGAGCTTTATATTTTTACCTCTCTATGAAATTTGTGGTATTGAGAGGGGGGTTTTACTACGTTTTAACATGATAATCGCCCTACGTTGCATGGCAAACGACACAAGTGCACAGCCAGTCTAGGCCTCCACAAGCAAACTCGAGCAACGCAGCGGCACTACTTCGTCGTTCTTATTCTCGTCTTCGTGATATCTTCGCCTAGTGCATCCTCGTCTTCGTAATATCCTCGCATAGTTCACTACAATTTCCACCGGAGCGAAGAGCAGCCATCCTGGTGAACCATGGTGGGGGCAAGAAGAGCGGATCGTAGCACGTTTTGAGCCGGATCTCGTGAACAGTTTCGTGGCCGCGATGACGCTTGTGCGAAGAGGGAGTGAGTGACTTCACGATGTAGTTCACAGGGGAGGTTTGGCGGACAATGCGATAGGGGCTGTGGTGCTCGGTTCGAAATTTTGATGACAATACCGGTTGGTTGCCAGGAACCCAGAGCCAAACAAGGGATCCTGTAGAAAAAACGTGTGGCATCTGATCTTTGTCGTGTCGATGCTTTTGGAGGCCTTGAGATTCCGATGTAAAACTCCGGGCCAACTGGCGACATTCCTCCGCATGCTTGGAAACGTCTGAAAGGAGAGTCCACTCGGAGGCGTCGGGACGATATGGTAAATTAGTGTCCATCGTGGACGACGATTCACGCCCATAAAGGAGGAAGAAAGGGCTAATGCAGTGGTTGAATGCGTGGCGGTGTTGTAAGCGTACGTCACGAAAGGAAGAGCAGCGTCCCAGTTAGTATGATCGGCGGCAACGTACACCGTGAGCATATTTTCGAGAGTACGATTGAAGCGCTGTCAGCCCGTTAGATTGAGGGTGATATGTTGTGGTGGTCTATGTATGATGCGACATTCGGTCAGTAGAGCTTGAACGACGTTGCAAAGAAGGCGCGTCCTCGGTCACTCAGCAGCTCTCGTGGCGCACCGTGGCGAAGAACAAAATTATGTAGCAAGAACAGGGCAACTTCACGGGCAGTAGCGGCGGGTAAAGCGACGGTCTCGGCATACCGGTTGAGATGGTCGATGCCGACGACAATCCACCGGTTCCCAGAGACCGTGCAGAGAAGTGGCCCGTAAAGGTTAACGCCAACGTGGTCAAAAGGGCGGGCCGGGCATGGAAGTGATTGTAAGGGGCCAGAAGTACGAGGTGTGGATGACTTCCGGCGCTGGCGATTCAGAAGCGGGCGTAATTGCGAATATAACTGTACATGCCGCACCAATAGTAGCGTGGAGAAATTCTTTGAAACGCCTTGACTACAGTAGGATGGGCACACTGAGGGTCGGCATGGAAAGAGGCGCAAAAGTCATGTCGTAAATGGCGGGGAATGTTCGAGAAGCCACCGTCGACCATCAGGCATATAATTGCAGCGGTAGAGAAGACCGTCTCCTAGGGTAAAGAGTGGTGCTTGACGGCGTAAAGTTCGAGAAGGCGCAGCAGCGTTAGAAGTGGACACAATGTCGGTAAGAGATGCGAGCCACGGGTCTTTGCACTGCTCCGCAGGCATATCAGCGATGGTTAGAGACGAGAGGACGGGATCAGCCGCCGTGGAGCAAGCAGGCTTGTTGGAGAGGGGAGAACGAGACAGAGCGTCGGCGTTTATGTGTTTACGGCCAGAGTGATATATAACGCGGATGTCAAATTCCTGAAGGCGGAGAGCCCATCGTGCGAGGCGGCCGGACGGGTCTTTAATAGACGACAGCCAACATAACGCGTGGTGGTCCGTGACGACGTCAAACTGGCGACCGTACAGGCAGGGTCGGAATTTCGTTAGTATCCACACAATTGCCAAACACTCCTTTTCCGTAACTGAGTAGTTGCATTCAGCTTTAGTGAGGACACGACTCGCGTGCGCGATGACGTATTCATGAAAGCCGTTTTTCCGTCGTGCCAAGACAGCTCCGAGGCGAACGACACTCGCATCAGTATGGATCTCGGTGGGTGCTGTCGGGTCGTAGTGGCGAAGGATTGATGGCGAAGTCAAATGACAGCGCAATGCGGTGAACGCTTCGTCGCACTCGAACGACCACGTAGCTAAGTCACTGTTTCCCCAGAGTAGCTTCGTCAGGGTTGCAATTATACAAGCAAAAATCCGCACGAAGTGCTGAAAATAGGAGCATAGCCCTATGAAGCTTCAAAGTTGCTTGAGCGAGAGCGGCTTAGGAAACGCCGCCACTGCGCGCAGTTAGGCCGGATCAGGGCGAACACCTTCCTTAAAGACGACGTGCTCTAAAATAGTCAACTTCCGTGCACCGTAGTAACACTTCTTGAGATTCAGTTGCAGGCCGGCGTCAGTAAGACAAACCAGAACGTGCCGCAAGCGCTCTAGGTGCGTAGCGAAGTCGGTGAAAAAGAGAACAATGTCGTCCGCGTAGCAGAAGCAGATGGGCCACTTGAACTTCCGCAAGATGTTATCCATCATCCTCTCGAATGTGGCGGGTGCATTGCACAGACCGAAGGGCATCACATTAAATTCATATAGACCATCCAGAGTCACAAATGCGGTCTTCTCTCGGTCACAGGCGGCCATTGGCACTTGCTAGTAACCGGAACGTAAACCTAGAGACGAAAAGTACTCGGTACCTTGGAGGCAATCAAGAGCGTCGTCTATACGCGGAAGGGGGTCATTGTCCTTGTGGGTAATTTCGTTGAGGCGCCAGTAATCGATACAAAAGCGACACGAACCATCTTTCTTCTTTACTAGCAGCACTGGTGAAGACCAGGGGCTTTGAGATGGGCGGAGTACACCACGTTGTAGCATGTCCTCAACATGCTCATTGATCACGCGATGGTCTGCCGCTGATGCACGATAGGGGCGCTGTCGAAAAGGCGACTTAGACCCGGTCTGAATGGGATGTGCGGCTGTGGAAGTGCGGCCGAGAGGTTTGTGCGCGGCGTCGAAGGCGAGCTAAACGTCTCTAAAAGGGCCACAAGCTGCCTCCGGTAGGTGGAACGAAAAGCGCCATCGATGGCGGATCGGAAGAAGTCGTCTGGCAACGAATCAGGCGTCGGATCGCACTCCAGAGCATCGATGTAGTTACTACGCTAGGTCTCTGAGGCGTCCAGGTCAGAGAGAAGGTGGGCTGGTTGAAGAGGACTGGGAGAATCCCCAAGTAGCAGGGTAATCGGGCGCGTTGAAGCCATCGTGAACATCTACAAAAGCAGACGGCAGCGGCAGGTGCTTGCGGTGGATGAAGGATGCAGATGGCGTAAATAGAACACTAACGGCTTACAAAGCAGGACACGAAAGAGGGACAGGGACACAAGCCCCACTGTTTGCACTGCAAGTTGAGTGGGCGCGGCGAAGCGATTGGCATCATGTCGCTTACCACGAAATTCTTTTTCACAACACAGGTTCTCCTGTGTGTGATCGCCGATTCATCAACTGTCAACGGCATGTGTACACGGCCAAAGGTTTCAAGCTGCACTGTGGACACTGCCTTTTCTGCGCATCCTCCGTTCCTGGCCAGCAAACCGGATACTTTTCTACCCGACATTCGCACATCCGTTACGTCGACACTGAACCCAGCTATAAAAGAGCCTCCACAGCAGTTCTTCGGCAGTGGGCGCGGCGAAGCGATTGGCATCATGTCGCTTACCACGAAATTCTTTTTCACAACACAGGTTAGTTGTTCCTTTTCAAAAGTTCGTTCTGGCAACGAAATTTTTCTTGTTGTTGTGCCGTGCCCACGCACTTATATGAACCTGGTGTATGTATTTTACTTCATGTGCAAAATGCTACTCTGCGGCGATGTTGAGCAAAACCCTGGACCTTCAGTCGAAGATATGTTTCAGTGTATTTTGGAAGGTCAGACTCGAATCTTTAAAGAGCTTGAATCCATTAAAATCTGTGTGTCAGAAAACGAGCAACTGTTGCGTGATGTCGATTCTCGGTTGCGTTCTTTAGATGGACAGCTGAAACAAATGCATGTAAAGTCCCCTGAGATTGCCACTTTAGAAAATTCTACCGCTTCCCTTCAGAGCATTATTACTTGGCAAAAGGACAAATTAACGGATCTTGAGGACCACAGTCGTCGCTCTAACGTTGTTGTGTATGGCATTGATGAATCCCCGGATGAAAGTGAAGAAACACTAAGAACTAAGGTGATTTCGGATGTATTTGGTGTAAAACTGGGCGTCCAGTGCACGTCCGTCGCTCGCATTCACCGTCTTGGGTTCAGCGGAACTCGCAGACCAGTCATTGCGTACTTCCAAGATTTTAATGAAAAACAAGCCGTCTGGCGGAACGTAAGCAAGCTGAAAGGTAGCAATATATACCTACAAAACGATTACAGCCAGCACACGCTGCGCAAACGCAAACTGCTTTGGGAAAGCTCGAAGGCAGAAAGAGATAAGAAACAAAAGGTGTATCTTGTTTATGATAAGTTGAAAATTGACGGTAACCTGTTCGGTTGGGGCGAAGTTAATAACACACGCGTCGCGCTTCCTTCTCGGAACGCCGTAGAGACATGACGGAATGCATCCACTGCGCCCAAAGAATTACGGGCAGTGAACTTGAATGCACAGAGTATTGCCAATAAAGTTGACCAGCTTGAGTTTCTCATTTTGGCCCATGATCCCCACATAATGATAATTACCGAAACTTGGTTGCATGACGGCATTACTGACAGTGTTATTGTCCCCGCGTCACATAAAATGTTCCGAAGAGACCGACCTACCCGTGGTGGGGGCGTAGCCGTCATAATAAAAAACTGTTTGAATGGCACTGTTCTTAACCAGATAGATGATCATGAGAGTTTATTTGTTAGGGTAAACTGCTGGGGTAGTTTGTTCACAGTCTGCGCAGTGTACAGACCACCATCTGCCTCCCCCGATTTCTTGGTTGAGCTGTATGATCATATGTATTTGTTCAAAGATGACCGCCTTATTCTCGCTGGTGATTTCAACCTTCCTTTACTTGATTGGGCTAACCCTGATTGTGTTTTTAATGATTCAACCAACCCTCTTTTGAATATTATGCTGATGTGTGATTTGGTGCAGACTGTCTCTGACTTCACTAGAGAAGTGGGTAACGCTCGTTCAATTCTTGATTTGGTATTTGTCAGCGCTAGTTTATCTGAATACAGTGTGTATGTTGACACGGCTATCTCTGATCACAAAAGCGTTCATTTGTCTTTGCTGCTTGATGCCCAGAAAAACCATAAGATAGCGAACAATAACACTGTAAAAAATTTTTCACGTGCCAATGATCTTGCGATCCTAGACAAACTCTGGGATTTATGTGATAACCTGCCTAGCGACGTCACAGCATTATGGACTACACTTAAGGACACTATTCACTTTTGCATTGAAAATTTCGTTCCCAACCAGCGTGTACGTACAAATAAGCCTAATCCGTGGATTACTAGAGAAATCATTCATTTGCATCGCAAAATTAAACGCACTAAACGAAGCGGTCATAAAACTACCTGTTTTCGCACTCTGAAAACTCAGCTAGCTTCTAAGCTTTCCGAAGCAAAAAAACACTACTTTTCGCAGGCACTGCCCAAATTCTTAAGAGAGAGCCCTGAGAAGTTTTGGCGTTACCTACGTGATTCTAAAGATGAGGTAAAACAGCTATCTATTGACGGCATGGTCTCGGAGATTCCTGTGGATATTGCAAATCACTTCAATAGTTTATTTCACTCTGTCTTTGCCTCGAGTGATCAAGATTTGGAACTGCAGGTATCTGGATCTGATATATCAGGTGACTTTATAAGCTATGAAGGCGTACTAAACATGCTGCTAAACTTAAAAACGAAATCGGCAGTGGGGCCTGATGATATCCCTAATGAGTTTCTGCGCCGTTATTCCGAACCATTAGCCAACATTTTAACTCGCCTCTTCGAACTTTCATTAAAAGATTCTGTTGTCCCTGATGACTGGCGCTTAGCTCGCGTTGTTCCAATTTTTAAGAAAGGTGATCGTTTGAACGTTAACAATTACCGTTCCATATCGCTAACTTCAGGTACCTGCAAGCTTATGGAGCATGTTATATCTAAATATCTTATGTCATTTCTGGAAAAAAATAACATCCTGTCTCCCTTTCAACATGGTTTTAGAAGAGGCTTATCTACGGTTACACAGCTCGTCACTACAGTGCATGAATTCGCTTCATCGATTGACAATGCTGGACAGGTTGACGTCATTTTTTTAGATTTCAGCAAGGCGTTTGATCGCGTCATGCACAATAAGCTCATCTTTAAACTTCAACATCTTGGTCTTCCAACAGCACTTGTCAGGTGGATTAAAACCTATCTTTCCAACAGAAAACAGTTCGTCGATGTTAAAAAATCTCATTCAGGTATTTTACCCGTTACCTCTGGTGTGCCTCAGGGCAGCGTACTTGGGCCTTTTTTATTCCTTATTTATATCAATGATTTGGTTAACTCCGTAAATACGTCCGAAGTCAGTATTAGACTATTCGCAGATGACTGCATTCTGTTTAAGAAAATTAGCAGCACTACCGACCAAAAATGCTTGCAGTCAAATCTTAATAATGTCCTAGAGTGGTGCACCCTTTGGTCCATGAAAATAAATAGCGACAAATCGGTTCTTCTTCAGGTTACTAACAAGAAAGCGCCATACAGTTTTAATTACGCAATAAACAATCTTCCACTGCTACAGGTGAGCGAATACAAATATCTTGGAGTCACCATTACAAATCGCCTTTCATAGTCCAGCCACATTAATAGCATTTGCTCGTCTGCTTCAAGGAACCTCGGCCTTCTAAGACACAAATTAAAACACGCTCCCTCTGAACTTAAACAACTTGCCTTCAACAAACTAATTCGTCCGAAACTTGAGTATGCTTCCGTCGTATGGGATCCGCACTTAAAAAAGGATATAAGGAAACTTGAAATGATCCAAAGAAAAGCAGTCCGTTTCATTTTTAACGCTTACCATAGCTCTATCTCGCCATCCGTTCTGATGTCTACGAAGAACATATCCACTCTAGAAAGAAGGAGAGCACTTGCAAGGCTTAAATTTCTGTACTCATTTTACTCTAGTCAATTTAATATTAATGCTGCTCCCTATATATCCCCCCTTTCTACACGACAGACACGCAATAGCCACAACCATAACCTTACCCCGTACTTTGCACGCACAAATACGTTCAAAAACTCATTTTTTCCCCGAACAATCACAACATGGAACTCACTGCCAGCAAATGTCTTTTCGGCTCAGGATGCCGCTGCTTTTGAAAAGAGTGTCTTATTGTATGTGTAAACTTAACAATATCATTGCCCTCTGTTTGGTTTTCTTCTTTTATTGTTGCCGGAACGCTGGATTTGCGTAGTGTTTGATTTTATTTTTGCTTTTTGAATGTTGCCCCCCTGCTTGGTCTCTATGACTGCAGTATGTATAAATGTAAATGTAACTCCAATGTGTACGTTTCGATTTCTCGTTCTAACTTGGCCATCTTTCTACGGAGGACACCATTATGCCTTTGTTTCCTCCACCTCCGAAGGAGACTCGCATGTGCTTCCCACATGTGTAACAATCTGCAGTCTGCCGTAGAGCCCTCCTCCTTCGCTGGAACATTTTTTGTGGTACACTTCACGGTCTGCTTGAGTGCCTCAACCCAGGCTCCTAAGTCCTCGATTTCCCCGTTCACTGTGTCATTCCTGAATTTCCGAAATCGGCCCCAGTCCGTCACTCGAGTTCCTTTCACCTTGTCTTTGTGCTTAGCAGCACTAAATATCGTGGAAAGGATAAAGTGATCACTTCCCAGTGGCTGTCCCGTGCTTACCCACTTTGCATCCCTGATACCAATTCACAAATGTGAGGTCTGGAGAGGTGTCGATGCTCACGCTGTTGCCTATCCTCGTATGATCTAGCGGGTTGTTCAACATCGTCCATCGCAGGTCCTGGGCAACCTGCCAAAGTGTATTTCCCTTCGGGCTGGCTCAAAAGTAGCCCCACTAAGGATGAGGCGCATTGAAATCCCCCACCACGATGAGTTGAGACCTAGCCGCAAGCCGTTGCGTCTTTATCAGGAGGTCTGGCAAGCCCACCCCCTTAACTTTTGGAGAAGAGAATACATTAAGAGAAAAGAGACTCTTATCGCCTTTTCTTTTGGGTAAAATCTCCAGCAGGACGTAGTCCTCCCTGCTGCTATCTATGGTATGCTGAATCACTGTGGTGTTACGATGGACTAGCATGGCCGTGAAGACGCTCAATACGCCCCCTCGATCAATCTTTGGTGGTGTAAATGTCTTGAATTCCGGTAATTTAACCGAGCCGCTAGCCTCCTGCAAAGCTATATTGTCCGGCTTACTATTTAGATTTTGTATGTGCAACTGCAGGTTCCCCTTGCCTGTGACGGAAGCTCCTGCAGTTCCACTGCTAAACCTCAATTTGCTGGTGAGGGGCCATGGTGAGGCACTAGGTTCACTAACATCGGCTCCTGGCCGACTACAGGAGGCAATCTAGCCTCTAGCATAGCATTTAGGTGTTTAAACGTACCCATTACTTAGGGCTGGAAACCCCGCAAGTCATTGGTGAAGGCGTGAAGACGCTCCTTAGTCTTGCCTAGTCTGGCTTCGATGCTGTCGACCCGACCTTCCAACCTATCCTGTCTTTCTTCCAGTTTTCCTACTCTCTCCGCAAGGGTAAGCATGTCCCTCCTAAGACTAGTGACTTTAACTCCTCGTTGCGGCGAGTCCGCCGCTGAGGTTTCTGCTATTCTCTTTGCATGAGCTCCCTCATCTGCCGGCGGCAGCCTTTGGACCGTCCCCCGATTCTCCACTCCCATAGCTGTGTTATCGTCCACGCTAGAAGCGTTCGCCTGCGCCGCTTTCTGTGGGGCCTGGGCCAGCAGCGTCTGTACACTTTCTACTCTGCCGGTTTAAGGCGCGCGTTCCATCTCTGCCATCCTAGCTTCCAGCTCACCTTTTTCCTTGTAGCACTTGGACTTCTTCCATGACTGGAACCTTGCCCTCCTCCTTCGCCAGGCTCGGGTCCGGGCAGTGACGGGAAAGAAGCTGACCGGTCCCTTCTCTTGCTATCGCCTCTCGCACCGCTAGATAACCGCTTCCTGGGCCTCGAACGCCGTTCTTCCTTGCCAGTTTGGCTGTTGTCCTCGTTGCTGAGAGAGAGAGCCAGAGAGAGAGAGCAAGGGTCCAGAGATTTTAAACGGAAGTTCGCGAACTGGCCAGTATTCCACAAGGCGAGCGTGCGCTCCCGCGAAAGTGTGTGAAGCCAGCAAGCTGCGTTTGCCCTGGAGTGAGTGAGTGAAAAATTTTATAAAGTATAGTTAAGGGAGGGGGATGTGTAGGTGGGGTCCCTAGTCCGGGACTCCAGAGGCTGCCGCTGCTACCCGCGCACGTGTCACGAGGGCCCGTTGGGCCTCTAGTCCAGAGCTGGATAGGGCAGCCTCCCACCCCTCAATTGTTGGCACTGCATTCGGATCATCTGGAGGTTTGTGTGGGCAGGTCCACACCATGTGGTGCAGGCCTGCCTTTTCCCCGGAATATTTGCATTTGGGGTCGCAGAACCCGGGGTGTATTGTGTTTAAACGGGCTGGTGTGTTATATGTACCTGTCTGTAGATGTCGCCATCTAACTTCCTCCGCTTTGGAGAGCACCTTGGCTGGGGGTGGATATTTTCTGCGAGAGAGTCTGCAGTGCTGTAACCTCTCCGCAATAGTCGCCAGAGGGCCGGGATAGGGCGGTGTGGAGGATGGAGGGGTCGAGTCCCGGGGGAGGAGAGCTCGGGCAGTGGCGTGGGCGCACTCGAAAGGGTATCAAAACACAGTCGCTATCCTGGTGGACGTTTCGCGCGACCTCGTCCGCACAAAGATTGCCTGGTATGCCGCTGTGTCCTAGAAGCCATGAATAGATGATTTCGCGTCCTTTATTGATGGCATAGGGATGATGTTCTTGTATTTACGAGATGAGTTGCTCATGGGATCCACGGCGAAGAGCCGCTTGTAAGGCTTGGAGGGCTGCTTTTGAATTTTTGAAAATAGACGACTGCTGAGGTCTTTACGGACTGATATGCCTAACTGCTACACGAAGAGTGGTTAGCTCTGCAGCTGTCGAATAATTCCGCTGAATTGTTTTAACTTATTTCTATTGTCTTTTCGGGGATGACCATGGAGCTTGAAGAACTACGGCATTCACTAAGCCGTCGATATAGACGTGCAAGCTGTTTCCATGGTGCGCATGCACCATGAAAACAGCTTGTTGACAACCTCCTTGAGGCTTGTCGAAGGCACCTCGAGAATCATCATTTCAGTCATCTTCTTCCTGTTGAGCCGAACCTGGTTGTGCTGGGCATAACATGTCTTCTTCAACTGTTTGGCACACTTTTTGGTGAAGCCGATGCAAAACATTCGCAGCAGGTAGCCATCGGTCGTCCGCACGTCAACTGTTGCCTCATTCAGAATCTGACACTTCTTAACCATAGAACGCAGCTTGTCAGTGGCCAAGTCCATGCCGTGGAAGTTGGTGAGAACGTTGCGCCCCTGTAATTCCTCGGCAATGAGGCGGAACTTTCTGAAGGCATCCTCGCCGTTCGTCAGATCGGCTTGGGACTCCTCGAATACACGTCCCTTCAGGCCTCCGGATGCAATCTTTGTGACTTGTGTGCGGTTGACGAATGTTTTTCCGATGTTCCTGACAGTATACATAGCCGGCGCCTTGACATCATACCAATCTTTGCGTGTGAGCGGGTCTACAATCTTCTTCTTGACGCCCTTCTTTCCGCCTTTCAAGAGCCCCTGTTTTCGTTCTAGTCGATAACCCAGAAGAAAAGACCGCTTCATCTCCCGCTCCGCTAAGACATCAGCTATTGTCTTTATCATTGGAAAATGACGTCCATGTCAAGAACTTTGCATCCAACAGGATTGCACACCTTCTTGTTTCTGGAAGCCTCAGAGAACAATTTCTACAGCAGTTCTACGGTGCGCCAACAGTAGGACATCTCGGCTTCGCACGCAAGTGGCACCGAATCCGGGAGAAGTATTACGGGCTTGGAATAGGTGATGACGTGGGGCCATTAGGTAAAAAAATGCCGTCAGCGCCATCCCCAACTAATTCCTTTCAACAATTAGGAATGAACCTCCTCGTACCCTTTATTCTGAAGCAGCGCACTAGGCAACACACAGACAGGACGAGGGACAAGCACTGAATTTACGAACAAATTTTATTCAGGAGAGCGGCAGAATAAATACAAATCATCTACAACAAAACAAACACAACAAGGGCAGATAAGATGCTGACCTTCCCGGCATCCTCAATCACTGCTTACCTTCGCACATCAAGAAAGTGCAACTCTATCAGATAGCAGAATCGATGCTGTGCTGACACATGAAATCCCCGCATTAGCTAGTGCCTTCGCCTCGACATTTCTCTTCTTATTTTGCATTCATGTTTGGCTAGGATACTGAAATAAAAAAAGATAGGTTTGCAGGCATTCGTAGTCTCTTGAATGCTTCGACAGAAAGCCTGATGTGGTGTTACACACATTATAACTGTGTTCGTGCAGTCTTTTGTTGAGGCAACGGCCTGTTAGGTATCTACAGTCGCGATCAATATGAAGGTGATCGCGCGAGTGTCGACCAGCGGGCGTTTCGAGCTGCATAGCGGCCGATATCGGAACTGCAACGATAAAGATTGCGTTGTCTTTCTTCACTCGTAGGCTCTTCCGGGCTACAGCCGTCACCCCTATGACTACCTCGTCACCGTTTTCCTATGTTTGTTCTCTGGGCTTCGGTATATTGCATTGTATATCATTTATTTTAATTTTTGCCGATAAAGCAGGGGCGGGTTTTTCTGCCCTCACAGGTTATGATAACGCTGTCACTGTTTCTATAGCCCACATGCGCCGGACTAGTAATGCATAGGAAAAAAATGTCACCGGGCGTCCTCACAAGATTACGAAACGTGCGTATCTGTCTGATGACGCGTAAAAAAAATTGGGACTTGCTAGAAGGGAGTGACAGCAGCTCAAGGAACAGCGAAAATAAAGAGGGAAGCTACTCTGATGAGGCCTTGCCACGGAGGGTGATGACGTAACGTGGCGCTGCTCCTTGCCTCGGTCGTCGCTCGAGCGATCACCTTCATATTGATCTCCACTGTACGTTTTCCCAGAAGGCAAGTTTATCAAGTGTGTAACGGACCGCTGGCATGTTACAAATGAATTTTGGTGTTTTATTCTGCACGCGGGACCTGTCTTCTTCTTAGTACTTGTTTTCCTCTTCGAGCTGCCTCATAATCAATGGCACAGAAACTAGCTCAATTATCCGCTTAACTCGGACACTTCCCAACTTCATCGACGGGAAATAGTGGATCATTGTAGCCACTGATATGACCCGGTAGGGCAAAGAAAACGTCTTGCCTAACGGTTCCGCAGCGGAAGTCTGCAAAGTTTTCTCCAACAAATACTCTCCCGACACTGCGCCTCAGAAATGCTTATCACGGACAGAGGAACAGCCTTTACGGTAAAGCTGACGCAATCTACCTTGAACTATGATCATACACCAACGTACAAAAGCGTGCCATCCGCAGACAAATGGTCTTAACGCAAAACGATTGCGGACGCCTCTGCTACATATGTTGGCGCCGAACACTAGACTTGGAATGCCATCCTGTCTTACGTGGTCTTCGCGTATAACATGACTATTTAGGAGACAACCAGAGTGATCCAGATCCAGACAACCAGATACTTGTCTACGGCAGAAAGCCCACAATTACGCTCGACGCGACGCTGCCGAACAGGAATGAAGATAACCCGGCCCGATGTCGCCACATGCCTTCAGCTAGCAGAGAAAGCCGAAGACTCGCGCGGCTGCGCGTAAAAGACCGGCAGCGCACCGGCGTCCGCCGATAGAACTTGCGACGGAGCGACGCAGAGTACAAATAAGGAGATCAAGTTAGGGTTTGGAAACCGATACGCCGTAGCGGGCTGAGTGAAAAGCTCTTGCGCCGGTACTTCCTCCCATACAAATTCCGTCGGCCCATCGGACGGCTAAATATGAAGTCACCTCCGATAGCGCGACCGCAACACAGAGGTGAGGGACGTGCCCAGGATCGTCCTCGTTGTGCACCTAAAGCCTTATTACGCGCGTTAAAAGCCGTAGGCTTTTAATTTCCGATATTTTGTTTATCTGTGTGTGTTTAGTTTGTAAGAATAAAGGTAATGCATTTTAAGTGGGGAGTAATCGCACGAACTATTAAAAAATATGTTCTCTTTATCGACAGCCGCCGGCTTACAGCCTTATCACTGTGATTCCAGCGTGCTGATCGTTTAGCTATCCTTTGTTTGTTCATGCTAGTTGTCTCGAGAAGACGCTTTATCAATTTCTTTTACGTGCAAGATGCGTCGAAGGGTATCTCTATAATTAAAGCCAGTCAATTGTGTTTTGACAATGTTCTAGGTTAAGCTAGTCACCATTTGCGGCTTTATCTACATGTTTCTTCGCTGTGTTTAAATTGCGCCTTGACGTGTGCGACATGCATGATCAATTCGACGACCAAGACCGCTACCGAGTTTAGTTTATTTGTTGGCGGAAGTTAGCTCAACAAAGAGTTGACGTCAGGGGCGCGTAGTCCTGTATTGTTTTTTGGCGCCTACGGCCTTGTCACCACCACGTGAAAAAATATATAAATACACTTGGTCTCTCCGCGTTGGCCTAATGCTTGCTGCACCAAACTCTTTCACCCAAGTGAAAGAGCCCCAACCATTAAAAATGTCCTCGGCTTTCTACTGAGGCGTCTATTATTGCCTGAGTCCAATTGGGATGTCAAAAGCCGCTAAACTAACAAAACAATTCTAGAGGACACTTTGGACTATTAAAGTGCGATGAGGCCAAAACTATTATAGTGCAGTGGATCGTAGCTCTCCACTAGGGCACCTCTAGCCCCTTCTCTTCTTTCACTCCCTCCTTCCTGCCGTAGTACACCTATCTACAGATACTGCGTCTTTCTTATCCCGTAACTCAATTTAAAACGCTGCTGATGAATGCTGTACTACGCCTCCTAGACATCTTGGTCTGCATTTTGGTGTGGTGCGACGTTCTAGGAAGCGGCAAATTAAAGGCGCCGCACGGATGCCTGGATCGTACGGCCGGCGGAGTCAGATTCGAATATGCATGAACCGCCGGATGACGTTATGACGGTACATCGGGCGCTTCTTGTCGAACACAACCAGCCTTTCAATGAAGTCATAAAAGTTTTTTTTAGTCGATATTTGTTACCTCAGGTCATCAGTAGGGTATGAGATGTAGGATGAATAAATGATTAAATGAATGCCGAAAGGTTGGCTGATTTTATGAAGTCCAGGAGTGAGCAATGATGAGGTCCCTTCGTCCCAGTGATATATGAGGCAAGATTAGTTGCTGAAAGGCCAGCTATTGTCAGGTGCCGGCGTCGTGTTGGTTTCAGTGCTAGGCACTCCCACAACAAGTGGTGAATGTCGGCTTCAACAGTTTCGTTTTAACAGTTCGGGCACCCTGGGCGCGGATTTAAGTGTCGGAAGTGAGACCACGTCCTAGTGACAGCTGGTGTGAGGGCAACACCGACCCGCATTCTCCTAAGCGCAAGCTCCTCTGCACGGGCATGATAGCGGGGAAGGGATACCGCACACGGAGGGATAACTGCACGTGTGCGGCGCTGGAGGCGTTCCTTTCTTGATAAAAGGAGGGTAGCGTCATCCGCTTCAAGGAGCCGTGGCATTGATACGTCGGTGTTCACAAGGTTTGACTGCTTGACTTTGGGATGGCAGCAGGTCCCGTAGAACCCACTCAGTGCGTACTGGCTTCAGGATGCGCGCCGCAAGCTGATGGCAAATTTTAGAGCAGGGGCTGACATGTCGAAGCAAACGTACTGTTTGAAGTGTGTCAGTGCGGATTACAACGTGGGCTGCAGGAGGCATGGGTATGGAAGCCACCGAGCAGAGGGCCTCCTTAACTGCCACGAGCTCAGTGCAGAAAGAAGTAAGTGGTTCCGAAAGCTGAAACGTAGAGGTCGGTTTCAGGCTAGTTCTCGGTGGAGAGTATTTTTAGCCTGAATCAGGCTAAATCTACTGTCCACGGAGACCAAGCCTCACCGGCGTTCTATAATTTGTATTCAGGAATGTAAAGGCCCAGTATCTATCTCTCGCGCAATCCCGCTATCATCCTTACGGCAGACAATGAGAAATACGAAGAGCGTGTCACGGTCCGGGGCGAGGCGCCCTATTGTTTTCGACTGCTTACAGGTTAAACAGGGTGCTCCCCACATCGTTGTGAAGGGGTATATTTTTGGCATGTATTACAACTAACCATAAAAAGGATTTTCCACTACACTTGCACGGAATTTGATATTTACGCATAGAGAATGAGGATGGGGTCCCATTTGACGTAATTATGTTATGGGCTTACACTGTATATGGAGAATGGCAGGCTACACTGTACAGGGATGCGAGATCTGCGCGAATATATTTTCGAGAGAGTATGGAGTGGTATATTACCATTCAAAAAGCGGCTGCAGAACTTCCCCACTGGCTTTTAAGGGTAGAGCCTTCGTTGTCGCTGCAGGTGTTTTAGTTCGACAAGGCCAGTGTAACGCTGGCTAATCATGACATTCATTCATGTAGATTGCCTTTTGTGTTTTTTTATGTTTTGATGGGAGTTTCCTTTCTTGTTATGTCAAATCCAGGCAATAAAGAAACAAAATTCGGGGCGTAGCGCAGTTAAAGCACTGGCATGAATATCTTAAGGATGGAGGTTCGATTCCCGGTGGAGATAAGTTTTACTAATTTATTTTTAACTCTCGTCCTCGAAAGCGTGACACCCCTGTTGAAAACCTGTCGACAACGATGAGGCATTAAAGGATTTCGCCTTAAAATTAGTCGTGGTTTAGCTATGGTAAGCCCTAGCTGAATTGCGAAAGCAACGGCGGAAGCTTCTTATGCGAGCTACATTATTCGCCTATCACTCCTTATTAGTGTAAGGTGCTGTATTACCGGAAACACGTAAGTTCATCTTTTAAGAGTATGACGCGAGAGCGTAAGCTACCAGTTCACATATAAAGTGACGCTTCAACCAAGCCGTATTGACGTGCCTGCGTGTCGTAGAAGTAACAAGAATGCGACCGGTTCTGGCCGGCTGATTCTGGACTTGGCAGTGCCTTCCCGTGGAATAGAGATAACGTGAATTCAAATGTCATGGAAGGTTGATTCCACCGAGGCGAAGTGCGTTGATATGCGCCAAGCGTCATCTCCGACATCGCGTTGCTACGGCAACGGCGCCATCTGTTTAGGGTGGCGGTGGCTCAAAATCAGGTGGCTCGCGGAACGACGGGCCATGGGCTAGCATGAAGAACTATTCTGCCCAGCGTAGTATTGCTTTTATCTGTCTATCAAATTCTTGCGAGATAATCGCATATAAAACACGATATTTTTTGAATTTTTTGTTCTTGGCACCGACTTTCTTAAGAATGTGCACACCCCTCATTCACACTCCTCATTGTCTGAACAGCAATAGCGAAAAAGTGACCATTGGACGAAAGCGAAGAATACCAGCCAAGCGTAGACCACGAAGAACTGACAAAACTTGTCGCCGTCATACTAGCATACAATAGTGTATTCTGCGCTTATTCCTTTTATGTCACGCATTAGGTCTCCTGGTACTCGCTATCTATATAATTTATGAAGTTTCAGGAGTGGAAACGCGGGCTGCGCGAGCGTCCAAGTATGATAAAAATCGAAGTAAAAATGCAAGAAATGAGGTGGTCGATTTCCATTCAGCTGATGCTGAGCTGGAATCGAAGGGTCTGCGAAGTGCTGCTGAGGAACAAGTCATGGATAAGAGCTAAAAATCACGACCCAACTTTGTTTTTGATATCATCGATTAAATATTATATAATGTCCACGAAAGTAGTACCAGTTCGAGCAGCCTTCATATTTTTCTCAATTTCATATCGGTAAATACTACGTCATGCAAGCGCCAGCTTTCACTGAAAACTTGTAATGTGAAGCAAGGCTGCTGTTTTGAGAGTGAAAAATTGAGCAAACACATAGTTGTTTCCGCTTAGGGTATACTATTTTCTTGAAAGTTTTAGGCAAATATTTCTAGAGCATTGCAAATGACAAAAACCACATTTATATGTATACATAATGTGGAGTGTTTCGCTACGATTTTGGCCTGAATTTTAGTAACCGCGTAAATGTTCATGAAAACATGCAAAAAAAGTGCTGTCCATATTTGTCCTTCACATTTTTGATGACTAGATTTGTCACAGTGTCAGCGCTTATTCAATCTTTTCAGCTGTATAAACCGGAATGCAGTGCATTTGCACCCAATGCCTTGTTTCAAAAGCACAATATTTCACATCAATACCTTCACCTTCAAGGCGAATGCAAGATTCAAGAAATTTTTGATAGCAAGATCGCAATGAGAGAGCGCTAATTTAATTGATGTTTATCGACCTTCTTTTATGAGCATTTTTTTCTACTAAAGGTATTTATTATCTTGCTCAAGTAGAAGCTTTAATAAACAGTTTTTCCCAATGCGATCGAATTTATTGGGCCTTACTTAGCAACATTAGGTGACTGTAAAGCACAATGAGCTCTATAAGTGTCTTTTTTATGCAAAGGCGGTATATATATCGGTACAGGACATACGCGCGCCCACGCCTTTCTGCTACAGTATTGGTAGGTGATACATTTCCTAAACTACCGCAGACCTATGCCACCACAAACGCAATTCTGAAAGAAGGTATAACACCGTAGGCTGGATTTATTCATATTTTTTTGTTTGTACAAGCTTTGATTCTTTTTTTGTACTTCGATTTACCTACTGGGTGTTATGCTTCTCCTCTCCATATTTTAGTGTCCTTATCTTGTAAGAAATATGTTATTATGCGCTTGTTTCGATGCATTTTTCTAAGTGCCCTTTATTTACGCCGCCACATTATTGTTGTATTTTGTCCATCGCTTTCATTGTATGATGCACCCCCCCCCCCCCCTCCCTCATGTAATTTCCTTTAGGCTTTTAAAGTAAATAAATAAAAAAATACCTTTTTTCTTATTGCTGCATTTCGACATCACACAATTCATCTTTTGATGCTAAATTTCACCCAAATAATTCTATTCATATGAATTTTCACCTGTGCCGTAAACTGAAAATGGCCAGGACCGGCTGGTGGGTCAGTGTGAAAGAGAGGTGGAAAATACGGGAACTTTGTGGCGTCCACCCAAAAAAAGAAATATTATCGATCCGTTGAGGCATTCAGATAAATGAGTGAACAAAAACGTTGATTCAAATATTCACTCTAAATTTTATATGAGAATGTTATGACAGATGAGTTCAAACGTTTCATTAAACCATTAAGATATATTGTTTCAGCATTACTTCCCAAATACAAACAGATAAAAGCCGGTGGCTGGAGCCGCCAGCTTCGGAGGTTGTAAATCACGACGTTGTATTATCGCATATTCTACAAATATAAATCCAAATATTGTGCCAGACAAGACTCACCACGGTCGAACGTCAAAACCCCGCCACATTCAGGGTTGAACATAGGTTCTGCTGCACATACTGAAACCATTACTGGGACAACTGAAATTATCTTCACAATATACTCCATCATTGAGAGAAATGTCTGGAAAAAAAATTAAACGCTTTTCAATTCTCCACTTCATTTGGACAAGGGAATAAAATGACTTACGCGACCATTTGTCGACTCTATGGAGTCTTGTCGTTACCTTGAATCATAAGCCTTTTATAGGCAGGCGATGCAAAACTGAACCGTTATTCTACCGTTGTTATAAGAAGAATCCATTATATGCCTTTAAACAAACAGAATTATTTAGTTTTAATGAATATAATAAATTGGTCGCGATGAAACTTTTTTGTGTGCACTCAAAAACGGTTGGAATATCACACAGATACCTCAGTACATATGGCTCAGGGTACAACAAATCTGTAGAGGTCTCAAGATATGTTCGTTCCATCCAATTTGTAACTCAAGAAGGATGCGGCACTGCTGGAAGTACATGCGTTTGAGCATCCTTGTTTCTCAGTTGCTATAATGAAGACACAAACGTGGCGTTTGTTTTGCCGATAACAAATTATGCTTGCCGCAATAATTGGCGCCGGGGAGCCACTGCAAGTTCAAACAAACGTGAGTAAACTTTGAATGCAAGCTTTCTACATGGCGACTTGCCGCTTGCCTGAAGTCCAGGTGCAGCTGTTGCTTCGGAGCGGCGGCAGAGGACAACGTCATCCTCGCTTCCGGCTCTTTTCTGCCCATTTTGGCGGTCTGGGTCACGTGTTTTCTATGTCGCGAATACTGGCGGCCAACGCCATCTGGTGCAGAGTGTAAACCTCTCATGACGACGCCGGTGAGTCCCGCGAATTTCGTGCTGCTTCTATGCGGCCGGCTGGCGAAAGGCCTAGTTTCAATGGACTAACGCGATGGAGTCCGACTTACCGGCCTCCGCGATGCAGCCAACTCTCCACCCGCTTGCTTGAGCGCGCGTACCCTAATAAGAGAATACTGGACACAAATGACCTTTGGCGCAAAATTTTGCATTTAGCTCAGTGTTAAAGCAGCGCCTTTAAGCCCACAGTGTACGCAGCAGGCAACCTTTACTGCACCGTTTCGGCAGGTAGACGGGGCAGTTGACGACGCTGTCTCCTCGAACCGGCCGTAATCAGGAATGCACTAAGCTTTCGAGCCCCTAATGCATGTGCATTTACGTACTGTCCCTCTGCAGTCTACTGTGCCATGCTGTGAAATCAGTGAGGTATGTTTGCAAAACAGAAAGACCTCTATAGTCGCCCAAGAAGCGAAATAGACCAGCTCACACTAAACTGTCTTTCAAGTCTATTGTACCATGAAGTAGGCAATAAATGCTCTTGAAATATCTTTAAGTATTGTTAATCGTTTTATAAAATAAAGTAAGAGACATTAATGCAATATGAAAGTGACACACTCATAAAAAAAAGATCAACACAATTTTAATGAGAACGGTGTCTTTTTCTCTTACTTTCTTATCAGTTCTCGGTGTTGTATGTTAATTACTTTTCAATTTATTACTCGTTTTGCCCCGTCTCCATCAGGCTGTCACCTTTCTCACAGCGCACCTTTGACTGGCAATTTCTCGCACAGAACTGGGTTCACTGCTTTAAGATTGAGCTCAGTATTAAAGAGTGAAATGTAAAGCGTTTTGATTCCTTCTCGTGTCTCTATGGCCCCTGCGGCAACTTTATGAATCGGAATACAGAGGCGCAGTTTCCGTAAATGTGGAATGATGGTCACATAATTAAGAGAGCAGGTCTATGAAGATTTGGGAATACTGCGATGCCATTTCTTATTTGACTAAGATTGAAAAACTGTCTAAATGGTTATAATGTTTGGACGTCATGTTTCGCAGTCTACAGGCCCATTGCTACCGCTCTAACAATTACAACTTCTTGATCACTGGAGCTTGCTGTCTGCTTTCACGACTTGCAACTAATGTTCTGGGTGCTTATGGGCGCTATTATGTGCACTGCAATCATTTTAACATGTGGAGTTTGACATCGCTGGCAAATTTACCAGACGGTGCTCTGCTACCGTGGGCGTAATTTTCGCTGAACACGGAGCTTTAGTACAAACCTTCAAGGAAAAAAGTGCGACCAAGCTTCAATACCGGCAAGCGCAGCAGCGATGACCCTATATTGCGTGTAACTAAACCTTATTTGTATGTAAACATTTCGGGAAGCGTAGCGATGACCGAGGGCTCGGCCGCTTCATACGCAGAGTAAGAAGGCACGCAAAGGCTTTAGAAACACGCCAAATATTATGCATTACAAGCGCTGTATGTTGTTTTTTTTCTCATGGGCCCATCGCTCGGTAAACTACTCTCTTCCTCGTTTTATTTTTTCTTTGTGCTGTTTATACTGGGCCCTGGTGCAGGCTACGCTCGTCTGCGATTGAGCCCGCATTGAATATTTTGGCAGTAATCATTGTGTTAGGGTGCCCTTAAGATCAGCTGTGAAGTTGGTTATGCATGGTAGCCCATAGTTGGGCGTTAATCATCAGTGTGTCATGAGATAGAGGCGCGGCGGTCGTGGTCTCTCTCGAAACGACCTATCGAAACATGGAAACTCTAGAAAAAAGATACTGCCTTTGTTTTCTTACAAATGCGCAACGAGTTCGCAGCAAAAAGCGCTTGCTTGAACCATATTTTCCACATGCGGCACGATGGTCGATTGCGAGCACGCTGTTGCCCTGTTGGCCCCTGAGGGATGCTACTCCGGCTGACGCCGCAGGCCGAACCGGCTATACTGGGGCACTGGGACCAGTGCGGCCCCAGCGCACATACAGCGCTTCTTCCAGTGCATCGCGGATGCCAGTGATACACCCAGCGTCAAAAGTCAAATCCCAGCGTTTTTCTCCCATCGCACCAGTGCAGCCAGTGTCTTCCCGTTACTGCTCCAGTGAATATCGCAGACCTCCAGCGTGCCAAGTAGATCCAGTGCAAAACGAGCGTGAAAATATTGACACATATGCCATTCATAGACGACGAAGATTTGAACCGGCGATTCGGAGAAGACGACGAAGCGAAACGGTGCTCCGCTTTCGTGCTGCCCTGACTGGCTGTTGGTGTTCTTCGGTGTCACAGTGCCACAGCGCCTTCTGTGTAACGTTACGTTACAAATCTGGTGGAGGAATTGCCAGGTATCGATCCAGTCCTGCATAATCAGCCCGTCAATACGGAGCTTACCCCCGTACATCAACGTGTCGGCCGCCGCCTACGTGGAGAGCCCCCTGAATTCGGACCCCTTCCGGCCGCTACCAGGACGACGCATCCTCAGACGGCCGTAGAACCAGCTGCAATGACATCTGAGAGCAGGCTTCCCACCCACATCCTGTGTCATCAGCCGCGAACACCCCCCTCCTTTCATGGTGACGTGTTCGAGGACGCCGAGGACTGGCTTGAGAACTACGAGCGAGTTGCTCGTTACAACGGGTGGACTGATGAGCGCAAGCTCCACAACGTGTACTTCGCTCTTGAAGAGTCTGCGCGGACATGGTTTGAAAACCATGAGGCTGCCTTCCCATCCTGGGCAGCCTTCTGTCGTGATTTCAAAGCCACCTTTCCTAGCGCCGACCGCCGGGAGCGAGCAGAAGCTGCGCTACACTCGCGCAATCAGCGCCCGAACGAGAGCGTGCGTATGTTCTTTGAGGACATGACACGCCTTTTCAAGCGTGCAGACCCACAAATGCCTGAAGATAAGAAACTGCGTCACCTGATGCGGGGCGTTAAACAAGAACTTTTCGCGGGACTGGTGCGCAGTCCACCGCGCACTGTGGCGGAGTTTCTCAGCGAGGCAGCGACCATGGAGACAACGCTGCAACACCGTGCCCGTCAGTACAACCGTGACGTGAACATCATTGGGTCTGACGCACCTCCTGTGCATATCGGCAGCGACATGGACGCACTACGAAATCTCATCCGTTCTGTCGTGCGGGAGGAACTGCAAGCGCTCCGGATGCCTTGCAACACAACAGCTTTTCCTTCACTGGCTGAAGTCGTCCGGGACGAGGTGCGTATGGCAGCTCAGCAAGTTGCTGACGTTCCCCAGCAGCGCGTTCCCCAGCAGCGCGTTCCCCACCAGACGATCGACGCGAGGCCCACCTACGCATCCGTCTTACGTAGGGCTCCCCCGCCGGACCATAGTATCAACGCCGCAGCTCCAGCAATGGAGCCGCAGGGTCCTCGCATGGAGGGCCTCGCATGGAGCCGCATGGGGCCTCACTACTCCCCTCCGCCAATCTACCAGCGACCCCGTCAAGTATGGCGGCCCCGGGACCGTCGCCCCCTGTGCTATCATTGCGGGGAAGCCAGTCACCTTTACCGGGCATGCCCGTACCGCCGCGTCAACATGCGGGGTTTCGCCTCGGAGGAACTCCACCCTCGGTATGACGAACGGCCTACTGAGATTGCAAGCGACCTTGCAGCGCGACAGTATCCCGTCACGTCCGGTTACCAAGAGCGTCGGTCTACGTCCCCGACGAGCTACCGTTCGACAAGTCCCCACTCTTCCCGACGCCGCTCCTCTCCCAGCCCTAGCCGGGAAAACTAATACCAGCGGCCTTCGGAGGCAGGGTCGCTGATGTCGGGAAATGTGAAGATCCTCCGTCATCGTCAGGCCGACCCGACGAGATTTCGCTTGTGTCAGGTAGCGACAGCATCCGGCATACTACCTCCGATTTATGTGTAACGATTGATGGAGTGGATGTCACCGCGTTACTCGACACTGGTGCGGATTATTCAGTAATGAGCCGCGGTCTCGCCCGAGAATTGAAGAAAGTTTTGACACATTGGTCCGGCCCGAACATTCGCACGGCGGGAAGCCACTTGATCGAACCTGCAGGCAAGTGCACAGCGCGGGTCGGCATCCGTGGTTTTGTGTATGTCGGAGAATTTATCGTGCTTCCTGAGTGTTCGAAAGACTTGATCCTTGGTCTAGACTTCCTGCAGACCAACGGCGCTGTCATTGACTTGAAAGAAGCGCGTGTTTCCTTTTCGACGAAACGAGCCGTGGCGCGCATTGAAAACGAAGATCCGGGTCTGAACGTTTTGCGTATAGTCGATGATGACGTGAGGGTTCCGGCACGTTCTAGTGTGTTGGTTCTTGTAAAGCATGACTTATTCCACGATTACGAGGGCATCGCGGATGGGCACCTTCCGCTACTACTCGAGAAGGAATTAGCCGTTGCTCGAGGACTCGTACAACTCCAGAACAGCTGTGCTACTGTCCTCCTGACAAATTTTGCTAAGGAGATGCGGCATCTCGCCAAGGACACGGCTGTTGCCGTCCTTCACGATGTTACTGCCTTGCCTCATTTATGCACCACCGGAGCGAACCCTAAAGAGGAGGCCGCACCTTGTCATGCTCTGCAGACCGTTAAAATTAACCCCGACTTGAGGCCCGATCAGAGGAATCTTCTCTCGGCTCTTCTGAGCGATTTCGCAGACTGCTTCGCCACAGGCTCTAAGGTCGGTCGTACTCCTGTCGCCAAGCACCGCATCATCACCGATGAGACCACGTTACCGGTATGCCAGCGCCCGTACCGGGTTTCTCCTAAGGAACGTGACGCCATTAAAATGCAAGCCGATAAAATGCTTGCGGACGACGTGATCCAGCCTTCGACGAGCCCATGGGCATCGCCAGTGGTCCTTGTCAAAAAGAAAGATGGCACCTTGAGATTCTGTGTCGATTACCGAAAGTTAAATAACGTGACTAAAAAGGACGTCTATCCGCTGCCCAGGATTGATGATGCCCTCGACCGACTACGCGACGCCAGGTACTTCTCCTCATTAGACCTCAAAAGCGGATACTGGCAAATCGAGGTGGATCAGAGAGACAGAGAGAAGACTGCATTTGTGACGCCCGACGGCCTATACGAGTTTAAGGTGCTTCCGTTTGGTCTTTGCTCTGCACCGGCCACGTTCCAACGTATGATGGACACGGTTTTATCAGGTCTCAAGTGGCAGTCGTGCTTGGTGTACTTAGATGATGTTGTTATTTTCTCGCCTACTTTCGAGCAACACTTGGACAGGTTGCGCATCGTGCTTCAAGCACTCAAAGGCGCGCAACTAACGATCAAGCCTGAGAAATGCCACTTTGCTTTCAAAGAACTACGCTTCCTCGGCCATGTTGTCAGTGCACAGGGCGTTCTCCCTGATCCCGAGAAGACTACCGCAGTGTCAAATTTTCCACGTCCTACCGACAAAAAGGCACTTCGACGATTTCTAGGTCTTTGTTCGTACTATCGACGCTTCGTCCAAGATTTTTCTAAGATAGCTGAACCACTGACAGCACTAACCAGAGATGACATACCCTTCCTGTGGGGAGACGATCAAGAGCAAGCCTTCCAGGAGCTTAGAAGCCGCCTACACAAACCCCCAATACTCGCCCATTTCGATGAAGACGCCGCAACAGACGTACATACTGATGCCAGCAACGTTGGCCTCGGCGCGGTACTCATTCAGTGGCAAGGCGGAGTAGAACGGGTTATCGCCTACGCGAGCCGAACACTCTCACGATCAGAGGCGAACTATTCGACAACGGAGAAGGAGTGCCTTGCGGCAATCTGGGCCATCAGCAAGTTTCGACCATATTTGTACGGACGACCCTTCCGTATTGTCAGCGACCATCATTCCTTGTGCTGGCTGGCAAGCCTTAAAGACCCGTCTGGACGCTTAGCTCGTTGGAGCCTCCGTCTTCAAGAGTATGACGTTACTGTTGTCTATAAGTCGGGACATAAACACCAAGATGCGGATTGCTTGTCACGCGCGCCATTGGACTCCACCGCAGTAGAAAACGCCGACGAGTTCCCCTTTATTGGGGCCATTACTCAATCCCATATGGCTGACCTTCAACGCAAGGACCCGGAGCTGGCGCCGCTCATCGATTATCTGGAAGGACGCGGTGGTAGAGTACCGCTTGTTTTTCGTCGTGGCTTGCAGTCATACGCTTTACGAAGTGGAGTTCTCTACAAGCGCAATTTTGAAAGATCAAGAGAGACATTTCTACTCGTAGTACCTACGCACCTACGGCCTGACATCTTGAGCGCTTGTCACGACGAACCGTCCGCCGGCCACTTGGGAGTTAGTCGCACGCTTGCAAGAATTCGGGAGAAATACTATTGGCCGAAATTATTACCTTCAGTACGATCCTACGTTAAAACCTGCCGTGACTGTCAACGCCGAAAGACTCCACCCGTGAAACCAGCTGGATTTCTTCAGCCGATCGCTCCACCGCAAACTCCATTCCAACAAGTGGGAATGGATCTTCTCGGTCCTTTCCCGAAGTCAACTAATGGAAAGCGTTGGATTGTTGTCGCGACAGACTACTTGACCCGATATGCTGAAACCGCGTCGCTCACAAATGGAACTGCCACCGAAGTAGCAGAGTTTTTTGTCCACGACATCGTGTTGCGTCATGGCGCTCCGGCTGTTATCATTACCGACCGCGGGGCAGCTTTTACGGCCCGCCTGACTAAGGCTGTACTGAACCTTACACATACTAGCCATAGACGGGCCACGGCATACCACCCGCAAACTAATGGCTTGGTGGAACGGCTAAACAGAACTCTGGCCGACATGCTGTCTATGTACGTGGATATAGAACATAAGACCTGGGATCAAATCCTGCCATATGCCACGTTCGCATATAATACGGCACTTCAGGAGACGACGCGGCTCACACCCTTCGAGCTTGTCTTCGGCCGTCGAGTGACCACTCCACTGGATACAATGCTGCCCGTATACACCGACGACGAAGGTGAGCTTGACCTGGACATCGCTAGTTTTACCCAGCGTGCGGAAGAAGCACGGCAGCTGGCAAGGCAGCGCATATACCTACAACAGCAACTAGACGCTGACCGTTACAACAAGGGACGGCGCTTCGCTGCGTACGAGCCTGGAGACTATGTCTGGATTTGGACGCCCGTTCGTCATCGTGGGTTGTCTGAAAAATTTCTGCGCCGGTACTTCGGCCCATATCGTGTCCTCCGCCGCCTCAGCGATGTTACTTACGAAGTAGAATCCGCGACCCAAGATCCCTCAAGCCGCAGACGACGCAAGTTCACTGATGTTGTACACGTCGTCCGGATGAAACCCTACCACGATCGCCCCGCTGACTATTCTTGAGACTGATGGTGCCCCGTTTTGTGTTGTGGTATCCCACACCAACCTAGCATAACATCTGTCAGCTCATCGCATCAAGCAGCATTTGCAGCATCGAGGCGATGCTGCCAAGAAGGGGGGCAATGACACATATGCCATTCATAGACGACGAAGATTTGAACCGGCGATTCGGAGAAGACGACGAAGCGAAACGGTGCTCCGCTTTCGTGCTGCCCTGACTGGCTGTTGGTGTTCTTCGGTGTCACAGTGCCACAGCGCCTTCTGTGTAACGTTACGTTACAATATTACTGGTTTCTCACTGGAGACACTGGTTTTTGCAATAGGAAAGCCACAATGACAGAAAATAAGTCAATCTAAAGGAAACGTCATCGCTATTGAACGCTTAAACATTGTTACGAGGGGACATACCGAATATTCGTTGAAAATTTGCAGTGAAGCAAGCTGTGTATATTTTTAATGCATTGCTTATTATTTTGCGACAGTGTGCAAAGCCTACCGCACAAGCACTAAATTCCGCATCTGCATGTCCTCGTATTACCTTCACTTGTTCCCGGTGCTAATTTCGATCCGTGGGTGGCACGAGGGAATTGTGGCTGCACCTGTGCACAAGACAACCTGTGCGAACGCTGTACTTAGGAGTTTTGCCACGCTGGCTTCCATTTTGCATCTTCACCGAAATAATTTTGGGTGCCTTTATGTAATCTCTAGATTAAGGTAAGGTGTCGTCGGAGTTATGAAAGTGTCTTTTAGTGTGTTAAGTGTAGACTTTGGTGGACGCGGCTGCGAGCCACCACATCTTATATGTTTGCTGACTGGAAGATCACAACATACGATTGTCAAGCACAGGCTATATTTAAGCTCATTTACTGAAAACTAGAAAACTCGTATATCATTAATAATTATATTGTTACGGGGTGGCACGCCAATGAAGAAAGGAGAGAGAACATTACCGATGGCGATGGTAGATGACGTTTAATGAATGATGGCGGACCTAGCGCGAGTGCGCCTGCCCACGCCATTGCCCGCTTCTTCGCAGCAGGCTAAGTGATTTTGCTTTTGAGAATGTGCAGAAGTGACGCGTAAAGTAATGGTCCTCTGTACCTCATGTTTTCAGCTTTCAGGCGTCTCATAGACGCTACGGGAAAGATTGCAGCTGTATAAACGTTTATTCAGTGAAGGGTTTGAGCTCTGTGGGATCATCATAGACATGAGTAAAGCGGCATTTATACTGCCAGACAACCTGTAAACAAATATTCTTGAAGTATTTGGAGGCTGGGAGGCGACTTCAAACGAGGTTTAGAGGACCCTATACGTCCGATTCTCATCTCATCTTACTATATGAATGGAGCTGGCTCAGTAGCTGCCTACATCTAGACCATGATAACTCTTCCTGTTGCGTTGCACAAACATTCGACCAGTCACACTTCTCGCAACTTCCGAGACCGAAACAAAAATAGGCGGGGGGACTGCCATTGCACCATAGATTTACGAGTGCCCAGCCGTGCCACCAAACCACATGTGCCTTCCAGAGATGCTATTTTGCTTTTTACCGCTTTATGTCTTAAAATGCTAAGCCAAAGTTCCCATTTTGTAATCTGCCAACTAATAACCTTCGTAAAACTAAGCTCTTCAGTTTTCCAAGTTGCAGTGCCCAAAGTTCTGTAAGTAACGTTAGAAAATATGCCGACATGGGGATAATAGCATCCTTGCATTGATAGCGTTGCTTTCACGCCGCATGATCATAATTTTGCATGATATTAATTGCATCTACTTAAAACTCTCAAGATTCTTCAAGTTTCCATGGCTTTCTTTTCTCTTGGTTACATCAATATGCATCTTATTTTAATTCCCACAATTGGCTACACATGTGCGCTTAAAAATGTAAAAAGGTCGTCTACTGAGGCGGCCTCGGTTTGACACAAAAAAGTCGCTTTCTTGCAACGCTTCACATCGCTTCTGGCCCATTGAAAGGTCACACATGGTGATACTCAGCATTCTAGGTCCTCAAGAAGTGGTTCGGATATCGGTAGTTATTATTGTATGTTTCAGACGTACGTACCGCGAAAAGCCTATGCAACAAGATGGAGTGCTGTTGTAGCATGTTTTCATGTGAATAATTTCACAGTAGTCATAATTAATGTAAAGAGGAAGTTCCAATCAGGCGGACAGATCGCCGAGAAAGAGGAAGTGCCTTTTGCGGACAAGCTGTCTACAAGCTGAGCCACCCCCGCTCCGGTCTGACTCGCTACCAGTGCCCACTACCAGTGCCTGGATCCCCGCTTAACACTTGGTGGAGGTCGCGGGATTTCTCTACTACTTTCTCGCCCTGAAGCTCCGCAGCCGCCGAATTCCAACCGCAATGACTGACTCCAGCACCAACACCACCGGCCCCGCTACCTCGGCCTCTTCGGCCTCTTCAATTCCGTGCTCCGGGATGCTTCGACAGCGGGACCCGCCGTTCTTCAGCGGTACCGACGATCAGGACGTGGAGGACTGGCTTTCGTCGTATGAGCGTGTAAGCACCCACAATAAGTGGGACGACGTCTTGAAACTTAACAACGTTATCTTCTACCTTACGCAAGTCGCAAAGCTGTGGTTCACAAATCACGAGGCTGACATTCCAACTTGGGCTTCGTCCAAATCTCGCTTTGTGGATGTCTTCGGTCGCCCTGCGGTCCGCAAGCTTCGCGCTGAACACCGTTTGCGCGAGCGGGTGCAGCAGACAGGCGAAACCTTCACAAGTTACATCGAAGACGTTTTAGATTTGTGCCATCGTGTAAATGCATCGATGACTGAAGCTCAGAAGATTCGCCACATCATGATGGGCATCCATGAAGGCGTATTCAACATCCTCATGGCCAAAAAGCCCCGCACTGTATGTGATGTTGTCACGATGTGTCAAAGCTACGACGAACTTCGTCGCCAACGCATCGTCCCTCGACAACCTGAAGGCACGATCGCGGCTATGTCTGATGGCACTGTCAGCTCTGCACTTATCCAGGAAATCAAAGACTTCGTACGGGAAGAAGTTGCCCGGCAATTATCATTAATTTCAAACGTTCCGCAATCCAGCTCACACCTCGCTTCGAACATACGCCAGGTTATTCAGGAACAAGTTGCCGAAGCACTTCCGCCCCCTCTACAACAACCACTTCATGCCGCTCCACTGATAGCTCCGCTCATTCATGCCGACGCTGTCCCGACGCCCGGACCCAGTCCACTGTCTTATGCTGAGGTTACCGCAAGACCAACCCCTCCTGCGCCTTTTCCATCGTACGGTTCGCCTCAGCGGGCATTTTTCACTCAGCGTCGTGCGCCACCTATTCTACGCCCTTGGCGCACAGCTGACAATCGGCCGATTTGCTTTGCATGTGGCCTCCCTGGCCATGTTGCACGCCTATGCCGCCGTCGCTCGGCACCGTACGCTTTCGATCAGAGCCCGGTCAACTACACGCAGCCGCCGTCCCCTCTCCGTGCGCCCGCTCAGCCCTCCTCTCACTTTGACCACTTCTCGCATGACAACCGCTCAACCTATGACAGCCGCTCAACCTCTCCGCGCCGTCGCTCTCCGTCGCCGATGCGCCGCCGTTCTACCTCGCCAATGCCGGAAAACCACTAGACGCAGTTCCGCAGGCAAGAACTGCGCTTTAGTCGAACAGTGAAAGTCCTGCTTCGCCACCGAACAATTAATAGAAGTTACCATTGAAAATGTTTGTACTCTTGCGCTTGTAGATACTGGTGCTCCTGTGTCGGTTATTGACGTTAGACTGTGCCGCTTGTTACGAAAAGTTGTTCTGCCATATTCTGGGGTTTCATTGCACACCGCCACTGCTCAGCACATCGAACCGATCGGTGCCTGCACGGCTCGAGTCACCATTCAGAACGTTCTCTACGTCATCAGTTTTATCGTTCTCCGTGACTGCTCTCATGACATTATCTTAGGAGGGGACTTCTTGTGTCGCAATCGCTCCGTAATTCATTGCGCTCGTGCCGAAGTAGAGTTTTTTCCGCTGTGCACCACACCGACTGCCGCTAACGTTCTTGGGGAAGCCAAATGCCACGTTGCGGATGCTACTGATATCCCCCCTTCATCTGCTGCGATTGTGCCTATAAACTGTCCCTATCTTCAAGACTGTACAGTGCTCTTCACCCCATCTTCCCTCTTCGTCTCGCGACGCTGTCTTCCCCTGCCCTGCGCCGTCCTTAGTGTACGAAGTGGACGCACCGAACTAGCCATTACTAACGATGCGTTCTATCCACTCACGTTGCAACGTGGCGAGTGCGTTGGTCATGCTGAGCCTGTTCGGTCAGAAAATTTTGTGACCGTCCCACCGGTTTTCTCCCCCTGTGCCGACACAATATCCCACAACGTCAGTGCCCTTAGCCCACCTCTTTCCTCGTCTCCTTCACCGCCTCTGGCTACCTTCGACAAAGCCATCGACAGGTCTCTCGCTCCAGATCAACGCGCCAAGCTCCTCGACTTACTGAACCGATTCCGAGCTTCCTTTCACATCCAGCAGCTATCCTTAGGTCGTACGTCAACTGTTTCTCACCACGTCTATACTGGTACGCACGCCCCTTTACGCCAACGCCCTTATCGTGTATCAGCCTCAGAGCGCCGCATTATTGATGAGCAAGACGAGATGCTCAGTAGGGGTGTAATTCAGCCTTCCAGTAGCCCTTGGGCGTCCCCGGTCGTTTTAGTCAAGAAGAAAGGCGGGTCTATTCGGTTCTGTGTGGACTACCGACGCCTTAATGCGATCACACGAAAGGACGTCTATCCGCTACCACGCATAGACGACGCTCTGGACACTTTGCATGGAGCGGAATTTTTCTCTTCAATCGATTTACGTTCTGGCTACTGGCAAGTTGCGATGGCTGAGGACGATCGTCCTAAGACAGCTTTTGTCACCCCCGACGGGCTCTGTGAGTTCAACGTCATGCCATTTGGCCTGTGTAATGCGCCCGCCACATTTGAAAGCTTGATGGACAATATCCTCCGCGGTTTGAAGTGGCACACATGTCTCTGCTACTTGGATGATATTGTTGTATATTCATCCGACTTCGCGACCCACCTAACTCGCCTTGAAACTGTCTTGCAATGCCTTAGCGATGCCGGTCTACAACTCAATCTGAAAAAGTGCCATTTCGCAGCTCGCCAATTCGCTATTTTAGGGCATTTAGTGTCCAAAGATGGCATCCTTCCAGATCCATCTAAACTTCGCGCTGTCGCTGAGTTTCCGAAGCCAACATCTATCAAGCAATTACGCAGCTTTATAGGCTTATGCTCCTATTTTAGGCGTTTCGTTCGGAACTTTGCGACCATCATTGCCCCTCTAACGCGACTTCTCAGCGCTCACAAAGATCTTTCTGCCTGGTCGCCGGCTTGCGATGCTGCTTTTACGAAATTGCGCACGATACTTACTTCACCCCCCGACTGCGCCATTTTGACACGGCTGCTCCTACTGAAGTGCACACCGATGCCAGCGACGTCGGCCTCGGCGCTGTTCTTGCCCAACGAAAACCCGGTGTTGATCAATACGTTGTGGCGTACGCAAGTCGAACTTTGACCAAAGCCGAGACCAACTACTCGGTGACAGAAAAGGAATGCTTGGCCATTGTTTGGGCGCTTCAGAACTTTCGGCCATACTTGTATGGGCGCCCATTCGATGTTGTTACAGACCACCACGCTTTGTGTTGGTTGTCTTCACTAAAAGACCCCACCGGCCGTCTCGCCCGCTGGTCGCTTAGACTACAAGAGTATGATATCAGAGTCATCTATCGTACAGGGCGTAAGCACTCCGACGCAGACGCTTTATCTCGCTCGCCAGTGTCGCCTGACGCTCCGTTGTCCCCTGCCTCCAGCTCCGCCTTGTCTTCCTTGTCAATCGACGACATGCCATCAGAACAGCGCAAGGATCCGTGGCTTACATCACTAATCGATCTTCTTACGAACTCGTCACGTTCACCGGCTCCTCGCGCCCTTCGTCGTCAAGCGCAGCATTTCGCCCTTCGTGACCGTCTTCTCTATCGACGCAGTTATATGCCAGATGGCCGTAAGTGGCTGCTCGTCGTACCTCGCCACCTCCGTAGTGATATATGCGCATCTTGCCATAATGATCCGCAGTGTGGTCATTTGGGTGTATCTAAGACTTATGAACGGTTGCGACAGCGGTTTTAATGGCGCGGTATGTACACCTTCGTCAATAGGTATGTGCGTTCATGCATCGACTGCCAGCGTCACAAGCCTTCTCCTCTCCTTCAGCCGGCTCCGCTACACCCGCTCCGGCTCCGCCCGCACCGACCATTCGATCGTGTTGGCATCGACTTGTATGGACCCCTGCCATATACACCTGCAGGGAATCTTTGGATCATCGTGGCCGTCGATCCCCTTACTCACTATGCGGAGACAGCAGCACTTCAGGATGCCACCGGACCCAACATCGTGTCCTTTCTTCTTCATCATTTTATTCTGCGGCACGGGGCCCCTCGTGTACTTTTAAGTGATCGAGGAAAGTCTTTCCTATCCGAGGTTGTCGAAGCGCTCCTACGCGAATGTCAGACCATCCACCGGACAGCCAGCGCGTAACACCCTCAAACCAATGGCCTCACAGAGCGCTTCAACCGCACGCTGGGTGACATGATTTCCAAGTAAATCGCCTCCGACCACTCCGAATGGGACAAGATTTTCCCATTTGTAACCTATGCCTATAACACCGCCGTTCGAGCAACTACCGGATTCTCACCATTTTTTCTGCTGTACGGGCGTGAACCTTCGTCTCCACTCGACACCATCCTCCCCTACCGTCCTGATATGTCAGAGTACACATCACTTCCAGCAGCTGCCAGGCACGCTGAAGAATGTCGCAAGCTGGCTCGCTCGCTTACTTCGGACGAGCAAGCCCAGAAGAAAGCGCAGCGACAGCAGCCACCCTGTGCATCAATTCTCTCCCGGTGCTCACGTATGGCTCTGGGTCCCATCGACACCACCAGGTCTTACCAGCAAGTTTACTGCCAAATACCACGGACCATATCTAGTGCTCCAACAGACGTCTCCCGTCAATTACCTTGTTGAACCGCTAGCCGCTTCCACCGACCTTCGTCGCCGTTGGAGTGAGATTGTTCACGTGGACCGTTTGAAACCCTATTACGATCCCGCTATCCTTTCGTCTCCTTGAGTCGCCAGAATGGCTCCTCTTTTCTGCGGGGGCAAGATTGTAAAGAGGAAGTTCCAATCAGGCGGACAGATCGCCGAGAAAGAGGAAGTGCTTTTTGCGGACAAGCTGAGCCCCCCCCCGCTCCGGTCTGACTCGCTACCAGTGCCCACTACCAGTGCCTGCATCCCCGCTTAACATTACCTTTACTGCTCAAGAGAATTCCTTGTATTTTTCATTGGGTTGAAAGATTTTGTCCTCATGAATAATCTCTTGTCTCATCACACCAGACCCTCCCAAGCCCTACAGCCTCTGACCTTAATTAAATCCCACAGCTGCACAAGATAGCCATGTGCACTTGAGCATGATAGCACATTTTGGAAAGCGGACACCTTACGATTTTCAGCATCAATTTTAACTTGACAGTCAATGACGCACACCTATAGGACATTTTTGTGGGTTCAATGGGAGGGTACAACGTGAACCAGTACACGTCAAAAATGGCAATGTGGATGACATCTCATGCTAATGGAAAAAGACGCAACATTCATCTGCACACCTTTCAGAGTGACGCTTCCTATTGAATGTCCAGCGGATATTGAAATTTGAGACAATTTTTGCTCTAAAGTTGCCAGATAGAAATATATATGCTACATATTACAATTATCCAGTATCTTAATGAAGGTACCACAAAGAAGTGGGACAATCTGACGTTTTTTTTTTCATTTAAACCAAATCAATAAAAACGTTTGCAGGTACTCCTGGACCGGCCCGCGTAATTACGGGCGCGTTCGCATCGAATCCTCAATTTTCGAATGAATTATGCGGTCTGATCGATTCCCTACTAACTCAAGTGCTTCAAACGGTTTTTGAAACTGCTCTGCACCTTCCTGCTAGTACGTTTTAAGATTTTCGAGTGCGAACGTGCCGGAAAACAACTGAGGTCAACCAACAGCGACGGCCGCCCGCTAGGCCTCGTGTAGGCCTAGCGATTCCGCCGAACCCAGGCGCTGCTGTGCCTCGCCTTCATCGTGCAGCCAAACCCTCTTCTAGCACGTGAACCTGCCTACAGCAGCATTTCCCATCAAGCTGACTGGTAAGCGGTTACTTCTGAGGTACTTGATACCGCTCCGAAATGGAATAGGGCGTTTGGAGCCGAACACTGAAACACCCGAAGTCACTCTCGTCCGGGCAGCCCAACACGCGTTCGCAACAATCGTCGCCGACCGGCCCGGCCACACCGGCACAACTACACCCAGGCAAGTTTTCATCAACCGCTATAAGGTGTCAAGCCCAGTTACCTAAGCTACCTCTCGATGATTGAAGATTATTTACAGCCTTATGGTGTCCTTCACCTCAGCAAGCATAAGGGAGGATATATCTTATCCCTAGTGAGTACTACTCAAACTCCCGATGGAAGCAGTCCGTCAGCAAGACGTCATCCGGATCAATTCCCGAAACAGCTGGCTCAGCATAAGTACTTCCTTTTATGACAGAGGAAATCGCATCCCTTCAAGTTGCGGATAAACAATCCCAGATGAAGGCATCGATCACCCAACCTGACACTGCCATTATAGGCATAATATAAAATGCTATACAGGACCGAATCCCGGAAGAACTTTTAACAGCAACTGCAGATGTTCAAACGAAGTCAATCCTTCACCATCACAGACGCCCGAAAGCTGGCAAGAACTAAATCAATCCTGGTTACTTCATCAATACGAACACAGTTCCCCGGCAACTATGTTTCTACGGTGCTGTATATAATTGCTACCACTTCTTGGCCAAGGCGAAGCTGGCTTTCATTACCGGCAGGCTGGCCAGAGAAGGGATGTGTCCACCGAGCCTGAGAGAAGTTTATGCCAGTGTTGTGGGGAGGATCACACACCGTTAAAACCACCTACTTTCACGGCGAAATGTGTTCTCACCAACAGCCTCCATTTCAAAGGATCTAAGGTTTGTAAAGAACGCTAAAATCGCCCGGGCAACAAGAGACCAAAAGCGGCCCCCGCCGATATCGCGGCGGACAGTCGACTGTAGACGTCCGACGCCAGGCACCGGTCCAACTCAGGTCATCGCAGCCGATCCTACAAGCGCTGTGAATTAACAGCAAAGACAGACCCGAAACAACCCAAGTACTGGAGCAGGCCGCCATCCATCCCGCCTCTGACAGACCAGTCAATGCTGGGGCCCGCGAGCTTCCTCCCTTCCTACTTAAGGCTCGGTTGGAGACACAGGAGCAACGAGCTCAACAACAGAGCACGCAAATATCCAAGCTTAGCAATCAGCTACAGCGTTTACTGGAGAAATTATCCTCCATACAGCGAATGGAGGACGAAGTCTTTACCTCCCTTCCAGAACAGAACCATGCACCTCATTCCCCAACACCTGTCTCTGCAACACGCCCCACACTTTACACCTCCCTCAACGCGCCTACTAAGCGTGAGGCTACCGAACAGACCACACAGCAAACAACATTCCCAAACCAATCAAACCACATCACTTCTTTGGCTCTCCTAGAGCGAAAGCTAGCCGAAAAGTTCCAGGGAATGGCCCAGAGCACAAATTCATGGGCCACTGACCTGAGCACTCAGTTGACAGTGATCGAGCAGCAGCAATCTTCTGAAGCAAAAATTGTAGCCCAACTTCAGTACAAGCTTAATCACATCATAGCCACTGATTCCAAAACTTTGAATACCCCCACTTGCAACCTGCACAACGACTGCAGGAAACAGCAAGGAAATTAGAATGTGGCAGTGCAATTGCAGGAGTTTTCGCTCGCAAGCGCAGTAACCTACAACTCCGCATTCAATCTCTGTCGGCGGCAGAAATACCTCCAGTCATCGCACTAGAAGAAATGTACGTTCCGGCCAAAATTCTCAAATACCAACCTATCAACAATGGTGCCTAAAGTAGCTACATTGCTACACCGCAACTACACCGCTAAAGATCACCCGATGCAATTAGAAGACATCGACTGTCATCTCATTGAGCTCCTACTCCTAACGCGAATAAGCCACAGTCTCTTTATCCTTAACATTTAAAGCCACCCTAAGGCTAAAGCGCCTCCGCTCATGGTGACACTACGAAAAGCACTGCAAATCAGCACACGCCACCCACGGATCGCAGTAGGCGATTTCGATGCTCAACATGTCAGCTGGGGCTACATACCAAATTTCCGCAAAAGGATACCAATTCTGCGCGCTCCAAAAAAATAGGGTTTACAGTGGTCAACGAATCGCTACAATATCCGCGTATTCGCCACAGTGTGCAGCGAAACACTACACCTGATCTCATACTTACCAAACATCTCCCACCATGCCTGTGTTCAGTTAAACACGCAGACCTCATTAGGCAGTGTCCTCTACCATTATCAAAACTTCCTTCTCTTTAAGCTCCGACACCCCATATGTTAAAGAGCGCCTCAATATAATAGACTGGAACAAGTTTCGAAACCTCCGAAATGATGCCCCCCCCCCCTCAAATAGATCACCTCGTAAATTGGGTCAATGACCTAACTCGCGACATAGCCACGACCACGTAGGCGATCCTGAACATCAAACAATCAAGCGTGACTGAGAGATGCCTTCTACATATGTGGGAAGCACACAACTTCTTCCTGAAGCGATGGCTCAAACACAAGCATAACTGATCCTTTAAAAAATATATCAGCCTTGACTAGGGACATAGAGTCCCATGCAGCGCAACTAACCCAACAGTGGGGACAGGCGTGCGACCACATGCATAGCAACCTCGAACTTCAGATGCTTGGAAGCTTCTGAGGTGCCTTTCAGAACCTAATCACACAAAACGCTCTCAACACTGCAACGTAACTAGTCTCATCCACAGAATAAACATGGATGATGACATTTTAATACAAATCCTAAAAGACAGGTACCTCACATCTACACCCAGAACTATCCTCCCTTTATACACGGGCAAGTCCGACCTTTTGATGCGCAATCGTGATGCAGACATAAAGATATGGGGGCTCGAGCGGCGATGCTTAAACTCCGCACTATGTCCGCCCCGGGAGAAAATGGGATAACAAACAAAGTTCTGCTCGACGACAACTCTGTCCTCGTCGTGACAGACCTGTTCAAGCACTGGCAGGTAGGTATTCTCCCCTTGATAGGACACGCGCAAGTGTCATCTTTATTTTCAAACAAGGCAAACCACTAGACATATCCCACCTCCGACCAATCTCTCTCAAATCAGGCAAGGGCAAACTTCTCGAACATGTAATCCTTAACAGATTACACAACCACAAATATGCCCACAATCTCTTCCCACACACAATGCTTGGATTCAGAGGCCACTTATCCACACAGGACATCATGCTTCAAATTTCCTAAGAAATTCTACGTTCCCAGCATCGAAACCGCATGAGAGCCTTACTAGCTCTGGGTCTCAAGAAAGCATTTGATAGTAGAGCTGACTCAATTCTTGACGCCTTCTCCAGCCTACGAGAAGTGAACGCACCCACTCATATCACAGCCTTGCGTCGCGACCGCATTGCGGAACTCAAACGCGGTCCTATAAAATCCACCACCCTGTGTCTAGACAATCGCAGAATGTCGCAGGGACTAGTAATTTCCCCATACTGTTTAAAATCAACCTCATTCCGATGGCCCGCAAACTAACACAAATTCGAAACCTCTCCCACACCCTCTATGCAGACAACCACAGGGAAAACCACGGGGAATGTAGAAAACATAGAGGACACTCTTCAAACAGTAGCGGACGTAGTGGCAGCGTACGCAACATCCATCGGCCTAGCTTGCTCCCTCACTAAATCTGAACTCCTGTTGCTGCAACAGAACGCCCACATTACCGAGCAAAAGCATGCCTCCATAGAGATCACCATATATGGGCTTCCAGTACCCGAGGTCAGCAAGCTTCGAGTTCTGGAAATGTTTCTGCAAAACATGGGACTCAACACAGAAACTACCCTTAAACTGACTATCAGCACCCATCGAACGATCAGACTCATTAAACTAATAGCGAACAAGCGCAGAGGTATGCGAGCGCACGATCTCCAGCGCCTTATACAGGCATTTCTCATTTGCGAAATGGTCTATTCTCTGTTCCAACAATAAACGTTTTACAACCACCTGACGTTAGCACTTTGGCAAACTCTGTGCCAGTTTTTAAACCCTAAAGCGCCAAGAAAACTATGCTTCCAACTGATTTGGCTTGTATCAATTGGTTTGATGAATGTGAAGTTCAACTCCGGCAGATATTTTTCTAAATGTTACATCGATTGGCATGTTAGAGCAATAGCCTCTAGGCCTAGCAACACAGAAATTAAGCCAAAGGAAATTCTTTCATGCTCAATTTTTGCGGCAATGCTCGCTTTGTACATTTTCTGCCTTTCTGTTGTTTCTTTGCGTATTTGTAACTGCTTTGTTCCGCACATATTCTGTTACATGACTGCTTCTCTGGATCTCTGCGTTCTCCGTCCAAAACATTCCTCAACAGGATAGTGTTAAAACGTCAACATTGAGATCTTAAAACCAACAGCTTACAGCACAAGTGGAAATGGGGTGAGACCGCAGATCTGGGTTGAGTCAAGTGTTCTCTCCTCGCCACTTTAACATATCCGCGTTCAGTGTTATTTGTTATGGTGGCTGTAGGAACAAGGAAAAGAAAATGCACGGGCCTGCTACTGGCTCTGTAGCTGAGCCTCATTTATTTATAGGAAAAGAAAGGCGCGGTAAATGTCTCACTTGTTTGTCTGTGGACACCGCAACCGCGCTGTAAGGGAAGGAAGATGGAAGTGAAAGTGGAAAGAGAGAAAGAGGAGCTGTAGTGGAGGGCTTCAGAGCAATTTCGCCCACCTGGGGATCTTTGCCGTGCGCTGACATCACACAGCACACGACGCCTCTTCGTTTCGCCTCCATCAAAACGCCGCCACCGAGGTCGGGTTCGAACCCGGGTACTTCGGCACAGTAGTCGGAGTACCCGGGTTCGAACCCGACCGTGGCGGCTGCGTTTCGATGGCGGCGAAACGAAGCTGAGCCACCTCCGCTGCCTCGTGCGAACAGGAGAAGGTAGAGAAGAAAGAAAAAGAATAGGGAGAGAAATACGCGCGCCGCGACAGCCGTCGTCCACCACCTAAGCGGTAACGGGTGCATTGACGGCCTACAACAGATAAAAGCTCAGTGGCTGGCTAGCCCCCGCTGCAAGTGGCACCAACTCACCAGTCCCAGGCCCGCAGGTCCTGGAACAGCCACCCTTCACCACCTCCTCACACAGTGTTATTTGCCGGCCATCAGCGCGCATTCCTAGTCAAGACGTTAATTGCTGGAAAAGAGGTTAGCTATGCAGTGACCTTCTTAAGTTCTCGCCGCTGTGGGACAATAATATTAGTATTGTTATTAATTCGTTCACAGGAAAGGTAAGGCGCATTATCTCTCACACCTGGTTGTGTTTAATGGGCTCTGACATAACACAGCACATCGACACCACATTCTGTCGGCTCCATTGAAACGAAGTGGCGTCCGTGGCTGTGTGATGTCGCTGTTATTCGGACTGTAGCTAGAAAAAAAAATTACCGACGATTACGTTACATCCTAATGCGAAATGTGAGCGCAGCAAATAAGCTGTTTCACCTTTTCGATAGATTGAGGCAAAGAAATCGAGCAACACATGTATGGCTATCACAGAATTTTTTTTTTCACACGTATTTCTTTAACAAAGACTCCACTAACAGTTCTTAACAGTCATGAAGGAAGCTTTGTGGTCGGAGAAATAGACTGATATATGTTCGACTTGGTACACCAATGCTTGACTCTCAAAGACGAGATCTATACAAGTGCCTCGCGAGGTTGTCACAGCCGTGGGACGCGTTACGATCGAGAGGAACGGGATGTTCTCCCGCATAAGTGTGAAGAAATTCCTGTTCGTCTTTATGTCAACATTAAAGTCCCCCACTACTAACATCGGTGTCGGCTCGGGCGGTGCACATATACAGATCCGCCGCCACCGATCTGGCTCTCTGATTGCCACCGCACAGGGATTGCATTGGAGGAGGAGCGAAGAAAGGAATTAAGTTCGAGCCGGCGCTTTGACAACCGGAGACTCACAGGAAGAGGGGGGAGGGGGCGGCGTGTACACCCAGCGGCAAACGATGGGGCAGAAGCGCGCGCAGCAAGCGGACAACGCGATAAAGGGAGGAGGGAAGAGATAGCAGTGACTGACTGATGCTGCTGACGCCGACAGTGAGTCAACCCAAGCTGCGGAGTTGGTTTCAGGGTCAACGCCGCCGATACCGACACAGACAATATGATACCCTCGCTTGCGCAGGTGTAGCCGTGGGAAGGTGGTCACGTATTCGTCGACGTGCCGGGGCCTACGTGAAATAACCGGCGCGTCGGCAACTGAAGAGCACCCTATCCGCCACACAGGAACGGGGGGGGGGGGGGGGACCCTCCCCTGCTCTTTCTGCTTGGCGGCGACGGTGTTCTATGCAGCCACGTTATCTTGACTCTCTAGCGGCGTCAGCGGCATCCAGCGGTATCAGTCGGTCGCTGCTAGCGCTGGGGGGATGAAAGGGGGCGGAGCTGGTTACGAGGCCGACGACGACGCCGACGCCGACGCGAAACCCATGAACGGACGCCAAAGAGCTGCGCTCTAAAACGAAAATGCTCGGGCCTGCTACTGGCTCTGTTGCAGAGCAAAATCCTCTGCATCATGCGGACAGAGGAGAAGACAGAGAAGAAAGAAAAACAAGGGGAGACAAACCGCTTCGCGGCAGCCGCCGCGACAGCCGTCGGCCTACAACAGATAAACTTTCAGTGGAAGGCTAGCCCCCGCCGCAAGCGGTGTTTGCCTACCCGTCCCAGCCCTGTAAACGAAGAACAGCCATCCTTACGCGCCTATTCTTCCTCACTGTACGATGTCAGTGCACGTAAAGATCTCCAGGTAGTCAAAATTGCCCCGGAGCCCTTCAATACGGCACCCCTATCTCTCTTTCCGCTTTCATGCTTACCTTCGTCCCTTCTCTTACGGCGTGGATGTGGTGTCCACTGAACAAGTGCGACAGATACCGGGCCTTTCCTCTCCTCTTAACCAATTAATATCAATAATATTATTAATATTGTCCTTCAGAAGCGAGAATTTAAAAACTCCGGAGCATGACCTCCTTTTTTCCACAATTAACGTCATGACTACAAATGCGCCTTGATGGTCGATAAATAACAAAGTGAAAGCGAGTATGATGAACATGGAGAGCAGAGAGCACTTGACTCAACCCAGTGCTGCGGTCATCCAGCTAAATAAAGGCTTCTTCTTTCTCTTTCTCTCATGTTGATTTAATGCTCCTCGATCGCCCATTTCGATTCGTGGCCTAAGCTGCTGGTCTCGAACCCCCTTGTCTAAGAGGAAAGATGGTGAAGGGTGGCTGATCCTGGCCCTGATGGGGCTGGGACTAGTAGGTCAACGCCACTTGCGGCGGGGGCTAGCCTGCCACCGAATGTTTATTTGTTGTAGGCCATCATTCCACCCGCCACCGCTTCGGTGGTGGTGGAAGACTGCTGTTGTTTGTCAGCGCGCGTCTTTCTCTCCCTCTTCGTTTTTTTCTTGCCTATTTTCTCTTTTGTCCGCATGAGGCAGCGGAGTTGGCTCAGCTACAGAGCCAGTAGCAGGCCCATGCGCTTTGTTTTTTTGTCTCCGCCACAACAACCTTGTCTAAACGTTCGTTCTGTCATGGTGGGAGCATCCGGAGAGCAACATCAAAGGTATTTCTCTTGAATGTGGCAGCTAACATGGCAGGGCACTCACTGGCCGTACGGTTGTGCAATACTTGATACTGGATTGCATAGTCATACTCAGCAGCGGCTTCTAGGTGGCAGTGCAGTGTAGTTTAGCGGCAGTGCAGCTAGGGTGACTGCTTAAGCAAATCTACTTTTGCAGGACAGCGCAGCATACCCGACCACCAAACAGATGGCTGCTCATCACAAGTTGCAACCGACCATCAGCGCTGCCTCAGCACATTGTTGGCAAGGCTATGCAGCTGTTTTGCTTCTCAATAAGACAGCAAATAACGCGGGTATTGGTTTTCTAAGCAGTGATCGGATTGATAGTGACTGCGCTTTCGCGGGAGTGCACGTGACACTTTCCTAAAATTTGCTCTTGTAGATCTCTTGAGTTGCATATGCATTACCTCACGGAATACATGTAGACTGCCGAACGAGGGCTATTGCAACAATACATAGAACAAACCGCCGACAAACCCATAGCTATCATGATACAGGAGACACCAAATTGTTTGGATATCAAAGACACAGCAGCGATAGGGGGCACAAATCCAAGGTCAGGACTTTTATCCAGAGAAACATAGCCGCTACTAATCACGAGATCACATCTCGGGATATAGAAGCAGTTTTAACTGAAATCATCACTGGAAGAAAAGTCCGAAAGTATATCTTTCTCTTGAATATACACAGAACTCCGAAGCAAAGGAAAGTTAGGTTTCAAGTGCTATTCCGAAAAGCCCTAAAGATCGCAGAAATGAACCCGCTTATCATAGCGGGTTACTTTAATGCAGCCCAGCAGGAATGGGGGTAGGATCGGCAGGATCCTAAGGGCAGAAAATTATGGGTAGACGTGCAAACACTAGGACTCACCCTACACACTGATCCAAATGCACCCACACGCACGGGTAATAGCGTCAGCAGAGACACCACCCCCGACCTGACCTTAAGCAAGAATGTAAGTACAGCGGACTGGAAAAACACCGAGGAAAACTTAGGTAGTGACCACTTCATTATTGCACGCACATTAGGAAAAGGAATCAAAATAAAAAACGCAAAAAACCCAAAATCATGGAATGGGAAATATTTAAGCAAATAAGAGAGACCGAAGGAATTGAGAAAATCGACGATATCGACAAGTGGTCAGAAACGCTAAAGAAACACGTGGAGGAAGTAACAGTCACTCGAGTCGAGGATGCACCGCCGAGTATCGGTAGCAAACTCATAAACATGTGGAACAAGAAACAGGACCTAGAGAAGACCCTAAAAACACAAAGATGGAACCGTAATATTAGGAAAGCACTAGCTCGACATAATAAAGAGATGGAGACACACGCCATCAAACTAAATGAACAAAACTGGTGTAGCAGATGTGATGAAATGGAACAAGGCATGAGCCTCTCCAAAACATGGAGCATTCTACGACACATGGTCGATCCGGAAAAATCTAAAGCACAAGCCAACGTAAATCAAGCTAAAGTTAAGCATGCCTTCGATGGCTCGCACGAACAATTGATGAGTAAATTAATAAAAATCTACATCGGACAAACAGAAACCGAAACGTTACCAGCATATGAGGGGAAACCTAACCTAGACTTAGACGCCCCCATCACTAATGCTGAAGTCCGAGCTGAGATAATTTTATTAAAAAGAATATTAGCCCCAGGACCTGACGGTATCACCAACACTATTATCAGAAATCTAGACAACGAGTCAATGACAGCCCTGACAGAATACATGAATAAGGTATGGGAGACTGGAAAACTACCGCAGGCATGGAAAAATGCCAGTATAGTCCTCATACCCAAAGCGGGGAAGCCGCCAAAACTAGAAAACCTAAGACCCATATCACTGACCTCGTGCGTGGGAAAGCTAATGGAACGCGTTATTCATACTAGACTCACCAAATACATGGAGCAAGAGAACCTCTAGCCACACGAAATGGTGGGCTTCAGGCAGGGGCTAAGCACAAATAACGTGATGCTCAGATTTAGATCACCATCATAATAATAATAATCATCATCATCATCAGCCTGGCTATACCCACTGCAAGGCGAAGGCCTCTCCCATATTTCTCCACTTAACCCGGTTCTGCGCTAGCTGCATCCACTTGACCCCTGCGAACTTCTTAACCTCATCCGCCCACCTAACTTTCTGCCGCCCCCTGCTACGCTTTCCTTCCCTTGGAATCCAGTTTGTTACCCTCAGCGACCATCGGTTATCCTCTCTTCGTACTACATGTCCTGCCCATGCCCCAGGAACAAGTTTCTGTCTTGTCTCCCTTACCTTTAACATTGCTATGAGGGGGCTACCAGCACAACTACAGCAAATACCGGATTAAAAGTTTAGCATGCACGCAGGTGACATAAATCTCTGGATAAATAAAGGTAGCAATGCAGAGATAGAGAACAAACTCCAGGCTGCCGCAAATACGGTGGTTGAGTACGCTGCGGAACGCAGTCAATCCTGCTCACCGCAAAAGTCAGAACTATTCAACTACAACCCCTTATATAAGAAAAATAGAGCAGACATAAAGATAAATGTTGAAAACTACCCGGTTCCACAAGTAGAGGAAATTACAATCTTAGAAATGATCCTCCAAGCAAGGGGGCAGAACACGAACACTATAAAAAAATTGGAGAACTACGCAGCCAAAGTTACGGGCATATTCAGTAAAGTAGCGCTGAGAGGACACGGGCTCAAGGAAACTCAGTCTGCTCAAAATGATACAGGCCTATATCATCAGTCGCATATGTTATGCTACACCTTTTCTCAATCTCAAAAAGACAGAATTTGAAAAAATTGGCGTCATAATTCGAAAATGCGTCAAACGCGCACTGGGCCTCCCAGTCTCCTCATCAACAGAGAAGATAGAGAAAATGCGGATTCATAATACATGGCATGCAGGCCATGATTGTTCGAAACTAAGGCCCCGAGGGACCACAACAGGGTTAGCAGAGCCTGTTCCAAACGCACACCCCCGAAAGAGCCGGGCGCCGGGCGCCGGGGGACGCTTGTACCCAATTTTACCGGTGGGTGTCCGGTGGCGGGTTTCGAACTGACCACCTCCCGCAGCCGAGACGGGCGCCCAAACTGGAAAAACTAAGTCAGACGGAGACAGGCAGAGCCGTCCTAGACTGGGTCGGACTCCAATCAGACAGAGACCCACAGACGAAAACATCTATCCCACCCAACATAAAAGAACACATACTGGTACCACCCTTACCTCGAAACATGCACCCAGGCTACAACAAAGAACGCAGAGAACACAGAGCCAAAGCCATCGATAAAAGAATTGAACGCAAAGCAGCCGATGAAGTTGCTTATGTAAACTCATCATGCGCACGACGTAGAGCAGCCGTCTCGGCAGTAGTAAATGGAGAAGGTGCACCTAAAATTGCGGCCTCAACACGCATCCGTGACATTAGTAAAGCTGAAGAGGTCGAAATAGCGTTCGCATGCACTACTGCACAGGCCAAAACTATAATCAGCGACAGCAAAATGGCTGTCTGGTATTGTGCAAAAGGACGGATTTCAGAGGAGGCCAAAAAGATTCGTCTCACTAATCCCATTACTAGAACCATATCCATCATATGGATACCAGCAGACGAGTCTGTCCCTGGCAACGAAGATGCGCACCTGCTGGCCCGAGATCTCTACCACCGGGGCAGCGGTAGAACAGCCCGAATGCAAAGGAATTAAAGATTGCGCTATCACATACAATGAGATCACAGAATCTTACAAACTAGATCGAAAAGTATACCCTCCCCCAGATCGGTCTCTCACTAACAATGAAGCACGCATCTGGAGGCGATTACAAGCCGATAACTACATCTGCCCTGTCTAGGTTTTGTTAACACAGACCGGGGAGGAAGAAGATTCTAAATGCAACAATGGCGGCCAAAAAGGCTCGCTAGATCATTTAACATGGCAATGCGCCGATTCCCCAGGCGCCGGCATTAACATTGATAGTAGAGAAGCCTGGGAGGTTTGGCTGCGGAGCGGAGATCCCACCGTTCAGCGGCACGCGACCCGCATAGCGGCTGAGGCAGTGAAGAGTGCTTGTAACCTCACCTGGACCTCAGCCTGCGGGGCCCTCCAGACCCGCTCCCCGGCCTGCGTGCCGGGGGCGGGAGATGAAGGGCTTCTTTTCGGTGGAAATAAAGTTTTCATGCATTCATAGCGCACTCTGCCTAAATGCCCCGGCTTTGAATTACTGAAAATTCACAATGTGAAAATATCTTAAAGGAGACTGAATCTAGGCAAGGTCTTATGACATTGTAAAGTTAAAACTAGGGAAATGACAGGACAGGTTAAAGGTGACAAAAAAATTCGGTGTCCGGTATTCGAACGGAGGAAACGAACAGGCGCAAACGGCAGCTCAGGGTAGACTGCTTATTAACGGCAGAGAGAGTGAGCGTGTGGACCGGAGAGAAGAGAGGGGATAAGTGCTGATGGTGATAGCACTGGTGTACAGAAAGCGAAACCGAAACTTGTGCGGGATACAAATTCATCTTCCGCTTTAAAAGATGCGAAACACACGTAAAAGCACAGTATTCACGACAACCGAAACATTAAAGTCAGTATGAAAGTCTGTAACGTCGGCGACACTCTTGCACTCGACGCAGCGCTTGTTCTGTGTCGCTTCTTTGCGGAGGAGTTGAACTTGCTTCAGCCACTGGAGACTTAGAAAGAGATTCAGATGTTGTCGTTCAGCTGGTGTTGGTTCTGTGCAATCTTCGGAAGTAGTTGGCTCATTATTTTGAGGATGTGCCCCGGACGGTGTAGGCAGGGCTGTTTTCTGCACGCAAGCTAATTTGAATGTATTCCAGATGCAACCATCACTTGGGAAGGAGAATTTCCGCCAATTTTTCTGACTGCATTAAATGGGCGCATCTATGCCAGCGATGCGTAGCCTCGAACTGTGGGAAGTTTTACACGAAAGAGGGCACCGCTTCGAAATGTTGCGGCGCTAACATCGCGTCACCCATCAGTATACGGTTGGGTGTACACTGCTTAGCCTCGACCCTCTCGCGAACAGGTTTTCGCCCAGCCGTGTAGTCTAAATTCCCCCAAAAGGGCATTCGAGCAATACTGAGCCGTGTTCTGGGCTGACAACCGTGTAGGCACTTTACAGGTGACAAGCCAGTCGTCGCGTGCGGAAAAGTGCTATATGTGTCGAGGTAATCAACCAAGGAAGTTGCAATGGGCGTTTCTCCAACCTGGGCGTTTTTGTCCAATCTTTGAGAGCAATGATGTATAATGCTCCTCTCGCACAAGAATTCCTCGAACATTTGGGACCTAAACTGTGGTCCATTGTCTGTTAGAATTTTATCTGGGAAATTCTCGCGGCTGAATACTCGTTGCGTGACCTGAACAACTCTACGCGACTTTACTGTCGCTTCAAATGCAATTTCAAGACAATTCGAGTGATAATCAGAGTATTATGCATCGACAACTGGAAGGCTCCCATTCAAGAGGACCTATAATGTTCATCGCAAGCTTTTGCCATGGTTGTTCTGGGAATGTCACAGGTTGCAAAAGCGCGAAAGATGGTTTGGCAGAGTTATTGAGTGTCTGACAAATGTGACATGACATAACGTTTGCAACTTGCTTGCCCATTCGTGTCCACCAATCCATGTCCCGCAGCATTTGCATCGTTCTTACTTTACCGGGGTGTTTTTCTTGTCTGAAGCTAACAAGCGTAACCTTCAGCGCATCAGGGATTACAATCTTTTTCCCTCGGAGCAACAAGCCACCCACCTGAGACAGTTCCTCTCCCACGTTAATGTAAGGAAGGGCATTAGGTGTTGCGGATGTTTTAAGCAGAAAACGTTTTGTGACAAGCCCCACAACGTTTTTACGATGGCACCTCTGCAGCAGCTGCACTTCTGTCATGGATGATGACCTGACCGAGACTGTTTCATCTTCTACGGTTTGAATTGAAGTGCTATAATTGGCAAGACCCTTTTTGATTCTCCATCAAAAATGTGTAGTACAGTAAGCGAGCACACCAACTGGATAATCATAAGGGTCGACGTCCTGCGACAGCCGACGAAAGCAAAGTCACCAAAGCTTGATAGTCTGTAAGCAGCACAAAGCTTCGTCCCAAAAGGTAGACATGCTAATTATCGCATGCAAACAGACATGCCAAAGCCTCTAGTTCAGCCAATGAATATCTTCGTTCTGCCGCGCTCAAAGTTCTCGATGCAAACGAAACGCTGCGCATTTCTTCCCCATCGCGTTGCTGAAGCACACTGCACCCAGACCCTTTTCCGAAGCACCTATAGTGACGATTACATCTAAATTAAGGTTGAGCCTGTATGATGGGGCTAGCTGATCAGGAGATTTTGACGACATAAAAAATGCGTTCAGCTTCCTCATTCCAATTAAACTTTTGATTGGACCTCAAACGCTTTCTCAATGGTTCAGCCAGGCCAGAAAATCGGCGAATACAATAGGAGTAGTGGCCTACTAGTCCAAAGAAAGAACGTAATGTTGAGAGAACATGAATGGCAGGCGCTTTCACAACAGCGTGTACACTAGAAGATAATTGGCACAAACCTTTGGCATTAACGACATGTTCCAAAACGTGCAGCTCAGGAACCGGGAAAATATACTGAAACTCATAAAAGTATAAGTTTCAATCCTGAAACTTATACGTTGAAGTACCTGCTTAAAATTTTAATTACGCTCTCGTGTGTGCTTCCCCTGATGATTATATCGTCAATATAACAGAGCACACCCTAGCAGTCCAACAACGGCTGCATCATTCCTTGAAAAACCGCATGACGAGAGGCCAGACCAAAACATACTTTTATTTTAATCGAAACAACCAATCACGCGGCATGAAAGCTCTTTGGTAGCGAGTCTCTGTCGTAAGTTCAACTTGGTGGTGCGCAGACGCCAAGTCCAGGTTGGAAAAACACGTCCCACATGCTAGTTACTGTAGGAGTTTTCCTATGTGCTAGAGAGGAAAGACGTCGGCGAGGACAGCTTCGTCAGCCTCGCGGAGGTCCACGCACAACCGCAGCGAGCCATCTTTTGTTCTCACGACGACTATGGCGGAAACCCATTCCGACGCAGACGCAGGTTCTATTGCCCCCTGCGACTACAGACGGCGTAGCTCCTCGAAAACTTGGTATCGCAGAGTCATCGGCAGGCGCCTTTGCAAAACCGGCGGCAAGGACGAGCGACGCTGGATATGGTGCACGAAGTTCTTTAAGACCTCAAGCACGTCGGGGAAATGTGCGAAAACGGATCATTTTGTTCAGTGGGGAGCAAAGGGGGAAAGTCCATGTGCGCGACGCTGCGGCAGGTCAAGGCTGAACCGGCGCTGCTTATGCCTAGACTGCGTATGGCATCGAGCCAGACGTGCCTTTGGTTTGGATGTGGAACAGCAAAGGCGGTGCTTTCGCCATAAAAGACATCGATCAGAAAGCCTCTGACGATGTTTATCTCTTCTACAGAGCAGTTATGATGGGTGATAGTAGGCGAGCACAACGCATAGACATCCTCAAAGAATCTGCAGTACTGTTCTTCGCTCAGCAGAGAGGCTGTAGCGCCAGTGTTAACAATGAGTGAAAAAGGACTTTGCCTTGTCATAACTGTGGCACGAATTTCTTTCGATGGTCTATGCTTATCGTTGACGTTTAAGATTATGATGTCGTTGGCTGTCTCAGCTTTCGGGCATGGTGGTCTTCTTTTAGTACGTTTGTTTTTCTTTGACCCGCAGACACTTGCAAAGCGTTCAGTTTTCCTTTTTCTGGGCATGCGGAGAAACTTGCGAGATGAAATGCCGAACCACAACGGTCGCAGGGTTCATTAGACAGGTTGAATCATTCAAGTTTTGTTTCTCGAACGCGGTTCACATAAGCGCAAGCAGTTTTGCTTTTTTGCTAGCTCGATCTGGGCTTTCCAATGTGAACAGCGCATTGAAGAATTAAAGTCGATTCGTTGTAAAGTAATCGCTCTCATAATATTTGTAAAGTTGTTCCCTCAGGTAGTTGTTCACGTATCCTGCTGTCAGTTGCAGTTCCGAAATTACACGTAGCGGAAAGTTCTCGTAGGCGCTTACGTAGGCTTGAAAAATCCCACCGGGTAGCTGCTTGCGCTGACGGAAACGGTGACGCTCGACCACGTCGTTGGTTACTGTTGCAAAGTGAGCACCCAGCAGCATTGCAATAGGAGCATTGAAGGGTTCTTCGTCAGCACTTGACATAAAACTTGGCCAAGGATCTACAGTGCTCCTTGTTGCGCCAATGCGCGGGTACACACGTTGGCCTTCTATTCCGAGGGAGTTCAGGGGTGTTGCCTTGCGACGCTTGGGCTGTAGCTAGTCGCCATCGAACGCTTTCAGGAAGTTCAGGAAGGCCAGCTTCCACTATTTCCAGGGTACTGTAGTTTCGCCTGGCGTATGTAAGAACTGTGAGGGCGGCGGGGACCGTCCACACGACATGATTTCAAAAGTACATTTTTCGGAACGGAAATTATGCTTCAGGCGCCACCGCCATTTTTGGGTGTCCGGTATCTGGACGGAGGGAACGCATAGTCGCAGACGGCAGCTCGGGGTTAAGCTAGTGCTGGATACAACGCAAGTGTTTTACCCTTGCCTCCTTTCCGTGTTGTCTGTTTACCTCTGTCCTGTCGTTTCAACGTTTTCCTTAACGATTTCAAAGTACGTAGAGCAGAACGAAGGCTGCGAATTTATGCTTTGCTGCGAACGGAAGATAGCCGTAGTATTAGCACTGCACGAGCTTAAAAACCATAGATACATCTTGGACTCTCAAAAGTGTGCGATAGAATAAATCAGATGTCATTTACAAAATCAAGGGCCCTAAATGCAGAATGGTACCTCATTTACCTGTTTGACATTGCTATATTCCACACATTACCAACATTATTGAATGCTGAGTAGAACATACCGTTCCGTTTTCTGCTTGCAAGTAAAACAACCGCGTCGCTGAGGCAAGACAATTGAGTCTGGAAATCTAAATGCTTTGCTTTGATGACAGTCATGATACTCCGCTTGTATTTGTCAACTAGAACTTAACATGTTAATGCAAGCATTTTCTAGGAAAGAAACTAAGAAAAGGATATATGTTAATTAGAATTATGTGTTCACTAACGTATGACCACAATTTAACTGAAAAAATTAGATGCTAGAGTCCGGCGAATTCCTTCCTGCCGACGGCCTTTGCGCCAAGAATACGTGGATAGGTTGTGGGTGACGCTGATCAAAAAGCTAGCATAATGGCTCCACAGGTAGCCATAATTATGACTGGTAATATAAAGTGCAAACGGCATCATTATTATTCCGTTGAAGACATCTTCGCACTCATGAAAATCGCTTTGTAATGCTGCATCTGAATGTGCGCAATATAAGAAATAAGAAAAACGACTTGACCAATCCAAAAACTGTTGATCATTTTTATGCAGTGTCGTTTCAGAATCTATATTAACAGTAAAAGATAATGCGCTACATCTTGATGACAACGTGCATGATGAAAATTCAAGGCGAGGTGGGGATATGTGGGGATATTGCTGACTACATCCGAAAGTATCTGTCCTGGAAACACTTTCTGAATTTTCGTTCACCGACCAAACAGTTCAGTGCCTGAAAGTGACTTTGAAATCGTTTACCCTACCATTGCTTTATATAATTATTTTTAGTAGTCATCCGGCCGAGGTAACACATAAGTTAAGTTCTTTATCCTGGGTGATGTGAATGTAAACATGATGTCAGACACCTTAAACTATAGGACTCTTAAGAATACGCTAAATTCCTTTCTATATGCGGATCTTGTTTCTGTACCCTTACGCGGTCCGACCCACAGTGCTACATTATTAGATGTATGCTTCAAAACATGGATCCGCTGCACGCTTTTTCTAGCGTACTATTGCTAGCTTGATCATTTCTATGTTTTAGTCATAACCTTCGTAACGCGAAGCAGTATAAGCAAACATCTGCATTTGTATCGTGACATGTCTTGTTATGTAATAAAGGATATTCGGCTTTTTAGAGTAGACACCTATTGGAAATCAGTTTTTAGATAATCGAATCCAACCATTAAATACACTCGTTTTTTTTCGGAAATAGTGTTAGACAGCTCAAGTAAATGATTCCTGCTTACATAAAAAAGAAGGAATGCTTGAAGGCTTCTTAGGTCAATTTATACAGAAACATAAATTACACTGTTTAAAAAAGAGGCGTGACGTCAATGAGCTTCCAGAATTTTTCAGATATCTTAACCGAATTGCAAACTATCCAGGAAACGAAACTTAGATCAGTGAAGATATGTCCACATGTTTAGAAGTCTCCACACAATTTACCAGGAGTTCAAAAATTTTACGTACCGTATTTATGCTTCAACGCCTCACGGACACTCCCTGACAGTGTAGCTGCCGATAACTGTAACAGCCATTTACGCCCAGCTGAAAACACACTCCTACATGCTCACCTGAACTAGAGCTTGTCTTATGGAAGCTTGCTATTCTGAACTCGTTGACAATGTAGCCAACTTTACTGCCTGAGCTTAGCGACTGATAGAATGTCTAATGGAAGGAAAGCGTAGCAGGGGGCGGCAGAAAGTTAGGTGGGCGGATGGGGTTAAGAAGTTCGCAGGGGTCAAATGGATGCAGTTAGCACACAACCGGGTTAAGTGGAGAAATATGGGAGAGGCCTTCGCCCTGCAGTGGGTATAGTCAGGCTGATGATGATGATGATGATAATGTCTAATAGAGATGGAGCGGTGGCGTAGAAGTAGAACATCTGTATCGCATGCAAAAAGACAGTGGTTCGAATCCCGATGCCCTAGAAATTTGCACTGCTTTAGGCAGTAACCTGATTCCGGTGAACACCTCCGGCAGCGCACTCCCTCGCATAGAACAAAAGTTGGCTAACCTAGTGCTGTAATTGGCCGCACCTTCCCATGATTAGTCCTATAAAACCCCGGCCCTCAGTCACCAGCGGCTGCGGAGCAACTCACCACTGTGGAGATGATGATGATGATGATAACAACTTTATTTTTCCACCAGATAAGGAGGCCCCCAATTCCCGCCCCCGGCACGCAGGCCTATAAGAAGGGAGCAGAGACCTTCGCGATCAGAAGCAGGCAAAAGAGGTCTTGGCTCTTCGCGGCTTCTTCCGTCAGGCGGATGGCTTGTAGCTGTAGAGCAAGGACCTCGCTCCGCAGCAGGGCTTCCCAGGCTTGTGTACAATTTATATTTGTTTTAGGCCCTATTGAGCTAGTACATTCCGAGATTATATGGTCGAGGGTCCCGCTCTCCCCACAGTGCTTGCTTTTATCGTTTTTCCTATTGTCCATTTGGACATAGGAGAAACAGACATAGGTGACCGGGTTTACAAAGTTCCCAGCTTGCAGGCGCCGCCATGCGACTGCCTCCTTATTGTTTAGACTTTTATCCGGTGGTGGCACCAGGCTCCTGCTTAAACTGTAATTTTGAAGAATCTCCGTATAATTTTGCAGACGCTCGTCCATGTTCCGGCAATCGGGCGGCTCCACAGTTACCCGGAAGTAGAGAGCTCAGGCTAACTCGTGGGCCGCTTCGTTTCCAGAAACTGGCGTGTGTGCAGGGGTCCAAATTAGGCGAATTTTCCTGTTTAGTCGTCTACTGGCCAGAATCCTTGCCGCTTCCAGCGAGATCGTACCCTTTCCAAAATTCCAAATAGCCGTTTTGCTATCGCTGATTATGAAATTGCCTTTCGTTCTGACAAAAGCGAGCGCTATTGCAACTTCTTCAGCCGTTTTGGCGTTGCGGCTGATACCGGGGCACCTCGGCCGTCGACCACCGAGGCGACCGGCGTCGCCGTTTTGCCACTTTCCGCATCCACGTACGCAACTGACTTGCTGTCCATCGAATCGAAGTGTCTGATTTGTGCTTCTGCTCTCTTCTCCCTCCTCTCTGTGTTGAATATGGGATGCATGTTACGAGGGAGGGGCGGAATGATTAGATTTTCTCGGCAGTCCTGTGGGGTACTTGATGTATCTCGTAGTCACCTATCTGTCTGCAGGCCTACCATTTCGGGTATAGTTCTGGCTGTGGTCGTTCAACGTAATCTTTCCAGCTGCGGCAGCCTCCGCTATTTCGTCCCAGCTATTATGCACTCCCATAGAAAGGAGCTTCTCTGTGGATGTGGTAATTGGTAAGCCCAGGGCCCTCTTTATGCACCGTCTAATGAGAGAATCTAACTTCTTCTTCTCCTCCGACCTGATATTTAAGAACGGCGTGGCATAGCTCACGCGACTTATTACGTAAGCTTGGATGAGTTTAAGCAAGCTTCTTTCCTTCAGGCCTCGTCCTTTCAACGTGATTCATCTCAATATTTCAATGGCTTGTGTGGAGAATCCCTCTAGCATTCTGATTGTTCCATCATTATATCCATTTTCCTGACTCCTAAGATTCTGACTTGATCTACCTTTAGAACTGGTGCTTAAATCGGAGTGACTTTGGGTTATAGACGAATAATTCTGATTTTTGCGGCGAGCATGATAGACCCCTACTGGCAGCGTAGTCTACGACAGTGTCCGCCGCCTGAAGGCACTCCTAGATGCTCGCATCACTACCCTGGTTAACCCAGAGATTGATGTCACCCGCATAAATACTGAAATTTAGCCCCTTTATGCTCCTCAGAGCTTCTGGGAGGCCCCTCAACGCCACGGTGAAAAGGAACGGGGAGAGAACCGAGCCCTGCGGCGTCCCCCTGCTCCCTAACTTAACTGTGGGGGACTGAATGTCTTGAAACGTTATGCAGGCAGTTCTGTTTGACAAGAAGACCTTGATGTACTCACGTGTTCGTTCACTTACTCCGATTTCTTGGAGACCGTGGAGTACCGCTTTGTGATTAACTTTGTCAAAAACCTTTGTCAAGTCCAGGCCGAGAATCACTTTGGCGTCTCTAGAACGCGAGTCGAGTAGGTCGTATTTGAGTCGGAGCATCACGTCCTGCGTGCTCAAACCCGGTTGAAAGCCGACCATCTTGTACGGCCACAGGTCGCGTTTCTCCACAAAGCGCCTAAGTCGTGTCTTGACTACAGGCTCCATCAATTTTCCCATGCATGAGGTTAGAGAAATAGGTCTTAGATTTTCTAGTTTCGGGGGTTTGCCCGGTTTTGGAATTAGAATTACGCTTGCGAACTTCCACTGCCGAGGCAGGTGCCCTTTAGTCGAAATTTCTTGCATATACTCAGTAAGAGCGCTGATGGAGTCATCATCCAGGTTTCTTAAAATTAGTTATCCCGCCAGGGCCCGGGGCCGATTTTGTTTTTAGTCCCAATATTTCTGCCCTGACCTCCGCCTCCGTGATGGGTGCGTCCAGCTCCTCGTTGGGAGCTCCGTCATACTCTGGGAGAGAGGCACTATGAGTATCGCCAATGTACATGTTGACTAGTGCATCTATAAATTCCGCGTCTGTACCCTTAAACGCGTGCCTGGCTTTTGATAATCTAATTCCTGACTGGGATTTTGAGTTGGTCGGATCTAATAGGTGTCTCAGCAGACCCCACGTTCTGGAAAGGCTCATGCCCCCTTCCATCTCGTCGCATCTGCTGCACCAGTTCTGTTCGCATAATTTAACCGCATAATTTTCAATTTCTTTATTATGTCTAGCTACCCTCCTTCTAAGATTACGGTTCCAGTTTTGCTTCTTTAGTCTGCGCTCCATACCATGTTTCGCCTCCCACATGTGAAGCAGTTTGCTATCAGCTATCTCCGGGGCATCGTTCCCTTCAAGATTCTTTGTTGCCTCTCCAACGTGACGAACGAGGGTCTTCGTCCATTTTGCTATGTTTGTAATTTTCCTTTCGGCAGCCTTCTCTCGCTTTTGCCGCTGTGGAGGTCAGGCCTGTGACACAGCGGGGGGTGCTGAGAATACCTGGTTCCGCTGGGGAGGCCGCATTGGAAACTGATCTTGACAACGTTTAACGTTAGTAGTCTAGCTAGCGGCTCTAGTTCAGCGGTGCTGATAAAAACTAGGGGTTATGAAAGGGGATGTCATAGGGCTTAGTGATGTTTGGAGGCCAAATGAGGCAAATACTATACTGAAGAACGGGCATGTACTGCGTTATCGAGGTTTACGGCAGGCATCATAATTACGCTTACTAAGCGGTTTAAACTGGAGGTTGTACAGGCCTTAGCATCTACGTGTAGTCATGATAAGCAGCCAGTTAAAAGCTTCTACGATGATGTAAATCGGCAATGCGGAAAGGAAAGACACAATACGTACTGTACTAATGGGCGACTTCAGTGCTAAGGTTGAGAAAAAGTAGAGAAGAGACCAAGCAGTGTATCACTGTGACACTGGTTCTAGAAATAGCAAGGGTGAGTTACTATTTGGGTTTGCGTAGCGCAATAGCTTAAGAATAATGAATACCTTTTTCAGCAAAACGGAAGAGCCGGAAGTAAACATGAAAAAGTAGCAGGGAGACGAAAAATGAAATAGATTTCATAGAGTTTTCCACCCCACCATTATGCTGGATGTAGAGGTAATCGCGAAAGTGCGATGCACAGACCTCACGGTGGTAAGGTCCCAAATTAGTCTCAACCTGGAGAAGAAACGAAACAGATTAGTAAGAAGTCCATCAATTAATTAGCGGTTAGGGGGAAGGCAGAAAAGTTAAGAATCTCGCTACAAATTGATACTCAGCTCGAAACGAGGATGATGATATTAGCCTAGAAGTAATGAACAATTATTTCAGAGATAGCGTTACTAAGTGCGCTGTAGAAGGTGGTAGGATAGATAGAGAGGATACCGGTAAGCTAAGGAGACGAAAGATCTGATTAAGAAACGCCAAAGTACGAAATCCTCCCAACCAACAGACGAGCTAGAATTGGCAGAGATATCTACGCTAATAAATAAGCGAAAAGAGGCCAATAAAAGGAAGTATAACATAGAGACAATTGAGCATGCTGTAGAGAACGAGGGAAGCCTTAAATCGATGAAGAACTTGGGCAAAGTAATCATGAATATGGACAGATATTCAAAGTGGGCGAGGAGGTCTACACTGATCTTGACGGTAGCCAAAGTAGTCAGGGGCACTAATGAAAAGGGCGTTTGCGAAAGCCAGTCAGTCTTCCCGCCAGTGACGATGGAGGAGGATAAAAAAGCATTAGAAACTATGAAAAGAGGGAAATCAGCTTCGAAATTTCGAAATGTCTTATAAACGTTGCAATAAACACCTTTGTAATGAAACATATAAAAAAATGAGACTAAATAAGCCTTTCTCATGAATTAGTCAATGAAAAACACTGAAAATGAAAATAATAATAATATATATATATATATATATATATATATATATATATATATATATATATATATATCTGGATTGCCACACGGCCTTCGATACATTGAGTATTAGTGTCTTAATGACTAAGCTTAGACTACGCGATACAGAGTTTTGCATTTGCCGAAATCAAAGGTTTACTTAACAAATCAATCTCAGCATGCTACATTTACCAGTGCATGTTCGTCATTATTTACCGTACTGTATGGCGTACCGCAAGGCTATATTCTTTAGAGGATATTGTTCTAGTTTAAATGAGTAACATATGCTGTATAAAGAGTTCACCGCAATAATTGCAGCACTATTTCGTGCAATTACCCAACCTTACCCGAGACACGAAATTATTAGAAAAGTGAGGTGGTTATGTTTCAGTGACTGAGAAGAAATAATCTTCAAGCAAGCTAAAAGCTATTTCAAAAGGTATTTATGTGTGGGAGGTAGGCGTCTGTACGTCTATGGCTTGTGTGCGTGAGCTTCAGTACAGCCAGAGTGAAGCGAGTCGTAAATAAAGCTCCACGGTCGGTCACAATAGCTGCAGGAGCCCATGAGCCAGGACTAAGTTGTGGACAAAGAATTCGGCTACTTCAGCAGCAGTACCGCTTGCAAGTGACGCCGTTTCAGCGTACCGTGTCAAGTAAACTTTCGCGACTACAATCTACCGTTTTCCAGTGGACGACTTCAGAAAAGGGCCGAGGAGGTCTATGCCAATTTGCTGAAAAGGGGTGTTGGGGATGCTATAGGCTGCAGAAAGCCAGCTTGTCTCACAGGAGGAGATTTGCACCGTTGGCAATCACGGCATGTTGCTACGTATTTACGCACTGATGGTAGTAAATTGGGCTAGTAGTACTTCAGCGGAATATTTGCCAGCGTGCGACTGATGCCCAAGTGGCCGGCGGACAGTTCATCATGACAAGCGCTCAAGATTTTGAGCCGTAACTGGGATGGCACAACAAGCAGAAACCTCTCCCTGGTGCTGTCAAAGTTGCGCTTGTAGAGCACTCTGCACGCTGCAGAGTGAAGGACCGCAGACCACGACGAAACAAACGGGGTACACTAGCATTAACACGCTCCAGGTACTCAATGAGTGGCGACAACTGAGAGTCGGTCCGTTGAAGTGGTGCCATACGGGAGATGCTAACGGCACGAAGGATAGGGCAATCTTCGATGATGTCTTGCGTAGCCGCTTTCACGAGTGCTCGAGATAAACAGTCTGCGTCTTGATGCTGCCAGCCCGACTTATAGACGACTGTCATGTCGTACTCCTGTAACCGGAGGCTCCACCTGGCCAACCGCCCAGAAGAATCTTTAATGCTCGCTAGCCAGCATAGGGAATGATGATCACTGAGTATCGGTGGACTTTGCAGGTGACAACGGAGTTCCTTGAAGGCTTCTTCTTGGGCATTCCCCTATAAAAAGGGTGTGACTACTCGAGTCAAGGCTGTCAATGGCTCTGTTAGGCCAGAAAAATCTTTAACAAAGCGGCGGTAATAGGAGTAGAGGCCCAGAAAACGTCGGAGGGCCTTCGTGTTGGTTGGGCATGGGAAAACTGGAGACGGTGGAAGTCTTGTCGGGATCTCGGAGAACACCTTGTGCGCTGACCACATCTCCCAAGAAACGGAGCTCCTCGAAGGCGAAATGACATTTTTCTGGCTTGACAGGTAATTGTGCAGACTGGACAGCTTGGAGGACAATGCGCAATCGCTGCAAGTGTTGTTTGAAACTAGACGAAAAGATGATCACGTCGTCCAGGTACACAAGGCATGACTGCCACTTCAGACCAGCTAAAACACTGTTCATCATGAGTTGAAACGTGACCGGCGCAGAGCAGAGCCCAAACGGGAGCACCTTAAATTCGTACAGACTGCCGGGTGTCACGAAAAGTGTTTTCTTGCGGTCTCGCTAGTCCACCTCGATCCGCCAATATCCGCTTTTAAGATCTAAGGAAGAGAAGAACGTTGCATCTCGGAGTCGGTCAAGCGCATCATCGATCCTGGGTAGTGGGTACACGTCCTTTTTAGTAACCTGAGTAAAGTTTCCTATAATCAACGCAGTCATAACGTGTTGTCTTTCCTTTTCACCAGGACGACCGGCGACGCCCACGGACATTTTGACGGCTGTATAACATCGTCTGCAAGCATTTCATCGACTTGCACTCGAATAGCCTCCTGCTCTTTAGGCGAAACACAGTATGGACACTGACAAACTGCTGGCGTGGCGGAATCAATGACGATGTGATGCTTGGCTACCGGCGTACGTTCGACCTTGGAACTGTTCGCAAACTTTAAAATCAAGTAGCAGGGAGGACACAATGTTCTTTTGATGAGGTGACAAACCCGGGTTGATTTTAACCTTCCGATGGGCGTTGTGTGCTGCGGCATCGTCATGAAGATTCATCTCCACGGGGCACAAATTCGGCAACCCATCGACATCGTAGAGGAAGGCGACAGCCATTCTCTTCGCGAGGTGCTGAAATTCATTGGTGAAATTCGTCAGGAAAACTGTCGCACAGCCGTCATTCATGTCGACAAGAGCGCGCGCAATAGCCACTCCCTTCTCGAGCAACACCGAAGGGTTACAGGCCGCAATACCTTCGTAGTCGTGAACTCAGTCGTTCCTCACTAGCACCAGCGCACTGGACCTTTGTGGAAGCATTACGTCGTCTGCGGCACGGCTTACTTTGTCGAAAATGTAACTCGCGCCTCGTGTAGGTCGATCACAGCACCGTTTTCCTGTAGAAAGTCGAGGCCCAGGATCAAATCTCTCGAACACTCGCGCAAAACGACGATTTCACCGACGTAGATGAAACCGCGGATGCCGATTCGGGCTGTGAACTTTCCGGCCTGGCTAATGAGGTGACCTCCAGCCGTGCGAATCCTAACCACGGCGTCAAAACTTTGCTCAAGTACTGGGCGAGGACATGGCTCATCACCGAATAATCTTCACCAGTATCAAGTAAAGCGACAGCTTCAGTACCGTCAATTGTCACACACAAATCAGAGGTAGCACGTCGGATGCTGTCGCTACCCTGCCCCTGTGAGAAATCAACGTTTCTGCGTATCGACGACGGAGGATCTTCGGTTTTCCCAAGAGCAGGGGCCTTGCCTCCGGAGACCGCTGGAATTAGTTTTCCCGACGTGGACTGGGAGAACGCCGCTCAGGATAGCAGGCGTCTCGGCGAGGGCTTCGGGATCGGTAACACCGACGAGACGACAATCTAGATCCATAACCGCCGTATGTTCCAGGCCTCTGACGAGGCGACAGGTGCGCTTTGATTTCGAATGGTCGTTTGTTGTTCCGTGGGCAAGGATCGTCGGGCGCGAAACCACGCAGGCCCACTCGGCAATATGGGCACGTCCTGTAAAGATGACCCGCGTCACCACAGTGGTAGCAGAGGGGCCGCCGGTCTGGTGCACGCCATACTTCCCACATCTGTGGCCGCTGACAGGCTGGTCGAGCAGGCACCCGGGCAAAACCAGACTGCTGCACTGCTTGCGTCGTTATTTTTACGGTATTCACGTCGTAGCCAGGTGCTGGCGTACGGCAGAGGACAGATGAATAGGTAGGTCTGACCTCATTCTGGCTAAGACCCTCAGGGAGTTGCTGCGCTTCTAGGCGCAACTCGTCCCGGACGACTTCCGACAGCAATGTAATAGAAGGCGCGCTGGAAGGCAGCTGGAGGGTATGTAGTTCCTCCCGGACGATCGACTTGATTAGGTCACGTGAAGTGGTCACATCGCTCCCAAGCGAAACCGAAGAAACAGCGGGGCCAATCTTGCTCTCATGCCGATTGTATTGCCTGGCGCGTTGCAAGAGCGTTGTTTCCATGGTAGTCGCCTTAGTGAGGAATTCGGCAACTGTACGCGGTGGACTGTGCACAAGACCGGCAAAAAGCTCCTGCTTGACCCCACGCATCAAGAGGCATAGTTTCTTTGCCATGGAGGGGTCGGCACGCTTGAAGAGGCGCGTCATGTCCTTCACATACATGCCGACGCTTTCGTTGGTGTGCCAGTTGCGGGAGTGAAGTGCAGCTTCCGCTTTCTCCCGGCGGTCTGTGTTGGTGAATGTAGCTAGGAGATTGAGGTGAAATGTCTCCCAGGTGGACATGTTCTTGTGGTTCTCAAACCATGTCCTAGCGTAGTCTTCAAGCGCAAAAAACACGTTATAGAGCTTACGGTCGTCTCTCCAGCCGTTGTAGCGGCGACCAACTCAAAGGTGTCCAACCAGTCCTCCGCATCTTCGTATACATCGCCGTGAAAAGATGGCGGTGGTCGCGGCGCGTGGTAGAGGGTGGGTGCCGGGGACGCACTCTCTGTGGCCATGTCCGGTGGGACCGTCGGTCGAAGCTGCGTCGTTCTCATTGGGGTGGTAAGAGATCCGAATTCAGGTGACTGGCCGCGGAGGCGGAGGCAAGGGCGCTGAAGAACCGGTGTGAGCTCCGTGTTCTTATCTCGTAGGCGTACGCAGGTCGGGAAGCGTATGCCCCGCACGACTCCTCCAGATGTGCAACAGTTGTAACACAGAAACAACTACTGTGGCCGCTGAGCGAGAGCACTCAGACAGCTGAACCAGCGAACGAGGGCACCACGTTGGGCACCAGGAACGGGGCCCACACTCAGCGTCGTCTACTTCGTCCCATTTCGCTCCTCCTTATAGCTTTAATGCACGCGTCAGTATCATGCACCACAACGCTAGATTGTGTGCCTACATAACACCTTCTGTACTTTGTATGAAGGTCTAATAAGGATCACCCACAGAAATATCCATGACAGCATACAGATTTAAAAGCGATGTCCACTTTATAAATAAAGAAATTCATAACATCGTTTTAACAAGGACCTAAAATTTTTGTTCAGTTGAGCCGTGATTTCCACCTCTGGTGCAATGATTTTATGGACGTGTCTTTGCTAAGATGACCATTTAAACTGCTCCCTTCTTTTCATCGTCCTGCTTCCAGTAGCATTCTCTCTTCCAGCATACGAGGTTATGGTTTGGAACCACGTCATTAAACATAAAAGCAGCATAAAGCAAAATGTTGATGAATAGCGGCCCTGCTAACCGTATACCTCATTTTAACCCATTTACTCAATGCCAGTGTAACAATATTTCAGCGTGATTGATCGGTCAGTGTGCTAGTCTCGCGCTTGGAAATAATGATTTTCGCGCATCGTAAAATACACTTTTTTCTTACCTTACTATGGAACCCGGCATCAAATTCAATATTTTATTCACCACCCTATGTGTATTAACTGTTCTAGGTAAACATACCTCTTTACAACGAAGCCTTATTCCTCAAATGCTTTGAGTGGCAGGGAAATGATGCTACCGTCTTGAGCGTTGTTTGCAGCCAATAAAGTGCATCACAGTGTGCTCTCCCTGTGCACCTGTTTCGTTATGCAATTAATGCAAACCTGTTTTGATTCATGTTTAGCTGACCATCCTCAAACTGCTGGTGACGCACCAAAGTTTCATCGCAAACTTTAAATTTGTAGGAGTCAATTCGCTTTTGCGCACTAGTGTTACTCCTCATCCTGCAAAAAAAAAAATAAAACGTTGGGGCACTGCTGTATAAAATTCGAAACGATGCCGATATGCTGTGACTATTATGGGGCGTCTGAAATAGTGAGGAACAAGGTTATGCGCGTAAAACTAGATATTCAAGCTTATCCTCTGCTAAGGATGGCTACAAGTGTAGTGGCGTTTGTTCTCTAAGCGAGCTTCTAGCTCTTCGTGGGTATCTGGCTGAAGGCGATCACAACTCTTCCTTGCTGCTGTTTCAAAGCGGGCTATATCTGCGGATTGAACAACTCAAATATTCCCCTGCGCTGAAGCGTATGCGCACTGGGACAGGCACTCACCTCACAAGGCGAAACTGAGGAACCAAGCGTCGGCGAAGCAATTTTAAACGCCCTCCCCCTCCCCCCCCGCTCCCGCCTGCTAAGCATGCTGTATCATAGGAAAGGACGGCGTGTTCACCGTCGGAACGATCACTCGATGGGCTCATGTAGGAGTGCGGACGATGGACAGTGATAAACAGTGGTGTGGGCTCAGCCCGCTTTAACCGCAAAAGGTAACAGACTCAAGTTAACGACCTTTGGAGTTTCAGTGCGAAAAATAGAGCTACGATCTGAAATACCCCGTTTCACATTCTGTTGACCCATAATGTCAAGACGCACAGTACCGGATATACCGCACAACGATACGTAACGTTTCTAGGAGATTTTCTTCATCGCTCTGAGTATGTAATTAATGGTCGCTGACCCGAATGACAAAATCTTTATCTGTTATGAGGGAAGTATCCCCGACACTCAGTCAAAAATCGATTAAAGATGATTTTCACTCGGGAGGTAAAATGCTCAATTATGTGCCCTAAGATGTTCGCATAACCCTGAAAGATAAAAAAAACTACTCATTCAAGGAGTATATCTTATCTCTTTTGAACCGTCTACCCTAGACTCGCACCAGATGTTTCTTTGAGGAAGGGGGGCTTGGGGAAAAGGTCAAGTGTGAAGAGAGGTTTGTTTTGGTGGGTTGAAGAAGTCTAAGCAAAGCCTCCAGTCCATTCTTTTTCTGAACAAGAAGCCTCATCTATTTTACGCTCTCACATTTAAACAATCATTTCGAGCATACGACTAAGGATTCATTTATACGCCTAAATCGCTTAGGGAATATAATGGTTCTCTACTGTTCTGAGGTAGTGATAAATGTCTGCTAGCACATAAGTGTCACACCTAAAAGCTCCAGAAATGAATAACCGTCTGTTAATTATACCCAGACATTGACTCTTAAGCCGCCCTTCATAGCGTAGCAAACACCACCTTGTGCCAGGAAAAACAATTCACTGTAAAATTACTGGAAGCACCTCATAGTGCAATTTATATTCCTTTAGGGATATCCTCGATGTGATAATAGACGTTCTGGTGTTATACCTCTCGCAACGCAGGTTAAAGCATTGAACAAAGCAAAAATTGAATACGCTGTTTGTTGAAGACTAAGAATAATATTATGCGGTCGCTTCGTTAAAGTGTCTTCCTAAGGCGCGTAATTTGTAAGAAAGAACAGAATAGGCAGAGGTCACCTTTGCTTCTCTATACATCGCACCCTTGTGATCAGCACAGGTATGCTCAGAGGTGGCAAAACCTTAAAGTGAGTCTGTACAAGGCCTCATTTTCTTTACCTCTGACGTTTTCACTTCAAACTGCTTCACTGTCTTGAGTATCCACACATCGACGTCAAGACAAGAAAAGCGGCCAACTAAGACCTGCGCTCGACTATTAGTTAAACTGCCTGTTCATATTTTTAAGTGTCTGCATATATAAACTGCCGGTATGTATTATAAATGTACGATCCGTTTTATTGCGCGTGTGTTGTTTTCATAAATTTGGTAATTTATATACACAGGTACAAGCAGGAGTCTCATGAAAGGTTCAGTGTTAGCTTTTGACTGGTAAACGTATCAACTATTCTCAACACAAGTCGTCGATCTAGTGTTGTCCGCGCGGACCACGTTGTTTTTCGGCGGGAAGGCGTGGAGGTAGCAACACATCAGGTGCACGTATAGATAGAATGGTTCGAAAGAGCCCGTGTCGCTTTCATTTTGCCCATGTTCTCAAAAAACGATAGCGTTCATCTGGAGAACTATATCTAAACACTGTTTTCAACCTGACGAATATAAATGCACACATTCGCTTGAACTCGCACCCGCCTTATAATCTCCCGCGTTTCTTCTAAGTTTTTTAAAATATTATCCCAGAGCCGACTTTCAAGTACGCCGGTTCACTTGAATCAAGTGCCATAGAGAAATTCTTGCGTGAAAAGACTCATAAACAACCATTCCATTCTTAAAGACCAAATGACTGTTTTCTAAAATAAAATAATTTATTTGATTGCTTTAGTGGGGTTTGACATCCGAAAGCGACACAGGCATGAGAACCGCAAACAAAACCGTTATGCGTAAAATTCGTTGCACTGTGTTATACGACCTTAGTGGTCCTCGGAGAACTAGAATTGCTTTGGGTTTCCGTCTAGAGGTTGTCGAGGAAGCCGAAACCGATGGGCTTGTTCTGTATTATTTAGGCATACAATCAGAAGCATGTTATTCGTATGCTTTGAGACTTAGTTTGGCTTAGCAATAAGTTCATCATCATTATCATCATCGTCGTCATCATCAGCCTGACTATACCCACTGCAGGGCGAAGGCTTCTCCCATATTTCTCCACTTAACCCGGTTCTGTGCTAGCTGCATCCACTTGACCCCTGTGAACTTCTTAACCTCATTCGCCCACCTAGCATTCTGCCGCCCCCTGCTACGCTTTCCTTCCCTTGGAATCCAGTTTGTCACCCTAAGCGTCCCTCAACGTCTTAGCCAGAATGAGGTCAGGCTTACCTATGCATCTGTCCTCTGCCGGGCTACGACACGAATACTGTCAATACAACGACTCAAGTAGTGCAGCAGTCTGGTTTTGCCCGGCTCCTTGCTCGACCAGCCTGTCAGCGGCCACGGAAATGTGAAGTATTGCGTTCCTACGTAACACATTCTGTATTCTGTATGAAGGTCTAATAAGGATCACCCACAGAAATATCCATGGGAGCTAGAGATTTAAAAGCGATGTCCACTTTATAAATTTAGAAATGCCTAACATCGTTTTGACAAGGACATAAAATGTTTATTTAGTTGAGCCGTGATTTCTACCTCTGGTACAATTATTTTTTGACGTGGCTTTGCTAAAATTATCATTTAAATTGCTCCCTTCTTTTCATCGTCCTGCTTCCAGTGGCATTCCCTCTTCTAGCATACGAGGTTATGGTTTGGAACCAAGTCATTAAACATAAAAGAGGCATAAAGAAAAATGTTGATCAATAGCGGCCCTGCTAACCGTATACCTCATTTTTAACCCGTTTACTCAATGACAGTGTAACAATATTTCAGCGCGATTGATCTGCCAGTGTGCTAGTCTCGCGCTTGGAAATAATAATTTTCACGCATCATAAAATACACTTTTTTCTTACCTTACTATGTAACCATGCATCAACTTCAACATTTTAATCACCTCCACATGTATATTACTTGTTCTAGGTAAACACACCTCTTAACAACGAAGCGTTATTCCTCAAATGCTTTGAGTGGCAGGGAAGTGATGCTACCGTCCTTAGCGTTGCTTGTAGCCAATAAAGTACATCGCTATGTACTCTCCCTGTGCACCTGTTTCGTTATGCAATTATTGGAAACCAGTTTTGATTCATGTTTAGCTGACCATCCTCAATTGCTGGTGACGCACCAAAGGTCATCGCAAACTTTAAATTTGTAGGAGTCAATTAGTTTTTGCGCACTAGTGTTACTTCTCATCTTGCAACAAAAAATAAAACGTTGGGGCAGATTGTTACTACCCCCGCCCCCCCCCCCCCCCCCGCTCCCGCACTCTAAGCACGCGGTATCACAGGGAAGGACGGCGTGTTCACCATCGGAACGATCATTCGGTGGGCTCAGGTAGGAGTGCGGACGATGGACAGTGATAAACACTGGCGGGGGCTGAGCCCGCTTTAGCCGCAAAAGATAACAGACTGAAGTTAACGACCTTTGCAGTTTCTGTGCGAAAAATAGAGCTATGCTGTGAAATTCCTCATTTCCCGTTCTGCTGACCCATAATGTCAAGAAGCACAGTACCGGATATACCACACACTGATACGTAACTTTTTATGAGCTTTTCTACATCGCTCTGAGTCTGTAATGGTCGCTGATCCGAATGACAAAATCTCCATCTGTTGTGAGGGAAGTATCCTAGACACTCAGTCAAAAATCGATTAAATATAATTTTCACTCGGGAGGTAAAATGCTCAATTATGTGATCTAAGATTTTCGCTCAACTTAAATTGTGCACATTACAGCAACCCTGAAAGACAAGAAAACTACTTCTTCAAGGAATATATCTTATCTCTCTTGAACCGTCTACCCTAGTCTCGCACCAGATTTTTCTTTGAGGAAGGGGGCCTTGGGGAAAAGGTCAAGTGTGAAGAGAGGTTTGTTTTGGTGGGTTGAAGAAGTCTAAGCAAAGCCTCCAGTCCATTCTTTTTCTGAACAAGAAGCCTCATCTATTTTACGCTCTCACATTTAAACAATCATTTCGAGCATACGACTAAGGATTCATTTATACGCCTAAATCGCTCAGGGAATATAATGGTTTTGTACTGTTCTGAGGTAGTGATAAATGTCTGCTAGCACATGAGTGTCACACCTAATAGCTCCGGAAATGGATAACCGTCTCTTAATTATACGGAGCCATTGACACTTAAGCTGCCCTTCATAGCGGAGCAAACACTACCTTGTGGCAGGAAAAACGATTCACTGTAAAATTACTGGAAGCACCTCATAGTGCAATTTATATTCCTTTAGCGATATCCTCGATGTGATAATAGATGTTCTGGTAAGGTTACAGCATAGAACAAAGCAAAAATTAAATACGCTGTTTGTTGAAGACTAAGAATAAGATTATGCGGTCGCTTCGTTAAGGTGTCTTCCTAAGGCGCGTATTTTGTAAGAAAGAACAGAATAGGCAGAGGTCACCTTTGCTTCTCTTTACATCGCACCCTTGTGATCAGCACAGGTATGCTCTGAGGTGGCAAAAGCTTAAAGTGAGTTTGTACAAGCCTCATTTTCTTTACCTCTGACGTTTTGTCTTCAAGCTGCTTTACTGTCTTGAGTATCCACACATCGACGTCAAGATAAGAAAAGCGGCCAACGAAGACCTGCGCTCGACTATTACTTAAACTGCCTGTTCATATTTTAAAGTGTCTGCATATATAAACTGCCGGTGTGTATTATAAATGTATTTTCCGTTTTATTGCCCGTGTGTTGTTTTCAAAAAATTGGCAATTTATATACCCAGTTACAAGCAGGACTCTCATGAAAGGTTCAGTGTTAGCTTTTGACTGGTAAACGTATCAACTATTCTCAACACAAGACGTCGATCTAGTGTTGTCCGCGCTGATCACGTTGTTTTTAGGAGGGAAGGCGTGGAGGTAGCAACGCATCAGGTGCACGTATAGATATAATGGTTCGAAAGAGCCGGTGTCGCTTTCATTTTGCCCATGTTCTTAAAAAGCGATAGCGTTCATCTGGAGCACTATACCTAAACACTGTTTTCATCCTGGCGAATATAAATGCACACATTCGCTTGAACTCGCGCGCGCCTTATAATCCCCCGCGTGGCTTCTAAGTTCTATAAAATATTATCCCAGCGCCGACTGTCAAGTACGCCGGTTCACTTGAATCAAGTGTCATAGAGAAATTCTTGCGTGAAAAGACTCATAAACAATCGTTCCTTTCTTAAAAACAAAATGACTCTTTTCTTAAAATAAAAATAATTTATTCGATTGCATTGTGGGGTTTCGCATCCAAAAGCGACACAGGAATGAGAACCGCAAACAATACCGTTATGCGTAAAATTCGTTGCACTGTGTTGTACGACCTTAGTGGTCCTCGGAGAACTAGAATTGCTTTGGGTTTCCGTCTAGAGGTTTTCGAGGAAGCCGAAACCGATGGGCTTGTTCTGTATTATTTAGGCATACAATCAGAAGCATGTTATTCGTATGCTTTGAGACTTAGTTTGGCTTAGCAATAAGTTCATCATCATTATCATCATCGTCACCATCATCAGCCTTACTATACCCACTGCAGAGCGAAGGCCTCTCCCATATTTCTCCACTTAACCCGGTTCTGTGCTGGCTGCATCCACTTGACCCCTGCGAACTTCTTAACCTCATCCGCCCACCTAGCATTCTGCCACCCCCTGCTACGCTTTCCTTCCATTGAAATCCACTTTGTTACCTTAAGCGACCATCGGTTATCCTCTCTTCGCACTGCATGTCTCGCCCATGCCCATGTCTTTTTTCTTAATTTCCACTAGAATGTCGGCAACTTGAGTTATTTCTCTGACCCACTCTGCACGCTTCCTATCTCTTAATGTTACCCCTACCATTTGTCGTTCCATAGCCCTCTGGGTTGTCCTCAACTTAAGTAGAACTCTCTTGGTTTGTCTCCACGTTTCAGCCCCATAGGTGAGTACAGGTAAGATGCAACTGTTGTACACTTTTCTCTTCAGCGATACTGATAGGCTGCTAGTCATAATCTGCGAGTGCTTGCCAAATGCGCTCCATCTCAATCTTACTCTTCTTGTTATTTTCTTTTCATGGTCCGGATAGTACCCACATTAAGTTCTCCTGCATTAAAAAGCGACATGTCGAATGTTTGCCTCCACCGTGTGCGCCACGAAAGCGAGCATTCTGCAGCTGATTTCTGAGCTATCTTTCGTAGCTCTTTCGATCCAAAACTTGCAGAGGAAAACTGAAACACGCATACGTTGATGCGAGAGCAGATCTTGAGACATTACAAGAGCAGACAAAACATTTGAACACAGTGATACCTCTTGAGGTACTATTACGTGAGTGGGTTAGTCAAAGCTTATTATTTTCGGGTTAGTCAAAGCTTATTATTTTCGGCTAGTAAAGCCTTTCTACCAACGTATGTTCCGTCTAATAACCGCCAGCGAGTCGGAAAAAACTACAGAAACTTTTCTGATGTTACGACAGAATTTCCGTGCGGTTTTTGACGGGAAACCTGTTGTGACTGCAGAACATTCTGTAGTAACATCAGGAGTGTCTGTAGTTACATCAGAAAAGCACTACAGAACTACAGACAACAAAAATATACCACAGAAAAACTACAGAACTACAAAAAAGTACTACAGAACTACCAGAAAAATCTGATGGTTACAACAGAACTACAGAATATTTTGCCGTATTTTTGACACAGTTCTGTAGTTTTTTTCGACTGGGATCTAACTTTGTTGTACATGATACTGACACGTGCATTAGAGCTATAAGGAGGAGCGAAATGGGACGAAGTCGACGACGTTGAAGTGTGGGCCCCGTTCCTGGTGCCCAACGTGGTGCCCTCGTTCGCTGGGTTAGCTGTCTCAGTGCTCTCGCTCAGCGGCCACAGTAGTTGTTTCTTGTTGCAACTGTTGCAAATCTGGAGGAGTCGTGCGGGGCATACGCTTCCCGACCTGCTTACGCCTACGAGATAAGAACACGGAGCTCACACCGGTTCTTCAGCGCCCTAGCCTCCGCCTCCGCGGCCAGTCACCTGAATTCGAGCCTCTTGCCACACCTAAGAGAACGACGCAGCCTCGACCGACGGTTCCAGCGGAAATGGCCACAGATAGTAGGTCCCCGGCGCCCATCCTTTACCACGTGCCGCGAACACCGCCATCTTTTCACGGCGATGTATACGAAGATGCGGAGGACTTGTTGGACACCTTTGAGCGGGTCGCCCGCCACAACGGCTGGAGAGAAGACCGTAAGCTCTATAACGTGGTTTTTGCGCTTGAAGACTCCGCTAGGACATGGTTCGAGAACCACGAGAACATGTCCACATGGGAGACATTTCGCCTCAATCTCCTAGCTACATTCCCCAACACAGACCGCCGGGAGAAAGCGGAAGCTGCACTTCAATCCCGCAACCAGCACACCAAAGAAAGCGTCCGCATGTATGTGAAGGACATGACGCGCCTCTTCAAGCGTGCCGACCCCTCGATGGCGAAGAAACTATGCCACCTGATGCATGGGGCAAGCAGGAGCTTTTTGCCGGTTTTGTGCGCAGTCCACCGCACAGAGTTGCCTAATTCCTCACTGAGGCGACCACCATGAAAACAACGCTTTTGCAACGAGCCAGACAATACAATCGGCATGAGAGCAAGACTGGCCCCGCTGTTTCTTCGGTGTCGCTTGGGAGCTATGTGGCCGCTTTACGTGACCTAATCAAGTCGATCGTCAGGGAGGAACTACATGCCCTCCAGCTGCCTTCCAGCGCGCCTTCTATTACATCGCTGTCGGAAGTCGTCCGGGACGAGGTGCGCCTAGCAGCACAGCAACAACTCCCTGAGGGTCTTAGCCAGAATGAGGTAAGGCTTACCTATGCATCTGTCCTCTGCCGGGCTACGACATGAATACTGTCAATACAACGACTCAAGTAGTGCAGCAGTCTGGTTTTGCCCGGGTGCTTGTTCAGCCAGCCTGTCAGCGGCCACGGAAATGTGAAGTATTGCGTTCCTACGTAACGCCCTCTGTATTCTGTATGAAGGTCAAATAAGGATCACGCACAGAAATATCCAAGAGAGCTTGAGATTTAAAAGCGATGTCCACTTTATAAATTAAGAAATTCATAACATCGTTTTGACAAGGACTGAAAATGTTTGTGTAGTTGAGCCGTGATTTCTACCTCTGGTAGAATTAATTTATTGACGTGTCTTTGCTAAGATGATCATTTAAATTCCTCCCTTCTTTTCATCGTCCTGCTTCTAGTGGCATTCCCTCTTCTAGCATACGAGGTTATGGTTTAGAACCACGTTATTAAACATAAAAGGAGCATAAAGGAAAATGTTGATCACTGGCGGCCCTGCTAACCATATACCTCATTCTTAACCCGTTTACTCAATTACAGTGTAACAATATTTCAGCGTGATTGATCTGCCAGTGTGCTAGTCTCGCGCTTTGAAATAATGATTTTCGCGCATCGTAAAATACACTTTTTTCTAACCTTACTATGTAACCATGCATCAACTTCAATATTTTAATCACCTCCCTATGTATATTACTTGTCCTAGGTAAACATAACTCTTAAAACGAAGCCTTATTCCTCAAATGCTTTGAGTGGCAGGGAGGTAATGCTACCGTCCTTAGCGTTGCTTGTAGCCAATAAAGTACATCGCAATGTGCTCTCCCTGTGCACCTGTTTCGTTATGCAATTATTGGAAACCAGTTTTGATTCATGTTTAGCTGACCATCCTCAAACTACTGGTGACGCACCAAAGTTTCATCGCAAACTTTAAATTTGTAGGAGTAAATTCGCTTTTGCGCACTAGTATTACTTCTCATCCTGCAAAAAAACATTTGGAGGAGCTTTGGGACGTTAAACCCCACAAACCAACCAAAACATTTGGAGGACGCTTAAGCTTCGCCTTCAAGTGTGGAACGCGATAGCGTTGTTGAACCTCGTCGAGAAAACTTATTAAACGCAAGGGTATTGGGGCATCCTCGCACCGTCACCCGTGAGGCCCGAAGGGGAGAAGCGGGTGAGCGAAGACAGTGATCTAAAGGAAGGAAAGACGCTTGATTCTACAACCCGTGATTGTGCACGGCGAAACGTCAGGGGCGAGTGGCGCGCCACGTGTCGGGGCAGCGCCGCCAATTGCGAGGAGGGGTTCTTCTGTGTTTGCCGCAAGATGGCTCTGCATGTGTGCAGAGCGCAGAAGAAATGTAGCGGAAACCTACTTCGCTACTCGTGTAGCTGCGACTTCTGCAAGTAACATGCTCATAATTACCGATATACACCGCAGTATAACGTTCTTCGGCACGTTTCTAAGGCAACACCGCATTCACTAGAAGAGCTTTTGTACCGCGTTCAAGCATCGAACTCGTGGCTGAGTGGTAGCGTCTCCGTTTCACACTCCCGAGACCCTGGTTCGATTCTCACCCAGCCCATCTTGGAAGTTGCTTTTTATTTATGAATTGCATGTTTATTTATGAAGTGCATCCCGGAATTTATCGCTCACAGCCAACGCCGCCGACGACACCAGCTTTTCTGCGACACGAGCTCCTTAACGCTACCGCTTTAAAATAAAACGCTGGGGCACATTGCTAGCCCCCCGCTCCCGCCTTCTAAGCACACGGTATCACAGGGAAGGACGGCGTGTTCACCATCGGAACGATCATTCGGTGGGCTCAGGTAGGAGTGCGGACGATGGACAGTGATAAACAGTGGCCTGTGCTGAGCCCGCTTTAGCCGCAAAAGATAACAGACTGAAGTTAACGACCTTTGGAGTTTGTATGCGAAAAATAGAGCTACACTGTGAAATACCTCATTTCACGTTCTGCTGACCCATAATGTCAAGAAGCACAGTACCGGATATACCGCACAATAATACGAAACTTTTCTAGGAGCTTTTCTACATCCGTCTTAGTCTGTAATGGTCGCTGATCCGAATGACAAAATCTCCATCTGTTGTGAGGGAAGTATCCTAGACACTCAGTCAAAAATCGATTAAATATAATTTTCACTCGGGAGGTAAAATGCTCAATTACGTGCTCTAAGATTTTCGCTCAACAAAAATTGTGCACATTACAGCAGCCCTGAAGGATACGGAAACTACTTCTTCAAGGAATATATCGTATCTCTCTTGAACCGTCTACCCTAGTCTCGCACCAGATTTTTCTTTGAGGAAGGGGGGCTTGGGGAAAAGGTCAAGTGTGAAGAGAGGTTTGTTTTGGTGGGCTGAAGAAGTCTAAGCAAAGCCTCCAGTCCATTCTTTTTCTGAACAAGAAGCCTCATCTATTTTACGCTCTCACATTTAAACAATAATTTCGAGCATACGACTAAGGATTCATTTTGCACGTCTAAATCGCTTAGGGAATATAATGGTTCTCTAGTGTTCTAAGGTAGTGATAAATGTCTGCTAGCACATGAGTGTCAGACCTAATAGCTCTAGAAATGGATAACCGTCTCTTAAATATACGGAGACATTGACACTTAAGCCGCCCTTCATAGCGTAGCAAACACCACCTTGTGCCAGGAAAAACAATTCACTGTAAAATTACTAGAAGCACCTCGTAGTGCAATTTATATTCATTTAGGGATATCCTCGATGTGATAATAGACGTTATGGTGTTATATCTTTCGCAACGCAGGTTAAAGCATTGAACAAAGCAAAAATTGAATACGCTGTTTGTTGAAGACTAAGAATAATATTATGCGGTCGCTTCGTTAAAGTGTCTTCCTAAGGCGCGTATTTTGTAATAAAGAACAGAATAGGCAGAGGTCACCTTTGCTTCTCTATACATCGCACCCTTGTGATCAGCACAGGTATGCTCTAAGGTGGCAAAAGCTTAAAGTGATTCTGTACAAGGCCTCATTCTCTTTACCTCTGACGTTTTGACTTCAAACTGCTTTACTGTCTTGAGTATCCACTCGTCGACGTCAAGACAAAAAAAGCGGCCAACGAAGACCTGCGCTCGACTGTTAGTTAAACTGCCTGTTCATATCGTCAAGACTGAAGTCACAGGGAGCTGTGAAGGTACACGTAACCGAGGACCAGAGAATAAGGTCGGCTTGTGGTTCCGATCACAGAATCCAGCACCGGCGCGCCGCTCGTGCCAACAACCGCTCCGTCGTCGTTAGCGCCAAACACGGCTGTCGTGCGGGGCTAGGCACGCCGCATTATCCCCCCCCCCCCCCCCCCCGTGAAAGAAAACATCGTCCCGATGACAAGGTGAGAGGAGAAAAAAAAATTAGGCGTGAGGTGAACTGTACAATAACGCAAGGTTTCACTTACAGGAAGCGCTCAGTTACGCGAAAAGTACGGCTTTAAGCGCGCCATATGCACAATTTCAGGCCGCTGGCGTCGAACACTGACGGTCACAGTTCCATCTGGAATGACTTCGTAATTAACGCTGTTTAAGCGGCGCAGGACTTTATAGGGTCCGAAATAGCGGTGGAGTAGTTTCTCGCTCAAGCCTTTGTGGCTCACGGGGTCCACACCCACAATTGGTGTCCTGGTTCGTAGTGGACTTCCCTGTGCCGGAGGTTATAGTGTCGAGCGTCGGTGGCATGCTGCTCCTTGATGTGCAAGCAGGCCAGCTGACGGGCTTGCTCGGCCTGTTCTGCGAAATGGGCGGCATCGGGTTCGACCGCTTCTTCCCCGCACGGGAGCACGCATCCAACATCGTGCGGGCCTCTCTGCCTTATACGAGATGGAACGGCGTAAACTTTGTGGTTTCCTGAGGCGCCGTATTGTAGGCGAAGGTGACATACGGCAGGATCTCGTCCCATATTTTATGTTCGATGTCGATGTACATTGAGATCATGTCCGCGAAAGTTTTGTTCAGTCATTCCGTTAATCCATTTGTCTGAGGGTGATGCGCTGTTGTTGTGCGATGCTCGGTATGGCTGAGAGTTAAGGTGCCCCGCAGTAGCCGAGCTGTAAACGCCTTTCCTCGGTCAGTAATGGTGGTCGACGGTGCACCGTGTCTGAGCACAATGTCGTTCATAAATAATCGAGCAACTTCGCCGGCAGTACCTCGGGCAAGGACCTTCGTTTTAGCGTAGCGTGTTAAGTAGTCTGTGGCGACTACGATCCACTTGTGTTCGTTCGAGGATAAAGGAAATGGGCCTACAAGGTCCACGCCCATTTGCTCGAAGGGTGTGAGGGGTGGTTCAATAGATTGTAATATACCGGATGGCTTGAGCGTGGGCTTTTTTCGCCGCTGGCATTGTCGTCAAGTCTGTACGTAATGTCTAACGTCAGGAGAAAGATGTGGCCAGTAATAGTTCTGCCGGACTCGGTTTAGGGTGCGTGTAAAGCCAAGATGTCCTGAAGTTCGTTCGTCGTGGCTGGCCAGGAGGATTTCGTGCCTTAGATCAGCCGGTATGACTAGCAGGTATGTTTTTGCACTTGACGTAGAATTCTTATAAAGCACCCCATTGCGGAGGCAATACGACGACAACCCCCGAGCAAGATACCGGGGTATTGTAGGATGCCCACCTTCAAGATGGTCAATAATCAGTCGCAGCTCGTCGTCGGCACGCTGTTTGGAGGCGAGATCGGACGTAGTGACTGCTCCGAGGAAGCTATCGTCGTCTGTGGCATCTGACGAAGGAGGGGCAAAGGGCGCGCGGGACAGGCTATCAGCATCGACGTGCTTCCGGCCAGACTTATAAATAACATCGAAATCGAACTCCTGCAGGCGCAATGCCCAACGTGCTAAGCGGCCACAAGGATCCTTTAAGTTTTTCAGCCAACACAACGAGTGATGGTCAGTGATGACACGAAACGGTCGGCCATAAAGGTACGGGCGGAACTTGGCAGCGCCCCATACTACCGCCAAACATTCTTTTTCTATGGTGGAATAGTTACACGCAGCACGGGAAAGTGCACGGCTGGCGTAGGCAATTAATTTCTCGACCCCGTCTTGGTGCTGAACTAGAACGGCACCAAGGCCGACGTTGCTCGCATCTGTGTGTAACTCTGTGTCGGCATCATCGTTGAAATGCGCCAGGATCGGGGGTGACTGGTGCCGGCGTCGTAACTCGTCGAAAGCCATCTGCTGCTCGGCGCCCCAGGAAAATGATTCGTCATCACGAGTCAGGAGAGTCAGAGGGCTGGCCATCTGTGCAAAGGTTTTGATAAATTGACGATAATAGGAGCACAGCCCAAAAAACCGTCGGACTGCTTTTTTTGTGGGCGGGGACGGGAAAGGTAGCAACGGCAGCAAGTTTCTCGGGGTCACCTCGGATGCCATCAGCACTCACGATGTGCCCAAGAAACTTCAATTCGGTGAACCCGAAGTGGAACTTTTGAGGCTTGAGAGAAAGGGTGGCAGATCGGACGGCTTCGAGAACAGTTCTCAGGAGGCGCAGGTGTTCTGTGAATGTCGGTGAAAAAATTATCACGTCGTCGAGATAAACAAGGCATGTCTGCCACTTAAGACTGCGAGCACAGTGCCCATCATCCGCTGGAAGGTGGCAGGAGCACAGGAGAGCCCGAATGGGAGGATGCGGAATTCAGAGAGCCCATCTGGTGTTACGAAGGCAGTTTTTTCACGGTCCCTCTCATCAACTTCAATTTGCCAATAACCACTCCTGAGGTCAATGGAGGAGAAGTACTTGGCTCGGCGAAGCCGGTCGAGAGAGTCGTCAATCCGTGGCCGCGGATAGACGTCCTTCTTTGTCATACTGTTAAGTTTCCGATAGTCAACGGAGAAACGAAGTGTTTCGTCTTTCTTTTTAACGAGGACTACAGGCGACGACCATGGGCTTCTTGAAGGTTGAATGACGCCATCGGCGAGCATCTCCTTGACTTGCTGTTGGATAGCGTCTCTCTTCCGAGGAGACACACGATAGGGCTGCTGATGGATGGGTCGAGTGCCTTCATGCATGATAATCCGGTGTTTAATGACCGACGTTTGCAGCACTTTAGATGAAGACGTGAAGCACACACGAAACTCCACCAACAGATCTTGGAGTTGCCTCTTTTCAACGGAGGAAAGGCTAGAATTGATGTCGACAGCGTGTACGGCATCATCCGGTTCAGTGCTAGGCGTAGCTTCCTCTGAAGCAAAACATTCGGCGACTTCGTGCAGATGGTCGACGTAAGCAGTGACAGTGCCATGGAACAGATGTCGATGTTCATTGGAGAAATTGGTGAAAAGCACCTCCGTCTCTCTTCCACGCAGGAAACAAAGACCTATTGCCACAGAAACTACCAAGGCGAGTGAGAGGGAGACATTAGGCTCAACAACCCGGAGGCCGCGATGTGGCTCGTCACAAGTAACACTGGCGAGGATGCTGGCACGTGGTGGCACTGTGAGGCTATCATCGGCGACTGGCAGCGTGGAGTGGGACCCGCGGTACTCATGCTTTTCAGTGGCCAGTTTGGCGGAAAACGTCACCAAGCGGTTCGGTAGATCTATAGTGGCACCGTGCTCACGAAGGAAGTGTATATTTTAAAGTGTCTGCATATATAAACTGCCAGTATGTATTATAAATGTGTGGTCCGTTTTATTGCCCGTGTGTTGTTTTCAAAAAATTGGTAATTTATATACACTGTTACAAGCAGGAGTCTCATGAAAGGTTCAGTGTTAGCTTTTGACTGGTAAATGTATCAACTATCTCAACACAAGACGTCGACCTAGTGTTGTCCGCGCGGATCACGTTGTTTTTAGGCGGGAAGGCGTGGAGGTAGCAACACATCAGGTGCACGTATAGATATAATGGTTCGAAAGAGCCCGTGTCGCTTTCATTTTGCCCATGTTCTCAAAAAGCGATAGCGTTCATCTGGAGCACTATACCTAAACACTGTTTTCAACCTGGCGAATATAAATGCACACATTCGCTTGAACTCGCTTCCGCCTTATAATCCCCCGCGTGGTTTCTAAGTTCTATAAAATATTATCCCAGCGCCGACTGTCAAGCACGCCGATTCACTTGAATCAAGTGCCATAGAGAAATTCTTGCGTGAAAAGACTCATAAACAATCGTTCCTTTCTTAAAGACAAAATGACTGTTTTCCTAAAATAAAAATAATTTATTCGATTGCTTTGTGGGGTTTCGCATCCAAAAGCGACACAGGAATGAGAACCGCAAACAATACCGTTATGCGTAAAATTCGTTGCGCTGTGTTATACGACCTTAGTGGTCCTCGGAGAACTAGAATTGCTTTGGGTTTCCGTCTAGAGGTTTTCGAGGAATCCGAAACCGATGGGCTTGTTCTGTATTATTTAAGCATACAATCAGAAGCATGTTATTCGTATGTTTTGAGACTTAGTTTGGCTTAGCAATAAGTTCATTATCATCATCGTCATCATCATGACCCTGACTATACCCACTGCAGCGAAGGCCTCTCCCATATTTCTCCACTTAACCCGGTTCTGTGCTAGCTGCATCCACATGACCCCTGCGAACTTCTTAACCTCATCCGCCCACCTAGCATTCTGCCACCCCCTGCTACGCTTTCCTTCCCTTGGAATCCAATTTGTTACCCTAAGCGACCATCGGTTATCCTCTTTTCGCACTACATGTTTCGTCCATGCCCATGTCTTTTTTCTTAATTTCCACTTGAATGTCGGCAACTTGAGCTATTTCTCTGACCCACTCTGCACGCTTCCTATCTCTTAATGTTACCCCTACCATTTTTCGTTCCATAGTCCTCTGGGTTGTCCTCAACTTAAGTATAACTCTCTTGGTTTGCCTCCACGTTTCAGGCCCATAGGTGAGTACAGGTAAGATGCAACTGTTGTATACGTTCCTCTTGAGCGATACTGGTAGGCTGCTAGTCATAATCTGCGAGTGCTTGCCAAATGCGCTCTATCCCAATCTTACCCTTCTTGTTATTTCCTTTTCATGGTCCGTATAGTACCCACAATAAGTTCACCTGCATTAAAAAGCGACATGTCGAATGTTTCCCTCCACCGTGTGCGCCACGAAAGCGAGCATTCTGCTGCTGATTTCTGAGCTATCCCTCGTAGCTCTTTCGATCCAAAACCTACACAGGAAAACTGAAACAAGCATACGTTGATGCGAGAGCAGATCTTGGGACATTACAAGAGCAGACAAAACATTTGAACACAGTGATACTTCTTGTGATACAGTGATACTTCTAACCCACTTCGTGAGTGGGTTAGTCAAAGGTTATTATTTTCGGCTAGTAAAGCCTTTCTACCAACGTATGTTCAGTCCGACCACTGCCAGCGAGTCGGAGAAAAATACAGAAACTTTTCTGATGTTACGACAGAATTTCTGTGCTGTTTTTGAGGGAAACCTGTTGTGACAACAGAACGTTCTGTAGTAACATCAGAAATGTCTGTAGTTACATCAGAAAAGTACTACAGAACTACAGAAAGATCTGATGGTTACGACAGAACTACAGGATATTTTGTCGTATTTTTGACACAGTTCTGTAGTTTTTTTCGCCTGGGTAGCGCACGAAAGCACGCGCCGATTCAGTCCCATGATCGGAAAACACAACGCGATTCGAACGAGGTTCACTGCCCGCATCGAAGAGGAACCCTTCGGCTGCCGCCATCTCGCCTTGTATATTTTATATTATTCACACATGTATAAAACGGCAATACATGGAGTAGCCTTGTCAACGCCCCTTTATTATTCCGGTACTGTTACCAGCATACGGACCTTAATGTAGCTAAACACGGATTTTAGGCATCTTCCAATATTTTCCGTAAGATTAGAATTACCATAATGACGAATTGAATTCTTAAATATGAAATAATTGCTGAAAAACAGAATCAGAAGACGACGAGATGTTGTGAGTGCGGAAATTACAAAAATGGGAACCCAACACCGTTCATGAACAAAGAAATAGACTTGCTGGCTGTTGTTATGCCTGCCTGACAGACAAATAATTGGCATTGCGCTACTCGTAGCGGCATCAGGTGCCTCAGGCGCGGTCAACGCAAAGCTTGGCTAGGTCTGAACACTCCTCTCCCGTTTATGCGCGGGAGAGTACATATACGATTTCCCCTTTTTAGCACTCAAGTGCCTCCCTAAATGACTTCACTCCAGTATTATACGGTCCATCTCTGTACCAACAGGGAGATCATTTAGAGGAGCCTTAAAATTTGAAAGTAACCAATGGCACGCTGGAATCAAACTCAGGAGCGCAGCATGCATTCCTGATATTACAACAATCTCTTTCCTAGAAGAGATGGCTGAGAGATCCTATGTCCGAAACAGTAAAATATTGGAAGCGCATATTTAGCGCCCCATCCACCTTCCATTCTCGTGGAACACATATAAGCACAACTGAATGCCTTAAATGCATACTACGCTCTGTCCCATATATTTAACCGCTGATTGGACCTCTACATTGCTATTTAGAACGTTCATACACATCTTCCTGAGTAAATGGATGCTCATCAGCATAAACAAATCGTAAAAATATATTAGTCTATACAATATCTTCTCGACTGTGCGTCACTATGAGGATTTATGCAATATTACTTGTGGCCCGTAAGAAAGCAGGTATATCTTAACTGCTACAAAAAGGCTCCACCACACAAGTGCTGGCTTGTATTATCACAAACTTCTCCAGTTTTGCAAAGCACCAGCTCTCGATATTACGAGCCTCGGGGTTGCCAGATGTGTCCACAGTGGCGAATGCTAAAGGCGGTAGACACAAGTAGGATACCTCAAAACTCCGTATGACCATTGTAGAGTCGGCATGAACAATAGCGGAGGTGGTATGAAAAATAGCACCAAAATAACAATCTGCAAACTCTTCATGTAGAACCTGTCTTGTGATCTCATATAATAGCTCTAAAATACTTCAGATGCAGCAGTCTATCGTGGTTATTATAAGATACTCATCCCTGCTGGATATCAGTGCGGTGTAAATAGCGAGATCGTTGGCTCCTGCTTACGGAGGGCAATAATACAGATCAAAGTACCATCAAGTTGACATTTTACTTCAAGCCGCACATTGAAAACCATATAACAAGAATATCTACACGGCACAAAGAGAAGGAATGAACGCACATCTGGCCGCCCCTTTGCATTTCGTAGAACGATAGTGTGCAAAAGAGAGCCAGTGCCAATAGCGCCTGTCTTCCGTGAATGTTATATGTTCGCTATAGCACTGCCAAGAAAATTTTATAACCAAATTTTAATGTAGTTGTAAGACTACAACTTCATAAAATATATATAAACTATTCCTCGCTAAACCAAGGTATCAACCATATGATAATGTACTGTATTACTCCTGTCAATAGGATCACAGTAAAGAAACACATGCTACCTAAAAAGGCACGAGTACTCTCTAGTTTTGCCTTTAGACGTAGGCAAGGATTTGATTTGTTTACTCTTAAGAATATACCTCAATCATCGCTATCTTGATTTAAAACGCATTATTATTCATCCTTTCCTTTTCATCCCTCATTGCGTGTTTCAGCTCCCAGACCTCTCGGCTCTTTCTCCCAGACTGCCCCTAACACCTCACACGTTTACAGTAATGGGTGATAGGGTATTACTTGACTTATTCTCTTTGAATCCCATGTGTGTAGCTCAAATTTTTGTTTTATTTTTAGGGCTTACAATGTGACACTGATAACAGCCTAAATATACTCGGACAAAAAAGCGGGCGCTGATATAGGAGTCTTTTTTTTTGTACGCAAGCTTGCCATAAGGCATATAATAGAAACTCATGTAAATAGTTTTCCGCGAGGAACCGGAGCAGGCTCCCGCTCTTAGCGTTGTCGGTGAGCCATTTAGAAAAGTCCTCTTCCCTTGTTGTGGTTAGTCCCACTTCGCGCAGAATCTGTGTCCTTGATGCCCTTGTCCCTGCACAAGTCCATAGCAGGTGGCGAACATCCACTTCTGCAGCTGGTGTCGAACACTTCGGGCACGTGGTTTGTCCGATGTCTGCTTTCGGCATGTTACCGACGGAGTAAGGGCCGCCCCCGCTCTCATCTTTGTAAGGGAAACCTCCTCTAATCTCGTTAAGTTACGAGGGGGTGGTATAGGAGTCACGTTGCTGATATTGTAATCAGCCTCAACTTTGATTATAGGCTCACCCTTGCTACTTTGAGTTATTCAGAAAAGAGCCCCCTCAAGCAAAAAATAATAACATCGATTACACGGTAGAGATAAAACTGGGAATATATTGCATTATATTATCATCTGACCTGGCTGCTCTGTTATCAACATTCTCTAGTAGTCGCTCCAAGTTCGAGCTGTCTAGATGGCGAAATTACCAATGATGTCTGAAAAGCAGGCTTCGGTAAGACAAGTTGTGGTCTAGGCTTGCAAGTGGAAGGGTGTATTTCGGTGTGCATAAAATATTTGGGGGTTATCCGCAGCAATTCCGGAAGCATGCTTTCCCTGTGGCGAAGAAACACGTAATTCCTGTGCGAGGCCTTCAGATCGTTAGATTTTTAACATACTGGTAAACATTGGAGGGGTTTTGGACACACGGTTTTAGGAAATCTCAGATGTATTCTACTTTTCTTGCTTAATGTCATTAATATTGGTTGCGATAATCTTTAATTATCTGAGCATACTGACTACACATGTTTCTAGAATTGAAGATCGTATAGTTTATGATTGTACTGCTGACTACACATGTTTCTAGAATTAAAGAGCGTACTGAAATTCAATGAAGAGTACAGCGTCTAGCCATATGTTCTTGGTTTAGTTTTTGTAACGTGTGTATTGCACACCTAAATGGAAATAGTTTTTTAACAGCGTTTCAGTTTTGCAACCAAACTGTAGGGTAGAGAGCGTTCAGTTTCGATTCATTGAAAGCTAACTGCGAAACGGCGACGTCTATCAAACTCCTGAACACATTTAGCCCATTGGCAGATGTTTTGCGAAAAAATATCTAGCATTTTTGGTTAATATGTTGATGCACAAAAATGTACAACAAAATGTGATTACTTATGGCAAAGCGTACTAAGCGAGACAATGCGTGCAAAGGATCCGCGTTCTTGGTGACGTCTAATAATTTAGCACTGCTGTATAATTCGGGCGTCTAAGCAAACAAGATTTCCATATGCGTAGGAATGAATAATATTACCTAACGTTATATGTAGACATCATTCGCCAGCGTGTTTACATTCATGTCACACGCAACAAACTTAACGGATGTGTTATCCAGGAGGTTTAGCCTATTATCGGCAAACGAAAAGAAATATGTCATATTTCCGCGTTGTGGTCGGTATAATACGGCGGCGGCAATAGCTTATAACAAGCAAACGCTCAGACATTGAATGTATTTGTCGATACAAATAAACTCAAAAACTACTTTGATGAATCCTTTCGGACGTGGATAGTGATGCTAGCACCACGAGCCCATTTCAGCCATTACTACGATCAAGCAGCTTCCAAGACGTGATGAGGTGTCATTTTCTGCCAACCAGGCTCAGCGATTGATCGAGGTACTGTTGTGGCGTCTGCCGCCTGTAATACATACGTGACCGTCCTTCCCCTTCTGCCCCTCGGTAAGCTGATTTTCAACTGCGATTTTTTTGCATACTGACCTCGCCGGCCGTTCCTACCATGAGAAGAGTTTCCAGATTCCTCAATGGGCGTCGTAACCCTCAGTGATATTAGTCAATCGGACAGTTTCAGGTGCCCAATATGTGGATGGTGACATGGAAGACAGCTCTGGCCGAAGCTAAGCTCGAGAGCTCTGCAGAGTTACAGATGAAAGGCCGATGGTGTATTGTCGTTGACTTGGAACCAAAGGTTGAGTAACTCAAGATTCTTTTGCTCCCTGAACATATAGAAGACCTTTACATCAATGAGGCCTTCTGTGCTTGTGATAAACTTACTTCCACCATAGTGGAGCACTGGAAAGTACCGGAAATGGAGGGGTTACGGACTTTGAATTGTGACATTGTCTTAATTTGCTGATGGCGTAATTGTGAACGACGTGCCTTATGGTTTTACAGTTTGTGGTGTACAGTGTCTAGTTTTAGTGCCAGGCAGGCCTCGTTTCTGTCTTCGATGCTACAAAGTTTGTCATGTACGACGGCGCTGCCGCACCCCTCGTTGTGTCGTTGTGACGAATATCGGCGATTAGATCATACTACAGAGGTGTGCGTATTGTGGTACTCGGATAAACTCCGCAGTGGTAGCTATGGTGCGGATGACACTCTGCAAGAGCATTTAATGGATGCCACCGAGGTTGTGGATGCTCCTGGCAGCATGGTAGTGGTTAAGCCTACTCACCAGCTACTAGCGGCCTAATGCCGCGTGTGGAAACTACTGCTATGCAGTGCGAGCCTACCCTGCCTTCATACCCGGATCAACGGCCAGCAGATGTGTACGAGAGCCTGGCGGAGCAGACGCCTGTAATTTTTTGTGCCACTCATTGCACTCTACTGTGCTGACATTCTTAATGTCACTGTCGGATCCACACACGAGGAAGCTGGCTGCCAGCCTGGTAATGACGGCAAGTGCTGGTTGGATGTGTCATGTAGAAGTGTGGTCTCAAGGCGTGACATGTCAGTAAGTTCTGCCTCCTCTGATGGAGAGGCTGTTCCTGCAAAACTGATTTCCCCTTATCGAATGTCGAAAGGCAAGAAATCTCCTCGTCGCTCCAGGTAGAGGAGAAAAGATGCCAGTTTCAGGGAGATATCTTCCAGATTAGCCCCAACATCGTGGAAAGGAGTTTAGGATTTGATAGTAGGTTTATTAGATTTTTACATCGCTTTTTCTACTTCCAGCATAATGTCCCACAGATCTAAATGAGAAAACGATTCCGACCTATTAGTTAAAACGGAAATGCCATGACATAAAAAGGCGCTTCATTGCCAGAACGTTTTAGCTTCCTGCTTTTCTGATAACTCGAAGTACGGTGGACAATAGTTCATTACACTGTGTGACTTCATTATGTATACATTTCATCCAGGAGCGATCCCTGAGTTGCTTTGATTTGCACTTTGGTCACCATGGCGAGCGCCCAGCTGCTGATTGTTGCAACCCTCAACGTGTAGGGTCTCTGGTCTAGACAGAATCAGGTACAGCTGCGTCGGCTGTTTTCGGGCAGTCGACTAGACATCATCGCTGATCAGGAGACTAAAATAGGTGAATTTGACACGGAGGTAGCCCTGCGAGAATAATTACATAAGATAAAATCTGTGTCTCACTGGCTAGGTCTTTCGGCGGGTTGCTTTCTGCTCTTTAAACAGGGTCCTTCTCTGACGTTTGTAGCAGGTTGACGAAGAAGGGCGTCTTATAAGTTGTGAGTTTCGGCTGAATGTAGAATCATAGAGTATCATGCACCTATGCTTCAAAGAAATAGGTGCAGAAAGAAACCTTTTTCAGTGATATTGCAAATCGAGAATACGATCGGTGTTCGGTATTGGTGGATAACTTTGTAAACCTAGCGCAACAGAGACACCACAATCAGACAAGAGAGACAGGGCGCTACTGGGAACTAATTTGTTGGAAGCAACGAGGACGCCTAAAATACTAAAAGATTGAGACACAATAAAATCAGAAGCGCATGCGCGGGCAAGAATTCTTATCAAAAAGGCACTGGAATCTCTCTCGCTTTCTTACATATCAAGAAAAACAATCTCTTTATTATAAATTCCCACGGATGGCGTACCGTTACAATCACTCCCACATCTCTTGATTTGATATGCCTCGACCACTTCCCGCGCAAGCGTGTCAGAGCTTCTACACAAGACGCTATAGTGCCTTGGAGGCTGCCATCGCACTTAAACCATTTTTCTTTTCCACGTTCGGTAATGTGGGCCGGTAGGTGAGAGCCAGTACCAATACGCATTGACAAATTATGCTCTCCGTATCAGTCGTTGATACAACGGCCCGAGTGTCTAATGTAAACCTTCCCGCATTTCAAAGGAATACTTTACACCCCACTTTCGCACTTCAAAAACCGGTTACGATGTTTAATAGAGCAGTCCCTGTTGTTGTCTAGTCGCTTGACACCAACCGACATAAGGAAGAAAGTTTCCGAGGGGCAGAAAAAAAACCACAGTCACGTTGTACTTTTTTGCCACGCGCTTAGGATTATGCGCCCCTTTATGCTGATAAGGGATGACCACAGGCTTTACTTTCCTAGTAGGTTCAGCCAGAATTTTGTCTTTCCTTTTTCTTTCTAGTTTTACCTTCTTTAGCGAACCTTCCGCAACAGTACTAACCATAGACGGAGGAAAGCCTGCCAGTTTTAGCTTCATGACTTGACCCTCAAAGCCATCTTGCGCTTGGTGGCAGCAGGATTTTCTGAGTGCCGACTCAAGGCACATGAAAGCCTTTCATGTGCTTTGAGTCGGCTTTCATTTGCCTTGAGTCGGTACTCAGAAAACATTGACGTGGTACCGAAAGTACAAAACCCTAGCGCTGACCAAATGGAGACTGTTCTCCAGTGACGGCTGCGAAGACCAGCAAGGTCTGATACAGCCAGCTGCACGGGAAGCAGTGGTTAGCGAAACCGTGGACTGAAGACAACATACCATTACCGGTTAGAGTTGGACGAGGTCTACGGAGAAGACTCCTGTAGATGAAGCAAGGAGACATCTCTGAAGACACACCAAAACCGCAAAATAGCATAGAGCCCAATAAAGGGTTTTGGCCCTTCTTTCCTTGTATGAGGAAGGAGTCCTGTAGCACTCGTCGGGCTATGCTAGGTTGCAGGCCATGGCGCTGAGTCGGACAAGCATAAAGATGGCACGCGCGCTGTGGCGCGCGCGGAGCCGACAACATGTGTTATTTCAATCCTCAATGCTGTCGTAGATGTTTATTCATCATCATAACTGTACTCACCTATGGCGCGACGTAGGTCGCTGCACCATTATGTAGGCCTAGTTGTAATATATTATGCAGATTCAATAATTAGGGCATTTAAGTTACTATCTGCAACTTACGAACATTTCTCGAATTCTAATTCTCAGGTTCACGTTCCTCCCGCTGTATGGTGATCGATAAAATCGCCAGCGTCAAATTCCTGACATGCGTTTCAGAACGTAAGCGCACGTATCGAAATGGTTTAGTTTGCTATTTTGGAAATATGAAGTACACAAACTAATTATGCTGCCCGGAGAAATGTAATTAATATTTATACATGCCACAATAGCGAAGTAGTGCATCAGAAAAATATGAAAAGGCACTACAGGCATGAAATAACAAAATATTTTTCGCGCTAGAAAAAAGTTTAATGAACGAATGTCTCTTTAAAATCATCTATATAAAAATAAGCATAGTTGCTTGTGGTTTGGTCTCGAAAAGTTCATTTTCCGCTCATATAGCTCGACATTCCTCAAACAGAAAGTGTGAGTATGTGATGAGGCTCGTTCTCTGACAACGCCCGTTTTCCTGCTCGTTATTTTGAACTAATATAATTTACGAATGAAGCCACACAGCCGCCAATCCTTTACTGGCGCGCACAACGGCCGCACGTTCTGTGATTCCAAACGTTAAAGAGGAGGTGACGCGCGAAACGATTGTCTATACCCACTGACTTGAAAGCAGCACGCAATATTTCTGTGGCCTTGGAGAATTTCTTGTTCAGGAACGAAGCAGTATAGTTGCGCTGGTATTAAATTCACTTTGCAACCCGCTATCGAACTAGTACAACGATTACCTATTGGGTGCTCTTAGTTTTGTCTTCCTTTTATCGCTGTACCGCTGTACTACCGCATGCTGAATTTCTTTGGTACTTTGAACAATTGGTCCCGCTACCAGATAATCAGGTTATGGAATCAAACAGTTTCAGTCAAGGCTTATTTAACGTGACGATGGCCGTATAGCAAAGACGTATAAGCAAGCCCTTGCCACCCTTGCTTAACGTTGACGTTTCGACAAATTATTTCCACCCAAAGGCACAAAAGCTCAGAATAAGGGACCATAGCACACGTTAGTCAAAAATATGGGCAGGTGCACGTATTTCTTGTATAGACAAAATTTATAGTTTTCGTTTTTAAAGTGCAGCATATTATAACATGTATACATTTGTTTTCTCTATTTTTAAAAACAAAATGATGTGCTATTGCTGCCTACGGTTCATCATACAAACGGCCTGCTGTCGAGTCTTAAATTTGAACTTATTATTGGCGACAAACATTTTTTCCCTCTTGACCAATGAAAACACTGTGAAATAGTAGTGAGCACTGTAAACGGAGAAAATGACTGCTATCTGACGGCCAGATAACAGTGAAATCATATTTACTCTAATGAATAAGAGCTAAATGAGACAGTCTTCCTCTATGACACATTTGTTTTCCGCAAAATTGCAATGCTTCTCGCATTGTCTTGCGTTAAACAATTGCGACGATATATCTGTGTGCTATAAACATTCGCATTTGTTTTATTACAGTAGCAGTGAGTACCTTATTAATGAAATTGAAATAACGAGAACTTTTTCTAGCTACTTCCTAAACAAAACAACTCGGGATTGTGCCTTGCTCTTCTATCCTTCATGCGAGAAGTACTTATTATCGAGTAGACGTTTATTTCTTAAGAAAATAGAAGTCACACGAGAAAACAACAATAGGGATTAGTTATTTTATGTTCTTCATCATTGAGATAATTTTTGAGACCGGAATTAGGATAATGGTTCTCGGTTTCCACAGTTCAATTTATTAACACTTTCAGGGCTAGGATTTACGGTATGTCCTCACTATATTTGTCCAGGACATAGGGACATACGTTGCGTCTATTACGACCGCAAATGCTACACAGCCTGCTGTGCACAGTATGTCCAACTGCAAGCACACCATCGTTACGTCCTTTTTCACGATTGTATTACTCTGAAACGGCAATGGAAAATTGAATTCATCGTTTATTCCTGCTATTGTAGTACGCACTACCGCACACTGACAACTTTATGCTTTATGCATATTCATTACACATTATGCAAGCTTTATGCGCATATTCCAAGATGTCATAGCATTTTTACTCTATAAGAAAAAAACAGAGCCAAATTCTAAGAGTTGTATCTTTGAAAAGGATGTAACTCAAATACACACTTAAGTATTGAAGTAGCAGTCCTAATCCTGTTACAGAATCCTACTTACTGGAGACCAGATTCTACCCTGACTCTGTTTTAATAAAGGACCACAATATTTACAGGGAAGTCTGTTCCGAGAACATCGTTGATAGGGCAATATCTTTTTAGAACAGGCACTAAAAACGCCTTGATGAGAAACCGGAAGCCTGAAGCACACCCTCCCACGTTTTTAACCTGAAGGCACGAACGTCGACCGCTGAGTCGATAAGCGCCGTATGACGGAGCACAGTGGCAAAATAAGCGAGATTACGCGCATGCACGCAATGAGCACTCCGGTGCAGCAGTCCTCTGCCAAACTGTTCTGGGAACAGGACCTCCCCCCTGCTTCTTTTGAGCACCATTATTGTCATCATCTTTTTTTTCTTTTCCTAACGTTTCCATGAAGTTATAAATAAGCGGTCAGGTCTTAGCGCTAGCGCTGGATGGAATGCGATATACGGCCGCTGATTATACTAAATGCATATCAGCATTTTGTTTCTTTTTGCTATGAGATTACTTCGCTTATCAATTCATGCCTTCTCATACAGGCAAGCAGGCGGTACTACGTGGCCTTTTCTAATCTTTTCTGAGCAGCTTGCAGAAAACAGAAGAAAATGTGATAACGCATAAAAGAGCAGGTGGGGTTGGATCCGTTTCCCGTAACAGCCTGGCAGAGGACAGCTGCACCGGAGTGCTCAAAACGCGCACGCGCGTATTCTCGCTCATTTCGCCGCTGTGGTCCGTCCCGTCGTACGGCGCTTATCGACCCGGCGGTCGATGCTCGTGCGTTCAGGTTCAAAAAGTGGAAGGAAGTACATTGGCAACACACGGTATATTGATTGATAAACGCGGTGTCTCTCATTTTAGTGACTGTACCGATCATCCCATTTTTGTACTCCCAGCAATATTTGATGAAAATGAGTAGTCATTTTGTTTTCCAAGTTTGGTGGTATTAATGATTGCAAATTTTTGAAACCGAGAAGCCTAAAGTTAAGTTGGAAATGACATAAACCACGGAGCGCAGCCAGCGACGGCCAAGAATAGGAGAGAGTGCGGTATGGTAACAGAAGCCTAACAAAAGGGAAATGAAAAGTTGAAAGACGCTGCAAATTTCAAGGCAATGAGATGGGCAGACATGCTAAAACCCAAGCTAACTTTATGTTCCTGAATGGAAATTTCTTGAGTCGTAAATTGAGCTCAATCCATAACGGCGGCAGTGTATTCATTGTGCTTGTTGCTACCTTCCTCTTTAACGAGCACGTTTGGTCTTGCCCCTTTGTTCTAGCATAAAGTATAGGTGCCCGCTTTCAGAAGGGAGGACACCATTGAGTAAAATTTATATCTATGGTTTCGTTTTTCAACAAGCTGCAAGCAGAATTTGTATTTACTGCTGCGAAAAGCAATCCAACCAATTAGGCTATTTTGTCGAAGTCTACAACTTGCAACGAAATCTCCTGATTGTTCTCTCTCCTCTAAACTAAAGAGCTGCTTCATTAGTTCCCCTAGCCATCTTCCAATTCTTGCAGTATGCAAAAACGAGTCACCGTTTCAACCTTACTAAAAGACAGACAATTAGCTGCTTTTTTCGTAAACACAAACTTCAGTGTAAAGGAATATTTTATCAATTTTATTTCGACCAGAATGATAGCCGCTGTCAAGGCTGTTTAAAAATTGGGGCTAATCATTAAAGTTTTACTTACGTGGCGCATAAAGCAATGACAAAAACTTCCAGAAGTAGAAGCATCCCAGTCGGAAAAAGCTACAGAATATTTTCTGATGTTACGACAGAATTTCTGTGCGGTTTTCGACGGGAAACCTGTTGTATCAACAGAATATTCTGTAGTAACATCAGAAATTTCTGTAGTTACAACGCAAAAGTGCTACAGAACTACAGACAACAAAAATATACTACAGAAAAACTACAGAACTACAGAAAAGTACTACAGAACTACAAAAAAATCTGATGGTTACGACAGAACTACAGGACTTTTTGTCGTATTTTTGACACAGTTCTGTAGTTTTTTTCGACTGGGATCCCTAAACAACGTTTTAGAATCATAAGCGATCGGTAGCGGCCGCAGCCGCAGTCACTCTTCGTGCTTGCATTTTCTTTCGACTCTTCCGCGCTTGTTAAATCTCATGACATTGGTGTAGTCTAGCTTCTCCTCAATATGGGGTCTTGTAATATGTCTGCGCTGCTGTATTCTCTATATTTAGAGTGATGGAATTGGCACCGGATAGTGACATGTGATGTCCCTATTGAAAAACTTGGTATCAATTTCATACCGTGTTCACCATATCGGTTGATTGTACATGCTTAACGGTCGTAAAACAGGGTGTAGCTCAGATTTCGAAATTTTCTCTAGTATGGTCGATGACCACCATTTCAGAAGGAAAAATGGCACAGCGGTAGAAAAAATATGCAGCGCTATAAAATAAGAAGACCCTATTTGAAAAACCAGGAAAACCTGGAAATCACAAAAAGAAAGAATTTTGTGCATCGTCCAGAAGTCGCCATATTACCCTCACCCACCACAGCCCGGTACTCTAACCACTACTTGATTAGGGTTTCTTATCTGCTACTTTTTGACAAAACACACGAGACATAAAAGGTGCGTACAACACATGGCAGAAGGTTTAAAACATCTTCCATCTTTTACCTACAGCTTATAATTTATGTTGCTGTGTACCTTACGTAGTAAAATTAATACCCAAGTAGGTTGCTCGACAGGATGCAGAGCTCCACGACAGAAAGAAAAACTGTCCGAAATCATGGCTTAAAAACAAGGAAATAAGAAGTGGTGTTTGTTATTTAGCTGGAACACCTACGCACGTGACTGCACTAAAGAAACTCTACTGCCACTTTTAGGCAATTATAACATTCTTTTCAAACACCGGTTTGTGTATGAACTCTAAACTAAACAATTCTTCCAGATATTTGTATGAAGCCACTAAGATATTTTCATCGGTTAAAAAAGTGGTTTCAAATCGGTTCTAAACAGCGAGATTTTTCTTTTCAATTGTGCAGTGCACATGCGTGAACAAATTCTGGCAACCATTAAGTAACTTTTTTAAAAACACACCAATTAAGAACTTGTAACAGCGAAATGAATGCCTTGAGAACCTGCAGAAAATACAACTGAATTCGTATAGAGAATCAGTTCTGAACTCTTGTAATAAATCCAATACTGATTCTAGGGAAAGGCAGCGCACGAGCAAGAACCCGAGGGATAAAAGGTCCATACAGAGCTGATCGCGTTCGGTCTCGGGTTTGTGCTGGTGCGCTGCCTTTTCTAAAAATTCCTTTTTCTTTTTAGATCTTGCTTAGAATGTCGCACCAAATGAAGCGTCAATCTGCGCTATTGCTATAGTGACTGTTGCGGCAATTGTCGGAGCTTATAATTTAGTGGCAAACGGGTTTCCAAGGCACCATATAAATATTTTATTAGTTCTCAGTGCTCTAGAAACCCACTGCGAAAATCTACCTACCCTCCGTTCAGATCTAGAGGCAATCCAGACGACAGCAACCGAGACTGCTCGCCTAGTTGGTGTACTAGAGGATCACCTTGACGACACGAAAACCCGCTGCCGACGCAACAACCTCGTCTTCTATGGTCTGCCTGATACTAAACCTTCTGAAACATACTCGCAGTCCGAGGACCTAATAATTCGTCACTTCTCCGAACACCTCGACACCCAGCTAAGTCCAAATGACATAGAACGTGCCCATCGCCTCGGACGCCACTCCGAAGACCGGCAACGCCCAGTCATCGTTCAATTTACATCCTTCAAAACTAAGGAATCAGTTCTTTCTAAAGGTCCGAAATTCAAAGTTACCGGTTATAGCGTCGATAAAGACTTTTCACGTCGTGTCCAAACTTGCCGGAAACACCTTGTAGCTTTTTCCAAGGCAAAGTCTGTGTCTTTTACCCTGAGGTTTAAAACGCTGCATATTGGTTCGAAACGGTATATTTTTTATGAACCAACTCAGTCGGTACAAGAAATATCGTAGTAATAAACTAATCCTTCCCGGTCATTGCGATCTTCGCGGCCTAGTCCGCATGCCAACTTTCCCTTATCGGTAGTCTTTACTAACATTCGCCGCTTCCTGTCGAAACGTGATGTCGCATCAAATCATGTAACATCGTCGAGCAGCAATCTACTTTTTCTAACTGAAACATGGTTGAATAACGACATCACTGATTCAGAGATACTGTTCGACCTGCCTTATTTTCGTCCTTTTCGCGCAGATCGCAAAGATGCTCAGATGGGAGGTGTTCTGATTGCAGCCCATGAGCAGTTACCTTGTTCTACCATTGATATCACCCCAGATTTAGAAATTCTATGGATCATGTGCCGTGGATCCCCACTGACAATACTAATTGGTGTGTGTTATAGACCACCTCGCAGCAGTCCTGACCTTTCTCACAAGCTTCACAATGTGTAAAATGACATGGTTTCCAAGCACCCTAAGGCACACTTCCTCCTCTTTGGGGATTTCAACTACCCCGATATTGACTGGCACAACCAATATCAGCCTATAGACTGTCAGGAAGAGTCGAAACATTTTATAGATCTTTGCCTTAAATTTAATTTAACCCAAGTAATCTCCTAACAAACGCGTGTCGCAGGGGAAAAGGCTAACACTCTACCTCATACTGACCACCCACCCTGACAGCCTAGAATTCATTTCGTTTCTCCGGGAAATCAGAAATCATAAAGTAATCTATGCTAGTTTTAACTTCTCGCCTATAATACTGCAAACGTATCAGAAAACTATTAGCCTCTACAATAAGGGAAACTATGAATCAATTCGCACAGAACTAACGAACTTTCTATCAACGTTTCAAACGGATTTTCGTAGTAGAAGCGTAAACGAGACCTGGGTGCTATTCAACATAAGCTATCTGAATTGATTAATTAATACATTCCAACAAACCGTTTTTAAAAAAGTAACCTAATACCCTGGTTTACAAAAGCTCTGAAAAGGCTCGAAAATAAGAGAAAATGCATATTTCGTACAGCCAAGCGTCAAGCAAGCCAGCAGACATGGGATAAATACTACGAAACCGAACACACGTACTTGGCGGCGATTAGAAGTGCAAAGCGTTCATTTTACGAGGTTGATTTGCCAAAAAGGATAACCGATAACCCTAAGAATGTCTGGAAAATGATAAACCCGAAGGAAACACGCCTTCCAACCCTCACTAACAATTCTGGTGAAATAATGAATGATATCGAATGTGGAAACGCACTTAACACTGCGTTTTCTTCCGTTTTTACTAACGAATTCGAAACGCCATGTTTTAGAATGCCTCTTATAGTCACCACAGCCATCAATGCGATCACCATGAACAGTAATATAATTTCTCGCATAATAGACAAAATTAACAATTTCTCGGGCGCAGGCATAGACGAAATCAATTCAAAGGTCTTGAAAAAGCCTCTTCCAGCATTTTTTGCTCATTGTTCTCGCAATCACTCTCCGAAGGAACCGCTCCAGACGACTGGAAAGTGGGGAAGGCCGTTCCCCCTTCCACTAACAAGTGTACCGTGCAAAATCATGAAACCTTTCATTTACTCTCAAATCATGCATTTCTTGAGTTCAGATAATTTATTCCTTCTATCACAGCATGGATTCTGCAAGGGTTTCTCCTGCGAAACTCAACTAGCCATTTTTGTGCATAATATTCACGCCAACCTTGACATTAACCGACAAACTGACTCCATTTTCCTAGTTTCCGCTAAGGCATTACACAAAGTACCTCATCAACACTTGCATCTTAAACTTTTACAGTTGAACCTACATCCGAACATAATTGCTTAGATTAAAGCTTTCCTCACGCATCGCTCTCAGTCCGCCGACATTATAACCAACCTTCCAACGTGCTTCCCGTAACCTCAGGCATCCCACAGGGTCCTATTCTTCGGTCCTTTATTATTACTCATATACATTAACGATTTACCCTAGCATATCTCTTGTCATATCCGCTTCTTCGCCGATGATTGTGTCCTTTATCGCTCAGTGACTAACCATTCTGAGCAAGAATCACTTCAGGACGATCTTCGCCGTGTGCAAGACTGGTGCTTCCAGTGGATGATGACGCTAAACTCTAACAAATCTAAGTGCATGTCCTTTCACCGCCATCGCAATCCTCTTGTTTTCAAATACGCAGTCTGTAACTCCCCAGTTGGCCTCGTCCAGTCACATAAATACTTAGGTGTCACCATTTCTAATGATTTATCTTGGCGTTTGCATGTGACTAACTTGATATAATTGGCTAATAAAACACTAGGTTTCTTAGAACGTCACCTGCGAGAAGCCCCACAACACGTAAGACTACAAGCGTATATCTACCATGTTAGAACTAAACTTGAATACGCATCACCCATCTGGAGCCCTCATCAAGAATACTTAACAAACGCCATCGAAGCTCTTCAAAACAGGGCTAACAGATTAATTCACTACTCATACTTGTACGGCATCAGCATATCATCCCTAAAATCCCACTCTGTTCTGCCTAATCTTTCTACTGGTTGTGGTATAGCCAATCTTGTCCTATTTCACAAGTTCTTTTATTCACCACTAAAGCAAGAACCATATATCTGCGTACTTCCACAACGCAGGTTCCATCGCATCGGTCATTCCCTTCAAATGTTGCGTCCACGTGCCCGTACCACTATTTTTGCCAACTAATTTTTTTCTCGTGCATCAGCTGACTGGAACGGCCTTCCCCACAATATTGCTGCCATAACATGTCAATCATCACATTCAAGCAGTGTTGATTCCTGCATTTTGTAAACCCCACCCCTTATGCAACAACACGCAAAGCGGTCTTTCTGGTTAATAAAATGATGCGATGTGATGATAGAACCCACATTTGAGGCGTGCAATTTACTTGAGCCTAATCGCAGGTTGTTCGATTGATTTATATTGCACAAACGTCAACGGGCCGAGGTGATGCTGAGAAACGAGATGACTGATTAGTGTAAGGTCATGCATAACCTTACGAGTAGACACGTTAGTTTGTAAATTGCCTTGTCGGAAAGGAAATGCAGAGTATATCGCGTAACTCTTGTTAGACACCTGAAGTTTGCGGAAGCTTCCAAACGCTTTGACGGTTCTTTTTTGGGCAACTGTCTGTACTGTGCCGAGAAGTCTTTGGACTTCAACCCGTGGTGTAGGCCTGCCTAAACAGCCTTAATCTCCCCCTCACACCAACCCCACCCGAGTCGAGTGAAAGGCGACCCTGCTCAGCGGCTTTCACCTATGATCCCCTATTCTATGGTCGAGTCCATCGGGGAAGGTGCCGACGGCACTTGGGTCCCAAATTAGGAACAAAACATACTACTTCTAAGGGGTGCCACTTAAGTGTCATCCAATCATAAATCTTTTTGAGTCAGTAACTTCTATCATTACCTTTATCACACCATCATGTATGGGATACCTCGTCAACTAAATGCTTTTGTGCTGATAACTTCCGTAATATTGCTGTCATGGTTCAGACTTTTCTGACAGCATGCGAGCCAAAATTGTGGTAAAAGACGGCTTTTTGATTGAGCGAGCTGCACACTCTCTGTAGAAAAAGCAGCCTAGCAGATGAACAAACCAGTACATATTTTAGAGCGCGTCAAATGAATATATCATTCCCTGAAGCGCAGCAGAATGCACAGCTCTTGATGGCGGAAATAATTTTCGTTTTGTGTTGATGTGTGTAACAAAATTAAGAATTACCGAAATTACGACTGAAATATCAAAAATGAAACAGAAACTTAAGGCGCTCTTAGCCAGGCACGTGAAAGAAATGGGAATGTATGCGATCAACTGAACGAGCAAAATTGGTACTGCAGGTGTGACGAGATGGAAAGGAGCATGAGACTAGCAAAGACGTGAAATATACTGAGGCATCTCCTCTACCCGAGCAAAGACAAACAGGTAGCGAGCGTCAACCAGGTGAAAGCAAGACACGCATTATAGGGGATGGACAAACAGCTAATAGACAAGCTCAGGGACATTCCCATAGGGAACGCGACGGCAGTGCGACAGACAGCATAGGGAGGAGCGGAAAATGAAGAGCGGGACGCGGACATTATGAGAGCAGACATCAGAGCACCTATTGCTGGGCTAAGAACTCACTCGGCCCTTGGCCCGGACAAAATATCCAATGTCATGCCCAGGAACCTAGACGACGACTCGATAAAGGCGATTGCACGATACATGAACAAAGTATGGAAGAAAGGTAAATTGCCGGAGGAATGGAAACAGACAGATGTGGTTCTCATCCCAAGCTGGGGAAGAAACCAAAATTGGAAAACCTAAGACCGATCTCGCTGACGTCGTGCGTGGGGAATCTCATGGAACACGTAGTACAGACGAAGTTAACGAGAGGCATGGAAGATGGAAACATGTGGCCGCACGAGATGGTGGGGTTTAGACCTAAGCTCAGCGCGCAGGACGTAATGCTCAGACTAAAACATGATATTATAGACAAGAAAGGATTAGATGCCAAGGTGATCTTAGGTCTTGACCTCATGAAGGCCTTCGACAGCGTCCCCCACGAGGCGGTGCTCAGAGGTCTGGAGGAGGTAAACGTGGGCAAGAGAAGTTATGAGTATATCAAGGACTTTCTCCTAGATAGGAAGGCGGTGATTAAATTTCAGGACGCAGAGTCCCCCAGCATAAGGCTAGGAGCAAAGGTACCCCGCAAGGAGACATACTGTCCACTTTACTATTTAACATAGCGATGAGAGATATCCCGGCTATGCTAAACAAGATCCCTGATGTTAAATTCAGCATGTGCGCAGACGACATAAACATATGGATGAATAACAGAAGCGACGCGGAAATGGAGTGGAGTTTGCAAAGGGCAGCAGATGTAGTGGTGAAGTATGCGGCCGAAAGAAGCCTTGCGTGTTCACGCAAAAGTCAGAGCTTTTTTATATAATAGCGACGGCAGGAACAAGAGAGAAGCAGAAATTAAAGTGGTGGTGGAAGGCCTGAAGTGCCCAGGGTGGAGAAAAGGAGGAGTCTAGGCATGTTTATCAACAAAAAGGGCAGCAACACCAACACCATAAAGAAATTAGCCACATATGCAGACCAAGTAGTAGGCGTATTGAGGAGGGTAGCAGTAAAAGGAACAGGACTAAAAGAAATGAATCTCCTGAAAATTTCACAAGCGTACGTAATAAGTCGGATTTGGTACGCGACGCCGTACCTAAACACGAACAAGACAGAAATAGAGAGGATAGACAGAATATTGAGGAAATGCGTCAAGCGAGCTTTGTGACTCCCTATATCCAGGTCGACGGAGCGGCTTGAGAAAATGGGAGTTCACAACAGATGGGTTGCGTTGGCAGACGCGGTGAAAATATCCCAATGGGAACAGCTCGGTCAGTCTGAAACGGGCAGAACAACACTCGAACGGGTAGGAATCCAGCTAGAAAGTAGCACGCGAAAGATGGTGAACATCCCGCCAGAATCAGCGCCAAGATACGCGTCCCACATGCACTACGAGTACAACAAAGAAAATCGTGAGCATAGGGCTAAGGCCTGCGAGAGGAAGCTGAGGATGCGACCAGCAGACCAGGTGGCTTATTGTAGACGCGGCGTGCGGACAGCACGGTGTGGCTGTATCCGCGGTTGTCGACGGGGCAGGAGCATTTATGGCAGCGGCTTCGAGCCGCACGAGAGATGCTAGCGCGGTGGAAGAGCTGGCGATAGCGCTCGCTTGCGTCGGTATCACGGCAAGGACAATTTATGTGCTCTTTAAAACACATGACACACAGGATGCAACCTAGAAACCTTATTCTGACTGAACGGAGTCGATAATACTTGTCTAGAGAGTTGGAATTGGTTTCGGTGGAGCCAATTAGGGGAAATATTTACGAGGGTGCTTTGCATTTAGTAAGGTGTTTTCGCCTTTGCTGTCCACATGTCTATTCGGCTACTCGCCAGCGCAAGTACTATCAGTGAAGTAAGTAGTCGCTTTAATATTTAACTTTATTTCTCCCCCACGACCCGTCGTAGGCACTCTAGACAAACGAGATCGACTCTGTAAGCAACATAAAGGGCTTGGAGACATTTTTAAGTGATTGTGCGTGACTGAGATACCACTGCCTACTTTCAGATTCAACCATTCCGTTGGCAGGATTGAATTGAGCGGCACCGCAATGTTGTTTTCATGTTTATGGATCTCTACAGTACAGTGCGAGTGCCTTTATTATTGAAAACTATTGATTCGCAAGATTAAAATGTTTCCTCTGAATTTGTTTGCTTCTTGAACACATTCCAAAAGACGGTAAAGCACTTCCCGGTATTATTCAAAATACAAAGATTACAAATCATACGCTTTTTCAGAGACGCAATATTTCTGAAGTAGCACTTTGAAAGGGTAGTAATCACTGTATTACTTATTTAAAAGATAACAGTAAAGAATGACATGTAGTTGCCAGCTTTCAGGGGCATTTTTTTTGATACTGTGAATCCCATCAGGGATTGTAACAGGAAGGGCTGTGAGCATATTATACTAAAGCATAAAAGCATACACAATAATACATGGTGTATAGTGTTACAATATTAATTACAAGATTACGGATGATACAGCGAGGGGATCAGTATTAGATGTAATTGACCGTCAAGGCACAATCAAGGTTTAAAATACTAAAAAAGGAAAAAATCGACTAAAATGAATTCACAACTTGAATCAGGCACAATAGGCAAATAAAAATACCAAGAGAACCATAAAAATAAGAAATACAATTGTTACTGCAAAGGGCATAATTCATCTGCAACAAGGGAACAAAACTCAGCTAAGGACGTGCTGTTAGTAATGCGCGTGTGTAGATTGTTCCATTCTCGTGTTGCCCTCGGAAAAAATGAGTATTTGAAAATATCAGTATGAAATGAGAATTCGCCTAATGTATGCGTAAGGTTATAACGGGTTAATCTGTTCGAAGACGTCGGCATGTACTTTGTAATAGGCAGTTTTATTTGATTGTGTATTATCTGGTATATTATTTTAAGTCTTGCAAGATAGGCTCTGTGTCTAAGGTTAGTAGTTCTGCACGTTTAAGTAATTTTGTTGGTTAGTCTGTAATGGAGTGTTTATTGTATATAAATCTTAGTGCCTTTCATTGTACTGCCTCCAGTTTTTTAATGAGCTGTTTTGTAAACGGGAACCAAACGGTATTAGCGTACTCTAGTACCGGTCTAACAAGGGTTTTATATGCAAGTAAGTTTGTTTCAGGTGGTGCTAATTTAAGACGCCTGTTAATAAAGAATAGCTGTTTTAGGGCGGTTGACGTGATGTTCTTAACGTGAGAGTTCCACCGGCAGTCAGAAGTTAGTGTCACACCAAGATACTTGCGCTCAGGAACAGATCCAAGGGGAATGTTGTTAAGGGTGTACTGAAATGCTGATGAATGCTTTTTTGTTATTATATATAAAAAAACAGACTTTTTTAAATTGATATTCATTTGCAGTTCTGGCACCACTGATATACAGCTGTTAAGGCGTTGTTTAAAGTTAGATGAGCATCAATGGAGTTAATTTCCTGATAGAGAACGCAATAATCAGCAAAAAGTTTAATATTATGTGAAGCGTAAGCTGGTAAGTCGTTTATAAAACTTAAAAATAATACTGGAGCAAGGACACTTCCTTGAGGTACAGTAGTTAATGAAACAGTTATAACAGTTATAATGAAACAGGTACAGTAGTTATAATGAAACAGTAGTTAAAGCGGATTACTCGTTGTTAATTTCAACAAATTGTGTGCGATTACCAAGATAATTTGTAACCCAATCTAGAACAGGACCAGTTCCAAAAGTTAGCTCGTTTTACCAGATGTTTTGTGTGTGATACACGGTGAAATACTTTAGGAAAGTCTAGAAATATGAGGTCTATTTGTTTCTGGTTATCAATGCTCAAAAATATATCATGTCTTATTTCAATTAACTGAGTAATGGTGGAACGGCCCTTACGAGAACTATGTTGGCAGGGGGTTAAAGTATCATTTACTTCAAGGAAGGCATTATATGCCTTCCTAGAAGGCATATGATGCCTTCTAGATCATAGGATCTAGTAGCTTATATACTGTGCTGGTTAATGATATTGTTCTGAAATTCGTGGGACAGATTTATTTCCCGATTTGTGTACTGGGATTTGACCTGTCACACAAGGAATTACATATTAAATTTTCAACCAGAAGAACTGTATATTTAAAAACAACAATGCCGGATATTCAGATGTTTTTCAATATGTAAAAAGCTAAACCTAACTCCAGATGCGCACAAATGGGCGCCCAAGAGTAACGCATAAACAACGTCAAGGGCGAAGCGAGAAGTTTACAGGTGGCTTCTGCCCTTTCCGGAATACGCATCCTGCGGCGCTTCATCGCTTGTCGCCCGAGAATTTCGACTTCGGTAAGGTGAGCATACTAAATCCTGCCATCGTGGTATTTTATGTGACGGCACCTTAATTATATTTCTTTCATTTCTGGCACAGGTGTCCAAAACTTCAGGTATTAAAAAAATCTCGCCGAATTACATTCTAGAGCTAGCCAGTGCCTTCTTCAAATGCTAGCACACCGAAAATATTTTTATTCTTTCCAAAGAAAGCAATTGCTGTGTGGTTTCATCTATGAAGGATTATTTATTTATTTATGCTGCGATCTTGTTCACGAGATCATAACAGGAGGAAACATGTTAAAATATATAAATACAAATACCTTCAAAGAAAACATAATTGGACCCAAAAGGGCAAGAAAATACCGCGGCAAGGTTACCACCACCAGTATTTTCAAGCGTTCTTTATCAAATGTAATTATGTTTGCCTGGCAACATCATCGGTGAAGGTATTTCATTAAGGGATGGTTCTTGAAAAAAAAAAAAAACGTTTAAAACAATTACCTCCCGAATTTATTGCTCTTATAGACAGAGAATGGTGATTTCTAGTTTGATAACTCGAGGAATAAGTAAGGATATTGAAGGTGTGAGCATTGAAATCATTACTAAATAACTGAAAGAAGAGCTATAGGCGACATTTGCGATTTCTGTTAGAATAGAGTGTAGGCCGCTTTTTATTATGTCGCTGACTGATGTTCGCCCGTAAGTGTTGCACTTAAACTTTATTGCTTTCTTTCCAATTCTTTCTGGTATATTTATGTTTACCTTTGTAAACGGGTCCCAGATAATTACTGCATATTCGATAATAGGTGTAATAATAGTGTTGTAGGGAAGGAGGCGTATGGCAGAGGTCAGTAACTTCAGCGAGCTTCGTAAAAAAAAAAAGATTTCGGGGAGGGTTTGCTGAAACATAGTCGACCTGTTTGGTCAAAGAAATGTTATTAGGAATTCGTACGCCTGAAGGAAATTGTTTTGAGCAGTGTAGCGATACAGGAGAGGGTTGTCTTTAAGTGTTATTTTCATAAATACGGTGCTCTCAAATTTAAGTGACATCTGCCACATCTGACACCAAGAAACTATTTTTGCAAAATCATTATTCAGTCTAATTTGATCTTGAGTCGAACTAATTTTATCACACAGCACGCAGTCGTCAGCATATATAATAATACGTACCGACAGGTTTTAACACTATCATTAATAAATATTAGGAACCCTAAGGGGCGGAGTGGCGACCCCTGGGAAAAGTCCGAATCGATAGAAATGTGAAGTGTTTCGTAGTTCTAACTCAAGGCGACGAGATAGATACGATCCTATCCATGTTATTATCTTTTTATTATTTATAACATTATTGAGTTTATGAAGTCGTTTCTTGTGCGAAACTTTCTCAAAAGCTTTTCGAAAGTCCATGAGGATACCATCTGTATGTTTTCCTTGATTGATTCGGTCTAAAATTCATGAACTGTTTCATTCTAGCTGAGAGCATGTTGACTACCCTAAAGTGAACCCATATTGAACATCTGCCAGTACATTATGCTCGTCGAGAAAATTACGTAGACAGTTATGAATGATAATTTCTAATATTTGCGCTTAGTTGAATTTAATGAAATAGTGCGAGAACCTTCAATACTACAAGCCATGTCTCCACTTATATACAAAGGCTGAATTCTAGCTTTTGTCAATCACGTGGGAAAACACCCTATTGCAAAGATCGAGTGAATAGGGCGCACGAACACTTGGGGCCCCACTCTGCATACTGTTTAAATAGGCATTTCGAATATCATCTGGTCCAGAAGATTTCGTAACATATAATTTTAACAATAAATTTAAAACACACTCCTCTAAAACGAAGCATAAAAATTACTATCTTACGTTTAATATCTGCGATAGGCGTTCGTAAAACGCCGTTTGTTACGAACTTTTAACAATTTATGCGGCAGCAGAGGAAAATATTGCTGTTCCAGTTTAACGAATTCTTGATTGGTGTAAGTCGCGGGGGCAAACAGAGTAGGTAACTCTAACCTGTCGAAAGCAGCACGTGTACTCGAAGGCAGTCGAACTGTGAATACCCATGGTGAGACAATAATCTAATTAAATAGCACTCCAAAGCATCTGCTTCGTCATTGTTTTTGTTTGTCCGAGTCTCTTTTTCGGCTTTATTAATGCGAAACAGACGCGTTGGAGTGATGCGAAACTACACATGCTGCTGTTGGTTGCTTCTGGCTTCTTCTAGTTGCTTAATTCACTTCTTGTTTACCTATTTTAGTTTTTGGTACTTTAAAATTGCGCGCAAATCGCTTCGTATGCCTTTGGTTCGGCTATACTTCTGGTTGTGTTACGTCACATCTTCTACGTCACATTAACTCACTTGTTTTTAACCAATTAGTTTCTGGTACTTTCAAATTGCGCACCAATCACTTCTTATGGACATTTCGCTCTACGTGATGTTGCGTGACGTCATATCCTTGATGTCATACTGATTCATTTGTTTACCCATTTTAGTCGTCGGTTCCTATCGAATTGCGCGCCAATCCCTTTCTATGCCCTTTTTCGGCTCGACTCCAGGTTGCGTGAAGTAACATCCTTGACGTCACCTTAATTGACTGATTTAAAAGAATGTTTTAGTATTTAATACCTTCAAATGTGGCTCCAGCCTATTGGCTATTGAAGTCATTTTCGCCTTTGCTTTGACATTTTTTGTTTCCTAATTATTGCGGAAATAAATATTCGCCTAAATTTTTTATGGGATAAAACATTACGGCACCATCTATCGATTGACACCATTCATTAAACTTGTACCACTTCTTCCTTACTCAAAACTTCTGCGGACACGATTTTGTGTGTTTTGCCTTTAATTATATATACCTTATTCACTTACTGGCATAACTATTATTCGGACATATGGAATACGTCACTCTCTATCGATTGACACCACTCATTATTTTCTACTTCTTATCAAATACAACTGCTGCGGACGCGGTTTGCGCACAGGAATCTGTAAACAAAGCGAAGTAATGGTTTCGCATTAAAAGAGCCTTTAAAGGGACTAGAACAAACTACCACAATTTCGAAGCAGACGCACATGCTGAAAATATTCGAGATACCTATCGGTTCATCTTACACCACAAATAATGTCATAAACGAGCGTCTCAGCGGCACTGTGCTTATAAAAAATGAACTTAAGAATTTTGTGTTCGGTATAACCATGTAGGCCAAACAAAATGCACGGAATGGAATAATATATACCGTTGGCAGAGAGCAGGTGTCTCCCCAAATGTGTCGGTGGTGGTGGTGAAAACGGTTAATAAAATATATAGTTAATAAAATATATAGTTAATATGTGAGTCCGTTTACCATTTTGGAGTCGTGGATCACTGCCGCCGTGTACCACCCGCCTTGGTGCGGGCCGGACGTGTCCACATAGTACACTCCGGGTTTCCCTTTGTAGTGATGAGCTAAGGCCTCTGCCCTGGCCAAGCGCCTACCCTCGTGGTCGTCCTCGGACATTATAGTGGGGAGTGGTTCTACAAGCAGGGTGTATCGCCACTTCTGGGGAAGCCTTACTCTTTCCTCGGTTACAGTCGTGTGTTGTATGTGTAGACGGGTTAATAGGCAACGCCCCGAGGGTGTCTGCGATAGTCGCGTGTATTGGCTCGTGATGTGTGCTTCTCTCAGCTCCTCGAACGAGTTCGTCATACCCAGACCTTGGAGTCTCAGGTTCGACGTGGTTATAGTGAGGTCGAGGGCCTTCTTCGCTATTTTGCGCGTGATCACCTCGAGGATGTTCTCGTCGTGTTCGTTGAGATGGATATAGGGGGTCGAGTACAGGATTCTGCTTGTTACAAGGGCATTGACCAGTCGTAGATCATCTTTGCTTCTCTGTCCCTTTTTCTTATTTGACACTCTGCGGACTATTCGGCCAACCTGGTACACCAACTTTTTAGCTTGTCGAGCGTGGTCGTCGCTAGCTTACGTTGGTGAATGAAAAGGCCCATTACTCTAATTTCCTCTCTCTTGGGTATTGGTTCTGATCCAAGTCGCAATTCTATCTTGTCTGTGCATTTTTTGGAGGGACGAATATGGACGAATTCGGATTTTTTTGGTGAGCACTGAAGGCCGCATTTGTTCGCGTACTCATTCGCACCGGTAGCTGCCTCCTGCAAGCTGGCCTCCATTTCTCCGCGAGAGCCCACGTGGCCCATATGGAGATGTCGTTCGCGTACAGCGCGTACTGCACACCCGAAACTTTCTCCAGGTGGACCGGGAGGTTTTTCATTGCTATGTTGAAAAGAAGCGGGAAAAGCACCGCTCCCTGTGGTGTACCTCTCGTGCGTAATAGAAAGGGACCGTGGTCTGCGTTCTGGATCCTCACGTAGGCCTGTCTGTCTGAGAGGAAGGGTTTTATAGACTCGAACGCGTTCTTTCCGCACAACCGTCTCCGAAAGGTGTGTCAGGATGGCCTCGCGCATCGCATTATCGATAGCTCCTTCATATCTAGGGCCAGCACTATCTTATCCCCGTTCGGATGCTTTTTGGATTTAATATTTCTCTGCTAAGCTGTAGCAGGACGTCCTGAGCTGATATATTAGGCCTGAAGCCTTACATCGAATGGGCAATGCGAAAAGTAAAGACGCAGTATACTGTACTAATGGGCGACTTCAATGCCAAGGTAGGGAAAAAGCAGGCAGGAGACAAGGCAATAGGTGACTATGGCACTGGTTCTAGGAATAGCGGGGGGAGTCATTAGTTGAGTTTGCAGAGCGCAATAATTTACGAATCATGAATACCTTCTTCAGCAAACGGAAAAACCGGAAATAGACATGAAAAAGTTCTAACGGAGAGACTAAAAATGAGGTCGACTTCTTAATGTGTTCAACCCCCGCCATTATGCAAGATGTAGAGGTAATCGGGATAGTGCGATGCAGTGACCACAGGATGGCGAGGTCCCGAATTAGCCTAAATCTTTAGAAGGAGCGCAATAGATTAGTAAGAAAGAAACCCATCGACGAATTAGCGGTGAGGGGGAGGGCAGAAGAGTTCAGGATCTCGCTACAGAATAGATATTCTGCTCTAACTGAGGATGGCGACATTACCCTAAAGGTAAGGAACAATAATTTCAGAGATATCATTACTGAGTGCGCGGTAGAATTAGGCGGTAGGACAGTTAGAGAGGATACCGGGAAGCGGTCTAAGGAGACGAAAGATTTGATTAAGAAACGCCAGAGTATGAAAGCTTCCAATCCAACAGACCAGATCGAATTGGCCGAGATGTCAAAGCTAATCAATAAGCGCATTGTGGCCGATAGATGGAAGTATAGCATGGGGAAAATTGAGCATGCTGTAAAGAACGGGGGAAGCCTTAGAGCGGGACAGAAGAAATTGGGCATAGGCAAAAACCAGATGTATGCGATAATGGACATAGCGGGCAAAGTCATCACTAATATGGACAAGATAGTTAAAGTAGCCGAGGAGTTCTATACAGGTCTCTAGAGTAGCCGAAGAAGTCAGGACCGTAATGAGATTGGCGGTAGTGAAAAACAGTCAGACGTTTCAACAGTGACGGACGAGGTCAAGAAAGCGCTATAAACTATGAAAAAAGAGAAATCAGCTGGAGAGGATCAGATAACTAGAGATTTGCTGAAGGACGGGGGGATATCGTGCTAGAAAAACTGGCCACCCTGTATACGCAGTGCCTGGTGTCATCCGCGGTACCGGAACCATGGAAGAATGCAAACATCTTCCTCATTCACAAGAAAGGGGACTCTAAGGACCTTAAAAATTACAGACCAATCAGCTTACTGTCTGTTACGTATAAGGTATTTACTCAGGTAATCGCTAATACAATCAGGACCACCTTAGACTGCAATCAAGCAAAGGATCAAGCAGGGTTTCGGAAACGGTACTCTACTATCGATCATATCCATACAATCAATCAGATGATAGAAAAATGCTCGGAATATAATTCACACCACGTTGAGTAGCATGCACAACAGCAGCATTCGCTTCAGAGAATAGGTGCGGTGTTCAATGTGCAGTGCTATGTGATCCAAGCGGTTTTCAATGCATTCAGGTTTTCTCGAACATTTACAAGGTTGTGTCCACATAAAACACCGGAGAAAATCATTTTGGCTGGCGACGAGTCGATTAGGGGAAAAATTGTAAACTTGGTTTGTTGCGTGCAGTGTATTATCAGCTTTCTCGCTTTCTCTAGGTGAGAACGACTACAAGAAATAATCACACCCAAAGGGACGGTACCATAAGCTTACAAAATAGAGTGGATGCATTCCTCGCGTTGAGTTGCGACATTGTTCGCCAAGACGAAACAACAGAAATAAAAGCATTTGATTCCATTTCTGCGGATTACACAGAACGCCTAGCATGCACTATCGACATGTAATGCTAGAAGTTAGAAATGCTATGATGAAGAGCAGTCATGTTAGCCAGAACTCGTTTCGAGCTGGCCATACTGCACTGGGAGAAACTATTTAGTGGGTGTTAAATAGACAATAAGAAGAAGTGTGAGGTAATCGTCAAATATAAGCATGAGACGCTTTTATGTAGAAGCACTTCATGATAGCTTTTTGAACTCCAAAAGCATAGGTTTCTGTGAATAGCCCTACAATATATTAAATATGCCAGACCTGTTAGCTCGAAGTGCCGGTTGTATTTATGTGTTTAGAATGTACACATTTGGAAGCATAAACTGTGCAGCTTGGACGTTGATAGGAGCTTATTATGGCACCTATATTAGCATAGAGTTTTGACAGCTGCAAACTTAGAGAGCATCATCGCATACTCTAACTTTTACATTTTTAGCTTTCTACAATTAGGCTTACACTCCAGCTGTCCAGCGAGTAGGCCATTTTTCTGAACAAAATATTACTTCACAGTATCACATGTACTCTAAATTGCACTCATGCATTTTGCAGGAACAAGGCAAACCTTATGATGAGACTATGAGTACTGTTTACGGAATCATTCTTTTCCTTATCCTTGAAAAGAAATTATTATTTCGTTTTTAAAAATAACTGAATATAAATTGAGCTCGAATTAAGGTAAAATATATTTTCTTTAATTATTTGGGTCATTAAATTCATTCAAAAATAAATTCAAATAAATCAGTTTATGTCTTTCAGCATATGCTAGATTAATGATGAAATTCATATTCAGAGCTGTCTTGACGATTTCACAGTTATTAGGCGGAGTCACTGAGGTGGAAGATGAATTTTCGCTCCTAAATCACCAGCAAACACACCATGTTTTAAAATATTCTCAATTGCTCGTCATGAGGTATCACCTTATGAACAAGAGGCGGCAAGCATTTTTTAAGGTGAACAATAAAAAGGAACCTGCGGCCACTACAATCAATCTACAGTGTTATACTCCTGAGATTGCCACCCGCCTCAGAAAAGTTCCTCTACTGCTTTGTCGACTGACCTCACAAATTGAAATTCTCGCATCCTGCTGCAATTGTAGCAGGATGCGAGATGTTTGGTGGGGTGCTAAGATGCCTATGTCATAGCCGCGCATTCACAGGCATTTGTTGTTCTACCTGACAATTTCCGGTGTATACAGAGGCAGCAGAGGGGGAACTGCTGGGTGAGACTTTGTTCCAAAATTGTGAGAGGAGCTTTTGGCGGGGTGCTTTTTCACCCCCGCATCGTGCTGCCTGAACTTACTAAACGCCCCAAGCGCCTGCTTGGGCTCTCTGAACCTTTACGTAGAAAAGCAGGAAGTTTTGGTGCGTGCTTTCATGTGCGATAAAGTTTGCGTCTTTTATCAGTTGGCGGTTCTGGGCGCGTTTGGTGGCGGATCATACTGAACGCACTGCAGTGCACTTGGATGCGGTAGTATATTAAAGCCTATATATTTTGTGGTTGTGTGCGTGCGCGCAAACCAAAGGATCGGACTCGACAGAAAAGCACGAGAAAACCGACAAGACGATGCAGCGGCCTTCAACCTACAGTTACAAGACCGACCAATGATGCCATCCTTCCTGGCACGTGACATCCCATCCGAATCCTAAGCGTACATAATGATGGGGTTGGATCTAAAAAAAAACTATTCTTAGCGAGCTGTGATTTCCATTTCACTTCCTTCTTCTTTGCGCACTGGTTTATTATTTGGTACAGACATTTTGAGAAACCTGATCGAAGCACTGGTGATGCTCGTTTGAAATGCGCAGACTCCCTGGCCAGTAGCCTCTAGCCTTTTAAAGAATTAACAGAAGCTCTGAGCGCCTTCATTCAAAAGGCGGCAGTGAATTCGTCTTCGATCTTCGGGAAATAATACTGCCCTCATTTACTACCTCGTTAGTGTGTTCCTTAGGGCTATATTCTTGGACCCGTCCTGCTTAAATTGTGCCATGACCCGCTTGGATCTAAACCTCGAAAGTGACACGTCTGCTCGTTTCGATATTTCTGCAGATAATATCAATGTTTGGACTGAATAACTGACTGAATGATTTGGATATTTATGATTGGATGATTGGACAGAGGTCACTGATTTCTGGATTGAAATCTCGGCAGTACCTTGGATGCGACCTATGACTAGAGTGGCTAATCATTATGGTAGGAAATTAATGTATTAGAGCCAATTAATCATAATTGGAGTCTATTTTGGCTTACGTCGAGTCTTATTTGGATTTTCGGCTAGGAGTTAGATTCGGACTATGACTAAAGTTTCTAGTCATTCGTTAATGTTATTCAGACATTATAGCCAAGTAATCGGGGGTGGATTCAGCTTTTGGAGTTTTTTGCTTGTTATGTGGGTTGTTTTGGATTGTCATTGAAGCTCTCTTTTGGCCACGAATTGCGCGAACAGTCACTTCTGCACACTTCACTGATCCCCAAAGAAAAGCCCTCGCCTTAATACATTCTTAGATGACTCGGAGCGTCCAAGCAGATTCGCGATGACCACAGGTGGGATCATAGGGCTGTACACACTAAACCAGAGCATCTGAAGAACTAAACATCGGTCGACTAAAGAATAATTCTTGTACAGGATACCATAGATAAACTAAACGGGTTGCCGGGGCATTGAACAGAGTCTTGGAACTCGGTTGCTATCGTTTTTTTTTATTTAAAGATTTGACTCCCAACACCCTACTGTTGCTCCAGCCTGTCTGGCGTATCCTGTACAACCTCCGAACTTGCTCGTTGAGCAAGTCGGCATCGACCTGCTGGGTCCGTTTCAAATGTCTTGCTTTGGCAACCACTCGATTTTGTTTTTACCGATTGTCTCAACGGTCTGTGAAACGGCCGCTATCGCATCGGTACAGCTTATCATGTGTTCATATTTCTTTACCGCTAAGTCTCTTTACAATATAAACCACCGCGGGTCATAATAAGTGCCGCAGCCTTCAGTTCCCTGGGATCATGTAAGAGCTCCTGGGTCTTTGCCCAACAAATTTTCGTCAGTTCACACGCTATAACTGTGGATTCAATACACGTGTCTTTGGATAGCAAGAAGACACTTCCTGTCTTATGTTACGCATGCTTTTAATACAGCGACTCATCAGGCGGCATGCTGAAGCCCTCCTTTTTTCTCTACGGCCCTCCATCCCGCTATACCCTACACACCATCTTGCCGTTTTCATTAGGCGATGATCTCTGAATCTTAGAGGGCCTGCGCCTCGCAGAAATCAGGCCAATGGCGGGACTGCGGGGGATCGATTCGCAAGATCGATCGAGGAACACGTTGTTGAATTCCGTCGGTACATTACCAACGCCCAGAGCGACGTGGTCTGGCTTTGGAGAACGCTACGATGGCGTGGTCTTTGCCAGAAATCGTTGCCTCAATACGATAGACCGCATGTAGTTATTATCCGCGTCAGGCATGTATACTACGCGAATAAGCGCCTCACTGCGATAGGTGGCTGTTGAATATAAACAGAATTATCGTAGGTTACACGCTTGAAGCTCAAACACTATTGAGGCCCTGTAATGCGGTCGGTTGACTTCAGTGGCATAAGAGGAAATGTAATGGCTGCAAAGGCAATGAGGCGCTATGCATCATAGAGACCTAGAGTGGTGTGCGCGCGCCGAGCCAACGATGATTCACTGCTGAAAAAAATGTGCCCTGACATTCAGCTTTTCGCGACGGCATTCGATATAACGATATGAGCTTCCGCCAGTTAACGCAGTGCCCTGACAAAGGGAAGTTCATTTTTTCCAAAGTTGGTAACCAAATGATATTTCTATTCCACCTGTCTTCATCATGCTTTGCGCCCCAAATATTTGCTGCTATTATTTATTTGTGAATAAAGGCTTCGAACGGAATAAAATGTCGGTTGAAATCACTGTCGGCAGCGAGTGCTGTGTAAAGTAATGTTTAGTTTTCGATATCAGTTCCTGGTCGAGAAAGTAAAAAAAAGTTCCTTTCATAAATACAATCCGATGTTCCCATGAATGAGTTCTTATCAAAAAGCATGCCCCAATTTGCATCCCTTGTATAGCTTGTGCAGGACCTATAATAAAAATAACGAACAATAAATGTCAATGATCTACAGGGCTTTAGTGCGGTATAAAATCATCGGTAAAATTTAAAATATATTGTGACATATATGCCCTGCATCGCTGGACGCTAAAGAAGACAACGATCAGAAACAGTGACACAGAGGACGACAAAGTGGTAGCAACGTTTAGTGCTAGAAGAGGGTTAATGCTGTTGTGATTCTGTGCTTTGTGTGCTGCGTCAACCTGGACTAACCTTCATGCACTAACCTTGCCACGTATCATCTTGATGGAGGTGACCAAAGATCCCGGTGTGCACACATAAATCCATTTAAGCAGTCGAAAGCTGGATTTGTGCAGTGGCCGCCACCTACCTGGGATCACAACGTCAACAATGGCCACTATGACCTCTGAGACAGCTCCTACCACCGCAACAACATCGGTGCAACCACTCGTCCTAACAAAACTCCGCCACCCTCCCATCTTCAATGGCGAAGACAAGACAGATGTGGACGACTGGCTGGATGAATACGAGCGATGCAGCAGGAACAATCATTGGGACGCGACCGTCATGCTGGCCAATTTGATATTCTATTTGGCGGGAACCGCTCGCACATGGTTTCAAAATCACGAGAATGAGCTGGTGACCTGGGAAATTTGCAAGCAAAAGCTTCACGACTTGTTCGCGAGGCCCATTGGACGGGCTCTCGCAGTCAACACCGAACTTTCGTCTGACGCCCAATCCACCACGCAGTCCTACCTGGCCTACATCCAAGACGTGCTCGCGTTGTGTCGCAAGGCGAACAGCTCCATGCTGGAAAGTGAAAAGGTAGGGCACATCCTCAAGGGCATCGCAGATGACGCGTTCAACATCTTCTTCTGCATGGATTACTCTACCGCCGAGTCGGTGCTTCAAGTTTGCCGAAGATTCGAGCAGGCTAAGCAACGACGCCTGGTACATCGCTTTGAGCGCCTTCCGAACACGGCAGCCACATCATCCTGTGATGATCTGGCTCCTCTGCAACAGCCTTCTCAGTCCGCAACAATTACTCGGATCATCAGGCGAGAACTCGAGGCATTAGCTCCTGCACCACTCCCATCTCCAGTGCCTGACACCGTGGCCATGATACAGGCTGTTGTCCGACAGGAACTTGCCAACGTCGGTCTTTCCTGCAACGCCGTACCGCCCTCATCACCATCGCATCCTGTTCCTGTAGTGGCTGCTGCAACCATTAGCCAAACTCCCCCACGTCGCTACGTTAATCGCAATCCTGCAGAGTGGCGCACCTCAGATGACAGGCCAATTTGTTTTATTTGCTGTCGAGCCGGCCACACTTCCCGTTATTGCCGCAGTCGCACCTTCCCCACACCTCGTTCCTATTACAACGCTGACCATCGGTACTACTACGGACCTCGACGCTTCCCTGCCCAACCTGAACACCTCCGCCCCGCATATGATGGACGAGGACACTTCCCAGCTCACCCAGATGAACCTCACACCGAAGCCGTCTCAAGTGTTCATGACTCCAGCCGATCTCCATCTCCACGGTCTGGTCGATCTCGTTCACCGCTGCCTCGTCGCAACTCCTCCCCATCATACGCCGGCGCCCACTCGGGAAACTAGCGAGTGCAGCGCCCGGGAGTGACGCTGCATTACCGACCCGGACTGTCAACTCGGAACTGACCCTCGCACCCAGGTGTAACCTCATTGACATTTTTGTGGACGGAGTCTATGTTTCTGCCCTTATTGACACTGGCGCCCACATTTCCGTCCTCTGTTCCTCGCTCCGTCAACACCTCAACAAAGTTCTCACACCCGCTTCCTCATCTACCGTTCGTGTTGCTGATGGCAATACAGCTACTGTGATTGGTATGTGTACTGCAAGAATTACCATTGCCGACCGCCATATCCCTGTCCTATTTACAATCCTCCCCAGTTGCCCTCACGACGTTACATTAGGACTCGACTTTTTAACTGCACATTCCGCGCTCATTGACTGTTCTTCTGGACTGCTTCATCTGGAACTGCCACTCTGTCCTGACAAACAGGCCTCTGATACTTCAACGCTCCGTCTCCGCTCCTCTACATTTACTTGTCTGCCACCAGAAGCTGCAGTGTATGTGCTCATGCCGCCTTTCCCCTCCGTTCCTGATGGCGACTACGTTGTTTGCCCCATAACCGACGTGACGCTGCAGCGTAGAATCGCTCTCACTCATAACATCGTGCACGTAGAAAATAACAACGCTTATATTCCAGTCTTGAACTTCGGCCTTTTTGTGCACGTTTTTCCTGAGGGCGTTACTCTCGCCGAACTGACCCCGCTGTCTTATGTCACAGTTGCCGCTCTTTTGCATGACCCTACTGCTAAAGTGTCAATACGTCCTGCACCGTCCCCATTTCCGGAGGCTCGCATATCAGGAATGGTTGCACCTAATTTGCGCCCTGACCGTGCTACAGCATTCAGGAGTGTTCTGAATTCGTACAGTGATATTTTCGATTTTAGTGACCGCCCCTTAGGACAAACGTTCCTCGTTACACATCGTATCGACACCGGAGACGCCCGCCCAATTCACAGAAGACCTTATCGAGTCGCCATTTCTGAACGACGCGTCATGCAAAATGGAGTGGACAAGATGTTAGCAAAAAACATTATAGAGCCTTCGAGCAGTCCCTGGGCGTCGCCTGTCGTGCTTGTTAAAAAGCACAATACCTGGAGATTCTGCGTTGTACATCCCGTTGTACCAGTGACGTGCGTAGCTTTCTTGGGAATTGCTCCTATTTTCGGCGGTTTGTACCTAACTTTGCGGAGACGGCTCGTCCACTCACCAATCTTTTGAAGAACGACGCTCCATTTTGCTGGGACCAAGAACAATCCCAAGCCTTTTCTGCGCTCATTGCAGCCCTCACCAACCCGCCCGTCCTGGCAAACTTCAATCCTTCCGCACCAACGCAGGTACGCACCTACGCCAGTGGTCACGGTATCGATGCCATACTCGCCCAGCAGTAGATGGGTCGCACTCGCGTTATTGCTTATGCCAGTCGCCTCATTTCTGTGGCTGAACGGAATTACTCGATCACAGAACGCGAGTGCTTAGCTCTCGTGTGGGCAATTACAAAGTTTCGCCCTTACTTGTTTGGCCGCCCGTTCTCCGTCATCGTCGACCACCATGCCTTATGCGGGCTTTCTACGCTGAAGGACCCTACTGGTCGTCTGGGTCGTTGGGCCCTCCGCCCTCAGGAATACACTTTTTCTGTCGTCCACAAGTCTGGCCGGCTGCACGCTGACGCCGATTGCCTGTACCGCAACCCGGTAAGTCCCCCACCTGCGAGCGAGTGCGACGATGACACATATGTGTTGGCCATTTCTGACCTTTCAAACATTCGCCATGAACAGCGCTTAGATCCCAAGCTTTGCTGCATAATCAATCGCCTCAGCACCGATCCCCTTGATGCTACCCTTTCTCTGTCTGTGCTAAACAACGGCACTTTATACCGATGGAATATGCGACCAGATGGCGACCAGTCCCCGAACACTTGCGTACCACCGTTCTTCAACAGCTGCATGACGCATCCACAGCGGGTCATCTTGGCGTATCTCGTACGTACGATAGCGTCCGCCGCCGCTTCTTTTGGCCAGGCCTGTATCGCTCTGTTCGTCGTTACGTTTCTTCTTGTGACCGGTGTCAGCGACGGAAGAAGCCCTCGGCTATGCCTGCTGGATCCCTGCAGCCGATCGACGTCCCAGTAGACCCGTTTTCCCGAGTTGGCCTTGACCTCCTCGGGCCTTTCCCACTTTCTGCTTCGGGGAATAAATGGATTGTAAGTGACCACGGATTATACTAGGCGCTACGCTGTCACCCGAACGATACCCACCAGCTGTGCAACTGATGTGGCTGCGTTTCTTCTCCACGACGTCATCCTGCTCCATGGTGCTCCACGCCAGCTGCTTACTGACCATGGCCGTTGCTTTCTTGCTCGAGTAGTCGACGAAATTCTTCGGTTCTGCTTCATTAAGCACTATTTTACCACCGCTTACCATCCACAAACTAACGGCCTCACCGAACGTCTCAACCGCACGCTCACTGTCATGCTGTCTATGATCATCGTGATTGGGATAATAATTTGCCGTTTGTAACGTTCGCGTACAATTCCTCTCGTCGCGACACAATGGACTACTCACTGTTTTATCTTCTATACGGCCGCGACCCTCCTCTTCCATTTGACAGGGTATTGCCTCCCACCGCTAACGCCAGTTGCTACGCTCGTGACGCCATCTCCTGAGCTGACGCAGCCCGTGTTGTTGCTCGCCGACGACTGGCCTCCTCCCAAAATTCTCAAAAACGGCGGCATGATTCTCGCCACCGGGATGTCCACTACTCTCCGGGCTCTCTCGTCTTGCTCTGGACTCCCGCTCGTAAAATTGGGCTGTGTGAGAAGCTCTTGCCCCTCTACGCAGGACCCTACCGTGTTTTACGGCCAGTCACCCCTGTAACAGTCGCCCCTGTACATTCACCGCTACAGTCCACTATGCCACGCACCGAGATTGTTCATGTCGCCAGAATGAAGCCGTACTACCCCTACAGTAGTTCATCCTAGTGCGCACCGGGACTGTGCTTTTCGTGGGGGGTAATGTGACATATATGCCCTGCATCGCTGGACGCTAAAGAAGACAACGATCAGAAACGCTCGCGCTAGGTCCGCCATCATTCATTAAACGTCATCTACCATCGCCATCGATCATGTCTGTCTCCTTTTATCATCGGCTTGCTGCCCCGTAACATTTGGTTGGAGGCGCGGGGTACATCATCATCACTCGTCATCTTGGCCCGGAGCCTCGGCGCTCTGTGTCATCTTGCGCCGTCGGCAACGGGTTTCTGGGACGACGCATCACCTGGCTGTTCGCCAGCCTGCTGGACCTGACGCCACATCACCGTTCTCTACCCCCACCCAGTCCGTCGCCCTGACCAAAAGACACGAAGAAACACAAGCAGCCCAACTTTAAGATCCCACCGACCTAAGACGCCACGAACACGCTCAAGGACACATAACAAGACACAGCGCATGAAAGACCTGACAGAAGGATCCGACTGACACGAAACGCCGACCAAACGAACCCACCGACCCGATACAACACGTGAAGACATCGCCCCCGCCTGTGCCTTTTGTTGCGTACCTAGGACCCAGCCATCAAACCCTGTCGACCGGTTCAACGAAAGCTTCCTGGGCCAGGCTTCGTTGGTCATCATGGCGGCAAGCCGTTACCTTCTTCTTTCTTCACCGGTCCGCACAAGATCACCGTCATGTCCCAAATCTGATAAACTTTGACTCCTTCCACCGATCGGGACAATTGCTCGGAGACCCCGGGTAGTGTTACGGGCGAAGGAGAAGCGGACAATGACGTGGGCAGGCGCTCGCGCTAGGTCCGCCATCATTCATTAAACGTCATCTACCATCGCCATCGGTCATGTTCTGTCTCATTTTATCATCGGTTTGCCGCCCCGTAACAATATAATTCACAACAAACATCACAAAACAATGTTTTCATATTATTTGCAGCCATTTTGACTGGGTAACCATGATACCGAAAATTTATCAGGCATATTAAATAAGCTTTTTTGTGTAAACGTTGGTTTTCAATTCAGATTTCTGTAGCAGAGATGGATTAGTATTGAGAAACTCTTTCCTGACTACTTGTAAGAATATATAAGAGCGACTACCGTTTGCAATTAGGGATATATTTGCGACTGAAATTTTTAACAGTTTTTGTGCACTTGTTGTACCGTATTATTCTTACCTTCTCTTATTTCATGCTGTTAGTCACTGTCGTTAGTACAATTCTGTTATTTTGGCATGGTGTAGGGTTCAAAGAGTGGAGTTCGCACCCAGAATAGAAGAAGGGCAGGTATTACTTGTGCTGAAACCTGCTGATGGTGGCAAGTATTCTTTACTACTTTTCTTACTTGACAGAAGCTGAATATCCTCTTAAGACATATTTATATCATTTAAACATTCGTAATATTTCTTTATGTGTATTTTATTTGGAAAATAAAAAATTAGTAGTAACCATTACTTCGAAGTATTAATATTTGCTGATTTCTTCCGCATGCGCGAGGCAAAATAATGTCGGTCTACATGTGGTATACGTGGAGGCTAACAAAGAGGGTTCTACTTAAGTTGAAGCAAGCGCTGAGGGCTATGGAAATAAAAAGGGTAGGGATAACGTTAACAGATATAGCAGGTGCAGAGTGGGTCAGAGAAATAACTCAAGCACTGACATTTTAGTGAAAATCAAGAAGAAATGGGCATGGGCAAGACAGCAAGACATGTAGCGCGAAGAAAGGATAACAGATGGTCGCTTACGGTAACAAACTGGATTCCAGGGAAGGAAAGCGTAGTAGGGACGGCAGAAACTTAGGAGGTGAAATGAGGTTGAGAATTTCGCAGGGGTGAAGTGTATGCAGCTAGAAAAAGACCGGATTAATTAGAGAAGTATGAGAGAGGCCTTTGCCCAGCAGTGGGTATAATCAGGCTGGGGATTATGATGATGACATGTGATGAAGATGGAGCGTTGCATATTATGCGCACACTTAAAACTACGATTTCTAGGTTATCGCTCCAAAATACTTCTCTTCTCGACAAGAATTAAGCTTCTCATCCCCACAATGTATTATGAAAAGGCTTCATATGCGTGGATATTAGTTCACTCATGCGCTGATTTACTTTAGCCTTATAATGACTGTTGTTAGAAGCTTGTCATTACAGAATGTATTCACTGATAGGTAGTTATACTGGATAAAATAAATATTTAATTACACACATTTCTAGCTTGCCGAATGAGCACTCAAATACCACTTGCAACGTTCTAAAGGCTCTGATAGATTGTCACAAACTCCGCACGCATGCTTCCAATTGTGCTTTACCAAGTTTTTCATTCCGTTCTTTCGTGCGTTATGTTGACAATAACTAACAAAGCCAAATTGGTGTCGTCTTTATTTGTTTATTACGTTGTGTTACCGGTAATGTAGAAAGAGCCTACGGCTTTGTTCAAATGTCTTCAATTGGGATATGCTAAACCACGACATAAAGAGTAGCGTTTAGACATTAATGTAAATACTGACGTTTGTAAAAACAACCAAAACTGCTCTTACATACTTTTTAGTGTGTTCAGAAAGTAATTATTTTTATTTCGAAAAAAAGTTGCTCCGTTCCGATCAACATGTCGTTAGATGATTCTGTGCGAGGCTCTTTGCGCCCTTGTTCGGGGCTGTGACTCATTGCATATTCCTAACGGATGCTGAACCGAAGTTAAAGGGCTGAATTCCATCCGCAGAGGATATTGATTGGAGAAGAAGAAGATGCAATGTACTCTACGAAGTCAGCAGACGTCAAGGATACCCATCTGTGTAAAATGATTGCAGCCTGCATTACGACATTTCTTTAATTTACCGTCCACTTGCTTTTTGATTACTCAAGCCGTAAAACGCTACTTGTAGATGGCATCCTCGAGGCACTGCAGATGAAGCTATGTGATGTTAGGAAGATAGTGAGAGACCGGAAAGCATGGCGTGACATGGTCCATAGGGTCACGAAGAGTCGGACACGACTGAACGACTGAACTGAGCGATTACACACAAAGTTCAAAAGGAATCGTCGGACATACATTAAGTATTAAAAGCTTGATCACAAAGCTGATTAAAAGCCTAAAAGGAAATTTTTTTCTGTGGATTAGAAATTCACACCATTGCAGCCATCATACGCATAACGTGTTTCACATATCCCCTAATCTCCAAGCAAACGAAAGTTCTGTTCCATAAAGCTGGAGTTGTACTGTCAAGGACAAACAGATAACAATGTCGTTGTGTCGTAGCGTCAAGGCTTAGCATTCAATTCGAGAACGTAATGTGCGGATATAAGCGTTAACAAGTTTTCCTCCTGGTCATATTTTGAGAATGTTGATAATTATTCAGGCGGGCTGATCAAGTATATCATCTGAGTCTATGCGGAATTCACATACCTGTAATATGAACAGCAAAAGTGTCTATATTTAATGAGCACTAAAAAAACACATTGAAATCAAGCGCTATCCAAAATGCATTGAGATAAGCTGGAATCGCCGTGCACTAATGACAAAGGTGCAGGTAATAACAAGCAGATAATCACATCGTTCTTTTAAGTTTCACCACGAGCAAGCCGATACGAAATGTAACGAGAATTGACCTTAAACTGCGCTTCTTGGTGAAACACTAGGCATGTAACCTTCCTCCATACTGGCACAGCAATGACAACTGGGACACCTATTGTATAATTGCTCATACTATTTAGGGTACTCTCTTTCTGACAGTAGTTTTTTTGCTTGGTTTAGTTAATGGCATTTAACTTCCCAAAACAATGAGGGACGCCGTAGTGGAGTGGTATGCAAAATTTCGACTGCCTGGAGTTCTTTAACGTACACTGACCTAGCCCATCATAGGGGAGACGCTTTTCGCCTTCAACAAAAAACGACCGCTGCGGCCGGGATTCAATCCCGCATCCTTGGGCACGGTAGCAGAGTGCCCTAACTACTGCACCATTACGGCGGGACTTCTGATATTATTAATCGATATATCTTGCAGGCACGTAACGTAAAGGGCATTTCGCATGATATGGATATTACCTTAGGTATAACCGCCCAGGCAATCATCCCTCACGCCTTAAAGGACGCCGAAATATTTTCCATTTCTGGTGGTATCTAAACTGAGAACGTATGCTAGGCAGTCTGGTGCATTCAAGCGTTAACGCGCAGGTTCAACCACTGCATTTTCTTTGAAGAACAATGTGTAAGAGAACCGTAACACTCGAATGAAGAATACAGCCAGATATGGCAATGAAAAGTTTATGTAAAACCGTGAAATAGTGAAGAGCACAGGGTGCGTATGCGAACAAAAATTGTTTTAGTGGAAGGCAAGGAAAACTACTTGCCGTATGAAGACAAATAACGCGTTCTTCGTAGTTATTGGTACATCCTGCACAGCTAAGAGACTCGACTTTGAACAGCAAAAGTGATGACACAATTAGGTAGGGATGCATAGAGCTAGTGTGCGGGCGCAGGTCAGTAAAACTTCTTCTCAGCTCTGAATTTACGGCAAGCGTCTAAATATACTTCAAAAGTTATCGATCTCGACCCGCAAAATATTCCATTGCGTGATCCTGTGAAACAAGCCGCCGCAGCTGCAGTGCATAGTGGCTATGTCTGATCCTCCGGGGCCGGGAACTTAGGGGCCTTCGCCTTTCTAGTCGCGGAGGCTACTTGCATCTGTGCATCTATGTCAGTTGTTCATGCCGTCATTGTACTCACTGCTGTACCTGTGGTAGATGAAGGCTGTGGTGATGCACTGCTGTTGTGTCTTGAGATAATGTCTACGTGCAGCTCATATTCCTTTCATTTTTTTGTTTCCTTTTTCACTCATCTGTTTCACCTGATCTGCTCTGTGCGCACGAGGCAGTGGTGGCGGATCGGCTAGTGCCAGTTGACATGAGCATGCATTTTTGTTCCCGTGTTCCAATAGTTGCAACAACCCTAAATGGGCCTCCTCGATATAAGGATGAGATGCTTGTCTAATCGTCGTTGTCAACCACAGCAATGTGCGGCCAAATAGTATTGCCCCCGCCGTATTAATGCATGACACAATACTTTTATTCACTGAGCCAAAACTATTACAACCATTGGAAATTGTAATGGTGTGGCACGATATTCCGCGATTAAAGAAGTAAACCTTCCGACTGTTTTTACGCACACTGGGTAATAATTTCCAATTTTGTAGAGATATATGTTTTGTTCATGCGGTATAAAATTTTCAGCATTTAAATTACACATAAAACATAAATATTTGGCGAACTAAAGTATTACATTTGTTTACTAATAATTCACTACAAAATATCAGGTGTGCACACAGAAAGTAATTTACTGCAATAGGTCAGGTGTGTAGGAAGAATGATTAACTCCAAAGCTTTCTATAACTTTAAAGCACATTCGCCAATACATTGTAAAAAAAAGTATTTTATTATTTCTATCAGAGGCCACTTTATTCAACTTCGAACGTCCTTTTCCGGTGCTATCTGCCGAAGAGACTTGCATTGTTCTACAAACAGGCGTGAGAGATGATGGTAAGTACACTACTGCTTTATTGCTGTCAGAAGAGAAGCAGTCATTGTAGGGATTAAATTCGCTGAAAAATAATTCTAGATTTTACGTGCTTGAGAGAGTCCTAATACCGTAATGAAGTAACGGTAATGCGGACAGATAGCTTAGAGAGGAAGAGGAAATGTTTTTGCAAACTAGCTGTCTACAAGCTAAACCAGCAAGGTAGCAATGCCTGGACCCTCCCTTAATACTCCCAGCCCGAGCATTGTGTCCAGTCATTGTATGATGTCAGATATCAATCCTAAAACATTTAATTCTAGGCGTAATAAAATTTCTCTGCTGGCAGAAAAAAAGATTCCGTGAGACGCCCTATGATACAATTCTGTGTCCTGCTGTCCTAAGGACACCAGACATGTTTACCTATGTACTGTGAGATCTGTAATACAAATATACTAGCTCTTTAAAAGTTTTTTATAGAAGTGTGTCTGATAAAGTAGTCTACATTACTTATGAGGCATCCAGAATTGTCTATCTGGCAAACAGGTATAAGCGGGTATTTGAGTTGTAGTATTCAGCTAAGAAGGCCTTCAGATCACGAGGCGATATAGAGTGTCTGTCTCTACACAAATTGATGAAGTTATTTAATTTATCTTCTTGAATTTAAATCATATTCCCCACCACTTTCAATAACTCATTGTAGGAAGGGTACATCTGACATTACATTAGACACCGTTAGCACACTGCGTTGAGTGCTTGACTCTGCGTTCCAGATGTAGGGGCATCCGTGCCACCGGCAGTGCTCCCGCACCTATTGGTCCCGACGCGCTGGGCGCTCGCTAAACTGACGGACAAGTAGCGCCATCTGGTACCCTCAAGTGCAGCTGCCACGTGTCGGGACGAATTCAACCCGTGCGCACTGCCGGTGAAAGGAATCCCTCAACTCTAGTACCCCAGACGAAAACATGCAACATGGTGTGAGAAAGTGTTTATCACGTGATGTCTTATTCTGAACTATATTAATTGAGTTACCGACCTATGCATAAATGAAATAAATATTCTTAACGTGTATACTGGAGAAGTCGAGAAACGACCAGAATTTTTTGGCAGCTGCATCAACCGACGACCACACCAAGGCTAGAACGGCTGCGTTGGTGCGTGCGCCTGGCTTCCTGACTCTTTCTGACTATAAAGGATGAATCGTGCCCCTCGGAAACGTCCCTTAAGAATTTGGTGGAGTGGGCGGAGTACACTATCCCAGGACCATAAACAGGAAGTCCGAAGTTGCCCTTAGGTTTTTCAGTATTATTGCCTATTGACGCATCCCAATCGTAGCATCACCCCCAGCGCCGGTTTTTGTCATGCCTATGCCTCGCCAACTGGCCAACTTTTGCGGCGCGGATGAAATGGATATCAATGTCTGGCTCGCTATGTGTGAACGTCTAAGCGAGGACAATTGATAGGATGCCGCTTGCTAACATATTTTCTCACCCTGCGGCAATGGTGAGCGTTTGGTTCGAGGCACATGAAGGAGGTATCACAATTTGGCAAATTTTAGGGTGAACGCCTTTCTAGGCTCATGGAGTGAAAATCTGTGTGCGGGAGCTTTGCGCGGGATGTATGCGTCGCATCAGTGCGTTGAACTCTCGCTCGCAAATAGCTGACATGTTAGGAGAGAGATTATGAAATAAAACAATTAAGGGTGGCACCAATGAATAAAAGTTGTAAATTCAACATAGATTGTATAAATTCCGATAATAATGAGTATTATTAGTGACTAATTATGACACAATAATTTGTAATGACCAATATGTCAGAGTATGACTTCTAATGACCGCATTTGATTGGAAAGTAGTGTAATGCTTAGCGCTGAGTAGTAACGACTACAATGAAAAGGACTGACTTCATCATATCGTCAGGTTCAGTCATGACAGAAGGCTTCACTAGGCAATTCGCGCATAGAAGAAACTGACTCCGCCTGGCGCTCGATCTAGGAGCTTGTTCTGCCCATTTCGTTTGGCGCTTCCTCGAACACCTCGTCACACAGCATAATAGCTGCAGACGCAGTAAAACAGAATTAGGCGCCGTTTCAAATTTGTTTACAGGAATAATAGGCGTAGTATCTATCTGTCACACTTTTTCGCGGACGTCTGCACGCGCCTTAAGGGAAGGAAGGAAGGAGGAACTAAATGAAGTGCGAACAAGATGCCGAAGCGGAGAGCTGCACACCAAGGCGCTATAAAGCTATAAAACACTTTCGTCTCATTGCTCTTTATTGGACCTAGTGACCCCTAGATTGTTTAAGCAGAAGCTGGACAACTCATTTTCAAATACAAATACACGCAAGTTCAACATAAAAATTCGGTGGATTGCTTGTCGAGCACTGTCAACACAAATTCGTATGTATCGCACATTTACGACCTTCTTGCGCTATGCCGAAAATTAGGCAGCGTCATGTCGGAGCGCGAGAAGGCACTACAAACTGAAGGATGTTTGAAGACGCCTAAAATTTTCTTATCTACATTGACTACACCGCCTTCGAATCGGTACCCATGGTTTGTCGGCAATTGGACGAAGTTAACATCGCCATACTGCCACCCCTTTTAGACCGATTTGCCAAACTGGCTATTGCATGTACATGCCAGGAAGGCCTACATCGTCCGTCACATCGGGCAGAGGTGAACCAGATGGTTCACCACTGCCATAATAGCAGAGAAGGTGAGCCCATGACACACGTCAATTACCCTTGAGCCCACCGAAGTTACAGTTGAGTCCCATTCAACCAATCGTTCACCAGAAGTTTCGATCGTGGGCATAAACCCTGGCAGACTGTACTGCTAAGCGTGCCCCTCCCCACCCCTGGTCCTCCAATTGTTCTGGCTGCTGCTGCTACCAGACCTACCCTACTGGTTACCACTCCCCTAATACTTCCAAATCGTACGGCATGGAAGACTGGCCAATATGCTTCTACTTACGAAACTCTGGCCAGATTTATCATTGCGGAGCCACTCACCAACCCACCATTGCCATAGGTTGCGCCTCCCCATGACTTGAGCACAGCGACCCGGCACCGGTCTACAGCTCGCCGTCTCCTTGTCCCCACCTATTATCACCGCTGCAACCTCGACGCCCGTCTTCTGCACGCTACTCTTGGTATCTTCCCGAAAACTATCCGGGCAGCATCCGGAGGTGATTTTGAATTGACGGCTCTGGACGAAAATTGTCATCAGCTCATCCCTAATTGGTGCAACGTTCTGAACCTTTATGAGGATGGTACACCCGTGACCGGTCTAATTAATCGTACCATCAAAGGCTCCGTCTTACGTTTTTGCTTTCGCTAATGTCTCAAGAATAATTTCACTCGCCCATTTCATCCACCGTTCAAGTCGCCTATGAAAGTGTCGCTGCCATTGCTGGATTTGCACAGAGTAGTTCAATTCATCTGAATGCCGGTATTGGCAAATAACAGTGGATGAACGTTATCATGGGATTAGTGCATTTTTTACTATACACGACCTTTACCAATTCAGGCATGCCTCCGGTCTCTACAAGGCAATCGCGACCTTCCAGCGCATGACTGACTTTGCTGCGTGGCTTGTAATGGACCACTTAAATACAATTCTACTATTTCTATCGAAATTCTACACGCACCTCATCCGCCTTTCTAATATCCGTTCTGACTTCAGCCTTGCCGGTCTACAGTTTGGCTATATGGAATCCAACTTCCGGGAAAGCCAGATAGCCATTTTTCTGTCACTTGAATGAAACAGCTGGAGTCAAACCGTGAACCACGAGCAAGGGGTGTTTAAACAACCGTGCATTTTCTCTAGGCGCAAAATCTACAATTTTGCCAAAACCATTTCAAAGATTGTGCTAAAATGACACCGCTTGCTCTCCCGTTGTTTTAAGGATTCATAAAACAATCAAGACCAAATATTATACCTTGCCCTTCATTTCCTGCGCTTTTTTATTCAACCCAGCGCAAGGTTAGCAGTATCCCATGATGGGTTTATAAAGAACACATGGACACTAATTGTTACATTTGGGCACTTTAACAGTCCCTGGAAGCGGTAATACAAGAATAAGCTTAAAGAATTTTTATAAATAACACGACAACCATAAAGAAAACATTGAGCATCCTGATCATGAGAATTTTAGAACGACTGCAAGAATTCTAAATTTCAATTATGCTTATTTTACACACGAGGCTGATTATATTTATTTTTGCAAACGACAAAAATCCGAAATTCCCAAGTGCGGATCATCTAATCTCTTCAGACATATTTAAAATAGTGCTGTAAAAACAATAAAATCATACCGAGTACTTTTCTATACCGAAGCCATATGTATGCCGTATGAAACATTTACAGCTACGTCTATTGTCTCAGTACTAAGCAAACCAAATTCAGACAAAAACTAGCAAGCTGCGGTCCAAGGCCCGATGGCCTAACCAGCAAATTTAGTTGCTTACCACGTTACTGAAAATTTTTAAAGTACACAGCCGCCAAAGCACCTAAGCAAAGTTACCATCATTCTTTTCGGAAATTGAGCACTGAAATATCAGGTGGGATTTATAGCTGAAGGGGACTGAATGCCAAGCAAAGCGGCGGTTGCGGAAGGGCTTTCAAAAAGAGAAGAATAAGGACCTGGCTTTGAGAAAAACGGCACATAACACTTTCGTCACAGTTTGTTGTTAAAATAAAGCGGTATGCAATATGAATCAGATTATGTGAGCTGCACTAAAAAGCGGCGTACGAAAGAATGCCTCGATACAACATATGCGTTGCACATAGCTGTCCGGCGCCCAGCGATTACTTGTGGTGTCAAGGCTCGACTGCTTAATGCCAGTGTGCGAATACGATAGTGGCCGCGGCAGCTTTTCAATCCAGGTGGAATTCAAGGCGGAAGTATAGTTCTCGATATCAGTGCACGTTAAAGACCCCAGGTGGTGCGAATTTTTGGAGCCATCAACTTCGGCGTCCCCTTTGCCTGATATGCGTTAACACTAAACCCTATAAACCAAACCATATAACTCTCGTGGGTAGGTGAAGTGTACATGTACATGAAGTGTCGCATTGGAGTGCCGCAATTGTATTCTTCCCATGAAACACAAGAGAACTCAGCCTTTGTAAGGGGGAAAAACAATTTTTGATGAAAACCACAAACATGTGATGCATCCTTAGCGTGCGTACAATACCTAGTCGCCTATTTTTTCCCAAACAAATTCGGTGAATGTTGCACTAATTTTGCTGAATAAAGCGTCTATCTTGGGTGGCATCGTGGCCATTGCTGGCCAGGAAGCAGAAATGTGGGTTTCAGAGCATTCATAAAGTCAATAAAGCATTCAAAATTCATTGTAGCATTTATAAGTGCGACTGCATTTCTGGGTGTGGTCGGCTGAAACCGCATGATGATGAGCAATGTATCAGATCGCGCCGAAAACATCTGTCTCGTAAATTACAGTTTCTAAGTAACAGAAACTTTATCTCATAATTTTCGCCATAAAAGTATACTTGGAACCATGTATAGAAGGCATTAACGTTCCTAAACCAGTAATTCAAAAGTCAGTTTTGTAGTTGTGGTCTGCATATTGTGAATGCATCGCGTTCAAACCAGCCATGCGATAACGCTACGCTTTAGCCCGACGATTTTAGTATACAAAAGAAAAATACATTACTTGCCGCAACAAGTTTGCCTGTATAACAACACAGATTACTCGTGAGCGGTCGCTTACCTGAAACGGTGAAACGTATATCAAACTGTTGGAAAATTCTCAATTACTCGCGAAGGTATAGCTGTGTGGGGTCTAAAGAGTGAAACAATACTAGGCACCGTAGCGGCTAAGTCACCTGAGTGTAAGGTGGATTTTAAATACTCCTAATTGAGCTAGTGCTCGGTAATTTAGCCGGCTCTCCAGCGGCAATTTGGATTGCCAACTAGGTCTAATCCAGCACGCCCAGCGAGCAGCGAAGCTCAGCGGAGCCCTGGGATAGGGGCACCGACCCTGTGAGAAGACGGAAGATGGAACTCTTCTTCTACTAGCACAAGATCCTCCTAGAGAAACTAACGTATTTCCTATCCTATCCTATCCTACCGTTCGATGAAATACCTTTCGACACGTAATAGTCAAATCACATTGTTTATAAGAATATTTCGATGTTGTTACTAATTAGGCCTAAAAATGGTGATATTTCAAAGCACATCCGTGATTAAACTCCAGGCTAAAGCTTAAAGAACTGCCCCCGCTATATTAAATCAATTTCTTTTTATTCTTTTTATTATATTGCTGGAGCAGTCCTGTAAGCTGCTATGTCTGTTATTTTAAACATACCGGGTATTTACATTTGCAGATCGTTATAATAAGCTCCGTGAATGATACTACTCACTCAGCCTTTTAGTTTGATTTTAGGGGCCAACATTAAATTAAACAATTGAAATCCGAGAACATAAAGGTTGAGTCTCTTTTCTAAACTTAGTTTTCATATATGTGGCACAAAATATTTAACATCACAAACGTCAATTTCGCACATTAAGCTGGCATATTGCAATTCTCATTTTCAAATGGCCTAGAAAATACGGAAATATATTACATATTTTGCGCCATAAAAAGAGGTAACGTGATTTCCTACTCACAACCACACAAAATGATGCCCTTTTTAAATGCCTATTGGGGAAGGCCAAATTCATGAGAAAACGCGCATTTTAACCTTCATTATTTCTCATTTCAATGCCGATAAATAAAAATTAAACTTGTCAGCTTTTATGTTGACAGCCTACAATTTCTTAACATAATCTTGCTTGTTGATATTAAAAGTACAAAAAGTTCATTAAATGCTTTAGATATTTATTCGTTTTTACCACTCAACACAATAACGTGCATAATATCTGACTCCTGCAAAGTCCACCTGCACAGACGGTACCAATGTACTAATCGCATGGTTTAAGATAGCAATAAGTAAACAGTTACAAAAGTAGTTATATTCAAGATCAAAATTTGTCAAAGCATTTCTGGGAATAATTCTTGACTCAATAAATCAAATTATATATCTGTTTTCACCTGCAATAATATGGAGGTTTCACAACTGGTCTGCACACCATGTATACGCACTCAAGGCCAATAACGTTTTTTTTTTTCTTGTTTTCTTCCAGGTAGACCTTATTGTATGCTTTGGGAAACAGACAGCTCTGACTCAAAAAAACGGCACGACTGCTTCTACCCAACTCATTTTGGATGTGTGATAGAAAATTTTCATGTTTTGGAGTACAGTAAACGGTGCTTCTTGCACGATCAGCTTGTTAAAAATGCTCGCGATAAGTACTTGCGAAGGTGAACTGGACAGAATTGTACGAGTTCAATTTTCCCCTATGCCTTCCCGTTTGTCCATACTTAACGTATACTCATTGAGTGAAGGTTCTTTGATGTATAACTTTGCTCATGATGACTTCTGTGCAGCAATGGTTCAATAAATCAATGACCACGGAAATAATAAGCGGCGTTTCCTGGAAGGTGTATCTTTGGGCTGACTTGCGGACGCAAATCATTCAGCAACTAGCAAGCGCCAAAAGCAACAACCGTCCTCTGCGATGGTTTAAATGAGAATGCCGCCGCACACATCAGCTCTCAGTTTAAAGCCTGCGCGGAGACATCTAGAAGAAGGCGTCAAAGCTGAGTAGACCACTTCGGAAAAATGGGGAAGCAGGAGTGAGGGGCTCAACCTGTAGAAGATAAATCTAGGCACATTTTGTGCTATAATAGAAATACATTTTGATCGAGCGACCCCACATAAAGTTTTTGGGCGACCGCACGAAACGTTTTCTAACCGCTACAAGCAAAATCGTAAAGCTGCATTGATGCGGTTGCTGGCAGCAAATCAAGATTAAACTGGTTCGAACTATTACGCTACCTTAAGAAATCAAAACTTCAATGTTCCGAAATATAAAGCGAAGGCCTGAAAAGAACATTTCACACAGAGAAAGAAGTTGGTAAAGAGTAGACACTAAGCAAATTCGGACTGCAGGAAAAACGCACAGCTGAACGTGAATTCCGGCGGCTAGGACAGCGCCATTAGTGTGGCCGCGACGGTTAACACCGAGCGTTGTAGTTTACACCCAGCGTCGAGTAGACTAGGGCAGTTTTTCTTGAGGACTATTTTCTACGTGTGCGGGTGGGCAGTCCAGTTCGGTAGAAAGACCGCTTGTGTTTGCTTGTCTTTGGCATTAAACACAGAACTACTGCAGTATATCCCACAATGGCGTGGGATATACTTGCTTGAAAGAGCTTAGCTATGCTCTTACTAATGAATCACTATGCAGCTCATCCCAGAGGAACATCACCCTCTTCCAAGGTGCGCATATTGTGAGCTACCGCTCGAATAAATGTCATTATTCCAGTCACTGTCTGGAAATCTGTGCATGATCTTCCAAACACCGGTGCATGATGACAATGCTGCGCATGTATGGGTGAAAGATGTGAAAGCTCTGGCACCGCGCTTACCCAAATACCACGGCAAGGAAGCGGCCACTATGGTCGCTGTTTAGATGGAAGCAGGTTAGCGGATGTACGGCTTCATGCTTGAAACATGAACGGCTTCACGGTCTGGGTTAGCTCCGGGTCGCTCGGCCAGAAAGAAGAATGACTGCAAGCAGCGGCTACCTGCGTGGAAGAATATGTCCGTGCACGAGGCCTCGCCTGCTCCACAGAACAATCCGAATTCCTGCGAGTTCACAAAGGGACACACAAGGAAGGGACCCTCAATGTCTCCCTCGAAGGTCAGTTACTTCCCGAACGAGACAAGATACGAGTCTTGGGAATGTGGCTCCAGAGCAACCAGCTATGCGGCCATACGCTCGGCCTTCTCAAGCAATCGACCACACAGGTCGCCAGGATGCTCACGCGCGTGTCTCAGAAGCGGAGCGGCATGCGAGAGGGGGATACCCTGAGCCTGGTTCAGAGCCTTTTGCTCAGGAGAAGTGGAAAGTGCGGATATCATCATCCGCAAAGCTTACAAGACAGCCCCGCACCTACCAATGGACACCTTCAGAGCAAAACTACTAGCTCTTGGCATTCACAACACCATCTAAGAGATCAAAGAAGCCCAACTGGTCACACAGATAGCGAGGCTCCAGCAGACGCCTACGGGGCGCTCGCTTCTTAGGCGACTGGGGCTAGGTGGAATTGCGGAAATCGAGAATTTTACCGCGAGCATACCGGACGCAATTCGCCAGACGCTAAAGGTTAGCTCCCTTCCCCGGAACATGGACCCCAACTTGCATGTGACCCGTAGTTCAGCCCGGGCGAAATATGCACAACACAATCTAGCTACAAAATCCACAACGATATACATGGACGCGGCTCCGCATACAAGAAGCTCACATAACAGAGCAGTGGCGGTAGCTATTGATTCCAACGTAAAGGAATTAGCTAGCGCCTCAGTCAGGGATTGCACAGTAGCTGAATGGGTGGAGCTGACCGTTGCTCTAGCGGTGGTAGACGTATATCGAAGCAACACGTCCCTTACCATTACAGATTCGAGAGAAGCGTGGCGTAACTACATGAACGGCCGCATACGTCGCGCCGCGCTCAGGCTCCTCCAGAGCGCGACCCCATCAAACATCACACAAATCTAATGTGTGCCAGGACACACCGACCTAGCGTGGAACGAACGCGACGACGAGGTAGCTCGAGGGTACACGAGCCGAGCTTCCTTCCAATCGGACGATCTACCCGAGCGAGTCGGTCCTACGTACTCAGACATTCTGAACTACTGTAAGGAGGTGCGGATCCGCTATCCACCACCTCATCGGGATCTAAAACAGCCAGAGGCTGTGTACTGGCGAAGACTGCTGACCAAAACGTTCCCAAACCTGCATATCCTTAGCAATATTTACCCGTCGCAATATCGGGATACCTGCCCAAGGCGTGGCAGTAAAACTTCGTTATACCACATCTCGTGGGAATGTAGAAATATCGATAGCTTTCTTGAAGACCCGAGTGCGAAACAGTGGGAGAGCCGGCTCTCCAGAGGCGATCTGGGCTGCCAACTAGGTCTGATCCAGCATGCCCAGCGAGCAGCAAAGCTCAGCGGAGCCCTGAAATAGGGGCACCGACCCTGTGAGAAGAAGGAAGATGGACCTTTTCTGCTACTAGCATAAGACCTTCCTAGGGAACTTAACGTACTGCCTATCCTATCCTATGAACATCTGAGCGCCGGCGTCGATTGGCGACTGTATGCGATTGGACAACGCGGTAGTTGATGAGAGATGTTTGCTGGAGAAAGGTGTAGGGACCAATATAGCGGTGGAGAGACTTCTCGCACAATCCAAGAGTTGACACTTATGTCCAGAGTAGAGTCGGGTGAAAAGAAGGTAGGGCTGTGGTGCTGGTCATAGCGCTGCCTCTGTTTTTGTTGGGTGGCCTCAGTGTTTCGGCGAGAAATTTGTCGACAATGGGCAATACGTAGCCCAACGATGCAGATGGGGAAACAGGAGCAGATAACAAGGTGGTGTCGAATGGTGTTGGTGGCTAACGGCCAAAACCTAAGAAATGTATGTCGCCAGCGTTGCGTAGAGCGGCGGAATTACAGGCATAGGTAACAAAAACCAAAATGGGGTCCAATTTGCTATGGTCAGGACTGGCGTATCATATAGATTATTCCGGGCAAGGTACAATGAAAGCACTCGATGAGGCCGTTGGTTTGACGATGATAACTAGAAAATGTCTTGTGGACTGTGTTGGCAATGCAGATCACTTCCGCCAGGACTTGGGGAAAGTGTCTTGTCATGGCTGCTAATCAGCATACGAAGATTACCATGGCGCAAGACGATCGCGCGCAGGAAAACTTCGGCAACTTCGGAAGCGGCACTGGAGCGAAGATGGGCTGTTTCAGTGTACCGCGTCAGGTCGTCATGGCGGTTCTAATTAATCGGTGACCGACGTGCGTGAGAGTTAGTGGATGCAATAGGTAACTGACGACAGAATCAGATGGTATAAATGGGCGAACAAGAGATTGCAGGGGGCCACAGGAAGAGGCATTGACAACTTACTTTGCTGGCGAGGCACGCATGATATCTATTTGGCGACGTTGGCAGTAAGCCCGCACTAAAAGTAGCGGCTTTTTATGCGATCGTACGTCTTGTAGCCCAAATGACCTGCAGTGGCAACCTCGTGGTAAGCCTCCAACACTCGACGATGCACAGAGACAGGTTCCGCCATAAGCGTATTACCAAACCATATCCCGTAAGAGCACTCGAGCAGACGACGCTCTGTCGTGATTCCTCTGAGCAGCGTCACCTGGCGACCAATAGTTTGTGTGGCTAAAGGGATTAACACTACTCATTTTAGCACTGATGCTACTGAAACTTCTCTTCTAATCCTGTATTGCAATTTTTTCCTGAATTTTTTAATTCACATTGTTAAATAAGTTACCAACTTTCCAAGGGTGTGTTCCTATTTAGGTTGTAACAAGTGCTGTTTTTGGTTCCTAATGTCAAAAACCACGAGGTTACGGTATGACAACGGTTGCACTAAGCAATTACCTTCACCGTAATCTTTTCCAGTCTTCAGTGAGTGTATGTTACCTTACGGTTGCTTTCAGGGACAGCTTTCATAAACAATCGGTATGACAACGGTTACATTAACTAATATCTCCACCGTAATCATTTCCGGCTTTCACTGTGAGTATGTTGCCTTCAGGTTGCGTTCAGACATCTCTCAGCAACAATGGCCGTTTTACACACTGAGAGCGTCCTCTGCTCGAGTGCTCCTACGGAATATGGTCTGGCAATACACAAACGGCGCCAACCGGGTGCCAGTCGGATGATAAACAAAGCAGTAAAGCGTTTCGTGTTGAATCCGGAAAAGGCGAAACTGACGACGCAAGCGACTGTTGGGGATTGGTGATTGACCGCGGAGGCGAGGGATAATTGTGCTACACTAAAGATCAGCCTGCTGCAAGACGGGGAAGTCAGCGCTAAGGTCCAGCGGAGAGACGTCGACGGGTGCAACATCTTGATGATCACCAGAGGGCTGACGTCAGGGGCAGACCGTAGTAGCCGCATGGGAGTTCGTTGGAGTAGAAGGCAGTGGGCAACAAGAAATGGCATTAGCATGGAGGTGTCTTCTGCCGGATTTGTAGTAATGATGAAGGTATACGGCCCAGCAGACTTGATGAATTCGTTAACGACGAGAGCCAACAGAGCGCATGATGGTCCGTGACAATAGTGAAATAGTGGCCATACAAATAGGGTTGACATTTTTGGAGCGAACAAACACCGTCAAGGCATTCTGCTTCGTAGTGCTGTAGTTACGTTCAGCAGTTGCGAGAGAACGGCTAGCGTATGACACAATCTGATCTTCAGACGCAGCGTCACATTGCCAAAAAAACCGCGCCGATGCCGTGTCCAGTGGGGTCAGTATGAAGAATGATGGGAGGTGTCACATCAAAATGTCGAGGCACAGGAATTGAAGTCAGTGCTTGCTTGAAGAATCGGAAGATTTAATCACACTCATTTGAGCACAAGAATAGTGCGTCAGACTTCAATAGGTCGTGTAAAGAGGTCGCAATAGAAGCACTTTCGTATAAAACTTCGGCAGTACAATGCCAATCCAAGGAAGCTGCGAAGTTATTTCTAGAATTGGGCCCGAGGAGAGTTTTACAGTTGCAATGCTTCGGGATCGGGCTGTATGCGACATGACCGAGGACTTCGATGGTTTTGCTAGCAAAGTGACATTTTTTAGTGTTGAGCTCAAGAACGGCTTGTGCCAGTATGTGAGAACTTCTGTGATAAGTTGCAAATGCTGAGCGAAGTCCAATAAAAGGATGATACTATTGACACATGCCGTTCAAAGAAGACGACGGAGAATTGAACGGGCAAATTGGGAAACCACGACGTAGTGGGACTGCTTTGTCTCGTGCTGACCTAACTGGTTGTCGGTGTTCCTCGGTACCAGGATGCCTTCTGTGTAACGTTGCGTTACAATATCGTCTAGATAACACAAGCATGTCTTCCATTTAATTCCTCGAAGCACTTGTGAATCATATGCTCGACGGTGGCTGGACTATTGCACAACTCGAAAGGTATCATATTATATTGATAAAGACCATTGGGGATATCAAATGCCGGCTTTCCCTAGTAGTATTCATGCAGAGGATTCTACCAATATCCCGATCACAGGTGGTGATCGACAAATACACAGTTTCTTGATGGAAGTCCAATGCGTCTTCGGTGCGAGGCAGCTGGTAAACATGTTTGCGGGATATTTTGTTGAGGGTCTAGTAGCCCATGCAGAACCGCACAAAACCATTATTATTCCTGACGTGAACAACAGGAGAGGACCAGGGGCTTCTCGATGGCCGGATGATGCTTCGCACGAGCATGTCAGAAACTTGGTCCTCAATTATTTTGCATTCGGCTGAGGAAACGCGATATGGGCGGAGACGAACGATAGCTTATCCCTCAATCTTTTGCAAAGTAGGTCACACAAGTTCAGCCTAAATATAAGATACACGCATCAAAATAGTATTTGTGCTTCCAAACGACTGCGAGCAACGCCGCTGTCTATTCAGAAGTTAGGTTAGTGCTGATTGTGGCCACCAGTGCAGAGGAAGACCTCGGAGATGGAGTATTAATTAGTGGTGAGACACAGAAAAGCGTACGGAGGGGAGCAAGATCTCATTTGAAAAGACCTTCAAGGTCTCCTTCAGGGATGGAATTGTTTGAAAAAAACTTGCTACACCTAGTTAAATTAGAATCGGTTATTCGTAAGCGGTGAATTTAACGTATTTCCCCCCAGTGAGATGTTAATTAGCAAGTGCTTTCTTCATTTGTATGATATTCTCCTTATGTCACATAACTAGACTAGTTAACTTTTTACCTGCATAAATGCGCCAGACTTGGTTGGTTCATGATCGAAATTTCATGTTTTTAATGAGCTTATACAGCCGCGCTGCACATTATTCCCATATTTAGGCCACTTTGCTTAACTCATTCAGATCGAACCACGAGTCTTGCGTTAAGAGTCTGCCATGCACAGGGAAAAAAAGTCGTCGGAGGAGAGTGGATTCGAATACAGGAATTAATCGTGGGAAGCAGCGACGGAATCAAGTAGTTGTTGTTTCCATCATAAAACGGTGCATACCAAAAAGGAGGATTGGCCATGACAAGGAGGGAATCCCGTTGCCATTGCCGCAGTGGATCACCCTGCGTGCAGAATATAACACCTCGCGGTGTTCATTGCGCATCATTGTTTAATAAAGTTTAATCAGTTTGGGAAAGCTTCCGCACGTGCTGTTCGGTTGATTTAACAAAGGTAAAGCGGTACAATCTTGATGTTTTTACCTCCTACAGTCAGAAGCAGGACTTCAGGAGCAGTGTGATATTTAGACGTCCTTGACGTCTCGAGCTACATACATGCTAAATACGCGGAAACTATGGCATCGCATCCCATGCTACCAAGCACGTGGCGCAGCATGAATCCATCTCCTCAATGGGACTTTTGCAGAGCTTCCGACTAAGCAGAGAACAGTCTAGGGTTTATTTAGTTGATCATTTTAGCCGAAATCACTTTAAAATACCGACCGACGGCCCGTACCGCACTCGAGATAAACTATGCCGCTTTGCTATGAGCTAGCAACTGACACAAGCTTCGGTACTATCTGCACCAGCCTCGAGAATGCACTCCCTAAAATCAGGCAGGACAGTAAGCGCACCAATACAGACGCTTATTACGAGGATGTGCAATGGCGCGTTCCTAGTGTGAGCCATGCAATTTACAGCACTCCCAGAGGAAACAGACGTCACTTCGCAGTGATATACGCTTCCGATTTCATTACAAACAGCTGCAATTTAAACTTCCGCTGCAAAATAAAAGAACCGAAAATGAAAATATCTAATGCACAAATCGCTGCCAAATGCCTATTTATTCACCCGCTTTCTCTTTCTATGCTTTTGGTTTCGCACTATGCTGCCCACACCGCTGTGATGGCGGCACAGAAGCGAACAGGCAGCACTCTCCCCGATGAGCAATCACTTAAGGCCAAAGGGCAAAGAAATGCCGGGATAACGAAGCTTAGGGCATTGTGGGGATACAACAGGTATTAGGTTTTGAGGGATATTTGGAAAGGAATTATGGTGCCCGGACTTACGTTCGAAAATGCGGTTTTGTGCCCAAAATTAGACGTACAGTCGACATTAGAAATAAATCAGAGAGCCGTCGGATGATTGGCACTTGGTGCACACGGCAAAACCAATAATGAGGCAGTACAGGGCGATAAGGGTTGGGCATCGTTCGAAGTACGGGACACACAGAGTAAAATGTTTTATGAGGAACGCCTGAGACAATTGGACAGTAACTGATGGGAAGCTAAACTATTTAAATACTTTTACCTAAGTAGCGTTGACACAATGAAGGAAAAGAACTAGGAAACTAACTATTAAGTATGCTGTTTACAAAGAAGGAAAAATAAAGAGCGTTAAGAAACAGATGAAAAACACAAGGTAAAAATTGAATACACTCGATGGGGAAGAAATAGAGTGCGGAACTATATTGAAAGTGGAAAAGGCAGGTCAGGTAGGAAGCTTTCTTTGATAACTCAAAAGGCCCTACCTGTTGAAGCTAGATCAGAGCGTCTTAGAAAACGCAGCTACAGAAAGAAGCATTATTAACACCACATTTACCACGTGGGATTGTTTATTGTGCAGTCAAGGCAGAGGAACGCCTTTCGGAACGGTTGTGATCAAATTCCCCGTTCTCGAAATCAGCAGTAGAGCACCCTTACCATTGAGACACCGCGACAGAGGTTTAAAAGAAAAAAAAATCCTACTCACACAACTCTATCGTGCATACAGACGGCATAGTAAGCATACACTGGTCTGTTCAAACTGCATTCTGCTATATGAAGCAGTCTGCGGTGGCATATGTTTTAGTAGCTCGGTATTCCAAACAGGAACGAGAATATGCGATTTCTGAGCGTTTGCATTAACTTTTATTGGCGGCAACAAGCTGTTTTGCTATGACTCGGCGGTAACAACAGTACCACTTCGTTTGAGACATTGCATGTCAAAGGATCTCAAGCGCCGAAGACCGCGATGGAGGATATCCTTATCCAAGCATGCCATGCTCGATACGGACAAGTATATATATATTTTTAATGACGCGTGGGGTTATAGACTATTCATATTTATTTTTCAAGAGGCATATAGGTAAGCAAAAGCTCACAGGAACCGCGAAACAAACAAAAACACTCTTGTACACGCCGCATGCACGCGCGTAAATCACTGCGGGATGGCACGCGACGCGAAAACGCATCCACACTGAGTAGGTTTCGCCGCAGACCGCTAGGTGGCGACTCTGCTCGATCTCGAGGCCAATAGATGCAATACCACCGAATAATGAAAATGATGAGACGGAAGCTGTTGTAGTACCTGCGTCCTCTGATGTTCAGTGGCCATCTACACCATCAAAGGTCATCGCCATGCCTCATCCTAGTTTGGTTGCCACACGTGCTGACAATACCGACAGTCACGACAGCTAGCAGATGAAAGGAATGCTGAAACAACTTGTTCGTTCCATGCACGTGCTGCTCTAGCATCAACAAGCAAGCAGTAAAGTTTGCTGTTCAGTTTTGGACGCATTTAAGAAGCTCTTGGGGGCATTGCCATACTTTACAATGGTGAAAGAAACTAAGGCCACCACTGTGACGATGGACAAGCGCCGCAGAGTAGTGATGAAATGGAATGTCCGAGGCCTTGGTGGGCATTGAGTGACATCTGACAGCGGGTATAGAAGTACCGCTTTCCTGTGATCGTGGTCTGTGATCCCAACATTCCTTCTATTTTTCCGCATTTTTGGATATGTTCTGCTAAGAATTTGAGAAGCAGGTGAAACGAGCAATGTATTGACGTGCGCACGTCGCCACGTCCTATAGACCAACACCGTGTTTACAAAAAAAAAAGGAGGCCGTTCGCAGCGCCGCGGTCGACTGGGGGTTAAAAGATCCTAGAATGAATCTTAAAAGTATGAAATCTCAATAGCGAGCTAAAGTATATTCAAAACACCGCAAAACATAAGGGGGTACAAGCTGGGTGGGCGACCCATAGAAACACATGTAATGCTACTTACCGCAACATTTTTCGCGTATCAGAGAGCACCAGAAGACGTATTTCAGACCATATCCCGTAGGAGCCCTCGAGCAGAAGACGCTCTCGGCGTTTTAAACGGCAATAGTTGCTGAGAAGTGTCTCTGAACGCAACCTAAAGGTAACATACTCTCACTGATAGCAGGAAATGATCACGATAAAGATATTAATATAATCGTTGCCATACCGATAGTTTCTGAAAGGTATCTCTGAACGCAACCTGAAGGTAACATACACTCACTGAAGGCAGACGGTAAAGGTAATTGCTTATTGTGACCGTTGTCATACAGTCACCTCGTGGCCGTGTTCAAGATTGGTTTTTTGATATTAAGAACCGAAAGCATCACTTGTTACAACCTTAATGGGAACACACCCCTGGAAAGTTGGTAACTTATTTAACATTGTGAATAAAAACAATCTTCAGAACAAAAAATTGCAATACAGGATTAGAACAGATGCTTCAGCAGCATCAGTGCAGAGATGAGTAGTGTTAATCATTTTAGCCACATAAACTATTTGCCACCAGGTGATGCTGCTCACAGGATTGACTCCAGAGCGTCATCTACTTGAGTGCTCCTACGGGATATAGTTTGGTAATACGTCACAAGAATGGGTGGCCAGTCATTAAATTTTGGGCAGCGCTTTGCAGAAGTATGTGACAAAGTATGCTACGTCATTGCATAGGCGATCTACTTTTAAAACTCTCCGAATGATTTGTGTTGTGAATCCGGACACCCCCAAAGGCTCACTGCAAGCTGGGTGTAGCGAGTCGCACAATTTTGTTTACAGTCCGATATGCTGCCGCATTGGGTAAATGAGATTGATAAAACTGTCGCTGAAGTGGTACCTTGTAGACAAACGTACTTTTAAAAAGCAGTTATTTAACGCCATACCACAATATGGACCGAACGAGAATTGCGCAATTCAGCAGGCGACAAAGCAGCCGCCTCCAGGTCCGGAACGTCTGCTAGCTGTTGCTAGCGACGGCGTCGGTGGTGCATGGTCGTCTGCAACTGTCCGCGGTCTGTTTATCGTGTTGTGAAGAGGCCTGTGATTCGTCAAACTTTAAGTGCTTGCAATCGAATGGGATGTGTGATGCAGCAATGCCGTATTACGTGAAAAGCTTGCCGGAATTGGATAAACAGCGCTACAATGAAAAGCTGTACACTGACGGCGTTGTGCACCTGGACCCATTTGCTACGTCTAAAGCACATTGGGAAGTCCTCCAGGCCGACGTGGATGCTCTTACACTATTGGGCTTGGCAAGCATTTAGTTTTTCTGATTGTTTCTAAGAGTCGCTTCCCTGCAGAGACCGTCCAGGCATACAAGTGCCTGGAGGCATACAATTATTTTGAATCAGGTGGATGCATGCCAGTTCATCAACGGGCATATATGCTAGTTAAATGTTTTTTTTTTTCATTTATTTATCTTTTACCTTGTGGTATAGCTATGGCTGTCGTATATCGGTCTGCGCCATCTCTGCCCTGGCTGTGAGCAGCGACCTTTTAACTCACATCAAAGACTTCATTCGAAATGAGGTCTCCCGACAGCTTAGGCATTTGTCTGGCCCATGTCCATCATCCACAGCCCAGCTTCTTACCCCTTCTATCCGACACACCATCACGCAGGAGGTTGCCGATGCCCTTTCCAGTCTTGGCCAGCCAGCGCCTGTCAAACCTCGTGCCGACCTGTTCTACTGCAGCCCACACATCTTACTGCACATTGAATTGTCGTGCCGCCCCTACCTGTGCAAGTACAGATGCCTCCCACGTATGCACAAGTTACCACCCGCCCACCGCCGCCACAGTCCTTTGCGTACGTTTCCGACTAAGGCGCCACTGTGTCGCCCCACGGTTCCAATCAACGACGCCTCCCTACAATCCTTGGCGCACGAATGCCAACCGGCCTATTTGCTCTGCCTGCGATATTCCAGGCCACGTCGCTCACCTCTGCCGTCGTACTCTGCACTCTGCCTCTGCACGCAATATGGCTGACTGCAATTATCAGTACGACACCTTGCGCCCACCTTCGGTGACATCTCCAGGGCAGCCGCACAACTCGTTGGGCCGCCAGCACATTCCACTGCACCGTTCGCCGTCCCCTCGCCGTCAGTCTATGTCGCCAATGCGGCGTTTCAGCGTGACACAAGACTCAGACAACTAGCCGCCGTAGTTCCTGGGGCGCGAACTGCACACGTTTCGCCTACCACAAGTCCTCGTCTCTCTCCGCCGAATGTTCTAGAAATTTTTGTTGATGGTGCTCTTACCCTTGCACTCGTCAATACAGGGGCCACTCTCTCCGTCATTAGCGAAAGATTTTGCTGCTCAATTCATAAAGGCACCACCCCGCTTTCTTGACTCTCTCTTCGCACCGCCAGCGCCGATTCCGTTCGTCCGTCAGCTGCTTGCACAGCGCGGGTTGTTATCGCGGACGTCTTATACACTGTCGAGTTTTTAGTGCTTGCGTCATGCTCGCATGACATAATTCTTGGCTGGGATTTCCTGTCCCGCCACAATGCTGTTATTGACTGCGCCCGCGCCCACGTCGCCTTCTCTGCGCTCTGTGATGCGGTTCCTGACGATGCGCCGTCTTTTTCTTACGCCAAACTTGTTGTCGCCAAAGACCACCGCCATTCCGCCCAACTGTGCTGCGATTGTTCTTGTGTGTGTACCCTTTTCCTCAGACGCGACTATTCTTTTTGCGCCTTCTCCCATAAACTCCGGCTTCTCGCCGTAAACTCCTTCTTCCCTTTGCTATCATCGATATTGTTACGCCGCGTAGCGGTGCACTGGGAAGAAGGAGAAGCAGAAGAAGAAAAAGAAGAAGAAAAGGAAGCGAGGCGCGTGTAGACTGATCCGTGTTTTCTGAGCCGTGTGCGTTCGTCCTTCATACGAAGTTAACCTGTATTAAAACCATCTCATCAGTTACATTTGGTGGAGGTGCTGGGTAAAAACGTTCTTCATCCGGCAGTACCTCGTCGCAGCCGTCGTGTAGCAGGTTTGCCACCTTTAACTCCTCAATAGCTCCCTTCAATCGCTACCCCCCGCACGACGCAGACGCATGACTAGCGACCTGAACAGACGACGACCTTTCCCCATCAGCGAAGAGCCGCATACGTTCCACGGTGAGCCCGAAGATGATGTTCAGGAATGACTCCGACATTACGAAAGATGCAGCAAGAACATCCGCTGGAACTCAATCGAACGCCTGTACAGTGTTGTTTTCTTCCTCGCTGGCACGCCGCTGACTTGGCTTGACAACCACGAAGAAATACTGACGACCTGGGACCAATTCGTTGAAGAAATTACGAAGTCCTTTGGGGATACCCTTGCGAAGAAGAACCGCTCTGAGCATCGGCTTTCCCAGAGAGCCCAGCTGCCCGGTCAGACATGCACGCGTTACATCGAGGAAATATTGAAGCCTTGTCGCATTGTAAACCGGCAGATGTCAAAAGAAGACAAGGTAGAGCACCTTATCAAGGGGATTGCTGAGGATGTGTACAACTTCCTTATTTTGCGGGACACCCTTGCCACAGTAGCAGATGTCATCAAGCAGTTCCGGGCATTTGAGGCGTTAAAGGCACGTCGAATAGCGCCCGAATTTGGCCCTCTTTCTATTGTGGCAACTGTTGCCAGTATCGATATTCCGGAGTCTAAATACATCGCTTCTATAGTAAGGAGTATTATACGCGAGGAGCTGGATATTCAGCGGCAGCATATAAATTTCGATGCACCTTACCACCCGACAACGAGGTCCGTATCATCATGGCGACAGCGCACGCCATGAGCTGCACAAAATAACAGCGAACGATCTTACAACAACGGCGTGGAGCGGACCCGGCAACCAACATCGCACTCTTATTTCCAGCAGCGTCCAGCCCATCGGGATGAAGTCCCTAGTGGTGCTCCTCGTCGCGCTTCTGTCGCCCCATCTCGGCCTCCAAGGGATCCTGAAGTGAACTACCAGAACCGCCAGCCCCCAATATCTTACGGCTGTGGGGGCAGCAGACATATCTTCCACTTCTGCCCGCGTCGTCAAATTACCCGACCTCCTGTCCAACGAGCACCGCGCTTCACGAATGGTGCCCAGTGGGAGCAGCAGCCACCCTCTACTTTCTATCGGCGCTCATCCCCTCAACGCCATGCACGGAATGACACCCCTGTGTCCGATCGCAGCATCACTCTCCCACCGCAGCGACAACCCCGTCCGCCATCCCCACGTCGCCGCTTTGTTTCTCCACCGCTGGAAAACTGGGTGGTGCGACCGATAGAGGTAAGGTCGCCGGATGGTCAATTTCACGCATACCTCTACCTATCGTCATGCTAAAGAACAAAGCGTCAGTGTGTGTAGACAGTGTTAAATCGGATGCTTTGGTTGACACTGGTGCCGCTGTGTCAGTTATGAGCCTTTCATTTAAGAACCGCCTTCGACAGAAAGTTATGTTTGTGTGGGACACAAACGCTACGTTTTGTGGAGGTGGGGGGAAACTTTAGTTATGGTTAGCCTGTGCTCAGTTTCAGTTGTGATTGGTGACGAGTGCTATAGGACAGAATTCGTTGTATTGAGACGTGCCACGCATCGCATTATCTTGGGTGTTGACTTTTGCGCGAGTGTGGTGCGACCTTAGACTTTAGTGCCGGTGAAATTTGTTTGCAGCTGAATATTATCCCCGAATTAGTTGATAACATATCTCAGAGTCATACGGAGTTCTCGCCTTGAAGGAAGATGTGCTGCTGCCTGCGATGACGGCGACGTTTCTTCCCGTGAAGTCATCTGAATCCTTCATGGGTAAACATTCAATAGTCGTCGAGCCAGATGTCTCGAACGGAGCGAAAAAAAATATTTTGGTGCCACGCTCCGGGGAGGGGGGGGGGGGGGTCGTGGACGCGGAGGATGGTCGCGCATACCTCTGGGCTGGGAACGTGTCAAAAGAGCCTGTTCGTCTTCCTTCGGGTTTGACACGCGAGATTTGAGAATTATGTGACTCATACCGTTGGAATTATTTCTGATTGCAGAGGAGCCGCGAAAGACAAATCTTAACATCGTGCTGCGTTTCAGGGCACGGTCAGCAAGCCGCTCCCATCTTGTGAATGCCGTATTCTGCAAGACATTTTGACCACTCATGCCCAAGTGTTCGACTTTGCCTCAAACGGATCGGGTAGCCATTTCCCAGCTTCTCTGCTACGGCACAAAATTAACACAGAAAACGCAAACCCTGTTCGCCAAAAACCTTACAGAGTCTTCCCGGCACAGCGAAAGATTATTGAAGAACAGGTGGACAAAATGGTGCAGAAAAGAATCATCCGAGAACCTCGAGTCTGTGGGTCGCACCTGTGATCCTGGGGCGAAAAAAAAAGATAATTCTTGGCGATTTTGTGTAGACTACCGTGGTTTGAATGCGGTAACAAAGTAAGACGGATACCCGTTACCTCGCATTGATGACGCTGTCGACTGTCTGCTTTCACCGTCATATTTCTCCTCTATTGATTTGCTATCTGGCTATTGGCAAATTCCTCTAATCAATCCGACCAATAGAGGACTGCTTTTGTAATACCAGATGGTTTATACGAATTTAATGTAATGCCCTTTGGATTATGCAACGCCCCCACGTCGTTTGAGCGATTTATGGACACTATCCTTCGTGGCCTCAAATGGAAAATATGCATGTGTTACCTTTATGATGATATCATTTTTGGAAAGACCTTCCAAGAGCGCAATGAGAGGATCCACAATGTTCTTGAATGCATTGGCAAAGCGGGCCTCGCTTTGAATTCGAAGAAGTGCCATTTTGGAGAGCGACAAACTTTAGTTCTTGGGTCCCTCGTCAATGAAGATGGTGTCAGGCCGCATCCGCAGAAGATTTCTGCAGTACGCGACTTCGAAAATCCACGCAACCTGAAAAGTCTTCGAAGCTTTCTCGGCCTCTCTTCTAATTTTCGTCGCTTCATTGCTGGTTTTGCGCAGCTTGCCCACCCCCTTACTTCTCTACTGCATAAGGATTTGAAATATGTGTGGACCCCGGAGTGCGAATCCTATTTCAGTCTGTACAAGTCTTCTCTAACTTCAGCTCCACTGCTCCGCAACTTCGACCCTTCTGCTGTGACGGAGGTTCACACTGACGCCTGTGGCGTCGGTCTCGGGATGGTGCTTGTGCAGCTGCATTGTGGGGCTGAGCACGTTGTTGCATATGCCAGCCGCACATTGAAAAAATGTGAACAGAACTACACAGTTACCGAATTGGAGTGCCTCGCAGTTGTGTTCGCTGTGCACAAGTTTCGGTCATACCTACATGAAGGCTACTTCACCATAGTTACTGACCACCATTCGGTATGCTGGCTCATAGGACTTCGCGATCCATCTGATCGTCTGGCGCGCTGTGCATTACGCGTACCAGAATAGACGACATCACAGTGATGCAGACTGTTTGTCACGGCACGCATTGCCGACTTCCGTTAACGGTGAAGACGGCTTCGACGGGTGTTTAGCCAAAAATCGCGTCGACGTTTCCTAGTATGGCGACCTTTAGGCCAGAACAACGTAACGACCGGAGGCAGAAGGAAGAGCAGAGTCAACGCAATTTACCATCGAAGACGGTGTTGTTTTCAACAACTACTCAGTTGACGGGGCTGCCCTCCTCTTGGTCGTCCCAAAACGTCTCCGTGCGCAGGTTTTACGTGCCATGCACGATGATTTTACCTCTGGACATCTAATCTCCTGTCGTACCCAGCACCGATTTCGCCAGCGTTTTTATTCGCCACAAGTTTATAAGACAACCAAGCAATACGTTGCGACATGTGAACAAAGCCAACCACTGAAGGCACGCACCACCACTCTGGCCGGACCTTTACTATCCGTCAAGCCTCCTACCTCACCTTTTGAAAAGATTGGAATTAACCTGCTCGGTTCTTTTCCAAAGACTGTGAAGGGCCGCCGCTGGGTTACCGTCTGCGTTGAATGTCTTACCAGATACGCGGACACCCTGCTCTCTTTACCACAAAGGCTGCTGATATTTCGTTGTTTCTTTTGCATTCCGTTATTCTTAGCCCTGGCGCACCCCGTGTTATTATAAGTGATCGTGGTCGGCAGTTCACTGCTGATGTCGTGGAAGAAATGCTCTGACTTTGTGGTTCACACTACCGATACTCGACAGCGTATCATCCGCAAACCAACGATCTCACCGAGCGCACCAACTGCACCTTGACAACCATGCCGTCCATGTACGTCTCGCCCGACCATCGCAACTGGGATGCACTGCTACCGTATGTGACGTACGCTTATAACACTGCAAATCATGAAGTTACCGGCTACTCTCCTTTATATTTAGTCTATGCAAAAACTCCCCACGTTTTCTTAGACACCATCTTGCCATTTTCCCCCAACGACGATGCGTCTGTTTCCAAGATACTGTACCGTGCCGAGCCCGTCGTATAGACCGCTTACGCACACTGGCTTCTCAAAGCCGTTCGAAAGAACACTACGATTTGCATCATCGTGCAGTTGCTTACTCTCCTAGAGACTATGTCTGGCTTTGGACGCCTATTCGCAATTGAGGATTATATGAGAAGTGTGTCTGCAGGTACGATGGCCCCTTCGTCGTGTTGGACCAACTTAATGACGTAAATTACGGCATCGCCAAAGTCACGACGGATAACCGCGTATCCCGCAAGACACAAGCTGTTTACGCGGCTCGCCTGAAGCGCTGCCATCTTCGATCTGCCTAATTGTCTCGAGGACGGGAATCGTTTGCCCGGGGGTATTGTTACGCCGCGTAGCGGTGCACTTAGAAGCAGAAGAAGAAGAAGAAGAAGAAGAAGAAGAAGAAGAAAAGGAAGCGAGGCGCGCGCAGACTGGTCAGGGTTTTCTGAACCGTGTGCGTTCGTCCTTCATACGAAGTTCACCTGTATTAAAACAATTTCATCCGTTACAATAATACCCGCGGCGCCACTGCCATTGTTGTTGCGAATGCCTCAACTGCTGCGGTCCCGCTACTTCATGACGAATGTCTTGGCCTTGCCTTGGTTGCTGACCTCATCTCGCCGTTCGATGTTGACGGGTATTTACCACAGGGTGCCCTGTAGCCTGCCTAATGCCGATTACTGCGTCTTCCGATATACCGAGTTGGGACCTTTTTCAATCATCTGTGGCAGTGACCTCGACCCGACTCACCGTGAGCAACTGCTTGCTCTCCTCAACCAGTTCCGTTCTTCGTTTGACGTGCAGACGACTTCCTTGGGCTGTGCGACCGAGGTTGTTCACCACATCGACACCAGCAATCATGCCCCTCTTCGCCAGCGCCCTTACCGTGTTTCGCCTACGGAGCGCCTTGTTATTGCTGAGAAGATCGACGACATGCTTCGACGTGGTGTAATTCAGCCTACATCTAGTCCGTGGTCGTCTCCCATGGTACTTGTGAAAAAGAAGGATGGCTCCATAAGATTTCGCGTTGACTGCCGCCGCCTTAACAGAATTACACGTAAAGACGTATACCCGCTACTCCGCACCTCCACCAAATGAAGAGGGGTTTATTGGGGGTTATTCGGTGGACTGGAGACGGCGACTGGTGACACACGACGATCTTAGAGTGAGGCACAATCTCATCCAATTAAGACAGTCCGAGCTTCAAGTGCGCTCGCCAGCTGATCGGCAAGGAACTCAGCCGTCTTCATAGTCGTTTGCGTGGGCGCTGAATCATCTTCTTCCTTACAGTAAGAATATGACGCTGGTGTAGCTTTCGTAAAATGCGAACAGATTCATATCCAGTAGGAAAGCGTTATTTTCGAGGTGGTAGCGTGCCTTGTAGGCAGCGTTTCCGGCGACACACCAAGTCGAGTTACGAAGACTCTACAGGAGGGTCTGCTGTGGAAAGAGAAGGTATGAAGTATGCAGACAGGCAAACGTTCGAAGGGGCGAAAAGGGCAGCTGAGCTTCGGCGTGAAAACAGGTTCGAAAAGCCCAGTAATCCGTATTGCAAAAACAAGCGTCTCCCAGCGTCTCCAGTGCGAAACCAGTAAGATTTTCGTGCTGGTTTTGCACTGGATCTGCTGGGCATGCTGGAGGTCTGCAATATTCACTGGAGCAGTAATGGGAAGACACTGGTTGCATTGGTACGATAGGAGAAAAACGCTGGGATTAGCATTTTGACGCTAGGTGTGTTGCTGGCATCCACGATGCACTGGGAGAAGCGCTGCATGTGGGCTGGGGCCGCACTAGTCCCAGTGCACCTGTAGAGCCGGTGCGGCCTGCGGCGACAGCCGAAGTAGCATCCCTCAAGGGCCAACATGGCAACAACGTACTCGCAATCGACCATCAGGCCGCATATGAAAAATATGGCCGAAGCAAGCGCTTTTTGCTGCGACGTCGGTGCGCACCTGTAAGGAAACAAAGGCAGTATCTTTGTTCTAAAGTTTCCATTTTTCGATAGGCTGTTTCGAGCGTTTTGAGAGAGGCCACAACCACCGCGCCTCTGATATTTCAAGACATACTGACGATTACCGCACAACCAAAACTGGAATTGAATAATGTGGGCTACCATGCATAACCAACTTCACAGCTGATCTTAAGGGCACTCTAACACAATGATTACTGCCAAAATGTTCAATGCGGGCTACAGCAGAAAGAAAAAATAAAACGAGGAAGAGTGTAGTTTACCAAGCGATGGCTCCATGAAATAAAAAACAGCATCATATAGCGCTTGTAATGCGTAATATTTTGCGTGTTTCTCAAGCTTTTGCTCTCCTTCTTACTCAGCGTATAAACAGCCGAGCCCTCAGTAATCGCAATGATTCCCGAAATGTTTACAAACAAATAAGGTTTAGTTACACGCAAAATAGTGTCGTCGCTGCTTCGCTTGCCAGTATTGAAGCTTGGTCGCACTTTTTTCCCTGAACGTTTGTACTGAAGCTCCGTTTTCAGCGAAAATTACGCCGACGGTAGCCGAGCAACACCGAAAAGCCGGTGTTGCCAGCGATGTCAAACTCTACATGTTAAAATGATTCCAGTGCACAAAATAGCGAGCATAGGCACCCAGAACATTAGTTGCAAGTTGTGAGAGCAGGCAGCAAGCTCCAATGATCAAGAAGTTATAGTTGTTAGAGCGGCAGCAATGGCCTGTAGACTGCGAAACATGAAGTCCCAACCTTATAAATGCGGGTCATGACATAAAATGCAGAAATGTTCCAAAGAATTCGAGTTCTCGGCGTGGCCGAGTGTGAAACTGTGAGAAAGAAACAAGCACCTAAAGAATCGGGCCAACAAACGACTAATATAGCAGATAGAATGCTGTTGACGGTGCGGATATATGAGAAAAAATGTAAGCATCATATGCAACTAGCTTATAAAGAGGTGGCAAGTCGTGGTACTCAGATGCTTAGCTCAATAATTTTCAACAAAGTTGCTTCGAATCCTCATTTCAGGGTGATTGAAAATTCCACTCGATTGAACACTATTGTAGGAAAGTATTTTCGTTGGTTAGCAAACTATTCGTAGTAGAACACAGCATTCACAAAATACAACTTGAACAGGTTTGGGTGTTGTAAACAAAACAGCTAGGCGCCTCTCCAGGGCGACGACGCGCTTCGCTGCTGGCACAGAGCCCTACATAGATGAGCAGCAGCAGCAGCGCATCGTTCAAGGCTGGTTCAAGTCCTGTCATCTAGGAAACGCTTGCTAAACGGAATGTACAAAACCGAGACCATCGAGCTGCTGAAAAAGCGATTACTAAAAAGCTCGAAGGATGACGCGACAATCGCTTAGCCGGCATGACGGCGACGGTGGTATTTTGTTTCAAAGAGGGCGCTCCGTTCTTTCGTCCATCCAACGGCCACTCGTTCGCTCGGCTCGACGTTCGGTGGCACCGCGCACGGAAAATGCTTCTTTCTTCAAGAAATATTCCATGTAAGGTTTCAAATGTTTTCATTCAGATTTCATAAAGCTTTTGTTTATATTGGAGCAAAATATTAGCCTCTTAGATTGAGCATTTTTTTAATTACAAGCGTTGTCATACATTTCATCGTTGCTGCAGGCTGCGTAAGCCATGTGCTAGGGAGATGTGTCTTCTTTAAGCATATTTCTTACGTTCTTAACTTTTCAAAAGTGGTTCTCAAGTGTGCGCGACTTGATCCCGATCATTTTGCAGCTTATTTGTAGTTAAACCGCTACTGTTTTGCAGAGTACTAATTTCCTAAAGTAAACAACTGCGTGGCATCGTAGCCCTAATAGCCAACTTCGGATATTCACGGCGTTACAGTGGCTGGAACGGCGTATAGCCCTCGCGTGGCTCGGCCGCTCGGGTAACCTCGGGTGGAGTCGGCGGAGTCCGGGCAAAAGCATATTTTCTCGTGTCTGGTGCGATAAAACGCTAACTGCATAAGTTGCGCGGCAGCACGATGCGCAGTGCTCTGAGGACCGCTAAAGCATTGCCGCTCGGCGCTGTCGCCTAGGTTCTTTGTTTTTAGAAATACGCTCATGATGCTGGAACCAGCTCGCGATGCAGCCAATCGCAAATCTTTGGGGTACTCACCTTCGTTGGTTTTTTTTTGTTTTTTTTTTTTTTGCATGCAAAGTTTGTCTCCCTACTCCGGTATGAGCGAAAATCCTGCAGACGCTCATTTCGTCTGATCCGTGCATATGTGAGCGCATCAAGATGGTTTGGTAAAAGCTTGGTAGGGTAGCATTGCAAAACAAAAAAGGCTAGTGGGGCTAGATATTGCTAATTTTTGAAAGTTGCAGAAAAACGCCACTGCTTTCAGTCATGTCTCCATCGCAGTATAGTAGCACGCCGCTGCGCTGGGACCGTTCTTTTGTGGCGTGGGGGGCTCGACGCGTTCCAAAAAAATTCATCAGTGTTGCTGTTTAGTGCAAGAAACTGGATATAGCGTAACTGTACTCATTTATCAAACGAAGAGACGGCGCTAACAAAGCAAGGCTGAAACGCGTCTCTGTCGCTGAGGTCCTTCGCTCTGTGCGATGTGCACCAGCGGCAGCGACAGGCGTTGACGTCGTCGTCGCGCGATGCATCGCCAGTGATTGTCGCCTATTTTTTTCTTTCTGTATCGTTGCTTCAGCTGCAATAGATCCGTTGCAAAACCTACACGTCAGCTTCCCGGTGCGGCGGGCATTCCTGCACAATGGCGGCATAGACTTTGGGGTAATAGTTGGGTACAGTGCTAGCACATCGCCTGTCGGATAGGGTAATTGCCGCACCTCTTGCCCATTCGTCACAATATTATTCGCGTGCGCGTTGTCGACCCACTATTACCCTCTCCGGCTAGTGTCCCTTTTCTAAATTTTCTTTCTTCACCCCTAGGGTGACAGTGCTCTCCCCTTTATTCCAGTGTTAAGAATGCCCGAAAACCTTTCTCTAACAATGGCATGTGCATGGGGAACTGCATCCCAAGCAGCATGAACTGTGGTAGATGCATGTACTGCACCTAACTATTATTCCTGAATCAGGTTCTGTCGCCACAGTGCCCGAATTTCTGCCTCACAGGGAAGCCGACTTGTAGGTTTTGCAACTGGTCTATTATAGCATGTCCAGCAGGGCCGGAGCCTTCAGTGTGACTGCTGGGTGGGCTCTGGCAAATTCAATTCTAGGCCGGGTTCGGGTTTGTAGCATGAGGCCCGGGTCGGGCTCAAAATTTATGCCCGTGCACACCTCTAGTCGCGTCGGTTATGTAGCACACGTTTGGTGCCCGTGCCTGCTTTTAATTTTGTTCTTCGCACCATGACACTTTGCTCCAGCATCAAGACTGCATGAAACATCAGTATGCATTTTCCGGTCGTTATGCTAACTGATCGTCCCACCGCCCTGGCACAGCTGTGTTACACCATGTGTAACATAGAGTTGCAATTAGTCCATTTTTTGAGGCAGCTCTCAATTGAAATTACAGATTAACTAAACAGAGAAGAGCCGTGGTATGTTATCATGGTTTAGAGGCATCGATTTAATGGAGACTTTCTTTCCTTGCATTTAGGGCTCTTTGCTCTATAACGCCCGCAGTCCAGCTGCTCCACTTGTATCATCGCACTGCTTTTGCACAAGCAAACATCTGTCATCAAAGGGGTGCTGCCTGAATGTGAGGCAGACAACATCGTCAACATTTTGATGCTGCAAACCTGTCAACAACTGTGGGAGCCTTGCCATGAAACATGCTGTGTGTAAGGAAACATTGCCTCGGTAGGTACGACACATTGCCTTTGTTTTGCATTATATAAAGGCTTTAAATGCTCTGCTGGCGTTTTGCTATATGATTGCATGCTATATGACTTTTTCTGGCTTTTTAGCTGAAGACTTACTTATTCAGAAGTCTTGCCCACCAGTATGCGGAAAATAATATCCTTCATGTCACTGGCATGTCACTGGAAGTGCTTTAATCGCTGGTGCTATATTTAATTGCCTTATTTCAACAGTATGTGACTATTTCAAGTTGAGGCATGATTGAGTGAACCTGTGGTGCAATAGCACAAGAACAGAAATAGCTTGTTGAGCTGACGAAGTAGTTGTCATTTGCGTAACACGGGAGTGCAGGTGCTTTTAGTGATGGAATATTTAGCATACTTGATTATGCTTGCATTACAAGAATTTGCACGAAGCCAGTATTGAGGTTGCAGAGAAAAAGGCCATTCAGTATTGCTCAGGTTATTTGCCTTCCACTCTCCCTTCATTACTGCTGCCTGCACTGTTTGTATTTGTTCATACAGACATGCAGTTACTGGCTGCTTGGACATTTCTGGTTGCCTACACTGGCCTCAGCCACGTAGATGTAATATTACTTTGATCTAAACCAGGCTATTTACTTTGCTCAAAGCGACAATTATAAATAATTCTCTCCCCAAGCCATTGAGATTCGCCATTAGCTCCCAACTCGCTTTATCCGCAGCTGCAATGAATTTATTGTGTAACGCTAGAGCAAGACATTTGCACAAAGGAGATCATCATACAATACTCGTTCATTAGTGCAGCTGCTCATTCAGGCGTGCATTCCTTGCGCATGTATTGCTGTTATATATGTGCACCTTTGCCTGCATGCTTGCCAGGACTTTCCCCATAATGGGTGGCAGTGATCTTGCCGCCTACCTCTCAGGGGGACTGCCCTTTTCCAACTACCTGACCAAAACCAACTCACCTCCTGGGCTTCAAATACTCAAGGACGATTTTCTGTGTTTGATGTTACCAGTGACGCCATTTAAGATACGCAGTGTGCATCATTGGTCCATTAGTTTCATTTCGGGATGTTGTCACCCCTTATATTCCCTACTCAAATTCCTTTTTCTACATCCTCTTGCAACTGCCGAACGAAAGAAGACGTATAAAACTGCCAAACTCCCGCAGTCTCCGAATGCTATGTCAACAACAAAAAAGCTTTTGCATGTCTTAATAAAAGTAGAAATGATCCCCCGATTTTTTTTTATTGTCATATCTAGTCAGACGGTTTAGTGAACTGCCATAGACCAAGCAAATTGCAACTGTAAGTGCACTGAAGAGTCATGCGTTAGAGCAAGCATATGGATCTTATGTTGTTGCTTAGCTGCTTAACTCCAAATATCCTCATTTGTCAGACAAGATATTTTTTTAGAAAATTGGATGAGCCAGAAGAAAGCAGATTGGATTCTTAGAAGCACTGTTACTTGGTACACGTGCGTTCCACCCCTGTATACATGAACTCGGCAGAATTGGGTCGAGTACGTCTGTCGAGTGAAAAATCAGTTGTGGGGTTTGTGTATACACAGTTGGGTCGAGTAAAATAGGCGGCGGAGCGGGTCGCGTTAACTCGCTTGCAGGGTGTAGGTTAATTCGTTTGACCCAGTTATCTAAAGGCATGTAGAAGCTGTCCAGTCAGGGAGTCTTAGTTATGGGCAACTCTGGAATATGAAAAAGCCTCTGGAGCGGCGACGAGCGTCACTCGAAATGAATGCTTTTTAGCGCTCATCAACGATAAAAAATAATCGAAGCTCTCGATAGTAAATGGCAATGGAATAAAATACGAGTAAGAACTTGCACAATAACTTCGAATCTCGATGCTACGCTCTGCTACGATACTTACTCACTAAAAAGCGAGTTCATGTAGACATCAGCCGGGTCGAAAATGATGACCTTGCTTACTCAACGCTGATTCAACCTGGTGCTGTTGAGTCCATGTACACAGGGCTATTGTACTTGTAATTTTAGGTGAACTCTCAGTTCGTGTATTGCGCATTAAATTTGAGCGATATTGCTGCTTTTTGCGTATGTGCTGTTTTGTTCTGCAAACAATACGATTTCTCCAGACACAATCTTATTTTTAATTTAAGTACAAAATATTGTCTATTTTTGAAAAAAAAATAGTTTGTGAGGCTGTTAAGAAATTTTGATTTTGAAATATATTCACAAAATAGCAACATTTTATAGATACTGAAATATAAAATGTGGGCGAAACAACTTTTCAGCTCAGGATTAAACTGGTTTGCAAGGAACTTGTGATAGGCTGAAAGTGAAAAATCACCATCATGCTAGATGTATCATTTTTTTAGGATCCCATAGCATTGTATTTTAAGGCGTGCTTAAGCACTGAAAATAATATTTACTCTCAGATATGCAGGCAGATTACTATTCTCTATACCAACAACTACTATGAATTGGTTTGAAGAAATCAGATGCCCGAGCACCACACCTGGTACCTGGACATAAAATCACCCATATATGCCTAACTGCATATAATCTTGCACGTGGAAGGTTGCCGATGGTATGGCCATATTATTAGCTGTGATGAGGGAAAATGCATACCTGGTAGGCTGCTAGCTGATAAGGAAGTACGATATGATTGTACTCAGATCTAGCATAACATTTTCCTGCCTATGCAAAATAATTTTTTAGTACTTGCTCAATTTATCATTTCAGGCTGACCGTAATAATTTTAGCTGAACAAGCATGCACTGTATGATTACTAGAACGTCTTGTTGGGCATGCTCGTGTTTATTTATTATAAACTGAAGGCGCCAAAACAATGCACGCGCAAAAGAAAAGAACGGGACAGAGTTCCACTCACAACTGATTTATTGTGCAGAACAAAGTACATATATATCTCACTGCCGGCACGTGCGCAAGGAACACATTCAGCTACATCACATTCAGCATCATGTAGTTTAAGGTAAGCTGTGTTCAATAAATGCTTCTTCAGAGAAAGAGGCTGTGCTATGAGGCATGGGCTTCTTGAACGTATCTTATCTTAAACTACATGATGCTGAATGGGTTCCTTGCGCATATGCTGGCAGTGAGATGTATATGTACTTTATTCTGCACAATAAATCAGTTGTGAATGGCGCTCTGTCCCGTTCTTCTTTTCTTGTTTGTCTGCATGTTGTTCTGGTGTCTTTAATTTATAATGAGCACTGTATGAAAACTATTCCTTGGTACATTACAAGTAAGGCAATTGTTTATAGTAGAATGCAGCAAGCAATAAAGCTGTGAAAACTAAAAAGCTGGAACTTGAAATGATACGGTTATCTTGAGAACATTATATGCGTACACAGCCTTGAGAATATCTGCGATGTACACATCTTCCTCAGCTAGCTGATTGAAAATAGCTTGATTGATTCTGCCAGGGCAATTATTTCTTTATTCTGGCCGCAGTAATGTATGCGTGCCTGTAACTGGTGTACTGCAGAAAAATATTCTTTAATGTGTTCTTTAATATCATCCAGTTTTGCAGCTTACTAACCCATATTGTCTACTGCAGGAATATTAAGAATGTTTTAAAAATTGAACGTTGTGGAGCCTGAACCGTCATATTTTCAGGAACTGTAAGTCTATATGAACACTAAGCATCCACCTGAAGTTATCGGTTTGCCGGAAGCAGGTTTTTCCTTCCAGATATATTTCTTTTGTATCTGGAATTGATATTTTTTTGCATATATGTTTATCATCCCTACGTTATAAGATGCTGCATGCCCTTGCAGGCCCCGAAACCTGTCGCAAAGTGCTCTAAAAAAAGAATGTGTGGCAATAGGTCTTCAATATATACAGTAGAACCCCTTTATAGTAAAGCCACTGAGGCCGGCGAAAATATTTACTATATCATGGTATTTACTGTATCAGTGGTCTGTGACGACATGGTCCTGCACTTACTGAACACGTCTTGTTGCTTAATAAAAAAAAACCTAAATACCTTCCATCTCGCTTTTATCATCTCTTTGTTTGATTTTTTCATTATATAATTTCTTACATCTTGTGGAAGTACCTGTGAAGCATGAATACGTGATTACGAATGCAACCAAGTTCGATTTCGTGTAAAAACTAAAGCCTTGCATGAAAACGGTGTCCCTTTATGCTCTTTCTGTCTTTTAAAAGGCAATAAATGATAAATTCGCATGGCACTCAAGTGCTGTAAGACCTTACTCGCTGCACTTCCACTCTCTGCCACCACTGCCTCATGATTTGTACTGCACATTGCAGTGAATGTTGACCTATTTCTTTCCCTTCGATATTTCTTGCTGCACTTTTACTCCTTTACTTTCTGAATGGAACACGCCGCCTCCTTGCTATGTTTGTAGACAGCTTTACATTTTTCTTCTTCGCGCTTCGCGCTTTCCCTCACGGCTCCAAGGCTTTTGTAAAGTAGGCTTATTCTGACAGCTGCTGCGGCTAGTAGTAAAGCCACATAAGCGAACACTCGGGGTTATTGTTCTGTTTTCAAATACAAAAGTCTTGGCCTCGCGACTCTAGGTAGTGCGCGGGAGTCGTTGCCATGGCCAGAAGCACTTTAACCGATTTTTACCAAAACATATTTACTATAAAGGGGGAAAATGTGCAGTTGCCTATGGAAGATGAACTGGGACTTCAGTTTCACTTTACTATATCAGAGGTTTTAGTATAGCGGGGTTCTGTATTTTGTACTCAATCGTATAGAGCACCCAGACTTCAAATATGTGTTTGGATAAGTGTTGAGAAGGCGAGTTTAGATCTTATGGTGATATATGCTTGTCTTCTGTGCAGATGTCATTTGTAAGACCCACGGGCCAATCTCCTCAACAAACTATTCCTGAAGGGTTGTTTCCAGCGGGGTGCCCAGCTTACTACCTGGGCCACGCGCTTCCCCCGCCCCCTCAACTTCAGCACTTAATCCATTGACCCTTCACTGCCAACTATCATGCTCAACATAGTCCACTACCCTTTTCCATCCATGGTGGACACTGCCCTGGAATGCATCCATGCTCAGCCTCCTATTCCTGCATCACCTCTCGCACTACAAGGCTATATGGCATCAACCCTGCTCAACATGTTCAGCCCCTTCCATCACGACCAATGCACACTGCATCCCATCACCTCTACCTGCACTACCTGGGCATGTGCTGCTTAGTGCCCTGTTTCCGATTACACCTACTAGCCTCTCCCATATTAACCCTGTGCCCAATGCCTCCTGCACTGCATTTTGGCCCTCTGATGTCCTTGTGACATGTACATGTATATGAGCTCTCAACAAAATATTTTCGGACAATATTTTGCTTGCCTCATTTATTTAAATGGTTTTTATAGCTCCTTAGAGAGATTACATGCAAGGTGGTTTTGAGGAATTACTGCATAAGAAAACCACAATTATCAGTGACAGTTAAGCAAATGGCAGCAGTAAAGGCAAGGGTGAAATAACTGCATGGCTAAAGGTGGCTTAACAGTGGCAGTGCCAATGCCACGTGTGCCGATGAATAGTTGTTGCACGCCATTAAATACCAATATGTGATAATAGCGCCACGGCCGGTTTATTGCCAATGTCACATGTGCCAATGAATACTAGTGGCATGCCAGTACGTAACACTAGGGGCACGGCCAGCTGAAAGCCGACATTGGCAGTGCCAAGACAGGTGCAATGTTGGCATGTAAGCCGGACCAATGTATAAAAATGTAGTAATTTCTCAAAAAACCAATGTTGGTACCAATTTTTGTCGACGTTGGGCCGGGGTTGGTGCGATGTTGGTGTGCTGCCTGGGGGTAGTTATCCATCAGTTCACTTGTAGACGAAGATGACCCCGTCGGCCGTCCTATGCAGGCGCCCGTGCGGTGCCTTTTATTCCCCGCTTCCTAAAGCGCCGCACCCCACAGCAAAGAGAAGCAGACTCAGATGTCTAGGAGGAATTAGTACAGCAGCCATCAGCGGCGTTTGAAATTTATTTAGAAGATAAAATAGGCAAAGTAGCTGCAACAATTCTCTGCGGGCACATTCACCACGCCGTAAAGGAAATGAGGAAGGTGGTAATGAAAGAAGGGAACGAGATAGAGGTGCAGTAGTGGAGAGCTACGATTCACCGCTCTATAATGACTTTCGCCTCATAGCACTTTATATCTCTCTCCCCTGATGGGGCTGGTACAGGTGGGTCACCGCCGCTTGCGGCGGGGGCTAGCCTGGCACCGAATTTTTATCTGTTATAGGCCGTCATTGCACACACCACTGCTGGTGGTGGACGACGGCTGTTGTTGCGGCGCGCGTCTCTTTCCCTCTTCCTCTTCTTTCTTCGCTATATTCTCTTCTATCTGCACGAGGCAGCGGAGGTGGCTCAGCTGCAGAGCCAGTAGCAGGCCCGTGCATTTTCTTTTCCTTCTTCCTACAGCCACAACAACAACAACAACAACAACTTTATCCTCGGGGACAACTTTCTGTGGCAATGTAGTGGAAGCTATGGAGCCGAAACGCACCAGCTCGCTCCGCAAAAGAATATAGTGCCTCCAGAAATTTCGCAGGCGATGCTCTGAAATGTTATCCTATTACGGAATTATTAATCTTATTATTGTAGACTTATAATGCAGTACTAGCCAGTACAGCGTGAGTTTAATACGCAACTTTCTTGCCGATAGCTGGCTACGGGGATGCGTCTGCCGCTTTTCTCAGCCCATTTGTGCGCACGTTCGCAATGCGCGTCTGTTTTTGACAGCGTACATCATGCGTGGTGCCGACATCGTAGCCGAGGCCAGGTACTCGAAACTACATGGCGTAGTAACACAGGTAGTAAAGGCCCGCCCCCGTAGCTTTGGCTCCATTGCCCCAGAACGTTGTCCCCGAGTATTGCGGTCCAATGTGTCCTCTAGAACTTTTTGTGGTGCCGCCGCTGCCTGGAGGAAGCACGGAGACAACCAGCCCTCGCAATGCATCCAGCGGTGCGAAATCTCCGCCTCATGCTGTTTAGGTATATATCCGAGTGTCTGGAAACAGATGGGGAGTCACGATTTCTACATCGCTGCTGGTCACTGGAAGATTCCAGGAGAGGGTAGCTGCTCCTGGCCCTACGGGGCTGGGACTGATATGTCACTGCCGTTTGCGGCGGAGGCTAGCCTGCCACCTTGTCTGATTACTATGTTATTGCGACGCACACTGTAGGTTTATTGGCGGGTTGCTTCTTGATTTGCGAAATGCCTTATTGTTCGTTATCATACGATACCGACTCCGAAGAGCCGCTAATAAACTAATTTGTTTCTGCACAGGAAGCCATAGAAAACTATCAATATTTATCCGTCAAATAGCGAAGCTGAGTTTGTCATATGTTTGAAGGCATGGCTACACTAATACACAGTGATAAGAATGATGGGCTAATTGGAGACATTAATTATGTATGCCACCTAAATGATCACGCAGTGCCTAGTAGACACAGAGACAGAAGTGGTGAAGTGTTGTCGCATGTTATAGATGACGCAGAACTAATTGATACAGGGGCCTCATGTCATGCAACTACACTATTCACGCATATCCAGGGGAAATGCCCCGCACGTCTAGACAAAATTTTTTTTCCTCGCTGGTTACCCGTAATTTGTTGTGTGAAACTGTACCCGTTTCTTTTTCAGATCATTGCACGGTGCCTACCTGGCTCGAGAGAACCTACTGCTCAAACTTTATGCCACAGTGGGAGCTTTGCAAGCTATATTCTTCGCTTGTCAATGACCAAAATCTTGCTTTTCGAATACTCGAACAAATGAAAGTGCTATTGATAGGTGTCATACTAATCTTTGCGGCTTGGAATCTGTTTAAATACAGCAAGATTCAAGAGTGCACACTGCATAAGAGTTTGTATAACCTATATGAATTGGAATGTGGGGCTCCTGGATTATATTTAGACGTAATTGCTAGTGTCAAGTGTGACCAACAAAACGGGATGGTGACAGATACATGAGTGCCCGAGTTCGATCTCGTTCAAGCCTTGCTTTACTCCGAGAGACCCCCATGCGACAAGCTCTACTTGAATACCTCTAAGCTACAGGCGAGCTGATAACGGAAATGATGTCCAATGGCACCATTGTAATGAAAAAGTGTGATATTGTCCCTGTGTTTGTGAGCTATTAAACGTATCTGTTCAGTGTCAGTGATGCTTCGGATACTCCTAATTCGGACCTACTGGCTAACTTCACAGCTCTTTTAAATCATTTATCAGATGATGATAGCGCTGTTATAAATGACCCTGTCACATTGTAAGACATAGAACAGGTAATTGCTTAGTTACCTCTCTCCAAAACACCTGGCCCTGATGGCATTTCATCAGAGCTTTAAAAAAACTTTTAAATCTTTGTGGAACTCTGTCCTGCTGCTGATTCTCGCTTTAAGTCTATCTGTAGAGGTCCTTCACTCCTTTCCTTAGAGATGGGCAAGACGGTTCACTTTAGTGAGCGGAACGGAGCGGCTCCGTTCACTAAAGTGAGTCGGCTCAATTCAACGGTTCACTGGCTCACTTACATCTGTAGAGGTGAGTGGGTCGCTCAGGAGGGGCCGGATGTTATATATATATATATATCAGTAAAATCAATTTTGGCCCTAACGTGACACAGCAAGTGGCGGTGGCATTTAGCATCAGTTTTCGCTTACGGTTTTCATTGCAGTTGCGGTTTCGCTCTGCTTTTCTCCTCTCCGGAGCATGAATTCGCTCCGGATACGGAAAAGCACGCTACCAATGGAATCGAGGGCGTCGAGAGCCATTCCTGTGTGACATTCCAGTGTGACAACCGTCCAAAGGCATCGGGTGTCACACTATGTTACGCATACAGACCCAAAGGGATATCCGCTGACCACTTTACACAGCGGACAAGTACAAGTACCTGTCCCCCTCGTTGGCATGGGTCTAAACCAGAAAACTGCAAGACAAAAAAAGCGCGGGCACCAGCAGCAGGGCGCCCGCGGTACCCGAGGGAACATCATAAGGCAATGGGTTGGCTGTGACACTGGCAAGGAAGGGCTGTATAGTTGCTTTTTCGCTTTGCGTTTTGAAAAATCTCACCCGGCTCCGACAGACAAGGCTCACTGAACGAGAGAGAACCGGCTTTTCAAAAGAACCGCCGTTCCAGCCATCTAGCAGATCTCCATCCATAGAACAAAAGCAAAGGAACCACCCTACTCGCTCTCCGAAAGAACAGCCCACACCGCTGAAAAGACAGCCGAGGGCGAGAACATTATTGCTGAATATTGGGAGAAAGGGCAGGAGGTTGCTTTCTCGCATCGCTAATAGATGGCGCGGAAGTCGCACCCGCCTGTGACGGAAAGGTCAACTGAACGAGAGAACCAGCAACCAGCTCTCCGAAAAATCCGATAGCTGCGACCGCACCGACTGCTCCGACCGCTTCGCATCCGACGGCTCCGGTGGAGCCGGCTCCGAATTTGCGGATCCAAATGGCTGACCCGCCCTATGAAAGAAGCGGCTCCGAAGACCCGGCTCAGTCCGGAGTTACCCATCCCTACCTTTACTAGGAATCACACATCCGCAATTCAAACTTCATGGATAAAGAATAATTGCGCCGATTGAATCAGGTTGGCTATTGGAGACTACAAAATGTCTGCGAAAGTTCTCTAAAATCGTGTACAACAAGCTACGAAGGTTCTAATTGATCATCACCAGACGTGCGGTTTGAGGGGCCTCTTCCTACAAAATCACATACATATGGACATACATTTTTGGGATCTTTGTCTGGTTGTTATCAGCAACTGCTCTACTCCAAGTGGACCTTGCAAAAAGATTTGCTCGTGTCCGCCATTCGTTTCTGGGGCGGGCCAATGTTTGGATCAACTGTACTTAAAGGAGTGCAACTTTGTTACCACAACAGTTCCACTGGCTTGACTGCTAGTGGCTATTTCTAAGAGGCTGTGCCAATGCGGTCATCATTGAAGCAAGGCCATCATCTGCAGCTTTGCCCTCGAACTAGAGCCACTTTGTTTGACTATACTGCAAATCAACAACGTCCGGAGGCATGATGTCTTAGTAATCAAGGCAAAGTGCTTGAGTAGGCGTTTTTCTGCACTAATAAAGCAGGCACTGAGAAAGCTTTAACCAATATTGATTTATTGTCTCTTTCGCTCAAATGAATAGGTCTAAACGTTCGCGTCTATGGTTCTGTTCAAGGGGAGCAAAGGTGTCTCATGCTGACAGTAAATGGTCTCGCGTCCCACCTAAATACCTTGGAGTTCCCCTTCATGCATTCACTTCTACGAAACGCTACTGAAGAGAGCGGGTCCCGGCTCTCCAAAGCTATGCCGAGAGTTTTGTTCCGCACCTCCTAATAATTTTCGGATGATTGCAAGCCTGCGACATGATCCTTGAAACAAACACTTATTATTTTTTTGCAGGCACTCGTTTGTGCAATCCCAAGTAGCACAGAATGTGCGGCCTCAGTAGGTCCGATGTAGGCAAGTGGGGCTGGGGCAACCATCAGAAAACCTGCAACGGTCCTCGATAGGGCAAAAGTGGGCAAGCCCCATTTGGACTTGCCCCTGTTCCTCCTGCATGGGTCCCATAGCGGCGAGGCTCGGGCTAATGCAGAGCACATTCCTGCATCCAGACCACAAGGGTCCCTTGTCGGATATTTGGGGCAATCCAACCTAAATGTGGGGACTTTATGGGAAAGCCCTCATAGATCCGAAATGAGCCCGCCCCCATTAAAGCTTTGTGGGACCAACATCGGCCATAGTGGGGCAAACAAACGAACATACCCACATGCTGCCCCAATCGGCTGCTTGTAGATTACTTGAGGGCAGGTGAAATATGATTAAGAGCTCAATTTGGGCAAGCCCTCGTGAAGCCCAAATAAGGAAGCCTTAGCTAAGCCGCTTTAGGTCCAACATAGGCTGTAATACTGCTGGAAGGTGGGCGTGTCCGCATGGTACTAAAATCGGTCCCCTGTGGGGACTTTGACGGCAGCAGGTGGGCTCTAGGTTTAAAAATAACACCCAGCCCAATTGGGGCTGCCCAAACAAATCCGCTGTAGATCCCACATCGGCCGTAATGGGGCTAGAAGGCGTGCGTGCAATTGTGTAATCATTCTTTCCAACCTTTATTTGTATGAGATGTTGGCCTAAACTACTATTATAGATGATTTGTATATCAGTTATTGCCATGTTTAGTCGGTTAGAAATATTACATGACTTTAGTTCTCGCGCTCATGCAAATTGCGCTAAAAATACTAAAACATACTGATTGCTAACTGTTGCTCCTTATGTGGTTGCGGTGGACAGCCTCCCATTGTTATCATAATAGTACTGTTCAGAACACACATCTCCATAATCTGAACAAGATGTACATGAAGTCGTCTAGGCTAAAATGATGTTATGAATTTTTTCAAAACTTATCATGGTGCGTGTTTAGAAAGTGCAGACATGTATAAAATAACTACTTAATTATATGCATAAATATTGATTAGGAAATGTTCAGCTAGGGCTTCCCATCAATTTCCTGCGTCGGACTCCAATGAGAATAATGTGGGCACGCCCAAGTGCAGCTTGCGCTATAGAACCCGCATCGGTGCAATGTCTTTATCTGCGGGGCTAACCAAAATAAAAAACAATGTTCATCCAGAGCTGTCGTCCGAATCTGTGCAAAGTAGGACCAACGGGGGGAGTCGGCGGGATGTGCCCTTTTGGCAATGCGCGAAGAATGTGGGCAGGCCCGCAAGGGCTGCCTGTATCGGTCTCTAGTGGGGCCCATCAGGGCTTTGTCGATAACCCCCTTAAGGCCTACGTTGGCCCCTCTTGCAGCACCCAACGCCGGATAGCCCAATGGGGCTGTCCGGCATTGCCTACATCGGACACACCTGGGCCCCTTCTTCATAGCCCACTTTGTGCTACCTGGGAGGCCATTACAACCAAAGCCTCCATCGAACTTTTAAGACGTTCATATGTTCCTCCAGTTTTGAGCCAATGCGGCGCTCTAACCTATTCAGACCTGTTTCTGCTGCCGTACTACGTTTGACACCTCTCTATGTTAGACAGATAGTTGCTCGTTCATTTTCTTTCTGTAACAACTCCGATCCAATAATAAGAGCCTCCCTGCAAACTAACTTTGTGAACCTTCTTCCCAATTTAACGGTCACTTCCAATTGTACTGATCGGCCATTTATATATAGTTTTATGAAAGAAGTTTACGATGCAGTGCTTTTTTGGCAATTCACTTTTCTTATGGGTAGGTATCCGTCTTGCGGAACAATATATACAAATAATTGATGACTCTGTTTTCCCGTTTTCATTATGTCGTTATCTCTATTGTACCTTTATGGGGTATAATGTCTTGAAAAGATTACGCTAAATGCCGATCTTGCCTTCTACTAAACAGATTTTTTTACACTTGATGCCGACGTTCTACCTGTTAAACTGTGCCTTCACAAGAAAATTTGTTTGTTTCTTCAGTTAATTGTCAGCTACGTAATACACCTGAAACCACCGAACACTGTTTTATTGCCTGAAAATATGTGATAATAATTTGGGACGTACTACAAAGAACCCTGGCGAAAGACTAGTTTGAATTCCCACTTTGTGTATTGCCTAATGGTCGCTCAACTTCACCTTGAACCTTTAGATGTGATTTTGTTCCTTGGACTGCACAGCATGTTGAATGTGCGTATGTTGGATAGGAATGCTGACTCTCGTTTCTCCCAGTACTCATTTCGGCCAGATGGTGCACCAGCTGAGGCAGTTACGAACATATTGACTCAATCGGACTGGCTGCCATTATTGCTGTCTTGTCTTTCTATGCCACCGTTTCAGTGAAGTTCTGCTATGAGGGATTATAGTTGTGTGGCATTGTGTTGCATGTTTCAATTTAATTTGGTGGCTACAGACTTATTACTTTGTAGCTAATGTACATATATCTTTTCTGCATTTAAGGGCATGTAATAAATGGTATGGGGAAAAAAATCCCGGGCTTGGTGCAGATGGTAAAGCACTCGGCTGGGTATCCGAGGAATGGATGTTTGTTTCCTGGCAGATAAGTTTTTTTCACATAGAGACCGGCTCACAAGTGTGACATTATGCCAGATGGTGCTGCGAGCGTGTGTCGTCCGCAAGTTCCGTCGGTTGCTAGGCAACAGCTCTATGCCTCCTCGAAGTGTGGCCACAGCGAAATGGCAAGTTCGCGGCCAGTGTAGCTTTCTCTGCAAGCTGCACGGGCCTGCTACTGGCTCTGTGGCTCAGCGACCTCCACTACCTTATGCGGACAGAGAAAAGACTAAAAAAAAAGAAAAAGTAGAGGGATAAACAAATACGCGCATCGCAACAGCCGTCGTCCGCAACCGGAGCGGTGTTGGGTGCAATGACGGCCTACAGCAGGTAGAACCACCGGTGGTAGGGAGTCCCCGCCGCAAAAGGCGGGGCTTACGATTCCCGGCCCAGTAGAACCAGGCAGCCACCCTCCTCCTCCAAGATCGGGATGGTCACTCTGTTGGAGAAACAAAAGTTCTCTCTCTCTCTTTCTGCATCTTGGTGTAAGACGTTGCCTTTGGACATCTCTGTTGCCTCAGAAGTGAAGACGGCACGCGGCCACGAGCTCTGACGTTATGCACAGCGAACCTGTTTCTCCTCTCAGGTTTTCGCGATGCGCGCCAGTGGCCTCTCTCAAGCATGGCGAAATGCTTGGCTGAGGAGCGTAGCTAAATCTCTCCTCAAAGGCAGACAAGACGCAAGCAGTCTACTATCAACCTTTGGCAAGGTGTTTCTGTCTCTTTGCCGACGTCTCCACTGCTCAACGCACCAACCAATTATTCCGCCTGAGTCGCACGGAAACAGGACAATGCCTACTGCGACAACTCCGTCTCAATCCACCCATCACCACCCCAGCAAGTTGTACACCTTTCATGATCTCCCCGGGCACACAGGATCACATATACCAGAAGCCCCTACCGCGCCACATGGGCGCTTGCCTTTATCAGGGAAGGCGGAAAGTTAGAGCCGGCTATTACACGAAAAGATACCGCATCCGCTCTGATATCCTCTATGTCGACGCGGCAGGGAATTCTAAAGTAGGATTTTTCACTGCAGTCGCTGCCTACGAAGATGGCAGAGTGGGGCCGCCGCCACTGTCCGAACTAATTCATGTGCAGAAGCAGGAGGAGCCGCCATCGCAGTCGCGTTTGCCCATTCAGCCATTGACAAAGACATTACCTAAATTTGTACAGATTCTCAGGCGGCATACCGGCACTACCTAAACGGCGTGGCGAAACCGGCCGCGTATCATATTCTTGCCACCGCCACCACTCTCGACCGAACGATTAATCTAACGTGGATCCCAGGGCATGCCTCGATCCCCGGTAATGAGAGCGTTCATGCGCTTGCTCGAGAACTCTTCACCCGAGCCCCGAATGATCACGCACCCAACTCCGCGCAGGAGGCCGCATCGGTCCTTTCTACACACCACCAAATCACCACATTTTACAAACACAACCGCATGACACTGCCACCACCCCACAGCCCCTTGTCACCCTTATCCAGTGCTACATGGCGACAATTGCAGATGAATTGTTTCATTTCCCCCTACCGTCTCTCGTGCCTTCACCCTGGCTTGCCCCCTCACTGCTACACCTGTGGCGAGCCCAAATCATCACTTTTCCACTACCTGTGGGAATATCCTTCCCCCCAGGCAGTGCCCCCATCCCCCATCTCACATTTTCTTCCTGGGAGGCTGCTTTGCGGACAGCTGAACCCGCCGGTCAGAAATTGCTGGTAGATCGGGCTCTATGTGAAGCAAAAGCCCGTAGACTCCTGGACTAGTCCGGGACCACCCTGGAAGAGCGAAATCCGCGGCAGCGGATTTCGCTCGCTTTTTTCGCCGATTACTCAAATGCGAACGCGCCATCACGATCATTTTCTATTTGCTGCCGCTATGAGCCGCTTTTTTCGCTCTGCATTTTGGAATCTCCGCTTAGCAAGATGTTCTTCTCGTGTCCGGCGTCTGCTGCGTCGGCAATGGAGCCAGCACGCGGTCTCTCGCGGCAGTCGCGAGTTCTGACGTCGTGGGCAGCACACCTGGTGCTCCTCTCCGGTTTTCGCGCAACCGCACTAATGACATCTCTCAAGCACGAAAAATGATTGGCTGGGTAGCGAAGTGTTGCTCTAGCTACAAACGTAGAAGCGGCGCAAGCTGTCCAGCATCGCTGTTAGGCAAGGCGTTTCTATTTTCGTGCGTCTCCACTGCTCTCTTCGCTTTCTTACCCTCATTTTCTCATTGCTGCTGCTATGCGCCTCTTTTGTAACGAGATATAAACTATGCCAGCTGCTTCGCCTCTTCATCGTGATCGCACGTTCATCGTTTTCGCGCCTTGACCAGTGGGGTGACATTTCCATAGAAACAATGTAGCGGAAACATTACTGCCGACACTAGCGGCTCCTGTGTTTCCAGCGGTAAACACTCGGACCGCTAAAATGCATTGGTACCCACCCGTGAATAGAACAGCGTAATTAATGCATTAAATTGGTATACTTTGCTATTAATAGCACAGCAACACTTATAAGCAATATCTACGACCGGGAAAAACCTCATATTTTACCGACAATTGGAACGCATTGATGTTCACTTCAAAATTGCGCAAACCACTCTTGCCGCAAAAAGCATCTTCAATCCGTTATGGCAGTCGGCGCGTAGGGAGCGGCCTGCTGTACTGATACCGCTGCTGCTCGTTCTTCTATACGTTTTGTCGCGTACTGCTCGCAGCCAGCGCATCCGTATATTTTGTTAAGCACCCACATCTCGTGCGTATCGGTTCACTTGTAACACATCAGGCGCGTTAGTAAAGCTTTAGCAGAATGCACCTTGGCGCGCAGCGCTCTTGCAAAAGCGGTCGCGTGCTAGCCAGGCACCAATACGAAATATTAGGCATGATTTGCATACTTTATTGAAGCAAACATAACTCTTGACATTGCATGTACAAAAATGACGCGTTTGCGGATGAGTATCATGGCGGCAGCGGGTAAACGTTTTCACTTTCACAACAAAGAGTCCTTACCTGAAGAAACGGCAGCACGACAGCATTTTCAGTGTAATCTTGTTTACAAATTCATTAAATAAGAATACAAAACACGCATCTAACGAATGCACAATAATTCATTCCTGAACGTTCTATTGTAGCAGCTTCAGGTAGCAACTTACACCAGCCTAAGATATGTGTCATTATTTGCTGTGTTGCTTTTGTTTTATTGGAAGTGCAAAAAATACCTGTGGTAAGCAGGAATGGTAAAACTCAATGCTTAGTAGGCGGTACTTTCGCAAAATTCTTTACACTATACTACCTCTTCAAGTTACTTATTTTTACTTCTCACTTTGAAAAGCTTCCTAATGGCACGCGCTACTTGCGGTTGCCGCCCGCACATGCCGCCACTCTCTCCGCCGACGATTCAAATGTATAGGAGGGAAGTTTGTCACGTGACCAGATAATTTTGTTTGCTATTAAATGCTTTCAACTGCGTGTGGCTCATTTCGAAATTAACCTTCGACCATAGATGTATTGTGCCCCATGCTTTTTTAGGTTTGAAATTTATATTTGTATTAGGCCCTGCGCAACCTGCGTTTTACCTGCCGTTGTCAGATGGGAAGCTGGATTTACACTCGGAAGTGCCGTGTCCCAGAGTGACCCACAACTCATCAGGCCATCAACATCCGTTCAACACTTCCGGCAGGCTCCCCCTCCTCCAGGGCCAAGTGGAGACTGGGCGAGCTTTTGAGTTAGAGGTGAGGGCCCTACCGGAACAAGGGAGCCGCCATGCGATGACCCCACAATAGTGGGTACATTGTTACGCGAAGAAGGCCTGCAGCGCCATCGAGAGGGACCTTCAATACTATGCATCGAGTGTCATCAAGGCGACCATTTCCTGAAATTGCTCATAGCGACACAGAAAGTGTTTCACCCTTGACACAGAAAATCACAGACGGCCGACACAAAATCTTCGAGAACGTCTGCTCGCAAACAATGCAACGTTCCCGCAGAAGGTCGAACGAGACCTTCTACCGTACCTTTGCAGTTACTTCGTGGAGGTCCGGAACCCTACTGTTGTATTCGGCCGCGCAGCGTGCTAGCTATATTTGGTACGTGCGCGGCCGTATACTTGGTAGCGTTCCGACGGTGGCAGCTCCTATAGCGCGGCCGCGGAACTCGCAACATGCCACCCCCCCCCCCCCCCCCCTGCCTTGACCATGCTCGCACTTACCTTATGCCGTTGCCTGGCAACCGCCACAGCTGATGGGCGCCGCCGGCGCACCGTCTGGCATGACGTAACTCCGCCGTTGCGCTCGTCGTGGATTTTCTCGTCAGTTCTTCGGGAAGCTTAATTTTTCTCGTAGTCCCTTATCTGTCTGCAGGCCTACCATTTCGACTATAGTTATAGTGGCAAAACGGGGACGTCGGTCGCCTCGGTGATCGGCGGCCGAGGTTACCCGGTGTCGGCCTCCACCTTTAAAAGCCGCAACACGGAAGCAGTTGAAAAATTTGCAATAGCGCTCGCTTGCATCGAAACTGAACTGCTTTCATAATTAGCGATAGCGAAACGGCCATCTGAAATTTCGGAAAAGTTAGGGTCTCGCAGGAAGAGGCAAGGATTCTGGTCAGTAGACGACTAAAATGAAAAATTACCCTAATTTGGACCCCTGCACATGCGTCCGTTCCTTGTAACGAAGGTGCCCACAAGTTCGCCCGATCTCTCCATCTGCCGGGTAACTGTGGAGATTCGGAGATTCTCGAAAATTACAGGTTAAGCAGTAGACTGGTGCCATTACTGTATGGTACCTACGAAGCAAACCCGATTTGGGCATATACAGTATGTCCACATGGACGAGAGATGCCCCCCCAATGACACACTGCCCCCCTTCCAAAATAAGCATCTTCTGGATGCTCAACGAAAAAAAAAGAAAGCACCAGCAAAAACACGGTTAGTGTCTGCACATCTTGTTTCGTGATAAAAGTGCTGCGGAGAAAACATTGAAGGGTTCCTCGAGGGTCACACGTAATACGCCTTAAGCCGGACAACACGAACAACTTCAGGACGTGAGAAAAGGCGTGACGATGGTCGGCTTCCGCTGGGAAGCACCTCGTAGCTGAGGTCACCGATGGGACGAATAACCGTGTATGGTCCAAAATAGCGCTTCATAAATTTTTTCGAAAGGCCTCGAGGCGAACCATTGTCCAAACCCAGACCTTACCACCAGGTTGACAATCAATGTCACGTCTGCGTAGGTTGTAGCGATGAGCGTCGGTACGTTGTTGGGGCTGTATGTTGAGTTGTGCCAGTTGTCGAGCCTCCTCCGCGCGCTCGCATACTAGTCGAGCATCATCAGCGACGCCGTGAGGCGGTTCGTGCGGCAGCATAGCATCGAGCATTGTAGTGACCTTTCTGCCATGCACCAGTTTGAAAGGTGGCATTCGTGTCGTCTCCTGAACTGCAGTATTGTAAGCAAACGTAACATAAGGTAACACCTCGTCCCAATTTTGATGGTCGGCGCCTACGTACATGGCGATAACATCAGCCATCGTCTTTTTCAGCCTCTCCGTTAGCTCATTATATTTTTTTTTCAAGGGACTTTATTGACAAAACCAAATAAAATGTACAAACACTGATGATATGCAGTAGTTCGACGGTGGCTTGTACAGCTCAGACGCAGGATCGCTTGTAGAAGTTGTGCCAGAAATGCGGTACTCCGGTCAGTGATCAAAACTGCCCGTGCGCCCTGCCACAAGACAACAAACTCAACGAAAAATTTGGCTGCCTCCGCAGCCGTCGTACACGGAACTGCGCGGGACTCCGCATAGTGAACCAGGTAGTCTGTCGCTATTTTGATGTATTTCTTGCCGGACTGCGACGTGGGAAATGGGCCAAGAAAATTCATTATATACAATTGTGTGGAACGGGGCACTCGGCGGTTCGATTGGCTGAAGGCCTGCCGGACATGTGGGTAGCGTTTTCCACCGTTGACATTCGCGACAAGTTCTTGTGTACTGACGCACAAACATAGCGAGTTTGGGCCAGTAATACTTTTCCCGAATCCGTGAAAGTGTTCGCCTGTAACCAAGGTGACGAGTGACCAGCTGTAGGATCATCATGGCAATCTTCCGTGACCTCGCTACACAGATCTTCCGGCACAGCAAGAAGCCACGATGTCTGGCTGCTGTCGAAGTTCTTTTTGTATAGGACGCCGTCTCGAATTCTAAATGTGGGAGGACGAGGTACCACATCGTCGTCTCCTTCAAGGTGCGCCATTAGTTGGCCAAGCTGTGGATCACAGCGTTGTCGAACCGCCGTATACGCCGTGTTTAAGACCGCAATAAAGCTGTCAGCATCATCATCGTCTCCTGGCGCCGGCTCCAGGATGGCTCGAGACAAGCAGTCAGCGTCATGGGGCTTACGGCCGGATTTATATACAATAGTGAGGTCGTAGTCCTGCACTCGAAGGCTCCATCGAGCAAGTCACCCCGCACTGGCCTTCAGGTTGGCCAACCAATATAATGAGTGGTGGTCGGTGACCACACGAAAATGGCGGCCGTACAGACACAGTCGGAACTTTGTTGTTGCCCAGATGACAGCGAGACACTCCTTTTCAGTTTTGGAGTAATTACACTCTGCCTTGGATAGGGCGTGGCTAGCATACGCATTAACTCGCTCAGCGCCGTCATGCAATTGTACAAGTACTGCCCCTAGTCGTTTGTTGCTGGAATCGGTGTGGAGCCCAGTGTCGGCAGCCTGATTAGTCTGGCCTAGTATAGGTGGTGTTTGAAGGGCTTGTTTTAGCTGCCTGAAGGCTGACTCTTGCTCCTCCATTCCATTCAAAGGCAATACTATCTTTTTAACGGTCGATCAGGGGCGTAGCGATCTGGGCGAAATTGTGGACAAAACGTCTGAAGTAGGTGCATAAACCAAGAAATCTTCTCAGTCTTTTTTTCCAACGGCCGTGGAAACGACGCTACGACTGCTGCTTTTTCAGGATCTGGTTTCACGCCAGCGTGGCTGATAATATAACCAAGAAACTTTACCTCGCTGTACGTGAACCGGCATTTTAAAGGCTTGAGTGTGAGGCCTGCCTTTCGTATAGCCTAGAGAACCGCTTCGAGGGGCACAAGATGGTCGGAAAAGGTGCTCGAAAAAATAACATCATCTAAATACACAAAACAGGTCTGCCACTCCAGACCGGCGAGAACAATGTCCATGATTCGTTGGAATGTTGCAGGGCAGTACATGAACCAAACGGCATCACCTTAAACTGATAGAGGCCATCTGGTGTTATAAACGCAGTTTTCTGCCGATCGCAATCATCTAATTCAATCTGCCAGTATCCGCTCTTCAAATCGATCGACGAAAACCTTTTTTTAACCAGTACCACAGGTGCAGCCCATGGACTGTTGCAAGGCTGGATGACGTCATCGTTTAGCATTTCACGCACTTGCTCCTGTATCGTCTCTCGTTCTTTCAAGGAAACACGGTATGGCGGTTGGGGAATCAGATGTGCTGCGCCATCGGCAATAATTCTGTTTTGCGACAGGCGTCTCGCGAACCCTGGATGTTGTGGCAAAACAATCGTTGTATCGATGTAAAAGTTGGAGAAGATCGCACTTCTGGGGCAACTCTAGTCTTTTGTCTAGGTTCAGTTGCGATTCCCGTTTTTCATTTGGTCCGGATGACAAGTCTTGCTCAGAAAACACAACAGTCTCTTGAACATCAGTGTTTTCATCCATGTAGGCTCTAACTGTCCGTTTCATCAGGTGTTGCGGCTAATTCCTAAAGTCAGTCACGATGACGTTGGCCCGCCTTTCGGTAACGTTTCCTGTCCCTCTCGCAACGCCGATTCCCCTCGTAATAAGCATTTCAACATTTCCTTCCATGACACCTTCGCCCCACTCAGATGTCTCGGCTCTAACAGGCAGAAAAACTGTCGACAATGGCGGCAAATTACGTGTTCGGAGTCTACTCGAAGCACAGCTCTGCTGTCTGCATGAGGCCTTGGTGAAACAGAACATGTCCGTAGTGTCAATTTGTTCTGCCCCACGTCGATAACTGCGTCATATTTGCGACGAAAGTCCATTCCCAAAATAACGGCTTTAGAGCAATGTTCTAAGATCACGAATTTCGATGCGGGCGGTGCATTTCCCTTTATGGTATACCAGGTATTCTTTCGCGGTTAGTATTAAAGTCACTTTTCGCAGTCGGCGGCAAAATTCTTCGTGACCGTCTATTATTACCTTAACGTTATTGGAAAGTGTAAGTCTGTTTGTGTCCCGAAGGGTGCAATCGTTCGTTGCGCTACGTTTTAACGAAGATGGAGGTTCTTTGTTTCGGCCAGCTTCAGCAACGCCACCTTCAGGCGTCGCCGTACTCAGTTTTCCTGACGAAAAAAAAGGGGATAGGCCCTGACGGCGAGAGCCGCGGGGAGGGGAAGCTTGGCGAAGTGGTGAAGGCGAGCGCGATGGACATGAAGCATGCTCTGGCGACGATGGAGGACTTCGGAAATACTCTTCGGTATCCAGCGGCTGTTCACCGTAGCGGGGGCGAGGCCCCGTCGGCTGAATCTTCGAAGGCCAAGTTCTCGATAAGGGCAACGACGATACATGTGGTCCGCTCAGCGCAGTTAAAACACAACTGCCACCGCCTGTCAGTGGTCCTCCACCTGTTGGACTTCCTTCGCACTCGCGGCTCCGTGGGTGCTCATACTGCGGCACATATTCGCGGCGCCGAGGGGTGAGATCCTCAACCTGGGTGTATTTGCGAGGCGCGGGAGGTGGCCGACTGGCGGCGGGCGCCCGACTGGCAATAGTGGTATAGCTCACCGTCGGTTGGTGTCTACAGCAACAACGGGTACTCCTTCTGAAGCGAGTGCGTGTTGTACTTCCCGAACGGTTTAGTAATAGTTGCTGGGGAACAATGCTCTGAAGCAGAAAAAACCCTCTTGAGCTCTTCTCGCACGACTTCGCAGATAATATCGCGAATATCGGCGATGCCAAAACCGCCTAGGCTAAGCGAGGTGAGGCTCGTTACGTTCGTGAAGTTGTTTCCCAATCGCGGATAGTGGGCGCTCCTTGTGGCCTAAGCCCGCTCAATAGTAGTAGCTTCAGTGACAAAACTCGCTATTGTAGTCTTTGCAGTTTTTATAAACCAACCAAAATTCTCATTTCCTACGCCTCGCATCAACGCGCCTACCTTTTTCTCCTCTGTAGCCCTAGGGTCGGCGCGAGAGCCTAAGTGCAGAACGTTGTCGACGAAAGTTCTCACGCTCTCCGTTGGACCCTGAATACAAGTTTTCAGTAGCTCTTCTGCACGCTGTCGTCGGTATTGGTTCGCGAAAGTGTGTAACAGGTCGCTCTTGCACGTCTCCAAGAATGCAACGAAGCTTCGTGGTGCTTGAACTAGCACTTCGCCGGCGCCTCCAGCGAGAATGAATGTTTGGTTTGGTTTGGTTTGTAGGGTTTAATGTCACAGAGCGACTCAGACTATGAGAGACGCCGTAGTTGAGGATTCCGGAAATTTTGACCACCTCGGGTTCTTTAACGTGCACTGACATCGCACAGCATACGGGCGCCTTGCCTTTCATCTCATCATCAACGTCATCATCAGCAGCAGCCTGACTATACCCAATGCAGGGCTAAGGCCTCTCCCATATTTCTCCAATTAACCCGGTTCTGTGCTAGCTGCATCCGCTTGACCCCTGCGAACGTCTTACCCTCATCCGCCCACCTAATTTTCTGCCGCCCCCTGCTACGCAGCGACCATCGGTTATCCTCTCTTCGTACTACACGTCCTACCCATGCCCATTTCTTCTTCTTGATTTCCACTAGAATGTCGGTATCCTGAGTTATTTCTCTGACCCAATCTGCACGCTTCCCATCTCTTAAGGGCCTGTCACACTAGCACGACACGACGCCGACGCAGACCCGACAACGACACCGACGGTCGGCCAACTCGTCGGCCAACCGTATCTGCGGCCGACCAAGCTGTCACACTAGGCCGGCGACGACACCAACAAGACCGAAAACCAAATGTCTTCCCAGTGTGACAGGCTTTGAGGCCGGGGACACCGACAAAACCAGTCTGCCGACTGTCGGTGACAGAGTCTTTCCGAGATCGGCCGCCGAGCAAAATTTTTCTCGAAACGCAAAGCCGACTCTGTACACCACGTCGACGGCGAATACCTTCAGCACTAATATACGTAAAAAAGTAGAATCAACGCCTAATCCCGGACCAAAACGCGAGCGTGATCCGCCAAAGTATACTCGGGACCGCCGAATGCGCATGGAATATCAACGGCAGTGAATTCGGGGCGCATATATTTGCGGCGCGCGCTGGGACCGTGAGCAATCTTTTCGCGTTTTCAGACAGCACAGAAGAGTGCAAAATGAACATAGTGCGTGGCAAAGAAATTATCAAACGAGGCGATTATTTTCCTGAAGCCAGCCTAGAGCTGGAGATCCTCCTGCGCACTTCGATCGTTGTGTTCACAGTCATTACGTCTAGTCGCTGCGTCGCTACTTCACAAGCCTATTTCAACGCTATGTTACGCATCACGCAATAAATTCTTGTTCCATAATTCAATATGTTTCAAGAATTGTGTGCGCAAAAAGCGCAGAACTTGCGTTTACACTGTACAACAGAACCAACAGCAGTCGTGGTCCCGCGGCCAGCCCTGTGAAATCCGCCTAAGGTTTTACGAAATCCGCCGAAAGTTTTATCTGTTACTGCACAACACGGCATGATTCAAACTATCTGCAGTTTACTCTCGGCAAGCTGGACAGTCAGTTAAGCGGTAAACGCTCCTACTGCCTTCGCGACTTTCACACTGCAAGACAGCATATTAGCTATCTTAACCTGTGAAAGCATCGGTTAGGCCTAGCTTTGGTGGTGCAGTGGTTAGCGCAGCTGGCTATCAAACAAGTGGTCGTGAGTTCGATCCCAGGGTAGAAATTTTTTCTTTATTTTTTTCAGCTTTTAATATACACTGTCTCTTATTCACCGTAGACAGCTTTTATTTTTTGAACACTCACGTTCTGATCCGGCAACCAGAGCCGTAAAATATTGGGCACTATTCAGTCTCGGCCCATAATCACGACTGTTGAGGCGCTTGTTTTGGTATGGTCGAATATATGAAATAGAGTTAAAATTAAGCGTTCCTTCATTTAGTAGTTCCGAGAATAAACCAAGAAAAATAATGTGAAGAATAGCTACAGAAAGAAGAATTTAGTATGGTAGAAAAAAATAAAAGGATTAAGAAAAGGAACGTATAATGACACGAGGAGAGAGTGAGAATGAGAGGGCCTAGTCGGTGGGGAGGTTTCGCACGTTGTCTGGCTAGTGTGACATACGAGTTGAGCGACCGTCGGCCGACAGCCGTCTTGCGAGCGACGCGCTGCCGACACCGACTGTCGGCCGACTGTTTCCGTCGGCGCAGTGTGACATAGATGCAGACATCAGGAAGACGCGCTGTTGGCAGACCAAATCGGCGTCATGTCGTGCTAGTGTGACAGGCCCTTTAATGTTACCAATGCCATTTTTCGTTCCATAGCCCTCTGGGTTGTCCTCAACTTAAGTAGAACTCTCTTGGTTAGCCTCAACGTTTCAGCCCCATAGGTGAGTACAGTTAAGTTGCAACTGTTGTATACTTTCCTCTTCAGCGACACCGGTAAACTTCTTGTCAAAATCTGCGAGTGCTTGCCAAATGCGCTCCATCCCAATCTTATTCTTCTTGTTATTACCTTTTCATGGTCAGGATCTGCGGTTACTACCTGTCCTAAGTATACATATTCGTCTACTACTTCCAGTAATTCGCTTCCTAATGTAAACTGCTGTTCCTTGCCGAGGCTGTTGAACATTACCTTAGTGTTCTGCATATTGATGTTGAAGCCTACCTTTCTACTTTTCCTGTCTAGGTCATCAATCATTATTTGCAGTTCATCCCCCGAGTTGCTTAGCAAGGCAATGTCATCAGCAAATCGCAGATTACCGAGGTATTCTCCATCTACCCTTATCCCTAACTGCTCCCATTCCATGTCTCTGAATACTTCCTCTAAGCAAGCTGTGAATAGTACTGGGGAGATTGTGTCTCCTTGCCTAACACCTTTTTTATGGGAATTTTGTTACTTTCTTTAAGCAGAAAAATGGTTGCTGTGCAACCACTATTGGTATCTTACAGCTCTTTTACGTACGGCTCGTCTACTCCGATTTCGCAATGCCTGCATCACCGCCGGGGTTTGAACTCAGTCAAATGCTTTTTCGTAATCAATGAATGCTATGTATAAGGGCTGGTTATATTCCGAGCATTTTTCTATCACCTGATTGATGGTATGGAAATGATCGATAGTAGAGTACCGTTTCCGAAAACCACGTTGCCCTCCTTGTCCCTTATCGCATACATCTGGTTTTTGCCTATGCCCAACTTCTTTACCGCTTTAAGGCTTCCACCGTTCTTTACAGCATGCTCAATTTTCTCCATGTTATACTTCCTTATATCGGCCACCTTGCGCTTATTGATTAGCTTTGATATCTCGGCCAATTCAACCTGGTCTCCCTATTGCAAAAACCAGTGCCACTGGTTGTCAGCGCCCCGGCACCATACCTGATTATGGTCCCAGTACGACGCTGGAAACTGGGCGCACTGGGACGCGGCATACTGGGACGCGGCATACTGGGACGCTCCGCGCTGGCGGCACTGCTCGCCCGGAAAAAAAGGCGTGGGATAAAAAGTAAAAAGTAACGAAACAAGTTAGGTACATAAAAAAACCTAAGAAAAGTAAAAAAATTAGTGCACCAAGCGTGCCTCGAACTAAGTCCCTAGGTGCATACCAATCACTTGCTCAGCACGCTAACCACTCGGCCACGCCGATTTTTTTTTCTTTATTTCCTGACCGAGGACGTACACAAAAAAGACACATGTGACATCAATAACATGACAAAATAAAAGATCAAGCATTCACTTAAAGCTTCGGCCTTCCTTAGCTGAAGTTGTCGGATTAAAAATCCCTCATATGTGACAACCCTTCAAAACTAACCAACCATTCTGACTCTAGTTTTAACGCTTTCTGTTCATCCACATATGCCCGTATGCTCTCTCTAAAGAGCTGTCTCGCTGAACGTGCATCGACGTCACCATGCTCTACAGCCATTCTGCTTTTCCATATGCTGTGGAGAGCCAGTAGCATCAAAAGATCCAACGGTGTATCATTGTTCGCTTCTACTGGCAAGAATCGAATACCATGTGGGCTTATGGGTAGTTCCTTTATAAGCGTCCTCTGGAGCACGTCCCATAAAAATACGGCGTCCCAGCATTCGAGAAACACGTGTTCAATCGTCTCCTCTTTCCTGCATATTATGCAGTGGACACCCCAGGGTACAAAAAGCCCTTTCTGTTCCTTCCATTTCTTTACCTCCAATGTTCCAGTGTGCAGCTTAAAAAAGAACGTTTTCATCCCTGCCGGCACCATCATCCTCTTCACTCTTTTAAGAACATTTTTGCCCCCGGTAGACGAGTACACAGCTCTGTACAACGGTTCTGGAAGCACCACATCGCACAAGTCTTTATACAGTTTTTTCCGGTTTACACTCCACAAATAGTCTAAAGTAAACCGCACCATCAAGAACCTGTACGCCAAGACCACTTCCCTTAGATACCCGTGGACACCTCCTGACATGCGGTCAGAAGAAACGACAATTCCCGGGAGAGCTTGACCCAGGGGTAACTGACAGACCGTACGAAGAAATGGATTTTTCACATTCCTCAAAAACATGAAACGATTGACTAACTGGCGCAGAAACAGATGTGCCAAACCAAGCCCGCCGTCCTTCACCCGGCGGAAGAGATTTGTCCGACTTGTCCGTTCCCACGAAGACCCCCACACAAAGACGGCAAAGATACGATGCATCTTTTGGACATCAGCTCTTGAACAATATAACACTTGAAGCACGTACCAAACTTTTGTCACTAAAAACAAATTACAAATCGTGGCCTTCGCAAACACCGACCACTGCCATCCAATCCATTTGTCCACTCTATCTTTCAATTTACCGACTTGGTTTTTCCAGTATGGGTCACTGTCCCGATACGATTCAAGAGGGGCACCAAGGTAGCTGACAGGGTTGGTAAGAAATTTCATGTTAGCAAAAATGCCTGGGGTCGCTGGCCAGTCACCGTGCCAGAAGCCCAGGCACTTGCCCCAGTTAACAGCACTGCCGCTTACAGCGCAAAAACCTTTTACAGTTTTCACAACTTCTACGATGCTTTCGTAGTCTGCACAAAACATCGCGACATCATCGGCATAAGCCAAAAGCTTCACTTCTGCTTGATGCAGCTTGAAGCCCCGCATTTTCTCATGCTTGATAATGCTTAAACATTAGGGTTCAAGATAGATACAAAAGAGAAGAGGTGAAAGGGGGCAACCTTGACGAACTGAGCGTTGGACAGCAATACTGTCACCGACAGATTTGTTCACAATTAGTCTAGTTGTACAAGCACTGAAGCCATAGCCACTCCTTCTCTGATGACGCATCCGACCTTGACATAGTCTAATATACACAAAAGCAAGTCGTGGGGCACTCTATCAAAAGCCTTTTCAAGATCTATTTGGAGCATTGCTACTCTAAGTCCACCAGCATCGCAACTTTCAAGAATGGCCCTCGCGATGTGAATGTTCGTAAAAATGGACCTGTCTTTAATACCGCATGTTTGGTGGTCTCCAACAATATCTTTAATAACTGTTTGCAGTCTTTTAGCTAGTATTTTCATAAAAATTTTATAGTCGACATTGGTTAAACTAATCGGCCGGTAAGAGGTAACACTGCGTAATTGACCTCGGTCCTCCGTTTTGGGAATTAGCACAGTATGAGAAGATGCAAAGGACGGCGGCAGCACATTAAGGTCATATGCTTCATTATACACTTTTTCCAGTACCGGCGAGAGAAAATCCTGGAAAGCTTTATAAAATGCGGCGCTAAGTCCATCAGGGCCAGGCGATTTGCCGGGGTTCAAATTCCCAATAGCGCATTTCACTTCGTCCTCCGTGATGGGGGTCTCTAGCACACGTGTCGTCTTTTCGTCGAGTTGTGGCATTAAAGGCAAATAAACTCTCTTGAAACTCTCGATATCAACTGCACATCGTGCGAACTGCTGACGATAATGCTCGAAGAAAGCTTGCTGGATTTCTTTCTTTTCATTGGTAGTGGTCCCTTGGTATTCAATTTCATCTATCTGATTCCTTCGAGCGTGCCACTTTTCTGTGCCTAACGCCCTTTTTGTCGGACCTTCCCCCCTTATCAGCCGTTCGGCTCTAGCTCTGACAAGGGCACCGCGATATCGGTCAGCGTCGAGTAGTTCAAGCTTGCCCTTAAGGGCTCGTATGTCGTCTATGAACAAACCGGGGTTATTGCTTTCCACATCGATTAGACGCTGTAGATTCACGCGAAGGGACTTTTCTTCGGCTCTTTCTTGTCTGGCTATAGCGCTCGATCTTTCCAATGCTGTCATTTTGACATTCTGTTTAAAAACCTCCCATTTAGCCCCTAACTTTGTTACGCCTTTGTCATTCATATTTGCTATATGCCTTTCAACGTCGGCTTGGAAACTGTCATCAGATAATAATTTTGAATTTAACTTCCACATTTGCCAGTCAAATCCTTGGCTTTTAGTTTTGTTCCCAGCGATAGTGACGGTGACCAAGCAGTGATCGCTGAACGATACTGGCTTAACGTGGTATTCGTGGCATACAGGCACCAGATCAAGAGATATGTACATCCTATCGAGTCGAGCGTGGCTAGAAGCCTGGAAATGAATGAACTGTGCCGCTCGTCCACCCTCCAGACACCCAGCCACATCAACAAGGTTAAACTCATTTACCAATTCTGCGAGAACACAGGTGCTGGCATCGCTATGCGGCCTTCTACTCGTTTTATCTGATGCGGAGAGTACACAATTGAAGTCTCCCATTATCACAGTTAGCCTTTCAGAGTTGCAATACTGACGAATACCTTCAAAGAAATCGCGCCTTTCGCCCACGCTGTTCTGTGCATAAACACAAATGATGCGCCATTCGTATGAATACAGCACGAGATCGCAAACAACGAAGCGGCCATACGCACAAGTCGTGACAGCTTGAATTGTGACACCAAGGCACTGACGCACAAACAGCACACAACCAGCCGCTGCTCCAACTGCATGACTTACAACGGCATTGTATCTTGAAGTAAAAAGGCTAACCATTCTCCCGGTTTCTTCTTCACCATCAACTTTAGTTTCCTGAATCGCGATGACGTCTAGCTCCAGCTCGCTAACCAAACGAAACAGTTGATTTTGCTTGCGCCTTGCTGCGAGCCCTCGAACATTAATAGTCGCGAATCTAATGGCTTTGTCTAGACAAATCATTGGTGATGAACGAATACCCGGGAGCATGGTCATACCTTTAGTGATGTCTGTGGCCGAGCACCCCGCCATGGTGTCAGGTGTTAAGTCTGAGGTGGGAGCGATGCAGCCCCCCCTCTTTTCTCTAACAAGTTCGACCTAGTCCGATAGGACGCCCGCCGTACCGCCGTGGAAGTCTTTGTCGGCGGTCCTTCGACGTCTGCATTCTCGTGACCTGGTGTTCGGTCCTCCATGTCGTCGTGTGTCCGCTTCGCTACCGCTGCCGACTTCGCTGCCTCAGATTCGACCATGCTGTCTGTCTCATGAATGAATACTGTGCTGTGACTGACCTCCGTGTCCTCAGTTGAGTTGCTGCTGCTGGCCACCTTAGCGTCCGCGACGCCGACGGAACACGCTTGCAAATTCTTGACACCCTGTTCCTTGACCTCGTCCGCGTTTGGGGAGGGGGGAGTGACCGTTGTTTCTGCTGAGCTGGTGCCTGACTCCTTAGCTGCTTCTTCCGCATCCGCCTCGTCCATGAGGTGTTCCGACATGTCGTCGTTCTTCACGGGCCCTGCGACGTTTGCATACGTCTTTACACACTGCGGTTCGTCGTGGCCGAAACGACGACAACGAGCGCAGCGCGGAACCTGGCACTCCTTCTGGATGTGACCCGTCGTCTTGCAGCGAAGGCACAGGGGAGCCCTGCCCGGAACGACGACGAGCGCTGGCTCACCGGCAACTCGCAGCTGGTGTGGGATGTCGTCAATTTTCACCCCTATCTTCAGCTTTAGGGACACGGTGCGCGTAGTTGACCCTTTGTCGGTGACGCCTTGTGCGCGCCACCTTTCCCTTGCGATGTCCGACACTGTCCCATACGGCAACAGTGCGGCTCGCACGTCTTCGTCAGGAACGCCATGCAACAGCCTGTGAATCTTTAACCGGACGCCCTGGTCGTTGGGGTCGACGATTACACAGCGATGGTCCTTCACTTTCACATCACTGACAGCGAGCAGCTTACGTGTGGCCTCGGCGTCTTTAAACGTCACTGCCCAAACGTGGCTCATTTGGTACGCCCCCAGGGCGACCACCTCTGGGAGCAATCCAAGACGAACCAACGCGTCCCTGAAGTCTTCAACTCGGTATGGTCGAGCCTTCACATCACCATGCATGAAAACAGTATTAAGCACAATGCGCCCGGTTGGCAAACTTGGCAGAATCACCTGATACTCGTCAGCCGAAGCGTCAAAAAACCTGTTTCCGCGGCCGGCCTGGGCCGCAAACGCCGCTCCGCCGGAGCTCATGCTTCTGCGTCCGTACACGCTGGTGGCCGGAAGTAGAGAACTGGGTTCTCTAGAAACATTTCTGCATTTTATGTCATGACCCGCATTTATAAGTTTGGGACTTCATGTTTCGCAGTATACAGCCCATTGCTACCGCTCTAACAATTGCAACTTCTTGATTATTTTAGCTTGCTGTCTGCTCTCACGACTTGCAGCTAATGTTCTGGGTGCCTATGCGCGCTATTTTGTGCACTGGAATCATTTTAACATGTGGAGTTTGACATCGCTGGCAAATTTACTAACGCCGGCTCTTGGGTGGTGCTCAGCTACCGTGGGCGTAATTTTCGCTGAACACTGAGATTTAGTAGGAGCCTTCAAGGCAAAAAGTGCGACCGAGCTTCAATACCGGCAAGCGCCACAGCGCTGACCCTAATTGCGTGTAACTAAACCTTACTTGCATGTAAACATTGCGGGAAGCGTTGCGATGACCGAGGGCTCGGCTGCTTGATACGCAGAGTAAGAAAGAGCGCAAAAGCTTGAGAAACACGCCAAATATTATGTATTACAAGCGCTGTATGTTGCTTTTTTTCTCATGGGCCCATCGCTCGGTAAACTACTCTCTCCCTGGTTTTAGTTTTTCTTTCTGCTGTTTATACTGGGCCGTGGTGCAGGCTACGCTCGCCTCCGATTGAGCCCGCATTGAACATTTTGGCAGTAATCATTGTGTTAGAGTGCTCTTAAGATGAGCTGTGAAGTTGGTTATGCATGGATGCCCACATTATTCAATTTCAGCTTTAGTTGTGCGTTAATCGCCAGTGTGTCATGAGATCGAAGCGCGGCGGTTGTTGTCTCTCTCGAAACGCTCGAAACGACCTATCGAAACATGGAAACACTAGAAAAAATTACTGCCTTTGTTTTCTTACAAATGCGCAACGACTTCGCAGCGAAAAGCGCTTGCTTGAACCAAATTTTTCATATGCCCCCCGATTGTCGATTGAAAGTACGCTGTTGCGCTGTTTTCCCCTGATGGATGCTACTCCGGCTGACGCCGCAGGCCGCACCGGCTATACTGGGGCACTGGGTCCAGTGCGGCCCCAGCGCACATACAGCGCTTCTCCCAGTGAATCGCGGATGCCAGCGACACACCCAGCGTAAAAAGGCTAATCGCAGCGTTTTTCTTCCATCGCACCAGTGCAGCCAGTGTCTTCCGGTTACTGCTCCAGTGAATATCGCAGACCTCCAGCGTGCCCAGCAGATCCAGTGCAAAGCCAGCGCAAAAATCTTACTGGTTTCGCACTGGAGACGCTGGTTTTTGCAATAGGGCTGTTGGATTGCAAGCGTTCATACTCTGCCGTTTCTTAATCAAATATTTTGTGTCCTTAGACAGCTTGCCGGTATTCTAACTATCCTACCTCCTACTTCTACCGCACATTCAGTAATGATATTTCTGAAATTATTGTTCATTGCTTCTAGGGTAATGTCGCCATCCTCGTTTAGAGCTGAATATCTTTTCTGTAGCAAGATCCTGAACTTTTCTGCCCTCCTCCTCACTGCTAATTCGTTTATGGGTATCTTTCTTACTAGTATGTTGCGTTCCTTCTTCAGATTTAGGCTAATTCGGAACCTCACAATCCTGTGGTAACTGCATCGCACTTTCCCGATTACCTCTACATCTTGAATAATGGCAGGGGTTGAGCACACTATGAAGTCAATTTCATTTTTAGTCTCCCCGTTTGGACTTTTCCATGTGAATTTCCTGTTCTTCTGTTTGCTGAAGAAGGTATTCATGATTCTTAAGTTATTGCGCTCTGCAAACTCAACTAGTAACTCCCCCCTGCTATTCCTAGAACCAATGCCATAGTCACCTACTGCCTGGTCTGCTGCCTGCTTTTTCCCTACCTTGGCGTTGAAGTCGCCCATTAGTACATTATACTGCGTCTTTACTTTTCGCATTGCCGTTTCTACATCTTCGTAGAAGCTTTCAACTGCCTGGTCATCATAACTACATGTAGGTGCATAGGCCTGTACAACCTTCAGTTTATATCGCTTATTATGCCTAATACCGATGCCTGCCACCCTCTCATTAATACTATAGAACTCATCTTTATTACCCGCTATATACTTATTGACAAGGAAACCAACCCCTAGTTGTCGCCTCTGGTAAACCTTGATAACACAGTAGATGCCCATCCTTCAGCACAGCATATGCCTAATTCGGCCTCCTAATCTCACTAAGCCCTATGATATCCCATTTCATACCCTCTAGCTCCTCTAACAACACTGCTAAACTAGCTTCACTAGCTAGGATTCTAGCGTTAAACGTTGCCAAGGTCAGTTTCCAATGACGGCCTATCCAGCGCCGCCATTGCATTGGGTGCAGCGGTGGCGTTGCGGTAGAACATCCGCCTTGCTTGCAAAGAGGACCGGGGTTCAAATCCCGGTGCCGCGCAATTCTCCACAAATCCGCGTGTCGATGGAATTGCATAAACAGGTTTGGGGCGCGACCTGATGCCGGTGAACACCTCCGACAACGCACTCTCTCCCCAGAACAGGAGTTGGCCACCCTGGTGCAGTAATTGGCTGCAACCTCCTATGATAAGCTCCATAAAACCCCGGCCTTCAGTCACCAGCGGCTGCGGAACAACTGACGGCGGTCAGACCTGTGACGCAGCAGGGGGTGCTAAGAATACCTGGCCTTGCCTTTCGCCTCCATAGAAAAGCAGCTGCCGAGGCCGGGATTCAATCCCGCGTCCTTGGGCACAGTAGTCGAGCGCCGTAACCACTGCGCCACCTCGGCGGGGCGAGCAGTAAATGTTCTGCAGGCATTGATCCGGTGTCCACCCGTTTTGGCGAGCAACCCGTTCATAATGATTTACCCAGTCTTCGAAGTCATCCAGGCAATCGCCAAGGAAAGGGGAGACAGTCTTTGGTGTTACAGGCACGTAGACTATCCGTGTTGCAGTCGCATTGTCATGTTGTTGCGACTGGGAGGCAATGGCGACGTTAGACCGAGACATGTTCCGCTCGGCGAGGAGTCCAAATTCCGGCGCTCTGCCGTGCTCACGTCGGCTAGCGCGGATATCAGGTGCAGCTGCGGACTGCAAGAAAATCCGGCGGCCAGTACTTAATACTGGGCTCGAATTCCGTGTTCGGGTGCACTGCATGAAAATCCCCACCCAGCACCGCCACCAATGTCACGTCTCTACACAGGGGACACGACGGCAGCAGAGACCTCGGGTCAACAGGGCAATGGCACAGTGCAAAACAATAAAAGCGGAACCAGCCCGCACGTCAGTCACGGCAGCAGCGTCGTCTTTTTCCCAAGAGATCTCGTTTCTTCTTCTTTGGGCGCTACAATATTATTGCCCCCATCAGCATACTACTGCTGCTGAAATCACTGAGCGGTTTGTACAAAACATCTTGCTTTTGGACGGTACTGTATCTTTTTTTTTCTCAGACTGGGACTTCCGAGCTAGTCCTGGAAGTACTTCAGCTCAGTTTCAGAGTTCAACAGATGATTACTTCCTATCACATCAGGACGAACGGAATGATGGAATGCCTAACAAATCCATGACAGATATCTACTCAATGTACGAAGGCGTCGCCCACAGAAACTGGCATGTTGTTCTCCCCTACGTCGTTTCCATATGAATTATCGGCTGCATGCATTTTCTTCTTATTTATAGACAACGAACGCGTGACCACATTACATGCAATGCTTCTCTAAGATGGCACACAAACCTATGTCTCAGACGTCGAAGAATTTGCCAACTTGTCAATGAAGCTCGCCGGCTGGCCAGGCTTCGCATTCATCCCAAATGAAGTCGGGATGCTCACCAATATAATCTCCGTTAGCAGAACATCAAATATTACCGCCATAACTAGATCTGCGTATGGACTACCATCTGGCAGAGATCAATCAGACATTGTACACGTCACTGGACTAAAACTTTTTCACTTATGTTACCTAAAAGTGCTTGTGCATGCGACTTCCTGCAATCTTGCACATTTTCTGTTGCTTCCGTCGCCCTCTATTTTTTTCCTACTCTATCAGAATCGGGACAACTCTACTCTTCTTTTGAGGATGGGAGTACTGGCACGTGTGTTGCGGAAGTGTATGAGTCATATCATCTCTCGCCATCGGCGAGGCTCCCTCGTAGTGGCGGTGGAATCGCTATCAGGACATCGCTGCTTTTCTATATTCATGCTTGGCAATACTGTTCTTGATATCGAAAGTAACGAGCACCTGTCTAGAAAACTGTGTAATATATTTTATAAAGGTCATCGAGCTTTAGATTCAATACACTTTGTACCTTGCGCTAAAAGCAGGGACAGAAGACAAGAGGATACCACGGTTGCTGTGCCTTCGTGGTGTCCGTTTCTCTTCTGTCCTTATCTTTAGCGCTAGTTAACATGTGCATTGAATCTAAAGATCACCAACTAGCCCAACTGTGTGCTTTAAAGGCCATGGAGCGACAAATGTGTCAAACGTGACGCATGCAGCTGATAGTGTGAGCCGTTGGGGCTTGTTTCACTGGAATGGCTTCGATATGCTTCGTGTAAGAATCAGGTGCCTCTGGAATCATCTTTCCTGTTACCCATACGCAAACTCGACTTGAATTCGAGATCATAACTTCAGCATGTCGGGTCTGCTTTCATAGTTATCCAGTTCACTGCAGTCAGCTTTGCGCATTATTTAAATATTCCTTCCCTGATTTTAGACTTTGCTTTGAGAAGTGCGGCCCGCATTATTGGTTCGTCTAACTACGAGGAAGCCTGATGCTTCCGCCGCAGCAGATTTGCCTCCTTTTTTGAAGGCACAAGTCAGCACAGTAAAGAGTTCTTTTAGTTCAACATCCGTCACTTCGCTGGCAGGTTTCCGCATTGCCTTCAACATGTTACATCTGGTAGATTTCCTAATGATTGTGTTCGAGTCTACCCTTTCACACTAAGACAACAGCTCTTGTCCTGTCGCCCCGGTAGCGCAGCCTACAGTCCCCTTAGTCAGGAACCGAATCGATTGGCTGCAACTCGAAGACGGCTTGCTTCCTGACACGGTTAGGTCCCAGAAGATGGCCTTAACGTTGACAATGACCCAGCATGCACTAGCGTTTCTCACCCAGCTGTCCGTACTCCACTGCATATCCAACAACACCCCTGGACAAGATTTTTGGCAGCACAGACGAGCAATGACGCCGCATGCAGTAAACGACGGCTATACAGCGGTACACAGGAAAAGTAGAAAGTAAGGTAATGTTCAGCAGCCTCGGGAGGAAACAGCAGTTTACGGTAGATAGCAAAACACTGGAAGTAGTAGGCAAACATCTCTACTTAGGACAGGTAGTAAGCGCAGATCTAAAAAATGCAAGAAAAGTAACAAGAAGAGCAAGACTGGGACGGAGCGCATTTGGTAAGCACTCACAGATTATGACCACCAGCTTACCGGTATCGCTCAAAAGAAAGTACTAAACGGTTGCATCTTACCGGAACGCACCTATGGGACTGAAACATGGCGGCTAACAAAGAGGGTTCTCTTACATTGAGGGCAACGCACAGAGCTATGGAACGAAAATTTAGAGGTAACGTTAAGAGATAGGAAGCTTGCACTGTAGGTGAGAGAAATAACTCAGGTTATTGACGTTTCAATGAAATTTTAGAAGAAATGGGCATGAGCAGGAGATGTAGTGCGAAGAGAAGATAACGGTTGGTCGCTTAGGATAACAAACTGGATTCCAAGGGAAGGAAAGCTTAGCAGGCGGCGGCACTAAGGTAGGTGGGCAGATGAGGTCAAGTTCGCAGCGGTCAAGGGGATGCAGTCAGCACAGGACCGGGTTAATTGGATGTATAAGGAAGAGGCCTTCACCCTGCAGTGGGTGTAGCCCGATCTATGATGACGATGACACAGTAGTATCAAGTTTCCATGCGTATCACATACATGGGACTAGCATTTACTGCGGAGCGGACGCAAGCGATTTTTACCAGCAGTCATAGAAGGCACATATGAACAACAACGAAATATCCGCAGGTGAGTGGATTTACAGTATGTCTCGATAAGACTACCGCAGAAGAATTTTCATGCACGTCGATGCTGGACAGAAGAATTGGGGCACTATGCTGCCCCAAGTGATCTTTTCCTACAAACTGCCGTTGTCGACAATACCAGGTCGTAGCGGTTTCAACTTACGTACGGCAGGCAGCCCACAACCACATTCGACGCAATGCTTGCGCACGTCACGGGAGGGAACAACCTCGACGTCGCCGCATATAGCTCGCAGAAAAAGCCCTGCCCTTGCGCGGCAGCGCATTAAAGACCAGAAACTTGTTGACAGCAGACGCTAGAGGGCTACGCGACGCAGATTACAAGCGGGCAGAATATGCCATTGGTTTGGACGCCGATTTCGCGTCGCGGACTATGTAAAACATTGTTACGTCCATAGTGTGAACTATACGGAATCCTTAGCCGCATCGGAAAGCTGAGTCATAAAGTCATTCTCGCTGGTGCGGTATTATTTCAACGCCGACGTGCGCGTACAGAAATTGTGCGTTTACTATCGAGTGAAAGTCTGTGAACGACGCAAACTTCGACCAAAATGCATAACTCATATCAGCTAATAGTATTCTAGCGCCCACGTGCGTGCTCAGAAATCATACATGTATTACCAGTGACAAAAGTCTGCGGACAAAGCAAACTGCAAAAAAAAGACGCATTGCTTATATCGGCTAATAGTGTCGAACAGTATTTGTCGATTAGAAAGTTGGACTTAGTTCCTTCATGTGTCTTAGAGAAGGAAGGGGATAATTTTTTTATACCTCGTGCATGTATAATCCCAAAATCACCAGACGTGCAGTTCAGCGAATTTTGTCTTGTATGGTGTAAGTATCCCTGTGCAGAAAACTAAACGAAAAACGCTTTATTCCTCTGAAAGTTTTTATATATTGCATTGATAAAACCAGCAGTCGTGGTATGTGCGAACCGGTAGTAGACGCCACTGCCCTATTACTTGGACAATTATTGTTTTCCTATTTCCACTGCAGAACGCTTCAAATGAATTTGAACTGCAAAGTGTGCTTCTTTTATATATGTCCGCACCTGTACGTCGTAAGCTATATTCAGCGCTTACAGAATGCCTGATGTTTAAACTTTCTAATGCGTATATTTTCCATACTGTGTTTATTTAGACGCATTTTCAAGGGATGAGTGATGGTGCGAAGAATTGGAAGGTTATATTACTTAAGCCGTCCGCTGGCGGCTCGATCACGGTGATTGTAGCGCACGAAGGGATATTCGCATTCTTACTCTCAGTATCGCGAGACAAGGCTTTCTCATTCTTATTGTCACGCAAGGTGCGCCGAGATGAATCGAGAAATATTCCAGACGATGGCGTCTGTTTTTATAACATTCCATTTCGCTATGGTTACTGTTTTGGCTTATCGAGATATTCGCACAACGTTTCTATAATGATTGCATAGGAACGCCGCGGGCTGTTTTAGTTCGATGACCGACGAGCGCACTTCCTCTTAACGCCTCGCACATTGCACCATAGGTGCAAAGTCAGCCAAATAGAGTTCATTCAGTTCAAAGCCGCTCCTAATTTCCCGGTTTCCGAAGCGTCGCCAACACGTGTTTATACGATTATATCCAATACTGCATACATAGTGCACTCTATTCCATGCACTGCGGGTGCTTTACTCACGCCTAATAACAAAAAGATGCTGGTACGCTTGCAGCGGCGATCATTTTCGGTGGAAGCCTGAAAGTCCTTACTTAGTTTCGTAACATTTAAAAGCTTTCCTTGGAGACTTTCACTATAAAGTGCGCGCTTCGCCTACTGACGTATTTATTCTGACTTTTTGCTGTCATATTTCTCTTTATCCTGAAGCCTCCGGCTTCTAGAATACGGGTCTGCGAGGCGAGGCATAGTCTCGCCCGACGAGGGAAAAACCAAGTCTTTCTTAAAAACACCGGTCTATTCCGGATCAACAGAAAGGTAATAAATTAAAAAGAAACAGATATAAACAAAACTACGCTGAAAACATGCCGTCGAAGTGCGCGAAAATGGACTATGAAGAATAAAACGGAACATGGGTCAGGGCTTCACCGCGGCAACACAAAACACACTGCGGCTCGAAAAGGGCGAGTAATAGCCCCCCCCCCCCCCCCCCCAATGCGTTGATGACTGTACAAAAGCTTTGCTTCTCACGTGGAAGCACTCACGCTAATACTCCTAAGGCGTTCTTGTAGGCACCGCTTCGGTCTTTGTCTGGCAGGACCTCGCCTCGTCGTTCGTGTACATCCCGCCGGCCTGGGAAGCTGTCTGGCCGCCTTCGCTGTCCGGCCGCACGGCGAAAAAGGCACGAGCCATGCTTCCGAGTCCATTATCTACCCTCGGTCTCGCGCCTATAACATGCCGCCCCAGCTCCAGGCAGCTCGCTCATGCGCACTCGCGCTGCCCGGGAAAACACCGACACAAACAGAAAAAAGCGCGCGCGGTTTGAAACACTAAAAGGAGCTGTGGGGTCCCACACTCCCCCCCCCCCCTCTCAAGATGGGACATCTCCCGAGGCGTAAAACAAAATAACGCGGGATAAGGACGGAAATGGTACTGCTGCTGGTGGGCGCATGCTTGGAGGTATCCGCCGAGCGTGGCTTGTCGTATAGTGACTGCTAGGTCAAGTGGTTCTATGTGGCTAATAGACGGCCGTGGTAAGCTCGGAGATCGGCCACGTTGACTGGTCCGATTTCTCGATCACCCTGCACATGGCGTATGAAGTAAGAAAACCGAGACACGCGATTTGTTGTTGTGTAAGGGCAAGTCCATTGTGGAGCGAGAGAAGCAGCAAACCCTTTTGCTGCATCACTTAGTGGTTGCGTGCGACGAAGGACTTTGTCGCCGACTGTGAACTCCAAAGGTCGCCTTGCCTTGTTGAACTGGTAGCAGTGTTCCAGGCGGGCAAGGTCTAAGTTTTCCATTGCCTCCTTCAGAGTCTCGGTCAAGCGGCTGGAAAGATCATGCGTGAAATTAGAATGGCTAAGACCCGGTAAATCAGAGCCATTCATAGTATGCTCAATAAGGACCCTGAGCTCACCACCAAGGAGGCTGGCCGCTGGTTCTTGTGGCGAAGGCCATCTCCTGGATACGAGCGTCCCAGTCCTTGTGCCGCTCCGTGAATGCCACCATCATAGTCTTGAGATTTCGATTCACGCGCTCTGTAATGCTTGCTTGAAGGTGGTAGGGCGCAGTCTGTTTTTTGCTGCACACCAAACCCTTTGCAGGTGTCGCTGAATATCCTTCCGTTTAAATACGTGGCATTATCAGTGACAAGCTGAGCTGGGAAACTAAAGCGGGTGAATATTTCTAGTAGATTATCCCAAATTATCTTTGAGTCTAGCCTACTTATGAGATGCAATTTTACCCATCTCGAGAAATTATCAGGCATTACTTAGAAGTAGCGATTCCGTTTCGTTGATCTGGGATAGGGAGCCATTATTTCGCAGACTACGATTTCCCACGGGTATCGGCTCTCTACAGGTTGCCCGAGGCCCTGTGGTTTCCCTCGCCTCGGCTTCGCGGTCTCTCAGGTATGACAAGTGCGGACGTATGTCAGGACATTCCTTCTCATGCGGGGCCAAGTTCCGACACGACACAATTTGTCATATGTTTTATTGCCATCGCTGTGGCCTGCGAGGCGGGTATCGTGGAAGTACTCCAGAAAATGCTTACGGAGGCCCTTAGGAACGACCGCAAGAAACGCGGACTCACCACTCTCGGTGTCCGCAGCAGGTATATACCGCAGAAGCAAGCCATGTTCTGCTTCCACGTAGCTGTCATAGTTTTCGTTAAGCGCCCGACTCCCTGAAGGGTTGGCGCTGTTCAGGCTTTGGCATATCTGGTTGCACTGGTCGTCTGAGAGCTGAACGTCGAGCAGCTTTTGACGGGACAGCAGTGTGCCCCAGGTATCTGCAGGAGCTGTCATAGCATGGACCGCGGGTGTTCGCTCACCCTCACCAGGAAGTGGAGCTCGGGACAGGGCATCGGCAACTTTGTTGAAAGTGCCTCTTCTTTATTCTACCCTGTAATTACACTTTTGGAGAGCGAGTGACTAGCGGGCTAGATGGCCAGCTGGGTTTTGCAACCTAGAAAGCCACGATAGGGCCTGGTGCGCGGTTTGAATAGAGAATTCGGTGCAATACAAATACATGTCATATTTCTTTATTGCAAACATAATTGCGATACATTCTTTTTCTGTCAAACTATAGTTCCTTTCCGGTCCTGTCTGTCTATGACTAGGAAACGCCAATGGATGCCAATGGGCAAAGCTTTTCTTGATGTTCTGTAAGCTATACCGCACCAATTCCGAACTCACTCACATCGGTTTGTACTGTGAATGGCCGGTTAAGGTCTGGAAGCCGCAGGTGTGCAGTATCCGTGATGGCTGCAGACAGTGAACGGAATGATCCCTGTTCTGCTTTTGTCTATGACCAGCGGGCACCCTTCCGGAGGAGCTGATGGAGGGGTCGCGCTAGGTCAGTGTTAGTTCGGGATGAAGTGGCGGTAGAATCCCACCATGCCCAAGAAACGCTGAGACTCGTTATATTGGTTAGTGATGGGAGCTGCAGAATGGCCGGAAGCTTCTCTTCATCCAGGCGAACTGCGCCTTGTTCCACAATGAAACTAAAAAGTTTGATTGTGCTTGCCACCAATCGAACCTTACCGGGGTTAATGGTGATGCCCGCATTCTGCATTCGTTGAAGGACATTGGTTAGATAAAGGAGATGCTCTGTTAAGCTTCCTGAGAACACTACTAGGTCATCCATGTAGGCCATAGTGTAGTTAAATATAGCGTCTCCAAACACAATATCCATTACACATTGTAAAGTAGCATGTGAATTGCACTAACCGAAAGGCAATCGCACAATTGGAACAGTTCCCAATGGCAAGTGAAAGCCGTTTTCTCAATGTCACAGCGGTCAATCTGGATTAGCAGAAACCCCTACTGCAGTCAAGAATTGTAGAACATTTTGCTGACCCAAGTGAGTATATGACAGAGTCAACTGACGGGAAAGGGTAGGAGTAACGCACTGTCACAGCGTTCAGACGTCGAAAATCGACACAAAACCGTGCTGTGCCCTCTTTCTTAGGCGCGAGAACAACAGGGAACGCCCGGGGGATTTTTGATGGTCTCACCAAGCCGGTAGCCACCATTTCGTCGAGGGCCCGTCCAGCAGCGCTCGCTTGTGGACAATCAAGGGTCTTGGATTGAATCGGATAGGATGAACATCGCCGGTGTCGATCCTGTGAGTTAGTACGTCGTCCTTCCCCGGAGCCTCCGTGAACATTTTTCCGCTGGTGACCCCGTGAAAGAATTCAAAACAGTTAGAATACCACTTCCTGTGAGATTGGCTGAATGGCCGTTCGTGGCAAGCAACTGTGACTGTGGCTCACCGGCCTTGGTCTTGAACTGAAATGTTTCTGTACCGGTGCTGTACCGGTAGGTGCCCTTACTGAGATCCATCACGATTACTGCCTTCACTATGAAATTACTGCCTAGTATGAATGGCGAGGATAGTCAGGGGAGGGGTAAGAAACGCTGTCTAATCTTTCGACCAATTATAGTAACCGTTAGGCGGGCTGCTGAGGTTGCAGGTACTATGTGAGTCGACCCCACACGAACGTAAGCGTTTGCACTCCGCAACCGGACATGTTTTGTCTCACAGGAATTCTTTACCTGATCGCCGAAGACTGATACCGTAGACCCTGTGTCTACAAGGGCGGGAAGTTCCAGTCCGGCCATTTTGACTAAGACTAGTGGGGTCTTGTCCGGTTGGCTTTCCTCAAAAGAAGTTGACGGGGCTGCACTCACCGAGTGTTTGTAAGGTTTTTCGGGGTCTGCCTCCTGCGTAGCAGGTGGTGACGATGGTACCTGCGTCGATGGCACCTGGATCAATTCAGGCAGGACAGGTGGCGACTGGGTCAGCTCTCCCAGCGGTTGGCCACGTCTGTGCGGCCTGGAAGCTGGATGCTGCGATCACGAAAACACCCTCCCCTGCGTTGTGCTGAATCAGCGAATCGGAGGACAAGTTGTGCCCGGGAGCGGCACCCACTTCTCACCTCATGGCGACACCGTTGCACCCGAAGGCGATACCGTCACACCCGAAGGCGACACGGTTGCATCAGAAGGCGACACCGTTGCACTCGAAAGAGACACCGTTGGACTCGGAGACACCGTTGCACCCGAATGGGAATCCCTCGTTGCACCTGGTGACTACACCCACGTTGCACCTGAAGGCGATATTATGGCACCCGATGCCGACATTATGGTACCGGTCGCGACACCCACGTTACACCCGAAGGTGACATTGCTGCACCCGTAGGTGACATCCACGCTGCGCCCTTAGGTGACACCGTTGCACCCGAAGGTGACATCCACGCTGCACCCGAAGGTGACATCAACGCTGCACTCGAAAGTGACATCCATGCTGCACTCGAAGGTGACACCGTTGCACCCGATGGTGACACCGTCGCACCCGATGGTGACACCGTTGCACCCGTAGGTGCATGGTAGATGGCAGTTTCTGCAGGTGGTGTCCGTGATTTGCGCGTTCTGACTTTCGATGACTCAACAGTTGCCACACAAGGGGTCCCTGTGCCTGCGTATTGCAAGAAGACACGGGGCCCCGTCTGACCTGCCACCCCATGCAATCCGCCCGTCACCTGAGGAGGCGCATCAGGGCTTGTGATTCCGTGCAAGTCGCCAGCCCCCGTACAGCAGCCTGGCGTCACCAGGCTGCGTACTGCCGATAATCCAAGCCACGCACAGGACGGCTCTAGGCAGACCTCCGCCTAGGAAGGTGGTTTGTACTGAAGCTCCGCCAGGAAAGATGCCTCGATGCGGGATGCTTCTCTAGCCTTGTCAACAAAGTCCGCGAACTGGCGACGCCGGAGATACGGCTGGTATCTTGGATGGCACCGATGTATGGCATGAGCTACCTTCTCTGGCTCCAGAACTGCATGATCTGCCCGCTTATGCAGCTATTGAAAACTGCGCAAAACCCTCGTTTTCGCCTTGCGGCCTGGTGAAAAGCTCGTCCTTCATACGGATGACATAGTTAGGCGGCAAAAACTCTTCTCGAAAGCGGTCTATAAAATCATGCTTTGTTGTGAACGGCCGCTGTCTATGCCTCCAGGTTACTGTGGAACTTACCAAAGCTACAGGGAGCATACGCGTGACCAGAACGCTGTCCGAAATTGCCATTGCCATCTGATAATCTTCGATTTCATAAAGAAAATCGCAAACAGAATTCTTGTCTGCGTATCCTTCAAACATTGACACGACCAAATTCAGCTGCAGCTGATTATCGCGTGCGATACAAGGGAGTGAGCGTTAACGAAACAGCCTCGCTTCCTACCATTTCTCTGAAATCTGCCTTTGATTCAAGTAGCTCGGACAGTAGGCCAAGAATTCCGCTACCAAAGTCCGACAGTTCGCTTTTCCTGTCTTCTGATTGCTAATGTCCGGATCCTGCCTGTGTGGGAGGCCGAACTGTCCGCCAACTGGGCGCTTTCACCCGGTAAGTCCGACATCGCTACGCGCGAAACTGCATGAACCTCAAATTGCGATACTCGCGGGGCAAGCCAAAGCCCGAGCAGAAATCACGTTGGGCGCCAAATGAAGGTTCCGCCTCTTAGAATACTTGTCCGCGAGCCATGGTCTCGCCCGACGAGTTAAAACCCAAGTCTTTCTTAATTACACCGGTTTATTGCGGGTCAACAGAAAAGTATAAAATAGAAAAGAAACAGCGTTGGTCAGAACTGCGCTGGAAACATGCCATCGAAGTGCGCGACAATGGACCATGCAGAATAAAACGGAACATGGGTCAGGGCTTCACCGCGGCAACAGAAAACACACTGCGGCGCGGATAGGGCGAATAATAGGGCCAAAGCGTTGATGACGGTACAAAAGCATTGCTACTCGCGTGGCAGCACTCACGCTAACACTTCTAAGGCATTCTTGTAGTCGCCGCTTCCGTCTTCGACTCGGAGGACTCCGCCCACTCGTCCGTGTACATCCCGCCAGCCTGTGACGCTGCCTGGCCGCCAATCGCTGTCCGGCAGCACGGCGGAAAAGCCACGAGCCATGCTTCCGACTGGCTTATCTACATGCCGCCCCCGCTCTAGGCAGCTCGCTCATGCGTATTCGCGCTGGTCTGGAAAACACCAACACAAACAGGAAAAAGCGAGCGCGGTTTGAAACACTAAAAGGGGCTGTTTGGCTCCACAATTCCTATTTCTCTACATCTTTTTTTACCTCAGGGCATGATAGCAAATCATTTTCTCACCAGTTAGCTTTCCTTCTTTGTTCTCTTCTTCATACTCAGATGACGCACGTTCTTTTCTGATGTCGCGCAGCAGTTTAGTATAAATTTGTACTTTTTAGCATATTCACTTTGTTAGTGGGTTGCTGCTTTTTCGCGCTGTAAACCTAGTTAAGGTATAGGCTAGACAAATGAGATTGGTTTCAAGACCTGGTGCTAGAAGTAGCCCAATGTGTTAGTTATCTTCTGTAACATGGATATGCATTGTGATATGTAGTATTGAGTTAGTTGTATGCCGAAATATATAGATTCTCAGTAACCATCTGATGCCTAGGACAGCTAATGCCATAGTGAGAAGCTTTCCATGCAGCTTAGCAATGTAATGCGGTTGATTTAAATTTAGTTGCTAATCTAAACAATGAACACACCTCTACTGCACTAAATTTGTTCATTGCTTTCGTGCTAGTTTTCTTTGCAAATTTCTTTAGCAACGAGGCAGGGATCATCAAAAGCGCGAGATGTGATTTTTTCAGTGCCTAAACCAATTTCAAATCCCGCCACAAACAAGAGAAGGCTCTCTTTTTACTCACAGCTTTAGTATGGGGAAACATTCTATCAAAACATTTTAAGCCAGCGTGTGCATATTTATATAGAGAATGAACAAAGAGTGTGTATCGTGTTCTACGACTAGGCATGACCAGGCACTACGAGCGAGGAGGTGGGCAGAAAGGCTCCCTGTGTAATCAGCAGCCGCTCACATAAACAATCAAGTTGGAGAAGGAATGTACTGTACCTCACCTTGCATTTCATTCGAGATACAGATATCTGCCGCGTCCCTAACACTGCACTAAATAGGACACATCAGCTGTTCTTTCAACGGGCATGCCTCGGTTTTAAAAAACTGGTTCGCGGGCCTTAGTCTCGTGCGACGAGTGACAAATCCAGCCTCCGTTAAAACCCCGATTTTTGCCCGAATAACGGTAAAAGCATCCAGAGAAGAAACATCATCGATCGCCACTAGACGGCAGACATGCAGCCGAGACTCGCGACAATGCAACGCCAAGAATAAAAAAGGAACGGGGGTCGGGGTTACAACGCGGCAAGACAAAACCCGTGCATACAACGGATTGCCTTACAACCCATCCGTCTGACTGCGCCCTTGATTGTTGGCCTCTGGTGTGCCCACCCGTAATTCTTCCGCCTCTTTTTCAACAGTGCCCTCCATCTCGGCCACGTTTCCTCAGCGTGGCACCAGGGGCGGATCGTCTTGCTTCCTAAGCCGGGCCGTCCATCTTCTCTCCTTTCTTCTACCGGACAATAGCAATTAATTCAATACTGTGTAAATTATTATAACGCTTCCAGCACGGGCGTCTTGATTATTTCGTGCACCCTAGTGGCCACTTCACCCCCCAACCAATTTGGGTTTACACAGTCACGCAGTGCTGTTCAAGCCCTTGCCTCCCTGCGGACGGCTCTGGAATATTTTGGCGCATCCCGCACTCTCGTAGTTCTCAAATTCCTGAATTGTTAGGGTGCATTCGATAGCGTTTAGAATCCCCCCCTTCCTTCGCTACTTCTATGACCGCAGTCTTCTATCCAGCCTCTACCACCTTTTGCGTTCCTTCCTTTCACACCGTATGGCGGTCTAACGCACGCGCAGGGGCGAGCAAGTGTCTGCAAATCCTACTCTTTGCATCCCTCAGGAATCCTTGTTCCGCCCCTGTTGTGGAATGATATTGTCACAAAGACAAGGATTTATAGGAAACGGCTACAGGGACAGAGACACACAGTCAAGACAGGGGTTCACCGGAAACGGTAACACAGAGACGCAGGCTAAAGAGTCCACAGTCCCAGCTAGCCGAAGCAAGCGAGAGTCCATAACTGCATTGTCTTTCAAGCGCTACCTCAAACTGGCAGGTGGCATTATTTCCCCTTCGAAAAAACAAGCGCAAGCCCACAAAAAAATTGATCCCGATGATAAATATAGCTTTCAGCGGGTGAAATACGGCTTCATGCGAAGCCGTGATATGCACTCAGTCAGATGAGAACTGACGGCTAGAACGTAGTACAGTTTCCTCTGGAATAACCTCGCACGTAACTTATGAGAGGCGATGCAACCCTCTAGACGGCATGGCAGAGGACAATCTGCGTCATGAAAAATTGTGCCACTTCGGAGGATGTTGCACGTCGCACCGCCATAGTTTCCGCCTAACGTGTCAGATAATCTGTTGCCACGATAATCCCCTTATTGCCAGCTGATGATAGAGGAAAAGGGCCTAGATAGCCCATACCAATTTGGTCGAATGGTACTAGCGGTGGGGGAATAGGCTGCAGGAAACCCGCAGGCTTCAATGGCGGTGTCTTGCGTCGCTGCCACTCGCGGCAACCTTTCACATATCGATGAACGGTGGCGGTAAGTTTGGGCCAGTAGTACAACTGGCGAACTTTGGTAAGAGTGCGTGCAAAGCGCAAGTGTCCAGCGGTGGGTTCATCGTGGCAAGGGTCAAGGATTTCATAGCGGAGATCTGCAGGGATGACCAGAAGATAGGCTTGGTCACTGTTGCCGGCGCTTTTCTTGTAGAGGATTCCGTCGCGCGTACAGAAGGATGACAAGTTCTTAGCAAACAGTCGAGATAATGTAGAATCGAAACCCTCCGGATGATCGATCACAGTTATGAGGTCGGTTCAGCCCATTGCCGGCTTTTTCAATCAGAGGAACTGATAATAAGAAAATGGGCGTCCTCGTCCGTACTGTCATGGACCAACTCCACGGGTGATCGAGACAGTGTGTCAGCATCTTCACGTTTAAGTCCAGATTTATAAGCGATAGAGTAATGAAATTCCTGCATAAGAAGACTCCACTGTGCAAGACGTCTTGATGGGTCTCGGAAACTAGCCCGCCAACACAAAGCAATATGGTCTGTCACGACTTTAAATTTACCCGCAGAGGTAAGGTCAGAATTTCATGGTGGCCTAAACGACGGCGAAACACTCCTTTTCAGAAGTTGAATAGTTTGATTCTGCCCGAGAAAGGGTGCGGCTGGCATAAGCGATCACTTTTTCTTCACCTTGCTGATGCTGGACGAGAACAGCACCCAAACCGACGTTGCTGGCGTCGGTGTGAATTACGGTGGCGGCGTCCTCATCAAAGTGTGCAAGAATGGGGGGGCAGCCGTTGGCGCAACTCGGTGAATGCCTCTTGCTGTTCGGAAGACCAGGCATACGGGATGTCATCACGTGTCAGGCGCGTGAAAGGTTCTGCAATCTTGGCAAAATCAGCAATGAAACGGCGATAGTACGCGCACAGGCCCAAGGAACGTGGGGACTGCTTTCTTCGTGGTAGGAATGGGGAAGTTGGCTACAGAGGCTGTTTTGTCAGGATCAGGCCGGACACCGCCAGCGCTAACCACATGATCAAGAAATTTCAGCTGCTGATATCCAAAGTGACAGTGTTCTGGTTTCAGTGTGAAATTGGCCGAGCGAAGAGCGTCCAATACCGTTCACAGCCGTTTAATATGTTTGTCCGACGTTTCTGAAAACACAATGACGTCATCCAAATAAACCGAACAGGTTTGTCATTTAAGGCCAGCAAGTACGGTGTCCATCATTCTCTGGAACGTCGCTGGAGCTGACCACAGACCGAAAGGCAATACTTTAAATTCATATACGCCATCGGGTGTCACAAAGGCAGTCTTTTCTCGATCGCGCTCATTAACTTCTATCTGCCAATAACCACTTTTTAAATCGATGGAGGAAAAGAAATTGGCTTTGCGAAGTCGGTCGAGCGAATCGTCGATACGGGGCAATGGATATACATCTTTTTTGTGACGTCGTTCAGTTTCCTGTAATCAACGCAAAAACGCAGCGTGCCATCCCTTTTCTTAACCAACACGACTAGCGGCGGCCACGGATGTTTAGACGGTGCATAACATCATCATAAGCATTTCCTGAGCTTGTGTCCGAATCGCCCCACGTTCTTTGGCCGAAATACGGTAGGGCTGCTGCCGAACAGGGTGGGCATCGTTAGACGTTAAGATTCGATGCTTGGTGATAGAAGTTTGCTGGACTTTTAATGATGAGGCAAAGCCGGGGGCATACTCCAGCAGTAAGGCACGCAAGTCGCGTTATTGACAGGCAGAAAGGTCATTGTAAACATCGATGTTGTCTAGAACACCACTAGTGTCAATAATGCCAGACGCAAAGCATTCGGAAACTTCGTTTAACAGTTCGGCAAAAGCGATGGCAGTCGAGCAATAGAGGTGGCTAGATTCATCCGTGAAGTTTGTGACGAGAAGCACAGAGAGACCATTGCTGAAATATTGAAGAGAATAATTAAGCTTCGGGCTGCGCAGATGCTATGAGAAAATAAAAGCGAACGGTCGCCTTCAGCAGTTATCGGCCCGTCACGTAGCTTGTCGCGCAGAACACTCACAAACACGCTTGAGCGGGGAGGCACTGAAATACAGTCGGCTGAAATTCATAGGGCGTACGTACGTTGGCCGTCGGTGGGGCTGGCAGCCGCTTTCTCCGTTGAGAACGAGACCGTTCGCTGCCGGAGATCTATGATGGCGCCATATTGCCGCAGGAAATCCACACCGAGAATCAAATCACGAGAGCATTCCCGGTGAACGACGCAGCTGACAACAAATGTTGACGTACGAATCTAGATTATAGCTGTTCACTGTCCAATAGGGTTAATTACATGCCCTCCAGCCGTGCGTATCGGTGTGCTACACCATGATGTCATAACCTTCCTAAGATGCGCTGTCAGTTTCCCAATCAAAATCGAAAAGTCTGCTCCGGTATCCACTAAAGCGCTGACGTAATGACCATCGATGCATACAAGGATGTCCATCGATAGCCGGTCTCTTGAACCAAATGCTATCGTTTCTGCTCCAAAATCCATATCGGTTTTCATTGGTGGGACTTCTTCGTGCTCACATTTAGCGGCCCCGCCTCCGGAGGTCGCTCTACTCAGTTTTCCCGGCGGGGGCTTGGCGAGCGGCCAGGCGGTACTCGCGGGAAGTCACCAGTTGTTGAATGGAATGGCCGACGTGGGGATGGAGACCTGGATTGTGGGCGTGCCATCCGGAGGTTCTCTTGTGCGAGGTTGTTTGCAATGTCACGATGTCGCTGACCGAACGGGCGTCTAGATGCGTTGGCATAAAAACCCTCCCGTCCGAGTTCGCGATAAGGCCAACACCGAAAAATGTGACCAGGTTCCTCACAGTGGTAGCAAAGGCGGCGGCTTCCAAAGGCCCGTCAGACGTCCGTTAGTCGTATCTGTGACCGCAGTGGCCGCACGTACCGCGTTGGTTGGTGTACAGGAATGTATTGCGTTGGTTGCTGGATGCGCATGCACATGGTTGATGGTAATGTAGACAACGTAGCTTGGACTGGAACTGGGCGCCGAAGAATGTCAGCGTAAGTGGGACGAGGTGAATCACGACAAGGGGTATTTTGAGATTCAGCAACATGCAGAGATGGCTGCGTGACTTGCTGAATCTCTTCGCGGTATATATGTGCGAGAGAATCACCCCTGGGTTGGAACGTGCCACAAACCTTCTGAAGTTCCTCGCGTAAAATTGCACAAATAAGATCTTGGAGGTGGTCACTTTTGCTTACAGCAGCTATAAGAGACTCGGCAGCAGTCGTAGCGAGGATTGGGCTGTTGTAGACAGCCGAGCGCAGGTGCAGGTTCTTTTCCATCGTGACCGCCTCTGTTAAAAATGAGGTAACTGTAGTTGATGGGCTACGCACAAGACCTACAAAAAGCTGTTCTTTAACCCCGCGCATCAGGTGGCGCAGCTTTCTATCTTCATACATGTTGGGATCCGCACGTCGAAATAGTTTTGTTATGTCCTCAACATAAATCCTTACGGACTCGTTTGGCATCTGTATCCGATTTTGAAGAGCACGTTCAGCTCGTTCGCGCCTATCCAGGCCGACATACGCCTCTATGATAAAACGGCGGAACTGAGGCTATGATGCTAATGTGCCTTCTCGGTTCCCATACCAAGTCAAAGCATGGTCTTCCAGGCAGAAAATGGCGTTCCGTAGCTTTAAATCATCGTCCCACTGAAGGGCCCGTGTCTGGGAGAAAGGCTCTTGTTCCTCCGACTGACGCGATGAACTGGCGTGTCCACAGGCAAAAGCTCGGTGTCGTTGGTTAACGGATGGATGTGCGTCATTGAGATGACAACCACCCAGCACCTCCACCAAAACTGTCACGAAGATAGGGATTTATGGGAAATGGTCAGAGGGGCAGATACACACAGTCAATACAGGGGTTCACGGGAAACGGTAACACAAATACACAGGCTCAAAAGTCGACAGTCCTAGCTAGCCGAAGCGCACAAGAGTCTACAATTTCGTCTTTCATCGCTACCTCAAACCGCCAGGTGGCAATTTTATCGCAGGCCTTCCCGAGTATCTAAAGCCTCCTGGCGTCTTCGTACAGGCGTATACTGACGACACCATGGTATTGATACCACCCAGAACGCGCCATTAACTCCAGTTGTGTGCAGACGTCCTCAACAGGATAACCAGCTGGGGCTCCCACTCCCGTGTCACCATCTCGTGAGAGGAAACATTTTGTGTGCTATTTTCTCATGACGTGGCGGCACGGAAAAGTGTAACCGCACGGTGCACCTTGCGGGCCGGCCGCTGAGCTTCAAACAAAAACTCAGAATATTAGGTTTTGTTTCTTGACTGCCAATACATATTTTTATCTCGTTCTAACTTCCATGCGTAACAAGACAGAGGTACACACTTCACGCCTCGTCTCATATCTTTCATTTCATTGTTCGATACCTCCCTCTTCTCTTCGGAGGCATTATGTGCAGGTAATAAAACCCTCCATTACCTTCGACGCTCCCGCTTGGTGGTCCCGCCCCATTCATTACCACCATTAGGATAAGATAGTTACTGTGCAGCGTGTCCCTCTTCTCGCTCTTACAGGAGTATTCTGTACATCTGCACGACTACTCTGCAGGTGATCCTCCAAGTACCTCCTGTATTCTTGGAGCTGGAACGCCTCTGTGCAGAGTGCACCCTCTTAAACGGTGCAAATCTCGTCGCTTTTGGAGGTCACACCTATCTCCCATCCGATATTCTTCCACGCTTTGATAAATGCTGCGACCATCCCTATATGGCCCCTTCTTTCTCGTTCACAAGTCTTCTCCCTTCTAAGTTAGCTTTTCAGTCCTCCCTTCTCGTCCTTCATATCTTCACGGACGGTTCCTATACATCCCGCTCCGCGGATACTGCCTTTGTTGCATTTTCATCTTGTTGCGCGCGGCATAAGTAGCTCGATTTCGCCTTGAGAGAGCCTCCAGTGCCTTCTGCGCAGGTGCTGTTGCGTTTCAAGAGGCTTGCTTTTATACTCGGCACGCCCTTTCTCTTTTACTCTTCCGCATAAACTCTGATTCCCTTTCTCTCCTTCAGGCTATCTATTTTTTTCATCAAACATTTTCACATACGCGACATAAATGGCACTCTTGCCACTATTTATCTTCATCGTCCTGTCTTTTTATATCATGTTCCTGTCCGCTGTGGTGTCCGGGGCAAAGAGTTAGCACACAGGGCCGCCTCTCTGGCGTCGACGCGTGGCCTGTTACGGCAGTCGCGGCTGTCACCCTTTTCTATGCGCACCCGAGTGTGCATAACTCTTCTAAAACTCTGGGCATCCATCTGGACAGCAGATCACTTATCCTCTTGTCTATTTTTGTCCCTCCATTCTTCTTCCACCTCTGTTTCTCTCTGTCCGGTCTCTTGTTCCTCTCCTAACGTACGGCACTCTTTCCTTCGTACTTACATCTTTTTTCACTTCTCGCTTAACCTTCCTGTTCATACGGTGAAGCTAAGGGCGACTTTATTTATTACATACGCGCCAGTCCGCTCACCGCGGATATAGCAAAGCTGCTGTCTCGGTATCCGAACCTTGCTTCCTCTCAAGACTTCCCTTCTTTATTATGCTCCGCTCGTTCTCTTGCGCTGCTTATACGCATTACCGTTCGTGTTTCTTTGCTTCCACCTGTCCATCGAGTTCAATCCCACCCCGATGGTTCGTAGCCCTACCGAATATTACAGTCTTCAAGATCTGTTGTGTGGTCGGGGGAACCATATGGCCAAATTTGTTGGGCTGAGGCCCTGCCCCTGCAATGTGGACGGTAGCCTTCCTGTTTGCTTGCCCTGAGTGTCCTCGTTATTTTCATTTGTAATAGTACCTAGATTTGTTCTGTATTTACGGTTAGCTGAACTCTTTTCTTTGCTTCATTTTTCACTGGCTATGCATCAGTTCCCTTGCTCTCACTTGTTTCTCTCTTCTCCTTGATTTATTTTTTCTCTCTCGCGTTCTTTTTTTGTTTTTGGAACATGCTTTATTCACTAAGCTACCCCTCTCTTCTTCCCCATTCCCCTTTTTATTCCACTTGTCTTCTTTTCTTGACTTCGCTTCACGTCCACAGTTCTCAGCATCTGCCTTCATCCTGACCACTTGCGAGCACGTCGGAAGTTTCTTGGCACGCGGGATCCAGTTTTGTGCATGTTTTCTTTGTATCTATAATGACTCACTCATTTTGTAGAAGGAAATTTTCTGCCCTAAAAACCCCTTTTGCCGAACGACATTTACGCCACGTTTCCTATTTAATTCTAATTGCCTTTTCTTAAATGTTCTCTTCAGAGTCTTCCATTTTCTGTGCAATCACGTTTTTCCTGCAATGACCTCTGTTTCAATGCGGGCTTCCTATCACATTTATTTAATTTTTTTTGTCATCTTGAGATTTTCACAATAAAGGGGGGCCTTTCTTGTAGGCACCATGTGCCACCGATTGCGTCGCAAGATTGTACCATCTTCCGTGTTTACCTTATACGACATGAGACATCATGAAGCCCCAAATATTACCTTTGGTGACGAATGTCTTATTTTAAATATAAACCACTTTCCAGGTTTAGCAGGGGTAGGTATCGGCTGGATTTTTGATCTGATGGTGTTTCTGCGCTGTATAAACTGAAGACCGCCGGACTTCGGGTAGTGCTTTTCTTGAAACACATCGCCACATAATGGTCGAGATTCCTTTCGCGTAGATCTGTAGGGAAGAAATTCACGCCAAAAAATGTTAAATAATTCCAGTACTTCGATTTAAAATCTTTAATTACTTGTACGCCTTTTTCCACCCCATCAGTAGACTGGGCATACATAAACCTTGTAGTAGTGGTATAGTTAAAGTCGTAAGTGCCAACGAATGCAGCAAAAGCTTGGCTTCGAAATTCGAGGCCATTATCTAAGAAAAGCTCCACTCATATACTGTATGTGGCAAACAGTGCTTGTTGCTTCAATGACAGTCGTCATGGAAATGCACTTAAGCCTCTCTACTTCAAAAAAATTTGACCGTGCGTCGTAGATGCACAAATATGGCTGCCCACCATGCTAAACAATATTGATTCAAATTGGATACCATGGTTTATCAGGAACCGGGCGCCAATTAACTGTACTTGGGGCTGTCTCTGTGCGTATGTCTTAAATGAAGGGCTTCCCAATAGAAATGCATCATTGTCAGAGTAGATTTCTGGCCAGAAGGCAACATGCATTGTCATCTTGCCCTTGATGTGCTAGTATTTGCAATGGTTCCTCGTGGAAGGCTGAATTACGGCTTTTCGCTCTTTTAGATTTGCTTTCTTCAAATGAGACAGTTCTCCCTCAAAAAAGCTTCTATTGCCGTATAAGTGTTTTCCCGGCGCCAGGTCCTGAATAATGTACTTTAGCGCTTTGTGCCGCTCAATTTCCTTAGTGAACCTCTACCACATGTTCTCGGTAACCGGGGAGGCGATCACACTCACTGCGTGCACTTCACTCTCGTTGTTGATGAAGTACGTTTCTGTTAGGGTATCGGTTGTTTCCAATGAAAACCTTTCAGCGAAGATTTTCTTATAGTAAACTGGATTTGTCTAAGCGATGAAGGCGCTGAAAAAACCGCTGAAAACACGTGGGGTATATCCGATGGCATTCGGCGAGATTGTGATAAAGGGTGGTGGTCAGTTTCAAGAATCACCAAGCAAACTTACACAACCTGGTCGAATTCCTCGCAGCCATACACGGAGGACAACACCTGTTCAATCTGCAAGTAACGCTGTACGGACTAAGTTAGCCCTTGAAGCATATGCCACCGGCGGCCATGCGTTGTGAGACAATTGATCTCGGCAGCGTCCTCTATAGTAAGTGCTTGTAAAGTGGTGCGGGAATTTTTATCATGCATGTTATCAGTTATGCTCTGGGTGATACCTTCTTTGTCAATGATTTACCCACGAAATGGAAATCAAACTCTTTCGCTTTCTGCTTTCGCGTTATCGACTGTAGGCGTGTGTAAAGCTGTGCTTTGACGAGCTCTGGATTAACATATCGTCTAAGTATACTCTGACACCTTTAGGATCCTCAACAATTTCATTTAAGATTTTTTGAAATACCTCCGATGCCGATGATATACCGAACAGTAAGCCATGGACTGTGGAGTGCCCAAATAGCGTCGCAAGGGCTTAAAGTTGGGAGCTTTCGTTTTTTAATAGAATATAATGAAAGCCACAGTTTTCGTCAAGCTGAGAGAAAATGTTATTACTTGCTAACTCTGCCTCAATATGTTTACGACGCGGCATTGCATAATGTTCCCTCTTGATACGCTTGTTAATGCTCCTGAGGTCGATACATACTCACATTTTGCAATTTTTAATTCTTGCAATGCACAAGGGGTTACCCATTCTGTGAACTCAGGGACCTTGGCCACGTGCTTGCGTGCTCCAAGAGGCCTAGTTCTCGCAGGGGCTTCTGGAAGACCAGCGGTACTCGTCGGGCAGTTTGGACTGTTGCAGTTGCGCCGTCACACAGAACCATCTGATAAACCCTTTCCACGCCGTTCCTGTGAATAAGTGGCAAAAGTTCTTTGCAATTTCTTCGAAATTATTTTGAGAAATTCTGTGTATGCGTGCCACCAGTCGAAGCGTTTTGCTGTCCTGTAGGCCTGGGATGACCTGAAGACCCTTGACATCATGAAGAAAGAAATAAAAAATGGCGCAAAGATCACGCATTGCAATGACACCATCATGCTTGATGAGACTCCGCGTTTTGAACGCGAACGCCGCTCGGCTTGCTTTCACGGGTTGTTTAGGACGAATTTTAAGTTAGCATCCGAAGAATAGCAGATTTGCTTACGCTCCTGCATGTCCTTTGAATTCGAATTGCACGTTCGTGATTTGGGCACGCACTGTCCAGTCGTGTTAACTTGTCACATTACCTGACACGTCTAGAATATTAGTTATCTTCAGCACTTTGAAGTTCACCTACTTCGGCTGGCATCCTACATCAAAATGCGTCAAACTTCTTAACTGTAGCGTAGTCATTCTCCGTCTTCGGCAAAGCTGAACGTGTAAGATCAGTACAGCTTCCCTGCTTTCTATGGTCATCAGAAGTACTATCTTGCACAATTCCATTCAAGGCTAGTGGGTTGATTCTGATACAGTGAGAAATTTTCGAACATTTGCTTGAGCGCTTGCTACTTAGAAATTCCCCAGCTGAGCTCAGCTGACCCGGCGGTTTCAGAATGTCTAATACGCTTGTATCGCAGGGAATCTGCATTTAAATAAATCTGGACGCCTATGCTCATCTAACTTCGGACACCGTGTATCGTTCTGTGCTGTGGAGAAGGCACAGCAAGACGCTCCGAGCGAAGTGGGCAGAAAGGCACCGTGTTTATTCACTAGGTCTATATTTTTACAGACAAAGTTGAGAGGGCAATTCACCTCGCCTCACATTCCATCCGCGATACAGATATTGGCCGCGTCTCACCAGCGCCGTGCTATATACGATACACAGACAAGGAACCGATGGCAATCAGTATGAGTCACCAGGATGTTACTGATAATGTTATGTAGAAGCAATTGGTTTTTCGTTCTGCAAAGGCTTACCTTTGTTAAGAACAGAGGACAAACGAAAACTAATGATAAACTCCATTTGCGCTAGTATTCAACTAATATATCAATAATGATTAAGGCATATCGTCCGGCAAATGCTACTTTTAACCCGTATTGCCCCAAGGTTCATATTCATAAAATAGCCTCACTGGGCCTGGTATTATCTAAGCTTCTCAAAAAATTCATCAATTGTGCAAACTTTAGGTATATGTTTATTAGGATTAAGGTTGTAACAATATTTCTTCAAATGGTACACATACAGATGAAAATGCCTGCATTTGGGCTATATTCCGCACTTCACAACTTTTAAATCAAAATATACGTCATGACGCTGTTGTACAGCAGTTTGGCCAAGCCGTGATAGGGGCTGGGTTCGGTGGAGTGCCTCTAGGTGCTGGACACCTGTAAAAAAAATTTCGTATAAAAAACAGATGTCACCACCTATTCCAAAACTAACCATATGATATCTACAGTGTTAATTATTTCTAATAAGTCAAATAATATTCTTACGTCTTTGTGGAAGGCTATGAGGTGGCACTTTGATGTAATTTGCCTAGCAACCTGCTCAATTTTGCACTTTTAAAGTAAATAAGCTTTTTGTAAGTAAATATCCTTCATTGCCATTTAGATGTAGCCTATACAAAGTAAACAACGGGATTTAGACACTGCATTTCAGGTATTGTCTATTCTTAAAATTATTACCCTATTTAAAAATTATTTTGTTTTACTATCAATTCGCGCATCCTGCAAATCCTAAATTCAAGTTCGTGCAAAGACTTCAAAAGTGTAACATAGCTTTTACCAAACCCATCTACAGTACAGCTGTGCGCTGCGTTTGATTAGGTAAAATGATTAAGGGAATATATCTGAACACACTTGTAATTATATCGTACGAGCATAACGTCAGTGATAAACTACTGCGTTACTTGCCCAACACTACGCGAAGCGTAAAACGTCTGTATACAAGTTCGGCTTTTAGACCCTTTTACATTTCATCTACGCCAAAAATCGTTAAACGTTTTTGGTAATAAAATAGAGACTGTAGTGCATGCTTCACCAGGCATCAGGTTCACAGACACATCTCCAGCAGTGGTTTATATATTGGAGTCCGCAGACCTCAGGAGGTTCCCGAAGTGGTTGCAGGGATCCGCTAGACACGTGGCCTTAAAAAAGGAAGGTTGCGCGATAGCTTTGTTCGGAATTGACATAGCTTTGCATGCTTAAAAGCACGCGGACACCTAGAGCTCGTGCGAGAATGCGGCTGACAGCGTCTTCACCGTTTGGAGATGTCGGCATCAGTTCAACACGAGCTCTCGTTGCACTGATGGACGTGGTTGCAATCCAAGTTGTCTAGGGTGCCCGATGAGTGAGCGGCGTGGCTTTGGGACCAGTCGAATCCCTTCTAGCGACAAGCTTAGCGGCGCGGAAACGTTGCCGCTTTTCCCGGCTGTCTACTGGCTAGAGCGCGCTAGGTTATCTTGTGCGCGCTTTTTAAAGGCCAGTTAGCCGTATATAAATCTTCGTTTCTTTGGCCGGCTCAAGGAACGTCGGCTTCAGTCTGCACAGGCTTAAAATCACCCGCCACGTCCCCCCTCAGGGGGTCCGGCACTGCTTGCATTGGTCAACTAGTATTGTACACAGCTGAAAACAAAGAACTTCAGCGAATTCACAATCTGCATTTCGTATTCAAAAGCTAAAATTGAAAGCTCATCGCAGGGCTTAGACTAATGCACTAAAGTTCGGGCTTTGTTTCTTGTTGAAAAAGGCAAATTTTGGTGATATTGTTTTACTAACCTGCACTCGACGCTCTCCAGAATATGCAAGAGATTAGGGTTGTCTCCTGCAGTTGGAGCATTTCACCTCTAGAGAAACGTGGACACCAATACGCGGGTTCACTTCTGCATTCTTGGATTCACCTTCCGAAGCCATAATCACTGAGCCATCACGGTTATACTACTTTTCAAAATACGAGATGTATTTTACCATCTGTTTAAGTGCATGCATATTGCATGATATAAAAAAAAATTTTTTGAATTTGCTTTGTGTTTTAAGAACAACTTTATTAGGAGAAATAAATCTCGATGGATTCTAGAAGTTAGCGAGGGTCGGTGGAGGAGATTTTGCTGTTCATTTGCATGACTATTTATCAATAAACTCTGGTATTCAAACCTTGATCAAATGAAATCGTACTTCTTCGACCATCGCAAAATGAAAACGACACATTTAGCTTTGCCGCATATTTATTCATTTATTTCTTCAATTTACTCACAGGCCCCTTCAACATGGGAGCATTGTGTGAGTGGGGCCATACATACATGAAGTTATAAACAGAGCAAAAACAATATCAGCACAGAAATAAAATTTCGAGGATAAGAACATGAATTAATGGTCAAACGTTGACCATTTTGAAGGTATATTTATATACATATATATACATATATACACACATGTATATATATATATATATATATATATATATATATATATATATATATATATATATATATATATATATATATATATATATATATATATATATATATATATATAAATATAAATATATAATAGAGCGAAGGGTACGCTTCATTTAAAGAAACATTTTATTAGGCTCGACGTTTCGATCGGAGACCGATCTTTCTCAAGAGTGAATCTTCTTGGATAGTGTTGCGGCTTTTTAAGCATTTGGACATAGACCACACCTGGGTAGGAAAACAAAACGTGGGAGACAGAAGAGACAGATACAGTAGGGAAGGATGATGTCCAGGTGTGCCATCGCAGGTGCATCGCAGGTGCTGGACAGGCCTGTCGAACTGCGCTGACACAGGTGCCTGGATGCATAGTCTCTGCTGCGAAAGAATGCGGGCTATTTTCACTCTTCCTGGCCACGACGGCCGAAGAGTGGGAGTAGGGAAAAAAATATAAATAAATAAATAAATAAAAAAATAAAAAAAGAAAAAAAAAGGGGGGGGGGGGCGGAGGTGGATAAGGAAAGGTGTTAGCTTAAAAAAAAAAGTGTCGGAAGCAAGCGAAAGAAAACAGAAAGGGGGGGAGGGCGGTAGGAGGTAAGTGGCTCTGACAAGACCAGAACACACCAACACTTTGGTATTCAAAAAAGGTGATGACCTCAGACGACTTGGCCAGGTGTGCACATTTCCTGTGTTCTTGACATCGGAAGAGAGGACAGGACCCCGTGGTTTTCATTTAAGCCCTGTTGTAGAGTATTAAATTTAAAAATGAAATATGATTCTCGTTGTTCGCGCTCACGAGTGTTTTTGAAGCCACTCTGTAATATTGTGACTTTAAGATTATCTCAACTCATGTCCCTCCTTGCGAAGGTGCTTCGAAAGGGGGAGGTTGGGAAGGGTTTGAGCGTGCGAGCGGTGGTTATTAAATCTCAATCGGAAGGAATTATCTGTTTGGCCAATGTACTGCATACCACAGTCACCACACTCGAGCATGTAAACAACATTGCTAGAATCGCAATTTAAATCTTCTCGTATAAAATGTTTGAAATTTGAGTGGGTGCTTTTAACTAGTGCTGTGGATTGCATGTGTTTACAGATTTGACATCGGCTTTTTCCGCATGACGTGCAACCCAAAGGTCTCGGTTTATTGACAGTTGAGTGGACAACGTGGTTTTGTAAATTCTTTGGTCTTCTGTATGTTACCTGAGGAGCAGTCGAGAATATTTTGGAAAGTCGTTGACTTTGTTCTATGATATTGAAATGTTTTTTAAGGATTTTGTTACTATTTGGGATATTGTCTGCGAAGGTTAGAATGAGATTACAGTGTTGTGGTGTTGGCTGTGATTCCGCAAGGGTGTGATGACGATTACTTATTTCAGCCTTTTTTATGGCATCTTCGATGATAGAGGGCGGGTAGTGTTGTTTCTCTAGTGTTACTCGCATGCGATTAGCATTTTCTTGAAAATCTATGGATTTTGAGCAAATACGTTTGAATCTGTTAGCTTGCGAGTATGGGATTGAAGTCTTGCAGTGGCGTGGATGGCAGCTTTTGAAGTGAAGGTATTGTGGTCTGTCTGTGGGTTTTTTGTAAACGTTACTGATTAATGCGCCCCCTTCAACTCGAACCAGAACATCTAAGAAGTTGATTTTACTAGTTGAGTAGGTGTGTGTGAAAGAGATGCTAGGGTGTATGTTGTTGAATGAGGCGATAAACTTTACGAGTTCGTCCTCTGTTTCGGTCCAAATCATGAATATGTCATCCAGAAAGCGTTTGTAAAAAATTGGTTTGATTGCACATGAGGACAGAAAGTCGGACTCAATTTTGCTCATAAATATGTTTGCGTAATTTGGAGCCATTTTGGTGCCCATAGCTGTACCACTAGTTTGAAGATAGTATGAGTTGTTGAATTCAAAAGTGTTAAGTTTAAAGACCAGATTGGCTAGTGTCTCGATGGTACTTGGACTAGGAGAGTCTAAAATTTTATATTTCTCGTATGCTCGGATCATGGCCTGGATTCCGTCGTCATGTGGGATGTTAGTGTAAAGTGACACCACGTCAAGGGTGACTAGAAAAGCGCCATGAGGGAAGGTAATATTGGATAATTCTCTCAGGAAATGATTGGTGTCGCGTATGTAAGATGGATGTTTCGGAGGTATGTGTTTGATCAGGGAATCGATATAATCTGAAATTGGCTCTGTGAGTGTGCCGATACCGGAAACAATAGGTCGCCCTGGATAATTCTCTTTGTGTATTTTCGGGAGCATATAGAAGCGCCCCGCTGAGGCAATTTTTGGCGTCAGTGCCTTACTTACACGTAGGGGTAATTCACCTTCATCGGTTAGTTTAGTCAGAGTTTTTCCTATGATGCTCCGGTGTTCAGCGGTGGGGTTCGATGAGAGTTTCTTATAGAATTTTGGGTTATTGAGTTGACGGTTGCCCTCCTGAATGTAATCGTCTTTGTCTAAAATGACTATACCTCCACCTTTGTCGGCGGGTTTAATAACAATGTCAGTTCGTTTGCCGAGTGAGCCTAATGCATTACGTTCTTTCCTTGTGAGGTTAGGTGGGCCAGATCTGCGTGTCCCAAAGGCCTGAAGAATATCCCCTTGTACTGCTTTTATATACATGTCAAGATATTTTTCCCTACCAGGTTTGGGCGTCCACGGTTCCTGAGGTCGGGGGAAGTGCGGATTACTCGAGTTTGGTTTATCGAAAAAGTATTCACGTAGTCTAAGATTTCGAGAAAAGTTATCCAGATCTTTGAATAATTGAAATTCATTATACTTTTTATTACTTGGACAGGCCTGTCAGCCTGGTCGGCCTGTCAGTGGCTCAGCCCAACGGCTGAAGCAATACTGACAGGCCGACCAGGTTCACGCGCCCACCAATTCTCCTTCTGGCGATGACATACACTCTCGAAATTTTTAAAAATTAAGAAAAATAATAGACAAAAGAATCAGGCACGAGCTCCACGTAAAATCCCTTCGAATGTATCTGAAATCGGAAATTGTACCGAGAGGACTTACTCTATCTCTAACCCCATCAATGAATAACCTTTCGGAATCCCATCGACTAGCATGGACCAAAGAACTACTCGGGGCATCTTTTAAACTTTTGAAAATAACAACTGAGCACTTCGAACAAACGTTGGCATCATTAAACTTCGAGGAGAGGCGGGCGCGTCACAACATGTTGCTTTCAACATCACAGGCAACCGAGCTTGAGGTCTTCCAGTCTTGCAAAATTGAGCAAATTTGGACAAAGAAACTTAAAATGTTCTCCCGGGATAATATAATTGTTGATGCAAACATAGACCCTACAAAAGAAATACAACCAGGGAGCCACATACACCCATCCAACGAGAACCTCAAAACCGTAACCGAACACCTAACCACATTAGACCAAACACCCGAGGAACCACACCTTCCAGAAATTATGATTAACCTCTCAAACTCTCAACTCACCTCCGATGAAAAGTCCCTTTTGTCACGGGGCCTAAAATTCTGTCCAAGTAATAGAAAGTAGAATGAATTTCAATTATTCAAAGATCTGGATAACGTTTCTCGAAATCTTAGACTACGTGAATACTTTTTCGATAAACCAAACTCGAGTAATCCGCACTTCCCCTGACCTCAGGAACCGTGGACGCCCAAACCTGGTAGGGAAAAAAATATCTTGACATGTATATAAAAGCAGTACAAGGGGATATTCTTCAGGCCTTTGGGACACGCAGATCTGGCCAACCTAACCTCACAAGGAAAGAACGTAATGCATTAGGCTCACTCGGCAAACGAACTGACATTGTTATTAAACCCGCCGACAAAGGTGGAGGTATAGTCATTTTAGACAAAGACGATTACATTCAGGAGGGCAACCGTCAACTCAATAACCCAAAATTCTATAAGAAACTCTCATCGAACCCCACCGCTGAACACCGGAGCATCATAGGAAAAACTCTGACTAAACTAACCGATAAAGGTGAATTACCCCTACGTGTAAGTAAGGCACTGACGCCAAAAATTGCCTCAGCGGGGCGCTTCTATATGCTCCCGAAAATACACAAAGAGAATTATCCAGGGCGACCTATTGTTTCCGGTATCGGCACACTCACAGAGCCAATTTCAGATTATATCGATTCCCTAATCAAACACATACCTCCGAAACATCCATCTTACATACGCGACACCAATCATTTCCTGAGAGAATTATCCAATATTACCTTCCCTCATGGCGCTTTTCTAGTCACCCTAGACGTGGTGTCACTTTACACTAACATCTTACATGACGACGGAATCCAGGCCATGATCGGAGCATACGAGAAATATAAAATTTTAGACTCTCCTAGTCCAAGTACCATCGAGACACTAGCCAATCTGGTCCTTAAACTTAACACTTTTGAATTCAACAACTCATACTATCTTCAAACTAGTGGTACAGCTATGGGCACCAGAATGGCTCCAAATTACGCAAACATATTTATGAGCAAAATTGAGTCCGACTTTCTGTCCTCATGTGCAATCAAACCAATTTTTTACAAACGCTTTCTGGATGACATATTCATGATTTGGACCGAAACAGAGGACGAACTCGTAAAGTTTATCGCCTCATTCAACAACATACACCCTAGCATCTCTTTCACACACACCTACTCAACTAGTAAAATCAACTTCTTAGATGTTCTGGTTCGAGTTGAAGGGGATGCATTAATCACTAGCGTTTACAAAAAACCCACAAACAGACCACAATACCTTCACTTCAAAAGCTGCCATCCACGCCACTGCAAGACTTCAATCCCATACTCGCAAGCTAACAGATTCAAACGTATTTGCTCAAAATCCATAGATTTTCAAGAAAATGCTAATCGCATGCGAGTAACACTAGAGAAACAACACTACCCGCCCTCTATCATCGAAGATGCCATAAAAAAGGCTGAAATAAGTAATCGTCATCACACCCTTGCGGAATCACAGCCAACACCACAACACTGTAATCTCATTCTAACCTTCGCAGACAATATCCCAAATAGTAACAAAATCCTTAAAAAACATTTCAATATCATAGAACAAAGTCAACGACTTTCCAAAATATTCTCGACTGCTCCTCAGGCAACATACAGAAGAGCAAAGAATTTACAAAACCACGTTGTCCACTCAACTGTCAATAAACCGAGACCTTTGGGTGGCACGTCATGCGGAAAAAGCCGATGTCAAATCTGTAAACACATGCAATCCACAGCACTAGCTAAAAGCACCCACTCAAATTTCAAACATTTTATACGAGAAGATTTAAATTGCGATTCTAGCAAAGTTGTTTAAATGCTCGAGTGTGGTGACTGTGGTATGCAGTACATTGGCCAAACAGATAATTCCTTCCGATTGAGATTTAATAACCACCGCTCGCACGCTCAAACCCTTCCCAACCTCCCCCTTTCGAAGCACCTTCGCAAGGAGGGACATGAGTTCGATAATCTTAAAGTCACAATATTACAGAGTGGCTTCAAAAACACTCGTGAGCGCGAACAACGAGAATCATATTTCATTTTTAAATTTAATACTCTACAACAGGGCTTAAACGAAAACCACCGGGTCCTGTCCTCTCTTCCGATGTCAAGAACACAGGAAATGTGCACACCTGGCCAAGTCGTCTGAGGTCATCACCTTTTTTGAATACCAAAGTGTTGGTGTGTTCTGGTCTTGTCAGAGCCACTTATCTCCTACCGCCCTCCCCCCCTTTCTGTTTTCTTTCGCTTGCTTCCGACACTTTTTTTTTTAAGCTAACACCTTTCCTTATCCACCTCCACCCCCCCCCCCCCTTTTTTCTTTTTTTATTTTTATTTATTTATTTATTCATTTATATTTTTTTCCCTACTCCCACTCTTCGGCCGTTGTGGCCAGGAAGAGTGAAAATAGCCCGCATTCTTTCGCAGCAGAGACTATGCATCCAGGCACCTGTGTCAGCGCAGTTCGACAGGCCTGTCCAGCACCTGCGATGCACCTGCGATGGCACACCTGGACATCATCCTTCCCAACTGTATCTGTCTCTTTCCTCTGTCTCCCACGTTTTGTTTTCCTACCCAGGTGTGGTCTATGTCCAAATGCTTAAAAAGCCGCAACACTATCCAAGAAGATTCACTCTTGAGAAAGATCGGTCTCCGATCGAAACGTCGAGTCTAACAAAATGTTTCTTTAAATGAAGCGTACCCTTCGCTCTATTATTTTTTAAGCGGCCAAGTACGTTAAATGTTCTCGCATCCTATATATATATATATATATATATATATATATATATATATATATATATATATATATATATATATATATATATATATTGTAATAAGCGGGTTTAGATGGTTCGCACAGCAATACATTTATTTTACGTAGCAGCTACGAAGGCTAGCGTTCACAGCGACCGATCGAGCGTCGCCCTCTTTGTCGTCTTCACAACTTCATTGTCTTCGGCGCGCGACGTCTCTGTTTTCCTCTTCTCTCTGCTTTTTTCACTGGTCTAACATCCCTCTGACGCGCGCGACGTCTCCGTTTTCCTCTTCTTTCTGCTTTTTTCGCTGGTCAGGCATCCCTCTTACAAGACTCCTCTTGTGAAAAGACGCCATCCTGGTGGATTAAGCGGCGGCCATGATGCCAGGATCATAGTGCGGTTTGAGGCCGTCAAGGTGGACAATTTCACGTCCTCGTCGGCGGTGGTCTTTTGGCAGCGTGGGGGCCTCATAAGATAATTAACCGGAGAGGTTTGCTTAAGCACTCGATAGGGTTCCTGGTATCGACTCTGAAACTTGGGCGATTGGCCTGAAGTAAAAGAGGGCACCGATAGCCACACCAACGAGTGTGGTCGATAAGCAGGCGGCAGACATGAGGATCCCACATGGTGGTTTTCCTGGTGGAATTAGTTTCGAGCTTTGATTTGACCTGCGATCTGAAGGCACTCTTCGGCATAGGCAGCGGCTTGAGAAATGAATGTCACTTCAGAGACGTCGGGATGGTAAGGTAGCATCGTGTCTATTGTGCAAGAAGGTTCCTGGCCGTACAGAAAGAAATCAAGCGTGTAACCGGTAGTCGCGTGCGTAGCAGAATTGTAGGCATAGGTTATGAATGGTAACACGTGGCCCCAATTTCAGTGGCTAGATGAAACATACATAGCTATCATGTCTCCGAAGGTGCGATTAAATCGCTAGACCATTCCATTTGTCTAGGGATGGTAGGCAGACGTCGTACGATGAACCACGCTGCACACCTGAAGAATGGCTTCTACGACATCAGACAAAAACAGCCAACCACGACCACAAAGTAATTCCTATGGCACACCGTAACGTAGGATAAGTTTCTCAAGACTGACACCATCTACATCACGAGCAGTTGCAGCTGGTAAAGCAGCAGTTTCAGAATATCTGGTCACGTACGTGGTCGATGACAACAATAATTTACCTGTTGTCGGCGGAAGAGCAGGGAAGAGGCCCGTAAACGTCGATTCCAACACGTGCAAATGGCCGACGTGGACACAGTAGAGGCTGCAGGGGAGCCGGAGGGCGTGGTGGGTTCTTTCGATGCTAACAGTTTATACCAGAGCAGGCGTACTGGCGAAAAAAAAACGATACATGCCCTGCCAGTAGTAGCGATGATCTAGGCGGGTATATGTTTGCTGGAATCCAGCATGGGCGCACTATATCATCGTGAAAGCTCGCGCAATGACTGATCGGAGATATCGAGAAATAACAAGCAGCCATTTGCGACCATCAGGGAGGTAGTTTCTGCGGAACGGAGGTTGTCACATGAAGCAAAGTGATGGGCTTGACGTCGGAGAGCTCGAGAAGGGTGGTACTGTGATGGGTTGGCCAGAACGTTCAGGAGTGAAAAAATGCGGGATCTTTGCGCTAGTCAGATGCCATATCCATGGTTTCAAGTAAGAAAGGCGTGAGGCCGGCGACCGCGTGTGGTTCTGGGTCAGAGGTCACAGGGGAGCGTAAAAGGGCGTCTGCGTTGGAGTGCTTGCGACCAGAGCGATAAAGGACACGAATGTCATAGTCTTGTAAACGGAGACCCCAGCGGGCAAGAAGGCTGGAAGAATCTTTGAGGGACGATAGCCACCACAGAGCATGGTGATCGGTGCTGACATTGAATGGCCGCTCATATAAGTAAAGACGAAATTTAGTGATGACCCAAACAATCATCAGAGATTCGTTTTCTGTTACTGTATAGTTGGTCTCTGTTTCGGTCAGGGTACGACTGGCGTAAGCTACAACGTACTCAGGGAAACCAGGTTAGCGCTGAGCGAGAACAGCACCGATACCGATGCCGCTGTTGTCCGTACGGGGCTCGGTAGGAGAGCATGGGTCGAAGTGACGTAGTATCGGTGAAGATATCAGAAGTCGGCGAAGCTTAGCAAAAGGTACACCAAATTCTGGTGACCAGGCCGACAAGTCGGGGCTTTCTGCAAAAAACTGGGTGAAGGGGCAATAAGTTCGGCAAAATTCTTGACAAAGCGGCGGAAATACGAGCAAAGCTTTTCTTTCAGAGAGGTGGGCATGGAAAATTCCGCCACAGCACGAAGTTCGCCAGGGTCCGGCAAGACCGTTCTTGGACACGACATGGCCGAGTATCGCCAGCTGTCGTGCACAAAACCTACACTACTTCATGTTTACCTGCAAGTCTGGGTCACTTAGACATCGAAGAACACTCTCGAGGCGAAGAAAATGAGATGGACAGCCCTTCGAGAAGATGACATCATCTAGGTAGCAGAGACATATCTGCCATTTCAGCCCGGGCAGGATGTTGTCCATCATGCGCTCAAATGTGCCTGGAGTGTTGCACAAACACCGAAAGGCATGACATCAAATCATAAAAGGAGTAGCATGGAGGTGACGCCTGTTCCCATCCTGGAGCTCCACAGTCGCACCTTGCCCGGCTCTACCATCACGACATACACCACGATCCAGTCTGCCCGGCTTAAACCCAGCACCTCCACCAAGTGTAATGAAGCGGTTTAGATGGTTCGCACAGCAAGATATTTACCTCACGTAGCAGCTACGAAGGCCAGCGTTCACAACGACAGCTCGAGCTTCGTCCTCTTGTAGTCTTCACAACATTGTCTTCGGCGTAGTCAATTTCGTCATCCAAACTTCAGTGTTGAAAGGGCATTTTTTCGCATGCAAAAATGTAGTGAGAGGAGTACGTAATTGTGGATTATCTAATTAAAGGATTTTCACCTGTTACATAGGCCCAGTTGAGTTTTGAAACTCGGCGGTGCTGCACAGAATTGCCACCTTCCCGGATCTTCGTGTCTTAATGGCCCTATAGCTGCACCCTGCTTCTATTTGTTTTTATAATGTCCAACCTTTAAGGTTCTTACTTAAAGCTTTAAACATTCCTATGACGCAAGAGACGACAGCGACATGGAGCGAGATGACTTTTCTCAGTCATGGGGATGTTGGAGGTAGGTGTGCATGTTTGCGTGTCTTCTCACGCTCCCTCGATGTCGCTGGTTGAGCTCAAAGTATTTATATGTTTCATTAGCCGCTTAGGTGGACTTGCGCGAATTAATGAGTTGTAGCGTTGGCCGGTTCTGTCGCTACTTGTACGTGCGACGTTGGTTTTTACCTTATAAATGTGTGGGTGTCATGGCGTCCAGATTTAACACATTTATACATGCATATTCATGTGTCTGTTTTGTCCGCGCGTGAAAACGTGCGCGCGTGTGTGTGAGTGATTTTTTGCGCATTTATGTATTTGCGAGAGCGAGTCCGCGCGTTCCTGTGCGTGTGCTTACATCAGCGTGAGTGTGCTGATACGCGTATATTGTCTGTTCAAAGTTTCTTTGTGCGTTGTGCCTCTGTGGATGCGTGTGTCAGTTTCTGTTATTTCGCATGTGCATGCGATTGTTCTAAACTCCGCATAAGTGACAAAAACGTTTACTTTTCGACATACATTCTGGGACTAACGTGCTTCCAGCAGTGAAAGGGAGCCAGTGTACAAGCAAGCGCATCGTTAACCCATGCCAGGCTGTTGTATACGAATACCAGTAGTAGCTGGTGTCATAAAGCCAACAAGGAGCAACAGCAGCTAGCGTGAAAGAAATAATTTTTTTCATTCCTAACGAAATAGGCAGCGGCAAGGCGAACGCTATGTAGCGTTATCGGGATGAAATGGCAACACAATCTCGCCTCGGTGAAGAAATGCAGACAAAGGCAGTAAAAGCGAAAGCCGAGAGATTTATCTAGGAGTTGTATTATTTCCTTCTTATTTTCTTTAGTTTTACCCCTTATGAGTATACGCATCTGTCGTCATAGGCACATGACTTCTAAAAAAAGACCAGTTTGATCTGTTCGGCTAGTGTGATGTGAAATTATACTCGAGCCATCACATTCTGAGGTAGGAACTATCGGCCGCACCTCATCAAGTAAACTAAGGTAAAATATCAGCAAGAGCCTTAACTTCTTGCATATATGCTCAAACACGTTTTGCAGCATCCGCATCATTGTAACCGAACCATATTCAAAATAGTGCGCATAAATCGCAGTCATATTTCTAACAGCAGACAATAACCAACTAGGCATTTTTCGATTTGTCATGAAGTTTTCATTATAGCGTGTACCCGGATGAAGCGGCATATTTTACGGAAGTCCGAAATGTTATCATCAAAATTCAAAAAGCCACTACATGCGAAATAGTTACCCTGTTAGTGTGAGGCGTGCCTTGAAGAACTTGCAAGTGGCTTTGGCGCAAGGGTGCGTGTATATTGCTGTCATGTTTTCACTGATGTGAATGCCATTAAAGTAGCATCTGCCTGTAAGTATAAAATTAAATAAATATTTAAATTGGAATCGACACATCAAAATTGAAGCTTTTTACGGAACACTTTGCTGGGGTACTTAAAACATTAAGCGCTCTTCTCTGTACTACGACAATGAAGAGAGACTCGAGGAATGCGCACAAGCTGCTGAATGTTTTGATCTCATGCATGTAAAAGGAACCCCTTGAATAAATCTGACACTAAAAGTTTTGCGGGCTCTTGTTTGTTACTTGCCAGCCCCATTTAGCATGATCAAATTTAGGGTATTTTTGAACTTATATTTTAGCCTGTTCACAACGTTTCGGCCCAGGAGTTTGTTTAAACTTTGTTTCATAAAGTCTCACTCATTCTACGTGAGGTCAAGGGAAAGGGAAAGTGGGCGCTGTCAGTAGTATGCCCACACTGCCACGCAGACACAGCAGATATGTAGGAGTCAGTTGTTGATAATGTTGAATTAACATTTAATGCAGCATAGGTAGCAGCAAGGATTCAGTACGTCTATGGGCACGATGCCATAGCATTTATGGCTGGCTTCAGCAACCCCGCTTCACGCACCGAACGTCTTGCTTTGTTCAGCGTAATCAGCTTGAAGCCAACTGACGCTCATTCGTCGATGACAAATGGACACGTCCCGATATCCGATGATCCTGCATATGATTGCCGCATGGTTCAAATGACCCCTATTTTCTTTTCCTATCAATTAGTTTGCTTAGGTTCTAAAACTCTGTGATAAATCAAGCTTCAATCTCAATTTCTTTAACCGGTTCCTTAGTCTGTACTGCGAGGGTATGTCAGTTAATTTCTATCTGCACGGAGGGGCACATGCATGTCAAAGAAATGGCTAAAGTATATCGGTGGATCGTTAAATGGCACTGAGCAAAGTATAAGAAATATCACGAGTTCACAAATTTCATTTGCAACTATTGTTCACTATGCCTTTTATGACAGAGTTCGATTTTGTTTACAGTTTGGAAACCAAATTTCCCAAAGCAGAATTTGTCTTAGTTTGAGCACACATTACTCGTGATGATTATCTTTGTAATAAGTACGTAAAATACGAAATTTTTACATCGTCCGTGTCATTTAGACAACTGCGTCATTTTGCCTTTTTCTCGATTTACCGATGTATATTGCACAAACGGGCCCGAGCCAGTTAAGTGCTGACAAAAACGTTCGACTGCACAAACTCTTTTACTAAAGAGGCGAGAAAGAAAAACGACCCACCAGCATTGCATTTGAAAAGTGCTGTGGAGGCAGCTCAAAGTGGAATGCCATTGTCTTTTCCGAGTAAGCCACTTTGCGTAGATTCATTGCATTTTGCCGACGGCTGTTCATTACCGTCGGCTGCACCGGAGGCCCCAGACGCATTTTTCAAATCTCATGGAGGCCCGAATTATTCCAGGGACCGTTATTATGGCATCCTTCACAGCCAATGCGTCGATTGCGGAAGTTATGCCAAACTTGAGATGGCACCCGACAACAATTGAAATCACATTGGATACACAAAATTTACTGTAAGATTACGCACCATGTCTCTCCCGTTAGCGCGGCTCTACCCGAGTTATCCACGGCTCTCGCATTCTGCATATCTCCGCGGCTTTTGTTATTCTTCCACTGTTTGTTTGCTGTTCTTGTGTTCTCGAAAAGAGCAGCAGAAGGTTGCCACTGAAGTCTTTGTTAACAATATTAACATCTTTCATCTTCTCCTTATTTTGTTATCCACATAAAATACGGATGTACCTCAGGATTATATGTCCAGTTCAACATTATCTTAGGTGAACATCAGTCATGAGCGTACGTATTGGCTCTGCAGTGGGAACTGTGTATGATTACCATCACCATTACTGAAACGCACATGGTGCGCAAACCATCGAACATAAGCCGTCGTGTTCGAATTTTAACTCCGTTGAAGGGATCAATAGCCCACTCTTAAGGCTTCAGGGGATACAAACTACTGACGGCGGTCAGAAAGGCATTGCCTTCGCAAATAGTTTATTTGTTGTGCACATAGAAGTAACAAGGTCTTTAATGTTCTTCTCCTTGCATTTTCTAAATTTCCACTATTAATTTATATTGTTACAAGCACAGTAGGTAACTGGGGGGTTTATCTTTAGTCTGTGTACTGTTAGTCCTGAAGGCACGCTATGTTGTTCTTCCTATTTCTCACTATTTAGCTTCTTTGCCTTCTCATGACTCCCAAAAAAGTGTGACATCCCCCTCACAGAAGGAGCCTCCGGGTAAGCAGTTTAAGTAAGGTGCCGAGGACGGACCCTTTTTAGCAGAGAGATACGCATCACATGTCTCCTGCATAAGCATCGGCCACTTTAAATGCGGCGAGTGTCACATAGTTTACTTAGCTCAGGCGCTCTAAAATGTCAAAATGGCCACTCGAGTAAAACAGCAGATTCTTGGACAAATCACGCTTGAGCAGCGGCGTCCACAGCAGCATTATTTAGCGGGGACGTGGCAAACATGGAGGCATCGTTTGTCGAAAAGTTCCTTCGAACGCTCCTGTGAGAGAAATAGATAACATTTTGCACCAATCAAAATGTTGGCGAGTATCCCAGGAGCAGCTCTGTCCCAGCCATTTCCAAGCGTAAGCTGTCGACCGAGACCTCCCTCGTCTGAGCAGCGGCAAGGGCGAGACAGATGCTTTTATACACATCGAAAACTGCGACAGTGTATCAATTGCCTAAGAGGTGAGCACTAACATATCGGATAACCAACCTCAACCTAACCGAACCAAACCTTTCGCCGCTACATGCATCCTGGCCTAGCTGCGCTAAGCCACCGGAAATGTTTACCTTTATTGAAATTACACGAACCCTTTTGTTGTCCGCTCAGGTCCCAGTGCCGAACATGGGAATTTGCCAAACAGAAATGTTGCCTGTAAAGCATGGAGTTGATATTTGTATTGTTAAGCGGGGATCCAGTCACTGGTAGCGGGCACTGGTAGCGTGCAGGACCGGAGCGGGGGTGGCCTAGCTTGCAGTCAGTTGGTACTTAAAATCACTTCCTCTTCCTCTTTCTCGGCGATATGTCCACCTAATCTGAACTTCTTCTTTACAATCTGGCCCCTGCAGAAAAGAGAAGCCATCCTGGCGACTCAAGGAGACGAAAGGAATGCGGGATCGTAGTAAGGATTCAAACGGTCGACGTGAACAATCTCACGCCCACGGCGGCGAAGGTCGGTGGATGCGGCTAGCGGTTCAACTAGGTAATTCACGGGAGAAGTCTGTTGGAGCACTAGATAGGGTCCGTGCTTTTTGGAAATGAACTTGCTGGTCAGACCGGGTGGTGTCGATGGGACCCAGAGCCACACGTGAGCACCGGGAGAAAATTGGTGGACAGAGTGGCTACTGTCGCTGTGCGCTTGTTTCTGGGCTTGCTCGTCCGACGTGAGTGAGCGAGCCAGTTTGCGACATTCTTCAGCGTGCCTGGCAGCTGCTGAAAGCGATGTATACTCTGAGATATCAGGACGGTAGGGAAGGATGGTGTCGAGTGGAGACGAAGGTTCACGCCCGTACAGCAGAAAAAATGGCGAAAATCCGGTAGTTCCTTGACCGGCGGTGTTGTAGGCGTAGGTTATAAATGGGAGAATCTTGTACCAATCGGAGTGATCGGAGGCGATGTACTTGGACATCATGTCACCTAGTGTGCGATTGAAGCGCCCTGTCAGTCCGTTGGTTTGAGGGTGGTACGCGCTGGCTGTACGATGGATGGTTTGACATTCGCGTAGGAGCGCTTCGACAACCTCGGATAGGAAATATTTGCCTCGATCACATAGAAGTTCACGGGGGGGCCCCGTGCCGCAGAATGAAATTATGAAGAAGAAAGGACGCGATAGTGGGTCCGGTGGCATCCTGAAGTGCTGCTGTCTCCGCATAGCGAGTGAGGTGATCGACGGCTACGATTATCCAACGATTTTCTGCAGGTGTGTACGGAAGAGGTCCATACAAATCGATGCCAACACGATCGAATGGTCGGTATGAGCACGGAAGGTGCTGTAGTGGAGCCGGCTGATGGAGAGGAGGCGGCTTGCGACGTTGGCAATCAATGCACAAACGCACATACTTACTTACGAAGGTATACATACCGCGCCAGTAAAAGCTCTGTCGCAACCGTTCGTCTTAAATACACCTGCATGGCCACACTGCGGATCGTTATGGTAAGAGGCGCAGATATCACTTCGGAGGTGGCGAGGTACGACGAGCAGCCACTTACGGCCATCTGGCTTATAGTTGCGTCGATAGAGAAGACGGTCACGAAGGGCGAAATGCTGCGCTTGACGACGAAGGGCGCGAGGAGCAGGTGAAAGTGACGAGTTCGTTAGAAGATCGATCAGTGATGTAAGCCACGGATCCTTGCGCTGTTCTGATGGCATGTCGTCGATGGACAATGAAGCCAAGGCGGAGCTGGAGGCAGGGGACAACGGAGCGTCAGACGACACTGGCGAGCGAGATAAAGCGTCTGCGTCGGAATGCTTACGCTCTGTACGATAAATGACTCGGATATCATACTCTTGTAGTCTAAGCGACCAGCGGGCAAGACGGCCGGTGGGATCTTTAGTGAAGGCAACCAACATAAAGCGTGGTGGTCCGTAACAACATCAAATGCGCGCCCATAGAAGTATGGCCGAAATTTCAGAAGCGCCCAAACAATTGCCAAGCATTCCATTTCTGTCACCGAGTAGTTCGTCTCGGCCTTATTCAGCGTTCGACTTGCGTACGCCACAACGTATTCATCAACACCCTGTTTTCGTTGGGCAAGAACAGCGCCGAGGCCGGCGTCGCTGGCATCGGTGTGCACTTCGGTAGGAGCAGCCTGATCAAAATGGCACAATACGGGGGGTGAGGTAAGTATCGTGCGCAATTTCGTAAAAGCAGTATCGCAAGCCGCGACCAGGCAGAAAGATCTTTGTGGGCGCTGAGAAGTCGCGTCAGAGGAGCAATGATGGTCACAAAGTTCCGAACGAAACGCCTAAAATAGGAGCATAAGCCTATAAAGCTGCGTAGTTGCTTGATAGATGTTGGCTTCGGGAGCTCAGTGACAGCGCGGAGTTTAGATGGATCAGGAAGGATGCCATCCTTGGACACTGAATGCCCTAAAATAGTAAGTTGGCGAGCGGCGAAATGGCAATTTTTCAGATTGAGCTGCAGACCAGCGTCGCTAAGACATTGCAAGACAGTTTCAAGGCGAGTTAGGTGCGTCGCGAAGTCGGTGAAAATACGACGATGTCATCCAAGTAGCAGAGACATGTGTGCCACTTCAAACCACGGAGAATATTGTCTCAAAGGTGGCGGGCGCGTTACACAGGCCAAACGGCATGACGTTGAACTCATAGAGCCCGTCGGGAGTGACAAAAGCTGTCTTGGGACGATCGTCTTCAGCCATTGGAACTTGCCAGTAGCCAGATCGTAAATCGATTGAAGAAAAAATTCCGCTCCATGCAAAGTGTCCAGCGCGTCGTCTATGCGTGGCAGCGGATAGACGTCCTTTCGTGTGATCGCATTACGTTGGCGGTAGTCCACACAGAATCGAATAGACCCGTCTTTCTTCTTGATTAAAACGACCGGGGACGCCCAAGGGCTACTGGAAGGCTTAATAACACCTCTGCGGAGCATCTCATCGACTTGTTCGTCAATAATGCGTCGCTCTGAGGCTGATACACGATAAGGACTTTGGCGTAACGGGGCGTGCGTACCAGTATAGATGTGGTGGTCAACAGTTGATATCCGACCCAAGGATGGCTGCTGGATGTCGAAGGAAGTTCGGAATCGGTTCCCCAAGTCGAAGAGCTTGGCGCGTTGATATGGAGCGAGAGCACTGTCGATGACTTTGTCAAAGGCAGCAAGAGGCGATGGAGGAGACGAGGAACGAGGAGGGCTAAGGGCACTTATGCTGTCGGAGATTGTGAGGCACAGGCGGAGAGAAGCGGCGGGACGGTAACAAAATTTTCTGATCGAACAGGGTCAGCATGCCCAATGCACTCGCCACATTGCAACATGAGTGGGCAGAACGAATCATTAGTAACGGCTAGTTCGGTGCGGCCGCTTCGTACACTAAGGACGGCGAAGGGGAGGGGAAGACAGCGTCGTTAGACGAAAAGGGAAGATGGGGTGAAGAGCACTGTATAGTCATGAAGAGAGGCACAGTTTATAGGCACAATAGCGGCAGATAAAGGCGGGATATCAGTAGCATCCGCAACGTGGCATTTGGCTTCCCCAAGAACGTTAACGGTGGTCGGTGCGGTGCACAGCGGAGAAAGCTCTACTTCGGCACGAGCGCAATAAATTACGGCGCGATTGCGACAAAAGAAGTCCCACCCTAAAATAAAGTCATGAGAGCAGTCACGAAGAACGATAAAACTAATGACGTAGAGAACGTTCTGAATGGTGACTCGAGCCGTGCAGGTACCGAGCGGTTTGATGTGCTCAGCAGTGGCGGTGCGCAAAGAAACCCCAGAATACGGCAGAACAATTTGTCGTAACAAGCGGCACAGTCTAACGTCAATAACCGACACAGCAGCACCAGTATCAAAAGCGCAAGAGTACAAACATTTTCAATGGTAACTTCTATTAAATTGTTCGGTGGCGAAACAGGACTTTCACTGTTCGACGAAAGCGCAGTTCTTGCCTGCGGAACTCCGCCTAGTGGTTTTGCGGCATTGACAAGGTAGAACGGCGGCGCATCGGCGACGGAGATCGACGGCGGGGGGTGGCTGAGCGGTTGTCATAGGTTCAGCGGTTGTCATGCGAGAAGTGGTCAAAGTGAGAGGAGGGCTGAGGGGGTGCACGGAGAGGGGACGGCGGCTGTGCGTAGTTGACCGGGCTCTGATCGAAAGCGTACGGTGCCGAGCGACGGCGGCACAGGCGTGCAACATGGCCAGGGAGGCCACATGCAAAGCAAATCGGCCGATTGTCAGCTGTGCGCCAAGGGCGTAGAATAGGTGGCGCACGACGCTGAGTGAAAAAGGCCCGCTGAGGCGAACCGTACGATGGAAAAGGCGCAGGAGGGGGTGGTCTTGCGGCAACCTCAGCATAAGACAGTGGACTAGGTCCGGCCGTCGGGACAGCGTCAGCATGAATGAGCGGACCTGTCAGTGGAGCGGCAGGAAGAGGTGGTTGTAGAGGGGGCGGAAGTACTTCGGCAACTTGTTCCTGAATAACCTGGCGTATGTTCGAAGCGAGGTGTGAGCTGGATTGCGGAATGTTTGAAATTAATGATAATTGCCGGGCAATTTCTTCCCGTACGAAGTCTTTGATTTCCTGGATAAGTGCAGAGCTGACAGTGCCAACAGACATAGCCGCGATCGTGCCTTCAGGTTGTCGAGGGACGATGCGTTGGCGACAAAGTTCGTCGTAGCTTTGACATATCGTGACAACATCGCTTACAGTGCGGGGCTCTTTGGCGAAGAGGATGTTGAATACGCCTTCATGATTCCCATCATGATGTGGCGAATCTTCTGAGCTTCAGTCATCGATGCATTTACACGATGGCACAAATCTAAACGTCTTCGCTGTAACTTGTGAAGGTTTCGCCTGTCTGCTGCACCCGCTCGCGCAAACGGCGTTCAGCGCGAAGCTTGCGGACCGCAGGGCGACCGAAGACATCCACAAAGCTAGATTTGAACGAGGCCCAAGTTTTAATGTCAGCCTCGTGATTTGTGAACAACAGCTTTGTGACTTGCGTGAGGTAGAATATCACTTTATTAAGCTTCAAGATGTCATCCCACTTATTGTGGGTGCTTACGTGTTCATACGACGAAAGCCAGTCCTCGACGTCCTGGTCGCCGGTACCGCTGAAGACCGGCGGGTCCCGCTGGCGGCGAAGCACCCCGGAGCATGGAATAGAAGGGGCCGAGGTAGCGGGGCCGGTGGTGTTAGTGCTGGAGTCTGTCATTGAGGTAGGAATTCGGCGGCTGCGGAGCTCCAGGGCGAGGAAATGGAAGAGAAATCCCGCGACCTCCACCAAGTGTTAAGCGGGGATCCAGGCACTGGTAGCGGGCACTGGTAGGGTGCAGGACCGGAGCGGGGGTGGCCTAGCTTGCAGTCAGCTGGTCCTCAAATTACTTCCTCTTGTTGTTGTTGTTGTTGTCCAAATAACTTATGGCACATACCCACAGAGGGGGATCGGCCAAAAATTGGGTAGCAAAGATTTTTTTTTCTTTTTCTTTTTTTTTATATACTTGCATAAAAAAAAATGATTTGAGGGGTAGAGCAAAGGAAACAAAACGGGAAATAAGTGAAATATAAAATGGAAAGTGGTAACACTCACGGGAGATTGACACTACAATTTTAGAACAAGTGATGTTTAAATATTTAGCAAGGCAAACGATTTGAGTTCAGTAAAAAAATTTGAATGGCGGTAAACACAGACCTGTGACTGTGCCCAAGGATTGTGGCGCCAAATGATAACAATGTCGGGCTGCTTAAACTAAGGCCGAGCTGTTGCAATGGCCTTTCCATCAACTGCTTTCTCAGCGTAGTAAAGCGGCGGCAAAACAATAAAAAGTGATCTAATGTTTCTTGTTCACCGCAGAATGCGCAGACGGGAGACAGTGCCAAACCAGACCTGTAAAGATAGAAATTTAAAGGTGGGATACGGCATCGCAGCCTTGTTAGTGAAATCTCAAGTTGCCGTGAATGACATAATTTTCTATTCCAAGAATAATTTCCTCCTTCTCGGCGATATGTCCACCTAATCTGAACTTCTTCTTTACGGTATGATCGATGCAGCCTTACCATAAAACATGATCGGTAGAGCTGGCAGGACTACGAATTTCTACAAAAACGCTGAGGTCGTATCGTGGTGTCAGAACTAAAGGCAAGCCGCCTATAAAAGGTTCTTCGAAAAAAGCGGTGTTTTTTTTTTGCAAACGACACGACGGAAGTAATTACTGAATATTTCTTCCTTGAAGAACATCCCACTTTCCGAGCACCTCTGTTTCCTTCAAGGCGCCAATATGCATGCATCATAAAGAGTTCATTTTATTTCCAGTCGCAAAATACAAGGTCTTCTACCTTCAATTCTACATCGGGGCAAGATAATATATCTCTATGCATGCGGTATGTATATCGTTCCGCACAGACGTTGTGAAAACTTCCATTCTTATATTTCTAGACCGCATTCCAAAATCAACGATAACAACAGAAAAACGTGGCAATGAAACGAATCCTAAGCTTGAAGAGCTACCTTAGGAACGCGGTTTCGAGGCTCAGTGCGTATTTTCGGACATACTGTGTGCCTAAACGTGGATACCGCAAGCAAATCTTGTTTTGTTACATAAAAGAAAACGTTGGTCGGAGGGAGTTTGAAAGGTAAATGTAGCGGCATTTTTAACAGATTCGAGCAGTGTGTCTCAGCCACTAATATTTAAACTTATTTTGAGTTAAAACGTAAATTCCTAAGCAGCACGTAACGTAGTAAAGGGAAATTTTAAATATAACGTTCATTATATCGTTACGGTGAAATAACAAAGGGGGGTGTTTATTTACAGTGATATGGCAGTGGGATAAGGTGAAGCCTACTAGTCCTCAGGCACCAACGCTTTCTCTTCTTCTGCCAGACCAGCACAATCCTTCCTCGTCGTGAGTAGCGTGAGATCCCCCCCTACTCAGTCTAAGCCCTCCGGGCGTGTTGGTGAGTCGTGCGAGGCTTACATGGCTTGAAGCGGGCAACATGAGATAGTTCGGTTTTGGAAGACCGACGACCCGATGCTGTCAGGCGAGCTATTGCATAAGTAAAATCACTGATGCGTTTGACAACCCCATATAGGCCGTCATAGTGGGCCAAGACTTTTTGATGTTGGCAACGACGACGAATTGGACGCCACAGCCAGTCTAAATCACCTATAGAGCACGTGACCCGCCGGTGACTGGCATCGTATCGCACTGAAGCATCATACCGTAATCGGGCGATTCTCCGAGCTTCTTCGGCGAGACAGAGGGTCTCAGCCAGGCATGAGTCTTCACGGCTTGAGAAGGGCAGGATAGTATCCAAGGAGTAGCATGGCGGTCTGGCATACAGCAGGAAAAATGGACTGTACCCAGTCGTCTCATGCGTGGCGGTATAAAAAGCATACGTAATAAAGGTTGGTATGGTGTCCCAGTTCTTCGTACATGGCTAGCATGTTGATAAGCGTTCTCTTGACGCGTTCAGTCAAGCCATTTTTCTGGGGATGGTATGGCGTCGAGTGTCAGGAAGTTACGGCTTATAAACGCATGAGCTCTTCAACAACATCAGCAGGGAATTGTCGGCCCCGATCAGTGATGACAATTCGTTGCGGTCCATGTTGTTAGATGACTGAGTGCAGCAAGAAAAGCAACACCTGGTGCGCCGTAGCAGATGGAAGAGCGGCGGTTTTACAGTAACGTGTGAGATAGTCCACGCAGATTACAATCCAGCGATTTCCATCCACGGACTTCGGAAACGGACCTGCGAGGTCATTACCTACTTGAACAAACGGAGCTGTCTGGGTCTTCACAGGGTGCAGCTAGCCAGATAGAGTGACAGTTGGACATTTGTGGCGTTGACATTGCTTGCAACTGGCAACGCACTGTTCAATCGCCGAGCGCATTCTGGGCCAGTAAAATTTTTCTTGAGCACGGTGGAGAGTTCGAACCGATCCCAAATGACCAGAAGTTGGATCATCCTGCGTGCCACGCAATACGTCCGTGCACAGCGTCTTGGGAACTACGAGTAGGTAGCGCTGGCCGACAGGCGAATAACCCCTTTTCCGTAGGAGGCCATCACACACACATAAACGGCTTGTAGGTGCACTGCATTTAGCGGCGTCAAAGAGAGGCTGCAGACTGCTATCACTTTGCTGTTCCGTTTTGAAAACATTCGTGTCGGGGAACACTGGCTCAAGGGTCGATATATAATTGTCGAAATCGTCGCTGTCAGGTCCCGTCGTGGCCATTGGCATCCTAGAAAGACAAATGGCCTCTGCATGACGCCCCCCGCTTTTGTACGCCATGGCAAAGTCATATTCCTGTAACCGAGGGCGCAGCGTGAGAGGCGACCACATGGGTTTCGAAGGTTCCGCAGCCAACGGCGTGAATGATGGTCAGTTACTATAGTGAAAGACCGTCCATACAAATATGAACGGAAACGCTGCACAGCGAAAACTACAGCCAGGCATTCCTGTTGAGTGACTGTGTAGTTTCGCTCCGGCTTGCGTAAGCGATAACATTCTCCGTTCATCGTGCCGTTGGGCAAGGACTGCACCGAGACCGATTCCACTAGCATCCGTGTGAACTTCTGTCACTGCAGCAGGATCGAAGTCGCTTAGGAGGGGTTTCGACATCAAAAGAAACTTCAGTTGACGAAATGACGCGTCGCAGTCTGGTGTCCGGTCAAAAGTGGTGTTTTTGTTGAGAAGGCACGTCAATGGGTAAGCAACGTCAGCAAAGTGATGTATAAAGCGTCTAAAATACGAACACAACCCTAGAAAACTGCACAACGCCTTCACTGCCTGCGGGGGTTTAAAAGACTGAACAGCGGCAGTTTTCTGGGGATCTGGCATTAGACCATCATCATTGACAAGGTGTCCTAGCACCAGCGCTTGGCGCGCTCCAAAGCGGCACTTTTTCGAGTTTAGAATTAGGGCGGCGTTGTGCCGATAAATTAAGACGCGTACTAGACGGTCATAGTGTTCTTGGAAGAACTTCCCAAATATTGCCACGTAGCCGTGTAGGCCCGTAACCAGAAGGTTGGCTTTTGACGGCGGGTTGAGCTAGCAGGCGCAGAAGAGCAGGTTCGGAGCACCGAGAGATGGCAGCTAACTTCAGCTTCTTTTCGAAAGCCACGGGGCACTTCTTCGAGTCCGTGGACGAGACAAGGTAGATATCACGAACTCTCGATGAGCAGCCGCCTAGCGGCGGCTGTTGCACACGCTACATTACCCCCCTTCTAAAAAATAAATGTCAACTTGATGAATTCGAAAGCAGAGTTAAAAAAAAAATAAAGCGAGAAACATGCGGTAGGCGGTGCGCTAATTTCCTCGCGAAAAGTACGGCTTCATGCCCACGACATGGACAACCTCGGATTTCTGCTGGCGACGAGTAGAAGAAAATCCTTACGGAAGCACTTCGTACGTGACTTCGCTCAGCTTACGGAGCACTTTGTATGGGCCAAAGTACTGCTTCAGAAGTTTTTCGGATAGTCCCCGACGTCGAATCGGAGTCCAAAGCCACACTCTATCGCCCGGCTCGAAAGTCACTACACGGTGGCGGTGTTCGTAACGCTGGGCGTCTCGACCTTGCTGGTTCCGGATGCGTGCCCTCGCGAGCTGTCGTGCTTCTTCTGCGCGTTGAGTGAACTACTCGGCGCCAACTTCGAGGTCACGGCCGTCGTCGGGCAACATGGCTTCGAGCATTGTCGAAACTTCGCGGCCATACAATAAGGAGAACGGCGTCATTTGCGTTGTTTCCTGCTGCGCCGAGTTGTACGCAAACGTGACGTACGGCAGGACGTCATTCCAAGACCGATGTTCAACATCCACGTACATGGACATCATGTCGGCGAGAGTTTTGTTCAGACGTTCTGTCAAGCCATTAGTTTGTGGATGGTAGGCGGTTGACCTGCGATGGGTAGTGCCGCTTAGTTGCATGACAGATTCCAGTAGCTTGGCAGTGAAAGCAGTGCCTCGGTCCGTTATTATAACTGTCGGGGCGCCGTGCCTCAGGACGATGCGTTCGATGAAAAATTTCGCTGCCTCGATTACTGTACTGCGCTGGAGAGCCTTCGTTTCAGCGTAACGCGTGAGGTAATCTGTAGCGACAATTATCCACCTGTTGCCCGAATCAGAAATGGGAAAAGGACCCATCAGATCCATGCAACTTGTTCGAATGGGTATCTTGGCACTTGAACAGGATGCAGTAAACCGGCCGGTTTCACAGGCGGTGTTTTCCGTCGCTGGCAATCATGGCCTGTCCTCAGGTAATGTACTGCGGCCGCAAGGTTTGGCCAGTAATAACTCTTTTTAATTCGGGCCAGAGTTCGAGCATACCCCATGTGACCCGCGGTGGGCTCGTCATGACAGGCCTGTAAGATTTCTTAGCGAAGAGACTCTGGTACGACGAGGAGGTAATCTCTTCCCGTCGGAGCGAAGTTGATCTTGTATAAAACATTGTTTCAGATGCAAAACGATGAATGCGTTCTGGCGAAGAGACGGGGAACTTCTGTAGAGCGCGCTTCCTGAAAATTGATAAGTGGTGCGAGAACCGGGTCGTCACGTTGCTGCTGCGAAACAGTGAGCGCGTCGACGGCTGCTATAAGGGGAAGTCTGGTTCTTCGTCTTCCCGCGCAGCCTTGACAGGTGAACAGGACAAGCAGTCGGCGTCGTTGTGCTGACGACCAGACTTATACACGGTGGCCATTTCGAACTCCTGTAGCCGTAAACTCCATCGTGCAAGGCGCCCGGAGGGGTCTAGCAAGTTCGTTAACCAGCACAAAGAATGATGGTCACTCACAACCCGAAAGTGCCGGCCATAAAGATAGGGTCGAAATTTCAGCACCGCCCATACAACAGCCAAATATTCTTTTTCGGTGGTGGAATAGCTCGATTCGGCACTGGACAAATTCCGGCTGGCGTATGCGATAACGCGCTCGGCACCGTCTTGCCACTGGACGAGTACAGCGCCTAGACCCACGTTGCTGGCATCTGTGCGGACCAGAGTCTCGGCCTTCGCATCGAAATGGGCAAGCACAGGTGTTGTCTGCAAGCGGTGCCGTAACTCGTCGAATGCCTTTTGCTCTTCGTCCGTCCAGGTGAAGGTGACATCATCCCGGGTGAGACGTGTCAACGGAGCGGCAATGCGCGAAAAGTTCTCAATAAACCTGCGGTAATAGGCGCAGAGGCCCAAGAAACGGCTAACTGTCTTCTTGTTACATGGAGTAGGGAATTTGGTGACGGCTAGCGGGATCGGGACGAACTCCTCGATGGCTGACGACGTGGCCCAAGAACAGGAGCTCTTCATAGCCAAAGTGACACTTTTGTGGTTTTAACGTGAGGCCGGCAGATCTGATAGCCCGTAGCACAGCGGAGAGACGTTGGAGGTGTTCCTCGAACGTTGGTGAAAACACAGCAACGTCGTCCAGGTAGACTAGACACATCTGCCATTAAGGAGCAGATAGAACTGCTTCCATCATGCGCTGGAATGTCGCTGGAGCGGAGCACAATCCGAAAGGTAGGACTTTGAATTCATAAAGTCCATCGGGCGTGACAAACGCTGTCTTCTCGCGATCACGTTCATCGACTTCGATCTGCCAGTAACCGCTCTTAAGATCAAGCGATGAAAAGTAGCGTGCATGGCGCAACCGGTCTAATGAGTCATCAATGCGTGGCAGCGGGTAGACATTTTTTTGTGACCTGATTGAGCTTACGGTAGTCCACACAGAACCTTGAACTTCCGTCTTTCTTATTAACGAGGACAACAGGCGAAGCCCAGGGACTCCTCGATGGTTGTATGACACCGTCATTTAACATCTCGTCTACCTGTTGAGCAATGACTTCGCGTTCCCTCGATGACACTCGGTAGGGGTTCTGTCGGACTTGTCGGGTGCGGTCGTCGGTTATTATGCGGTGCTTTGTCAAGGGCGTCTGTTTAACCGCGGAGGCGAATGAGAAGCAGTCTTGAAACTGAAACAGTAGCCCGACGAGTCGGTCTTTCTCTGCCGGTGATAGAGAGGGATTCACATCAGGGTCGAAGTTGGGCGTTTGGCTGGCAGACGTGTTGGTCTCAAGAACAAAGCAGTCATGGGCTGCTTCTGCGACACCTTCAAAGTAGGCTACCGTGGTGCCTTTAGCGATGCGTTGCCGTTCGTTCCCGAAGTTCGTAATCAGCACGTGAGCTAGACCATTAGTCAGATGAACTATACCGCGTGCAACACGGACTCCATGATGTAACAGAAGCTCTGTGTTCGGTTCGGCAACGCCGGCAGCACAGGACTGGTCGCCGCACCTGACTGTGACGAGAGCATACGAACGTGGCGGCATAGATACATCCGCGTCAACGATGCGTAAAGGTGCGTGGCGTCGTTCGGAGTCAGCGGTCGTCGTTGCAGGCGTCGAAAACGTGACAGTACGGCGAGGAACATTAAAAATGGCCCCATGCTCACGTAAAAAGCCCATGCCGAGTATGAGGTCCTTGCAGCAGTGCGGCAGGATAACAAAAACGGCTACAAAGGCTGAATCGGCGATGGTTACTCGGGCAGTGCATAAGGTGACCGCCAGCAGTACGAATTCGCGGCCCCAGCCATTCAGTTTTAACCTCGGAGAGCCGATCTGCGAAATTCTTGCTTATTATTGAAACGTCTGCTCCGGTGTCTAACAAAGCCGTTACTGGGTGTCCGTCGACGAGAACGGAAAGGTCGGCGCTGACAACGTGATCGGCTTGAGGTTGATTTGAAGTTTCGGGTTCATGTGGTGGCGGAGGCATCGTAGTTACAGCATCGGGCTGAGTCGTCACGGGAGGTTCTTCAGGACATTGATCCCGTTCGTCAGCAACCTGCCCCCCTGAGGTCGCCGCCTTCAGGTTCCCCGGTGTGGACTTGGCGACCGGCGCCTCGGCACACGATTAAACTCACGGCGGCCGGGTCACGAGTAGCGCACGGGAGAAGACTGTGTACTGTCGCTCGAAGATGTTGCACGGGTTGCCAGATATTCTTCGATTTCTGGAGGGCGTTCGCCGACCCGGGGACGCGGGGAATCACGAGCAAAACCCCGAAGACCGAGTTCACGGTATGGACAACGACGGTACAAGTGGCCGGGTTCTCCGCAGTCGTAGCACAGCGGCCGTTGGCGAGGAGTGCGCCAGACGTCTGCCTTCCGAACCGGTTGCTGCATGACGGGGCTGTGCTGGGATGGCGGCTGGTAGGACGGTTGGTAGAACGGTGGCTGCAAAGTGGGCGGCGGCTGTGCTTCAAAACGAAGCTGTTGCACAGGAGGCACTGCAGGCCGACGAAGAGCCGGTGCGTAGTTCATAGAACGTGGTTCCGACAGTGACTCAGACGGTGACAATGTTTGACGTATTTCTTCCCTCACGGCTTCGTTGTCAGCCACGGCAGTCGGGTTAGTCGATCCAAGACTGAAATTGAGGAGATCCTCGCGAACTACCTCGCGGATCACCTCACGCAGAGAGTGATCGTCAGTGGACCCGTTCAATGTGGCCACACTGCTGAAGGGCTGACCACAGGCAGACTCCGTGCGCCAGTATCTTTACCGCAGGGCTCGCACAATGAGGGTAGCTTCATTGATGAAGTCCGCGACGGTTCGAGGTGGACTCCGAACCAGACCAGCGAAAAGGGGTTCTTTTACGCTCTGCATCAGGTGGCGCAGCTTCGCTGATTCCGTCATGTCGGGATCAGCCCGTCGGCAAAGACGCGCCACGTCCTCGGCGAACATGGCCACACTTTCGTTAGGTAGTTAGATTAGGTTCGTTAGGTTACTTGCACACGAGCTTCTAGGAGGCGGCGTGAGCGATGACGGCGGTCGTGGTTGGCAAAGGTTTCTCGCAGATCCTGTCGAAAGGAATCCCAGTTTTGAAGACTGGCCTCCCTATTCTCATACCACGATTTAGCAAAGTCTTCAAGCGCGCAATATACACTGCGCAGCTTCTGAGCCGGGTTCCACTGATTAAATAGTGCCACTCGCTCGAACTGGTCGATCCAGTCGTCGACATCTTCCCCAGTACCGCCATGGAAACTGGGGGGGGGGGGGGCGTACGAGGCTGCTGAAGCAGCAACTGATGCTGACTTGCTTGGACCATTGCAGAAGTCTCTAACTGCTGGTCAGCTGGCATCGGTTCAGGTAGAGAAGCGAATTCCGGCGCCAGACCCCGGAGGCGACGGCTGCAGCGATGAACGGGTGTAGATACGAGCGGAAGCCGGTTGGGACTTGATGAGCGGCTGTGAGAGGCCCGAGACATGTAGTTCAAGGCATCACCTCCACCAGCGTCACGTAGCCGTTTAGGCCCGTAACCAAAAGGTTGGGTTTTAACGGGGGGTTGAGCTAGCAGGCGCAGAAGAGCAGGTTCGGAGCACCGAGAGACGGCAGCTAACTTCAGGTTCTTTTCGAACGCCACGGGGCACCGCGCACGAGACTCTGGATGAGCAGCCGCCTTGCGGCTGCTGTTGCACACGCTGGACGACGTTGCACACGTTGCACACACTAGACAACATCGTCCGGGTAGCAAAGACAAATGTCCTATTTTAAGTCGCACAAAACTGTGTCCATAAAGCGTTCAAATGTGGCTGGCGCATTACACAGCCCGAATGGCATAACATTAAACTCATAAAAGCCACCTGGCGTTACGAAGGCTGTTTTTCTTATCCGCAGAGTCCATTGGAATTTGCCAGTAGCGAGATCTGAGATCAAGACAAGAAAAATAGAACGCACCAGAGAGACACTCGAGGGCATCGTCTATGCGAGGAAAAGGATACGACGTCCTTTTTCGTAACAGAATTCAGACGCCGATAATCGACGCACAATCGCCACGAACCGTCTTTCTTGCGTACAAGAATAACAGAGGCAGCCCAGGGGCTAGATCACTCTTTTATCGCCTTCTTCGGTAGCATGTCCTCCACATGCTCATGAATGACTGCGCTCAGATGGGGACAAGCGATATGGCTTTTAACGAATGGGACGAGCCGAACCAGTGTCGATGGTTTGATGGGTTCAATGTGCAGGGCGCGAGGTTGATCCATCTGTTTGAGAAAAGTCAAACATAATGCGAAAGGGGTAGAAGAATATCCACAAGAGTACGGCGTTGAGGTGAGCTGAGATCGGCGCTGATCATGTGGAAGGTCGACGTTTCATCAGCAGCCAGAGGTACGGTGGCACTCGTAGCATGTGTGACCAAAGCAACGACGTGGGGCGCATCGGGTCTACAAGAGGCAAGCCTCAATGCCGTTGGTAAAACTGCGGGCTCGGACGATGGATTAATTGTCCATAACGAGGCACTACCGTGATGCCCGGAGATCATACAGTGAGGGATAATAACATTTTTCTTCAGGCATGCTGTGTGAACTGGGTTCACCACGGCCTGAAATGAAACATGGTCAAGAAGTGCAGCGGACATTGGCACGACCACGGCAGACAAAGGTGGAACTACTGCGTCTTCGGTAATACTGAAAACTGTTTCTTCATTACGGTCACTTTCAAAAAAAATCGGCAGATTCGAGCCGTCAAAATGAACCTCTTGATTTCGGCAGTCCACGGTAGCGCCACAAAACTTTAAGAAGTCTATTCCTAAAATGATGCCATGCGCAGAGTGGGGTAAGACTACGAATTCGGCTTGAAACATTGCACCACCCACAGACAGTTGCGCACTACACACACCCAGTGGCCGCACCGCCACTCCACTCACACCACAAAACGTTGAAGCACGGTCATATTCAAACAACACTCTGCGTCCCAACAAGCGGATAAACTGATTACTCATCACAGACACAGTCGCACCCGTATCCACCAAAGCTAATGTACCCACACCATCAATGAACACACGAATTTTTGTTTGAGGATTATAGTCGGAGGGATGTTAGCGCACCACATCTCCAGCGGCCTCTCCCCCATTTCATGCTGGTTAGGTTTCCTGCCAAAGCGACATGGAGTGCCGCCGCGGTGATGGAGAACGACGCGCACGGAAGGAGGGTGGAGGAGTAGCACTTCTATCAGATGCAGTAGAATGGTCGCGGAGATTGTCGTTATGGGTGTTGCTGTATTACCCTCGGTAGGCATTTGGTTGTTGAAAAACGGGGCTGTATGCCGATCGTTGGGTACTGTTGCAGGAGCCGGGCGGTTATTGCGAGGCAGGAAGCAACTGCGGCAGTACCTGGCGATGTGACCTTCTACGCCGCAGCGGTAGCATATCAGTGGGGAAGGTAGAAAATGCTGTTGTGGATAAGAGCAAGGAACAGCTGGGCGCGTCGTAGGTCTGGCTGAATGCTGCTCAGGAATCCTGGTAGATCGAATTGAAGATCTATGTACACTTGACGCGACGTCATACCTTGGGGCGTCAAGCATCGATGCATTCCGGTTGGCGAAATGCATAGGCGGATAGTCAATCGATGCTACAATTTTAGGAGGTTGTGCGAAAGGGTGCACTGCAATTGCTTGTGGTGGTGAAGCCGGTCGTCTAGATACCCTCTGAACAGATACCTCAGCAGATTCGTGCAGGGGAAGTGGGTTGAGCCGCAGAAGTTCTTCCAGCACGATTTGCCGGATACTCGACGGAAGATCTAGTTGGACATGGTCATCAGCTTGGCCACAGTAGGCACGTTGGTCGCCCGCCCAAATTTCGGAACAATACGACGCGTTTTGAGAGCTTGAAAAGCGCGGATGTGTTTAATAACATCGGAGACGGTTTCAAGGGTGTCTTTGGCAATTAAAAGGTTTTACCAGTCAGCCGCGATGCCCTTCAAAATGTGGCTGACTCTGTCTTCGTCAGGCATGTTGGAATTGACACATTTGTACAATCTGAGGATCCCTTCTATATAAGTGGTACAAGTTTCATTGGGCAATTGAGCTCTTTGAGCAAGGGTCTGCTCAGCCCGCTTTTTTGCTCGGTACAGAGTCACCAAACCGCTGTTTTATCTCGGTGGCAAACGGTTCCCAAGTTGTCAAATTGTCTTCGTTATTCTCACACCAAGTCACAGCCGTGTGAGTTTGAAAGAAAACGACATTTGTGAGCATAGTGATGGGGCCCCACCGGTTGTACCGACTAACTCGTTCATTATGAAGTAGCCACTTCTCAACGTCCTCACCTTCTTCTCCTGCAAACAGTCGTGGTTCCCGGTAAGGCTGGCAGGGAGTAAAGCTGGAGGGGGCAGGCCTGTCACCAGCCTTGTTTGCAGCGTCGCGGCTGGCACGGTTAGAGTCGGTGTGGTCCATGATTGTTGGAAGCGGTGGCAGTCCAGCAAGGCGGCGACTACGTCGAAACTCCAGTTGGTCTTGTTGCGCCGTACTTAGGAATCGAACGGAGCACCTTCCACCAAATTGTTACGGTGAAATAACAAATTGGGGTGTTTATTTACAGTGATATGGCAGTGGGACAAGGTGAAGTCTAATAGCCCCCAGGCACCAACGCTTTCTCCTCTTCTTCTGCAAGACCAGCACAATCCTTCCTCGTCATCAGTAGCGTGTCATTATATTAATGTTTAATTAATTTAATCATCTTGCAGACATTGGAAGAGAGCTAAGGTATATCGCAATAAATATCCAAGTTTGTAACGCAATCCATACCTAAGTGTGCGTTCCCGCTCATGAACGTCTATTATACCGATGGAAGGTTTACTAACGCTAAGCTTCTAAAAGTGATAAACGATCCGTTTTATGTGAAGTGCAGAGTTCTTCAAAGAAAGTTCCTACCTGCGCATGGTGAAGATATTGAGACATTCTAGCCAGGCGTGTAAAATACGCGAGCTCCCAATAAAAAAGGGCAATCGTTGTTGGATACATTTCCTGGTGTAGCTGTCTCACTTTCCAACTCCGCATCTACGCCAAACTGCCGGTTGCCGGGTCTTTCCAAAATACCGTCTACAATCCTTTGTCGTTGAAATATAACGCAGGAGCACTACTGAGCCTTTGTAGCTATCGCTTTCGAAATAAGTCGCAAGGAATCCATGTACGAAAAAAGGAAACGTTTATTTCTTCACAATCATGAAGACGTCACAAGCACAGTGGCAGAAGTGAATTCAGGACGGTGGTGATATCTAGGGTTCTTCGCCTCTAAGCAAAGCTGTTAAAGCTTTATAGGTTGTTGGCATTTTTCATTCAATTCAATATATATTTCTGTTTACAGGTCTGCGTCATTCGCATAGCAATGTTGTTGCTGCGCTCGATCAAACGCACCTCTGGCTCATGATCGGGTAAACATAGAGAACTAACCCTCTGTCGAGTCGTACATTCGCGAAAGTAGGCTGCCTTCGAGTGAGCGTGATGCTTAGTCTGTTAGGAGAGACGAACATATTTGCCTTCGCGCACAACTGTGTTGTGCCTTCTGCAATGCTTTTGGTCGCAGTTTTCAAACCGGATATCACTGAATATTTGCGCTCGTCTTCCTGCGGCGCTGATTCGCTATGGCTATCAGTATGCTGCTCAGCATCGTAGCCACATGACCTGATTACCAGCAGATGCTTCTAGGCTTTCTTCCTATTAGGTTACTTGTGAGCCTTCGTCTCCTGTGACAGATGATGCAAACTACGCGTCACCGGAACGTTGTTCTATCAGAGAGACGGTCTCCTCCCATTTACATCCAGAAATGCACATAATGCTGGGCGGCAAGGGCCCAAGTGCATTGCATTATTTCGAAAACAAAGCGCGAAGTTTGTGAATGCAGGGCATTTAAAAAATATCTGTTCGGGGAAGTCTGTTCGCTGTTTCCGCTCACGAAGATATCGCCCAGGTCGAAGTGTAGCAACTCGCGGCGCTCGGGCCACATCGACAGACAAAAGCACCCGTTTGCAAAAATATCGGCACCAAGCCTGAAGATGTAATGAAAAACAAATGCAACCCACAAGTGCTTCGCGTGTGCTGATATCGGACCAGCGTGCTAACTAAACCACGAAAGAAGTGAAGAACTGGATACTCCGAGCAAAATAAACATGGGTCTGTCTTTAAAAGCTTCGGTTTATAGTGAAGTTCACAAGAACACAAAGGTGAATGCCAGAAACGTTTTACATTTCCTTTGAGACGAGCTACGGGCCTCGTGTCAAATATAGAATTATGATATCGCATCAGGAGCACGAAACATACTCAGAAAACGTGTGGGGCCTATCCTGTAATGGCTTCCAGAACTTCGTCAATTTATCTCGAACATAGATATAAATACAGGATAGCGCCTCTAGGTGAAAAATATTAGTCGCCGGTAGGCGCCTTACGTTCAGCCCGGAATACGTGCGGCGTTATTTACCACAGTTTTCGCACGTCGAAAACTGCAGTGCCAACGATACGGCCAGATCGAGATACATGAACAACGAAGCAGCTCGAGCACCGCGGGTCCTTCGATGCGAAAGCAAATCCATCATAAAGAGAAGCAATGCTATCCTTTGATTTGAAATCGTTAAAGAGCTCAGTCCAACGCTGTTGCGCTCAATGCAGCAAGAGTACATAGGTCGCACAGGGATGTGGCGTGCTCGAGCATACCTCGGAATACAGGCCCAGCTGCGGGTACCAGCGGCACAGTTTCTCTTCTCAACATTTCGCTTCAGGGCGGAAACAAACATTTCGATGCGGTAGTAGGTCGTATACTCATTTCGTGATTGATAAATTGTTTGTTTTCACGATAATGATATTACTGCGGCCAAATTGCCGCATGCCGCATCGACCATTGCGGCCATGTTAAAAGCCGCTACTGAAAATTGGAAACGCCACCTTTCCACACTGCTACTGACGCCCATCCGCAGCAGCTTCCGGTTCGAAAGCACGCCGCGCCGTCCGCGCATCAAGTATATGGTAGGTCCAGATCAGCGACGGCGCGCGTTTTTTTCCGACGTCCTGCGTCGAGTGTGCGCCGTCGGGCAAAAACGCCAGCTTGAAGCAGTAAAATATCCTCGCTTATCCCAGCCTTTAGATTTGTCCCTCGATTGTAAGCAAAATATATTCAAATTCAGCATGATCGCTGCAGAACTTACGAACGTCTCCTTCAAGGTGTCAACTGGGAATCAACAATCGCTTCATCTGTAATATTTCACTACCCTGTATCATTTTCTTCTTGTTTGTTGCTTCATCTTGACCAAGCTTCAGCGTTTAGAAATTACTACAGACTTTACCCAGCGACAGTTGTGCTTGTGAAGTACAGGAAATTGGGTTTGTGAATATTTTTAGCAGCTTTGTATATTAATTTTCGCACATTACATTCACAACGCCCACAAATTAGTTCATGAATCATTTGCTTGTTGAGAATAATTTATAATACGCCCGAAAGCACTATGTCAGCCACATAATGTTTTCGAGTTCAGCGTAGTCAGGCACTATATCATTTCAGAAACCGAAGCAATGAACCATATCACCTTTTTTCCAAAGCTTAACTGGTGCATCGCAAGAAATTTTTTTACTTCGACATCTTACAGCACCGTGCCATAGTTGCGGTTCTTTGATTACAGAAGTGCATCTGAACTTGTATAATACAGGTATAATGTGACAATATTGCTTTACACATTCAGAAATTTGCGGGTGATGTAATCTCTGTTTTCGTGCTAGCCAACTAAGCGCCCTACGGGTTTTACAAAACGTCTGAAAGATTGACAAAAGTCTCACGCCCTTCAACATATCAGGCGCACTACGGGCGAATCAGCGCGTAGACGGCTCACATGAACTCTAATTGGTGGCAGTTTTTAAAGTACGCGTCGGACCAGTCACTCAACCTTAGTGTGCGACTTCGCAAGACACCATGGTATCGCCCTGTCGGGAGGAGCTCTGGCAGGGTGTGCTGGGTTGTCACTCAGCCTACACTGCGGCAGGCTAAGTATTGTATCCCTCCGAAGTGCTTCCCGAAAAAAACGAAAGGTTCATTGAAAAAACAAGGTAGACGAGAATCGTTATTCCGCTGCTGTATGAATCGCGAGCCTCATACGTTGCTCCATAGAAATTGTGATTTTTTTTTTCAGTGCTTCATTTTAACGCGCTATGTGACCTCCTAATAGATAAATGCCTAATTTACTTTATATCAGCAGTTATAAATAACTTAAAACCGCAGACTAATACTACTAAGCTGAGTCCTAATTATTATTTATACTTTGGTGCACTAGTAATATTAGTGGACAAAAAATGTAAACTTGGACTAAATCTGTGCTACTCATATAACTAATAATGAGCACTAACGCATATATTTAAATTGGGAGAGCAAACGCTTTCGTTTTTCGCCATATCTACGGAGTTCCTAATGCATTTCTTCAATATTTATTTGTTCAACAGTGATGTAAGTGTTGAAGTGTGCCGCGTTGTCAGTGGTCATTGTGTAAGACTCCCGTACTGTCTCAGCGTTTGCACAGCACCTATACGCTAGTGAAATGGGTACATTCTCTAGGAAATAGGTTCCAACTCGTCGTACCGTCTTCAAAGCGCAGGACGCCTCCATAGTCGGGGTTAAAATGATTTTCTGCTGCGTACGTTGAAGATCTTGCAGCGAGCACCATCACTTGCATTAGAATGAACTCCATCTGCAAACAACTGGAAACCTGCAAGAACGTTTAGGCCAATTTTGTTTGCCTGTGATATGGGATGAGAAACTTTAAACTGCTCAGCTAGTATTTCTTGCAATGACTCACTGTTCTTAAAGTTGTGCATATGCCACCTTGTACCGTAAACGGTCTAACTCGATATGAAAAGTACTGAACTGCTTTAAGCACCTTACAGGAAGCCGACTAAGATTTATCGGCAGAAAGAGACTTCCCCGCAGCCAAAAAGAGAAGCACAGTGTCGGAGGAAACACGTTCGTAATTTTGGCATGGAAATTAGGATGCAGCCGTACGTTTTGCATCGTTCAGGATGGCGTCATACGATTTCGATTCTCTTTTAGCATCTTCAAAATAAGTTGGATGCATGTTTGTAATGGGGATTCAAACTGCAAAATACGCATATTTCCCCAGGGTAGTTTTCTACGGAGAAGTGACATGTGCATCCTATCTTCCCAAGAAGCCCCTTAAGAACAAACGTAAAAGAATCCGCTTAATGAAAACCCCACGTTAATTGTGCTTCGAAAATTTCTTATCGAAGATTATGGCAGCTGATGCCTTTTTTTCCATATGGTTAAAGCGTAATCAACTTTGAAACGAAACTGTGCCTTACGACATTGCGAAATATTCACACCTTAAAGGGAAAATTTCACGTGACAAAATAAAGCGTTTAATATATCTTGCCGTTTTCCTTAGTCCAAATAATGTGAGGGCAGTTGTATATCTACCTAATATTATTCTATCTCCAAGTGTCTATATGTAAAGCCGGCTTCACTTCAGTGTATGCACACATGGGTGGGGAACAAAAACATTATCCCGCATGTGTCATAGAGAAAACCATTACCATGGTGCACCTGACCACAATAAGCGCACGCTTCAAACAGATACGGACATGATCAACTTTATCACGTTTTACTGATGGCCAGCGAAGCTTTTGTGAAGGCTAAATTGCGACGTAACCATCCCAAAGAAATTAATTGTGAAAGAAACACACACGCTCTGACAGTTTCGGTAGCATGAACTGGTTATAGCGCTGAATATGGAGGAACGCTTTAAATATTTTTCACAAGCGGTTGCAGGAATGCACATAATAGTGTAAGGTATGTAAAGTTCAGGTTCATCGTGGTCTCGGCAAACTCCAGCTGTGCAAAGTACCACGTCTGTAAGAAAACATACGATATGATCAAAAGCGAACGTTTTCATCCGTCTCGTTGCGCAGCATGTCGCAGAATGTTACATACGGGCTCAGTGACTCGTTGCGCAGCATGCGGCAGAATGATAGATACGGGCTCACTGACGGTGCCAAGCGGGTAAAGCAATGCCCCTTCTGGATTAAAATTTCTCCAGATCTTCGTTCACTTCCTGGCGATTAAGTATAAAGTTGCACGATACACAAATGCGGTGTGACCTATGCGTTGCTCGTAAACATAACTATGTCTTGCTAATTCATTCAACACAAGTTGAGGGTTTAGGCCCCAAACCCTGCCTCACCGTCTGGCATTTATGCCCTTCAAACAATACCACCACGATTGTTCAGACAGCGTACGTCACTAGACATGACTTAGAATGTGTCGATTGAGGGTGGAACTAAGAATACTTGGGTTACCAGCGCAGGGCGTAACTTGAGCCGACTCGTCACTTGAAGCTGCGGATCCGGCTAGAGGGTCACGTGTACTGTCTGAAAGCTTAGAGGGCTTGCCGCATTGAGTCTGTGATGCCTATCGGTGCTAGGTGAATGAGCGCTACCTGATCACTACTCCGACCATAAAGAGGAACTGTTTATCGCCCGATGCGTTCAACAGGTGGAGAAAGGCACCCATCAGAGAGAGGGGATGCCTTACAAAGGATCATAGCTTCCCTTTCGCGCATACATTGTTCTATACAAGTTAAATAAAACATCGCGTCCATGGTAATTTCTTTCAGATGGCAAAGTGAAGGTAATACAACTCAGCTAATTGGGGCATTACAAAATTGCAAAATGATAATTCAGTTCAGGTATATGTAGCTTTTGCGCATCCGCCATATCCCTACAGGTCACGTTTGAAAGCGCGTTTGATTGTATTTGGCGTTTCCATGCTTTGATGCGGGCTTGTTTTCAGGTTTGATGCGGGTTTGGAGAACGCTTTGTCTTATGTGGTGACTTGTGTTCCTTTAACCTGATTGAAATAAAGAAGGTGGCAGAAGAGAAAGAACAATGAGAGATATATTGTGAATAGGCAAACTGTTTTAGGAGAATATTGGTGATTTAAACGAACCTTGATAAAAATACCATTGCAGCGGAATGCATAGTTTTAGTCTGCAAATTGCTGGTGTACCAACATATGCTGGGAACAATGTTATTGCGTAAAAGACTGGCTAAAGAATAGGAGGAGCACTTATGACCTGGTAAGAAATGCGCTCAGTTTGTCTAACCGATACTGTGGAACATGATAGAAACCGGGCTGAAAATACAAATAATTGCTACTAGAAGCATATTAAGAAAGGTGTGAAGGTACGGAAATGCTAGGTGTGTGGAAGGTGTTGGTTAGACATCTCAGAAGGGCTGTTTTATTAAAATAATAAATGAAAAAGGAGAGTCTTGAAAGGGACTGTTATGTTGTACCATACGTGCAAAAGGTTAAAAAAGTAACTAAGAGAAACATATAGTTACAAGCGAGAAATTCTTGGCAAAGACTTGAAAAACTATTGATAGTCAAACTGGAGATGAGAGAGAAATACTAAGGAAAACCTGTGCAAGCCATGCTGTGTGTGGTTGCATAGAGAACAGTCATAGGGAAGTGTAGTGTATTGCAGGAATTATATTGTACTTGTAAGATGTTTATTCCTGCTTGTTGAATTGTTTCCAGTTTATCGATTGCAACTTTGTCTCGCTTTTTATTTTCCCTTGAAGATTTAAAGCCTCAGTCTCGCTCAGGATATTTGCACAGCAAAGAATCTTTTTACTTGTCCATAATTTTAGGTTGATATTGTCGTTTTTGCAATCATACTTTGCCATTTTCCCAGCATGGTTAGATAATTTGCAATGTCACAATGCTGCGTCATGCTTTCGTTTACTTTCCAGATAACGTAAGAATACCGCCTTTCTTAACTTTTACTTGCTTAGTAACATATTACTGCACCGTAACGCGACCTTTGCTATAGCAATGTAAATTAATGTTCCTAGCATAGCTGTTGTCAGCAGCATTATATAGAGCCTTTCAGACTTAGACGGAAACTGGGAGCGCTTGCACGCCGTGGTTTGTGATGCTCTGCAGCCGAATCCTGGGGGAATCGTCAGCAAAAATGCATGCACAATAAGCACGGCTGGATGCTCTTCCTGCGCGTGTGCTTGGGTCACTAATTTTAGCCTCCTCATAAATGCAGCACGTCTGTAAGCACGCTGTGGTCGCGCTCCCAATTTTTCTGTAAATGTGAAACATGCTGTACATGCGCAAGGTGAAAAGCTAGCGCCTCGTATAGCAAGAAAATACGTACTGGTACACAGTGATCGCTGTTCAGAAGTTAGGAAAACAGCGATTGATTTTAAAGAAACACTTCACCGACCCTACTTACGCCAAGGAGGAAACGCACATGTGGTGGCGACTATAGCAACACTGCGCTTGACAATGTTTGAAGAACAGACTGCCTGCCACTCTTGGCCACGCTCACTATAAAATTGGCAAAGCACATTTGAAAAAAGAAGCTAAAAGTAGCTGCAACAGTATGGAAATACATGGTAGCAGGGAAGCATGAGTTCGATCAATCAAGATTTATCTGTTCGCACGTCACGTCTCAAAACAAAGAAACTCGCACTGGCTGATTTAGGCGTCAACAAACAGTGCAGCGCTTCTTGGCACTATACTACAAGAGACAATAGGCCAGCTGACAACATGTGAGAATATTGTCTCGGCTGGATGCACAGCTGCTTTTATTGTTTACTGTATATTTTTACCCAAGTTAAATATTGTATGCCACACTTGAGAAAAAATGAAATACGCTATCGTTTTGTAGATGGTTGAGAAAGTGACTTTTTGTTTCTTTGATAGAAACGAAAACAGCCATGCCCACCACAATTTGCAATGTAGCGTCATTGTTCTTGCTTTTTTAAATGGCGCCTAAATATTTAACTCGGTTAAAAGTTGATGCCTTGAGGATAACTGAGTTCGCTGAATGTCCAGCCAGCGGAGGCAAAACATCAATAGCTTATATGCTGATTTGCCCGTGTTCTTTATGTATTCTGTTGCCTTTGAGCGTCGCACTGTTTCTTGATGCTCAAAATCAGTAGAACTCAGTTTTGTCAACTTCAGACTCGAGACGCCACTAGATTTTAGACGTATCTCGATTCGTTGAAACTATATCGTACTGTTTGATATTGTACAACTTTGTTCAAGCTACTCCTGGCATCTTGTATCGAAGATTCTTTGCCATTTTTAAAATCAGCGCGGCCGAGAATGCAGACATCCAGTTCCTCGACTACAGCCACCTAATTTGTTGCTATCGTGCCCCCAATCTTACGTTTATTTTCTCACGCACGTCATCCCAATAAACTGTTTCTTTTAGAATTATTTCCACGGCAACCGACTATTCGCAACCTCTAAATCAATGTTTAGACAATCGCAGCCTCTTTTCCTTCCAAACCAAATTACAACGGGTGTTGCATGATCATTCGAAACATCTAAGGACTATGCCTGACTGGAGAATAAAAACCATATTTTCCTCAGATTCATCCTAAATGCTGGAAAAATGGTTCATTTCTCCACTTAGGCTTGATTCTTTATTGGAAGATTAATATAAGGAGTCATTTCTAATTATAATTTAAAATATTGCAACCAGCAATTATAAATGTCGTGGAAGAAAAATTAAATTGCCTGAAATACGTTCACATTGCCTTATAGTGACACTTTTCCTGCTGCATTTTTATCTCCCTCCAATACGATCTGCATGCATTTTTACAGAATGTTTTATTTCGAATTTTATTTTTATTTTATATATTGATGCTTTTGCTTTTGATATTTTCCTTCTTTGCATTTGTCGTCTAGCGTACCTTTTCTATTCGCACTCTCATATTCCTTTCATTTATTCCACTGTTACTCTTTCCAATTCAAGACTCTGCATCAATGCTTGCCTAGAACCTCTCGTTTCGTTCTTTTCCCTATCTTCATTGAATGTATTTTAGGCAGCACCTACTGGTATATTCAGCCACGTTGGTATAGTGATTACAGCTCTGGTACCTGCTGTCCTCTAATCCACTGCATGTGCATATTGTACCAGGTAATTATCACACCTTCTACTTTTGTTTTTTTTTTGTGTTAACACCTTTGGTTGTCCTATGTTGAATATTTCTAGATCACTCTCAAGCACTCTTGTCCTTTATCCTGCAGCCTTATTCTTTACCATGTTCATTTGAAAACGTTAATCCTTCCCATGCAAGCACGTTCGAGCATCTAACATGCTCATAGTGTTTCGTCGTTAACGCTACACGTTTTTTTTGAGCTGCTGCAACTTTTTATTTGTTGTTCTTGTAAATGATTTTCAAGCTCCAGATTCAGTAAACGACTTCTCCAAGGCAACAGTTTCATTTGTTAGAGGGCAGCTGCATCACTTTTTAAAAAGAAAGAGTTCGGAACACAGATATACAGTTTACGACCCCCCGAACACGAATACGACGTTAAATTTAGTCGTAAGTGACCGCAAACTGCTTTTTAATCAGAAAAACGTGCACCAACGCCGTGGGGCGTTTTGAAAGTGGCGCTCTTGCCTATGATTGGTCAAGCGCGCCGTGACGTCAATGACGGCGTGCCATTCAGTGGTAGCGGCGGTCCAAGCGATTGTACATGCCCGCACGTGCTTTTCTATGGATGTATGCTGCTGAACATGCAACGATCACGCTGCTCAGGGGAATATGATATTGAGCCGTACTTGTTCGAACCAGCGGCGGCTTCGGAACAAGGTGACACTGGCGGCAGCGGCGACATGACGAGAGAGGAGACAGCGCTAACCTTTTCTCGCATGGTAAATTCACACTGGTACGTACCGCTGCGCTGCACTGCTGTATGCGCCTGTGATCCGCTCTCAATTGAACATATCTGCGTTACTCGTGCCCTAAATCTCCTGCCAGACTCGAACGAAGCAGTGTCACGTCAATGCGCTTGATGTGACGATTGTAAACAAATGAACTCATCCAGACGAGCCGTCGCCCCAGTTTTGTTGCGTGAATTTAGTCATTTATATGTCAGAAAGAGCAGCAAAAGTCATGCTCTCAGCTCCTGCAACCTCGAGTACGTATACATTTTATTCTGGCGGGATTTAGCAAATTAACGCGGGAGCGCGGTATCGACGAGAAGCCAGGGCGCTACCTTGCTGCGCGCGCGTAATCACATTTAGAACACCGGTAAAAATACCGAAACGCTAGGGCAGCTATCGGCAGTCACGCGCTGCCATGTCGCGAGTTTAGCACACTTAATTTAGCTGCGCTGAACATCGCGACTTCGACCACAGACATCATGCTGCCCCGATTTCTTTTCTTAATTGGGATGGCTGAATTTCCCAGGAGCTCTCCAAGAACCTGAAAATAAGAAAATAGCCATAAGATATAAACAAGACATAAGAAACTTAATTTAACAAAGCAGAGACGAGTTTAGGATGTGCGTTCTCCTTTATGACATAGGTTTTTGACTTCCATTTTACAAAGTTCATACTTGGCATGTGCAAGCAGAATCGGATCGCCAAGTGCAAAACGTATAGGTCCAAAACGGCTCGTTTTCCTGAACAAAACTTTTCATGAGAAAATAAGGGCTGCCTTTCCATTCGTCCATTCAGCAGTGTGATGACTCTTTCCGCATCGCACCGATAGCCTAATCATGAAAAAAAAAAAGTCCTACTCTCTCACATTTTTCCAGCCGCGTCAGCGGGCGCCAATGCTGAATAGTTTTACTTTCACCTGTGCCTTCATTTGCCCGGCCACCCATCTGCCCCACAGAACAAAAACGTAAACAGAACAGAAGAGCAATGTGATGTATTTGACCTCTTACCTCGAGTTTTCTTCTTTTTGCGAAAGCAGCTCTTGGCGGCGGAGAGGTGCTCTTGTGTGCGAAGACAAGGCACAGCACCGGTTTTCAATCGCGCAGATTTGATCGGTATCCCAAAAGATCGCATCAACGACAAGCTTTGGTGATAGTCACTGTCGCGAAAATGATCTGAGCAGATCACCGACGATTTTGTTGGCTTGAAATCCTTCCTCTTGACCGCGGCAACCCAAAGCGCCGATAGTGCCGATAGCTTGCGCTCTTTTGGGAATTCATGAAACGCGACATCCTCTCGGCCGCCAGTGTTCGTGCAGCCATCGGCTGCGCAGAACCACGGCATGGTCGTTCTTTTCGTGAAGAACGGTGCAAGATGCACTGAAAAAGCTTGCGGTAACGTTCGCAAGAAGAAAACAAGCGCGAGACAAGAAAAAGGTTGCACTGCGTAGCCTGCAAGCGACAGGTGGTGCACGGCCTGCTCTGGCAATAGAAGCGGAAGAGAGGTAGACGCCGTCCTTGACGTCACTACCGCCTGTCGTACTCCTGTCGTCTGCTACTGACATCCCCCCCTCCAGCGCTGTGCATTGCGTAGAAGCCTGAACGGGGTAGCAACTTTAATCGATGATTACGTCACTATTTCAAAAGCTAAAGCCAAAATATTTCGTATACTTAACATACAAACCCTGCAGATTCGACCCTCAGAAGCGCATCAAATTCTAAAAACGGTGCAGCTTCCCTTTAACTTACTACACTCGCCTACCCTTCCTTGAGTTTCTTCTTTCAGAAAGCCCGTTATTTTGCGCAGTTAATCCTCATGAAGCCAAGTCCACTTGTTGAAATTTTGTGTTGCATTCTGAGTTTCCCCTCAACTACTGTTCAGGCTCCTTCGACATGTACCTTGAATAGATCGCCCATTTCCTGGGCAATATAACGGTTACTTATGCAAGTCAAATATGTAATAATGCATTATAGTACACTGCGTGTGAATAACTACTGAAATTTTCAGAATGTAAAATTCAGTTCACTAGGCACTAAACTATTGAAGTGGCGCGGACATTTTCCGCAGTGCAATGATAACAATGGCTGCTGCTACCATCCCAGCACCCCCATTACTTGAAAACTAGCAGTGAGTTGTACCACAACATAATTGTTGTACTACATTAGAAACTGCGAGCAAAGTACAGTCGCTTCTACATGTATTCTTTTCCAAAGTGCTGGTTCGTCGTTAAACCACTATGCCAGCTTTTGCCTGACTAGCATGGGTTCTGCTAAATTCAAGATAATTATAAGAATGAGCATATGAAGATAACTGAAGTGCCAAAATTAGCGCTTAAGGTAACTTTTTAGAATTTGCAGAGGTTTATTTGTTAAGTTCCAGGCTACGAGCCAGAGTTCGAAACAATCCACTCCGATGGGTGCATTTCGATGGCGACGAAACGCTAGAGACATCCACGTTCTTTGCTACTTCAAATCACCTTGAAGACGCAAAGGTGATCTACATTAATCAAGATTCTGCCACTACGGCATCTCCAATGGCCTTAGCTGCTTCAGAACATTCATACAATACAGCATTCTTTATAAAGTAAGCATGTATTTTAGGTACCTCATCATGTAACTAACGTAAAAGTACACACTGACTGAATAACCATTTTTATTGGAGGCGGAAATTGTGTTCTTTTTTATTCAAATGCTTATAATTTGCAATCCGGTATTTTTGCGCTCTGATAATACAGTGGAGCTTCATTTCAGGGAGTAGGTCGCACATAATCCTACCCACAAGCAGTCAATTGCCATCCAGCAAAGTGTTCTTGTAGCTTTTTAGAAGCCCACTCATGGATGGTTACACATTTAGGGCCTTTACATTATCAGATATTTATAGCACAATATGTTCACTAGAGAAAACAGACTCGTTTGTGTTATGCCGACTGAAAAATACAATTCCCTAAACTAAATTATCTGTTTTGAAAATTATGTATTATTCCAATATTGTGAACAACACGACAGACTTGGCAGGAAACATTGTTTCGTGGAATGGTCACCAAATAAACGTTTCACTCGGTATCGAAAGCTAGTCGTATAAATGTTTATGGAATACTTCTACTATGAATATGGAACCTCTTTATAGGCAAATATAGTTGTGCTTTCTTGTGGTGCAAATGGAACTAAACGTTTCTTTCTCTAAAATATGACATGAGATAAAGCGATTGAAATTTAAGATCATTAATCAATGCTTTGCGGTCTTAAACTAGTCCACCTATTTTTTAACTGAAAAGAAGCTGTCGCAGCTTCAGTCTGCAGCTTCACTTATATTGACACTCTTACATTGAATGCCCTCTTCTGCAAATATTACGCGGTCAGTATTGCATTTGACGACAGTGGAAGCCCTAAAATACATTATGCCTCTTATACGCAATTTTGACTTTTGACATGGTGACAAGACCGCACATGTCCTATTGGCGGATTGTTCTAACACAGTAGTAACTTTTGAGATTAGAGCCAGGTAACCTAACGCAGCTCTTGCATGCCGGGTTAGGCATACTGATACTAGGCCCTTGGCACGTCGTTACGGTTTATTTAAAGCGGAGAAATATATTTACTTCTGGTGTTCTCTCACATAATACAGCTGCGTATGACAGTGTCTGGGGAATAATAAGGCACAAATATTGGTTATATACAAGTAGTAAAGTAGTACATTTATGTCAATGGAAGAGAACACGCACGTAGCAGGCAAATGGGAGCCGTTGATGCTGTCGTGTACTGTCCTTTAAGGCGGTGTCCCCCCAAAGTTTTTTGTATCCCTGCAGTTCAAATGAATTCTATGTTTCTAAAGCTGTCAGCATCCAGGCCTAGGGCACCATTGTATTTGATCAATGATGTGCTGATTCTGGCACATATTTGCAGCGGCGGGAAGTATGCTGCAGTGAAGAGCAAGCACAGAGAACTTCATGTTGCCTGCAAGGAGTCAATCAACAACAAATGTTGTTTTCTCGTTTGAAAGAGAAATATGATGAAATTATAGTAAAAAAGAAACGCCCCTGAAATATGTCATAAAACTTTCATGTTTATAATCGAGGCGCCTTACTGCACAACTGACGGCTGAATGGACAAAAAACCTTTTCACTTGAATTTTTTCTAATATGCCTTTTATTTTATTCTTGGGTATATTGAAGCCCGAGCTAAACTGCTATTACGCTGAAAGTTCCTTCATGCATGCAAGCTAGGTAATGCGCATCCACCAGTTTCATCTGCGACTAGTTGCAGCCGCGCTGCGCAAGCTCTCTCCTTCGACGCGCCGCCAACGGAAACATATGAGTAAAGTTAACCTCACAATCACATAACTATAAGCTGCACCATGATCTCCCCCTCGCCGTTGGTTCAAACAGGTGCTGTTCCCGCGAAAATGACGTCAGCTCAGAGAGAGAAAGGCCACATAATCTGCTTAACTGCGGTTCGCTTCCTGATCAAGTTACCCATCGAAGGCGGGAAGCTTGGGCCGTCGATGCCTACTCTGTCGTAAGAATCAGAATGAACCGAAAACACTGCTGATGTCGCAAAGCTGCGCCCTAGGTCGCTATCCATAGGACACACATTTGCCTAGGGTTGGAGCTCAGATACCTGAGTTGTGAAACGCTCAGTTGCCATGTGTACATAACGTTTGGATGACAATGATTATCCGAGGTAACTACGTTTGGCCAGGCTGAATACCACTAGGCTTTCGGATAGGCTTTCTTTTCATAAATAAATTGTCGAAATGACCAGTGGGAGAACATAACAGCTGAAAAAATTAACAATTTTCTTATTTTTGCAACTTTTATCATGCTTTGTATCTTAACATAAGGGCAATATTTAACTCAAGATACTGGCTACGAAAAAAAACAATGTTTAGTTTTCGAATGAAAAATGCTTCACAATCATAAGTGCTTCAGAAAATGTTTTGTAACAATGAAACTTGCTCCGCATCGAAACGTTAGATATGGCCTCGGTGAAAGACATACTTGCGGAACGAACTAGAAATAATGTTTATTATAGCAAAACAGTAATCTGTCATGATGTTTTAAACATATTGTTATGCGAAGACGAAGACAAACTGTTTTCGCCCCTTGGCTTGCGGCAACATAGATGACGAAGAAGTCGGACTGTTTTGCTGTGGTGCTGCTCGCTGCTATGCTAGTCCATCATCATCATCATCATCATCAGCCTGATTATAATACTGCAGGGCGAAGGCCTCTCGCATATTTCTCCAATTAACCCGCTTCTGTGCTAGCTGCATCCACTTGACCCCTGCGAACTTCTTGACCTCATCCGCCCACCTGACATTCTGCCGCCTCCTGCTATGCTTTCCTTCCCTTGGAATCTATGCTAGTTGCAATCTTGTAAATATACTCTAAATAGATTGACTCTTAACGTAACATCTTGGTGGACATAACAATAATGTCACACCACTGACGACGAGAAAGAATTCTGCTGGTCTGGGAGAAGAGGAGAAAGCAGTGGTGCCTGGGGGCTAGTAGGCTTCACTTTATCCCACTGCCATATCACTGTAAATACACACCCCAATTTGTTATTTCACCGTAACAACTTGTTGGAAGGTGCTCCGTTCGATCCCTAAGTACGGCGCAACAAGACCAACTGGAGTTTCGACGTAGTCGCCGCCTTGTTGGACTGCCACCGCTTTTAACAATCATGGACCACACCGACTCTAACCGTGCCAGCCGCGACGCTGCAAACCAGGCTGGTGACAGGCCTGCCCCCTCCAGCTTTACTGCCTGCCAGCTTTACCGGGAACCGCGATCGTTTGCAGGAGAAGAAGGTGACGATGTTGAGAAGTGGCTACTTCATTATGAACGAGTTAGTCGGTACAACCGGTGGGACCCTATCACCATGCTCACAAATGTCGTTTTCTTTCAAACTCACATGGCTGTGACTTGGTTCGAGAATAACGAAGACAATTTGACAACTTGGGAACGGTTTGCCACCGAGATAAAACACAGTTTTGGTGACTCTGTACCAAGCAAACAGCGGGCTGAGCAGAGCATTGCTCAAAGAGCACAATTGTCAGATGAAACTTGTACCATTTATACAGAAGAGATCCTCAGGTTGTGCAAATGTGTGACTTCCAACATGCCCGAAGAAGACAGAGTCGGCCACATTTTGAAGGGCATCGCGGCTGACGTGTGCAACTTTTTAATTGCAAAAGACACCCTGCAAACTGTCTCCGATGTTATTAAACACGTCCGCGTGTTTCAAGCTCTCAAAACCCATCGTATTGCGCCAAAATTTGGGCGGCTGGCCAACGTGTCTACCGTGGCCAGCCTTGATGACCATGCCCAACTAGGTCTTCCATCGTCGATCCGGCAAATCGTGCGGAAAAACTCCTGCGGCTCAACCCACTTCCCCGGCGCGAATCTGCTTAGGTCTCTGTCCAGAGGGTATCTAGACGGGCGGTTTCACCACCACAAGCAATTACAGTGCAGCCTTTCGCACAAGCTCCTGAAGTTGCAGCTTCTATTGATTATCCGCCTATGCATTTCGCCAACCGGAATGCATCGATGCTTGACGCCCCAAGGTATGACGTTGCCTCAAGTGCACATAGATCTTCAATTAGATCTAACAGAATTCTTGAGCAGTATGAGCATTCAGCCAGACCTACGACGCGCCCAGCTGTTCCTTGTTCTTGTCCACAACACCATTTTCTACCTTCCCCGCCGATATGCTACCTCTGCGGCGTCGAAGGTCACATCGCCAGGTACTGCCGCAGTAGGTTCCCACCTCGATATAACCGTCCGACGCCTACAACAGTACCCAGCAATCGGCAACACAGTCCGGTTTTTCAGCAATCAAATACTCAGCATGGGTATTACCGCAACATCCATAACCAGAACTTCAGCGACCACTCCCCTGCATCTGATAGAAGTGTTACTCCTCTACCCGCCTTCCGTGCGCGTCGTTCTCCATCACCGCGGCGGCGCTCTATGTCGCCTCAGCAGGAAATCTAACCAGCGCGACCAATGGGGGTGAGGCCGCTGGAAATGTGCTGTGTGCCAACATCCCTCCAACTATAATGCTCAGAAACAAAATTCGTGTGTTCATTGATGGTGTGTATTCATTAGCTTTGGTAGATACGGGTACGACTGTGTCTGTGTGGAGTAATCAGTTTAGGCGCTTGTTGGGACGCAAAGTGATGTTTGAATATGACCGTGCTTCAACGTTTTGTGGTGTGAGTGGAGAGGCGTTGCGGCCACTGAGTGTGTGTAGTGCGCAAGTGTCTGTCGGTGGTGCAATTTGTCAAGCCGAATTCGTAGTCTTACGCCACTCTACGCATGACATCATTTTAGGAATTGACTTCTTGAAGTTTTGTAGCACTACCGTGGACTGCCGAAGTCAAGAGGTTCATTTTGACGGCTCGCATCTGCCGACTCTTTTTGAAAGTGGACGTAATGAAGACAGTTTTGAGTATTACTGAAGACGCAGTAGTTCCACCTTTGTCTGCCATGGTCGTCCCCGTGTCCGCTCCACTTCTTGAGCAGGTTTCATTTCAGGCCGTGGTACACCCAGTTCAATCAGCATGCCTGAAGAAAAATGTTATCCCTCACTGTATAATCTCCGTGCGTCACGGTAGTGTCTCGGTATGGACAAGCAATCCATCGTCCGAGCCCGCGGTTTTACCAACGGGATTGAAGCTTGCCTCCTGTGGACCCGATGCGCCCCACGTCGTTGTTTGGTCACAGATGCTACGAGTGCCACCGTACCTCTGCCTGCTGATGAAACTTCGATCTTCCGTATGATCAGCGCCGAACTCAGCTCACCTCAATGCCGTACTCTTGTGGATATTCTTCTACCCTTTTCGCCTATGTTTGGTTATTTCTCAAACAGATGGACCGACCTCTCGCCCTGCACATCGGACCCATCATACCATCGACACTGGTTCGACTCGTCCCATTCGTCAAAAGCTATATCGCGTGTGCCCATCTGAGCGCAAAGTCATTCATGACCAAGTAGAGGACATGCTACGGAAGAAGGTGATACAGGAGTCATATAGCCCCTGGCCTGCCCCTGTTATTCTTGTACGCAAGAAAGACGGTTCGTGGCGATTCTGCGTTGATTATCGACGTTTAAATTCTGTTACGAAAAAGGACGTCTATCCTCTTCCTCGCATACACGATGCCCTCGACTGCCTCTCTGGTGCGTCCTATATTTCTTGTCTTGATCTGAGATCTGGCTACTGGCAAATTACAATGGACACTGCGGATAAGAAAATAACAGCCTTCGTAACGCCAGATGGCCTTTATGAAGTTTAATGTTATGCCATTCGGGCTTTGTAATCCGCCAGCCACATTTGAACGCTTTATGGACACAGTTTTGCGCGGCTTAAAATGGGACATTTGTCTTTGCTATCTGGACGCGGTCGTCATATTTGGGAAATCCTTCCAAGAGCGCAATGACCGTCTAGTACGTGTCTTGAATTGTATGCACAACGCCGCGCTAATTCTAAATACGAAAAAGTGCCGCTTTGCAGAGCGCCAAGCGCTGGTGCTAGGACACCTTGTCAATGGTGATGGTGTAATGCCGGATCCCCAGAAAACTGCCGCTGTTGAGTCTTTTGAACCCCCGCAGACAGTGAAGGAGTTGCGCAGTTTTCTAGGGTTTTGTTCTTGTTTTAGACGCTTTATACATCACTTTGCTCACGTCGATTACCCATTGACGTGTCTTCTCAACAAAAAGTCCACTTTTGACTGGACTCCAGACTGCGACGCGTCATTTCGTAAACTGAAGTTTAATATCGAAACCCATCCTACGTCACTTCCATCCTGCTGCAATGACAGAAGTTCACACTGACGCTAGTGGAATCGGTCTCGGGGCAGTCCTTGTCCAAAGACGCGATGAACGAGAGCATGTTATCGCGTACGCAAGTCGTACCCTGAGCAAGCCGGAGCGAAACTACACAGTCACCAAACAGGAATGCCTGGCTGTAGTTTTCGCTGTGCAGCGTTTCCGTTCATATTTGTACGGACGGTCGTTTACTATCGTAACTGACCATCATTCACTCTGTTGGCTGCGGAACCTTCGAGACCCATGTGGTCGCTTCGCACGCTGAGCCCTCCGGTTACAGGAATATGACTTTGCCGTGGTGTACAAGAGCGGGAGGCGTCATGCAGACGCAGATTATCTTTCTAGGATGCCAATGGCCACGACTGGACCTGACAGCGACGATTTCGACAAAAATATATATATCGACCCTAGAGCCAGCGTTCCCCGACACGAATGTTTTCAAAACGGAACAGCAAAATGATAGCAGTCTGCAGCCTCTCTTTCCCGCCGCCCAAGCCAGCGTACCTAAAAGCCGTTTTTGTGTGCGTGATTCCCTCCTTTGAAAAAAGCGTCATACACCTGTCGGCCAGCTTAACCTACTGGTAATTCCCAAGACGCTGTGCACGGACGTATTGCGTGTTATGCATGATGATCCAACTTCTGGGCATTTCGGATCGGTTCGAACACTCACCGTGCTCAAGAAAGATTTTACTGGCCCAGAATGCGCTCGACGATTAAAAAATACGTTGCCAGTTGCAAGCAATGTCAACGCCATAAACGTAAAACTGAAACTCCATCTGGCTTGCTGCACCCTGTGAAGACCACGACAGCTGCTTTTGATCAAGTAGGCATTGACCTTGCAGGTCCGTTTCCGAAGTTCGTGGATGGAAATCGCTGGATTGTAAACTGCGCGGACTATCTCACACGGTATTGTGACACCGCCGCTCTTACATGTGCTACGGCGCATCAGGTGTCGCTTTTCTTGCTGCACTCACTCATCTTACGACACGGGCCGCCACGAATTGCAGCCCTGGTCGGGGCCGACAATTCACTGCTGATGTGGTTGAAGATCTCATGCGTTTATGCGCCGTAACTTTCCGACACACGAATCCATACCATCCCCAGACAAATGGCTTGACTGAGCGCGTCAACAGAACGCTTACCAACATGTTAGCCATGTATGTGGACGCAGGGCATAAGAACTGGGACACCATTCTACCCTTCATCACGTATGCCTTTAATACCGCCACGCATGAGACGACTGGTTAACGTCCATTTCTCCTGCTCTATGACAGACCACCACGCTACTCCCTGGATACTATACTGCCCTTCACAAGCCGTGAAGACCCCTGCCTGGCTGAGCGCCTCTGTCTCGCCGAAGAAGATCGGAGAATCACCCGATATACGGTCTGGTGCTTCACAAAAACGTTCTAAAGTACGATACCATGCCAGTCACCGGCGGGTCACGTACTCTGTAGGTGATTTAGTCTGGCTGTGGCGTCGAATTCGGCGCCGTGGCCTACATCAAAAACTCTTGGCCCACTATGACAGCCCATATGTGGTTGTCAAACGCATCAGCGATTTAACTTTTGCAATAGCCCGCCTGACAGCATCGGGTCATCGGTCTGCCAAAACAGAACTATGTCATGTTGCCCGCTTGAAGCTGTGTCAGCCTCGCACGACTTACGAACACGTCCACAGGGCTTATGCTGAGCAGGGGAGAAATGTCACGCCACTGACGACGAGGAAGAATTGTGCTGGTCTGGGAGAAGAAGAGGAGAAAGCGTTGGTGCCTGGGGGCTAGTAGGCTTCACCTTATCCCGCTGCCATATCACTATAAATATATACCCCTTTTCCATTTCACCGTAACAATATTTAGGAAAGTCGAGCACGAAATATGATTCCGTGAATGATCCAAAAAATAAGACCTTCACCTTCATTATTGATTTCCTAATGCATACAGATGTTAGTGTAAGGAAGTGAAACTCTAGAGCGCTCTGGTTTATTGTGAAGGCATTGCCAGATTACATGCTGGATCGATCAGGAACGTGGTGAGTGCATTGAAGGACCTCCAGTGCGGTGGTTACCTCAGACGACCACCTATTCAAATTTTTTTCAGCACCCCACAGTGCTCAACTTTAAAACCACTGGTGCATTATTCTTTTCCTGCGTTCTTGCTCTTCATACCAGCTAGAGCCATTTGCTTGATTGTATTGCGTTTTTTGTATTTCACGACTAGCTGTTCAGTAATCGGAATGGAGCCACGTGCAATTGATGCGAAGCTTTTTTTATAGATCTCGAGGTAAGTACACATAGTGTGGCTAGAATAAATATATAAATTAGAGCTCGTATGTAGAGAGGTGTTGCTGTGCAACTGACATGGATCATCAGGTCCTATTTATATTGTGGCTCAGCTTTATGGTGGTGGGTACCCTAGGTGACCACCATTCCTGAATCGGCCTGTGCAGATAAGTTTGCTTTTTTATTGCAGAAACTTAAATTCAAGACATTCACTCGGATACTGACAGCTATGCTGGCGATGATGTGTCCAGTGAGAGCGACGACGAGTGGGAACCGAGCACTACTGCTAAAAGGCATCCTGCCAGTGCCACGAAGGAAGCATGTGTTCATGCCGTCAGTGATTCATCGGACTCGGAATGTGAGGAAAAAACGTCACGCACGCCTGTGACAGTGCCTATATGGAGTAATAGGTACAAATTATCGCCACCACTTTTATGTACCAAGCGGGAGTGCCTCAATACATCCACATTCTTGAGGTGAACATTCCTTTCGATGTGTTTCGCATTTTGTGGACAGACGCGTTCACAGAATCACTAGCTTTTCAAATAAACCTATACGCTCAGCAGCAAAACAAGCCCTATCAACTGAACACAGCAAAGGAGTTGCGATTTTTGTAGGAATGATCTATTTGATGGGCATGAAAGAACACCGAGTTACCGCGACCACTAGTCTAGCGCTCCGGACCTTCATGACCCATTCATATCACACTTGATGACAGTGAATCGGTTTGGCTGGTTGCGGTCTCATCTGCATTTGAATGATAATAATCTACAGTCAAGCAAGGAAAGCCTGCATTTTGATAAGCTGCACAAAGTGCGACCACTCGTCTATGAACGTTCAGCGACGTTTGCAGCCAGCTATTTGGCAACTATATTTTTGGCAGTTGTTGAATCTATGATAAAGTTCAAGGGAACAAGCTCACTGAAGCAATACATGCCAAAAAGGCCCATGTAGCGTAAATACAAATTATGGATGTTGTGCGCCATTAACGGCTACAATCTGAAATTTTAAATTTATACAGGAGGTTGGAGAATGGCGCGCAAGGTGAGTTATGTGCCAGAGTTGTGAAAAGCCTTACACAAAGCTGTGCTGGCAGGCACCATCGTGTTTACAACTACTTCACCAGCTACCCGCTCCTAAAACAGCTGAAAGATGCCTCCATATGCGCCTGTGGAACTGTGAATGCCAACCGGAAATACTTGCCGCTGCTGAAGGCAAATAAAACAATCGAAAGGAGTGACACCGACTGGAACGTTAGTGATGATAGCTTGGCGTGCATGAAGTGGAAGGACAAGAGAACCGTCCACCTGCTCTCCAAATACCACAATCCCGCACTTCAAGCGCTCGTCGAGAGAAAAAACAAGGATGGAACCCTCACCAAGGTAGCTTGTCCAGATGCACCCCAGGATTACAATCGGAACATGAATTTGTTGATAAATTTGACCAAAGAGCCAACACCAGATTGATCGAAATAAAAAAAAATGGGGGCATAAAATTATTTTTTTTTCATTTCCTAGACTGCAGCATTGTGAACGCCTTCCTAATATATAGTGAACTTCCTGGAAGGGGTTGAGATGACAACACATAAACATTTTAGAAACGACATAATCTGCACATTGACCGCAAACACAAGTCTCTTCCCCAAGAGGAAGACAGTCGAGCAACCGTGCAGTTGAAATAAAGAGATGGAAGCCATATGTAGCTCCGGCTGTCCGGGCAATAGAAGCTAAGCACCAACCAAGAGATGTACACCTAGGCGGTGCGCAAAATGCAGCACAAAGGCAAACCCATCTAGAACGACATGGGTGTGCCGAACGTGCAATGTTTCGCTTTGTCTAAGAGGGCACAAAAATGTTTTGCCGACTTTCATACCAAGTGAATGAACCTCCTGAGATAATAGTTGCCTGAGATAACCACCGTGGCGAAATGGGCGACATTCCAGCATTGTGGTTACCTAAGTTTACTAATCCAGATCATCAAAACTGTCCATTTTTAAAATTTTTACTTTTATTCATTTTCTCGGGGCCCTTGTGCGGTTCGTGTAATAAAATTTGGTTTTCTTACAAAAACAGACTTCAGTACCTCAAAGAGTTAGATGTGGAAATGAAAGAAAACTCGCTTTATTATGTCAGGAATTCAAAAAAATAAAACTCGGTGCGTTTGATTTCACTTTTTCCTCTGTTGTCAGAAGCCTAATGATGTCAGAAGCCTTTCCATGGTTGCTGTTTTAGGAATTTCTCTATTTCGAAACTTATTTTGGAGCGTTTTTCATATATACTAAGCATGAAGATACTAGCACAACAAATAGTTTCCCCATCTAGCATAGAGGCTGCAAATTCCTGTTTTTCCTTCTCTGGCCATGTCAGCAGCATATGAAGGATGAGACACTTTAGTAATGCCAACTATATTAGACCACAACCTCATTAAACAGAAAGAGGATGCTGCTACTGTTTTTCTTTAATGGCTCAGTTCCTGTTTGCATGTCACATACTGGTTTTCCTATTCAATTCAACAAATTAACAATATATTTTGTTAAATAGTATATTGTAAACAATAAATTTAATATATACATTCTTGCGATATTGATAGGAAACAAAATGCAGAAATTATAAGTTTTCTTGGGAACTAAAGTTTTTAAATGTGATTGTAATTATGTGGACATGTATTTTTCTTAATCACAAGAATGACTATGATGAGCCGAAAAAGCAAAAGTGCAATCAATGACAGGTTTAAGACGGCTCTGCTGCTTTCATGATATGCGGTACAAAAGCTGCAAATTTGATGCCCTTTCGCATTGCCATATTATCACAGACCAGACAAAGTGCAATAGTAGACGTAGAGGGGACCGTAGAGCGGCCCACATTTAATCGCCCAACCCTGAGCCAGCTCATGCATTCCTCTGTGACTGCGACGCTTCGTCCTCGCCACGGCTTAGCGCGCAGGGTAGCACGGACCAGGTCGCTGACAGCTTCCCGAGAAAAAAGAGCACTATCCAGATGCCAGGGTAAGTCAAAGCAGAAATGGAGGCAAAAAGCAACAAAATGTAGGAAATTAAAAGAGAAAGCCGCAACATAAGAATGCATAAAGATGAAAATCACAGTTAAAATGATACGAAAACAATAAATAAAATAAAACAGAGAACGCGAAAGCAGTTTGAAGTGGAGCTTCATTGTTGCCATGATAAAGTACGCATTAAGTCGCCTTGTACACACAACGTCAGTCCGTGGTTTCCAAATACTGAGAGCTACAGTTCTACTAAAATCAGCTTAAGCTGCCAACACGAAAGAGTACTGCATAGGTACTGAAATATAGATGTAGAAGCTTTTGTGACAAATCTTTTTGGCGGACAGGGGTCTTCACTCCCACGCGGTCACCTGGACTGTTTATTACTTTCATGCAGTGCAGGTTCTAACGCCTGCAGCCTATGTCTGGTAGAGTGCCCATGTGCAAAAGAGCAATCTGGCGAGATCGCTGGGCTTGTTCGAAGAAGGAGCCGCGTCTGGTATGAAGTCATCATCCGCACTTCTGTTCTGTAGATTAGACGGATTGGTGGAAAGCGAGTTGGTTCTTGACTCATAGCGTTTCGCTTGTTTTTATTTTGGGTTTTATGTGACAAAGCGACTCAGGCTATGAGAGATGCTGTAATGGTGGGCTGGAAATTTTGGCAATTTAGTGTTCTTTAACGTGCTCTCACAACGCACTCTGTTTTCGCCTCCACCAAATGTGGCCACCGTGGCCTGAATACGATCCCGCTTCCTTGGGCAGAAAAGTTGAGCGCCGTAACCATGGCCGGTCGATCGCAACGTTGCATGGGAAGGTAACGTAACGGATTATTTGGTCCTATGTGTTGCGTCCCACATCCGCGTACATCGAAATCATGTCGGTCATTGCTGCATTCAGCCGTTCTTTGATGCCATTTGTTTAGGGATGGTATGCTCTCATCGTTCGATGGCTGATGTGACTATTCTCAAGATTTCATTGACAAGCTTAGCTATGAATGCCCTGCCCCGATCTTTAATGGCGACGGACGGAGCGCCGCATTGAAGCATTAAACTGCATATAGGAGTCGTAACTTCGGACGGCGTGCCTAGACGGAGAGCCTGCTGGTCGGCCTAACCTAGCAGATAATCTGTCGCAACAGTTATCGCTCTGTTTCCTCCCGACGACATAGGGAATAATCCGAGGAGGTCCATGCAGACTTGGTAAATGTTTTTTTAGGAGACTTGAGACGGCAACTGCCAGGTGGTTCCATACGCAGCGTTTTCCTATGCAGACACACACGGCAGGTCCGAAAGTGTCGCTTCAAACACAAGACAAGCTTGGCCGATAGTAATTCTGCAGAACTCGAGCAAAGGCTTCGCTTGAATCCAAGGTACCCAGAGGTCGGCTCGTCGTGGAAGGCGCGGAGGATATCATTTGCGGATGGCGGCTGGTAATTTGCCGCTGGAAGTGGACTTCTTCGTATGCAACACTCCACCTCGAAGGCAGAGGATGGCAGGCCGCGAGCCAAGTGTAAGGCTATCGATGGTTGAGGTCTCCTAGATGCTCTGTGTGCAGCTTCAACTCTTTGTCCGCACGTTGTTCTGCGATGATGGCGGACCACGTGCATCCAGAAATGCGTCACCTTCTGAATTGTTGTGGTAAGGCTGCACTGGTGCACCCGACAAGCTGTCAGAATCAGCGTGCCAGCGCCCAGGCTTGTAAACGATGGTTAAGTCAAATTTCTGTAACATAAGTCCCAATGCTGTAGCCGTCCACACTGGTTCTTTAAATTCGTCAACCAAGCGCATTGAGGGGTGCTCACTTTTAACCTGCAACGGTTTGCGGTAAAGATACGGGCAAAATTTTGTTACGGTCCCATACTAACGCTAAGAATTCCTTCTGCTTTGCTAAGTTATTACATTCAGCGCGTGAAAGCGCTCGTCTAGCATAAGCGATCGGTTTTTCGACACAGTTCGGGCGCTGGAAGAGAACCGCTTCCAGACATATATTGCTGGTGTCCATGTGAATATCTGTGGCGGCGTCATCGCCGCAATTGGCTAGTACTGGCGGTGGATGTAGCCGATGTAGTAGACCGTCAAAACCACGTTGCTGCTCAGTGCCCCACAAAAGTGGCTCCTCAGCACTTGTCAAGCGCGCCAGAGGACGGAAGCTTAGCAAAAGTTTTGATGAACAGTGCGAACAAGGGTGTGGAAATTGTCGGAAGGGTTTTTGTCAACAGAAACCAGAAAGCCCGCAATGGCAGACATTTTCTCTGTTCTGGCCGGTTTCTCTCGCGCTGAAAATATGAACCAGAAACTTCAGTTGAATAAAACAAAAATGACACTTTTGCGGCTTTATTGAGCGGACAGGATGGCTTCTAACGCTACGCTCAGCCGCTGTATACGTTCCAAAAAGGTTGTTGAAAAGATTACACCTTCCAGATATACCACACATATTTGCTACTTAAGGCTGGCAAGCAGCGTTCCATTATTCTGTGGAACGTTGCCGGAACGCAGCAGGCCTTGAAGGGAAGCACATAAAATTCATAGATGCTATTCGGAGTGACAAAGGAGTTTTTTGTGTCTTTCTCGTCACCTTCTATTTAACAATATCCACGCCCCAGATCTACCAAAGCATTGTACTTTGCTTGGCGCAGCCTGTCGAGGTAGCCATCTATACGAGGTAGCGGATAAACATCTTTTTATCATGCTGTTAATTTCTCTGTAGCTCACACTGAAACGCAGAGTACCATCTTTATTTTTGCCCAAACGACAGGTTACGGCCATGGACTATTCTTAGGCTGGATTATGCTATCATTGAGCCCCTACTTCCCTTGTGTTTGGATGCCCTCCCACTTTTCTGAGATAGATGCGATAAGGCTACCGATGTGCATAGTTTGCACCATCATGCTTGATTAACAGCACTTAGTAATGGGCGTCTGTCGTATCTTAGACGACGAGGTAAAGGAGACTTCAAACTGAAGCAACAATTCTTGCAATTTCCGCTTTTCTGCAGGCCACTCCACCAGATGTCAGAGACCAGATAAAGCATAGTCGCAGACGTGACATAGGATCGTAGAGCTTCCGTGGTTTAATTGTCCAGGCCAGAGCCAGTCATTGTAGATGACATCTCAGCTGCCTGTTAATATTAAGCGTAGCATCATGTATCGCTAAGCAAACGAAGTGAAGACGAGGTCCTTTTTTATTAAATGCATAATGATCAAGCAGCTAATATCAAAAGGAAACACGCGATCTTTTTGGTGCCCATGAGCTGAAGTAACGATGTGATCGTTTCGGTAAACGATTACAAAGCAGAATAAAAAAATTCTACACCATGTCAGTAAGGCTTGTACCCACAACCTGCGAATTTCGCATTCAGTGCTGTACCACTTCGTTAGCGGTCAGCTTTCGCGCATCGGTGACAAAAATTTGGAAACCAGAGTCGCATGCCTGCTAGTACGTATTTTATAGAAACACCAAAAGCAACAAAAAAAGCGCATGGGTATATGCGAAAATTATCCTTCGTGTATAGTGTGAATAGCGTATTGACCTTGCCACCACAAAAAGTAAGCTTATTAAAGCTCTACGATGCAGACACTGCATTCAAGATGCCGTCCCTGCACCCGATGAAGACAGGGATGTTCTCATGCCGGAGACCGCCTTCCTTCAGCTCTGTTTCTTTTCTCCGGTGTGCTCGGTAAGTCGATTCATTTCCGTGCACTGACGCGGAGGGTCACTTATGCGATGGGCCAAAAGCACGTTATTACGAAAGGTTTCTTTTATTCAGTTGTTCTCTTACTGCCGCTACTCACTGTTTGGTTTTTACCAATCAATCTTAGAAAGGGCGGTGGCATGGAGGTGTTATTTTTACACCTCAAAAATTGTTTGGACTGTCTTTCACACAACGTGCAAATATTGTGCAAACTTAACTTTTTGGCGCATGGTTTCATTTTAGCTTTCATTGAATTTACGGGTATCATTCCGCAATGCTCTTTGAGGCTTGAAACAAGTTTGATTTGGTGGCTGTTTGCAGATGTATTACCTAAAAACTTGCAATTGGTGCTTTATAAAAATATGTTCTCTTTGTGGACACTCGAGACAATTTCTTAATTTTGTAAGATGTTTTACTATAAAAAACCGTATTGTTGGTCTCTTATTTGCGGATATTTTCCACACAAACGTAACAAGGCGAAAATAAATTTATATTTCTTGTAATGCTCGGCTGCTGGTACAATGTGCTGGTTTTTAATGTAACAGTCACTGTGAAAGGTGAAAGCGTGATCATTTTCAATAGAAATGACTTTGTTTAAAGGAGGAAATGAATATTTTATGTTGAGAATTCGCTGAAAAAGATACAGCTTAACTATGCATTTATCATACCAGGCCAATATTTCTGCATTTAGGGCAACTCTGCCATTATCCACTAGTCTGAGAAGTGTATGGGATCAAAAGACAGATTCTTAGTTCGAAGTGCTACACACAAGCACCTTCTCTGCTCTGGCTACAAAAATGGGGCACATTGCAAGGATAATGTTAGCTTCGATGGGGGCACGTGAATTAAGGTAGCCAGTCATCGGCGGAAAAGAGCCTTGAGGGCGCATTTCACTGTCATGCTATGCATGAATTGTATTCTGAGGGAACACACTCTTTTATCTTATATGCAGATTCAGTGCGTAACTCGTGATATGTACTGGCGTTTGTGAGCCGAGCCGTGCAATGGGCAACAAAGGGCACAACTTCTAAAATTACATCACTTTTATAGAAGCTACTCAAAGTTAGGTAAAGAATTCAAAGCGCTCGGACTATTCTTTTGTTTTATTTTGGGCCGCAAGTATGTGCAGACACTAAACTTGACTTAAAATGGCCTCTTCTCTCATTACAACGAGAAAAATAAGATGGTTTACACGGTATGAAGGAGAACTGATCAAGGGTTTTTGGAACCTTTACTCTTGTTAGGAAGATAGTGAGAGACCGGAAAGCTTGGCGTGACATGGTCCATAGGGTCACGAAGAGTCGGACACGACTGAACGACTGAACTGAACTGAACTCTTGTTCAGTCATCCTTCACATCTCCTCTCATTGGTTATTTTGATGGGAAATACGCGCTACGTACAGACATTAAATATCCGCAATAAATATTTGTGGCACCATTAGTGACTTAATGAATTTATCCCCTTTTTTAAGGACTGTCGAAGTATGTACTTCGTTCTGTGTCTTGTTTTGTTGGTCACATGAATATTTTTCCAGAAGGATTTGATGCCTTGTGTTTTGCTGGCATAGTCAACGCCTCGCCCTCGCTTGTTTTTGACGACATTTTAAATTTGTAGACGTTCGCTGTGAATTTTGGCTTAGTGGTGAAGGCGCATTCTTGCTTAAGGTAAATTGTTTTCTCTAGCTCGCAGCAGTTCTCACTGAATCTCTTAGCTTGGCCACACGAGCATTTGTTCTCCTAGGATGTTGTCATTTGGTTAACGCGTCGTGTTTATGTTGCCACAGCTCTCTGTTTACTTTGAAAATGTAATAAACTTATATAAAGCGCTCCGAAAAAATAACTGCTTGTGCGTTGCCAACATACTGCCACGAAATATTCAAATTTCTGCTGTTTTTTGAACAGCCGCCGAAATTTGAATATTTCGTGTTTTTTGAACAACCGCCTTTTATCTCTCAATGTAGCCCGTGGGTTGATCATATATGTACTGCAAGTTCATAGTAATGGTCGCAATTTTATCGTTAACATTTTCGAAAAGGTGCGCCGAGAATAATTTTGAGTGATTCCGGCCACGTATGTGCGTTTATGTAATATTCCAGGTTATGCTAGTCGCCCTTTGTCGTTTTATCTACATGTTTCCCGATGCCTTTAAATTGAGCGCTGACGAGTAAAATGGGAACTCTCTTTCACGACCAGCACGCGCATTTGATGCTATCGCCGCCGCTGAGTAGCTTAGATTATTGTTTGACGCAAATCAGCCCAATCAAGGGTTTATTTCAGTACTACACATGTCTGTCCGTTTGTGGCCTACAGTATTGTCGCCATCACGTTACATCTGGAGGGGATGCTGAACTGCATCAACGTGCAATACCCCCGAATATGCCTGAAGAACACAAACCAACCCTAATATTCTTGCAGCCACGGCAGCGCCCTCTTTCAAGAATCGCCCAGTGACAATTCGGAAGAAGGGATTGACCTCTTTGACATCGTGGTGGGATTCAACGCTTGGAAAAACTGAGCAAACTTTAGGCAAGTTTACTACGCACTTTAGGGACGTTCTAGGTCTTTGTTAAACCCATAAGAGTAATTTAACGAATTTTTATACATTCACTCAGGAGTCTCCTGAAGACGTTCCCTACTGCAAACAGGAAAAAAGCACAGGCCTTTCTCCAATCAATGATTGATCTCGCCTAGCAATCGGTCCTTGCTTATGTTAAGGAAACAAAGCGTCTCATCTTCCGAGCCGATCCTAACATGACCAATGTGGAAAAAGTTGATTTTTTATTGGATGGCGTTAAGTAGTCAGTTTTTTCCAGCCTTGTCAAGATCAGCTGAAAACCATGCCCAAATTTGATCTGGAAGCATCCACCATCGAAAGGAATTTGTACTCTCGTATGAGTCAGTACAATCGAACTATTGAAGTCCTTTACGCAAGTCCCTATAGCGGCTCATGTACAGGCGGTGAGAGCCTGCGAGATTTGATGCGTGAGCTAGTCTGAGAACTTCATATGCTGCTGTCATCATCACAGCAGCCTCAATTTGCGACACTCTCGGACATCGTTCGTCAAGGAGTACAGCAGGCATTAGGTATAACGCCGCCACCGACGAGCGTCCTCAAGAACCACCGAACGTAGTCTATGCTTCCGTATTAGGTCGTGGCCCTCCATGCCCATCTCGACACGAACCCGCTGTTCCTGAACGCCGCGCTGGGCCCCTGCCCGTCAAGCCTACGAACGACCCTTAAGGCCCGGAAACTGCGACGCATGGAAGACTGCGAATAAATTCTCCCTACGCTTCCGCCGTGGTGAGGCCAACCAAATCCTTCTCGACAACGCCTACCAAAGAGCCGGCCTGCGTGATTTCACAATGGACGCCCCACATCCCCGCCCTTCTGTACAACCGCAAGAAATCAAAACTATCTGCGCAGTCGAGAGCTGGTGTCATAAATTTGTTTGTTGAGGTCCCAATTGCCGTTCACCGCCCGCTTTATGTCGCCCTGTGGCAACAACCATGGAATAGTGCGAGAAAGGCCCCTAGCTCTCGTAGGGGAAACTGAAAACAGGAATCTTCGAAAATAGGGTTGCAACACAGCTAACTAGCAAAGATACTCCGCCGGCGAGGACGCTACCAAATTTTGAGGTGGCACGACCGCCCAACGAAGGGACCGTGGTGTGCTCTGGCAACGACCTATGTACAAGACAGAACTGAGATCGGACACCAAGGCCTATACTCTGTGCGTGGACACAAACATGTGACATTTAATTTGCTGTCGACGGCCTCACTTACACTGCACTAGTAGACACTTGAGCCGGCTATACAGCCATCCAGTGGACCGATTGCTCTCAGCATAGGGAAGTAATAGCCACTTGCGATGGCCCGCCGCTTCGCACCGCTGGTGGTAACCTCATTACTCCTTCGGGGCGATGCACAGGAAGAGTAACCATAAATTGACGTGCTTACCCTACGAGTTTCGGGGCCCTGCAGCAGTGTTCGCGAGCCGTGATTTTGCGCATGGAAGCTCTGCGGCTTTACTCTGAATGATAATCGGGCGGCCATTGACCTTCACTCGAATCTCCTCAACATTTAGACGTACAAAAGTATACCTGTTGCGTCCACTTCGACATGTCCTATAGTTCTGTGCATCCTGCGGCGTGGATGGTGCTGAATAAACGAGTACCTATATTCCATAGAGAACTGGAGCGCTCCAAATAGCTAGAAAAGTGACCTGGGTCTAACTTGATCTTACTCTGCAAAGAGAGCAATCTGAGCCGGTGCATAACGGTATAAAATTCGTTGGCGGAGTCGCGATAAGACAGTGCGTGAGGATGTTGAGTACTCATGCAAAGAAATGAACCGCAGGCTGTAGCGATTGCCCTTCTGCCCTTCGGAATAAAGAACTTGCATTCTTAGAATTCTTTTATAATCACCAAGCCTTAATTTATAGTATCTTGAATGCAAGTGTTGATATTTTGTTCACACCCATGTGAAATTATGTTCTATTTTTGTGTTACTATTTCATTTGTTACCGTTGTTTTTGCAATGTTTTAAAACCCTGTTTTTGTTCAGTTAGGCAATCAAAACTAGTTGAACGATTGTCAAACACCTAGAAGTTATGGTAAAATTGGATTCCTCGACAGAAGGTTGTAATAGCGATTGTGAAAGGGTTATGTAAATGAATGCTCTGAGTATAATTCAGCCACGAGTTCGCGAATAAACATTTTGTAGCGCAGTCTCTTTCCCATCTGTTTCTGTGTTTGTTTTCCGCACACACCTTTTAGCCTAGTTTATCCTATCCTTCTTGCAATGCACCAAGAGAGCAACATGTTCTACTGAAAACCACATGCGCGCCCCCTTCTCAGGTACAGCGCGTGTTCCTACACAGTATCGAATGTGCAACAAACACCATTTGACAAGCGCCGAATTATGACAAAAAAGCCTGACCTCTGCGTCAAAGCCACCACCGCGTATCGGCGCGAGAACGCCAAGCCAGCTGTGAACAAGTCGGTGAGATACATTGTGACGATATCATTCACCCTTCAAAGAGTCCCTGGGCGGCACCGGCCGTTCTGTTGAAGAGTGAAGACGGGACACTCATCTTCGTCGATTATCGCTGCGTGAACAATAGAACAAATAAGAATCGCCTACCCCCTTCTCTGTATCGTTTACCCACTGTTTCGATGCTCCAATGCAAGATATTTCTCATCGATGGACCTTAAGAGCGGCTACTGGGAAATTGATATAGAAGAGAAGAAAGAGATCGCGAGAGGACCATGTTCATCACAATGGAAAGCCTCTTCCAGTTTATTGTCTACCAGTTTGGCTTCTGCTCTAAAAGAGCGACGTTTAAGCGAGTACTGGACTGGCTGGTCCGAAGTGGGTGATTTATCATAGATGACATCGCTGTCCTCTCGTCGAACTCCAAGGACATCAATCATCTAGAGGACCACACTCTAGCATACCCAAACAGTTCTCCAGGAAACTTTCATCCTTTTGTATGTTCAATGGCTTCCTATACAAAAACTAGACCAGCAGCGACAGAGTCTCCCTCTAGTCTTGCCGTCATACCTCCGAGACGACATCCTCGTTGGTTCTCATGATGAGCCAAAATCTGGCCCACTTGGATTTGCGTGCACTCTAGCACGATTTTGTAAATCCTTTTATTGGCCAAAACACTCAGCTACCATACACCGCTTTGTCAGAGGTATCTGCGTACGGCAGCGCAGTAAGTCCGCTATAGTAAGGACTGCAGGTCTGCTCCAACCACTTGCGCCGTCACGGAACACTTCTAAGTCGGCATCAATCTTCTCAGTCCACCCACATTATCGTCGTCTGGTAATAGGTGAATTGTAGTAGCGACAGACTATTTAACGCGCTATGTGAAAACCAATGCTGTACCACGAGAAACGGCGTCTCAAATCGCATAGTTTTTTATGCACCAGATGGTATTGAGGCACGGCGCCCCATCCTACGTAATCACAGAACAAGGCCCGGCCTTCAAAGCGCAGCTCCACAACGATGTATTCCAGATGCCTCACACGTGCCATAGAAAATCTGCTTATTACCACCGGCAGTAAAATGGGCTGAGGGAACGACTAAACAAAACATTTAAGGACGTGCTGACAATGTACGTGGATGTACAACACAAAACATGGTCCGAAGTTCTCCCGTACGTGACATTTGCTTAAAACATGGCCGTACAGAAAAGCACTCGCTTTGCGCTTGTCGCCTCGTCTATGGCCGTCACGTACAAACAATGTTGGATGCCACGCTCCCATGTGCAACCAACGACCTACCGCCCATGCCGCATGCCGAGAAATCTATTCGGTGCGCATAGAATGCCCGCAATTTACCCACATGCACATCATGCGAGAACAGGCAACTGATGGACGTCGCAATAACCAACGCCGCCGACATGTTGAGTACCACCTCATTGACTGAGTGGGGTGGTACTCGCCGGTTGCCCAGGATTGTCAGAAAGTTGCTAAGTTGCTACTTTGGGCACTACAAAGTGTTTCCTCATCTCTGGCGTGACTTATGGAGTTTTCACGGACGGAACTAGGCACACTCCACGTCGTCAGCCTCAACCTGAGGCAGTGCATGCTACGCATGAAGGCCTACTTCACGCACTGTCGGCTGGTGCTTGCATTTTGAGTTTCTTTAAACGTTCTGCCAGCCATTCGGTAATTTGGTTCCTCTATTACCCCCGCCAGAAACCATGACTCTCACCATTGCCTAAGTATTACTTTTGGAAGGCGCAATAATGCCACCCGGTGTAATTATGTGGCCCCTGAAGACGACGATGTTTTAGAAAGAAGAAGAGGACCTACGCGCTCTCTGACCTTCAACTAGGCTGAGCGTTTGCTTGCCTCTTCTGTACCGTGACAATATGATGAATAAAATTCACTACTTGCTGTCAGAATTTCACTTGTACTTTTTGGTAAGATTATATTAAAAATTTTGCATCGACAACTTTTTTTCTCTACAGCACCTTGCGATAGCCATGCCATGGACTACGCGGTCACAAGCTATCATCTGTCAAGTGGACGGCAAAGCGTTGAACGTGGTGTTACGCCGATTTTGAACAACACAACAGATTTGCGTCATAAAAAGTAAGAGGTTTCTTCATAATGAAATCGTGCTTAGAAATGTTTTCGTTTCGATTTGCAGTTGTTCAGTTTTTCATATTGCTATGTGGTGTACAATGCTGGCATTCAGCAAGTGAAGAAAGAAGTGTCTGGGTGTGTGGACGAAGACGACGCTCTGTGTTGAGTTGTGCGGCTAAACGGTGCCCATCGATTTCAGAGTGGTGTTACCCATCGGAGCAGGATTTCCACTCGTAACAATATTATAACGAATGAAATGGTTATAATGCGGGTTAAATTCGTATCAAGGACAGACGCACACGGCTCAGAAAAACCGGATCAGTCTGCGCGCGCCTCGCTTCCTCCGCTTCCTTTCTGCTTCTGCTGCTTCTCAGTGTGCAGCTACGCAGCGTAACAATTCCCCCAGGCAAACGATTCTCGTCCTAGAGAAAATTAGGCAGATCGAAGATGGCAGCGCTTCAGGCGAGCCACGTTAACAACTTGTGTCTTGAGGGATCGGCGGTTATTCGTCGTGACTTTGCGATAACGTAATTCACGTCATTCAGTTGGTCCAACACGACAAAGGGGCCATCGTATTTGCAGATAAACTTCTCATATAATCCTCGCTTGCGAATAGGCGTCCAGAGCCAGACGTAGTCTCCTGGGGATTAAGCAACTGCACGATGATGCATATGGTAGTGTTCTTTCGAGCGGCTTTGAGAAGCCAGGGTGCGTAAGCGGGCTATATGACGAGCTTCTTCGGGATGGCACAGTATCTGGGAAACAGACGCATCGTCATTGGGGGGAAATGGGAAGATGGTGTCTAAGAAAACGAGGGGAGTTCTTGCATAGAGTAAATAGAAAGGAAAATAGCCGTTAACTTCATGATTTAGATTGTTATAAGCGTACGTCACATACGGTAGCACTGCATCCCAGTTGCGATGGTCAGACGAGACGTAAATGGACAGCATGGTTGTCAAGGTGCGGTTGGTGCGTTCGGTGAAACCGTTGGTCTGCGGATGATACGGTGTGGAGTGTCGGTAGTGAGAACCACAATTCGGAGCATTCCTTCCACGACACCAGCAGTGAATTGCCGACCACGATCACTTATAATAACACGGGGTGCGCCAATGCGAAGAATAACTGAATGAAAAAGAAACGACGAAACATCAGCAGCCTTTGCGGTAGCGGGAGCAGCGGTCTCTGTGTATCTGGTAAGATAGTCAACGCAGACGATAACCCAGCGGCAGCCCTCTACAGTCTTTGCAAAAGGACCGAGTATGTCAATTCCAATTTTTTCAAAAGGTGAGGTAGGTGGCTTGACGGGTTGTAAAGATCCGGCCAGCATGGGGGTACGTGTCTTAAGTATCTGGCATTTTTCACATGTCACAACGTATTGCTTGGTGGTCCTATAAATTTGCGGCCAATAAAAACGCTGGCGAATTCGGTACAGGGTACGACAGAAGTCTAGATGTCCAGAGGTAATATAATCGTGCATGACATGCAAAACTTATGCACGGAGACTTTTTGAGACGACCAAAAGGACGGAAGCACCGTCAACTGAGTAGTTCTTCTTGAACAAAAGACCATCTTCGATAATAAACTGCGTTGACTCTGCTCTTCCTTCTGCATCTTATATAAGAGGCTGTAGTGACCAGTCGTTTCGTTGTTCTCGGCTAAAGGTTGCCATACTAGGAAACGTCGACGCGATTGAGGCTAAACACCTGTCGAAGCCGCCTTCATCTTTAACGGAAGTCGGCAATTGGTGCGTGACAAGCAGTCTGCATCACTGTGATATCGTCCACTCTTGTACGCGACACCAAAGTTGTATTCTTGTAGGCGTAATGCCCAGCGCGCCAGACGACCAGATGGATCCCATGAGCCAGCATAGCGAATGGTGGTCAGTAACTATGGTGAAGTAGCGTCCATAAGGTATGGTCGGAACTTGTGCACAGCGAACACATCTGCGAGGCACTCCAATTCGGTAACTGTGTAGTTGCGTTCACATTTTGTCAACGTGCGGTTGGCATATGTAGCAACGTGTTCATCCCCAGTATGCAGCTGCACAAACACTGCCCAAGACCGACGCCACTGGTGTCAGTGTGAACCTCCGTCCCAGCAGAAGGGTCGAAGTGGCGCAGCAGTGTTGCTGAAGTTAGAGAAGACTTGAGAAAATTGAAAGAGGATTCGCACTCTGGGGTCCACATAAATTGCGAATCTTTGTGCAGTAGAGAAGTAAGGGAGTGGGCAAGTTGCGCAAAACCAGCAATGAAGCGCCGAAAATAAGAACAGAAGCCAAAAAAGCTCCGAGGACTTTTCAGGGTGCGTGGAGTTTCGAAGTCGCGTACTGCAGCAATCTTCTGCGGCTCCGGCCTGATACCATCCTCGCTGACGGGGAACCCAAAAACTAAAGTTTGTCGCTCTCCAAAATGGCAGTTCTTTGAATTAAAAATGAGGCCTGCTTTGCCAATGCACTCAAGAACTTTATGGAGCCTCTCATTGTGCTCTTGGAAGGTATTTCCAAAAATTATAACATCATCAAGGTTACACACGCATATTTCCCATTTGAGGCCCCCAAGGATAGTGTCCATAAATCGCTCGAACGTTGCGGGAGAGTTGCATAATCCAAAGGGCATTATATTAAATTCATATAAACCATCTGGTGTTACAAAAGCAGTCTTCTCACGGTCGGATGGGTGTAGAGGAATGTGCGATTAGCCAGATCGCAAGTCAACAGAGGAGACATATGACGCCAAATGTAGACAGTCGACAGCGTCATCAATGCGAGGAAATGGGCATACGCCTTTCTTTGTTACCGCATTCAAACGACAGTAGTCTACGCAAAATCGCCAAGAAATATCTTTTTTTCGCACCAGGATCACAGGTGCGGCCCACGGACGGGAAGATTCTCGGATGATTTCTTTGAGCTGCATTTCTTCCACCTGTTCTTGAATATTCTTGCGTTCTGCCGGGGAGACTCTGTAAGGGTTTTGGCGAATAGGGGGTGCGCTTCCTGTGTTAATTTTGTGTTGTAGCCGAAAAGCTGGGAAATGGCTATTCAATCCGTTTGAGGTAAAGTCGAACACTTCGGCATGAGTTGTCAAAATGTCTTGCAGACTACGACGTTCACTAGATGGGAGCGATTTGTTGACCATGTTCTCAAAGTCGGCACAATATTCAGACTTGTCTTACGCATCTCCTCTGCAATCGGAAATAATTCCAATGGTATGAGTCACATAATTCTCAAATCTCGCGGGTGTCAAACCAGAAGGAAAACTAACAGGCGCTTCTGACACGTTCACAGCCCAGAGGTATACGCGACAATCCTCCACCTCCACGACCGGAGTGTGGCACTAAAGTATTTTTTTTCGCTCACTTCGAGACATCTGGCTAGACGGCCATTTAATGCCTACTCATAAAGGATTCAGATGACTTCACGGGGAGAAACGTCGCCGTCATCGCAGGCAGCAGCACATCTTCCTTCAAGGCAAGAACTCCTTCAAGAACTCTGTCAACATCCAAGATAACGTCATGCGTGGCACGTCTCAATACAACGAATTCTATTCTATAGTACTCGTCACCAATTACAACTGAAACTGAGCACAGGCCAACCAGAACTAAAGTTTCACCCCCAACTCCACAAAACGTAGTGGTTTTGTCCCACACAAACATAACTTTCTGTCAAAGGCGGTTCTTAAACGAAAGGCTCATAACTGACACAGCGGCACCAGTGTCAACCAAAGCATCCCTTTTAACATTGTCTACACACTCTGACACTTTGTTTTTTAGCATGACGATAGGTAGAGGTATGCGTGAAATTGACCGTCCGGCCACCTTACCTCCATTGGTCGCACCACCTAGTTTCTCAGCATTGGAGAAACAAAGCGGCGACGTGGGGATCGCGAACGGGGTTGTCGCTGCGGTGGCGGAGGGATGCTGCGATTGGACACAGGGGATTCATTCCGCGCGTGGCGTTAAGGGGAAGAGGGAAGGTAGAAGGTAGCGGCTGGCTGCTGCTCCCACTGGGCACCATTCGTGAAGCGCGGTGCTCGTTGGAGAGGGGGTCGGGTAATTTGACGACGCGGGCAAAAGCGCAAGATATGTCCGCTGCCCCCACAGTCATAACATACGGGTGGCTGGCGGCTCTGGTAGTCACTTCAGGATCCATTTGAGGCCGAGATGGGGCGACAGAAGCGCGACGAGGAGCACCACGAGGCACTTCATCCGGATGGGCTGGACGCTGCTGGAAATAAGGGTGCGATGTTGGTTGCAGGGTCCGCTCCACGCCGTTGTTGTAAGATGGTTCGCTGTTATTTTGTGCAGCCCATGGCGTGCGTTGTTCCCATGATTGACTGATTGATTGAAAACTTTATTCAGCGCATGGGAGTTCGCGGAGTTGTGAGTGGTCCGCCTATTCCGGCAGCCCAGTGGCCTGCGCCAAAGCGTGGGCCCTGCGAACCCGGCCTCGTTGTTGTCGGGGTCCTCGCTGTGCAGAATGGCCTCCCACTGCTCCAAATTGGGATTAGGAGGTTTATCGATAAAGAGATTTAATTGGCATGCCCACACCGTGAAAAGCCGTAGCTATTACACACCAGAGTGCCCACAGTGTGGGCACTCTGGTGTGTATAGTGAGGGGTACCATTGGTGGAGTTTAAATGGTGTAACGAGAGTGTCTGTCTGTAGCCGGCGGAGGGTGTGTTCTTCTGCCTACTCCAGAGTTTTATGAGGTGTAGTGTATGTCTGTCTGGCCTGTCTGTAGGCCTGTTGGAGTTCAGCAAAAGTGATTATAGGCTGTGTGATATGCTCTTTTTCCTCATCGGCTAAGGGGGGATCTCGGTGTAAGAGAGCGGGCGTGCGGGTGGGCGGCGTCATTCCCCCTGTGTGTCCTGTGTGTCCCGGAAACCATATGAATGAGGCCAGATTAGGAGAGTGGTCAGACATGATTGATGGATGAGTCCGCTAGTAATATTACTGCAGGAATTTTGGGAGTCGGTGAGTACAATAGCGTTTGGGTTGGTAGCCAGCGCTAGTGCAATGGCTGCCTCCTCAGCGTGAGTGGGGTTGGATGTGCGGACTGATGCGCAGTTGACTAATTTGCCTTCGGGATTCGTTATGGCGATGGTCATCCGCCCTTGGAATGCACCGGCTGCATCCACGTAGACCGTGTCCGGGTGGCCATCCCATTTCTTGCGAAGGCTTTCAACTCTGACGCTTCTTCTCTCCGCGTTAATGGTCGGATGCATTTTTGTGGGTATTTGATGGACATAGATGTTCTTGCGGATTCATAGAGGAAGTTCCGTCCTTTGGTTTACTGTGTAGTGTGCTTTGATGTATATATTGTTAAGAAGGATCTGGCCTGTTCGAGTGATGGCTAGGCGATTGAGCTGTGATAGTCGTTGCGCCTCCCAGATTTCTTGGAGTGGGTTGTGGATGCCGAGAGACATGAGGTGCGATGTTGATGTGGTCTTCGGCAGACCCAGTGGCGTTTTATGAGCCGCCCGTATTAGTGACTCTAGCTTTGCAATTTCTTACGAGCTGAGGTGGAGGTAGGCAGTCCCGTACATTATTAGTGAGACAACAAAAGCTTGTACAAGGCGAATTGCGTCCCTTTCCTTTAAGCCGTGGTGATTGTTGCAAATGCGGCTGAGCATCCTTGTTCTCTGCTGTGTTTTTGTTGCGAGTGTTTTCATGGTTGTGGTGTTTTTGCGGCCTTGTGGTATGTACTGGCCACGGATTTTAATTTCGGATGGCTTGGGGATTTCGTGTCGATCGATGATGGCTGAGATGTTTTGAGCTAAAGGTTGTCTTGGGTTCTTGAGTATGAGCAGTTCCGACTTTTCTGGGGCGCATTCTAGACCTAGAGATTTTGCGTACTGGTGGAGCACGTCGGCTGCAGCTTGAAGACGTTGTTACACCTCTGCGTCTTTCCCAGTGCGGCACCAGATCGTAATGTCATCTGCATAGATGGCGTGTTGTATGCCTTCAATTTTCTGAAGCTGGGATGGTAGGTTCTTCATGGCCAGGTTGAATACAAGGGCTGAAAGGACCTCCCCCTGTGGGGTTCATCGCGGGCCAAGTGTGATGGGCTGTGATCGGAAGGATCCCAGATTGAGGATAGCCTGTCTCGATATAAGGAAATCTTTGATGTAGTTGTTGATCTTGGGACCGCAGTTGACATCTGCAAGGCCACGCAAAATGCTGGAGTAGAAAATGTTGTCAAATGCGCCTTTTCAATCAAGTGCTAAAATGGCCCTGGTTTGGGTTTTTGGAGGTTTCTCGAGGAGGTCTTTGTATATGTATAGTAGAACGTCTTGCGTTAAAAGATGCGGCCGGAATCCGAATTGCGTTGGCGGCAGTAGGTTATTGTTCTCCAAGTACCGGGTGAGCCGGGTGGTGATGACCCTTTCAAAGTTTTCCCAAGCATGACGTTAGGGAAATCGGGCGAAGGTTGTCTAATAGCAAGGGTTTGTTGGGTTTTGGTATGAATCGTATGTCAGCCATCTTCCAGGATGATGGCAGTTGTCCTGTATCCCAGTGCTTCTCGTTGAAATATTAGACTAATGATGTAATCTCATCGTCGTGGAGATTGTATAGAAGCTGGGCCGTCACCTTGTTTGGCACTGCAGCGGTGTTTTTCCTCATCCCAGCGAGTTCGGCCCTGACCTCTGCCTCCGTAACTGGGGCGTCAAGGGCATCGTTCGGTAGGCCAGTATACTCATGATGGGGTATGTGTGGGCTTACACATAAGTACCTGTCCTGAAATTGATTTAGAATTTCTTTGTTGGTGCCCAATGTAGAGTGAATTATCCTGTTCATCCGATTACAAGTTTCGGATTTGCTTTTGCTAGGGTCGATGAGTGACCTTAATAAGTGCCACGTTTTAAACACTCCGTGATTGCCTTGGATACTGCCGCAAAGCGAATTCCAGTTCTATCCGGCAAGGGTACATGCGTACTTTTCAGCTTGGGTGTTGATCTGCTCAATGCGGAGCCGTAACTTGGGATTATGTCACTGTTTTCTCCATCTCTTAGTGAGAGAACGCCGCGCCTCCCAGAGGTGTAGGAGATGTGGGTCGACCGTTGGACAGTCTTAGGTTCTTTGCACCTTTTTTTGTAAACTTAGTTAAACTGTTCCTGATGTCCCGAGTCCAGTCGTCTGTGTCGGCGATGGGAATGCTCGAAGGGCGGCGGGATTCCCTCCATTTGTCTCAGTCCATGAGTCGCGCAGTTACAATCTTCCTTTTGTGTCAGCCTGTAGACAGGCTGGTGGCGAGGATATAGTGGTCGCAACCCAGGTGCTGGTCCGTATTACTCCAATTTGGATTAGCTGCGTTTTTTACAAGCACAAGCTCTGGGCAGGTATCTCGGGAGACGCTGTTGCCCAATTTGGTTGGGAGTGCAGGGTCTGTTAGGAGCGTGAGTCTCTCTTGGGTAATTATTTCGGCCAATTTTCGACCCTTGGGTGTTGCCTTCGGGTATCCTAAATCTGAAGAAGGAACGCAACAGATTAGTAAGAAAGAAACCCATCAACGATATAGCGGTGAGGGGGAGGGCAGAAGAGTTCAGGATCTCGTTACAGAATAGGTATTCAGCTCTAACCGAGGATGGCGACATTACCCTCGAAGCAAGGAACAATAATTGCAGAGCTATCACTAAGGAGTGCGCGGTAGAAGTAGGCGCTAGGATAGTTAGAGACGATACCGGTAAGCTGTCTAAGGAGACGAATGATTTGATTAAGAAACGCCAGAGTATGAAAGCTTCCAATCCAACAGGCCAGATCGAATTGGCCGAGATATCAAAGGTAATCAATAAGCGCAAGGTGGCAGATATAAGGAAGTATAACATGGAGAAAATTGAGCATGCTGTAAAGAACGCTGGAAGTTTTAAAGCGGTAAAGAAGAAATTGGGCATAGGCAAAAACCAGATGTATGCGATAAGGGACAAGGCGGGCAACGTCATCACGAATATGGACAAGATAGCCAAAGTAGCCGAGGAGTTTTATACAGATCTCTACAATCCAAAGCCAAAATAGTCAGGACTGTAATGAGATTTGCGGTAGGGAAAAACAGTCAGACGTTCCATCAGTGACGAAGGACGAGGTCAAGAAAGCACTAGAAACTATGAAAAGGGGGAAATCAGCTGGAGAAGATCAGATAACTACACATTTGCTGAAGGACGGGGGGGATATTATGCTAGAAAAACTGGCCACCCTGTATACGCAGTGCCTGCTGTAATCGACGGTTTCGGAACCATGGAAGAATGCAAACATCATCCTCATTCATAAGAAAGGGGACTCTGAGAACCTTAAAAATTACAGACCAATCAGCTTACCGTCTCCTACGTATAAGGTATTTACTAGGGTAATCGCTAATAAAATCAGGACAACCTTCGACTGCAATCAAGCAAAGGATCAAGCAGGGTTTCGGAAACTGTACTCTACTATGGATCATATCCATACCATCAATCTGGTGGTAGAAAAATGCTCGGAATATACCCAGCCCTTACACATAGCATTTATTGATTACGAAAAAGCATTTGACCCAGTTGAAACCTCGGCGGTGATGCAGGCATTGCAAAATCAGGGGCAGACGAGCCGTACGAGAACGTGCTGGAAGATATACATAGTGGCTGTACAGCAACCATAGTTCTGCATAAATAAACTAACAAAATCCGACAAAGAAAGGTGTTAGGCAAGGAGACACAATCTCCCCAGTTCTATTCACAGCTTGCTTAAAGGAAGTATTCAGAGACTTGGAATGGGAGCAGCTAGGGATAAGGGTAGATGGAGAATACCTCAGTAATCTGCGATTTGCTGATGGCATTGTCTTGCTAAGCAACTCGGGGGATGAACTGCAAATAATGATTGATGACCTAGACAGGAAAAGTAGAAAGGTAGGCTTGAAAATCAGTATGCAGAAGAGTAAGGTAATGTTCAACAGCCTCGGGAAGGAACAACCGTTTACATTAGGTAGCGACGTACTGGAAGTAGTAGGCGAATATGTCTACTTAGGACAGGCAGTAACCGCAGATCCGGACCATGAAAATGAAATAACAAGAAGAATAAGATTGGGATGAAGCGCATTTGGCAAGCACTCGCAGATTATGATTAGCAGCTTGCCGGTATCGCTCAAGAGGAACGTATACAACAGTTGCATCTTGCCTGTACTCACCTATGTGGCTGAAACATGGAGGCTAACCAAGAGAGTTCTACTTAAGTTGAGGACAACCCACAGGGCTATGGAACGAAACATGGTAGGGGTAACATTAAGAGATAGGAAGCGTGCACAGTGGGTCAGAGAAATAACTCAAGTTACCTACATTCTAGTGGAAATTAAGAAGAGGAAATGAATATGGGCAGGACATGTAGTGCGAAGAGAGGATAACCGATGGTCGCTGAGGGTAACAAACTGGATTCCAAGGGAAGGAAAGCGTGGCAGGTTGCGGCAGAAAGTTAGAAAGTTCGCAGGGGTAAAGTGGATGCAACTAGCACAAAACCGGGTTAAGTGGAGAAATATGGGAGAGGCCTTCGCCCTGCACTGGGTATAGTCAGGCTGATGATCATGATGATGATGATCCCCACAAAGAGTGCGGGGCGTTGAAGTCCCCCCAATCACGCACGGAGTTTTGCCCGCCAGCGCTAGGAACCTTTTAACGAAATGGCCTAGCCTAGGGTGTCGGTCTTTAGGTGGGCTGTAGACGTTCAATATATGTATGGCTTCCTCCCCTCTCCTTAACGACAGGAGAGTGATGTAGCAATGTAATATGTCCTCGATTATCTCTTCGTGCAATACGGCTGTGAATGATTTGTGAACAAGTATAGCAGAGAATTTGTCGTGCTGGTACGCTTTGTAACTTATTAGCTTCTACCCTGTTGCAAGTGGTTCTTGCAGAAAGATCACTTCCGAGGGACCTTTTGCTTGCGTGATATACCTACTAACGGCTGCTTGTTTCCGCTTGAATTCCCGGCAGTTCCACTGCCACAGCGTTACTCTTGGATCGACTGACATGTTTGCTTACTGTCTGATGGATCGTCCATGATCACAGGTTTAATGAGTCGAGAATTGTGCTTTTTTTCAGGCAGTTCATCACGGATGGCTGCAATTGTGGTTTCCATGTAGTGTTTGGTGTTTACTATGCTTTCGCGTGTTTCAGCCGTTTGATCTTCTACACACTGTTGGTAGGCTCGGAATTCTTTTCTGAAGGATCTGAGCTCCTGAATAATTTGCTGATATATCTCCCCTATGACGGGTTGGGTTGCGGGTGCGTTTTGAGCTCCGAAATTGGGTTGTGGGTTGCGGCTTGTGTTTGTGCGCATGTTGTGCTCTATGGCATTGAGGTGTGCGGTAAGCGTAGTCACCATTGCTTGTAGTTGTCTGATCTCCTGTCTGAGTGACTCTATAATGTTGTCTTTCTGTGAGGGAGATGAAGAAGTGGGGGGGAGCCCATTCTGCCCAGCTCACCTTTGTATCCGTCGCTCGGGTGATAGGAAGCTGGGACTGGTCTCTAGAATCGGGCGGCTGTCCCGTGGACGTCTTGTTTTTGGTGCTCCCGTGGTGCTGCACCTGTTGCTCGTCCTGGCGTTCTCGGCCACCCGCTGCGTCTCGTGACCTCGAGTTAGATCGCATTCTGTTTGAGGAGCGGGAGCGGGTGCGTCTCCTTTCCGAAGTCTGCTCTTTTGTCCGGGGCCTCCCTTGCGGATATTGGTTATGGTCTTCGGGGTCTTGGCTGTGGTCCTCAAGGTGGGCTGTGGTGGTTGATGTAGTTGTGAGTTTGAGTTTGAGAGTGTAAAACTTGTCTCCACAGTCTGTGGAATAGGTCTTGTGGGGACCCTTACACAGGACGCACATGGGCTTACACTCGTGTATTCCCTCGGTGAGCTGGTTACCACACAGTTGGCATAGTGGTTTTCTGGGTTGAGGGCACACATCAATTCTGTGCCCTGGCATGCCGCAGTTGAGACATGCTGACCTGGTCTTGCGGTAGATGTAGCAACGGCGCTCGGACCAGCCGTAGTTGATAGTGAACGGGTCTCGGTGTCCAGCAAATACTACTACCACCGAGGATGATTTTCCGAGTCGTCGTGCACCTAGGATATGGTGGTCGGGAGAATACAGGGCTTGAAAGATGGAGTCATCGCTCTCGTCGGGCCTGATGTTGTGAATCACCCCTTTGCAGACCTCTTCGGGGAGGGTGATGTAAGCAGTAATTGCGAGAGATTTGCCGTTCAACCGGATAAGAGTAAGTGCGGCAAGGCGGTGCGCGTCTGTCTCGTTTGTGCAAACAATGTTGATATTCTGCTTGCTAAGGATTCTAAGCGTCAGACGCTCTTGTAGCTGAGTGGTGAGAGTTGCCTGTATGCCCTCTTGAAGGTCGAAGGAGCGAGCAGCGATTGCCTGTAGGTAAAAAGTCATTCGAGGCTTCATCACTATCTTGTAAGTGAAGTTACTCAGATTGGGTAGCCGGGGGAGCCTGGACGCCCGGGTAGCAGGTGCCTGCTGTTGCGTGGCTGGTCCTTGAATCGGTGATGGTGGTGGTCGCGTAGCATCGGCGAGGTTCTTGCTGATTTGGGTATTCCATCCAGAGGTTGATGGTTCCCCAGGAGTGACTTGCGGAGGCGGCTGCATTTGAGCTGGCGCAATGACGGTGTAATTCATTGCCGCGGGGTCATATCCTCTCACTGGTAATGCTTGCGTGGCGTTATTAGCCATGGCGAGGATGACGTCGACTTGGCGAAGCGAACGCTACCATTCGAACACAGCTGCTCCGAAGCAGCGGCGGCCCGACTGAGCAGCGTGTCCACCGCGAAGGTGCTATGCTTAGCTCCCTGCCTCGAGCGTTGTGCAGTTAAGCGGGCGGGAAAGGGGCAATTCCGGACTCACTGGCCCACCAGTGGTGTCAGTCGATGCAGGGACTCGAGGTAAACCCGTTGATGGTAAACGCTTGACGATTTGAAGCAGGAATTCGGTAATACTGGGAATTAAAGGCAGAGCCCATGTAGCGTGCGTCCGCTAGCGGCGAACGCTAGCGGCGCCCCCCCGTTCCCATGATGATACGGACCCCGATCTCGAGTGGTAAGGTACATCAAAATTTATACGCTGCCGCTGAATGTCCAGCTCCTCGTGTATAATCCTCCTGAGCATAGAAGCGATGGCTTCAGCCTCCGGAATGTCGATACTGGCAACAGTTGTCACATTTGAAAGAGGGCCAAATTTGGTCGCTATCCGAAGTGCCGTTAACGCCTGAAATGCCCGGCACTGCTTGATGACGTCTGCTACTGTGGCAAGGGTGTCCCGGGAAATAAGGAAATTGTACAAATCCTCAGCAATCCCCTTGAGAAGGTGCCTAACCTTGTCTTCTACTGACATCTGCCGGTTTACACTGCGACAAAGTTTCATTATTTCCTCGATATAACGTGTGCTAGTCTCGCCGCGCAGCTGGCCTCTTTGGGAAAGCTGATGCTCTCGCTGGTGGGGAAAGGCCGTCGTCTCTTCAGGTCGCTGTTCGTGAGTCTGAGTCGTGCGGGTGGTAGCCATTGAAAGGTACTGTTGAGGAGATAAAGGTGCCCAACCTGCTACACAATGGCTGTGACGAGGTACTGGAGGGATCCAGAACGTTTCTAACCAGCGCTTAGTACCAAATGTAACGGATGAAATGATTTTAATACAGCTGAATTTTGTATGAAGGACGGATGCACATGGCTCAGAAAACCCGGAGCAGTCTGCGCGCGCCTCGCTTCCTCCGCTTCTTCTTCTTTTGCTTCTGCTGCTTCTCAGTGCGCCGCTAGGCGGCCTAAAAATATTATCAAACAGCTTTTAGAAAATACTGCCGTGTGCCTCTCTGAAAAAAGGACAAAGAAGAACAGAGGACAAAGAGGATGAAACTGAGCGTAGCGCGTGGGACTGTTCCAATCGGTGGTCGCTGCCTTGTACTCGTTACTATATCTGGTGGAGGTGCGGGGTGAGATTTCCCTTTTTGCTGAGTTCAACCCCTCAAGGGCAACCGAGAGCTACCACGGATTTGACACCGGTTCATCGCAGTTGCAGCCGCCCCCTTCGAGGTCAGTCGCCAGAGTTCGGCCCTCTTTTCTGCACGCCTGTGGCCAACATGCATAGATCCAACACGAACATTGCTGCTAACGGAGAGTCTTCACCCCAGTTCATCGTCCTCCAGTCTCGAACGCCCCCGTCCTTCCATGGCGAGCTTTATGAGGACGCTGAAGTCTGGCTGGACCAATTTGAACGGGTCGTCAATTACAACGGCTGGGATGAGCAAAGGAAGCTCTAAAATGTCTACTTTGCTCTCGAAGATTCAGCGCGCACGTGGTTCGTGAACCACGATACGACACTATCAACATGGGACGTCTTTTGTCGCCACCTGTTGGCGACCTACATCGCCAACGACCGAAGAGAGCGTGCGGAGTCGGCGCTGAAATCTCGTATCCAAGCCCCAAACGAGAGCATTGGAATGTACTAGGAGGACATGATCCGCCTTTTTAGGCTTTCTGATCCAAATATGCCAGAGGAGAAGAAAGTGCGCAACCTAATGCGCGGGGTGAGGCAAGAACTATTTGCTGGGCTTGTGCGCAATCCACTTGGTACGGCATCAGAATTTCTAACGGAGGCCACCACGATAGAACAAACACTTCGACACAGGGCTCAGCACTATAACCGTAATGTGTCCGCCATGTCACCGGTCGTCTATGGTTCCGGCATCAACGGTTCTGATGATGCCTTAAGAGAGCTTACTCGATCTGTGGTCAGAGAAGAGCTGAGACACATTCAGCTACAGGGTCTAACGCTGTCGTCGAGGCTTCCATCACTCGCGGAGGTCGTTCGCGAAGAAGTGAGGCAAGCCGTCCAGGAACCGTCTGTGCCTGGTGTGCAGCCACCGCCACCGAGTGTGCCAACGTTCAAGGCAGTGCTTCAGCAGCATAACCTCTGTGATCCTCCAAGAGGGAACCCCACTGCACCGCATCCAAACCAGCACCATAGTGGGTACGACTCTCCCAGAGACAGAGTGAACCCCCCTACTCTTGATCCAAGCCCACGGCTTCCTCCTCTTCTAGCTGAGGTACGATTTCGAAGGACTGACGTCTGGCGTGCCCCTGACAATCGGCCCCTTTGTTACCACTGTGGTGAGGCCGGTCACATGTTAAGGTTCTGTCCGTACCGCCGCGCCGGACTTCGTGGCTTCCATCCGCGTGCACGATGTCTTCGGAGTGGTGAACAACCACCCGAAATCGAGAAGTACTTGTCGACGCATACGAATCCTTCGGACGTCCTACAATACGGGTCTCGCGTCATTACCTCTTCTCGTTATCGTCCTCCAAGTCCACGGCCCTCTACATGCCGCACTAGCCGCTCGACGAGCCCCCGCTCCCTGAGGCTTCGGAAAAATTAGGAGCAGCGACCTGCGGAGGTGAGGCCGCTGACGAGTGAAGTGCTGAACATCCTTGATCAAGTTTAGTGCAAGATAACGGCTATCAGATGGCGTCATGTAACGATGATCCTGAGTGCGCAGTTTCGGACATACCGGTTTCTATCGACGATTTTCTCATTACAGCTTTAGTTGATACGCGGGCGGACTGTTCAGTTATGAGCAGTGGGTTAGCCAGGAAAGAAAGGAAAGTTTTAACCGAGTGGACTGGGCCTCAGATCCGCACTGCAGGGGGACACCTTATTACCCCGGCTGGAAGATGCGTTGCGAGAGTTGCAATTGACGGATTTGTTTGTTTGAGACTTCGTTGTACTTGCCCACTGTTCGCGAGATGTCATACTCGGCTTGGACTTCTTACAGGCTAATGATGCGTTATATAATTTGCAAGAATCACGAGTGGCATTTTCGCCGAGCCAAGCCATTGCGAGATCTAGCGTCGAGGTTCATCAACGCCTGCCTTACGTATTACAGCTGCTAACGTTATGGTCCCCCCACGGTGCAGCATTATGGTCTTGGTAGAAAGCAACTCACCATGCGACCGAGACGTACTGGCAGATACGAACGTGGGCCTGCTTCTTGAGAAAGGAATTTGCGCTGCAAGAGGACTTGTTCGCTCGGGACGGTTGTGCGAAGCTCTGGATTATGAATTTCGGGACCGAGTTTCAGCACATTGCGAAAGGAACGGCCATCGCGTATGTTGCCGACTTATTGAGCTAGGGAACATCTGTACTCTGGCGCCGCCGTCGCCAGCCAGATGTAATGCACCCGACATTCTATCAACTGTGGACATTAATCCCAATCTGTCAGTGGTTGAGTGGCGGCGACTCCTAGACTTCCTTCAGGAATTGGCTGGATGCTTTGCAACGCCTTCGAAATTTGAGCGTACCCCAGTAGCCAAACACCGCATTATGGTTGACGCGGAGACCAAGCCGATTTCCCAGCACCCATACCGAATGTCGTCAACAGAACGAGAGGCTATTCGCAGCCAAGGGCAGGAAATGCTTACCGACGACGTGGTACAGTCGTCTACCAGCCCCTGGGCTTCCCCTGTAGTGTTGGTGAAGAAAAAAGACAACACCTTGCGTTTTTGCGTCGATTATCGTAAGTTAAGCCAGGTAACGAAACGTCACGTATACCCCCTCCCACGTATCGACGACGCATTGGACCGGTTACGCAATGCCAAATATTTCTCGTCGCTTGGCCTCACGAATGGCTACTGGCAGATAGAAGTGGGCGAAAGGGACAGAGAGAAAAGTGTTCGTCACCCCCGACGGCCATTATGAATTTAAAGTGCTTCTTTTCGGTCTCTGTTCTGCACCAGGAACCTTCCAGCGAATGATGGACACCATTCTCTCTGGACTGAAGTGGCAAGCGTGCCTAGTGCATCTCGACGATGTCGTCATTTTCGCGGCTAGTTTTGAGGAGCACCTTGATCGACTGCGAATTGTACTACAGGCACTGCGTTCAGCCCAACTGACGATAAAACCACAGAAATGCCATTTCGGTTTCCAGGAGATCCGTTTTCTTGGCCATGTTATTAGTTCTGAGGGCGTGAAACCAGATCCCGACAAGACAGCTGCTGTGAAACATTTTCCGCGCCCAGCCGACAAAAATGTCGTTAGAAGGTTTTTGGGACTTTGTGCCTATTACAGGCGTTTCGTAGAGAATTTTTCAGCGATTGCCGAGCCTCCTACGCGTCTTACCCGAGACAATGTTCCTTTTGCGCGGCAAAATGATCAAGAGGATGCTTTCAACGAGTTCCGACGGCGACTGCAGGCAACCCCGATACTTGCCCATGTTGACGAAAACGCCGCTACGGATATCCATACCGAAGCCAGTAATTTTGGACTCAGTGCCGTTCTGATACAGTGGAAAAATGGCACTGAGAAAGTTATCGCTTACGCAAGTCACTCTCTTTCAAAAGCAGAGACAAACTACTCAACCACGGAAAATGAATGTCTCGCGGTAGTTTCGGCCATAACTAAGTTCTGACCCTATATTTACGGCCGGCCTCTTAGGGCTGTGAGCGACCGCCATTCGTTATGCTCGCTAGCCAACCTCAAATACCCCTCTGGACGGCTTGCAAGGTGGAGCCTCCGTCTCCAAGAATACGACATTACAGTTGTATACAAGAGCGGCCGTAAGCACAGCGACGCCGATTGCTTGTCTCGTGCACCAGTTGATGCTGCCCCTCCCGACCGAGAAGAGGATGACTTCCCGTTTCTTGCTGTCGTCACGATCACCGACATGGCCCAGCTTCAACGGGTTGATCCCTGTTTACGCCCGCTTATTGAGCATCTCGAAGGCCTTGACGTAGCTGTCCCACGTGCTTTCGCATGAGGTTTATCCTCATACAGCATTCGCAATCGCGTCCTATATAAGAGAAACTTTCAGCACAACAAGGAAACCTTTCTTCTCGTTGTGCCGTCCGACCTCCGGCCAGAAATCGTGCACGCATGCCACGATGAGCCTTCGGATGGTCATTTAGGAGTCACGCGAACATTAGCACGCATTCGACAAAAATACTATTGGCCTAAGTTGCTGCCTTGAGTCCAGCACTACGTGAGATCATGCTGAGATTGCCAGCGGCAAAAGACACCTCCGTTGAAGCCTGCAGGGCTCCTTCAGCCGATACCTCCGCCAACAGCCCCTTTCCAGCAAATTGGTATGGATCTTCTGGGCCCTTTCCCAACGTCCGCGTCAGGGCACAGATGGATAGTAGTGGCGACGGACTACGTAACGCAATATGCCGAGACACAGGCACTTTCCCGTGCAACTGCTGCAGAAGTGGCCCAGTTTTTTCTTAAGGCCATCGTACTGCGCCACGGTGCCCCATCGGTTTTTATCACTGACCGCGGTACAGTCTTTACGGATGAACTAATGCAGGCTCTCTTCAGTCTTACCCGCACAAGTCATCGTAGGACTACTGCTTACCATCCGCAAACAAACGGACTGACTGAACGCCTCGATAGAACGCTTGCAGACATGATTTGCATGTACATCGACGCTGAGAATTGCACGGTGGATGAAGTTCTTCCGTATGCAGTTTTTGCATACAATAGAGCCGAACAGGAGACGACGCGTCTTGCGCCGTTCCAGCTAGTCTACGGCCGTCCTGTCACCAGAGTGTTGGATGCTATGCTACCCATAAATCATGGCGACGATGTCACCAACGCCTATGCAGACGTCGGCATATTTCTACAGCGGGCCGAAGAAGCGCGCCAGCTCACACGATGCCGTATTCAACATCAACAACATCGCGATGCCAGTCGCTACCACCTCCGACACCGAGACGTTCACTACCAACCTGGCGATCTTGTATGGGTGTGGACACCAGTGCGCCGTCGAGGACTCTCCGAGAAACTACTTCGCCGTTACGTTGGGCCATACGAGGTCATTCGGCGTCTTAGTAACGTGACTTACGAAGTTGTTGCTGGGGGCCAACAACCTTCAACACGGCGGCACTCAAGTGCTGAAACTGTTCATGTAGTGCGGATGAAACCGTATTATGAGAGGCAGTGATCTTTTGCGCGTGTACAGCTTTGTGTTCCCTGCTTCTCCTGTGTGCATAATCTGAGCACACTCCCAGCGTCGAGTCGCCGCTTTCGAAGAGGGGGGTAATGCCGCGTGCCTCTCTGAAAAGAGGACAAAGAAGAACAGAGGACAAAGAGGATGAAACGGAGTGCAGCGCATGGGACTGTTCCGATCAGTGATCGCTGCCTTGTACTCGTTACAATACTTCAGGTTGCACGGTACTCCACGAGTAGGGTTCCCAATAAGAGTGGCAGAAAACGTCCTGTTCGAAAGCGATGTTGCGAATTTCACGCACTATACGTGTAAGGCCTAAATAGTACAATATGGTGTCTTAGAGCGATAACTCTACTGCTTTCATTTGTAAGTTTGGAGTTAATTCTTGATAAGTCCCTCATGTCTTCCACCAATGGCGCCATGTACTCCTGCGCGGCATATTGCTTCATCTCGCGCTGCGCAACAAACATTGTCGTCTCTATCGTTTTTCCCAGGGACGAACTCGCTATTTTACTGCCACAGACGATCGCGCCTAATGTAAACCTGCAACATACTCCCACGCCATGCAGTAAACAGCATTGTTTTCTTGACGCTTTTTAATTAAATCCAGTTAAATACCGAACACAGATGTGCTATCTCGCTAAAGACAGAGAACGCAGCTGCGCCAGAGGCTGCCGAGGCCATCGACAACAAGCCAGGCTAGTACGTTGTCAGGAAGCTTACACAGTGCAGAAAGGAGCCAAGATCGAATCGGCAGCAGAGACAGCGGCTGCGGACGATGACTTAATCTCATGTAATTTGGTTCAATAATCGCTTATCCTCTACAGTTTTGAAACTCCACCGCATCATGCAAAATGAGTTGTAAGAGCTTGGAAGCAAGAAACATGCCTATGAAGCTTTCGCTGCTGTCTCATGATGACTGAAATGCACCTGGTACACTCTAAGTACTCGAACTCCTATTTCAAGAATCAAACAGCCTAATTACTCCTGCAGATCTCACTCTACTCCTACAGATCTCGCGTCTGCTCCTGCCATATGCGAGGAAGAGTGAAATGACCTTTCACTCTTCCAAGAAAAAAATGAGTAAAGTGACCATTCTACTCCTGCAAATTTTGATATATTTAAAGGTTGTTTTACTCATGTGATAAAGATAATATAACGTTCCGTACCAAACATGTTTCGCTCATTGCTCGGGCAGCAGAAGCGTCTGTATTGGACATTGAAGCAGGCAGCCATATACATTTTGTTTGCCTGCGCAGGCAATATATAAGCTGCATCACACTTCGAAACAAGCGTAAAACGTATTCAACTGTTGGGACGAATACAGCTCGAACATCCGACGGTTGCAGTGCTGCTTTAAATCTTCCAATCGGTCCCGAATTTAAAGCTCAATTTCCGTGTAGAAAGCTGAATTGTCATATATTTTCGTGCAGCTGAGGAGCAATTATAAGTTCGTCACACGCACAGAAAGAATTAGGTCCTGTCACCTGTCTTCATTAAGAAAAAGAGGGTATGCAAGTATAGGTACGTATACGTCGGGGTTCCGATTTATTTTTTGACACGTCGGACGGCACCGACGCTGTGTCTTGATGACACGTAGGCGTCGCACGTCGGGTTAGAATTAGCGCAACATATCCGATCTATTTTGCGCGAGGTATTAGCATAGGAATTCCTACGTAGATGCGGTGTACGGAAATCCAAGACACAATCGCACAATCAGTCGAGCGGTTGGTACCTTCAGCCACTGCTTTTCGCGTATGCACACTGCCAACAACAAGCTGTCATAGTTCGTGCTGTATGTGGCGAGCGTAAAACAGCACGTCTTATTTTAATATACAAGTCGTTTAACTGCAGATTTACTTCTGGCTGTTTTCATGCTGACATATTATTTTCAAAAGTCCGACGCTACAAATCTTCCGCTCGTGTAAGCGCGGGGGTATGTTCGATCGGCTCAATATCGAGCATACCTCGAATATACCTCAAATATACGCCCGGGGAGGAGGGCTTAAACTGAGAGAGGTGAAAAAATTGCAGGTTGAGTACTGTTCTTTATTCTCCCCTAAATACACAAACAGAAAGGACGTCGATCGCTGTTCGTATGCCGTAAGTACAAAGCTGATCAGTCATTCCCGTTCCGACTTTCCGGTAATTATGCACTCGTGTGCATTGCGGTGCAGCGCGTCTTTTACTCGACAGGCTCTATCGTCGGCCTGCCAGTTCATCGCCGCCAATCGCCGCTGTACAAGCGCAGACCGCTAGTAGATTAAGTATGCCTTTTTTCATGCATGTAAAAACATGTTCTATTGCCAATCGAGTACATACGGGAGCGATATAACAAATGAGACCGTTACGGCAGCCCATGTTTACTTTCGCGATTTATTCGGCTCCCGACGTCATGAAAAGGCGTCAGTATGGTAATGCACTTGGCGTTGAAAAACACACATGTGTGGCTTTTATAGGGCGATTGGGGTGGAGACGATATCCTAAACGATATGCGATCTATTTAATTATCTCTCGCTTGAATGAACTGAACATGGCCACTGGTTCATACGAATTCTCTCTTCTGTTTTTATTTCTTCGATTTCATTCTATAGCAGATAGACGCTGCGTCTAATTGCTGTTGACAGCCTGCTACGTTTTCCTCCCTTCTGCGTGATACCGCATAAAATAGTATTAATCAGCGATCAAGGGTACAGGCTTCCACCTACAAAACTGTCAACCACTCACAAAATTATCTTTAGAAATAAGTAACCTACAACAATCTAATTTTACAAATTAGCTTTATTATATGAAAATAAATTTATGCAATTACAAATACTTTATAGCTATCAAACTCATCCCCCTTTTTTGCGTGGCGCAACTGTTGCTCTCCTTAATCAGTTCTAACGCTGCGTCAGCTGTGCGTTTTTTGTTCTTGCGGCCGGTCAGTTTCGTCGTATTCCGCTTAGCAATCCTTTATTACCGGCGGCTTGACCTCTTAAACTGCCCTTTTATATAATTATGAAATGCATAGCAAGCCTCAAGCCTTCGTAGTGTTCACTATTTGCAGCGCACACACAGGATATGACCGGGAAGGTGCTTTCAATGCTCGCTTGCCAACGGCATCAATGGTCTCCGGACAATAATGGAGTCATTCAGGTAAGGCTCGTTTTCTTTTTTTTTTCTGCAACTGCAAGTTTAAACTACGCGCAAAAGCGTGTATACGTCTGTTCATTAGCACATATATTGAAGCCTCAATTTTACCAAACGCTTCTTTCTTGTATTGGGAGCAGTGGCATTGTCGCTTGTTCGAACATAGGAGGCGCGTTGGTACTTCTTGTTTCGGCAGTTCTCTAACCGCAAATTTTCTTCCGTAAACACAGAAGTATGTGCTCTTGTGCATACATGTTTTAATAACTTCAATTTTTTATCTTCACAAATATGCATCGGCAGCCACATTTGTGTCCGGTTGAGTGAGGCATAGTTTTGTTTCTTGCACTTCCAGGTGTACACTGACGTAGAAGTTTTTGAAAATGCTCTCCTGGAAGACAGCTGCTTGTTCAGGGTGGATGCTTGCTTGGTTGCTAAAGGCGTCCCGTGAACAGCAATAAGTTCGTAAGTGTGTTCGCTTTCCGTCACATGATTCTCAAAAGGCACTACCATGATTAATGGTGATAAATGCTATATTTGCCTGCATATGCTGTACAAGTGGAGGAACTGCGGCCTTAGGCTAAGCACATGCCCACAAAGTGCGGTCAGATGTTGCCATGGTCTCCTAGGCTGTTCTCGCTATGGACGTCATTGCATATTAGGGCACTTCAGATGGACAAGCAGCTTGAGTATGCAAATGTGTTTGCTTGCACTTTATATTCTGAAGATTAGTGCGGTGTGTAGCAGCCAATCAAGGAAGTAATCACGAGGTAATCCGAAGAAAATGAATTGTTCATTTTTAACTTCCTGACATGTTTTCTTCTTCTGCAGAAAAGCCACTTATAAACAGTATGCATACTTCATAGCTGCAGCATGGGCGTGCTGTTAAAAGTCACTTTGAAACCTAAAAAAGTAAAGTTGCTTTTTAGGTCATGCTCTTAGGAAAGTGAAGCTGCTAACAACGGCTAAAAAATTATTTGTCGGGGTCATAAAAAATATTCTTTGTTGCTGTGCAAAATAATGCAAAATGTCCTACATTTCATAAAAAATTCTGAAAACATTTCAGTAACCTGCTGCGTGCTTGCTGAAACACACACACAAACAAAATGAGGGCCTGGACTAATGTTTAGTGCACTCAGGAAGTTGAGTAGCTGAGGAAGTCATCGCCAAGCTCCATGACAGCAGACGTGGCATAGCAAGGAGTCGTAGAGCACTGGTATTACTGCGTTGCATCGGCTTTAGCTCTTCCCACGCACTTTTAATGGTCTTTTATAACTTATCAGAATGTACAATGAAGTGGACCATTTACTGAAAATTGGCTTTTAATGCCTCAGATGTTTTCAGCGGCATTGATGCCAGCGACCTTAGGAAGCCAGGCTACTATAATTAATGGGCTACAAATCGTTTCAAGATGCACTATCACAGTGTGCGGCGTAAGGATAGGGGAAAGATAATGCTGCAGCAGAAAATGCCCATTCCTGTAAGCCGTGATTGACAGCGCTTAACCACACGGACAATGTAAACAACACATAAATGACAAACACATGCGCTGAACTTCAACTTTATTCTGTAACCACCGATACTCTCTTTATATACCCACAAAGGGACAGACTAGCGGCGATTTTTGACACGCGTGCCAACAAAAAGTAGCGTGATAAATACAAAACTAAGAGAAGTACCGAAAAGGCAAACCCGAATGAGGAGGGAAGAAATAGGCAACTTACCTTCTAAGCCACCGCCAACACATGGAACAGTGGACTAATAAGAGCAACAAAAAATACAAATCTGCGAGCAGAGCAGAAAATGGGTAGCAGAGGTAAAGCTAACAATTAGCACTGCAAAACGCATGAGATGAAGCGCGCTAAAACTGAAAAAAAAAGAGGCATTAACAACATATATAAAGCCAATAATTGACACTGCTAAATGCAGTCCACGAGCAGTACTAAATAGCTAAACCAAAGCAAATTAACGAAACGCGCATGAGAAATAAAGGTGAAGTCAACAACAATTAACATAGCTAAAGGATGAAAATGAGGTCTATAAACCTGAACGAGAAAGATAAAATATCAACAAATGAATTGACCAAATGTATGAAAGCTAAAATTGGGCTAAATCAAATTTCCAGAAAGAAAGCCAGTCTCTCTTTTCGAAAGTGGATTGTCCTTGAGCCTCAAAAACTTGGCGGCTTCAATTATTTCACATGTCAGCTTATTTCGTTGCGTTTTAACACCCTGGATTTCTTTTTTTTCTGAAGATTGGGTGGCATGGCTCCTTGAGTCGCAGTTCCTGCAGTGGGCTGGCAGAGTCCTGAAGGATATACCTGATAAGTCATTTTCATGCACCATTAGCCTTTCGTTAGTGATGACGTTGCCCGCCTTCTCCCTTATCGCATACATCTGGTTTTTGCCTACGCCCAATTTCTTCTTTACCGCTTTAAGGCTTCCCCCGTTCTTTACAGCATGCTCAATTTTCTCCATGTTATACTTCCTTATATCGGCCACCTTGCGCTTATTGATTAGCTTTGATATCTCTGCCAATTCGATATGGCCTGTTGGATTGGAAGCTTTCATACTCTGGCGTTTCTTAATCAAATCTTTTCTCTCCTTAGACAGCTCACCGGTATCCTTTCGAACTATCCTACCGCCTACTTCTACCGCACACTCAGTAATGATATCTCTGAAATTATTGTTCCTTGCCTCTAGGGTAATGTCGCCATCCTCAATTAGAGCTGAATACCTATTCTGTAGCGAGATCCTGAACTCTTCTTCCCTCCCTCTCACCGCTAATTCGTTGATGGGTTTCTTTCTTACTAATCTGCTGCGTTCTTTGTTCAGATTTAGGCTAATTCTGGACCTCACCATCCTGTGGTCACTGCATCGCACTTTCCCGATTACCTCTACATCCTGCACAATGGCGGGAGTTGAACACATTATGAAGTCGATTTCATTTTTAGTCTCTCCGTTAGGACTTTTCAATGTCCATTTCCGGTTCTTCCGTTTGCTGAAGAAGGTATTCATGATTCGTAAGTTATTGCACTCTGTAAACTCAGCTAGTAACTCCCCCCTGCTATTCCTAGAGCCAATGCCATAGTCACCTACTGCCTTGTCTCCTGCCTGTTTTTTTCCCGACCTTGAGATTTGAAGTCGCCCATTAGTACAGTGACAGTGAATTAGCGGTGAGGGGGAGGGCAGAAGAGTTCAGGATCTCGCTACAGAATAGGTATTCAGCTCTAACTGAGGATGGCGAAATTACCCTAGAGGCAAGGAACAATAATTTCAGAGATATCATTACTGAGTGCGCGGTAGAAGTAGGCGGTAGGATAGTTAGAGAGGATACCGGTAAGCTGTCTAAGGAGACGAAAGATTTGATTAAGAAACGCCAGAGTATGAAAGCTTCCAATCCAACAGACCAGATCGAATTGGCCGAGATATCAAAGCTAATCAATAAGCGCAAGGTGGCCGATATAAGGAAGTATAACATGGAGAAAATTGAGCATGCTGTAAAGAACGGGGGAAGCCTTAAAGCGGTAAAGAAGAAATTGGGCATAGGCAAAAACCAGATGTATGCGATAAGGAACAAGGCGGGCAACGTCATCACTAATATGGACAAGATAGTCAAAGTAGCCGAGGAATTCTATACAGATCTCTACAGCAGCCAAAGTAGTCAGGACCGTAATGAGTTTGGCGGTAGGGAAAAACAGTCAGACGTTCCACCAGTGACGAAAGACGAGGTCAAGAAAGCATTAGAAACTATGAAAAGGGGGAAATCAGCTGGAGAGGATCAGATAACTACAGATTTGCTGAAGGACGGGGGGGATATCGTGCTAGAAAAACTGGCCACCCTGTATACGCAGTGCCTGTTGTCATCGACGGTACCGGAACCATGGAAGAATGCAAACATTATCCTCATTCACAAGAAAGGGGACTCCAAGGACCTTAAAAATTACAGACCAATCAGCTTACTGTCTGTTACGTATAAGGTATTTACTAAGGTAATCGCTAATAGAATCAGGACAACCTTAGACTGCAATCAATCAAAGGATCAAGCAGGGTTTCGGAAACGGTACTCTACTATCGATCATATCCATACCATCAACCAGGTGATAGAAAAATGCTCGGAGTATAACCAGCCCTTATACATAGCATTCATTGATTACGAAAAAGCATTTGACTCAGTTGAAACCTCGGCGGTGATGCAGGCATTGCGAAATCAGTGGGTAGACGAGCCGTACGTGAAAGTGCTGGAAGATATATATAGTGGCTGCACAGCAACCATAGTTCTGCATAAAGAAAGTAACAAAATTCCCATAAAGAAAGGTGTTAGGCAAGGAGACACAATCTCCCCAGTACTATTCACAGCTTGTTTAGAGGAAGTATTCAGAGACTTGGAATGGGAGCAGTTAGGGATAAGGGTAGATGGAGAATACCTCAGTAATCTGCGATTTGCTGATGACATTGCCTTGCTAAGCAACTCCGGGGATGAACTGCAAATAATGATTGATGACCTAGACAGAAAAAGTAGAAAGGTAGGCTTGAAAATCAATATGCAGAAGACTAAGGTAATGTTCAACAGCCTCGGGAAGGAACAGCAGTTTACATTAGGTAGCGAAATACTGGAAGTAGTAGGCGAATATGTCTACTTAGGACAGGTAGTAACCGCAGATCCGGACCATGAAAAGGAAATAACAAGAAGAATAAGATTGGGATGGTGCGCATTTGGCAAGCACTCGCAGATTATGACTAGCAGCTTACCGGTATCGCTCAAGAGGAAAGTATACAACAGTTGCATCTTGCCTGTACTCACCTATGGGGCTGAAACGTGGAGGCTAACCAAGAGAGTTCTACTTAAGTTGAGGACAACCCAGAGGGCTATGGAACGAAAAATGGTAGGGGTAACATTAAGAGATAGAAAGCGTGCAGAGTGGGTCAGAGAAATAACTCAAGTTACCGACATTCTAGTGGAAATTAAGAAGAAGAAATGGACATGGGCAGGACACGTAGGGCGAAGAGAGGATAACCGATGGTCGCTGAGGGTAACAAACTGGATTCCACGGGAAGGAAAGCGTAGCAGGGGGCGGCAGATAGTTAGGTGGGCGGATGAGATTAAGAAGTTCGCAGGGGTCAAGTGGATGCAGCTAGCACAGAACCGGGTTAAGTGGAGAAATATGGGAGAGGCCTTCGCCCTGCAGTGGGTATAATCAGGCTGATGATGATGATGATGATGATGATGATGATTAGTACAGTATACTGCGTCTTTACTTTTCGCATTGCCGATTCTACATCTTCATAGAAGCTTTCAACTGCCTGGTCGTCATAACTACATGTAGGTGCATGGGCCTGTACAACCTTCAGTTTATACCGTTTATTAAACCTAATTACGATGAATGCAACCCTCTCATTAATACTATACAATTCATCTATATTACCCGCTATATACTTATTGACAAGGAAACCTACTCCTAGTTGTCGCCTCTCTGGTAAACCTCGATAACACAGTACATGCCCATCCTTCAGTACAGTATATGCCTCATTCGGCCTCCTAAGCTCACTAAGCCCTATGACATCCCATTTCATGCCCTCTAGTTCCTCTAACAGCACTGCTAAACTAGCTTCACTAGCTAGGGTTCTAGCATTAAACGTTGCCAGGATCAGTTTCCAATGGCGGCCTGTCCAGCGGAGCCAGGCTTTCTTAGCACCCCCTGCTGCGTCACAGGTCTGACCGCCGCCGTGGTCAGTTGTTCCGCAGCCGCTGGTGACTGAGGGCCGGGGTTTTATGGAGCTTATTATAGGAGGTTGTGGCCAATCACTGCACCAGGGTGGCCAACTCCTGTTCTGGTGAGGGAGTGCGTTGCCGGAGGTGTTCACCGGCATCAGGGCGCACCCCAAACCTGTTTATGCAATTCCATCGACACGCGGATTTTTTTTTCATCCGGTGGAGAATTGCGTGGCACCGGGATTTGAGCCCCGGTCCTCTTGCATGCGTGGCGGATGTTCTGCCGCTACGCCACCGCTGCTACCCTTTCTGCATCGGCCTTTTTGGCAAATGTATACCATACAAGTCAAAGGGTTGGAGTGAACGCCTTCCGTGCTGCTAAGGGTTTTCTGTGCCTTTTGGTGCGGCCTCTTTTTTTTTCTTTTTTTCATTAACGATCCACCAAAGCTGCAATAGTCGCTTGGGATAACAAAAGAACGTCAACTCCTGGTTTAGTTCCACTGTTCTTAAGGTTGTGGGAAATTTGATGCATGTAAGGAATCACTGCAACCTTTTTGCATTTCCTGTGCGCTACAGCTAGTGGTTCAGTTTCTTTTGCACTTGATGTTTTCCAGCACTTTTTCTGCGACAGTGGAGAGGACTTGTAACGGGTACCCCGATTTCATTAGCCTGCATAGCTTTTTCAAGAAGCTTTCTTGCAATTTGAGGTCGCATGACCTGTTCAAGGCATTGACAAAGGCAGACTGGATGGTATTTCTTTTGACCAGCTATGAACGAGCAGAGTCATATGATACGAAGGGCTTGTTGCTCCTGCCCAGCACACATGACAAGGTGTAAAGAATATGCTTAGTTCCAGGAAGCGCATGAAATCATTGTCCGGCATTTGCATTACTTCAAGGGGAGCCACAATACTCTAAAAGGCACTCAAAACTTCAGACACTTCATGAAAAAAAGGCTTCCATATCACAGTCTAAAATAACTATGATATAGTCACCAAAGCAAAAACATTTTTGAACTCGTCAGTGTTCAAAGTGGTGCCTAAGACTTCTGTCATGCATAACTAAGAAAAGATTACTGAGCAAGGGAGCAAACATTTCACGAAAACATTTCGTGAGGTCATCTTGAGGTATTGAATAAAATAAATATTTTACACCTGTAGAAAGGACATCTATGGGCTTCCTTTCTATTCCAGTTCAAAAAAAAACCTAAAGACTTCATCCGCATTCCTTACCAGAGAGGGATCATCGACAGCAAGCAATTTCAGATTGCCTTGTAAATACATAGCGACGTCTTTCTGCCAGGTATCCTCTTAAGCAACAACGCGCAGAGGGCACGAAAGGTATTCCTGGCAAAAAGAAAGACGTCACTGTGTATTTGGAAGCCAACCTGAAATTGCTTTCTATCGATTATTTTTTTCTGTTAAAGAATACAGATGTAGTCATTAGGTTTTTGAACGGGAAAAGAAACAAAGCCTACCATGCCTTTTCTATAAATGTAAAAGACTAATTTTATTGTATACCTCATGATGACCTCATGAAATGCTTTCACAAAGCTATCGAGAAACATGGAACCATATCCTCCCAGAATGAGTGTGGTATCTCGGTAGATGGTTTCTTAGAATTGTTTTCTGTGCATCTAATATCAACATATGCAGAATGGAATGGTTCACACCGTATCCGAAAGCACGGGATCTGCATTGTATTGCTCCCTTGCTCAGTGATCTGTTCATAGTTATGCATGACAGAAGTCTCAGGGTCCACTTTGAACACTCACGAGTTCAAATACTTTTCTGCTCTGGGGACGATGTCTTAGTCATTTTAGACTGTGACATGGAAGCCTTGTTTCATGAAGTGCCTGAATTTTTCAGGGTATTTAAGAGTATCCTGGCTCCCCTTGAATTAATGTAAGAAATGCCGAACAATGATTCCGTGTGCTTGCGGGAACTAAGCATTTACACCCAATCACGTGCGCTGGGCATTTGAACCAAAGGGCATCAAGCCCTTTCTATCATATTGTGGCGGCAAGTGATGACAACAGGAGAACAGAGGACAGACAGAAGATGCTCGATGGTCGTGAGATGACGTTTATTGAATCTGTGAGCGGGCCTAGCGCGAGCCCTCCTGCCCGCGCCACTGCCCTCCTCTTCCTCCTTCGTCCATAACATGACCCGGGGCCACCGAGCGATCGTCCCGATCGTAGACTAGGAAGTTTACCGATGATAATTCCATGACATGATGATGGCAGTGTCTGGATGCTTGAACAAGAGGAAGGAGTAAGAATAGAATGGCTTGCCGACACGATGTATGATGCGGGGGTGATCCATCTCCCCTGGAGCTGTCAACCATCCGTCACCAGCGTCCATAGGACCGATGGCTCGAGGTCAGGTCGGGCGGCTTGGGTGGGGGTTGCGTGTTTGTGCCCATTGGTTCCTTCGCGTCATTCGGGTCTTTCGGGTTCTTCGTCTCCATTCTGGTTGGTGTGTCTGTTCTTGTCTTCAGGTCCAGGCTGGGGGCTGGACGGTGGTAGTGGGTCAGGTCTGGGCTTGAAGAGCTGGGGCGAAGCTGCTCGGCGATGTCCCTGGGCCCTTGGTCGATAGTCCCGGCTTAGAGATGGCGTCGATGCTCAAAGGCGAGGATGGGGATGACGCACTCAGCACCTCCAACCAAATGTTACGCGGCGTCCAGCGATGGAAACAGGAGAACAGAGGACAGAGAGAAGATGCTCGATGGTCGTGCGATGACGTTTAATGAATCTGTGAGCAGGCCTAGCGCACGCACTCCTGCCCGCGCCACTGCGCTCTTCTTCCTCTTTCGTCCGTAACAATATGACTCTGCTCGTTCAAAGCTGATCAAAAGAAATACCATCCAGTCTGGGCTAGTCGACGCCTTGAACAAGTCACGCGAGCACAATTGCAAGAAAGCTTCTTGAAAAAGATATGCAGGCTCACGCTATCAGGGTACCCGTTACAAGTCCTTTCCACTGTAGCAGAAAAAGTGCTGAAAAACACCAAGTGCAAAAAAATGAACCATTGGCTGAAGCACACAGTCAATGCAAAAAGGTTGCAGTGATTCTCTACATGCACGAATTTCCAACAACCTTAAGAAGAGTCGAAAGAAAGCAGGATTTGACATTCTTTTCTGCTCCCGAGTGACTATTACAGCTTTGGGGGATCGGTAGTGAAAAAGAAAAACGAAAAGCAAAAAAAAAACGCCTCATCAAAAAGCACAGAAAACGCTTAGCAGCATGTGCGGAAGGGGTTTACTCCAACTCTTTTATTTGACGTAAGGTATACATTGGCCCCCCTTCATGGATCACTGCCTTGTCGTGGCGGAGGGGCTTGCGAAACTCGATGAAGTCGTGAGCTCTGCTGTGTAGGGCCACCCAAGATAGACAGGTCACGGCAGAGAGTTCTGACAAAATGGGATTCACTGGAGAAGGTAATGGCAACCCACTCCAGTATTTCCTGCCAAGAAAACCCTATGGCCAGTCACAATACCATTATCGATATGGCGCCGGAAGATGAGCCCCCCGGTTGGAAGGCGTCCCACATGTTACTGGGGATGAACAAAGCGCGATTCCTAGTAGCTCCAGGACGAATGAAGCGGCTGGGCTAAAGCCAAAAGGACGCTCAGTTGTGGACGTGTCGGGAAGCGACCGGAAAGTCCGATATTGCAAGGAGATATATCACATAGCAACATGGAATGTAAGATCTATGACGCAAGGTAAACTGGATATCGTCAAGCGAGAAATGGACAGATTGAACATTGATATCTTGGGTATCAGCGAGCTCAAGTGGACCGGAATGGGAGAGTTTAACTCCGGCGACCATTATGTCTTTTATTGTGGGCACGAATCCAAGAGAAGGAATGGGGTCGCTCTCATAGTAAACAGAAGAATGGGCAAAGCAGTGCTAGGGTACAACCCCAAAAACGACCGAATGATTTCACTTCGGATCCAAGGTCACCCTTTCAACATAACAGTTATCCAAGTCTATGCACCGACCACTACTGCTGAAGAAGCTGACGTTGAGAGATTTTATGCGGACCTACAGTGCCTTTTAGACCGCACCCCATCATCAGACGTCGTTTTTCTCATAGGAGACTGGAATGCTAAGGTCGGGAGTGAAGAAATATCCGGAATTACAGGCAAGTTCGGTCTTGGTGAGCCAAATGAAGCTGGGCAGAGGCTAGTAGAGTTCTGTAAAGAAAACAACCTAACCATAGCGAATACTCATTTTCAACAGCACAAGAGGCGCCTGTACACATGGATTTCACCGGACGGTCTGTACAGGAATCAGATCGATTATATTATTTGCCGGCAGAGATGGAGAAGCGCTATACAAGCAGTAAAAACAAGGCCTGGGGCCGATTGTGGCACCGATCATCAGCTTCTTGTTACCAAAATTAAGCTTCGATTGAGGAAAACGCAGAAAACTAGAAGGCCTTTCAGGTATGATCTGGATCAGATTCCATTAGAATATGCTGTGGAAGTGAGGAATCGATTTCAAGAATTAGATCTAGAAGACAAAGAGCCCGAAGAGATGTGGACTGATGTTCGTGATATAATACAAAAAGTTGCTACTAAGGTAGTTCCAAAGCAAAAGAAATGCAAGAAAGCAAACTGGTTATCTCAAGAGGCTTTGCAAATAGCTGAGGAAAGGAGGATGGCAAAAGGTATGGGGGAAAGAGAAAGATACAAGGTTCTCAATGCGGATTTTCAGAAAATAGCAACGAGAGATAAGAATGCCTTCCTGAACATACAGTGTCAAGCAGTTGAGGACAACAGCCAATTAAGGAACACAAGAGCTCTGTATAAGACAATCAAAGATATCAAAGGAAGCTTCTGTGCTAAGCTGGGCGTGATAAAGGACAAACGAGGCAAGGACCTCACTGAAGCCTCAGAGATAAAGAAGAGGTGGCAGGAATACACAGAAAAACTGTACAAGAAGGACCCGGATGTGCAAACCCAACATAGGACGGTTGTGATTACTGATCTCGAGCCGGGCATCCTGAAGAGTGAAGTTGAATGGGCCTTAGCAAGCCTTGCTAAGAACAAAGCTAGCGGAATTGATGGTATTCCAGCTGAGTTGCTTCAAAACATCAACCACGACGCTGTTAACACACTGCATACAATATGTCAAAAGATTTGGACAGCCCTGCAGTGGCCACAGGATTGGAGGAGGTCAATTTACATCCGCATTCCAAAGAAAGGCAGTGCCAAAGATTGTTCCAACTACCGCACGATCGCGCTTATTTCGCATGCTAGCAAGGTGATGTTAAAAATCCTGCAAGGTAGGCTGCAGCAGTATGTGGATCGGGAGCTTCCGGACGTGCAAGCTGGGTTTCGCAAGGGCAGAGGAACTAGAGACCAAATTGCCAACCTTCGCGGGATCATGGAAAAAGCAAGAGAGTTCCAGAAACCCATCTACTTCTGCTTTATTGATTATGCGAAAGCGTTTGACTGCGTAGATCACAGCAGATTGTGGCAAGCTCTCCAAGAGATGGGAGTTCCAATCCACCTCATCTGTCTCCTCAGGAACCTTTATGAAGGGCAAGAGGCCACAGTCAGAACTGGGCATTGTCTTATTGATTGGTTTCCGATTGAGAAAGGGGTGAGGCAAGGCTGCATACTGTCGCCCTGCCTATTTAACCTATATGCAGAGTGCATCATGAGGAAGGCCGGTCTGGACGAGTCTTCAGCTGGAGTGAAGATTGCTGGAAAACGTATCAACAACCTTAGATATGCGGATGATACCACTTTAATGGCAGAAAGTGAAGTAGAACTCAAGAGACTTCTGATGCGCGTACAAGAAGAGAGTGACAAGTTTGGGCTTAAACTGAACATTAAAAAGACGAAGATCATGGCGTCTTGCCCTATCAAGTCCTGGAGCATCAATGGACAAGAAGTGGAAGCTGTGACAGATTTTCTGTTCTTGGGCGCCAAGATTACCTCGGAAGGAGACTGCAGCCATGAAATTAGGAGACGCCTGCTTCTGGGAAAGAGAGCAATGGTTAGCCTTGACCGCCTAGTAAAGAGCAGAGACATTAGTCTGCCAAGCAAGATCCGTATAACTCGTGCTATGGTCTTTCCAGTTGTGATGTATGGATGCGAGAGTTGGACTGTGAAGAAGGCTGACCGCCGAAGAATTGACGCGTTTGAATTGTGGTGCTGGCGAAGACTCTTAAGAGTTCCTTGGACTGCCAGAAGATCAAATGAGTCGATATTGTCAACCATAAACCCTGACTGCTCATTGGAGGGTCAAATTCTAAAGTTAAAGCTCAGCTACTTTGGTCATCTGATGAGAAGAGAGGAGTCGCAGGAGAAAGATTTGATGTTGGGAAAGGTTGAGGGCCGCCGGAGAAGGGGTAGGCAGCGAACGCGATGGTTAGATGGCATTCTCGAGGCATTGCAGATGAAGCTATCTGATGTTAAGAAGATAGTGAGAGACCGGAAAGCGTGGCGTGACATGGTCCATAGGGTCACGAAGAGTCGGACACGACTGAACGCCTGAACTGAACTGATACATTGACCAAACAGGCGGATGCATCATTGAAAGGGTAATGGTGCATAAAAATTACTTATCAGGTATAACCGCCAGAAATCTGCCAGTCCACTGCAGGAACTGTGACTCAAAGAAGTCATGCCGCCCAATCTTTGAAAAAAAAACACAGTATAAAAACGCATCGGTATAAGCTGACACTCGAAATAGTTGAAGCCGCCTAGAGTTTGAGGCTCAAGAAAGATTCTGCAAGTGCGCCCCCTCTATTTCACTCTTGGAAAAAGAGATTGCCTTTCTTTCTGGACTACTTTAATCTAGCCTGGTTTTCGCTTTCTTACATTTCTTGAATTCATTTCTTGACATTTTATCTTTCTTATTTGGTTTTATGCACCTCATCTTCGTCCTTTCGCAATGGGAATTGCGGACTTCACCCTTGTTGCTCATAAGCGTTTCCTTCATTTGCTTTGTTTCAGATATTTTGTGTTCATCTTCTGCATTTTGCGGTGAATTGTTGGCTTCATCTTTCGTGTCATGCACCTTTTCTTTCAGGTTTAGTGTACTTCATATTGATACAAACTATAGTCGACGACGAAGCGGAGACAATGAGTCTCTAGTTGACGTAGACGATGAAGTGGTTGCTAGTTGACGTAGACGACGAAGTTGGTTGCCTGGAACCGCGCTCAGACCGCTGCTTGGACCGCTCTCGGACTTCGGCAGTCTTCTAGGCTCATGCCGTTGCCTGGACGCTTGGCGCAATACCCGTTACAGTCTGGTGGAGGTGCTGGTTGCGTTTTGCCACGTTTACACGCTTCACGACGGATCTGATTCCGGTCCACCAGCGACTCAGTCGACGCCTCCGCGGACAGTCGCCTGAGGTTGGGCCCCTTTCCACCCATACGAGGATCACGCAGCCGCAACTCTCGAGCCACGTCGACATGGCCACTGGTCCCAGGCTCTCAGCTCCGATCCTTTGCCGCCCGCCGCGAACACCACCATCTTTTCACGGCGACGTCTTCGAAGACGCTGAGGATTGGCTCGCTACCTTCGAGCGAGTGGCTCGGTACAACGGCTGGAGTGACGAGCGAAAGCTAAATAATGTTTACGTCGCTCTAGAAGAGTCTGCGCGTACGTGGTTCGAAAGCCACGAGGGCGCCCTTACCACCTGGTAAGCATTTTGCCATGAACTTCTAACCACCTTCCCCAACGCCGATCGCCGCGAGAAAGCTGAAGCTGCACTTCAGTCCAGAAACCAGCGGCCAAATGAAAGTGTACGCATGTTCTGTGAAGACATGCCCCGCCTTTCCAGCGCACAGACCCCAATATGAAAGAGGAGACGAAGCTTCGCCACCTCATGCGTGGAGTTAAGCAGGAACTGTTTGCGGGCCTCGTTCGCAGTCCACCGTGTACCGTTGCTGTATTCCTCGCGGAAGTAACGACCATGGAAACGACGCTCTAACAACGGGCCCGGCAGTACAACCGAGGTGTCAGCAGCCTGGCCCCAGATGTTTTTTCGTCGTGCCATGGAGGCGGTGCGGACGCCTTACGTGACCTCATTCGGTCGGTTGTTCGAAAGGAACTCCAACTTTTCCGTCTGCCTCAGAGTGCGCCAGTGACATCATTGACCGCAGTCGTCAAAGATGAAGTACGCCAGGCTGCTCGTGAATTCCCGGTCAGCAACGTACTGCAGTGCGTCGATGAAATGCCCCCGCACACATCCGTTGTTCGTCAGGCAGCTGCCTACGATCCTGTCGCTACCATGCCTCCACGGGTCGACGACAAACGAACGTACGCGTTCGTTGCACGTCAAGCAGCTGCCTGTGGCCCTATTGACCCGACACCGGTGATTAGCCACATCAGTCCGTATGACGCATCGGCTCAAGCTGTGGTGCTTGTTACACGCCCTCGCAAGTCGGACGTGTGGCGTACGCGGGACCGCGGGCCAATCTGCTACCACTGCGGAGAGGGCGGCCACCTTTACCGTGCATTCCCGTATCGCCGAGTGGGACTTCGCGGCTTCTGACCCGATGCGCCCTGACCCACGGAACGGCGAACGGCCGCTCGAAATAGAAGCTCATCTGTCGGCCAGTCAGAGGCCTGGGAGATACAGGCGCTATGACTCAGGATCGTCATCTCCGTTGCGGTACAGTTCCCCAAGCCCTCGCAGAGACCCCAGCATTACTGAGCGGCGTTCTCCCAGTCCACACAGGGAAAACTAATTCCAACGGTCTCCGGAGGCAGGGCTGCTGCTGTCGGAAAAATTGAAGATCCTCCGCCACCGATACACCGAAACGCTGATTTCTCACAGGGGCAGGGTAGCGACAGCATCCGACGCGCTACTTCTGATTTGTGCGTGACACTTGACGGAACTGACACGATCGCGTTACTTGACACCGGTGCAGACTATTCAGTGATGAGCCACGCCCTCGCCCAGGAATTGAGCAAAGTTGTGGCGCTATGGTTGGGCCCTATCATTCGCACGCCTGGAGGTCACCTCATTAGCCTGGCCGGAAGGTGCACAGCCCGAATTGGCATCCGCGGTTTTGTCTACGTCGGGGAAGGCGTTGTCTTGCGCGAATTTTCGAGAGATTTGATTCTGGGGCACGACGTTCTGCAGGCAAATGGTGCTTTGATCGACCTACACGAGGCACGAGTCACATCCTCGACCACACGGGTAGAGGCACGCTTAGACACCCGCGATCCCTATAGCCATGCTCTGCGTATTGTGGAGGATGAGGTCACGGTGCCACCACGGTGCAGTGTCATAATGCGCGTGAAGAATGACCTATTTCATGACTTTGAGGGCATGGCGGAGGGTCATATCCCGCTGCTGCTTGAGAGGGGTCTCATTGTTGCCCGAGGCCTCGTCCACCTACGGGATTGCTGTACAACCATTCTGCTCACCAACTTTTCGAACGAATTTCAGCACCTCGTCAAAGGCACGGTGATCTCCTTCCTCCAAGACGTCGCGGAGTGTCCACATTTGTGCACCGCGGAAGAAGCCCTTCAAGACGACACTGGACCTTGTCACGTTCTGCCACCTGTCGAAATAAACACCGAGTTATCGCCGGCTCAGAAGGATCTGCTTTCGGCTGTCTTGGCAGATTTTGCAGACTGCTTTGCAACGTGTTCCAAAGTGGGCCGAACTCCAGTCGCCAAGCAACGTATAATAACTGACGAGACCACGCGCCCCGTATGCCAACGCCCATACCGCGTTTCTCCAACGGAACGAGCAGCGATTCAGAGACAGGTCACCGAAATGCTTTCCGACGATGTCATTCAGCCGTCTACAAGCCTGTGGGCTTCGCCGGTTGTTCTCGTCAGTAAGAATGACAATACTCTGCGGTTCTGTGTCGATTACAGAAAACTTAATCTCGTCATAAAAAGGACGTTTACCCACTACACCGCATAGACGACGCATTTGATCGACTGCGAGATGCCCGATACTTCTCGTCGCTAGACCTAAAAAGTGGGTACTGGCAAATAGAAGTAGATGAGAGAGACCGGGAGAAGGCGGCTTTCGTGACACCCGATGGCTTGTATGAGTTCAAGGTGCTACCGTTCAGGCCATGTTCTGCACCGGCCACGTTCCAACGCATGATGGACACTGGTCTGTCCGGTTTGAAGTGGCAGTCGTGTTTGGTTTACCTGGACGATGTCGTCATATTTTCGACCACCTTCGACCAACACCTAGAAAGGTTACGCCTTTTGTTAAAAGCTCTCCGAGACGCCAAACTGACAATCAAACCGGAGAAATGTCACTTCGGCTTTGAGGAACTTCGCTGCCTTGGTCACGTGATCAGCGCAAAAGGTGTTCGCCCGGACCCTGAAAAGACAGCTGCCGTTTCTGGTTTTCCGCACCCTACTGACAAGAAAGCTGTTCGACGGTTCTTAGGTTTGTGCTCCTATTACAGACGCTTTGTACGAGACTTTTCGCACATCGCGGAACCGCTAACCGCATTGACTCTCGATGACGCGCTTTTCCTGTGGGGAAGGGAACAAGAGGCCGCTTTCCTTGAGCTTCGCAGCCGCCTACAGAATCCTCCCATACTAGGCCATTTTGACGAAAACACCGCAACTGACTTTCACACTGATGCCAGCAACGTTGGGGTTGGTGCAGTACTAATTCAGTGGCAAGACGGTGCAGAACGGGTCATCGCTTACGCGAGCCGAACACTTACCCGCTCCGAAATCAACTATTGCACAACTGAGAAAGAATGTCTGGCGGTAATATGGGCCCTCAGCAGTTTCCGACCATACCTCTACGACCGACCTTTCCGCGTTATAAGCGACCACCATTCATTATGCTGGCTCGCGAACCTCAGAGGCCCCTCAGGACAATTGGCTAGATGGAGCCTTAGATTACAAGAGTATGACGTAACATCATCATCATCATCATCAGCCTGATTATACCCACTGCAGGGCGAAGGCCTCTCCCATATTTCTCCACTTAACCCGGTTCTGTGCTAGCTGCATCCACTTGACCCCTGCGAACATCTTAATCTCATCCGCCCACCTAACTTTCTGCCGCCCCCTGCTACGCTTTCCTTCCCTTGGAATCCAGTTTGTTACCCTCAGCGACCATCGGTTATCCTCTCTTCGCACTACATGTCCTGCCCATGTCCATTTCTTCTTCTTAATTTCCACTAGAATGTCGTTAACTTGAGTTATTTCTCTGACCCACTCTGCACGCTTTCTATCTCTTAATGTTACCCCTACCATTTTTCGTTCCATAGCCCTCTGGGTTGTCCTCAACTTAAGTAGAACTCTCTTGGTTAGCCTCTACGTTTCAGCCCCATAGGTGAGTACAGGCAAGATGCAACTGTTATATACTTTCCTCTGGAGCGATACCGGTAAGCTGCTAGTCATAATCTGCGAGTGCTTGCCAAATGCGCTCCATCCCAATCTTATTCTTCTTGTTATTTCCTTTTCATGGTCCGGATCTGCGGTTACTACCTGTCCTAAGTAGATATATTCGCCTACTACTTCCAGTATTTCGCTACCTAATGTAAACTCCTGTTCCTTCCCGAGGCTGTTGAACATTACCTTAGTCTTCTGCATATTGATTTTCAAGCCTACCTTTCTACTTTTCCTGTCTAGGTCATCAATCATTATTTGCAGTTCATCTCCCGAGTTGCTTAGCAAGGCAATGTCATCAGCAAATCGCAGATTACTGAGGTATTCTCCATCTACCCTTATCCCTAACTGCTCCCATTCCAAGTCTCTGAATACTTCCTCTAAACAAGCTGTGAATAGTACTGGGGAGATTGTGTCTCCTTGCCTAACACCTTTCTTTATGGGAATTTTGTTGCTTTCTTTATGTAGAACTATGGTTGCTGTGCAGCCACTATATATATCTTCCAGCACTTTCACGTACGGCTCGTCTACCCCCTGATTTCGCAATGCCTGCATCACCGCCGAGGTTTCAACTGAGTCAAATGCTTTTTCGTAATCAATGAATGCTATGTATAAGGGCTGGTTATATTCCGAGCATTTTTCTATCACCTGATTGATGGTATGGATATGATCGATAGTAGAGTACCGTTTCCGAAACCCTGCTTGATCCTTTGCTTGATTGCAGTCTAAGGTTGTCCTGATTCTATTAGCGATTACCTTAGTAAATACCTTATACGTAACAGACAGTAAGCTGATTGGTCTGTAATTTTTAAGGTCCTTATAGTCCCCTTTCTTGTGAATGAGGATAATGTTCGCATTCTTCCATGCTTCCGGTACCGTCGATGACACCAGGCACTGCGTATACAGGGTGGCCAGTTTTTCTAGCACGATATCCCCCCCGTCCTTCAGCAAATCTGTAGTTATCTGATCCTCTCCAGCTGATTTCCCCCTTTTCATAGTTTCTAGTGCTTTCTTGACCTCGTCCTTCGTCACTGGTGGAACGTCTGACTGTATTTCCCTACCGCCAATCTCATTACGGTCCTGACTACTTTGGCTACTGTAGAGATCTGTATAGAACTCCTCGGCTACTTTGACTATCTTGTCCATATTAGTGATGACGTTGCCCGCCTTGTCCCTTATTGCATACATCTGGTTTTTGCCAATGCCCAATTTCTTCTTTACCGCTTTAAGGCTTCCCCCGTTCTTTACAGCATGCTCAATTTTCTCCATGTTATACTTCCTTATATCGGCCAGTATAACGTAACAGTCGTATACAAATCAGGACGGAAGCATCAGGATGCTGACTGTCTGTCGCGCTCGCCCATCGCCATATGTCCGGAAGAAACGGCCGATGATTTTCCGTTTCTGGGGGCTATTAGTACAACCCAAATGGCGCAGCTGCAGAGAATGGACCCAGAGTTAGCGTCACTCGTCGACTATCTACAGGGCGTCGACGCCCGTATTCCCCGTGTTTTTCATCGTGGGCTTCAAATGTTCACTCTGCGTGGTAACGTGCTCTACCAGCGAAATGTCGCTAACAGTGAAGAGACGTTTCTCCTTGTTGTGCCCTCCGAGTTGCGCCGAGATATATTGAGTGCCTGTCATGATGAACCTACCGCCGGCCACCTGGGGGTGAGCCGCACACTTGCACGAATTCGTCAAAAGTATTATTGGCCCAGGTTACTCCCATCGGTGCGAGCCTATGTACGCCCATGTCGTGACTGCCAACGTAGGAAGTCTCCGGCATTGAAACCCGCTGGATTTCTTCAGCCTATTGCTCCGCCGAAGACCCCTTTCCATGAAGTGGGCATGGATCTTCTCGGTCCTTTTCCGAACTCTCGTCTGGCAACCGTTGGGCAGTCGTCGCGACAGACTACCTAACACGGTACGCAGAGACCGCGTCCCTTGTTAAAGGTACTGCAGCCGAAGTTGCTCAGTTTTTCGTTCATAACATTGTCCTACGTCATGGCGCCCCCACCGTGGTAATCACTGACAGTGGAACAGCTTTTACGGCTTGCCTAATCCGGTTGGTCATGGCTCTGACTCACACTAGCCATCGACGTGCGACGGCTTATCACCCTCAGGCCAACGGGCAGGTGGAGCACCTCAATCGCACCCTCACCGAGATGATTTCTATGTATGTGGAAGCAGAACATCGCACCTGGGATGCGATTTTGCCCTATATAACTATCGCGTACAATACCGCCACTCAAGAGACGACGCGACTGACGCCGTTCCAAATTGTCTTCGGTCGCCAAGTGACCACGCCGTTGGATGCCATGATGCCAGTTAGTCCTTCTTGCGGCTCTGACGCCGAACTTGACGCCGACATCCTTGTTCAGCGTGCTGAGAAAGCGCGGCGGCTAGCACGCCTCAGAATCCACCGACAACAGGCGAATGACGCTGCTCGGTATAACCTAAGCCGAAGAATCGTCACTTGCGAGCCAGGCGACCTCGTCTGGGTGTGGACACCTGTTCGTGATCGCGACCTATCTGAAAAGTTACTACGCCGATACTTCGGCCCTTACGAGATTGTTCGCCGTATCAGTGAATGAACCTACGCCGTTGTTCCCGTAGCTTCAGCTCCATCACGAAGGCCACAGCGTCCTGAAGTCGTGCACGTGGTTCGGCTGAAGCCCTATCATGATTGTGCATGACTGAACTTTTCGTCAGCGCCGCTGGGTCCTTGTGACACTTTAGTGCACCCTTTCGCTGACTTCTTCCTAGTAGCATCGCTTCGCATCGAGTCGATGCTACAGAGGAGGGGGGCAGTGATACAAACTATAGTCGACGACGAAGCGGAGACAATCAGTGGCTAGTTGACGTAGACGGCGAAGTTGGTTGCCTGGAACCGCGCTCAGACCGCTGCTTGGACCGCTCTCGCACTTCGGCAGTCTTCTAGGCTCAGGGCGTTGCCTGGACGTTTGGCGCAATATCCGTTACAATATCATTCGTTTTGCTTTGTTAATTGTTAGCTTTACCTCTTTTACCCATTTTCTGTTAACATTGCGATTTTTTTGCTCCTATTTGTCCGCTGGTCGACGTGTTGGCGGCTTAAAATTGATTTGCCTACTTGTTTTCTCTTTGTTCGGGTTCGCCCTTACGGTACTTCTTTTTGTTTTTATTTGTCACATTATTTTTTGCTGCCACAAGTGTCAAAAACTCGCCACTAGTCGGTGGCTTTATGGGTTATAAGCAGAGTATCGGTGGTTCCAGAATAAGGTTTAAAGTTCAAAGCCTGTGTTCGTCTTTTATGTGTTTACTCTGTCCGTGTGGTTCATTAGGCGCTGTCAATCATGAATCAACACCACTAGCCCGACAGCTTTTTCTATCCTTGTAAGGTGTTTCTAGCAGGTGAGAAAGGAGCTGGTGGCAATGATTACAAAACAGACTTGGGAGCTCAGCTGACCACCAGTGCAGGGAAGAGGTGAGAGGCTGTCTTTGTGGTAACCCCCCCCCCCCCCCTCACATTTTTAAGGATTTTTGAGTGCTTGGCCTGAGGCCATTGATATAAAGAGGATTCTACCTTAAAATAGCAGTATTTAATGAAAGTTACAGAGCTTCGAAAGTGAAACAAATATGGTATATAAGAAAGCAAGCCACAGGTCAAAAGGCAAAGGTATAATAATTTACTTTTTAGCAACTACGCGGTACTCTTTTCTTTTCTAGGCCCACCCATTAAAGACGCTACTTTTTTCTTCAAAAGCAACATTTCAGCAGTCATCACCTTTTCTTTGAAGTTGCTCTTGAGCGAAGATTAGCCTTTTTGTTCTGGCACCGCCTTAACGTCAAAGCTTTTGTGTAGCCATACTATCAGATTCCGACTTTTTCACGCCTTTGCTTAATAAATTCATCAGATACATAAGGCCCAGGGCAGCCCTTATCTCACCCCCTGTTATGAACAGGCTGTCACTAACACAGGCAACAATTGGTAAACTCTCTTTGGTCGCTTTTCGGTGAGGTAGCGGGAAGAATCTTTTATTTGGTCTTCATCCCGGTAAGTATGTATGAATATGTCTCTGAAGCCTCAGCCACTCCATTTGCTTTTCTGTAGTGCATTGTCCAGTGACGTCCCTCTGATTCATAATCTTGTCTCTGAATTATCACGCCAGCCTTATAGGTCTGTAGCCATGCTGAAGCTCTAAGCAATGCGTGCTAATAGCTGTCCATTTTACAGATTGAAAAAGCATTCACCTCAGAAAGTGGGAAATTAAAGGTCCATAAATGGGTGTGTTTGGCCAATGTTTAAATTGCATTTCTTCAATTGTTTGCTGTATAAAAATCTTCGGGACATAATATGAGTAAGTCTGTTTGTCTACTCATGCTGCCTGTTCATCTGAAGTGTGCTAATGTGGAGTAACGTCCTTAAGAAAGAACAGGGTAGTAGATGTGGGCATGCTATTCAACTCATGTACAACTTTTCGTGTGGCACTGAAACACAGAAATGTTGCCCCTCAAGCACGCTAGCTAAGGTTTGGGCTCAGGTATGAACTGAGATAAACCATTAAATCATTTCAAGTAAGGCAGGCGTACCACTTTAAAATCATGGTTGATAGCTTTAGTGGCAAGCAAAGTGCTTAGTTCAGTAGCAATACACAGGCTCTTGACCAATCACTTTGTGACTAAGCGCAGTTACCACAGGCCTACTATTACCTTCCGTGGTATGTGTGTGTTAATTGTTGCAGTCCTTATTTATTCATGAGAGAATGATATGTGCAGGTAATTGCATAAAATGGGTCACTTCTTTTTTTGACAACTGATTTATTGTTATTGCTGCCATGCAGCATCTGACACTGAGTGAGTGTAGAGTTCTCAAGCACTTCCTTCCTTGCCAATGCTTAGTTTAATGATTTTGTTCCCATTGTCTTCAGTTGAGTAATGGCAATAATTAGTGAACTGGTTGATATTGTGCTCTTCCAGCAGGTGTGTTTCGGCTTGACAACAAATGAGAAGCAGTATTTCTTGTTTGTAAGACACTGTATCTCTTCTGTTCCGAAGCATGTAATTGTACTTAAGGTGACTCAATCTCAGTTGTTCATGCTTTTTTAATGCACTAGTAGACTTTACTGTTATATTTGATGATGCTATGTAATCTTTCCTTGACTGTCATTGTGTATATCAGTGGGCCTCTTAGATTATCCACTGCCCGCGGGTCGCCTAATTACAGCCCAGCCATTTTTTACTGGGGTTGCTCTGGCGTTAGTCTTTATGCAGGTGGGCAGTTCTGGGCTGCCTGCTGGCTGTCAGACTTGCCAGGATGATTTAATGTTGGCTGCTCGCGTCCAACTAGCATACAACGAAGAGGTGATGAGAAGGTGAGGAATGTCTGCGGCTGTTTTTATAGACTAGGACTGCAGTGATTCAGGTGAAATTTTCTTCTGTTTTTAGGGTATCTTTAATAATGTGCTGGCAGATGCTCATTTCAGCTGATCCTTAGTGCACATCTGTTGCATCTTTAACTTCGCTGCATACTAATTTTGTATGTGGGTGACACTGGTCTCCCATCACATAATTTACAAGCTCAGATGTTCATTCTATATCAAACTTAATGAGTTCAGATTTGCAAATTATATTTCATCTGTCAAGTTCTAGTACCGACTTATAGCATTGTTCGAGGACCTTCTCGAGCGTGAGAGCAGACCTCAACTCCGTGTGCACTCAGGCATGCGCATTCATGCAAGCATATCGTCAGCATATGACGTGCGGTCCGAGTGTTTGGTATTTACTTTTGCAGCGCAGTGTAAAGGACATGCTTTGGTAATGGCTCAGAAATATTTGAGATGCAACGCATCCATGCACTATCACATTTCACTTGATTCATTAAAGGGATCACGGCAGCTAACAAATGAGTATAAACTGGTGATTGCTTTTCACTCCTCACACGTTAAATTTTAAATCTTCTGATTTGAGCTCATGATAACCATGATATTTAACCATGATAATTTTCACTGCAGCTATTCACGTATATCCCCTTCATGGATCACTGCCTTGTCATGGCGGAGGGGCTTGCCAAACTCGATGAAGCCGTGAGCTCTACTGTGTAGGGCCACCTAAGATAGACAGGTCACGGCAGAGAGTTCTGACAAAATGTGATTCACTAGAGAAGGTAATGACAACCCACTCCAGTATTTCCTGCCAAGAAAACCCTATGGCCAGTCACAATACCATTAATGATATGGCGCCGGAAGATGAGCCCCCCAGGATGGAAGGCATCCCACATGTTAATGGGGATGAACAAAGGGCGATTCCTAGTAGCTCCAGGACGAATGGAGCGGCTGGGCTAAAGCCAAAAGGACGCTCAGTTGTGGATGTGTCAGGAAGCGACCGGAAAGTCCGATGTTGCAAGGAGATATATCACATAGCAACGTAGAATGTAAGATCTATGACGCAAGGTAAACGGGATGTCGTCAAGCGGGAATGTACAGATTGAACATTGATATTTTGGGTATCAGCGAGCTCAAGTGGACCGGAATGGGAGAATTTAACTCCCGCGACCATTATGTCTTTTATTGTGGGCACGAATCCAAGAGAAGGAATGGGGTCGCTCTCATAGTAAACAGCAGAATGGGCAAAGCAGTGCTAGGGAACAACCCCAAAAACGACCGAATGATTTAAACTTCGGATCCAAAGCCACCCTTTCAACATAACAGTTACCCAAGTCTATGCACCGACCACTACTGCTGAAGAAGATGACGTTGACAGATTTTATGCGGACCTACAATGCTTTTTAGACCGCACCCCATCATCAGACGTTTTTCTCATAGGAGACCGGAATGCTAAGGTAGGGAGTGAATAAATATCCGGAATTATAGGCAAGTTCGGTCTTGGCGAGCCTAATGAAGCTGGGCAGAGGCTAGTAGAGTTTTGTCAAGAAAACAACCTGACCATAGCGAATACTCATTTTCAACAGCACAAGAGGCGCCTGTACACATGGACTTCACCGGATGGTCTGTACAGGAATCAGATCGATTATATTCTTTGCCGGCAGAGATGGAGAAGCGCCATACAAGCAGTAAAAACAAGGCCTGGGGCCGATTGTGGCACCGATGATCAGCTTCTTGTTGCCAAAATTATGCTTCGATTGAGGAAAACGCAGAAAACTAGAAGGCCTTGCAGGTATGATCTGAATCAAATTCCATCAGAATATGCTGTGGAAGTCAGGAATCAATTTCAAGAATTAGATCTAGAAGACAGAGAGCCCGAAGAAATGTGGACTGATGTACGTGATATAATACAAGAAGTTGCTACTAAGGTAGTTCCAAAGCAAAAGAAATGCAAGAAAGCAAACTGGTTATCTCAAGAGGCTTTGCAAATAGCTGAGGAAAGAAGGATGGCAAAAGTTATGGGGGAAAGAGAAAGATACAAGGTTCTCAATGCGGATTTTCAGAAAAAATCAAGGAGAGATAAGAATGCCTTCCTGAACATACAGTGTCAAGCAGTTGAGGACAACAGCCAATTAAGGAACACAAGAGCTCTGTATAAGACAATCAAAGATATCAAAGGAAGCTTCTGTGCTAAGCTGGGCGTGATAAAGGACAAACGAGGCAAGGACCTCACTGAAGCCTCAGAGATAAAGAAGAGGTGGCAGGAATACACAGATCTGTACAAGAAGGACCCGAATGTGCAAACGCAACATCAGACAGTTGTGATTACTGATCTCGAACCGGGCATCCTGAAGAGTGAAGTTGAATGGTCCTTAGCCAGCCTTGCTAAGAACAAAGCTAGCGGAATTGATGGCATTCTAGCTGAGTTGCTTCAAAACCTCACCCATGACGCTGTTAACATTCTGCATACATTATGTCAGAAGATTTGGACAACCTTGCAGTGGCCACAGGATTGGAGGAAGTCAGTTTACATCCCCATTCCAAAGAAAGGCAGTGCCAAAGATTGTTCCAACTACCGCACGATCGCGCTTATTTTGCATGCTAGCAAGGTGATGTTGAAAATCCTCCAAAGTAGGCTGCAGCAGTATGTGGATCGGGAGCTTCCGGACGTGCAAGCTGGGTTTCGCAAGGGCAGAGGAACTAGAGACCAAATTGTCAACCTTCGCTCGATTATGAAAAAAGCAAGATAGTTCCAGAAACCGATCTACTTGTGCTTTATTGATTATGAGAAAGCGTTTGACTGCGTAGATCACAGCAGATTGTGGCAAGCTCTCCAAGAGATGGGAGTTTCAATTCACCTCATCTGTCTCCTCAGGAACCTGTATGAAGGGCAAGAGGCCACAGTCAGAACTGGGCATGGTCTTACTGATTGGTTTCCGATTGAGAAAGGAGTGAGGCAAGGCTGCAAACTGTCGCCCTGCCTATTTAACCTATATGCAAAGTGCATCATGAGGAAAGCCTGTCTGGACGAGTCTTCAGCTGGAGTGAAGATTGCTGGAAAACGTATCAACAACCTTAGATATGCGGATGAAACCGCTTTAATGGCTAAAGTGAAGTGGAACTCAAGAGACTTCTGATGCGCGTACAAGAAGAGAATGAGAAGTTTGGGCTTAAACTGAACATTAAAAAGACAAAGATCATGGCGTCTTGCCCTATCAAGTCCTGGAGCATCAAGGGACAAGACGTGGAAACTGTGACAGATTTTCCGTTCTTGGGCTCCAAGATTACCTCGGAAGCAGACTGCACCCATGTAATTAGGAGACGCCTGCTCCTTTGAAAGAGAGCAATGGTTAGCCTTGACCGCCTAGTAAAGAGCAGAGACAGTAGTCTGTCAACCAAGATCCGTATAACTCGTGCTATGGTCTTCCCAGTTGTGATGTATGGATGCGAGAGTTGGACTGTGAAAAAGGCTGACCGCCGAAGAATTTACGCGTTTGAATTGTGGTGCTGGCGAAGACTGTTCAGAGTTCCTTGGACTGCCAGAAGATCAAATCAGTCGATATTGTCGACCATAAACCCTGACTGCTCATTGGAGGGTGAAATTCTAAAGTTAAAACTCGGCTACTTTGGTCATCTGATGAGAAGAGAGGAGTCGCTGGAGAAAGATTCGATGTTGGCAAAGGTTGAGGGTCGCCGGAGAAGGGGCAGGCAGCGAACGCGATGGTTAGATGGTATCCTCGAGGCACTGCAGATGATGTTATATGATGTTAGGAAGATAGTGAGAGACCGGAAAGCGTGGCGTGACATGGTCCATAGGGTCACGAAGAGTCGGACACGACTGAACGACTGAACTGAATTGATTCACTTATATATCTAAGGACACGTTGCCAGAATATGGGACTCAAAATTAGATACCTGTCGAGGTTCCCAGACAATCCAAAACTATGAAATGCTTGAGGAAATGCTAACTCTTATATGGCGGGAGAAATAGAACGTACATGTGCGAAACATTCTGCATCTGGTCCATATGCCTCATAACCTTGAAATATTACGAGCATGCCACAAGCAAGCCACTCCTTTTTGATAAAGCTGTTGTCCTCATGTCGGCAAACATTGTCCGCATGCATTATACGCAGATGACAATTATACGCAAGCACCTGAAAGCTGGCAGTTGCATTTTCGTTTCAACCATCGAGCCTTATAAATCGATCAGCATGTCTCTGGCAGGTGAACGCTCACCAATGGCTTGGCTGAGGGACAGTACGCTGACTGCGAAATGGCGACCTAGCGCCGATTTCTGTTTCGTTCTTCGAAGTCGGAAGTGTGTTTGGTAGGCAGTTTATGCGATGCCATAAAACAAGGTGGTATGACAGGGGTGCAAGGTGCTGCAAACGGGCTTGCTCTTTTCATATTGTTAGACCATTTACCCTAACACGCTCTTTGTTCATCAACATCAGAGCAGGTGATTTGGTGAAGCTGTCTGTTCCACGACCTCACCTCCATGCCCCGCTCCTGCTAGTTCCTGGCGGTAGATTAGGGAAGCATCGATGCGATCATGGGATCTGTCCTCAGCCTAGGGGTGGTAATGTTGAGGTGCGGTCAGAAGAGAGAGTCATTGCGCAAGGCGCATGGGCGAGGCAGTTTGATGGGGTACTTGACTCTATTCAACGTTGTTACTGACGCGCCAATCTGAACAAGGTAGTGCTGAACAGCGTGCGGCAGCCTGTCGCCGCCAGTGACAAAAGAGCGCAATGTATCCGCGCCGGCCGCAGTTGTAAGAAACTGGCGACTCACGAGACGCACAGGTGCTGAAAAAGGAATTAGTCGACGGTTGTTGATAGACGGGGAGCTGCATTATGCATGCTCGAATGTGGAGAAAACCGCATACTCAGCATTGGAGAGGCGCATTTATTAACATACGAATAGCGCGGAATTTCTTGTTGCCGAGTTCACGATGCTGATGTTAAGCCTGCTGTGGTTGAACTAGGCATTCTGAGTGCGCAAGCCGCACGTCGATGCCTTCAGGTACTTGGCCAGCTATTTACTCACAACTCTGCAGACCAGTGAAGTGAAATTGCCGTAGAATGTGTTGTCAATGCTGGTCACTGCTAGAACATTCAGAAGGCGTGCAAATATGAACGTAAAACGCCGCATCTTTAACGCTTCAAACGTGCGACAGTATTGAATAACATCTGTGGTTGTGTCTAGGGACTCCTTTGGGATACAAAATGGTAGATTATATTCATAACATACACACGATGGTCTCATAGATAGAAGCCTGCACCGGAACCCTCTGTAGATAACTACAACAACATAAATATTACAGTAAAAATTGCGAATGGTCATAAAATGCACATACATGGCAAATCAGTATTTTTACGCACAAAAAAACAATAACACAGTTGTTAGGCTCATAAATATCAACTTATTCTTAACTGTGAGCAAGGATATCGATGTCTTCAGTGTGTAATGCAATGTGTTCCATAGTGAAATGGCTGCATATTATGACGGCAATGTCCAATAATATAAATTTCGGGAGTTTCAGCTATGTAGAACGAGGTGAAACTTTTCTAAGCGTCTTTGAAAAATAAGGCTACTTAAATACGACACCGCCGCCTAATATTGTCACGGGTTTTTTCGCTAGCCAGATGGCAGTCCACAAGGACAGGGTCAAAGGACGGGGTCGTTGCGATGAGGCGCAGGAGGCAGAGAAAAGGAGCTGGGCCAGGGAAAGGAGCGGCTTCCCAGAGCCGCGCGCACTCCGCACGATGTTCCTCTTCTTCCCCTTCACGACTGACACGGTTAACACGGGTGACACTACTCCTAACCCTGAAAGGCGCATCGTCCCGATGTGCGCTCCGGCGCAACAGAAACGTTAAGGTTAGCAGAGCGCAAAGTCAAAATACGTGGTCCTAGCGTTCACAGTAAGTTTTGAGGCATACCACATGCGCCACTTCAGAATGACGGGGCCAACGAGATGTGCTCGGAACAATTGAAAGCAACTCGTAATTCACGTCGCCTACACGGCGAATCACCTCGTGTGGGCCAAAGTAACGTTTTAGGAGCTTCTCGCTGAGGCCGTAGCTGCGGACGGAAGTGCACACTCAGACTTTATCATCACCATCAGCAGCAGCAGCAGCCTGACTATACCCACTGCAGGGCGAAGGCCTCTCCCATATTTCTCCACTTACCCCGGTTCTGTGCTAGCTGCATCCACTTGACCCCTGCGAACCTCTTAACCTCATCCGCCCACCTAACTTTCTGCCGCCCCCTGCTACACTTTCCTTCTCTTGGAAACCAGTTTGTTACCCTAAGCGGCAATCGGTTATCCTCTCTATGCACAACATGTCCTGCCCATGCCCATTTCTTCTTAATTTCCACTAGAATGTCGGTAACCTGAGTTATTTCTCTGACCCACTCTGCACACTTCCTATCTCTTAATGTTACCCCTACCATTTTTCGTTCCATGGCCCTCTGGGTTGTCCTCAACTTAAGTCCTCATCTCGGGCAGCAGTGGCGTAGCGGTAGAACATCCGCCTCGCCTGCAAGAGGACCGGGGCTCAAATCCCGGTGCCACGTAATTCTCCACAGGATTAAAAAAAAAATCCGCGTGTCGATGAAATTGCATAAACAGGTTTGGGGCGCGACCTGATGCCGGTGAACACCTCCGGCAACGCACTCCCTCACCAGAACAAGAGTTGGCCACCTTGGTGGAGTAATTGGCCGCAACCTCCTATGATAATAAGGTTGAAAGTTGGGCGAGTTGAATCTGGTTCATTTTGAAGGCAGCGCGAAAAACGAGGACCAAGAGTAGAAGGACACAACACGAGCGTTCGTGTTGTCTCCTATGATAAGATCCATAAAACCCCTGCCCTCAGTCACCAGCGGCTGCAGAACAACTGACCACGGCGGCGGTCAGACCTGTGGCGCAGCAGGGGGTGCTAAGAATACCAGACTTTATCACCAGGTTCGAAATGAACCTCACAATGCCGGAGGTAGTACCTGCGTGCATCGATGCGCTGGCATTCTTGGATGCTAGTCGTGCCAACTGCCAGGCTTCTTCCGCGTGCTGCGTTACCAGCAGGACATCATTGTAAGAGTAGGCCTCCGGCTCATTGGGAAGCATGGTGTCAAGCATGGTAACGACCTCTCGGTCATGCATTAGGCGGAACGACGAAAACACTGTTGTTTCTTCAGTTACGGTGTTATAAGCGAAAGTTACGTAGGGAAGAATGTCGTCCCGTATACGGTGCTGGACGTCCACATACATAGCTATCATGTCATCCATAGTCTTATTAAGGCGTTCAATGATCCCGTTCGTTTGCAGGTGGTATGACAGTCCTGCGGTGGCGCGTGTTCCTTAAATCAGAATCTATGCCATATTAGCTATGACACGAGCGGGGCACCGCGATCAGTGATCAAGACTTCGGGAGCACCGTGACGGAGGACGATAAAGTCGACGAAAAAATTTGCTACATCAGCCGCTGTTGCTTAAGGCAAAGCTGGCGATTCAGCATACCGCGTGAAGTGATTTAGGGCAACAGCAATCCAGCGGTGTCCCGAGTTGGACTTGGGGAAAGGTCTGAGCAGATTCATGCCTACCTGCTGGAATGGAGTTGTGGCGGCGGGATGGAGTGAAGATGTCCTGCTCGTTGTACAGGAGGAGTCTTACATCTTTGACATTCCCAGCAGGTCCTAGTATAGCGACGAACATCTTAGCAAGTTGAGGCCAGTAATACTTAGAACGAATACGCGTGAGTGTTGGTCTGTATCCCAAATGCCCAGATGTTGGGTCGTCATGACAGGCGTCCATAATTTCATTACGTAGGTCAGCTGGAACAACCAGTCCAAGACCTCGCACAGGGTGCGAAGTTCTTTTTGTACAACACATTGTTGCGAAGGCGTTATTCGGGTAGAACGCGCAAGACGCTTGGAATGCTGTCTTCTTGACTTTCCAGATGGGCGATTACTTCACAGAGTCCTGTGTCGTTTCGCTACAGCGCTGCCATATAGATCGTGCTTGCGGCTCTTAAAAAGCGTCTTCATACTCGTTATCTTGACCGCCGTCAGATGCTGATTCCATAGGGGCTCTCAAGAAGCAGTCAGCATCTGTGTGCCTGAGACCAGACTTGTAAACTATAGTAGCATCGAAATCTTGAAATCGAAGGGCCCACCGTGCAAGTCGCCCTGAAAGGTCTCTCAGAGTACTGAGCCAAGATTGAGAGGGATGGCCGGTATACCACCTGAAATAGGCGTCCGTACAAGTAGAGTCTGAACTTTTTATTCGCCCAAACTATCGGGAGGCATTACTTTTCAGTGGTCGAGTAGTTCGACTTGCTTAAGCGATTACACGCTCGGTTCCGTTGTGTTTTTTAATAAGCAGGTCTCCGAGGACCTTGTTCCTGACATCTGTATGAACTTCAGTCTTGGGCTTCTAGTCAAAGTGCTTGAGTAGAAGGGAGATCTGTAAGCTCGGTTTAATGCGGTCGAATGCACGCTGCTGTTTATCCGGCCACGGGAAGGTGACGTTCTTCGTCGTGAGATGAGTAAGTGGTGCAGCGACATGAGCAAAATTGGGAACAAAGCGCCTATAGTAAGCGCAGAGGCACAGAAACCTCCGCACGTCGGTCTTGTCCGATGGTGTGGGTAAGGAGGCGACGGCGGCTGTTTTACAGGGATCTGGACGGACACCTGCGCTACTGACGACATGGCCAAGAACCTTTAGTTCATCGTAATCAAACTGACACTTTGCTGGCTTCAGAGTGAGGCCTGCGCTTCTTATAGCTTGTAGTACTGCTTTCAACAGAAAAAGATGACAGGAGAACGTGCTTGAGAAGATTAAAACATCTTCAACGTAGACAAGGCACATTTGCCTCTTGCGTCCGGCCAAGACGGTGCCCATAACGCACTGAAAGGTTGCTGGGGCGGTACAGAGGCCGAACGGCATCACTTTAAACTCATACAGGCCATCCGGGGTGATAAAAGCAGACTTCTTTCGGTCGCTCTCATCAACTTCGATTTGCCAGTAACAAATTTTCAGATAGATGGATGGAAAGTAAAAGGTATGATCATGTAGATAACGTAGGTGATCAAGTGCGTCATCAATGGGAGGAAGGGGATAAGCATGCTTCTTAGGAACGTTGTTGAGGCGGCGATAGTCAACACAGAATCAAAGAGTGCCACCCTTTTTCTTTAATAGTACAACTTGAGCTGCCCACCGACTGCACGAGGGTTGATATATCATGTCGACAGCATATGGTGCACTTATGTTTGCATAACTTCGCGTTCTTTGAAGGGACGGGGTCGGGGCGCTGAGTTGCAGGAGCCAGAGAGCAGGAGCTCGACCACGCAAAACACCGGCGGGCCAGAACTACGCGCACTCCGCACGATCTTCCTCTTCTTCCCATGCAAGACTGACATGGTTAGCACGGGTGACAATATAAAAAGGTAGTTCTTACGTAGAATGTTTTCACATCATAGCGAATCAGGTGAAAATGAAGTCTCCATGCTACCGCTATTTCCACGGTTGCAGCCGTAGTGACTGAGATATTTAGGAAACTACTCGAGGAAGAATATCTGGTGATATTTATGGACAACTGCACTTGAAACGGGAGCAAATCAGCACAATGATAACCGCAAAGAATGCAGTCTTCTAAACAAAAACTTGTGAGGTCGTTCTCGGTGACAAAAGGATGAACATATTCACGCGCTAAACCTCGCGTATGAGCAGTATATACAAAAATGACAGAACGCAAGCTCTAAAAGCATTAATTTTTACTATAGGCTTAAAGTTTTAGATAAATACTACATATGCTGCGCATCCCCTATTACTTGGGCCAATAGCTTTCTTTGCACACTTATCATGATGTCCACACATTAGACATTTGTATGCAAGATTACATTTGCAACAGAAAAGCTGATCAACGAGCTAATGGTCTCGTGGAGATTACGCAGTTTCCAGCCACAAGCTAAAGCCGGAAAGCGAGAGCATTCAGCTTTATGGAACGTTTCATTTTCTTTTTTGTGTCGAATCACTCCGCTACCACCTATATCACTAAAGCAGATCAAAAGATCGAGTGCCGCAACTAGGTGTGTATAAAATGTTGACAGAAAATTTAGAGTACAGCTATAGGAAATCCGCATTTAGAAGGAACTGATGAGGGGGAAAACCATCAGGTGGCTTACTGTCTTGTACTGTTGAATTCAGGTAAACCAAGTTTTGAACAATCAGAAAAACCTGCCTCTGTGGCTTGTTATAACGCCCCTTATACAGCATCCAATAGTGATGGAAGGTTGACTGTGATCCACACTCCCTCCTCAAATGCACTTATCGATTCGGCAGCCCTCCAACTTTGTCCTATTTAGTACAATTTCTAAATTAGGCAACCAGCAGGTGAATAACTAACTACCCGTTGGTATAACCTGGAAAATACCATCTGCGCCACGCTTGCTCTTGATCATTCGCTAACGATGGGAGCACAGGGATGTCAGGACGACCGGGTCTCTTACGGTATTTCTCTTATACACTCGTTGTGGCGCTTCCAGAAATACCGGCAAGCTTGTCCTGCGTCAGACCGACTACCCCAGTGCTAGCAGCACTAGCCGCGCTGGCAAAGTGAGTACGAGACTGCTGTAGCGCTTTAGCATCATACTCAAGACTTTCTATTGCTTTTCGTGTTTGCAGGCCTGGAATTGGTGCCTCTATTTTGTTCTTGAACTGTACGAGAGGCGATCATAACGTTCGTATTATCAGTACAATGCCTTTAATGAGCGTACATGAGATCCATAAAAAGAAATTTACTTTTATCCACGTTTACCGGTATATAAAAATTAAGTTTTATACACCACCACATAGTTACCATAGGGCATCGACAAAAGGAGAGTAGCATGCATCAGGAAATGTAAAGCGCTCCAGGAGATCTGAATATTATATCGGAAGGGCCGCAATTCAGACAAGTCTCATGCCGAGAAAATGCATTGTATAGCGATAAGTTTTATGTCCGTAAGGATCTGAAATGATCCACAATATTTTAGGTCACATAATCCACTCTGGATGAAAAAGGATGCTGTTTCCGGCCGTCGCTGACTAGTGTATCAGAAATGATGACAAGAAAGTAGGCTCAAACGCTCGCAGACCTGTGCATAACTGTCGAATAAACAATGGAACACATTATTGTTATTACGGACTCAGTTCTCACTATTTTTAACGGCAATCTGCAGATGTAGAAAATTGCTGCGCCAATAGCGGAAATCTTTTGACTACTCCATGACAAATGCACCACTTCATCCACCCCAGACAGATGATGGTGAAGCACGTGGGCGTAGGGTACTAAACATTGCACCATGCTTCATATTAACCCGTGGTGTTAGAAGTAGTTTAGTTGATACGATGGTGCTCCTTCGCCGTGAAGCTACCGCGGAGAACATTGGGACGAAGTTACCAGCTAGCAGAGAGAGGGTGCTACTATGAGTCGGACGTGCAACGTCCATACGCCACAGTACAACGCCGCGCGCGATGCTCACATCACTTACTATAGCCAGCGCTCATTTTTTGAGGAGTGGAGTCGGACAACGTTGTTTAAAATGGGTCTTTAAATTACATGTATAGGCCAGACGAAAAACTCTAAAGGGCCTCAGGCCATTTAGAGGCTCTCTGAGTACTGGTTTTCTTCCGCTGCCAGAACAAGACTCCCGTTCACCATTGCCGTCAGCGTTTCAACACTGCGGTCACACCAAGACTGCGGTCACTTGACCATGCCACGGGTTCCAGTAAGAGTCCCTGGGTGGCCGAGCTGGGGCCGCCTTCGAGTTGCAATTCTGGGAGAGGGAAGGCGACAGTCGCTCTTCGTCACCCTCATAAACATATGAAAGTGTCCGAGCAAGGCGCGTTTTCTGCTAACCAAAGCACCCCGCCTCGACGAGGCTGGCCCCCCATTTAGTGAAAGGTCCGCCGGTGCACTCGCAGCACAGAAAGTTTTCGGCGATATCGGGCACATATGCCACCAGCGTCTCGGAACAATGGTCATTTTAGCACCATGCTCACAACGTTATATTTTGGTGTGGTTGACATTTGGCTTCGCTGTCGTCCTCTACGGAATCATTGCACGAAGAAGCGATTTTTTCACCGAACATTACGGGAGGGAAAAATGACGGCATGAGGTGAAAGAGCTTCGTTCCTCGATGTAACTTCGGTTACAAGATGTGCTCTCAAAAGGTGTCCCTGTTCACTACTCCTAAAGGTGAGAGCCGTAAGAGCTTGTCGGCGCGAAAACCACTTGCTGCAGCCAATCTATGTCTGCGAGAAACGTCTTGAACTAAGGTTTGTTACCAGAATACGGGAGGCCCATTACCACGCACAGGTCAATGTGGGCCACGAATTGCTGTTCTAGAGGGATAAGCTATTCCGACAATTCTTCCCGGTTGCCTGAAATGATTGCCGAAGAAGACACCAATTTGAAGAAAAGAACCCTTAGGTTGTTAAAGGCGTTCACCTTTCAGACGTCAGCTTACTGCAGAAGAATACTCGCACAACCTCTTGCAAGGCCTGCCGCCTTTTTATTAAAGAATAATGTGTTGTTAAGAGGTTATAACGGCTGTATAGGACTGAAACCTGCTTAAATCGTCACATTTGACCGTGGCCGTAATGTTGAAGGTACCAGATCATGTTAGAAGGCAATTACTACTTGGAAACACTCAAGCAATGGCCACGAGATGTTCCAACTTCAATACAAACTATTTATCAGGCACTGGGACAGAAGTAAACGTTTACGTTGGGTTGTCGGAATTGCTCGACATTAGAGCAGACGCATGGCATCGCTCACTGGACTTAAAAATATTTTGCTACTGGGACTCTAAAGAGATTCGTGATTATTTGCCTGTCAAATATATGCTGTGTGTTCCCTGTATAAAATGTTGATTTATTGTCTTGCCTATTTGTCCATCTATACGTTAACGCCTTCCTAGATGCGAACGACCCAAATTTCGTTTGTAAATCTGGCGAATGCACAGAACTTTCACAGTATATTGTTGCCGGGCTTCGTATCTTTTGTTCTGCCGTTGCTCTAAACTTTATGTTGAAGATTTCTCTAAATACAGCGTGTCACTATCGCCTTTATCACTTGTTAAGACCTGCTAGACTTATTCATGATTGCTCCGCTTCACTGCCGTCCGCAAATATTCATGGGCTTACCAGACAGTACCATTGGCCTGATTTTCTATGCCCTGCATAAAAGCATGTGCAGCTTCGCTGCCTTCCCACGAGTACCAGCTTACAATAATAGAAATGTAGATTCATATCATGCAGCCTCATGAAATGGAATAGGACGGCTGGGTCGAGACAAAATAATCATTTTAATTTTGAAAACTTCATATATTAAAACAGAATGGCGGGGCCCAACAGCACATGATTGTTGCGATTGTAGATCGGCATATCGTGATAAACTGCGATTTCAAATCAAAGTGCCAACAATAACAGTTACATCTAGCTTTACTAGTATCCGATTAAGGTTAGTAAATCAGAGGATGTCAGCGTCGCAGCACCCGAATCCATATTATCACGCATAGTCTTTCACATGTGTAATTAAAAATTAAAAATTTGGTCGAGTGAAGGGTTGAGCGCACTGCTTTTATTAGGAGGCTTTTTAAACAAGACAGGCGAGCGAGCTAGAGAGACAGATGAGCGGATATACAGCACTCAAAAGAGAGGTGCCACGGTACCATGTTTCGCCTTCAAGAAGACAGAACCGCAAAACATAAGCGGCAAATATTTCTCAAATATCACCTCACACGCTGCTCGCATGCTCACTCTGTGCGCACACACGAACACTGTCTACGAAACTCATACGGAACAACGTAGAACAGTCCCAGCCGCGGGAAAGGTCGGGATGGATGGATGGAATGTAGGAGCGTCCCTTTTGAAACGGGGTGGTAGCAGTTGCTATCATGGTCATTTTTCTCCCTATATCTTAAAAGTTGTTTTAGATTGGGTAACTATACCATCATTCTATTTATTGAATTTTTGCTTCCACATTACTAACATTATGTCATTTTCTGCTTTTAAAGGGATACTGAATATAAACATTGCCGCCGAAATTTCCAGCGCAGATGGTAGCTATCGCGTTGGAAGTGACCAAAACAATCCACTTTATGAACAGAAATAAGGGGAAAGTATTTTCATGAATATTTCTCAAATAGGCGCATCTAGCGGGCTTCTATGAAAGTTCTGACCAAACCGGTTATCACATCACAACACCCCCATCGGGACAGGTTGCACCTGTTCATTTTTCCTTTTCCCCGTGGCACTCACAAAGCGCAGGGACGGACGTGCTTTTTTTGCTTGATGCTCGTGTTCCTGCGCACAATTCATCGTTCTCTCCCTGCACGCAAACAATTGTCCGCAATACGCGCCCTCTGTAGGCCTCCAACTCGACCTCCCTCGTGTTAAGCATTGTACACTTCGCATCATTGTTCACGGCAGGATGCTTGGCTTGGGAACCGACACCGCGTGTAGACGGTCAACCAACTTCAGGTGCGGGGGCGATGGCGGCGGCGGCGGGATCTCGGGACCATGACGTTGCTGAGGGAAGTTTTGACGTAACATCCGCCGGCTAAAAGTCGGGAGCGCCCTGCCTCTGACCCGGCGGCCGCTCAGAAAACGTCAGAAACACAGCTATCCGCTCAAAACTGACCCAAATTATGTGTCTGTACTAGTGTAATCGTGTCTTAAAAATGCAATTGTAGTGCTTTCTCAATTTTCTTGGATATTTGTTCAGTATACCTTTAAGCCACCAATCTTCCACTCGTTCTTTGCTAGTTTCCACCGCCGGTTTATTCCCCCGGCCGCTGGTATCTCTAAACTCCAGAGCTTCAGGAAGAGTGACTGCGCCAGCATCGACTTCCGGATGGATACCATTACATTCAAGCATAATATGGTCAATTATTTCACTGGAGTTACCACATACAGCATACAGCCTGACTCCCGCTAGCGCCATCTCAAGGCGGATGAGGGAAGTAGGGACAAATGTGGCTCTCCTCCGGGTGCGTTGTCATATCAAATAAACTGCTTCTAAAACCGTGATAGTCACCTGACCTTGCAAGAATTACTTATTTCATTATCCTCATTGCGAAGAACAGAGCATATACCCTAGCAGGGCAACGAGGAGAATGATATTTAGGTGAATGCTCTTCCCGAAAAGAAATGATCAAGAAGACATTAGTGATCGGTCTGAGCCAGCAATCCATCATTGGCAGACGTGTGTAGTCTTGAGCAGAGAATTTATATAAAATCATCATGCTCCCAGTCAGTTCGGTTTTTGTGAGTGCCTTTTTTCATGCCATTAATATGAATCATATGAACAAACCTCGTATTTCAATGACGTCAAAGACATGATGTCAATGTTTACATTTAGGGTGCGCTGAATGTGGAAAGGCTTAAGGACATACGTCTGCATTTTTACTAGCAGCATAAGCGCAATCTCCTCTTCGCGCGGAGAAGACACTTTTGGCTATTCCAAGCAGCTGTCTATCGGGCTTTCTTTGATAATTTTTTTAGCATCATTTTAAGGAGAATTCCCCTAGAAGAGTGTGCGACAGCGCAAATTAAAAAAAAAATGGCATGGAAGAGATATCAACATTTTTTTGTGCGAGAGCTATTTTAAGAGCATTTAAACCGTATACTGGGGTTTTATCAAGATGTAATTGTCGTTACATGTACTAGTAATAGCTTTACTTTGTCTCTTCCTTGTATTAAACCAATGTAAGTTGCAGTTGTTGGTGCAGCATTAAGAAAGGTTATTTCTTTTAGACAAACTTCGCTTAATTCTGGCTTTCTTTCTGTTCTTTACATGGAACTGCAACACTGTGCCATTGCTGTGAACTACAACCTCAGCATCTGTATGAGACCTTGTGTGCGTTAAAGTAAAAACACTCCGCTTTGTCCGTAACTTGCATTGCACTACCCTTACTTTCTAGACTGAATAGAAAAAGCACTTTAAGCATGAATGTTGCCCCTTTATGGCGGATATTTTTGGGAACATTATACTTTATTTAAAATTTTAGTTTTGTTTCGAGTCATGTTTGTTGATTCCAATATGCAGTTATTCCAATATGCATCCTCGTGTTAAGCGCCGTTTATTTATTATGTCACCTTACCAACTAGCCCTCATGTCTCTGCTTTATTTTTCAATTTGAGCCAGGGTTGGTCATCATCACAAACTTGCCATTTCTTAATGCCGAATAAATCCCTTAATTATTCCTATCCAAGATAAGGCCGTAGTGGAATCCAGTTTTCCACTCGGTCGCCGAAATAAGCGATCATTCTGCTTTTATATCTAATTTATGTAACTTGTTTTTACCTAGAGCATATAATTCTTGCAAATGACATTTGTTTATTCTTTTTCTGTTCACGTGCTGTTTTATATAGACCTTGCTTCTTTTTTCCATATTATGCTGCTTAAGAGCACTACGGTACACTTGACCGATAACCTTTCCTTGTCGATTCGCCAAATCGTTTAATGTTTTTTACCTTGTAAGCTGCGTGCTTTTTGTTTTGATCTTAATTTGGTCCCAATAGCTTTGATTTGATTATTTTGCATTGCAGTAAATTACAGTAACATTGTAATATCTGCGAGCTACACTTACGCTCACATTTGCAAAACACTGATTCCTGCTTTTTTACTCGTTTTGTCTGTCGAACCCGACTCTCCTCTGTAATGTCGTAGCACCCTGAAGGTACTTGAATTGAGAGAAATAAATAAACCGATAAAATCTGAGCTCATTTGGGCCTGTGAGGGGTAGTTAAATTTTCATTCACCTGAAAATTTTCATTCGCCTGTGGTGAGCTAATAAAATGAGATTTTGGGACGCAATGCAGAAAGTCGTGTTTGGTAAATAATTTATTATACACAACTCAAGAATATTTTCTCTTGCGCTCCCTACGCTTTGCTTTCCTTACGGCGTCTTCGCAACAATGCGGCCAATAACCAGTCTTCTCTTCATTTCTTTCCGCCTTGTACGGCTCCGGTGGGGGGCAGCTGTGCAAAATACCAAAGTAAATAAATTTATAAAGAAATCCATGGCATTTTCAGTGCCGTGCACATATATAGAACTATTAGCGGTATTGGATTAGTATGAGGTCTTTCATCATCTGAAGCATTTATCTCCAGTTAGCCGCCCTGAAGACCATAATGCTCGCACCACTAGCAGAAGCAAGGCAATAAATGAAACGTTTTGCACTGGGACCTGATCTAAATACGTTGTCTTCCTTCCAGTGTCGCGAAGCACCAATGCATGCTAGTACAGTACCAACTAGGTACAATCGCTTCATTTCAGCTGCGTACCTTCATAAGGCAATCTTGGACTATGAGGCGTGCTGCTTTTTCAACCGGTTTTACATATCTGGATAGAATAAAGATGGAGCTTATTGCCACCTCGATTAACAAAATAGAGAGTATCCCAGCGAAAATGCACTGTTGTAATATATAAATGTCATGTACTTTGCACCGCCTCACAGTCTTTGAAGAAGGGGAAAATCAAAAACAGCACAGGTGTTCGTCGGTCTTGAAGAACTGTCGTTTCCTCAATCGTAAATAAATTTTCTTTAAGCCACACTGTTATAAAGTACGCAAAGGAATAGGTGGAGGCTCTATAGCTTGCAGAACATTTTTTCCACTGGCCGGGGACACAGCCGTCAATTTGCTGGATTGCCACATCCACCTTTTGCTCCGGCTCAAGACAGCGACTACCAGCGAGCATGACCTAGTGCTTAGCTGCGGGCTTTTTTTAGACAGCCTGATGTTGACGTCAATTAGTGCGTCACAAGGTACGAGCGAGTGAGAGCGAATAACCGCTGCGATTATATGGTGAAACAAGGCTCCATTCCGTTTTATTCTGAAGCAGCCGCCTTCTTTGCGACGAATAAAGAGGTTCTCTAGCCAAGTAGGAGAGCTTTAAAGACGATATTTTGCTGTTGTTTTGCGGCGGAACTGCGAAAAATAAACGTTCTGAGCAAACAATCCTTAGAGGAGCTCAAGTAGTTTGCAAGGCTTGATCCACTGCCGGGAGTTTCAGCGAACACTTTCAAGCATTGCTAGGACTAGTAAGTTCAAGGAGAATGAAACTATGGCCAGGGATAGAACATATTGCAAAAATTTGTTATTAGCATGCTAATAAATATTATGCCATCAATAAGCTTTATAGTTATCGCACTTGAAGTGATTAGTCCCAACGGAAAGTTTCGAAGCCGTGAAGAAGGCAAGGCCATCTCAGTTTCTGAAGCGAGGAAAAACACATTTGCGAGAGGCCTGCACAGTGGACACTTTTCTTTCACGCAACGAAACTACACGCATAAGGGCATTTGGAAGCTCGGTGCACACCCGACGTTCGGTAGTGACGTGTGCAGGGGGAACAGAGTTGTTTGGACAACAAACGGTATTGTGCTACGTATTGAAGCATGATTCTAAGGTAAGGCTGTTCATTTCCAGCTGCACGGGAGGTATTTTTGAGTACGAGGGAGAGTAATAAAGTACATGGCACGTTCAGTACAGCCAGCAGTACTAATTTGGCGCAGTTTCATACCAACGCCTCATCAACTTTACGTATATTCTACACCGAACCTGCTGCCCGTCTCTCGTGCTGAGTTTCGGTTTCGCGCCATAAACGCGTTTTTTTTTGCAATGTGCCGCTTTAAGAATAACGTTTTATGGGATCAAACACACATATGACATAGTCCCCGCCACAGCTTTGAATTTGTCAGTCGGACTAAACTCTCAACTGCAAACAAATTAAATTTTGTGTGGCCACGAAGAATGTCACATTCTTCGCGAGGTTCTGCGAGATGCCGCGAGATTGTGAGGTCATCACTTAGGAACGTTATTTGCCATTCTATCATAAGGAAGATAGTTAAATATATAAATCCTGTCTCAACAAAGAATCCAACCTTTATCCCTTCGATCCCCAACCGAGCGCTTTAACCAGCTCAGCCACGCCCGGGATTTATTTTCCAGCATGATATTTATTGATATTTATTACACTGAAACAATGTCCTATGTACAGGGACCGTGTACAGATTATTAGGAAAAGAACATCAGATCAACTTGAAGTGCAATAGGATACATCCAGTTACAAAACTCTAACGAGGCAATGTAGAGCCCATCACTAAGAAGTGATACTCAGGTTCAAAGTGAGCCTGTGCACACAATTCCCTTAAATAGAAAATCATTCTAGAGGAGTAGAATTTTGTACAAACAACATATGCACAGTGGCTCTCTATCATACGCCTTTTACAGAGTCTGTGGAACCCAATCGGAAAGAACGTGTCTAAAGGCTTATCAACAAATGGCAATGCAATGAGGTACAGTAGAGAATGCCCATTATCATGAAACGCGAATAATTATGCTCCCTCTCTACCGTGATGATGATATTAGGCATGACAATAACACTGAAATTACTGATAATAACAATGATATTGTTCCTGCAAACTCTTGTCTTTTTTCACGTCTCTGCTTTTAAGTCTGCCTGATTTCACCATAGTCCATGAGGACTTTTAACTCTTAACGAGGGCACTGGAAAATTATGAATTATAGTGAGCCCAGTGATTTTGGAGAAAGAAAAAATTTGGAGCTTTGCTTAGAGGAACCGCAGAAGTACACACATTGTTATATCATTAGCGCCCATAACCTGTGCTTTACTATGGCGGCATCGTCTCGACATATATCCGGATACGGCTACCGGCAGGTAGTAATGCCACAAAATAACTTTCTTTGCTGTCAAGAAGATAATTAAAAATCAAGAAATAGTAGCTTTTTTTCCTGCGAACCGAACCTCCATGCCTTCGGTGCCTAACCGAGCGCTTTAACCAATTGCGCCATACCCGGGATAGTAATATGCACCTCATACATGTCCTTGGCTACCGAGAGTGTGATAGTAGAGATGACAATGACGCTGCAATTAGTGCTACTATCAATGATGACATTAGCAATGATGATAACGGTGCATTTAGTTGATAATGAAAATTTGAGGGTTTCAACGCTCCTGAACCGAATGTAGAGCGAAATCGTTAGCTGCAGGTGACCGAGCGTTGCATCGAACTTAAACAGCTTTCCGTTGGACGCATCAAAGTTCACCAGCGTTAGAGGCAAAGTACCCGTGCTCGAACCCAATTGCCGGCGGCTGCGTTTCGATCGAGGCAAAACAGAGAGGTGTCAGTGTGCTGTGCGATGTCTGTGCACGTTAAAGATCCCCAGGTGGTCGAAATTACACCGTAGCCGTCCACTAGGTAGGGTGGCTAGAAGGTGAGGTGTGATGAACTCGGCGCGCTTTTCATAGAAAGGTGTGGTCCTCCAAGCGTAACAGCCGCTGAGGCTAAATGAAGCCCTGCAGTATGAGTCGCCGTCAGCATTCCGGAGGAGACTTGAACACGTCCATGGAACCCCACGCGACAGGAGCGGTGGAGTACAGTCTGAAGACGCTTGCCGGAGAAAGTGTGACATGTACTGCGCCTCTCCTTTCCTGTAAACCAATTGTAGATGTATGCAGCACTGCAACGAAAGCTGCTATGAGGAAAACGCTGAGAAGCAAATAATGTAGATGAAGGGTTGGCTTTCGCCATTCTCCTCTTAAAGGACACCGCGGAGGAGTCGGCGGGGGCCTCCGCGCGCTAGCTGCGCACTCTGTGACGTCATTCCCTCCTGGTGCATGCGCAGCTGGCGCGGCGGCGACGGCACCTCTGAGTTACCCGCCCAGCGGAGGAGTCGGTGGTGGCTCCTACGCGGCTCTTCAGCTGTGCTCCGTGTGTCGTCACTCGCTCCTCGCACATGCGCAGTTCTGGCTCTCCAGGGTTCCGCGAAATAATTCCGACCTAGCATAGTGTTGCTTTCGCAACAATACCGAAAGCAAACGTGATCCACCGTATGCGCCAGCAACGCTTAGGCATTCTCATTTTTGCGGTGCAGATACCACAGCGCTCTGTAAATTATTAGTTAATATTAGTCAATAGTCAACCGGACAATAGAACCATTTTGCAAAGAGTTTATTCATGCAAAGTTTTTTTCTCTTTTAGGGCATTGTTTTAAGTGTACCTGATTTCGCGCGCTGAGGCGCTCCGTGGAAATTGAAATGTTAACGAGGGCTTTGAACTACTACGCATGTTAGTGAACCCAGTGATGTTGCAGCAAGCAAAGAGTTGGACCTTTGCTTAGAGGTATCGCAGATTTAAACACATTCCTGTCAGCACACATTACTTTAACTGCACCGCAGTTGTCAACAGGCACTTCCGAACATCAGGGGTACTGCAGTGTAGACGGCGCATTTCGAAATTTTGGTGAATGGCCAACGTTATTTGAGTGATGAAAGGAGCTCCTTCATCACTCAAACTAGTGTTCCTTCAAAGAGGGGCTTACACAATACTCCGGATCCTGCAAGAAGTATTTCAGAACCGGAATTTTGTGTGCCGTGATGATGTACACTGATGAGAAGCATGGTACAGAATAGGCATTAGCGATGGTAAACTTCAAAGTATGCGGTATCATTTGAAGCGACAAATTAATGAGTCCAAAGACTGACATTGCATTCTAACGTTGAAGTTTCTTTTTAATGCACCGGCTATAATTTGGGGCTATGTGAATCTGCTGACTAAGCAGTGCATTTCTAATGCTGAATATAATACCACAGAAAAAGTTCATAAAATTAATGTTTATTATCTTGGTGGCAGCATCCTTCGTCTATTATTTTTCACTACTGTGCCGGAAGTAATATTTATGATATCAAATAACTGAGGCGGCTTTCCAAGATCTTTGTTTATTATTAACAGAAAAACTTTTCTATCAGATGGCATTTCTAATTGATTTCATGTTCCTTACGGAAATGTTTCACTCTTCAGTAACTATTGGCTGTTTTCCTAACGCATGGAAACAAGCCAAAAGAGCAACATTGGTTTAAAACTGGGCAACACAGCAGGCATTACGAACTAGTGACCAGTCTCTCGTATATGCACCAGTTTAAACGTCTGGAATGCATTGTGTGCAACACCTGTCAAAGTACTTTGAAACATAAAATTTGTGAGCTTCTCTGATACGGAGATTTAGTAAAGGTGCATCGGCAATCACACAATAAGTTGAACTGTTTCTTGGCGCTTCGGAAATAATAAATTACAGCGAGCAGATGAACCCTATTTATTTAGATGATTTCAATGCTCTCGACTAGGCTTTTCAAAAGCAAAAATTTGCTGAAAATCAAAAGAATGCTAACAAAAATCCTAACCTAACGGCGTGACTCACTACAGTGCCGTCAGCAGTATACTGAAATAGACATGCACAGATCGAGCTTACAACCGGGTATATCCGGAGCACATGACGAAAGAGCCCTGAGCTCGCTTTTATTTCTGGTTTTTATCTATTATCTACCAAAATTTGTTTATGTTTCATGGTATCTTTCGCCCATGAATGTCTTGTTTATATCAACGAAAAATGCTTGGCACACCAATTTAAAGTGCAGTTCTCTCCAAAAAACAATAAGCAATGGTGTCATGAATAGCAAATGGTAATGAACCTTAAAGAAGCATATGTATCTCTATTACAAGAAAGAATAACATCCTTCTGTTTTTATACTTAAAATATATATGCCATCATATATGACAATGAGCTTCCAAGGGAGGGGAGAACATATATCTATCATTACTTTATATAAGCGACTTGCGGTGAAACAGGCATGTATATGAAATAGCTAATAAGACTAATAAGGCGCTTGGAATTTTAAAGGGAAATCTCTGTACACTATTCATGAAAATGAAAACTTGGCCTGGTCAGGCCTGGTCCTGATTGCTCTAAAATTATCTGACAACCTTACAATAACAAAGCGTAAGAAACCGGATAAGACTAAGAGTGAGGTATGGATTCATGTTTAAAAAGTAAAGTTGACTTCGTTCTTCCACAGAAAGTAGTCATCTTTCAAACCTTCCTAGTTTATAATTATCAATGAATGAAATATTTTGAAATGGTCACAAGCAAAACCTGTCAACACCACCGCACTGTATATATTTTTCCTCGAGTAACCCATACCGACACGCATAAGTAGAGATTCCTACCTAACATAATAAAATACTGAAAAAAGGGCCCCAGTTTCTTTGTCTGGTCTGCTTCTCCTAATACTTTTCTGATTGACTTAGGTGGTGTTATTTATTTCGAGAGTGCATGGTTATCCATCGGTATTGTTGATAATAATATGTGTTTTTGTTTATTTATAATGTTATTTGCACACGTCCCCTACGGATATTGAATTGGAGTGCTTGTTTCTAATTCAATGTTTTATTAATTGCACAAATGTCCATTGCCCTTGTAATACGCGGTTACTTATACGTATAGCGCGCTTGGCCTAGCTCGACAATTTGGCACTGATGGCTACAATGTCTGTTGTCTCCACCTACCTAATGACCCGTCTAAAGCACTGACAGTATAAATAGAGAAATAAAAAGGCTGCGCTTGGTAGGAAGAACTCCTGATCCTATCGAAATTTTGGGTTCACAATGCGCGAAAAACTGACGATCGCAGGCGCTGGTACCTATTCTGTGCTCAAAAACGATGGCATGAAGAGCCAGCCAAGCAGGCGAAGTGGCTCGTCAACAACTCAAGCCGGCTGTAGTCCCTGTCCCGATGATGGTTACATGCAATTTTAGTCATTTATAGTGCCCGTAACCTGTGGTTCACGATGGCGGCATGTTTCGACACATCTCTGGATACTGCTATCGACGGGCAGTAATGCCACAACTGCTTGCCGCATCCATATCATGACACTGAAACGCAGTGACCAGCAACATCTTGGGGGCACGTACCACTACTACTATGGCAACTAGCGTCGCCTAATGCTCACCATAGTGTGATAGCGCCAGTCTACATCTGGAAACACTCACCCTACCCTCCACGCCCTTCCCCTCCTGAAAAATAGGTAATGCGGCCGTTGGGGATGAGGCACCGCAGTTCATGTCTTCGATACCTTTGCTCGTATTCACTTCAACGAACAAATTTAAACGTTGATAAATGTCATTTGCACTACGCCTCGAGTAGACAATTGTGGTACGATGTTACGTATGACAGGGAAGGATGCTTTGGAACAGAAAATATTGTTAAGCTGTGATTAGCCTGTCGTATTTCCTGACGTAGAGGCTGAATCCTTAGTTCCACTTGGCATGCATCCTGCAAACATAGTTTCTGGTTGTCAAGTGTTTCACAATATATCTGCGGTACAGTCTAACTCTATTCTTGAAGCTACTTCAACATCAACGATTTGCAAGAACGTAGTGTATTTTTATTCGTTATTAATTTGAACAGCGCTAATACGAAGACAAAGGACAAGATAAAAGAAAACCACAGTACAAGCGCTGACTCACAACTATGCCTAAGCCCTTTACTCCAAGGCCCAGAAAAAACAAACATCAAGAAAACGAAACAATCACATGAAATAACCCCTGGGTTCACCTGCTGCACAAAAAGTAACTTAAAAAAGACACCTCTTTGCTTGAAGAAGCGAGAGAAGTCGTGCTGAAACACTTATTGTCCGTTGAAATAAAATACGATTCCTCTATCTCTCTCGTCATCTTCTCTTTGTGACGATACAAAATTCTAACCTTGTTAAACTTAGGAGTGCACTTCTTCTTCTCCTTCTTCCTTACTTCACATGTATGGCAATGTGATACCAGAAACGTTTTGTCATTCCCACTTTCCAAGTGGTTCAGATCTTCCTGTAGTCTCTTATTAATACATCGTCCTCTTTGTCCTATATAACAGGCTCCACAAGAGAGTGGAAGCCTATACTGGTACAGATGCAGGCTTATGCAGCAATTTTAATGTGATAGATTTGTGTTGTTTTGACGCTGATGGTAGGTTTTAACCCCGTTCTAACGCACTGCAATTTTAAAGGGCCGCTGCATCACTTTTCGAGAACACTACAATATTTAAGGATTCAAATGCCCATATAAGCAGCTGTCGGTAATGCTTCCAAAGTGTTTTGTGCTATAATAAAAAGTGATGACGCAATCTACGATTAAAATTCGAGCTACTCCTCACAGCACTGATGGACTCTTAGAAGCTCGGTGATGACGTCACGGAAAGTAAGATTTCTTCTTTCCGTGACCTTTGCCCACATCCTCTGGTGCCTTTTCTGATCCCACAGAACAAAGTTTCTATGCCTTCACATTTGGTCGCCTTGTTTGTACTGCCTAAAACCAAGCCTTTCTATACGGTAAACAACGGCACCATCAGTGACGTCATCACGTGCCCCCCATAATCCCTGTGCGGTCCGGAGAAGCCTGACAGCCGAAGCAGTTTTAATCGCTATTTGCGCCATTGTTTGACATTCTAGCGCGAAGATATTTCGCTTGCTTAACCTGGAAGCTGTAATCATTCGATTTCTCGATACTCCTCAAAATATACAACCGATGCAGTTTCCCTTTAAGGAATGACGCTGGGTGTACTGCGCTTTCCTCAATGTTAGATTTTGAATTAGTATAATCCCCAACCCAACCGGAAGCTATTGAAGACTTTGATGCCCGTGCGTAAGCCCTTTATGGAGGTTGGGAGAAAGAGATAATGTCGATATCTAACGGCAAGACGTAACAATGAGTCCTTTCCCGGATTTCCTTTTGTAATTTGGAGTAGTGAGATCGTTTTCTGGCTTTTCTCTTTGATATTCATTTGCATTCGCTTTTTGGTTCTTTTTGCTTTTTCTTGTTTTTCTTAGTTTGATTCGCGGTTTCTTCTGGTATAATACTTTTCATAATTAACAGTAAGAAGATTTAACAGAAAATTCCGTTACTAGCGAGTGTTTGTACATGCGCGTCTTCGGTTTCTTGTCCTGTTAGTGATGCACAGTTTCCCGTACGTGTTTTAGCTCATATTAGTCCAATTTAGGCAACTTTTATAATATCACCAATCACTAGTATAGCCGTAACCGCGTAAATATTATGTGATGTTTGAGCGTGTACAGGGGTAAGTTAAGTAAAGAAAACAATCGCTCCAAAACTCTAGGTCTGTGAAATACCCTTGGACACTGTTATCAGATCTGGAACACTGCCGGTAATATGACCTCTGGGACCAATCGCATAAATAACATCTCAGTAACAGCAACAATGCCTGTAAAACGAAGTCTTTTAAGCTTTTTTGGCGAGGCATTTACTGGTACACAGTGTCGAAGGATCTTTTAATTTCTAACAATACATTTATGTTAGAACACTGCAGTTGCAGTACGCCTGAAATCCTTAAAGGCACAAATGTCTGCGCGTAGAAAGTTTTAAAGCCCTTTACTAGCTGTTTCTCGATAATACCTTAAATGAACATGAAGTAAACATCTATTTTACAACAAACGTTTGTTGCTTGGTGGTGAGATAAAAGGTCCTAATAAAGCTTGTCGAACCGCGACCCCTTCGCACAACACACATTGCAATGTAATTGCTTAGATCACGAGGATTTCTGTTTTTTATGCTTTAACGACTTTTGCTGCCATTAATGCATCCGGATATGTGGAAGTATAAAAGTACTTGTTAAATTTGAAACCTAAGTGGGCACTAGCATCTAAACCTACTTTTCGCTATAACGCATAGCAATCACTTCCAGAGTTCATTATTTTCCAGTCACCAATTACCTGTCCACAGATATAGGTTTCCGGGAGGCTATGCCATAATATATGAAGCGGCTGTATTAAGATACTCATTTAGAAATGTCACAGCCTATTAATGACAACGAACTGCATTCCAAAAAGAAGCCAAGGGTAGCTGGAGGTGGAAGCGTTATGTTGGCCAGTGAGATAAAGAAGTTGGGCGGCGGGGGAGCTGCTCGGACAGGAAAGGCTAACAGAAGAGGGCTAGCAGATGCTATGTGTCTGTAATAGACAGGGACAGACTGCTCCTGGCAATCAGTTACAGTATGCGGACAACGTATCCGCACAAACGTGATCTTCCTTCTTTACCAAATACAGCTTTGTTACCCCTGGCCATGCTCACGTCTTGCCAGGTTTGTGCCTCTTTAGTTACAACGGCTCTTCGTCTCGCTCTCTTTATATTAGACTGATAGTCCTAGGTTTCATAGCTGTCTACTGTGAGTGCATTTTATAAGCCATTTTAAATTCCTGTAGAGAAGAAATAGTGACCCCCTACTCACGTTTTACATGTCACTGTCGAAATCCTGTCTCGCCTCCATTAGTTGCATTCCATATTTCCATTTATTTCGCCCCATCATTGGTGACTACCTTCAAGTAGTCGTAGGTTTTCTTAACCTCCTTCAGTGGTCCTCTGACTATTCGGAACTTCTAACAGGTTCCAAGAGTCTCATTTGCATATTTATTCTCCACACGTTTAATTAAGCATTTTATTTTTTCAAAGCTTTCTTCATTTTCGCACGTTGCACTTTGTCCGGCGTTGCAGTCAGCATTTCTCGAATATACGGAGAGCGGATGTATTGATAACGGAGCGCCTCTAGTGGTTTAAAGAGACAACGGAAATTGGCAACATAGTGTAAGGTGTGAGCGTGAGAAGTGACGGGGTTCCATTGGGCCTACGGAGGATAGGATGACCTGAAGGAATATTTAACCGAACGGTGGCTGTTGCACTACAACTGGTTTTTGAAACAGTACAGAGGCTGAGAATATTGTTACGTGGTGACAAGCAAAGAGAAGGTTTTTTTCTATTGCAGCGCTCGTATTCATCCAGCCAGTCGTCAACGTCTTGATTGTCTTCGCCATTAAAGAAGGGAGGGTGGCGGATCTTTGTGAGTACGACGGGCTTAGCCGATTTTGCTGCGATGGCAGGGGCTGCCTCGGGGGTCATAGAGATCGTTATTGGCATCGTTGTGAACCCAGGTAGGTAGAGGCCACTGCGCAAATCCTGCTTTTCGCAATAAAAATGCGCTATTCTGTGAGCACGGGGATCTTGATTCACCTCCACTAAGATGATACGTGGCAAGGAACACAACTGCTGAAGACACGTGAATGTCCCGTCAAGCACCAACCTTCTCGTAACATTAACTATTGCTATCATTTCTTCATCTTCTTCTGTGTCACTGTTGCTGATCGTTGCCTTCTTTAGCTTCCGCGAGGCAGGGCATATATGCCACAATATATATCGGCCTACTGCGCTCTGGGTAACTCCGCTGTCTAAATAACTAAATTATGAAGAGACTCCATATCTCTCCTATATGTCTAATAGGTACTATAAATCTTAGAGAACGCGAAATTTTTCTAGTAGGTAAAAATTCTTATATCTGCAAGTTTCCTCTGCTATAATTTTATTAATATCAGCATGCTTCACGATGTTTTGAAAAAATGAATTTACTAGTAACAAAAGAAACTTATGGTTTCCAATAGCCCAATATGAAGCTTTCTCTTTGCTTCTTTCTTAAAGCATCCGTCACACTCGTTCTTCCTATGCGCCCATACACGCAAGAGCGGAGTGGGTGTTTTGCTGTGATATGCTGACAATATTTCAGTACGCTAAAATTCGATGTTTGTGAACGTATCGAAACATAAATGTGTCTTACCCTGTTATCAATGCTTGATGGGCGTGGCCAAGGCAATACCACATCTGACAAGGGTCACTGGTTCTAACCATAACGCCATTTGAAACCGTTACGCCATTAAGGGTGCAATTGCCTGCGTAAAAAAGAGCAATTACTTTAATGGCGGGCTATAAAACCAATGATTTCGGGCACTTATTGAACTAAAAATTCAATATATTTCATATCGGGAACTTGTAAATTATTCCAAGCAGGCAGGATGAGGGGTTATCTACGTTAGAAAATGGCAAGCAGAAGAAAACACGTTTTCCCCTTTGAAGCTCAGCTTGAGGCAAAGCGAGGTACCGTGAGAACACATCTTAATGCAGAGCACTGCGTTTGGTTCTGCCTTTTATATTGCTCATCCAGCTTTCAAAGAGCTTATAAAGTGACTTACTCATTTATATATGTTCAGAAGCCAAAACATATCTTATACACATAACATCGTTTGAGTTGGACGATTGATCGAACACACATTCACATCTACCACGCATAACAAAAACATTCGTCATGTCTTAAATATACCTGAAGCCATAAATAGCGTGCTGTTTGTCATTGGTTCGCTTGGCGTTTTAACTTTAAAAAACTTGCAGGAGGCACTACAAGGGCAGGCAATGAGCATGGCTTCTGTGTTTCCGGTTCGCCACTTCCGGTTCGCAACAGCCGATCGAAATCATCGAGTGAAAACACTGAGTACAAAAATCGTTTCGTGGGCTCATTTCATTTTAATTTACAGACATTTTTCGTTTTGACTGACCGCGTCGCCTCCGCCCTTACGTCTAACGACGATGACGACGCCCGGCCTTGCGGACTTGAACCTTCGAGGACAAGGGCAACGTTCATGCACAAATACGTAGGGACGGCACAAGAGCAAAAGTGTTGATCTTGGCCCCAACTCTAGTGCAGAAAATTTGGCCATCTTTCAGAAAATATAGTCAATATACTGCTTACAACTGCTATGCAGTACCGTGACAAAAAACCAGATTGCGGTGCAAGATGTACCCAACCGGACTCCGGATGGTCGGTGGGAAACATAAAAGCACCCGTGAAGCAAGGCCAAGGTATTCAAGAAGTGGAAGCCGCGCCCAATGCCCAAACCTGCTCGTGAAGAATACGTTATAGTCATCAAGCGCAAAGAATGTGATTTTGGTTAGGAGTCATTCACGGAAACCAGGTAATAAAGCAATGTGTTGTGACGGCACCGATCGTTTTCGGTGTACATGGTGCCGAACGGGGTCTCGGCATCTAAGTTCTGCCCTCGCGACAGCAAAACATCATAATGGTACATACCCCTGACACAGAAGCGGCCTTCCATCTCATCATGGACTTCACTCTAGACAACACGGCGGTAACACCTACCATGGCGTGTTCATGGTCAGCAACACGGCCACGAAGCAAACTTTTCAGCATCGAGTGTGTTGGCCCACTGGTGCCATAATGGCAATCCACAAAATAAAAATAGCGAAGAAGACACGCGTCACATGCACAGTAGAATAAGAGTAACGAGAACACGCAATATGACCAGCATGATCATCTCGCTGCAAAGTATTTTAAATCTTTCGAGTCTCTGGCCAATGGGGGCCATCAGGTATAGTGCGGATGAACGTCCCAATCTGCTGGAGGACAAATGCGGACTCTGCGGACTCCAAGCGCCGCTAGTGGAAGGGGTGCAGGCTTCTAATAATAATAATATTAATAATAATATTTGCTTCACTGGAAGGGAAAAGCGCAGTATCTCTCTCACTTGTGTCTGTGGACACCTGGACCGCGCCGTAAGGGAAGGAAGCAAAGTGTGAGGTAAAGGGGAAAGGGAGAAAGAGAAGCCGTAGTGGAGGGCTACGGAGTAATTTCGATCACCTAGGGATCGTTAACGTACGGTGACATCGCACAGCACACGGACGCCTCTTCGTTTCACCTCCATCGAAAGTGCAGGCTTCTCACAACGCTGTTTCTCGGCGTTTTGTCTGCGGTGGTGTCAATTCCCCAAATTTTGCGACTGTGCGTCAAAATGTTAGGGCGAAAGCCTTTAATGCCTCATACTGTCGTTAGCAAATGTGTCCGCGTTTTGGGTACATGCCTTATATGAGTATATCCCAATCACCATTGTATCAATACTTAATCAATAGCAATCGCATGATATTGCCACAATATTTAAAAAAATTTCACGAGAAGTTCATGATAATTGAACACAAATAATGAAAAAGTTAAACAGATGCCCTTATGAACTCATGCATTTCGACATCATCGTAACTATCACTAACCGTACTTACCAATTTAGGGCTGTTCAACTAACGCTAACCAAGCATTAACTAGTACTCAGAAAGTGCTATTCATGGTTAACTTTTCGAGACGTCCATAGCCGTTTTGTAGCAGAATGCGGCACTAAGGCTTTCGCCTTTCACCACTTTAGTCGCCAAAGTGTCTCGTAATTTTCTGCATGCTTATCGTGGTCCCCCGAGTGGAAAGTTGGTAGGAAAAAGAACACAGTGCTCAAGGAGAAAAGCCGCATCCTTGATTCCCGGCAAACTGCCGGCCCAGAAATTCTCCAATATCTAGCACCTAACGCCACCTACCGGAGGTGCTAAGCGACTGTCGAAGATGCCGCTACAACATGGCCGACTGCAGAATGCTTGCAGGATTCCGCGCACAAAAAGAAAGCACAGGAACAAGAAGGACGACCTGCCGAAGAGATGAACATTTTTTATTTCAAGACCGAGGCGGAGTGGCAGTTAAGATATGCCCTAATACGCCACTTGATCAAGTAAATCATAATTAAGATTCTTCAAACACCAAGCGATATATGGCGTGAATGTAGAGCACATTAAAACGAGGGCAGAACACACGTGTGTAAAGAAAGGAAACACTATAAGAATAAGGCACAGAATAACATATATTCATAAAAGTAGGATGGAAAGTTGGGCGAGTTTGTACATTTGCATAGTGGGTGGAACAGCGCGAAGACACGAAGCGCACAAGAAGAGAAGTACTGCAGACGAGCGCTGACTCGCAACTTACTTTTTGTTTTATTTTTATTATTTATTAACTTTTAGTATTTTTGTTTTATAAAATTACCCGCTTTCTTTAATAAAAAAGTTATTTGCGAGTCAGCGCTTCTCTGTTGTGCTTGTCTTCTTATGTGCTTCGTGTCTACGCGCTGTACCACCCACTATGCAAATATATTCATAGACACGAAATCAAGTCTGCTGCTAATTTTGCAAACCTTAATGTGTATAGAATGGAGGTCAACGAAAACAAATACAACAAACATAAAGCCGCAAGGAAAGGAGACAAAAATGACATACATGTTGCAATGCGCAATTTGAAATAAACAAGATGAGCAATATAGGAGGCACCTGCTATCATACCAAACGTAAAAAGTAAAATCTTTGAAGTGAAATTGCTAAAACCAATGAAGCCGACAACAAAATAAGAAAGGAAAAGACAAATAGGTAAAGTAAGATTGCTAACATGTCAATAATCGTGATGAAAACCATGTCGAACTATACAGAAGCTGACACAGCGAAATAAAACAGCAATGAAGTTAAAAACCTTAAAGTAAAAACTAGACGGAAGAAAAACTCTGTTACTAAACTTTAAAACTTCATGTTAGAAAGGCTGTCTTATTCCGTCAGAGAAACTTAAGACTCGCGGATGCACTAATCCTTCAAACTGAATATTTTTGCAGCGTGGGCTGTCTGATGTGTCGGCTTATTGCTATCTGCTATCCCACTGTGATTCTATTTGACTTCAAAAAAGCAACCTGCTTCCAATACTGCATAGCAGCGGCAGTGAATGCCGGGATGATGCGTCCTATGATTCACATTGTTACCAGGTTCTTTCAACCTCTCGGTTAATAACACACTCATTTACGCACTTAGCTGCATGACACAGGAATTGAACAAAGTCTGACTCCCAACGTTCAACAAATGCCTGCAGGTTGCGAGCGGTGCAGGTCACCCTACCTTAGTCCGTTTCGTTCACGCTGTTGCACATAGGAGATGACCAGTAAGGAGCGCTGAAAGCAAACTCGATGCCTACTTTTTATCATTTTGTCTAAGCGTTTGGATGATCATATGCCTGTAGGGCATGAGAATCAGCGTTTCCAGAATTATGACCTTCTCTTGCCAGCATATACGAGTGAAGCTTAGTTTCGCTGATAAAAGCTGAAAGATTAGTGGAGTAGACTGCCTTTTCCAGTCTCTGCAAAACTAAACGGTGTTCTAATCTGAGAATTCGGGACTTTTCAAGAGCCTTTTGAGCGCAGCTTGAACTGTATTTTTGCAAGCTTCGAATCCTTCGACTCATACGGAATATTTTGAGTATTGCCTTTTGGTATATCTCATCAGCAGATATCGCCTATCTAGAATTCAATAAACAAAGCAAGGAATACTGAAAAGATTTCTTCTGAACATTTATGAACTAATCAATAAGATGGCAGTAACTAATTAAAACCCCCTAAAGAATCTACGACTTCCTAATCAAATGCATCCTGATTACAATATTACAACTCAAAAGTGCAAGGAAACCATCAATATTTCTGATGAATTTTAATGTGGAAGCCTTTATTGGTCATACGTTCGGCATTATAGTTTAACCGGTCACGCAAATAGCTTTCAATATAATGACGTGAAACCAGAAACCAAAACAAAAGGCATCAGAAAAACGAAAATTTTGTCCCAACCGGGCATTGAACCTCCATCCTAGTATCCTCACCCGTGTGCTTTAACGAAATGCGCCATGGCCCCGATCGTCACAAGAAAATCGTAATTCTTTTCTACCGTGAGAATGATAAGTCACAATAAAAAATCCCGTCTCCACCGGGAATCGCACTCCCATCCTTTGTATACTCAGCCAAGCACTTTAACCAACTGCATCACGCCCGGCATTGTGAAATACGCATGATTCTCGTCGTCTACAGTTAGGACGATAGCAGCAATAAAAACGACATTGCAATTTGTGAAAATGGCAAAGATAAAATTAGCATGGTAATGACGGCGCAACTAGTTGCTAGTAAAATTAGAGGAAATGTGATCCGCCGTGCTCACCAGCAGCGCTCAGAGATTCACATTTCTGCAATGTTGATTCCGCAGTGCCCTCAAATTGTTTCCATCTTCATTCGTTCCTGATGATTGTTAACAGTATCTGTTTAGTTCCGCTAGGTCATCATCAACAGGACCATACACCCTGCAGGCAAAGGCATTTACCACATTTCCGCAATTAACGGGGTATTGTGTTAGCTGAATCCAACTAGCCAATGTGAACTTAATCTCATCCGCACACCTACCTTTCTGCCACCCCCTGCTACGCGTTCTTTGCCTTGGTGTCCAGTTTGTTGCCCTATGCGACAAATGGTTATCCTTTCTTCGTGCTACATGTCCTGCCCATGCGCATTTCTTCTTGATTTCCACTAGAATGTCAGTAACTTGAGTTATTTCTCTGACCCACTCTGCACGGTAGCTATCTCTAATGTTGCCCCTACCATTTTTCGTTTCATAGCCCTGTGAGTAATCCTCAAATTAGGTAGAACTCTCTTGGTTAGCCTCCACGTTTCCGCCCCATAGGTAAGTACAGGCAAGATGCATCTGTTTTATACTTTCCTCTTGAGCGATACCGGTTTTCTGCTAGTCATGATCTGCGAGAACTTGCCAAATGTGCACCATCCCAATCTTATTCTTCTTGTTATTTCCTTTTCATGGTCCGGGTCTCCGGTTACTACTTGTCCCAAGTAGACATATTCGACTACTACTTCCAGTAATTAGCTACCTAACTTAAACTGCTGTTCCTTCCCGAGGCTGTTGAACAGAACCTCAATCTTCTGCAAACTGATTTTCAGGCCTACCTTTCTACGTTTCCTGTCTAGGTCACCAATCATTATTTGCAGTTCATTTCCTGAGTTACTCAGCAAGGCAATGTCATCATCAAATCACAGATTACTGAGGTATTCTCCACCTACCCTTGTCCCTAACTGTTCCCATTCCAAGTCTCTGAATACTTCCTCTAAGCAAGCTGTGAATAGTACTAGGGAGATTGTGTCTCCTTGCCTAACACCTTTCTTTATGGGAATTATTTTACCTTCTTTATGCAGAACTATGGTTGCTGGGCAGCCACTATATATATCTTCCAGCACTAACAGGTACAGCTCGTCTACCCCGTGATTTCGCAGTACCTGCATCACCGCCGAGGTTTCTGCTGAGTCACATGCTTTTTAATAATCAATGAATGCTATGTATAAGGGCTAGTTATAATCCTCTGTGGCTCCCCTGAGAGACCTTCGGATATCGTCTCTTCGCACCACATGCCCTGCACATGTCCATTTCTTCTTGATTTCTACGAGAACAGCATTGCTCGAGTTATTTATCTGAGCCACCCTGCATCCTTCCTGTTTCTTGATGTTACATATACCATTTTCCGTTCCATAGCTCTCTGCGCTGCCCCTGACTTAAGTAGAACCATATTAGTTAGCCTCCACATTTTAGATTCATAGGCCGAATCTGTTACACACTTTCCGCTCGCGCTATAAATAGCAGTAATCTGCTACTTATATTTTGCGAGTAATATCTACTTTTGTCCATTCCAATCTTATTCTCTTTGTTATTTCCCTTTCTTGGTTCAGATCTGCGGTTACTACCTGTTATGAGTAGACGTATTCGCATATAACTTTTATTGTTCTTCTACCTATTGTAAACTGCTGTCCTTCCCTGAGGTGGTTGACCATACCCTAGTCTTTCTCATAATAATTTCGGCCCGCGGTTCTGCTTCTGATGTCTAGGTCACTAAGATTTCTGTGTATTCTATCCTCTCAGTACCTTAGCAAAGAATATCATGAGTAAATCACGGATTTCGGAGGTATTCTTCCTCTACCCCTATGCCCAACTGCTCCCATTTCTACTCTGTGAATATTGCCTCTAAGCTTCTAAGCAAGCCGTGCATAGTGCTTTGGAAGAATGATTTTCTTACCGAATGCCGTTCCTTATGCGAAATTTATCATTTTATTTACGTAACGTTATGGCTGCTGCGCGGCCACCGTAATATCTCTCAGGTAAGCAAGTTGCTTAACACTTGGCTGCAGCATATCCACTGACATATGTCCTGCCTCTGCAAAACGACATTTATTCCATGCAGCATAACCCCGCCGGGGTGGTGCAGTGGTAAGACGCCCGACTACTGTCCGGAGTTCCCGGGTTCGAACCCGACCGCGGCGGCTGCGTTTCGATAGAGGCGAAACGAAGTGGCGTCCGTGTGCTGTGCGATGTCAGCGCACGTTAAAGATCCCCAGGTGGTCGAAATTGTTCCGTAGCCATCCACTACGGCTCCCCTTTCTGTCTTTCCACCTTCACTCCCACCTTAATCCCTTCCCTTACGGCGCGGTTCAGGTGTGACAGATACTGCGCCTTTCCTTTCCTGTAAACCAATTATTATTATTATTATTATTATTATTATTATTATTATTATTATTATTATTATTATTATTATTATTATTATTATTATTATTATTCCACGCAGCATATGTTGATTTCACGTAGGCTGATTACAGATTCACGATAACTTCAACCGCGATATCACATTTGCTTCGGAAAACAACGCTGCCAAATATGTTTATCCTACTCTTCGCACTTTTGAGTAGGTCGTCGTGAGGAATGATAGGCCATTTACATCTACCGAAAAACATAAAAACGGCTTGGTCTGCTGCAGGTTCATAAACGAAACACCATGACTCTCATTTTGTACGAAGAAAGGATATTGCAAAGGCAGTTTCTTGAGATGTTCAAGAATGGTTCCTATACGTTTTTGCCACGCTCCCATTAGCCATGTTATAAGAGAGAGCACCCAGGCTTGTGCTCTTTGCCATGAAGAAAATCTGATGATTCAAATTTTGGCTTCCTGTGAGAAAATTGGTAAAAGTTACTTTCAAACATATTCTTAACTATTTCTCGGCCTGCAACCTACCAGTCCGCCTCGTTTTGGAAAAAAAGGTATTTCGCTCTGAATATCATCCTGTCATCCTTCTCGCTCTTATGCTTAAGTTTTCTACGCTAAGCCCTGCAAGCACGGTGACACCTCAACCTGGTTATAAACCAATATTGATTGGAAAAGCGAGAATAGCATAGTATAAAAAACGTTTTTAAATATAATGTCAACTCTTAGCAGGCCGGTCTTCCCCTCCCGTCATTATCATACGAACGTAAAGCCCCTCAATAAACTTAAAGTAGCGCCATATCCTCTCTCCTCCTCAGGCGGCGCCGCTCCTCTTCTCGCATTTCGACCGTGGCTCCGCCTGCGGGGTGCGCGACTAGCGCGCGCTTTCCGGAGCAGGCGGCGGTCACGGCCGTCACGATCAGCGCGCGCGCCGGTAAAAGCGCTGGCGACGGGTCCCACCAGAGCATTTCAGCTTGCATTTTGTCGCAATGTGTTCAGGTTCAAATATTACTCCCTGCTGAAACATAATTACCGAATGTTGACAGGGATTTTCCGCCAAAATAGATTCAGCTGTGAGTGTCTTACACCACATGTACGCGATTTGGCGTTTATTCAAGTCGCCGTCATCTCAGTGTGTCCGTAGTTCATTACCCCTGGCCAAACTCAGCGGCATGCTTTAAAAAATTTGTAACTAGGTGGCGGTCAGGAACAATTTAGCAACAGTCTGTGTATGGTTTCTTTGCAGCGTTGACTGGTTTGCGAGCTGCCGGTAAACTTGAGAAGTGTGGCAGCAGTTGTCTTCCATGCATTTTCAACATTAGCTGCAGATCAGAATTAACTAGGCGGCGAAAGCTGCAGTCTGTCTGGTGTCTTTGCACCTTTGACTGACTGGTGAGCTACCGGTAAACTTAGGAAGGGTGGTAGCAGTTATTTTTTTGTAATATTTTGCGCTGAGACGGTGCCGTTTTCAGCTGTCGTGGCTTGTCACCATACGTACACGATTTCGGCGTCCGTTTAATTCGCCTTCACCTCCTTGAGTCCATCAGCCGTTGATAAAAGTGTGCAACATGCTTGAAAAAAAGCTCCGGTCTGTGTGGTTTTCTTTTAAATTTATAGCACTTCGCGCCATACACCGTTCATTAAGACATGCTCTATTTTCCGCACGTTATACTTTGCACATAAAAATTAGATTTAATAGTTATGCCAATTTGATTTGGTTTTTCGATTGCAGGACTTCCTCCTTTGGCTCTTCCTAATCAAAGCTTTCATGTGCTTACATAATTTACGGTATTCTCTCTAGCTATCCTAGAGATTACTTTTAATGCAATCTCAGTAATGATATTAATAATGATAACAATGGGGTCGTCTCAGTGAAAGCTACTTATCTATTCTGTTGCGAGATCCTGATTTATTTTACCTCCCTCTGACTGTTAATTCTTTGATGGACTTCTTTTTTTACTACTCTGTTCTGTTCCCGCTTCATATTGACATTAATGTGAGACTTTACTATCCTGTGATATGTTCCGCTGCATTCGTTTAAGATTACCTAAACTGCCTGCAGGAATGCAAGGTTTAGAACGCTGCACACAAAACAATTTCAGATCTAATATCTCAGGTAGGGCTTTTCAATGTCCAGTTATGTATTTTCCTGTGCTTAGGAATGTATTCAGGATTAGTGAATTATTGCGCTTTGTGAAATGAAATGATACACCTCCCCTGTAAGTCGACCCAATGCCCCCGACTCCAGCTAGCTTTCGCCTATCTTGACAAATAACTCGCGCATCTGTATAGTATACTGCGTTGTTGCTTTCTATGTTACTGATCTTACATCTTTGTTAAGGCTTTCGACTAACTTGCGACAATGACTACATATTGTCGCGTAAACAGCGACCTTTACAGTTGCGTCCGAGGTCCAAGGCGTGGCAAAGGTTCTACGAACAGCGTCAGAGTTCAGGCTCGAGGTTAGCACACTTCTTCCTCTCACACTTCTGCGCTTCTTTGTCGTCAACGCATGCTACATTAGCCCCCCCCCCCCCCCCCCCGTGCGAAAAGCATCGTCCCGATGCTATATTGAAAGAGGGACAGAGTAAAAGGGGCCGCTATATGGCATGAAAAGGCTTCAAGCGGACCACGTGGACCACTTCAGAACGCTTGGGACGCCGGTGTTCTGGTTCCTCGTGCGGAACGACTTCATAGTCCAGTTCACTGACGCGTCGAAGAACGCGGTAGGGGCCGAAATAACGGCGCAAGAGTTTTTCGCTAAGTCCGCGTCGTCGAATGGGGTACCAAACCCAGACAAGGTCACCTGGCAGATAGTCTGCAGTCCGCGCCGCAGGTTGTAGCGTTGTGCATCTCGGCCTTGCTGCTGCTGTATTCGCACCCGTGCAAGTTGACGGGCCTCTTCGGCACGCTGTAGAAAAGAGGCGACATCATCATTTGGACCTTCGTCTATGTGGGGCAGCATGGCGTCGAGCGTGGTCGTCACTTGTCGGCCGTAAACTAGGCTGAATGGAGTCATGTTGGTAGTTTCCTGAACGGCGGTATTGTATGCAAATGTTACATACGGCAATACTTCGTCCCATGTCTTGTGATGGACGTCCACATACATTGACAACATATCGGCAATGGTCTTGCTCAAACGTTCTGTCAGGCCGTTTGTTTGCGGGTGGTATGCAGTCGTGCGACGATGATTGCTGCGACTAAGAACAAGGATATGCTGGATGAGCTCTGCAGAAAATGCAGCTCCTCTGTCAGTAATGAGTACTTCTGGTGCGCCATGTCTCAGGACAATTTGAAGAATGAAAAATTTCGCAACTTCAAAAGCGGTAGCACAAGGAAGAGCAGCGGTTTCTGCGTAGCGAGTCAGGTAGTCAGTAGCTACTATAATACACCTGTTCCCACAGGTGGAAGTAGGGAACGGTCCGAGCAAGTCCATCCCTATAAGCTGGAATGGTCTGGACGGTGGCGTAATGGGCTTTAAAAGACCGGCTGGCCTCAGAGGCGGAACCTTTCGACGTTGGCAGTCACGGCAACTTCGAACATAATGCGTTACATCGCTTGGCAAACGAGGCCAGTAATACCGTTCTTTAATTCTGGATATCGTCCGAGTGACTCCCAGGTGGCCGGATGTGGGTTCGTCGTGGCAGGCTTGAAAAATCTCATCCCTTAAGCTTGCTGGTACAACGAGGAGGTATTGGCGACTGTTGGCTGTAAAATTCTTCTTGACGAGAACGCCATCACGGAGACACAGAGAAGACAAAGTACGACGGAAAGGGCTAGGGACCATGCTGCCGGCACCTTGAAGAAAGTCGATTACCTGGCGAAGTTCGGGATCATTCCGTTGGGCATCGGCAAAATTGTCTGAACTAATTGCACTCAGAAATGCGTCGTCGTCACCTGACGCGTCCGAAGCTGGTTGTACAGGAGCACGAGACAGGCAATCAGCGTCTAAATGCTTACGACCTGACTTGTAGGTTACAGTGATGTCGTATTCTTGAAGTTGTAGGCTCCACCTGGCGAGACGTGCAGAAGGATTTTTAAGGCTTGTCAGCCAACAAAGCGCGTGATGGTCGGTCACCACTTTGAAGGGTCTGCCGTACAGGTATGGTCGAAACTTCGAAATAGACCACACAATGGCCAGGCATTCCTTTTCAGTGGCAGAGTAGTTTGTCTCAGCCCTAGACAAAGCCCGACTAGCGTAGGCGATCACACGTTGTTCACTGTTCCGTATCTGTACTAGGACAGCGCCCAAACCGACATTGCTTGCATCCGTGTGGAGTTCGGTGTCTGCGGTTTCATCGAAATGTGCTAGAACTGGAGGTGACTGCAGGCGACGTTGAAGCTCCTGAAATGCGTCCATTTGCTGGTCGCCCCATGTGAACGGCATATCAGCCTTAGTAAGAAGTGTAAGGGGGGCGGCTATTTTAGAAAAGTTTTTCACGAAACGTCGATAATATGCACATAGTCCAAGAAAGCCTCGCACCTCTTTCTGGTCCCGCGGCGTCGGAAAATTGGCGATGGCAACTGTTTTTTCAGGATGCGGCAGAACTCCCGCTTGGTTCACGACATGGCCCAAAAACTTCAGCTCTTCATAAGCAAAATGGCATTTTTCGGCTTTCAGAGTGAGGCCCGACGTTTGGATGGCGTCTAGTACTGCGTCTAGGCGACGGAGGTGCTCCTCGAAATTCGGGGCAAACACAATTACGTCGTCCAAGTATACAAGACATGTCGTCCACTTCAGATCTCCAAGAACGCTGTCCATGAGTCTCTGAAAGGTTGCGGGCGCGGAGCAAAGGCCGAAGGGCATGACTTGGAATTCGTATAGCCCGTCAGGTGTAATGAAAGCAGTCTTTTCGCGGTCCCTTTCATCGACCTCTATCTGCCAGTATCCAGACTTGAGATCCATGGAGGAGAAGTATCTTGTGTTGCACAGACGATCTAAGGCGTCATCTATTCTGGGCAAAGGGTAAACATCTTTTTTCGTAACGTTGTTCAGTCGGCGATAGTCTACGCAGAACCGAAGTGTGCCATCTTTTTTCTTCACAAGTACCACAGGTGCAGCCCAGGGGCTGCGGGAAGGGCGAATGACATCGTTATCGAGCATTTCCTTCACTTGGTCTCGGATGGCAGTACGTTCTTTAGGGGAAACTCGATAAGGCGACTGGCGGAGTGGTCGAACAGTTTCGTCTGTAATGACGCGGTGCTTTGCAAGGTGGGTTCGACCGACGCGTGATGATTTGGCAAATGCATTAGAGTAGCGACGGAGGAGGTGCCGTAGTTTCTCTCGATACTTTCGAGGTAAGGCCGGGTTTATATCGTACAGAGGTTCAGTGTTGTCGGAGGGTTCTGTTGCTGAAGCGCTGGTGAAATTGCATTCATAACTAGTGTCAGTTATGGCGTCGAGATATGCGACAGTTGTCCCTCTGTTCAGATGTTGATGTTCATTGCTGAAGTTCGTGAGAAGAACATCAACTTTGCCATTTTCAACAAAAACAACTGCCCTGGCAACGGCGATGCCTCTTTCAATAAGCAGTTTCTGTTTTGTCTCGACGACGCCTTCTGTATCTTGGATTGGGAGGGAACCCACGGAGACCATAATGCTTGAACGTGGGGGCACACTAACATGGTCATCAATAATGTGGAATGCAGCGGGGAGCAGGCTGTTGGATTCGATAGCATTCTCAACTGAAAATGCTCACGGACTTATTCTGCAGATCGATAATGGCGCCATTTTCGGTTAAAAAGTCCATACCGAGGATGACGTCACGGGAACACTGAGCCAATACGATGAACGTCGCCAGAAAAGTTTGCCCTTGTACAGTGATCCTCGACGTGCACACTCCCGTGGGCATAATAAATGTCCGCCAGCTGTGCGTATTTGCGGGCCACCCCATGATGTCATGACCTTTCTGAGAGCTTTGGCGAAGTGTGCACTTAGAATTGAATAATCAGCGCCAGTGTCGACTAGAGCAGTGACGTCTACGCCATCAACGGAGATCTGCAGGTCGGCAGTTTGTTGTGTCGGGCGGCGACAGCTTCGTGGGGTTCGGTCTCGACTTCGATGCTCTGAAGGAGTGGTGGGGCGACTGTCGGCGTCGTGGTTACGTTGAGGATCAGCGGAATTTCGTAGCGGCGTCGATTCTGCTGGTGGCCGTATGTAACGAACTGTAGTTTGCAGTGAAGAACTGTCGTGGGTCTGTGGAGGATCTTGAAATTTTCGCACTGTAGCAGCCGCACCTCCAGAGGCTGCTGCATCTAGTTTCTCCTATGGGGACTTTGGAGTTGCTCCTGGCGTCCAGGAGAGCTGTAACGGCGAGGCGACGGCGATCGGAGGCGGCTTGGGCCTGTGTTGGAACGCGAAATGTATTCTGCGATTTCGCGTGGCTGCTGACCAGGCAACGGACGACGGGCATCAAAAGAAAACCCGCGGAGGCCGAGTTCCCTGTAGGGGCAGCGGCGACACAGGTGTCCAGCTTCGCCGCAATGGTAGCACAACGGTTGGTGATCGGGCGTTCGCCAGATATCGGTCCTTCGGCGGCGTACGCTCGGCCGTGAAGACACATGGGCGACCGGTGCGCGAGGCTCGTAGGATGCTGTCGAAGGCGGCAGGTAGCGGCTGGTGACCGCGGCGTAGCTCAGGGTCTGGGGCAGCGGTGTAGCTACGACGAGTTCAGGCGCGGCGACGGGTGCGGGCCCGGTGACGGGTGCGTGCACGGTGACGGGTGCGGGAACACCCAGCGCCTGTTGTACTTCCTCACGGATGATATCGGAAACTGTGGCAACCTGTGGCTGTGGAGGAATCCGCAGGTATTTGGCCACCTCTTCCCGGACTATCGCCCGGATCGTATCACGCAGCGAATCTGACGAAAACTGTACGGCTTCACCTGCACTCGCGGCGTTCATAGACACTGTAGTGCGCTGGTATTGCCGGGCGCGCATGTCAAGTGCCTTCTCGATGGTAGACGCCTCACTTATGAATTCGGCGACAGTTGTTGGTGGACTTCGCACCAGGCCTGCAAATAACTGCTCTTTAACACCTTGCATCAAAAAGCGCACTTTTTTCTCTTCCGACATGGTTGGGTCCGCGCGTCGAAAGAGTCGCTTCATCTCTTCGGCGTAGGCCGTAACAGTTTCATTCGGATGTTGTATACGGCTATTTAAAAGCAATTGCGCTTTTTCCTTGCGAAGCGTGTTGGTAAACATACGCAAGAATTCTGCCTTGAATGTATCCCACGTTCGGAGTCCGGCTTCTTGATTTTCGAACCATGTCCTCGCAGAATCCTCCAGTGCGAAGTAGACATGGCGAAGCTTCGAGTCAGCGTTCCAGGCGTTGAAGGCAGCCACCCGGTCGAACTGCTCCAGCCAGTCTTCAGCATTCTCATGTGGCAGGCCGTGGAAATGTGGTGGATCCCGCTGGTGGTTGAGCAGGACAGGAGTTGTCAATACCGGAGGATTCATAGCGCTGAGAGAAACGCTCCTTGTTGGTCTGTGGTCAGGGAGAGGACCACACTCGGGAGGCAGACCTTGCAGTCGGCGGCTGCTCTGGTGTACTGGGGTCTCCACCTTAGGGGTGCGTCCTGGGCTTGTAGGGGGCGTCCGGCTCATGAAAATCGTACCCGGCAGCTCCACCAGATGTCGCGTAAACAGCGACCTTTACAGTTGCGTCCGAGGTCCAAGGCGTGGCAAAGGTTCTACGAACAGCGTCAGAGTTCAGGCTCGAGGTTAGCACACTTCTTCCTCTCACATTTCTGCGCTTCTTTGTCGTCAACGCATGCTACAATATAGCCATATGTAGGCACAAGCTTTCGTTTATACCTATTATTAACTGAATTACGATACTAGTACTGTCTGGTTAATGGTATAATCTCATCTCAATCACCAGCTATATGCCTAATAATAAGCCCTACTCCCAGTTTTTCGCATTCCGGTAAATTCCGATACCAAAATGCATCCTATCCCTTTAGTACGTATATGACTCAATTGGCCCCCTAACCTCACAAAGCACTATTTGTCCCCTCTTGCCTGCTAGTCCTTCGAACAGCACTACTAAACTTTCTTCTCTATCCAGGGGTCTAGCGGCATGTCCAAAGCCAAAAATTCTTGATCCACTTCTCTGCGTCACAGGTGTGGCCGCCGGCACTTGCTTCTCGGCCATTGGGAATAGAGGGCCGCTGTATATGGCAGTATTCATAGGTGGTTGTGACCAATATGTACAGAACCTTGGACAAATAGTACCGGATATGTTTATCGGTACTATAGGCCGCACCTAAACCTTTCTATGTACTTCCATCGACAAGGAATCGTTTTAGCAGCCCGGTGGGTAATTGAGCGAAACCGGGATTCGAACTAGGATTCTCTCGCATGCAAGGCGGGCTATTTCTTTTCGCCACCACTGCACCCGAGAAACGAAGTTCGCTATGGGGTATACGCATGCTGAAAGTGAATGTGTTGGGCCTTAGCCAATTGTTGCACTAAGTTTTCAATTATCTCTTGGTGAAGACGCCGCAAAAGAACTTCACTGCGCAGCTTTATGAAAGATGGCCAGAACGTAACAGTTACGTTCTGCAAGTTAATTGCGCCTAATTTTTCCTAGTTCTAGTTCAGTAAACAGGACAAAGAAGAGACGTTGAAATAGCAGGAGATCTCAAATGGCAAAACTAAGATAAAACCTAACTGGTTACAAACTAAATATAGGCCCACCGCAGTACATTGATTCATTTATCTAGGTTCTAATATACAGTGTTGTTACTCAACAACCTTTGCAAACGTAACGTTTAAAGAGAATGCTTAATAACTGAAAACAACAACGTTATAAAGTATCAAAATTTTGCTCGCAATTGTAACTTACCTCCACTGATGATGAGGCCGGGTCTTGTGAAAATTTTTACATCCGCATCAAACATTACTATTAAAAGTACCAAATACACTGGCGATGTTATAATATTTGGGAGGGTCATTTTCTGACGATTTTTAAATAGTAGATATGGCAAGTAGTAAAAGAGGTATACAGACCAGCTGTATGAAAAACAAGTGCGAGCTATTAAGAACTCAGTAATGTTTCTATGAGCAAAAGCTTTATTTACAGCACACATCCACACAGGAAACAAAAGCTGAGTCAATACGACGTGTGAATTCTGCGGCGGCGCAAGACAAGCTATTTTAATTTGATGCGCCCTAATATAAGTAGGCATTTGATCCTCTGCTCGGCGGCTTTTACTCGAGAGCGTGTACACATCGTTCCGACAAAAACCGTCGCTGTACCACAAACTCTACGTGACTGTTGCCTAAAATGTTCGGACAATTTACAATCAATTTACAAACGAACTAATTTCTACGCCTAATGTCAAACTTGAACCTGCTACTTATTTTTTATCTGGTTTCACTGCATCGCTGCCCCTCCTTGAACTATATGCACTCTAAGTGAGGCGATTCACCGGCGATTATGTTAAACTAAATTGCTTACCATCACGCAAGTATGTCTCTATGCCGTAAATGACCGTGATTTCACTGCAAAAATCAGAGAGCAGTGACAAGACAAGAATTTCCATAATGTGGCCTCCACTTTGTCTTAGCATTGCTCATGCTTACAATATGGCACTATAATTTTCGAAATGCAGTGTTCAGTGTACAGCGAAAAAAAAAAAAACCTTTAGCATACAGTACATTCTAGGTAACATAAGTATCACATTGTTAAAAATTATGAATATTTAGGTGTAACCTTCATTAACAATTTCTGCTTGATTTACCACATACAGCATGTTACCTCTAATGCTACTCGCAATGAGAATTTTAAAGCGCAGTATAAGCAATGCGCCCCACACTTTCAAAGAAACACGCTTGGCAAACGTGCGGCGCATCTTAATATATAGGTTTGTAGAACTTACAACTGAATATAAAAGTGCTTATCAGCAAAAGTTCACGATTTAACAGACGGGTGGCACGAATTGTAACCGCAAACACTACAAAAAAAGCCCTTTTCAAAAAGCAGGAATCTGGGAGGCCTCCATCGCACGAGACCTATCTGCGGCTGCAGCTGTTACACAATATTTTATAGATGCAACAGGTTGCGAACCTTAAGCCTGAAACTGTTTTCAAGAGCTGCTTCAAGAATGAATCGAAAACTGCCTGATTTGGACTGTTGGCTTCTCATTTGTCTACTACGTTCCCATGAAGTAATCAGCTACTGGAGAGCAAGGGCTCTGTGCCTGAAGGATGGAAGAACAAGGTGGAAGAGCCCCGTCTTTCTTTAGAAACTACCTAGAAGTTTTTTCGTATTCCTAATTTGCTGATAAACTTCTCCCTGCCACTCTAGTAGTACAAACAACTCCAAAAAATAATAGAATTGCCTCATATAGGAAAACATTATTTTAAGCTGCGATATTTTCGAATTCATGCAGTTTCAATCTTTAAAGTTGTCATTACAGGAAGCGCGATTTTACTGCTGTGTTGTCGGCAGGTAGCAAGCCGGTTCTCCGCCTACACTGCTAGATTAGTTCTCACAATATTCCTAGCAATCATATAAGGAAAATGTTTATCTTCATATTTATATTCACTTTCCAGACTCGACAGCTGTCGAGCTCAGCAGTTTTCTAAAACATATAGAGAAACAAAATACTACTCGTTATTGCATTGCTTCGAGCGAAAAACGAAAATAATTTATTTAAGCATGAAATCAAAGTGGATAAATATAGGAGAGGCCTTCGCCCTGCCGTGGGTATAATAAGGCTGATGATGATGATGAAATCAATATGTGCTGCTTCATTCGCATATATTTACATCCGAAATACCGGGGCATGGACACTGGCTCTGTCAGATGACGAGCCACATCAGATACACTTACTGCAAGCTTGATCTTGCGCTCCATGAGCGGGAAACGAAAACTTGTAGACAAACAAGCAACTGTGCTCCTTATTATATAGACGTTTCAAAGAGTCATACTGGTTCATTGCACTTTCCACTAGCGCGAACAAATCTGGCTTATTTCTGCCAGTTGATTTTTGATATTTTGTAAAACATTAATTTCTCACACTTGTGGTATGTATCAACATAAACTTCATTTCTTTGAGTCAGTGCATCCCTGTATTTATTGTGAAATTTTCAAAATATCATAATAGATCATTCTAAGCCTTACGCGTGCTTTCTGTAATGTGTGTGTTGAGTTTGACGGGTATTTGGCGCTTTCATTAGTACGAGTATAGTAGCAGGAACATGCAGCTGAGGATTCAAGAGAAGCTTGTTCTCTTAAACGTTGACAAATGCTAAAATTAATGAAGAGTGTTGGTGAGTCTGCATCATTTATTACAACTACGACCTACTTATTGGTGTATTGCTCTAACTTCCTTACCGTTTTTGCCATAATGTTTTACTATTTTTGCTGCCCCTGATTATATACGGCACGCTTTGCCGGCAACGACTTCTACTGCTAAAAAGACGACGGCGTCGACAGCTTTTGGACGTGCTGGCTAAAAAAACTCTCGCCTCAAAGCAATCACGAAAGCTCCTTCTTTCAGTGTAAGATGGAACAGCATTCAATTCTTGCGTATTTAAGATCCCCTTGCAGTTCATCGCAAAATCTGAAGGCGCTGTTCAAGGCGCTGTTATGTTTACTCTTAAGTTAAACATTGACCACCGTCAAAATATTACCTGTTTTTAGAAAACCTTGAATTTCGACTTGCGAAGACCCATGCAGCATAACGAGTGCTATGAAGTGGGGGCTCGTGCTAGACCAACGTGGCCAGCCTTAGTGGGCTCCATATGAGATTAGTAACTCGAGCCCAGAAGCCCCCCTCCTCTTCTGCCCACATAGTCCCGGTTGATCCAAGGTTGTAAGCGTGTAGGAAGCCCAAATGCGCCTGCCCAGATAGCCGCCTGTAAGCAGCCCACGAGTATTACTAATCGGCGATGGTTCTGTACGGTAGGGGACAGGCACGTCGATGATCGTTTTAATGCTCATGTCCGTAAGCCCCCTTAACCAAGGTATAGCGTTGAAGCGTATTATATGGAATCCAGGCTGATTCGGGCTGGCCCACGTATCTTAATTATGGGCAGAACTTGGCACTTTCGCGGCTGCCCCAGTTTGATTTGCCAAGTAAGAAAATTTCAGCTATATTTCTTTACGCAGTATTATATACTGGTTACTGTGACTGGCTTTTGTTCTTTACAATATGCTGATATATGCTGAACAACTGATATGTTCGGACAAAGTTTTATTGGGCATTGCATGAGAGGTGACAAATCACCGAAACTTAGAAGTACACGGTGTAAGTTTAGCAGTTTATTTACTCATGTACAATTCAGCAGTTACGCACCAAATGAACATTCATTTAGAGGATAATAAACCCTGGACACTCTAAGGACGAATAGGCAAAGGTACGTGGGCAAAGGAGCATTGTATAATAAAGCAGTTGTGTACAAACGCATGACACAGGAGAGGTGCAGTACCTCAAATCTGGAGAAATGCAGTGTTCAGTGTACAGCGAAAAAAAAAAAAACCTTTAGCATACAGTACATTCTAGGTAACATAAGTATCACATTGTTAAAAATTATGAATATTTAGGTGTAACCTTCATTAACAATTTCTGCTTGATTTACCACATACAGCATGTTACCTCTAATGCTACTCGCAATGAGAATTTTAAAGCGCAGTATAAGCAATGCGCCCCACACTTTCAAAGAAACACGCTTGGCAAACGTGCGGCGCATCTTAATATATAGGTTTGTAGAACTTACAACTGAATATAAAAGTGCTTATCAGCAAAAGTTCACGATTTAACAGACGGGTGGCACGAATTGTAACCGCAAACACTACAAAAAAAGCCCTTTTCAAAAAGCAGGAATCTGGGAGGCCTCCATCGCACGAGACCTATCTGCGGCTGCAGCTGTTACACAATATTTTATAGATGCAACAGGTTGCGAACCTTAAGCCTGAAACTGTTTTCAAGAGCTGCTTCAAGAATGAATCGAAAACTGCCTGATTTGGACTGTTGGCTTCTCATTTGTCTACTACGTTCCCATGAAGTAATCAGCTACTGGAGAGCAAGGGCTCTGTGCCTGAAGGATGGAAGAACAAGGTGGAAGAGCCCCGTCTTTCTTTAGAAACTACCTAGAAGTTTTTTCGTATTCCTAATTTGCTGATAAACTTCTCCCTGCCACTCTAGTAGTACAAACAACTCCAAAAAATAATAGAATTGCCTCATATAGGAAAACATTATTTTAAGCTGCGATATTTTCGAATTCATGCAGTTTCAATCTTTAAAGTTGTCATTACAGGAAGCGCGATTTTACTGCTGTGTTGTCGGCAGGTAGCAAGCCGGTTCTCCGCCTACACTGCTAGATTAGTTCTCACAATATTCCTAGCAATCATATAAGGAAAATGTTTATCTTCATATTTATATTCACTTTCCAGACTCGACAGCTGTCGAGCTCAGCAGTTTTCTAAAACATATAGAGAAACAAAATACTACTCGTTATTGCATTGCTTCGAGCGAAAAACGAAAATAATTTATTTAAGCATGAAATCAAAGTGGATAAATATAGGAGAGGCCTTCGCCCTGCCGTGGGTATAATAAGGCTGATGATGATGATGAAATCAATATGTGCTGCTTCATTCGCATATATTTACATCCGAAATACCGGGGCATGGACACTGGCTCTGTCAGATGACGAGCCACATCAGATACACTTACTGCAAGCTTGATCTTGCGCTCCATGAGCGGGAAACGAAAACTTGTAGACAAACAAGCAACTGTGCTCCTTATTATATAGACGTTTCAAAGAGTCATACTGGTTCATTGCACTTTCCACTAGCGCGAACAAATCTGGCTTATTTCTGCCAGTTGATTTTTGATATTTTGTAAAACATTAATTTCTCACACTTGTGGTATGTATCAACATAAACTTCATTTCTTTGAGTCAGTGCATCCCTGTATTTATTGTGAAATTTTCAAAATATCATAATAGATCATTCTAAGCCTTACGCGTGCTTTCTGTAATGTGTGTGTTGAGTTTGACGGGTATTTGGCGCTTTCATTAGTACGAGTATAGTAGCAGGAACATGCAGCTGAGGATTCAAGAGAAGCTTGTTCTCTTAAACGTTGACAAATGCTAAAATTAATGAAGAGTGTTGGTGAGTCTGCATCATTTATTACAACTACGACCTACTTATTGGTGTATTGCTCTAACTTCCTTACCGTTTTTGCCATAATGTTTTACTATTTTTGCTGCCCCTGATTATATACGGCACGCTTTGCCGGCAACGACTTCTACTGCTAAAAAGACGACGGCGTCGACAGCTTTTGGACGTGCTGGCTAAAAAAACTCTCGCCTCAAAGCAATCACGAAAGCTCCTTCTTTCAGTGTAAGATGGAACAGCATTCAATTCTTGCGTATTTAAGATCCCCTTGCAGTTCATCGCAAAATCTGAAGGCGCTGTTCAAGGCGCTGTTATGTTTACTCTTAAGTTAAACATTGACCACCGTCAAAATATTACCTGTTTTTAGAAAACCTTGAATTTCGACTTGCGAAGACCCATGCAGCATAACGAGTGCTATGAAGTGGGGGCTCGTGCTAGACCAACGTGGCCAGCCTTAGTGGGCTCCATATGAGATTAGTAACTCGAGCCCAGAAGCCCCCCTCCTCTTCTGCCCACATAGTCCCGGTTGATCCAAGGTTGTAAGCGTGTAGGAAGCCCAAATGCGCCTGCCCAGATAGCCGCCTGTAAGCAGCCCACGAGTATTACTAATCGGCGATGGTTCTGTACGGTAGGGGACAGGCACGTCGATGATCGTTTTAATGCTCATGTCCGTAAGCCCCCTTAACCAAGGTATAGCGTTGAAGCGTATTATATGGAATCCAGGCTGATTCGGGCTGGCCCACGTATCTTAATTATGGGCAGAACTTGGCACTTTCGCGGCTGCCCCAGTTTGATTTGCCAAGTAAGAAAATTTCAGCTATATTTCTTTACGCAGTATTATATACTGGTTACTGTGACTGGCTTTTGTTCTTTACAATATGCTGATATATGCTGAACAACTGATATGTTCGGACAAAGTTTTATTGGGCATTGCATGAGAGGTGACAAATCACCGAAACTTAGAAGTACACGGTGTAAGTTTAGCAGTTTATTTACTCATGTACAATTCAGCAGTTACGCACCAAATGAACATTCATTTAGAGGATAATAAACCCTGGACACTCTAAGGACGAATAGGCAAAGGTACGTGGGCAAAGGAGCATTGTATAATAAAGCAGTTGTGTACAAACGCATGACACAGGAGAGGTGCAGTACCTCAAATCTGGAGAAACACCAATTTTACACGGTTGTTCTACACAGAAATAAAAAAGGCAAGACCATTCTCTCATGAGCTCCTCTTCACCCAAGAAAGTTCTCACAAATAACTAATCCGTTCACGGCGTAGGCTGTCGAGTGTTAGCTTCACTGCACGACGCCAAAACCCACCTCACAGCTGAAAAACAACATCGCCATAAATTGAACAAGCCTTCCGCTATTACCAGGGGCGCGAAACGCCCTTTAAAGAAGCGACCACCGTGGAATCTCGCATGAACAGCGCTCCAGAATACGCGACAAAATTCGGGGAAAGATTACGTGGGGATTATATGCAACGAGCCGGCAATTCGGATATGCACTGGAGTGGAAAACGCCCGCTCACTCCAGGCAGTAATGAGTCGGAAGCATTGGCCAGCAGAGTCTTCAAAAGTCTCGTAGTTGGTCCGGTTGCGAAGACAACCCTACGCGCCTCCACTGACCGCAAGGCATTGGGGAACGCCGAGTCGGCTAACAGCAATTAAAAATTGCTCCCTCATAATATCAACCATACGAGCCTTAACACTACTGATGTCAATGTAGGTGTATTTAGTTGTCTATAAAAAGAAATTGTAGATGTGTGGAAGGCAGATGGTTTTTATCACATAGGTACAGCACTAACATGCACCATTGTACCCAGTTTCTTTGTCAAGAGGCCAAAAATATCTTACCAGGGTTTACGCAGGAGAGGCACGCCCCCTCCTCCCCCCCCCCCTCCCCCGTAAAATGCGCATAACGCTCTTCAATGCTAACAGTGATAAAGCGACAAAGGAATTTGGAAATTCAAAACCCCGTGCGCCGTGCTTGTCCCAGTAAAGCTTGAATTACGAGTTCGTTCTTTCAGACCAATAAGCGCGTACACTGTGCACTGCAAGCATCTCGTAACGTGGAGAAGGCTTTTTCAACGTGGCAGAGGTACCAGACATTGCGCTGAATTACTTGCTGGCCAAATTATTGCCGCTCACGCAGGGGTAAATAAAAAGACTGGCCTAACCGGACGGTATCTCTGACGCCTTCAAAATGCGAAGTCTACATTCCTCCCACACCAAGAAACGGTCAAACGTTATGCCTAAAAATAATCCGCCTCACCACTTTAAGGGAATCTCTGTGTGTATGTGCTCATGTAGGGCCCTATGACAAGGTACTTGTTTTTAGATTATATAAAGGTAGTTTCCAGGAAAGAGGCATATACTCTGGATATAGAAAATTGAGGCGACTTCGTTCAGCCGCAAGACAGAGATTGATGTCATGAGCATATGCACTGACGTTCAGTATGCCGCTGCCTCTAAAAGGGAGACCTTTAATATGAGTTTAGCCAGGAGGCAAAGCTCCCATGCCAGGTGAAACAATAAAGAAAGAGAGCGGGCAACCTTGGCGAACGCCATGGGTAAAATACGGGCCACTTTCCCGACCAGCAAGAAAGAATCTACTGGACGTACCCTTATACATCTCCTTTATTAGAAGAACAAAGGACGGCGAGAAACCGAAGGCATAATAAAGTTTAGCATTGATCTGTGCTTGTTGCAGACAATCAAAGGCATTTTCTTGATCGTGGGATACTAATAAGCCTTGGCAGCAGCAAGAGATTGAATACGCTATAATATGACGCGTTACCAAAACAAACAACCTATGTCGCGAATAGATATTGAACACGCCTGGTGCAAAAAAAAAAAAAAAACAAAGGACGCGAGCAGCTTCGCGAGACGTCAGACTTTTACTTTTCTAATACTTTATAATTAGAGTTTAACACACTCATCTGTCGCCTATCTCCAGTGGGGGACGAAGAACTATCACTTGAGATATGAGAACACAGCCATCACTTCGGAAGGAGTCCGAAAACAATACTTGATTGAAACAGATTTTAATTACCTCTGGGAAACGGGGGCCCTCCGCATGCCAGAACTAGACCTAAAATTCCACCGGCACCCATCTGCCAAGGTTCTTAACCCTTTTTGATAGCAGTCAACACATATTTCACGTATTACAAAAGGACAATTTCAGTGAAGTTTGCTAAACATTGGTGTGTTGCAAGAAAATCGCGAGCACAGGAGAAAGCGACTACGATTTAGCTATGAAAAGCCTAAAGAATACAGAGATACGAATAATAAAGAGGGTTGTGAAATGTTAAAATGCAGATTCTAGGAGGGCGAATCAAAGCCTGTCGCGCAAATTGAAACCCTTTGGGATGGTTTGTTGGACTGCGAAGACAAAACAGCGCTACCGCTGTTAACGAGGACACACGCAAGATATGCGGTCGTTCATGGAACTTTTCCGCCCAGTTACACGCCACGCCCGATGGAGACGGAGTGCAGTGCGCGATGCCAGCATTGGTAATCACTATGCGAACCTCGCCTTACGCCAGATTTCGTAGGGAACAACCAGAGGCAGCGCAATGATGTTGCCATTCTTCTTTCAGGCTTTTCCAATCTTCAGGCAACCCACGAAACATCTAAATGTGAACAGTCTGTTCAAACCCACTTCTATTTTTGGTGTCATGTATAGGACGAACGTCTAAACGTTAGTCTTCTAGAAGACACAAATGAAACGGGGAAAGTGAGCGACAAATCAAAAGGACGGTGGTCGGGCATGTACTTCGACAAAGGATAAAGAGACCGCACCTCAGTAACACCGACCCTACCCAAAAGGCTTGGTGGAACATACGCCCGCTCTGACGGCAAAGTGAAATACATCGGAGCCAAGCTCAAGCAAATTCCCCCAAAGATAAGCTCAAACGCGTTCATTAGCGTAAACGGTTCAACCAAGCGTCGCTGCTCTCGCTCATTCCAGCCTTGCCGACCTCTCCCGGGGATCTCAACGTCTCAAAAAGCATGCAACTGAAAAATCTCCAAGCGATAATATGTTGCTCCCTCCCAAATACTAACATCGAGCACTTTAGAAAGTCATCAACCTATTTAGTATTAAAGGGCGTGTGTATAGAAATAATTCTCAAATTAATAGGATTTAATGTGCTGACGTATGCCAGCACGCGTCCAAGGGCGTCTATAGTACGTGGTGGTTGCGTATGAGAAATCCATTCAAAATAGCCAATCGAACGCTATTCTTGCTCTCGGTAAAATACGAAAAGAACGCGTCTACGCTGAAACGCCTTTTAGTTGTCAGTACTAGCGCTAAGCAAGTAAAGTCAGTTTAATGCAGTAAGAGGACATCACTATTTGCGGACCAGGCGGATATCAACCCCTCAGTTTGATTCGACACGCTGTGGAGCCCACACCACATTAAGGCTCCTCATATCTTGGGTATCCATTTTAAATTAAGAAATTCTAGCGGGATACAAGCAGAAAAACAATAAGCGTCGAAGATGGCGTAAAACAGTCTCACTTTTCCCGAGACGGAATCCCTCTGGACTCAGCGGCGGCCAAGGCCAGATAGATGACTTTGATTTGCTCGTCTACTTCGTGATTCAGTAATAAGGCCTCCCAGGACACTTTCTATTCGGATCGTTACAGGATGAGCAGGTCCAGACCATGTGAGCTAGATCTGCTGTGCTATTGCAGTGAGTACAGCTAGAATTAAAGACTTCCCGATTCTATGTACTGTACAATTGAGCGTTTGGAGCCACCCCGGTTTTGCTATTTTCTCGAGATAAATTCTTTTCTGTTGAGCTTATTATCCGCGGCTGGATAAGTTTTAAGACCAATCTTGCAATTTGAAATGATTTCAATGAACTTTCCGATTTCGTCACCCGAAGGAAGGGGTTGCTCGCGTAGAGACAGCGCGTTAACAGCGATCTTTAAAAAATGAGCCCTCGTGAGATCGCGTGCGCCTTATCGTTTGATTCAAGGCCCCGATGAGCCGGCGACCAGACAAGTGCGATTTGCTCTGCTGGTACTTGCGCTTCTTTCAGTGTTTCAGCTGTAGCAGCAGAGATTCTGCCCAAATCGTAATTCCTAATGGCTGCCTTACAGTCACTAACTATAGCCTTTGTACCCCTTTATTTTATTGCTAGAGCAAATGCACCTTGTTCTGCCTCAGGTGAACTTGTGCTTTTAACGGTGCAGCACGAGACCAGTTCTACCCTCTCACAAAGCACTACCGATGTGTGTGTTGCCTAGTTATTGTATTTGGTAACGTCCGGAAGCACGAGGCCTCCGGGGTCAACCTACTGGGTATTCTCAGTCAGGTTTGGAAAGTGAAGCCACTTTCATCTAATTCCATCTGAAACATGAGGATGCCTCCATCTGCCCTGCTACATATCTGACGACGCCATACCTGAGGCGGGTGGCACCGACGCGATTTCGACACGATCTATCCGGTTGGCAAAGTGTACTGCCTTTGTTGTGGATCACCAGATTATTCGGTGATGACCACCATGTGTCCTCATCTCCGACAGCTGCTTGAGACGTGGTATCACTGGCGAACAGTGGTGTCCTCTTCTCTCCAGGAGCGGCGGGTGGCTCTGCAGGCTCTGTATTTTTCGTACCAGCCGTCTCTTCAGTGCTTACCGTGGATCGCTGCAATGGAGTATCCGAAGGAGCTGAACAATTTGGTAGGTCCGCGTCACACGTTGGAGACATCTTCTCAGTTGAAGTAGGCGTTGCAGGTATCAGAGCCTTGTCGTTTTTGATGTTAAAGGAAGAGCAACCTGGACATCTTGAGGGCTATTCGTGTCCTCAGAAACGCTCCTAGAAACATTTGAAACCAGGGGCTTGTCAACATTAAGGGGCTGGCACGAGTCTTGAGGCCATCTCTAGTATAATGTCCTAATCAAATAAGCAAAGCAGCATGAGGTTCACTGCAACGCCGATATTGCAGGGTACATGCCGGGCCTGGAATCAAAACAATGCCCACCTGGCACGCAGGTGCCATCCACTGGGCACGGAAGTGCTCTCATGATTCATATTGCAGGCAGACGCGGTGGATTCTTTCATAGTCACAGGTCACACGACCACCACTGACTTAATAATTTGAAAGGTTCAGGGTTCGGGCCAGTGTGTAAGCGTTATGTTCCTTAGTGCAGTTAGAACAGAAGGAACAGATACAAGCGATGCCCTCTGTGCAGCGTGCATTGATCTAAAGAAATCCAGTGATTTTGAAATTTCTAGAGTCTTGCTTCGTAAGATTCAAAAGAGGTGGAGTGCCTAACCTTTGCTCTCGTCAAAAACCTCCCGACTGGAATCGGGTGGAGGGCCGACGAAGGCACTTCGCAGAATGGCGATAAATACATCTAGGCGGGGGGATAATCAGGGGTGTTTACACTTTCTTAAGCCTTCTCCGGAGCCCAGCATTCAACAGACTAATTCTATGTAGGTTCCTATTCTTTGGCGCATTATCACAGAAAGTTGGGTTCAGCGGAAATTAGCGCTTGTCATGTGGCGACGAGATGGCGCTGATGCAAATATGATTGGTTTGGTGGGCAGGGTTCAAGGTCACAAAGCAAGCAAAGTTATGAGAGACGCTTGAGTGGAGGGCTCCGAGCATTGCAAATACCTGCTCTTCTTTACCGTGCACTGATATCGCACAGCACAAAAGCGCTTTGCTTTCTTTCGTAGAAAAGTGGCCACCGCTGCCAGTATTTCCTCCCGGATCCATAGGTACAGCTGTCGAACGCCCTTGTCACAGAGCTGTAGAGGCGGAGTTAATTCTGTTGAGCCAGTGTTTTGCTTGGATAAAAAAGACTATTTAGAATGAACACTACAAGTTGACACCATTCTGCTCCCTGCTAGGAAAGAAGTTTGTAACTGTAATCAATCGCTTGGTACATTTAGCTTGTTCTAGAAGGTAATGAAGGGGTATAATATAACGCGTTACACACAATTTATTCACTACAAGAAAGCATTCGACTCTGTAAATATGTCCATAGTTATGTAGTCATTTTGAACTCGTGGTGTAGATCAGCCATATGAAGAATCACTAGAATATATCAATAGTGGCTTCACAGTAACCAGAGTTGTTCAAGAAGAAAGTGAATAAAAGTAACATAAATAAGTGCGCAGGCAAGCAAGTGCGATCTCCTTGGAGCAATTCACCGTATGCTTACAGTAGGAGTTCTGAGAAGAACGGAGACGTTAGAAATAAGTGTTAATCGAGATTGCCTCAATAACCTGCGATTCGCTTATGTCATTGCCTTGCCAAGTAGTTCAGTAGATGAATGGCCACGAGCGAGAACTGAGTGTTGTTATTGAAGTTTCGCAGCGCAAATATTTTAACATGAGAAACTACTTCCTTGCAACAATTGCACGTTATAATCTTGTTTGGCACCTAACATATGAAACTAGGCTGGTTGCCTCAGCCGCTATAAAAACCCTCCTGGATACATCATCCTTTCCTCTTCTGCGTCGGTGTCGAAGCCCAGTTCCAAGAACATGGTATACCATTTATTTTATGCGTATTTATACTCAAGAGGCAAACACTCTGTATATCATATTTCTTTCTTGCTTTTCGTCTCATCGAGTAGAGCTGTGCTATCGAATTACAAGAGGAACTTCTTTCAGCGTTATCCTATCCGCCTGTCTTGTTAAATCGTTTTCAGTTTTGAGCTTAGAGTATAAGCAAACTGGTGCTCGCACTGGGAACGCTTACAATTTTCTTTCGGTTTTACTTTATTCCTGAAGTGTTATGGTTAAGTATTTCGTATCACGATAATCACTTGACCAAAATTTGTTGGCACAGAGCCAACACTTCTGATCGGCAGAGAGTTATGGTATCACGCCACATACGCCCGATCTTGACATTCCCAAATTCCGTAACGCTCCCAACAAACACGATGTGTGACATGACATGAAAAGTGAATGAAAGGTCGCGATGGGCTTGAATAATTTCTCTAGTTCAGGATATTTCACAAGTTTCTAACTCAATTTCCTCGGGTTGCCGCAAACAAAATACTGCCTTGGGATTGCCGCTGGATTGATGTAACTTGAATGAAACGATAAACATTAGTGAAGCGTGAATATGGTGAGCAAAAGCACGCTAGAGATTATTGCCGCCTTTGCCTGACTTGCATAGCTGTGCAGCTGAAGGTTTCCACTTCAAGCTCCGCAAGCTAAATTATGCCGCTGTCTCAACAAATGGTTAGAAATCAGGTTAAATTCCACATGCCATCATATGATTTTCAGGGCGAATAGAGGGCCGCATACTACACAGCTTTCTGCATTCAAGGTTGTCCTCTTGAAGGGGTTCCTCGCAGAGCACATTAAGCATGTTCCTCTATAGCCCGAGCGCACTAACGTGCCAGCAAGGCAGAGACCGACATCTGTATCCCTTTAAAAGAGGAGTCTTGCTGCCAATAGTTTTATTTATTAGGTTCTCTAACGCCTTAGAACATTTCCATTGTCAGTTTGGTGTGTTAGTTTGATTGTTATTTCAATTTTGGTCGTTTGGAAACGTCTGCTCTTCTTTTATAGTTTTGTTTGTAAGTTTCAATTTCTTGTTTCTTTTTACCGACATTTTATCTCTAAAGCCCTCGGCTACTTCGAGCTCCCTATCATCTTATCTGCTTCTGTTTGCCTCCTTTCGATAGAAATAGGTATATCGAGACAATTCTGCAACATTCAGCGCGTAGAATTCACAAAACGCTAGGACTCAAAATGTGCAGAAAATAGTTTTTCTCGTTAAAAAAAGGGTATTTATTATTAGGAATTGTGGCAATTTGCTGATTATGTGGAACGAAAACTTCTAAGTCTAAGCGGCTTTGAAGCTTTAAAAAAATCTTGAATAGATCTGCACCAGGGTGGCCAACTCCTGTTCTTGTGAGGGAGTGCGTTGCCGGAGGTGTTCACCGGTATCAGGTCGCACCCCAAACCTGCTTATGCAATTCCATTAACACGCGTTTTTTTTTTCTTTCAGCTGGTGTAGAATTGCGCGGCACCGGGATTTGAACCCCGGTCCTCTTGCATGCGAGGCGGATGTTCTAGCGCTACGCCACCACTAAACCCTGGTGCAGTAATTGGCCGCAACCTCCTATGATAAGCTCCATAAAACCCCGGCCCTCAGTCACCAGCGGCTGCGGAACAACTGACCACGGCGGTGGTCAGACCTGTGACGCAGCAGGGGGTGCTAAGAAAGCCTGGCTTCGCTGGACAGGCCGCCATTGGAAACTAACCCTGGCAACGTTTAATGCTAGAACCCTAGCTAGTGAAGCTAGCTTAGCAGTGCTGTTAGAGGAACTAGAGGGCATGAAATGGGATGTCATAGGGCTTAGTGAGGTTAGGAGGCCGAATGAGGCATATACTGTACTGAAAGATGGGCATGTACTGTGTTATCGAGGCTTACCAGAGAGGCGATAAATAGGAGTAGGTTTCCTTGTCAATAAGTATATAGCGGGTAATATAGATGAATTCTATAGTATTAATGAGAGGGTTGCAGGCATCGTAATTAGGCTTAATAAGCGGCATAGACTGAAGGTTGTACAGGCCTATGCACCTACATGTAGTTATGATGACCAGACAGTTGAAAGCTTCTACGAAGATGTAGAATCGGCAATGCGAAAAGTAAAGACGCAGTATACTGTACTAATGGGCGATTTCAATGCCAAGGTAGGGAAAAAACAGGCAGGAGACAAGGCAGTAGGTGACTATGGCGTTGGTTCTAGGAATAGCAGGGGGGAGTTACTAGTTGAGTTTGCAGAGCGCAATAACTTACGAATCATGAATACCTTCTTCAGCAAACGGAAGAACCGGAAATGGACATGCAAAAGTCCTAACGGAGAGACTAAAAATGAAATCGACTTCATAATGTGTTCAACCCCCGCCATTATGCAAGATGTAGAGGTAATCGGGAAAGTGCGATGCAGTGACCACAGGATGGTGAGGTTCCGAATTAGCCTAAATCTGAAGAAGGAACGCAACAGATTAGTAAGAAAGAAACCCATCAACGAATTAGCGGTGAGGGGGAGGGCAGAGGAGTTCAGGATCTCGCTACAGAATAGGTTTTCAGCTCTAACTGAGGATGGCGACATTACCCTAGAGGAAAGGAACAATAATTTCAGAGATACCATTACTGAGTGCGCGGTAGAAGTAGGCGGTAGGATAGTTAGAGAGGATACCGGTAAGCTATCTAAGGAGACGAAAGATTTTATTAAAAAACGCCAGAGCATGAAAGCTTCCAATCCAACAGACAAGATCGAATTGGCCGAGATATCAAAGCCAATTAATAAGCGCAAGTATAACATGGAGAAAATTGAGCATGCTGTAAAGAACGGGGGAAGCCTTAAAGCGGCAAAGAAGAAATTGGGCATAGGCAAAAGTCAGATGTATGCGATAAGGGACAAGGCGGGCAACGTCATCACTAATATGGAAAAGATAGTCGAAGTAGCCGATGAGTTCTATACAGATGTCTACAGTAGCCAAAGTAGTCAGGACCGTAATGAGATTGGCGGTAAGGAAAAACAGTCAGAAGTTCCACCAGTGACGAAGGACGAGGTCAAGAAAGCACTAGAAACTATGAAAAGGGGGAAATCAGCTGGAGAGGATCACATAACTGCAGATTTTCTGAAGGACGGGGGGGGATATCGTGCTAGAAAACCTGGCCACCCTGTATACGCAGTGCCTGGTGTCATCGACGGTACCGGAAGCATGGAAGAATGCGAACGTTATCCTCATTCACAAGAAAGGGGACTCTAAGGACCTTAAAAATTACAGACCAATCAGCTTACTGTCTGTTACGTATAAGGTATTTACTAAGGTAATCGCTAATAGAATCAGGACAACCTTAGACTGCAATCAAGCAAAGGATAAAGCAGGGTTTCGGAAACGGTACTCTACTATCGATCATATCCATACCATCAATCAGGAGATAAAAAAATGCTCGGAATATTACCAGCCCTTATACATAGCATTCATTGATTACGAAAAAGCATTTGACTCAGTTGAAACCTCGGCGGTGATGCAGGCATTGCGAAGTAAGGGGTAGACGAGTCATACGTGAAATTGCTGGAAGATATATATAGCGGCTGCACAGCAACCATAGTTCTGCATGAAGAAAGTAACAAAATTCCCATAAAGAAAGGTGTTAGGCAAGGAGTCACAATCTCCTCAGTACTATTCAGAGCTTGTTCAGAGGAAGTATTCAGAGACTTGGAATGGGAGCAGTTAGGGATAAGGGTAGATGGAGAATACCTCAATAATCTGTGATTTGATGATGACATTGCCTTGCTAAGTAACTGAGGAAATGAACTGCAAATAATGATTGGTGACCTAGACATGAAATGTAGAAAGGTAGGCCTGAAAATCAATTTGCAGAAGATTGAGGTTCTGTTCAACAGCCTCGGGAAGTAACAGCAGTTTACGTTAGGTAGCTAAGTACTGAAAGTAGTAGTCGAATATGTCTACTTGGGACAAGTAGTAACCGCAGATCCGGACCATGAAAAGGAAATAACAAGAAGAATACGATTGGAATGGAGCGCATTTGGCAAGCACACGCAGATTATGACTAGCAGCTTACCGGTATCGCTCAAGAGGAAAGTATACAACAGTTGCATCTTGCCTGTACTCACCTATGGGGCTGAAACGGGGAGGCTAACCAAGAGAGTACTACTTAAGTTGAGGACAACCCAGAGGGCTATGGAACGAAAAATGGTAGGGGTAACATTAAGAGATAGAAAGCGAGCAGAGTGGGTCATACACTTAACTCAAGTTACCGACATTCTAGTAGAAATTAAGAAGAAGAAATGGACATGGGCAGGACATGTAGTGCGAAGAGAGGATAACTGATGGTCGCTGAGGGTAACAAACTGGATTCCAAGGGAAGGAAAGCGTAGCAGGGGGCGGCAGAAAGTTAGGTGGGTGGATGAGATTAAGAAGTTCGCAGGGGCCAAGTGGATGCAGCTAGCACAGAACCGGGTTAAGTGGAGAAATATGGGAGAGGCCTTCGCCTTTAAGGGTGTATAATCAGGCTGCTGCTGCTGGTGCTGTTGCTGCTGCTGCTGATGATGATGATGATGAATAGATCTAATTTTCTGTGGGTGAGTCTAGCTTACCCTTTATTTCAGCCTAACTTGAAACTACTGGTAAAATAACTGGAAACAATTGCTCTCGCAGGGCTGTAAAGATTTTAGTAAAAGGCTGTTTAACTGCTCTCAAACCTGTATATTCATTAAGCTTATTGCTGTGGAGTTCTTTCTTTGTTTCAACGAACACAAGAACTCTGAGCTACGATCTTTTCGAGGAATAATCATAAAGTTTATTTTGTGACGCACAGTACTAATATATTCTGCCCGCTTTGAATTCAATATTTCAACATCACATATTTGACCAGCAACTGAAAATGGGCTACACACAAAAAAAATTATATACGACAGCATCTGTTGTTGGCGTCATTGAGAAAAAGCCGCTCACATATCAGCAAATAATGACGCATGAAATACATTAGCGCTGTGTGCCCTACGTGCAGCACGTGGGAACTGATTTTCTTGCTCGGCTTTTGCCCACAGCTTGAAAGAGCCATTTAACGCTTGCAAATGTCAACGGTCTTGATGCTTTCAGTTCGTTTTATATATATCTCAGCATATATTAGCTGCTACCTATCTGTTTGAAGTGAAAGTCTGCATCTATGTAACTTTGGCGAAAGCAATATTTTCCAATCTAAGTAACTGCTATCGTGTGGCTGAAAAACTATCTTCATTGTTTCTGAAATCAGGTAGAAAAGAAGCAAATGTAATTGTCTTTTGTGATCGTTAAATTCCTTCAAAATATTTACGTAATGTTCCTGAAACTGCTGAGCAGCCGAAGCACTCTTTCGTAATGAATGCATTTTCACTACAGATCCTAATCCCATTTTTTCCCTCAATTTTCCACAGAAGTCATTTAAATCGCACTAGCAATCAACACCTTTACCAAAATATTTCTCTCAGTCAAAAATAAAATATAAGTATCCTTGGTACTCTTTTTTTCTTTTAGGCAGGAAGTTCAGCCTCATATAGCTATCTACCTTCCTTTACAGCCTCGACTGAACTATGAATGTCAGGGAAACAGCATACAAAGCGGACACATCATTTCCGTCAGCGAGCAAAGAGGAGAGGCCAAAGATGCTTATGTGATATAATCTGTGCTTCTGTAGCCGTGTCATTGCATTTTTTACCCATGCCAATTCCTCTCATACAATTAAGGAAACAAGGTGTCCATATTAAGAATAAAATTAATTTTTGAACAGGTATGACCTTACAATACTATGCTGATACTTGGCTGTTCGTGCGATGCAGCAAAATTACGACCGAATTACGAGAGAGAAATGACAAGAGAGTATTTTAAGGAATAGCACAAAGTAAATATTAACGTTGCCTGAGCGTACACTCAACCGCTTTTGCACACATAAAACGCAAACTGCATAATTTCTCTAATGGTACCGCTCACTCCATAGAGTTAACACATGGAGAGGGCAAATGTAATTCTTGTTTAGTTTAATGATTAGCGCCGTTTGCAATTCGCCAATATTTTCTGCCAATCTTTAGGTGCCGCAAACACTTACTTGAAAGTATTATTTGATGTGGTATTCACCGGTAATATAATGATGTAGCGAAAGTTTCAAAAAAATCTGCGTATACGATGTGGATAAAGAGGAAGACTTAGGATGGCACACATTGAGTCTGTTTTCCGGGTGCTCCAGCTTGTTTGTTCACGGCCGGTCTCGAGGGAGAGCGCGCGCTCTTTCTTACGAACTTCTCAATCGCCGCGGGAACAATAGGAACTTTTCTCTTTTAGTTTCGCGCTCTGCCGCCGCAAGGAGCGCGACCTGCTCACTGCTCACTCCGCGTCTGCTTCAATGGCGGCGGGGGGCTTTTGCTTGGTTTTGCGCTGTCGCTCGCCGGTTTCGTGGTGTGTACGGCCCCGAAATGAAAGGACACAGAAGATTTATGCTGCAGCGGCATGTCGTCATTTACCGCACATGTGAACGGAGTCTATTAATATATTTACACTGTCGCTCAGCAATGGTTCGACAAGCCTACGACATACATTGCGGCATACGGTAGCTATTTTTGCCCATTTTAGTCCGAATTTTCCCCAAGCCTGTACAAGAATCGGAAAAAAAAATGAGCAGTGAAGCTTCTTGAAGGCTAACATGACACCAACTCGTCTGCAGCAGCCAAACCGTCTTTCACCGCCGATAGATGCGAAACCATTCGTGTAACACCGAAGATGAAAATAATTTCATAAAAATATATTGTAAATTGCGAAATGCTTGCATGATATAAAGTATTAGTATAACAGTTAATGTAAACGTTGTAGGGTTGAGTGTTAAATGTTATTACAATAAATATATTAGCCAATGTGTTGTATTATAAGCATCTTTAATTTTGCGAATAAACCTTGTTTTACTGAAGTTTTTATATGATATTAAGCTTATTATGAAAACAATCAAAAATGGCTTGATATTCATGACACCACTCGTGCTGGAAGTGGTAAAAAGCGGCCAGTAAATGATGAAGGTGATCGCAGTGACTTACTAATGAGTTAACCTGCTATATCGAAAGTATGCAAGAAACTTCTAAAGCGTTAAAGAAGGACATTCTCATTGAAGACACATTTCAAGCCCTATATAGCGACCAATTGAAGCTCTCTTCGGGACAGTAAGGCTAATGTGCGGAAGGTAACGATATTCTAGATGCGAGGGCCGTTACAGCTAGCGGCACTTGATTATACATTGTCAAGACGGACGTTTCATCTATGAGCGAAATCAAGGCACCTGGCGTCGATGCCAAAAAAAAGTCATTTATGTTGTGCCTCAATCAGTAACCGAAGAATTGAAGGAAGTGATGCCATCTCCTGCCATCCCATATCCCGCTGTCACGTATTGCCATTTAGCTTGCATCGGTTAATATATTGTTAAGTTATTCCACTTCGGGTGTGACGATTGCGCTATTCTTCTTGCAACTAGCGAAAGAAGCAGCCCCATGTACTAGTGCGCACAAAATAAAACGGAGCGCGAGTTTGGGGAAAAAGCGGTCTTCTTCGTCCGGGCTGCTGATAAGGCGAACACCAAATGTGTTAAGCTGAACATGCGCATCCGCTTGCAGGGCGCGCCACGAAATAAAATTTTCCGTTTTATTTTCGGGGCACTAGTACACCCCTCTACGACAACAATATTCTAGTGGACTGCATTATCCGAAACCAGAGTTTGTTGCCCTGTTGCACAAGCTTTGTTTGTTTTTTGTTTTTTTAAAAAGCTGCCGTACACCTACTACACACAAAGGTTCTCGAAGTATTAAAGATCCCGATTCAATCAGCACTTGAAAATTCAACACTGAGTTGCCCGAAAGAAATTGACAACAGTCATGTCATAAGGACCGCTTCTTTGATATCAGAAAATTTTCTCAGAATTCTTCTTCTCAATTAACTATACCAAGAAAGTGACGGAGAAGAACGAGATACCAATTAAATAACTCCTCGTGTGCACAATCCGCGCAGGAAGATTTTTAGACTGAATTTTCTAGACGCAGGTACCATTCTGATCAATTGATGAATATGTAGTGCAATTTGTAACTTTGAAGGATAATTTTTTTATTGTTCGCCACTCTTTTCCATTCTGCTAAGCTGTTTATGCCCATTTCCTTGGTTAAAAGTAATCGCTGGACTACATATACATCTTTTGTCTTTCAACATTTCTTTTGAACGAAGCTAGAACAGCTCACTCCACTAGACGAATGCAATTTTAACTAAACGAGTAAATTTCGTTTTTTACTCTGAATCTGAGACGCACCATGAATTTTCGCCGGTGTCTCTTGATCTAAACGGAAACGGTAGCGGTTGACAGAATCTCCACCCAGCAGTTCACCATGCACTCACGTCAGGTCGCTCTACACCTGCTTACAACATCCAAAGGCACATTGCATAGCCTGGTAAATTTATTTTTCTACAAAACATAGGGGCAAAAAAAAGTGCACCCGAAGCTTCATTCGACCGTGCACGGCCGCACTGACGAAGACGCGCGCCCGCATGAGCGGATTGTTGACTGTATATTATTCCTCGTACACGATAAATGCTCGATGCTGATTACGGCCTTTGTATAAACCATAAGGGGCAAAATGTCAGAACCTGCCGGTTGCAACTGACGCGGGCGGAGCTAAGAGCGAGCCCACGTTTCCCTTGCACGTGAACGGCTGTAGCGGAGGAGCAGCAGTGGGGTGGTGGCGACCCCACCGAGGCGCGGCGGGCGGTGGAAACAGACCCCATTGGAGAGGCCGTAAGAGAAGAGAAGCGTGCTCTCCCTCGAGACCGGCCGTGTTTTGTTGTCCCATTAAGCGTCTGTTCATTTCGACATGAGCCATCTTTCGCATACACTTAGTACATTCTGAGCATGCGATATGAACCAAAGAACGCCTTGTTCATTTACGATCGAAATATTTGGTTGCGGAAGCGACAATACGCTTGTCGGTGAGCTATTTCGAGGAGCCTCCGATGAGAAAAGATGCGCATGCGCGAGGAGCAAGTGACGTCAAACGGAGCACAGCTGGAGAGTCCCATCATACCCACCGACTCACAGGTGCCGCCACTGCCGCGCCGGCTGTATATGCGCCAGGAGGGAGTGACGTCACACGGTACACAGCTGGCGCGGCGGAGTCACCACCGCGATTCTTCTGCGTCGCGGTGACTCAGAGGTGCACCGCCGCCGCGTTCGCAGCGCCGCTCATGCGCAGTGGCGTTATTGCTTTTCCGATACTCCGAAGCCCCCACGCATGCGCAGGGTGTATAAATGTTGCACCGAGCTGGTAATATGGTGCAGTTAGCCATGAAGTGGAGGCCAGCAGAGGCTGATCGCCTTAAGCGAGCAAATCTTCGTAATTCGTTGCTTAAGCAGTTCTACCTGAGGTGATCATTGGTCAAAACACAGAATATTTTTAATTCGAACAGTCGAATATACTAATCATCAGGCACAAATATGAAGCAATTTAACGATTAAAATTGTAAATCAAAAGCCACCGTATTATGCAGTTTTCCAAGGAAGGAGTTCTTTTCAAAAAGATTGAAAATAATTTCCCCCAGGAATTCAGTTTGGTGCATAGGATGATTCTTAGAGGCAATCATAAATTTCTGTGTTTAAGATTGCAGCCGCATAGCGTTAGTTGAGGATCTTGAATTTCTGCTCGCAGCAGCAGGATCCACCGGACACCAGTACTTAGAATGATCCATAGTGGTGCCACGGGAACGACAATTTTTTCCTAGTCACCAGCGTTCCTTGAAGAGTTTTATCGCAATACAAAAGGACGCATAGATCGTGACACAAAAAGTGCAGAGAAAAGGAGGAACACGTAACACAAAGAATTGTTCAAAATTTACAGTATGATTTCCTAATTGAGAATTATTATAGTATCAGTAACTATCGTGCACGATACAACAGAACAACGAATATGAAGCTAATACGAATATTGGGTATAAAACTGCACAGAGATGCTTTGAAAGCGGAGCAATCAGCTTTATAGGTCGCAAGAAGGAAACACAACGGTATATTACGTTGGGTAATGCTATCTAGGCGGAAGTCGAGAGGAGCTGGTGGCACCCTCTAGCGGCCAAGTTGAAAACAACCGTCATGCTGGTATGTGCGGTTCCATTCTCGGAATAGGCGATAAATAGCATACATCAATATTTTGGAGCATTCGTATGCAAATTTTCGCTTTCCGAATGTACATGGCTGAAAGACAAAATTTTTTTTTTTTCAGAAGCAGTCCAGCCATTCGGTCAGAAATAATCTAAATTTATGCTCCTGATCGGGTAGGCCAAAACTGCAAGGCTGATTGCAACTAGTGTGTAACTTTTATGGAACAGAGAGAAGTTGTGGTGCAGCTCTGGCTGCGAGGGCGGGGAAGCAAATAATGCAGGGCTGATTTAGATCTACTTTTTATTCTTAAATAATTTCTAGAGACGGGTTACTGTAACAATTTCAGCAATGACAGCAAAGGAATGTAGCCGTTTCATGTCACGTTTAGGAGCAATGCTAGTCGCGCTACATTTGTTGGTTCAGCCGGTCATTCATACACTGTTTACTGCTCCAGCATCAAAAGAATCCATCATCCTTCTATTCTACCCTAGGCTACTTCCTTGAGAGAAAAAGCCGAGGCGGGCCGTTGAAGCGTCCATTATCGGGCAATCGAATTTCAGCGTTGCCTACATGAATCAAACCCCGGTCTGCGGATATGTGCGGGGAGTGGCAATGACTGTTGTCTGCGGCGGAAGCTGCTATCCTGCAATTTATTTGAGTGCCCGCTACCTGCGTTTGTCTGGTGGTGCCGTCATGCTGACATTCAGATAAAATAGGAAATTGAAATTTTCTACTTATGGAATAGTGACAATAAATTCTGTCCCATAATGACATGAGCTAAATTTGCTTTTATCGACAATTATATAGCCCATTTGTCATCGCAAGATTTGCTTCAACAAATGGCTGCTTTTCCCGTGATCATATTCCCACTTATTATCGGCAGAAAAAGCTTGCGGGATGTGCGTTTTAAACAAAATACGTAGACCTGTTTGACTAAATAATAGGCTGGCAGCCAATTTATTAGGCACTGTTACCTTCTAAGTGGGACATGTTCTTTCATACTCGCATGAAGCTCAGACGACTGCATCGAAATAGGTTTTCTTTCCCAGCTGGCATCTCGTAAATATTCGCCGCAAGAACATCATCCGCTTGTTGCCTAAAGGCGGCCGTTGTTGCACTAGTATTCAGTTTTCCTGTCCTCTTTCTACAAACAAGAGTGTTCGAAACTCGCACGAAAGGCTGCTAAGGCGAAGCACTTTAGTTTGGGGCTTGAAATTCAGAGACTTTTCGTCTTCACCCAACTGAATTAATTGCGATTGGAATTGCGTAGAACGACACACGCACCTATCCCCGCTGTTAACTTTTTAAATTGTGTGATTCATCACTTTTTTTCTTGTTAATTTCTTATTAATTGAAACAACAGGGAAAAAAAAGATTTGCTAGCTGCAGAACCTCTCAGGAAATAAACTGTTGCCGGCGAAAATGAAACGATCAGAGAAAGGAAGGAAAGAAAGGGGCGAAAAGCAGAAATAACAGAAAGAGGGTATGAAAAAAGCATACAGAATATAAAAAAGGCTGCAAAGATAGCGCATCGCTCGCATCAGCTAACCAGTTTAGGCATTTTGCGGCTATTCAAGACGATTTGTTTGCAAAAGACTGCGCAACGCGTGCGCTTTCATTGTAGGGTGCCCTGGAGCCCTCGCTGCTATCACCTTGTCCACACATACCAAAGAGGAGGAGCGGCGCTGCGCTCTCCGGTTAGAGGCTATTTTCCTCCTCGTTTCAAAAGCGGTCTATAGGAAGCCCTTTTCGGGCAGCGTAGTAAATTCCTTGAATATACTAAGAAAATCTTGCATGCGGGCTTATTGGTTGCACAAATATCTCAACTGTTAGCGCTTGTTCTTCACATATACAAATGAGAACACAGAATGACGTGGACACCAGTGTAGCGTACGGTATCAACCGGCGATTTATTTCTAGCATGAAGAAAAAGAAATAAACGTCACGTGAGAAAAGAAAAAAAAGCGAGAGGGTCCTTTAGATGTCTCTTAAGAGGAGATCAGCGGTAATTGATTTAGAGGGAAGGAAAGGCGCAGAATCTGTCACACACTGTCCGGTCGGCGTGTTTCGACGATACGCCATCGCTCCTGTCGCGTCAGGTTCCTTGACGCGCGTTCAGGTCAGGCATTGCAGACGACTGGAAAGCTAAACAAGAACTAATCTCGTGGATTCTCGGGGAATATGACACATCTCGAGCAAGAGATTTTGTTGGATGAACATTGAAAGGTTTTGGTGTAAAAAATGGTCCTATTTCATTTCACCAACCATAGATACATAACGTTCCATCACCAAACCCTCCATGGCCAACGACTTTCCATCATTAAAGGAAAACAGTGTTCCATGAAAAACACAAGATAACTCTTTATGTGAAATAAGGCCTTTTAGATGTATAGTGGTAACCTTGACCCTTTTTTGAGTTTGGGATACTCAATTTTTTTTTCAAAACGTACGCTTAAGTTTTAATGTCTGCATCTCAGTCATGCCGTCCACTCTTCTGCAAAGAAATCCGTACATCAGGTAGCTACGTCGTCCCGCAACAGTTTGGCCATGCCGTCACATAAGGTTCATTGAGCCGAGTTCCCTTAGGAGCTGGGCACCTGTTTTGGGATGAAAAAAATGGATGCATTATGTAAGTGGTTATTTGTAGTAATATAATGCCTAGCACAGAAACAATTTTTTTGTTCTCACTTTCATTCCTAATCCTACTTCAACCTAAATCGCCTATCAAAACCAAAAACCTCGTTATGCATTACGTTCCATGGCAAACAGTTGGTTTGCATAGAGAGAGATTTGGTTGACAATTTTCCGCATGCAATATTTTTTATGCATTCTACCCTGTATACTTAAACATAGTTTCCGTATTCAAAATGAAAGATGTATATTATGTATCAAGCAGATAAAAAATGCAATAAATTTGTTATTCGAAAAACCTGTGCTCTTTTTATACGCTGTGCATCCGCAACAAAACAGTGGATGTGCAGTGCCGATAATAGTTATTTTGTGACACAAATACTTCGAGAGATCCTTCCCTAATTTCCGTGATAACTCGAAATTGTCCAATTGTCGGGGGTACTTTTCCACGTGTCACCAAATTTTATAGACTACGATCTATCGGGGCTCTCATTTCAAGAAGGCTCTAATGCAGCATGGTTGTGCAAGGCAGAATTTACTGAAAGTTTCTTAAACACACTCTCTCTTAAAGAATCTATAAGTCGGAAGTGAGTTCTCTAAATTTTTGTTTTCCTGATGGCTTTGGTGCGCTACATCTGCATAGGACGCAATTAGGTAAAGTACCAATGAACACATTAAATCATATATAACTGAAAGCAGCCAAATAGCCTGAATGTTTGAACTGGCCGGAGCTGCAATATCAAGGTTTTACCCTTCCTTGTTTTGAATGTCGGAATCCTAAAATTACAATGCGTTATTATTGGTTCATTTAACGCAAGTATATGAAAAGTGTTGTGCACGCCTGCATTCCTTCTGTTTTGTAGCATCCGACAACTCAATCGCAACATTACCGATGTAATAAGAAGGGTGAAGAAACAAGTACGATGATGTCACTATTCTGCAAGCCTGAGATAGAATTTGGCATCCCAGTATTATTTAATGCGTAGTGGTGGGAAAATGTTAGCGAAAAGATTTTGCATTCTGCCTCCTACAAAGTGCTGAAGTAGCGACAAGGATGGAACTATTATTCACCTTCAGCATCTGAGTGCACCAGCAGAAATGCCAGTAGGGGAAGCATATAAGAAAGGCATGAGATCGGGACTCACTACTTTCTTTACATTTCCACAGTCACAAATGTTGCACTTAGGTATTGCAAGGTGGAGAATGAAATCATAGATGAAGCCGCCTAGTTTCTGTAAAACCGAAGCGCGAACGGCGCTGTGTGATGTGCGGTATCAATTATTAACAATTGCGTATCTACGCTGTTGGAAATTGATCCACATTTTCGTTTGCCTCACAGAGAATATGACAGTCCCGGCATCTTCAATCTTTAGTATAGCAGGCTTCTTTATTCGCCCTTGTTGAATCTCCACTTACTTGAACATCGATAGGAGCGAAAAGAAAAAATATGGAAGAAAAATCTTACCCGGTTAGAATAACGCGTCTCCTGTGAGCCTTGCATAAGGCTTGCACGCAGGGGTAAGTGTATCGAGCTGTCATATTTGTCGCAATGTGGATACCATTGTAGTAACACCTACCTGATAAAAATAAAATACAGGAATAAAAGTCTCAAATATTCAAATCGCCACTCATAGCTGGTAAAACATAGTTAATTGACAACAGTGCTTCAAGAGGTCCGCAAGATTTACGTGTACTAAATGCACAATAAAGAAGGAACTATACTGTTTGATTTACTCTGATGTGTATAGCGGCACTTTCATGACAGTGGTACCAAATTTGCAAAATAATTGCATGTCATAGAACGCTCTGTGTGGTTGCCCACTATTTCTCGTCAATATCTCATGTATTTGCCACATTAAAAGCCACCTTGCCACAAAGACTCGGGATGGCAGCATGCGCTCATCAAACTATATGGCTTGTAATTATTCTTACAGTCCTATCTGAAAAAGAGGCCCTCCATTGTGACACATCCGTTTGTTGATGCAGTTTTATTCTTGTTGTAAACTATATCTGCTAGTTCTGTTTAAGGAACAAAAACGTATGTACTTCCAATTTAATGGCTTTAAAGAAGAGGTTTGGGTGATTACAGCTCCTAAATTCCACATACATTATGTAACTACGCCCCGAATACGAATACGCTTACGCATGATAAACCAGCAGACGAACGTTGAAGCAGTAAGGTATCCTTGATCGAAAATTTTTGCTTGTTGAATTATATTTATTTCGCGTTTGTACACATTGCCAGACTGAGGTGTGAGTGCCTAATTTTGATTATGAATTGATTTTTTAAACAGGGAAACTGCTAAAAGAGGAGACAAGAGAAGAATGAACATTCTCTGCTTTGGTCCTTTTTTGCGCTGCTCCTTTTTTACCAATGTTAAACTAACTGGTTCAAAACTGCACCAGCTGGTGCTCCTCAGTAACCGAATAATGATAGTTGAAGGTACAAAGCGCTAAACTGAATCAAATGCAGCTGAGAGACTATGTACCTGCTGCTCACATCCTTTGTATGTGCGAAGTTGTCTCTCGTGTATTAGAATGAACTTGTAACACAAAGCATCTATTTGTTAATTGCTTCTTTCGAACTGCATGTAAAATACCATAAATAGTTTTTAAAGCACGCATTTATGAAATTCACAGTTTCATAAATTAACTTGAAGCGAGTGCTTGCTTGGAATAAAGAAAAGCAAAGTACATTTATTGCATCGAATTGCTGCAAATGCGTTTGAGCTTCACCATTTTTGAGTTGGCTTGATTGGCGTACCATGTCAATCATTGTATTTTGGGGTGAATATTTTGAGAAGCTGTGCAAGTGACATGTGCACCTGGTGATGATTTCTTCCAATAAATAAGGGTATGATTTCAGAGTAATCCGTCTATCGGCCTGCGAAGGAAACAGGTCTATAACTTTATTTACGCCATTTTTTGGCAGGCATGTAAGCACCTATTACCTCGGCTTTGAGATAAAAAGAGTAGCGTGTGCTTTTGCACACCTGGTTCTCTCCATATCAGTTTTTCTCATGTCAATTTATTTAGTAATTGACATACAATATACTTGAACACTAACTTGCTTTCTCTAGAGCAGACTGCTTTCTTTAAATACGCTTGAGCACAACAGTCGGCTTTAGAATTTGTGCCCTGGTGGCCTTATAAAACACATGCACAATATGTGCATCTAAGCCGATAATCTGGAACATTTCAGGAGAGGGAAGCGTCGGCTAGAAAGGTTCCTCTATTCTGACCAAGAATTACGTTTTAAAGCCTGGTACGTTGTGTTTCTCAAAGAGACAGAACATCGCGGCGTACAGACAAATTCGATCAGGGTTCCGTACTGTTAGGTTTGGGGTCGCGAGTGCCGGGGGTAGCGTACCGCTGCGGCGCGCGGCCCCTCGGTAGCGTTGGCCTGGCGGCTCCGTGGACGGCATCAAAGGTGCCAGCAAAGACGAGGCGTCTTTTAACGAAACAACCTTTACTGCAACATCATGAAGAAACGGGCAGTGAAGCTGACCCGGAGAGATTACAGACACTCTCACACAGCTGGTGTCTAGCGTCGTAACAACGGCGCGTCAAAGTAGTCTCTCTCTCAGCGGAGTCGGCCGCTGCTTTTTATAGTTTTTCCAGTTCACAGGGAAAGGGTAAACCCTCACAGGAAAGGGAGAGCCAAACATGTTGGTTCACGACGAATGACTCAATCGCAGGTGTTCCGACCTCATCTCCTCCACCTCCTGCAGACAGGAGAGGGCGACGCACTTTCCCTCGAGCTCCAGGCTTGGCCAGCTTGTGCACACACACGCACGCACACACATTTGGCGCGTGGCAGGAACACGCTGAGACTTGTCGGCGGGAGGAAGCGTTGCGCGGCCGATGAACGGCGTCGAAATGGCCGATCCGCTCGCGGTTCTGCCTGTTGCTATGCGGTGGCCGCGTCAGCTGTCCCACTTCTCGGTGGAGAAACGTAACAGACTGCCCCGCCGGGGAAGGGAGATCCCGAAGGGCAGGGGACTGCATCCGCTGTCCGGAGGGATCGGGATGTTGCTGCTAGCCGGGTTCATCCGACTCTGTTTCTCTTGAGCCAGTCAGCCTGAAGAATTCCTTGGCAAGTCCGGGTTTCTAAGGCACTCTGCAACTTGTCTTCAGGAGAGATTTCTGGCAATCCACAACGTCACAACTACGCTAAAACTCAACCGTTCAGCCAGCAAGCACGGCACAATCTTCACTAAGTTATGCCAGACTATTTCCCTCTTATGCCCCCATCAATATTAAAGGGCAGCTCAGCAGCACTTGGAACGCGTCCACAAATTTGAAAATCGCATTTTCAAAACAGCACTTCAAACAAAGATAATACAATACAAATGTTCAAAATCCTACGTCAGGAAGAAAAACACCGACTAGTGAATAAAGGCTTCTTCTCACGTTATGGGCTTCGACTTAAGCCATCGGCGTTACCGTTGAGATCACCTTTTTCACTAAAGCTTCGGTTGTCCGTTTCACGGAGCAACCTTACCTTCCTGTCTCTGTGCGAAGAAACACATGAGTATAAGTCACTCACTTTTCTGAACAATCTATCCCTCTCCTTACGGGTTGCGCACCAGTCACGCATTTTCTGGGCACGGGCGCATTTGTGCCTTTGGGATAGTCGCTTTCTCTTTCGCGATAGCTTACACTTTCTCCATTCTTTCTCGCGCCTGCTTTTCCGCCTTTTCCTACGGCAGCACTGAAACACATGCTTTCTGCTTTCTTTTTGCAATCGTTTCAGTTTGCTCTCCTTACGATGGCAGCGTTCTTTCTTGCGTCTGCCTTTCCGCGTTTTTCGGTGGCAGCACTTGAATACTCTAGTTCCACTTTCTTTCGGCGCGAGCTCTGGCAAGCTAGCGGTAACCGGAGCTAGTAGGACACCGGTGTCGTCTGAGTGGTCAAAGTGCGGCGCCGCGTCTGCATCGAGGCCAGCAGCGCATGACTCACCTCCAGACATGTCCGAACAACAACTGATCACGCCAGCCCTCAAGCTAGGCATTTCCTCTGGCGGCGCCGCGGCTGCACCGCATGACTCACTTTCAGTCAAATCCGAACAACCGCTTATGCCAGCCCTCAAGCTAGGCATTTCCTCTGGCGGCTCGCCACTCACGTTACACGGGTCCTCCGATGAGCCGCATTGCTCAGCGCTAACCGGCGCACGATCAAGCTCATTCGACAGCTGGGGCGCTTCGGATAGCGTGAGGGTCATGTGTGCTACGTCCGCGTTCGCACTGGGGTTGCTTTCGCGAATACAACCTAGCGTGGTTTCGGAGCACGAACTATTTTGACTCTGCTCTGGTCGCTCACTGTTGCCTTCGCAAGTCTCGCTCTCTACAGCGGACGCGCACTCCTCGTCGGTCTGCCCTGGCTGATCACAACTCGCGGTCTGCGCAGTTTCCCTGATCGGCACTTCGTTTTTCTGCGTGCCCTGCTCTACGACACAGCTGATTTTGGAAACCGAAATTTTCTCATCTCCGTTGCGCTCTCCACAAGCGTTTGCTTCCGACTCGAGAGGCAGTTCAGTTACTGATAGTTCCCCACACTCATGTGATGGAACTGTATCTCCTACAGCTACTTGGGTCGGCGTGCAGTTCACCTCGCTTAACGGCGTCACTTCGGACTTCTCGCCGATTAAGCCTGTGCTAACAGTCTCAGCTAGTGGCTCGACCAAGGTAGCACAATACTCTTCTGTTCTAGAATCGGTCGGCTCACTACTGCGGTCACGTTGCTCGGCCGCTTCCCCAAGCTGTTTCTCACACTCTGGTACCTTTGACTTTTCAGGCTCACTTGTGTCTACGGCGTACGTGGTCTTAATCTCAGCGTGCTGTACCTTCGACCCTTTCTCATTGCTTGACCGCCTCTCCGGTACTACCGCCTTTGCAGCTAGCTCCCGAGCTCTAGATCTGGTCAAGGCCTGTACGCTACCCTCTCCAAACACAAGCCCATTTTCGCGCAAGAGGTGATCGGACTTGTTTGAAAAGAGGTACGGGTACTGAGGAGGAAGCACAGATGACACCGCCGCTTCTGTCTCAAGTGCCCCGAAAGGTCCCTCAATAAGCACTTTGGCTATTGGCAAACGCACGCTGCGAGCTTCCACGGCCTGTTTGATCCACGCGCACTCACCCGTGAACATCTCTGGTTCTACGTAAGAGGAGTGAACCACATCCATGGTAGCCGCAGAATCGCGAAGCACTCGACACTGTTTCCCGTTCACGAGGAGGTCTCGAGTGTAAGGTTCGAGAAGCTTCATGTTCTCGTCACTTCGGCATAATGACAAAAACACGATCTTTGGTTTTGTCTCTGGACACTGTGCCGAAAAATGACCAGGCTTCTGGCACGTATAACAGACGCGCGATTGCCTTGCCTCGAACCTCTTTTTCCGTTCGGCTTCGGTTACCACCGTCGCTTTATCGTCGGCCGGACTGCTTTGACTCGCATCCGCACCGCGTTTCTTCTCCTTAGCTTTAAAGGGCTTGAATTTCGGCCTCTCAAACTTAGAGCCGAATTCTCCCTGTTGACCGTCCTTAGCTCCACGAGCCCGACGCGTCACAAACTCTTCAGCTAGCTCGGCGGCTCTATCCACCGTACTAACATCTGGCCTATCCATGACCCAATACCGCACGTTCTCGGGTAACCGACTGTAAAACTGTTCTAGCCCGAAACACTGCAGAACCTTATCGTGGTTACCATACGCTTTTTCTTCTTTGAGCCACTCATACATGTTTGACATGAGCTTGTAGGCAAACTCTGTATACGACTCACTTTTGCTTTTCTCATACTCCCGAAAATTCCGACGGAATGCTTCTGCTGACAGCCTGTACTTTTTTAGCAGACTCGATTTCACTTTGTCGTAATCCTCTGCTTCCTCTTTTGTCAAGCGAGCGATTACGTCTGCCGCCTCACCGGGTAACAAAGTGAGCAAGCGCTGTGGCCACGTTTCCCGAGAAAACCCTTGCCTCTCGCACGTTCGCTCGAAGTTAACCAGGAACAAACCAATGTCCCCTCCAAGCTCAAACGGCCGCATTAGGTCCCTCATTTTGAACGATTCCCGTTCTCCTGCACCGTGAGCCCGACTTGCACTACCACCGCGTCCCGCGTCTACCTCGATACGTTTTATTTCTATAGCGAGTTGACGGTCCAGCTGCTCTTTCTCTTGCTTTTCCTTACGGTCTCGCTCCTCTTTCTCTAGCCTTTCCTTACGTTCACGTTCACGTTCACGCTCACGTTCACGCTCCTCTTTCTCTAGCCTTTCCTTACGTTCTTCAATGATCTCAAGGCATTCCAAAAGCTCGTCATCTTCAGCTTTCGACTCAAGAATAGCCTTTAACACTTCTGGTTTTCTGAGTTTGTCTGACAAATTCAGACCCAGCTCCTTCGCAAGCTCTAGCAATTTCGGTTTGCGAAACGACTTCAAATCCAAATCCATGGCTGTTCCGAATGCTGCCTTCTCTACTGCCCACTATTGCCTTGCTGCAATTAACCCAGCAACAACGACAACACAATTACCAGCCCTGTTCTCTACTTAACAAAAGCCTGGCAAAACTCAGTAGAAGAAAGTCCCGCACTCACCAAACCTCGCAGCCAAGAATCCAACGCAGTCGTTCCGCTGCAGGCAACCAGTCATCACACAGGGCTCGTTGCACTGCTCCCGCCTTTCCGCTGAGCTGCTTTGATTCACGAGTCACGCCTCGGACATCTCCGCTCTTCCCACCAGATGTTGCACCTCGGTCAGGCCTGGCTCGTTTCACCGACCACGGTCACTGCTTGGTCGTCCTCGTCTCTCCGCTGTTCACCAGTTGTTGGACGACGGTATCGTCTGGCTCGTCCCTCCAACCACGGTTACGGCTTGGTCGTCCCACCGATGCCTACCAGTTGTTACATTTGGGTCGCGTGCTCATCCCACCGCTGCCACCAGTTGTTAGGTTTGGGGTCGCGAGTGCCGGGGGTAGCGTACCGCTGCGGCGCGCGGCCCCTCGGTAGCGTTGGCCTGGCGGCTCCGTGGACGGCATCAAAGGTGCCAGCAAAGACGAGGCGTCTTTTAACGAAACAACCTTTACTGCAACATCATGAAGAAACGGGCAGTGAAGCTGACCCGGAGAGATTACAGACACTCTCACACAGCTGGTGTCTAGCGTCGTAACAACGGCGCGTCAAAGTAGTCTCTCTCTCAGCGGAGTCGGCCGCTGCTTTTTATAGTTTTTCCAGTTCACAGGGAAAGGGTAAACCCTCACAGAAAAGGGAGAGCCAAACATGTTGGTTCACGACGAATGACTCAATCGCAGGTGTTCCGACCTCATCTCCTCCACCTCCTGCAGACAGGAGAGGGCGACGCACTTTCCCTCGAGCTCCAGGCTTGGCCAGCTTGTGCACACACACGCACGCACACACATTTGGCGCGTGGCAGGAACACGCTGAGACTTGTCGGCGGGAGGAAGCGTTGCGCGGCCGATGAACGGCGTCGAAATGGCCGATCCGCTCGCGGTTCTGCCTGTTGCTATGCGGTGGCCGCGTCAGCTGTCCCACTTCTCGGTGGAGAAACGTAACAGTACATAATTTTATCCCCTGCTATTGTGAAAAAACTTTCTTCAGTCAATTGGGTATTTTCGTCCACTTTTATACTGAGGAGCAGATAATAACATTGTAATAAAGGCCCCAAAACTTACCAAATTTCACATGGTACGCCTATGTTTATAAAAGGACAGAACAGCTAAATTGCTGTAATGTATGTACGCGACAGCGCATTGCGGTATTCGGCAACAGCGTGTTGTCTGATTTGTTTAAACCCTCAATGTAGCGTATTTTTGGTTTAAATCTGTGAATGACGTTGATGAGAGAGTACGAGGATGTATATCTTCGAGACTAAAGCAATGACTGTGACTACTACAACTGCTAAAATTTCGCCGTACATCCGTTGAAAGACGCAAGCATGGCAAACGATCAAATGAAATAATATATATATATATATATATATATATATATATATATATATATATATATATATATATATATATATATATATATATATATATTTCATGTAGATGGGCTAATAAAAGGCCAAGTATTCTAAAGAGGCTCCTTTAAAACTTATAAATTTGTTTGAGGATTACGTCGTAAGCAGATTTATATTATCATTTTGTGTAAAAAATATTCTCCCTGAGTGAGGAAACGCAAGAGAGCATTCCTAGAATGCAAAGTTATTACTGTTTAATGGCCTTGGTCAATCTGAAAAGCCGCCTTTCCTTTATTTAATCCCGCCCACCTTTGTCCTGACAAAGGTAGATCTCAAACAAACTTATAAAAACGTGCATAGGCTTTATACACACAAGAAAAATTACTTAACAGTCGGAAAAATAAGTTATTTAAATTGTAATTGCACCACAATAAGGGGAGCATATCAACGAACTTAGATTTCAATAATTCATGCTAATAGAGTAGATAAATTGTTTCTTGCCTAAACAAGTGTAACGTTTGAAAACAGTTTTGCATATCGCGTGAACAAGATTTTCACGTAATTTATTTTTGAGCGATTTTATGAGCTCACTACAGCCGAACGAGATACTGTGTAAACGGGAAAATGGCCTGAGCGAAACATTGATCTAGTGATGGCTAGAACAGTTTATAACAAGTAGGCCACTTCTTCTTGAATTGAACCTATTGGGAGTTTCTCTTAACAGCGGCCTTGGAACAGCAGAAATTTACATCGCTGAGAAGAATGGTTTATTAAAGATGACGAGGACCATTAAAAAAAACACTGTACATGACAAAGAGGCTAATGCATGAACTGTAAGCAAAAACTATTGCGCAGCAGACCGTGCGTGTATTTAAATGTAAAAATCCAAATCTGTTCCTTATGATTACCAAGGGCAGGATGCAGCAAAAATACACACTTAAGTATAGCCGTAAGAAAGCAAAAACTAGATCTTGTCATCCTAATGACAGCTCAGGTAGACAACCAGGTAGAAAACATGGTACGTTCTATAGGTCGCACAGGCGACATCAAGAAATCTATAGAGACCGGAGGAACAACTTTTGTTACAAAATAAGCCCACGGGAAGCATTATTGTTATTATGCAAGTACGTTATGGGGGGGGGGGGGGGGGGGGGCGGGGGGCGCCGAAATTGCGGTGCATGTAACGCGCAGTAATGTAGCAGTTATTCTTCACCTCCTGGCAGCCTCCTGTTGCGGCTTGGACGGCTGAAATACGCGCTGTGGTATGTACATAATCTCTAATACGTTCAATAATGTTAGCATAAATAGGGCTTCTCTCGAGGTACAGTTTATTATTATTAGATTTTTGTAAAATCTTTCTTACTTGCGACTACGAAAGTCTCATTTTTTTTTTAAATGTTTTCGCTCTTGAACTAGACTCCAAAATTATGTTCACCGCTGTACCAAGAGCCTTCGAAATGTTAATTGTGATTCTTTGGAGTTTTTGGATATGATCGCACAAAGTTGTTCCTAGCGTCTGCGTTTGATAAGGAACAATGCAGTGATGTAGTTCCATTAATTAAGTACCCAAATATTGCCCACTCAGAGTTTGTCACCGCACCTTCTTCAAACCGCAACACTCCGCCGTGGCTAGGATCGAAAGCAGATTCTTGTGTACGTGTTGAGCATGCGATTTTGAACGATACCACCACTATCCAGAGCAGTGTCATTGGCCAGCTCGAGGGTACCTGCAACCGAGTTTAAAATCACTCATTTGGACAAATATTCACTTATATGATGACGCTAAAATTTAGTCTCTAATCGATTATTTGTTGACTGCATTGGTCCTAGTCGCCGGCTGGAAGAAGGTGGCAAAACCAAAATAAGAGTACTGTAAAGAACGTCGACTTACCAAGAATAAAAACCTGCTCTTTTTCAACCCCTAACATACAATTAGGCATTAACTTTTATAATTGCTCTCACAGAAATTATACAGAAACAAATACACCTCAATCATTTACTGCAATCAACACCTGTTCAGATTATGGAACTCAGGATAATCAGTCCCTTCGTACTTCGTTTCACTGTGGGTCAAAATTCGGCCACCACTCAGTATATACCTGAAGAGTGCAATTAAAGGAAACTTGTTTTTTACCCTTCGAAACCGTTTGTCTTCAAGTGAAGTGCTTAATATCATCTAGCAGCATTTGATTTCCCACAATTATTTTTTCTTGGATAGAGCAATAGTTACAGGACGCCATCATCATCATCAGCCCCAATATACTTACTGCAGGAAGAAGGAGTAGAATTTATGTCGTTCGTTCCATTTCGGAAGGTTCTTTAAACCCTTCCTGTTATGTAGTTCGGCGTAGGGAAGGGCAGGAGGCGTACATGAAGGCGATGATGATAGAGCATATATTTACAGCGTGACATATACATATATATATATATATATATATATATATATATATATATATATATATGTTTCATAAAAGTCTTCCAGGATCCAGAAATATGTATAAGATGAGGTAGGGGCGCACAAACGAAAACAAAGGTTTATTTCCGACGTTTCGGCCGGGGCCCGGCCTTCGAAGGCATATATATATATATATATATATATATATATATATATATATATATATATATATATATATATATATATATATATATATATATATATATATATATATATATATATATATATACAGAGAGTAAAACTGGAAGTTGAAAGGAATTTACAAAAACAACACTCTGCGCTACTTTACTCTTTGACCTAACTGGTTACTCTTTGACCTAACTGCCTACGCATGGAGCCCCAGCTCAGACTGGACTGAACACTCTTGGATCCCATCTCGTTTTACACCTTCAAAAAACAAAGAAATAGGGGCGCTCATTTTCAGAGGCCAGCCCCACACATCAACTGTCCAATAAGGAAATATGCTAGATGGGCACGGCTTATCCTCTAACATAGGGCCGCACTAGCAATACAGATTACATCAAAAAAAGCACGGCGAAACTCTTTCCGTGGTGAGCGTGTCGAACTATCTCCTCTCGGGAGACTTTCTTCCCACTTGTTTCCCGCACCCCGCCTCCCCATCTATGCTGCCGCTGCTGGCTAAATCCTTTCCACAGTGCATTGCCCCGCGCCACCCGTGTTTACCACTTCGAGCAACGACATGCAAAGGGAAAGATCAACCAGCCGCCATGCTGAAGGCCTGGTGCCGGATTAAAGGGGAGCTTCTGGCTTGCCCGCTCTGAGAACAATGTCCGAGTCACATCCTGAGTGCTTCTTCGGGCGCTCTTTGTCACATCTGCAGACAGGATAAACAAGACTGCCTTTCGCGCTGCTAAAAGTCGCTGTGTAAAAAAAAAAGGCTTAAAGGTCATATGGGTGCTCGTTACCGGCCAGCACGAACGGTGCCACACATGCGAGCACCCGGCAGCACGTCCCGCTGCGCCTGTCTCCATAAATGACCCTCAAGTCTGAAACGGTCCCGAAATCCGGCGTTGACGGTCCGGTCGGCTTTCCCCACACGCGGCACGCTTGCAGAAGGGGGACCGCGTCCACAATACAAGAAGCAAACCGGCGGGTTGCGGCGCCATGCAGAGACGCGCACCTGCAAGCGAATATCCTCGGGCGCGACCCTACAGAAGGCCTCTCCCTTAATCTTCCAATTAAACCGACCCTGTTCTAGCGGCATCCACAAGATCTCTGTAAACTTCACGGCCTCATTATCTCACCAGATCTGCTACCGCTCTCTCTTCCGCTTATCTTCAACAAGAATCCAATCTGTGGCTCTTACCAACACACATTTAGTCTCTTCGTTCTAAATATCCTGGCCATGAAAGTCTCTTCTTGATTTGGACTTAAATGTCACTAACTGGAGATTTTCTCTGACCAAATCTCTGCCGGGATAATCCGGGGAGCAGAGCAGAGCTCGCGCTGTGGCGCTGCCCGAGGGAGCAGTTCAGACTGTATGAAAGAAGACTCGCTTTATTTCATACTTCGCTTTTACCTAGTGGCTTCATATGCCAGTAGACCCCCTATCGCAGTGCTGCTGCCGATTACTGTTGAGTCAAGCATGAAACAGGAAGCGATGATTCCTGCACATCCCCATTTTCAAGCCTTATAACATCACACAAATACACTCTGTAGTGGTATAACAATACTCTGGCATCATTGACACAACAAAAATAACACAAGCAAATAAAGAAAAGAACCGCTAGAAACATCAATATTCCACAACCCGCCTTATGGGCTTGCAAACAACTCTGCCCAACCTTGTCGTGGTTACATTACTAGCTTCAGAATTGTTACAGCCAGTCGAAGTCCGATTTAAAGGCACCAAAACTTTACGATCTGCTTTGTCTGACTCAATCGATTGCTGCTAGGCTGTTCGTACCTGTGAACTCGCAGCTGCTGCTATCTACCCGGTCTTCTTGGAGACTGTTGAGCATTGTTTGTTGCGAATGACGCTGTCCCGTTTTCGGTTTAAGCATAGCTTTAACGCGGCTGTGATACTGCTACGAGTACGTTACTTTTAAGACGGATATCAGTCACTCTCACCACATCTATCTTTTTTAGCTCAGGAAAAATTTAGACCGGTGACGAAAGTGGAAGTGGCAGCTTTGCCCCATCCTGACCTTCTGGTCATTGGCCACAGCTTTCTACATACAGCATTGTCCCAGATTGCGCCGCGAGGTCGTATTTGAACTCTCGTCCTTAGCCTTCTATCCATTAATATTGCTGCAGAGTTGACTTTCAGAACACAAGGCGTAGCCCTGTACCCCAGTATAGATAACGAAGTGTCATTCAATTTCAAAACGAGATTCTTAGCTGTCTTTACCCTACGTTCGAATTCCCCATTTCCCTGGGGATGGCTCGGACTCGCGTGAAGTGATGGAAACCGTATTAATTGACAAACTGCTCGAAGTTTGCATTATGAATAGAGGACCATTATCGGTTACCACAGACTCGTTAATGCCATGACTCACAAAAATGCTTTACGCTCGGCTTATCACTCTAACATTGTTGACAGCAGAATGGCGACCTCTGGGTATCGCGAAAGAGAATCTATTATGACAAGATATGATGTAGCTGAATTTGACACAGAACGACCGCTACTTTCTCCCAAAGAAAAAAAAAATGTTGGCAATGCCATCACCTGTAACCATCGTTTTCTGTGCATTTATCGCGGAAACATTTTACTGTTTTACGAAACATGCTATCTCAGAGCTAAGTAGCGACCATCAGACAGAACCTGTAACCACGCTGGGCCATCGAGATATGCCATGGTAACCTTCACGCAGCTCGCGTAGTGTTTACTTTTGAAGAAACTGAGGAATGACCAGCCTGGTAGCGTTCAGCTGTAAACCGTCCACCAAAGTTATTCGTGCGCAATTCTACCAGTATGGCCGAAGATAACATAAAATTGTCATTCCGTGGATCGCTCTGTTTGCAGAATATGCGCAGACTTGGATACACTTCGTAATTCGCTTCACCTTCGTTTACAATTTCCAGAAAGTCGTCGCCTGTTTCTAAGCCCAATAAACAAGTATTGAAGTAAGAGCTGACCTCTTAGGCTGTCAAGCGGCTTTCTACGTGAAAATGTCGCCATTTGCCTGAAAAGTCTACTACAGAAAACCCGCACCACACCAGCCGCGGACGAAGAGTTGAATTGCGGCATAGAATCGATTTCTTGGGGCCGGGCAATGATACCAAGGAAATTGGTCAGTTACAAGGATACTTCTGGACTACGCATGTATTAAATAAATCAAAACAATTTTTACCAAACATTCCCGCTGTCCAAGTCAACAGCAGAGCTTCCTTCTGTTCAGACCGAGAAGCGAACGCGACTGATCTGCATTGAACGCCTTTTTGTTTTTGAAACAAGGCGGCTCCCAGAACAAAGGGCGACCTCTGAGCTGAAAGAGCGGTTTGTAAAGTAGTCTCGTATACGGTCATGCATAGCGCTGAACAAATGATCCTTTTGAGTTCTTCAAACGATTTTTCCTGACTGCTGTCCGAGATGGTGCCGATCCTAGTAAAAAAAAAAAAAAAAGGCATGAGAGCTGTCAATTGGGCTAACAAGGCTTGAAGAGGTACAAACGGTTGACTGTTCCCAAAATTCTTCAAAGCTCAGTTATGCTTTTCTGTGACCTAAATCTTTATTAGCAGCTGGTCTAATGATCAAAATAAATGCCTTGTTCATTTATAACTTGACCGAGGAAACATACTTGGCTAACACCGAGTAAGCGATTCTCCGTGCCTTTTTTGCATATTTGCCTTTCCTAGACGGTGGTCACTTTATTTAAACGCTCATCATGCTGAGCGTTGCTTCTCCGAAACACTAGGGCATCGCCCATACCGTTAACGACCGCCGGAAGAGCACGTAATATCTCACAATTCCTCTTCTCAAAGTATTCAGAGCTCAGCTATTTGCAATGGGTGTTGGAATGAAACACCATTTACCGAAGGTTGTTGAGAGCGTGGTTGCCTCTCCTGAGTCTTTACTGAGGCGTACCTGGTGGGAGCTCGAGTTTGACTGAATATATAATATCATTTCGCTCCCAACAGCGAGCATAAAGCCGGAGCAGGGTCGGAAACGTAAACATTCTAGGACTCCACATTTCTTCAATTTAGAGACTTTATGCAAAATCTAGTATCCTGAACGCTTCACATGCGGAACTGTCCATCTCGGTGTACCATTCCGCTGGGTCATCCGCTTTTCTCATTATAGCTTAGTTCTCAGTTTTATCTATTGCACGCTTCAGGAAGCTTCAGTCAGGCCTCAGAAAATTGGTTTGGGTTTTGGGTTTAATGTCCCAAAGCGACTCACGGTATGAGAGACGCCGTAGTGAAGGGCTCCGAAAATTTCGACCGCATGGGGTTCTTTAACGTGAACTGACATCGTACAGCACACGAGCACTTAGCATTCGCCGCCAGGGAAAAGCAGCCACCGAGGCCGAGATTCCTTCCCTCATCCTTGGGCCCAGTAGTCGAGCGCTCTATGCACTAGGCCACACCCTAGGTGTAGATGAATTGGTGCCTTGCGGGGAGAACTTATGGCGTGCGGGATAACGGCGGGTGGTTGTCTTAGAGTTTACTGCCCTGATATCATACCTAGACTGCGTAAGGTCATTATTAGTTTTCCTGACTAGATTGCGTCAGCAAAGTTTATGAATCCTAAGGCTTCAAGGGCTGGGAATGCTAGAAGAACATCGCTTACCTGTCTGACTACGTAGCATGTCTCACACACAATGTTTCCTTTCAATGCAACGTCTGCTACACATTTAGCTAGCACCTTAAGCTTACCCAATCCTGCGCCCTCCAAAACTTCATAAGTTTTCAGAAATTGATTAGGAAATTCGGGAAATCTTGATGGCAATACTGACACTTCAGCACCTGCGTCAACAATTTCAAATATAGACACATAAATGTTTTAAACCGGAACAAATTGCTCTTTCTGCATATATCTATTCCTCCAACAATTTTTTTTCTAGTTTTCTGGTTGACGGCGGAAAGGGGTCCCTATTTTCAAGCAGGCCTTTACAAACTGTGCCTTCCTGTTTCACTTGTGACATTTGACAGCTCTGGTTGTGGACACCGCCTGGGATGGGCCGTATCACTGCTGAAAGTGCACCCTTCCTTTAGCGTTCGTCGCGCATGTGACGGGTGCTCCTACAAACTTGCTCTCGTGAACTGAAACATACGCATTTGTGTCCTGTGCGCACAAAGTTTTCACTTCTCCTGACTGTGTTCTCCATGTAGAGCACCTTGCTGTTCTGGACACCATCTTTTAGGATAGCCTTCGCCAGTGCCGAAGCCAGTGTCAGCGGCGAATCTATTCGCAAGTCATCCGACAGCTTTGCGTTGCGAAACCATACATAACCAACATAACCAGTCTGTTATGGATCATCTAATCATTTATTTCACTCAAGGCGCAGTAGTCCTCGAAGCCAGTAACGCAGTAGGAAACGTTTCTACTCACTCGTATGACATTTGTGCACGTATGTGAAAACAGTTGCCTTCGTACACGATATTGCTCTATTTTGTAAAGTGCCAGTAGACTTTTTGCTTTGGTTTCATACTTCGTTGCGTGTTTGTGTGATAGGGGAAACACCCTGAAAGTAAAATCACATGTTCTTCGTGTTTTTTTATTCCTCTGCACCTCTTCAAGATGCTCGACGATTCGGCAGGCGACGTGTACTACACACACACACACACACACACACACACACACACACACACACACACACACACACACACACACACACACACACACACACACACACACACACACACACACACACACACACACACACACACACACACACACACACACACACACACACGCACACACACACACACACACACACACACACACACACGCGCGCGCGCACACACGCACACACACACATACACACACACACACATAGACAAAGAGACGAAGGACGACGATCTTGACGTAACACGACAAAAATTAACATTATATGACGCGAACACAAGGTACAGAAAACTTTTACACAAGACAGGAAGGAAATGACACTCTACTGCGCGAGCAGACGCATTAACCGACACTTGCGCCTGGGCCTACCTGCTTCCGAAATTTCTAGCGAGATCTCGCCCCTGAACTGCGGATAGCTGCGCGTCGCGCTCTTAATTAACCGGCCTCGAAACTACCAGAAGCGGAGGAGGCGCGGAAACAGCCTAGCGCTGCAAAAAATAAGCCTCCCCCCATCGGCTCGCTAGAAAGATCTCGAAGCGTAAGCAGAAGCCATCGTCAGCGTGCGCGGCCTTCTTAATTATGCGAAGTGAGGAGGAAGGCCAGGACCGTGCGGAGAGATGCACGCGTGAGTCAGCTCCACTGTGGTTAGCCCGTATCGATGAGGGCGAGGAAGCACAGCGCGGTGGCCGAGATTACGCAATCGGTCGCGTCGCCGTCCGGAACCTTCCATCGATGATCTCTGCGGCGCGCGTCGAACAATAACAGAATAGGCCATCGCGGCCTTACGCCGAATATTTCACGAGTATTCCCCCTTTTGTGTGCCTTAGCTTGCGTACATGAGCCTCCCCAGAGCATTCGTTGAGTCCCACTGCGTATGTGTACTAATCGAAATGCTCTATCCACGCTGGTGACTATGATGTTCAGTCAAAATTGCAGGAGCCCATGCTATCGGGTTGAAGGCGTTTTCAATATCTTTGATGGCAGATGCCTCGTTCAGTGGGCAGATCCTTGACCATCTAACAACATTTGTGATAAGCCGGGAAGAGTATCCGAGCGCGCACTTTTGCGCTCTCCAAGGAAAGAGTCCAGAAACTGAGATCCCGGTGATGAAAGAAGTCCCGCTTTATTGTCGTGCTCCGCTTTTCTACACTCGCCTCATATTATAACAGATCCACTATCACAGCCGCAGCTGCCGATGCCTTCTTAGTCACGCGTGAAGCAGAAACTGACGATTCAAGCAGAGTTAGCACGGTTCCTAGCTCTAAATGTTGCAGGAATGATTTTCCATTACACAACTCTAAGCGTCATCTTCATCATTCGTACAACATTTTAATGATCTTGCATGGTTTCACTACTATAAGTGAGTAGCGCAAAAATGCTACCGTCATGTGAACTTTCAACATGAGTGTTAAATATTAGTAATGACCTGTCAGCACTTGCCTAGTGCGTTTCATCCCAACCTTTGCTCTCCTATGTATTCCTCACGCATGGTCCAGATCAGTTGTTGCAACTTGTCCAATGTGCACATATTCAACTACTATATTGAGGACTTCACTACTTATTCTAAACTGCTGTCCTTTTTCAAGGCTGTTGAGCATTTCCTTAGTATTCTGCGTATGATTTTCTAAACTTGCCTTTTTCTTTATCCTATCTAGGTCACTCATATCGCTTTGTCGTTCACTGCCTCAACTACCCTGTAAGACTGTGTCCCATGTAACCTTCAAATTACAGAGGTAATCACCATCAACCATTAGTCCTAACTGTTCTCAAACCAGTGCTCAGAATACTTCTCAGTAAATAGTGAATTCTCTGGAGAGATCATGTCTTTTTGCTAGACACCCTTCTTTATGGTATGTCATTACATTCAATATGAAGAACTATGCTTCCTGTGTAGCCGCATTAGACATGTTCCAGTACTCGCAGAATTGGCTCATCCACAGCCTGATTTCGCAATGTCAGCATGCGTGCGGAGGTTTCTACTTGGTCACATGCATTATCGTAAGCAACGAATGCTGTGTAATTGGTTGGATATATTCTCAACTCTATTCTATCACACTGTTGATATAATTGATATTTTTGGCGATATTCACCCTTTCCGAATGTACAGGAGAGTAATATGGCCTAATTCATCAGACGCCTTAACTTGTAGCCACAGTAGCTCTTCTGTCGAATTATATATATATACACAAATGGGTCGCGGGTAAACGGCCTTCTGTGATGAGAAAACATGGCTGATAAATCCTAGAAAAAGTGGTCGCACATGAGTCATTAATTTGGCTGCTGGTCACCTTCGTAACAAAATGACGAAGTCGGACTTAATCGAATAGAATGTCCGTTTCACCCATTTCCAAATCTCAAAATTATCTGGCTTCTTTTGATTTTAACTGTCGCGCAATGCAGTTAACGTCGCCATCATTTTCGAAGGCCTACTGAGCAAGCCTAATATCGCGCGTGCACCAGTATCATGCATAACGGTGCCGCCAACAAATTGCCATGATTTGGTTTTGAACCCTCGCAAGAAGGAGCAAATGAACTTCCATGGCATGAGCCCACTATCTTATCAGCGGACATTTTTAAAGCACGGTATACAATTCTCTTCAAATCCGCCATACAATATATATATATTTATATTTATATATATATGAATATATATATATGTATATATATATATATGTATATATATATATATATATATATATATATATATATATATATATATATATATATATATATACATATATATATATATATATATATATATATATATATATATATATATATATATATATATATATATATATATAAGTAAATAGACGTACTTGGTTGCTAGAGGTTACATACAAGTGAAAAATTGCTTCATACTGTTTCCAAGCGTGTCCAGCTGATTCACCTGTATGTGCCCATATTCTGTATCACCTCTTGCCAACCCTATAAGAAGACGAACAAGAATCATGTACCCTCAGTCTTGAGAAAGGCAGGGCTCCTGCCGAAACGTCGACTACAAATAAACTTGGAAACAGTATGAAGCAATTTTTCACTTGTGTATATATATATATATATATATATATATATATATATATCAACGACCAACGTTATCGAAGTGTTTGTTGATGGCGTCGCAGTTCTCGCTCTTGTGGACACTGGCGCCGCTGTAGTCTGTTATAAGTGCCAACCTTTGCCGCCGACTTCGTAAAGTTACGACGCCTGTTTCGAAATTTTTTCTCCGAACTGCCAGCTCACATCGCATTCAACCGCTTGCGGCGTGCACAGCTCGCATTGTCATTCAGGGTGTTTTGTACGTCGCCGAATTTCTTGTGCTGCCTCACTGCTCTCACGAAATGATTCTGGGTTGCGACTTTCTTACCAGTCGTCATGCGATTATTGATTGTGCCCGAGCCAGCATCGAATTGTCTCCGCTTTAACCGGCCGCCTCGTCTGACACACCGCTCCACGTCGATAAGATAACTGTGGCCGAAGATACTGACATCCCCGCCTGCTCTACCGTCCTCGTGCCCGTTTCCTGCGCCGGCTTTTCTGATTCGACAGTTCTGTTCACTCCGACTCACGCCGCTAATCGTCGCCATTGCTTAGTCCTGCCTTTCGCCCTTTTTACTTTCTGTGGTGGCTACAGCGCCATATACGTCTCTAACCCGTCGCCTTGTCCGTCAACGCTTCTTCGTGGAGAACGTCTTGGTCATGTCGAGTCCTTTGATGACGCTATGACATCTGTCGTCTCAGAAGACCCAACCCCACTGCAACTCGATACTATTGACTTGCCCGCTTCTGTACAGAACGACGACTCCACTGCAGCTTTTTCTGGCTGTCTGGATGCCAGCCTTTCAGCAGATCAACGCGACCAACTCGTCAGCTTGCTGCAGCGCTTCCGTTCCTCATTCGACCTTCCTCGGACATCTTTGGGGCGCACATCCGTAGTCACTCACTGCATCGACACCGCTACGCACGCCCCAGTACGCCAGCGCCCTTATCGGGTGTCGGCTGCTGAACGTCAAGTTATCACCGAGCACGTTAATGACATGCTTCAGAGTGGCGTCATCCAGCCTTCGCACAGCCCTTGGGCCTCTCCAGTTGTTCTCGTGAGGAAAAAGGATGACTCTATACGGTTCTGTGTTGATTACAGGCGTTTGAACAAGATAACGCGAAAAGACTTATACCCCCTTCCACGTATTGATGACGCTCTCGATTGCCTTCAAGGCGCCGAATTCTTTTCATCTCTGGAACTTCGCTCGGGCTACTGGCAGGTACCCATGGCAGCTGACGATCGACCAAAAACCGCCTTTGTGACACCTGATGGTCTCTATGAATTTAACGTCATGCCGTTTGGATTGTGCAACGCGCCGGCCACCTTCGAGCGCATGATGGACACAATTCTGTGCGGACTCAAGTGGCATGACTGTCTTTGTTACCTGGACGATGTTGTCGTGTTTTCAAAAGATTTTACGTCACATTTGGACCGTCTCGAGCGTGTGCTGAAGTGTTTGACTGATGCCGGCCTGCAACTAAATTTGAAAAAGTGCTGCTTCGGGGCTCGTTGTTTCGAAAGACGGTGTTTGTCCAGATCCTGCGAAACTCCGTGCAGTAGCTGAGTTTCCACGCCCAACTTCTCTAAAAGAGCTGCGTAGTTTTATCGGGCTGCGCTCGTATTTTCGTCGCTTCGTCCGCAATTTCGCTTCGATCATCTCGCCGCTGATTGATCTCCTTGCCGGTGACGCCATTCTTTCGTCTTGGACATCCGACTGTGATGAGGCCTTTTTGACACTTCGGCGCCTTCTAGTGTCGCCTCCTATTCTCCGCCATTTTGACCCTATGGCGCCTACCGAAATTCACACTGATGCCAGCGGTGTAGGTCTCGGCGCTGTCCTTGCACAACGAAAGCCCGGCAATCCAGAGTACGTTGTTGCTTATGCCAGCCGTACCTTAACGAAGGCTGAAAAGAATTATTCTGTAACCGAAAAGGAGTGCTTGGCCATCATTTGGGCCATTGGGAAGTTCCGCCCATATCTCTACGGTCGTCCCTTTTCTGTTGTTACGGACCATCACGCACTCTGCTGGTTGTCCACCCTTAAAGACCCATCTGGCCGTCTTGCTCGTTGGGCCCTCCGCTTACAAGAGTACGACATTCAGATCACCTACCGGTCTGGCCGTAAGCATTCTGATGCCGACGCCCTGTCTAGGTCACCTGTTCAATGTGGCTCTGACTCGACAGCTATCACCATAAGTGACTCATTTTCGCTAGAAATTGCCGACATGCCCAATTAACAAAGGCGAGACCCTTGGATCGCTTCTCTTCTCAAGCTTTTATCTACACTTTCTATGCGCCCAGCTTCACGAACGCTTCACCGCAAAGCTCGTCATTTTTCCATCCGCGACGGCATGCTTTACCGCCCAAATTACCTTTCCGACGGACGCAAGTGGCTCCTTGTCATTCCTCGGCATCTCCGTTCGGAAATATGCGCCGCTTTTCACGCCGATCCTCAGTGTGCCCACGCCGGAGTGTTGAAAACTTACACCCGTCTTCGCCTCCGCTATTACTGGCAGGGTATGTACCGCTTCGTGCGTCATTACGTTCGCGCATGCCAGGAATGCCAACGCCGCAAAAACCCTCCACACCACTCCACCGTTCCGATGCAGCCCTTTCCCTGCCCCAGCCGACCATTCGATCGTGTTGGTATTGATCTTTACGGGCCACTACCAGTCATTCCAGCTGGTAACCGTTGGGTCACCGTGGCTGTTGACCACCTTACCCGCTACGCAAAAACATCTTCCTTACCTTCTGCGTCGGCGCCAGACGTTGCGTCTTTCGTCCTGCACTATCTCGTTCTGCGCCACGGTAGAATTGCTCACCCCGCCGGGGTGGCGCAGTGGTTACGGCGCTCGACTACTGTTCCCAAGGATGCGGGATCGAATCCCGGCCTCGGCGGCCGCTTTTCGATGGAGGCGAAAAGCAAAAGCGCCCGTGTGCTGTGCGATGTCAGTGCACGTTAAAGAACCCCAGGTGGTCGAAATTTCCGGAGTCCTCCACTACGGCGTCTCTCATAGCCTGAGTTGCTTTGGGACGTTAAACCCCACAAACCAACCAACCTAAAGAATTGCTCAGTGACCGTGGCCTTGTTTTTCTTTCCGAGACCATTGAAGCCCTTCTTCAGCAGGGCCGCATTGTCCACCGTTCTACGTCGGCCTACCATCCGCAGACAAATTGCATGGCGGAACGTTTTAACCGCACCTTAAGTGACATGCTGGCCATGTATGCCGCGTCCGACCACTCAAACTGGGACCGGCTTCTCCCATTCGTCACGTACGCTTATAATACTGCCATACAAAGCACGACCGCCTTCTCCCCCTTTTTCCTTCTATACGGCCGTGAACCCACCTCAACTATGGACACGATACTTCCTTATCGCCCTGACACCTCCGAAGCGACCACCGTCTCTCAAGCAGCAGCATTAGCAGAAGAATGTCGCCAATTGGCCCGCTCATTTACAACCCAGAACCAAGGTCACCAGCAGTTCCTTCGTGCACCGTCTTGTCCAGCTCCTTCATACAGCACAGACTCCCTCGTGTGGCTTTGGATTCCTGCCACCCCTTCCGGCCTCTCTACCAAACTTGCCTCCAAATACCATGGCCCATATCAGATTATTTCGCCAGACCTCTCCGGTGAACTATGTTATAGAACCGCTTGTACCGACACCGGATATGAGTCGTCGGGGGCGTGAAACAGTGCACGTTGACCGCCCCAAGCCCTGTTACGACCCGCCTGTTGTGTCCACACCATGAGTCGGCAGGATGCCTCTTTTTCCTCCCGGGGATAATTGTAGTGTAACACCAACGCTCGGTGATTTTCGACGGTGACAAAGACGACGAGCGTATGTTGAAAGGCGCGCGCTAAAAAAGAAGACGGCAGACAAAAGACGAAGACGCAAGAGACTGAGGCGCTAGTTAAACGGTCGACCTGAACACCGACCTGAGCTTCAACGCACCCTTACAATATATATATATATATATATATATATATATATATATATATATATATATATATTTATAGATATATATATATATATATAACTCGATGAAGTCGTGAGCTCTGCTGTGTAGGGCCACCCAAGATAGACAGGTCACGGCAGAGAGTTCTGACAAAATGTGATTCACTGGAGAAGGTAATGGCAACCCACTCCAGTATTTCCTGCCAAGAAAACCCTATGGCCAGTCACAATACCATTATCGATATGGCGCCGGAAGATGAGCCCCCCAGGTTGGAAGGAGTCCCACATGTTACTGGGGATGAACAAAGGGCGATTCCTAGTAGCTCCAGGACGAATGAAGCGGCTGGGCTAAAGCCAAAAGGACGCTCAGTTGTGGATGTGTCGGGAAGCGACCGGAAAGTCCGATGTTGCAAGGAGATGTATCACATAGCAACATGGAATGTAAGATCTATGACGCAAGGTAAACTGGATATCGTCAAGCGAGAAATGGACAGATTGAACATTGATATCTTGGGTATTAGCGAGCTCAAGTGGACCGGAATGGGAGAATTTAACTCCGGCGACCATTATGTCTTTTATTGTGGGCACGAATCCAAGAGAAGGAATGGGGTCGCTCTCATAGTAAACAGAAGAATGGGCAAAGCAGTGCTAGGGTACAACCCCAAAAACGACCGAATGATTTCACTTAGGATCCAAGGTCACCCTTTCAACATAACAGTTATCCAAGTCTATGCACCGACCACTGCTGCTGAAGAAGCTGACGTTGAGAGATTTTATGCGGACCTACAATGCCTTTTAGACCGCACCCCATCATCAGACGTCGTTTTTCTCATAGGAGACTGGAATGCTAAGGTCGGGAGTGAAGAAATATCCGGAATTACAGGCAAGTTCGGTCTTGGTGAGCCAAATGAAGCTGGGCAGAGGCTAGTAGAGTTCTGTCAAGAAAACAACCTGACCATAGCGAATACTCATTTTCAACAGCACAAGAGGCGCCTGTACACATGGATTTCACCGGACGGTCTGTACAGGAATCAGATCGATTATATTATTTGCCGGCAGAGATGGAGAAGCGCTATACAAGCAGTAAAAACAAGGCCTGGGGCCGGTTGTGGCACCGATCATCAGCTTCTTGTTGCCAAAATTAAGCTTCGATTGAGGAAAACGCAGAAAACTAGAAGGCCTTTCAGGTATGATCTGGATCAGATTCCATTAGAATATGCTGTGGAAGTGAGGAATCGATTTCAAGAATTAGATCTAGAAGACAAAGAGCCCGAAGAGATGTGGACTGATGTTCGTGATATAATACAAGAAGTTGCTACTAAGGTAATTCCAAAGCAAAAGAAATGCAAAAAAGCAAACTGGTTGTCTGAAGAGGCTTTGCAAATAGCTGAGGAAAGGAGGATGGCAAAAGGTATGGTGGAAAGAGAAAGATACAAGGTTCTCAATGCGGATTTTTAGAAAATAGCAAGGAGAGATAAGAATGCCTTCCTGAACATACAGTGTCAAGCAGTTGAGGACAACAGCCAATTAAGGAACACAAGAGCTCTGTATAAGACAATCAAAGATATCAAAGGAAGCTTCTGTGCTAAGCTGGGCGTGATAAAGGACAAACGAGGCAAGGACCTCACTGAAGCCTCAGAGATAAAGAAGAGGTGGCAGGAATACACAGAAGAACTGTACAAGAAGGACCCGGATGTGCAAACCCAACATAGGACGGTTGTGATTACTGATCTCGAGCCGGGCATCCTGAAGAGTGAAGTTGAATGGGCCTTAGCCAGCCTTGCTAAGAACAAAGCTAGCGGAATTGATGGTATTCCAGCTGAGTTGCTTCAAAACCTCAACCACGACGCTGTTAACACACTGCATATATTATGTCAAAAGATTTGGACAACCCTGCAGTGGCCACAGGATTGGAGGAGGTCAGTTTACATCCCCATTCCAAAGAAAGGCAGTGCCAAAGATTGTTCCAACTACCGCACGATCGCGCTTATTTCGCATGCTAGCAAGGTGATGTTAAAAATCCTGCAAGGTAGGCTGCAGCAGTATGTGAATCGGGAGCTTCCGGACGTGCAAGCTGGGTTTCGCAAGGGCAGAGGAACTAGAGACCAAATTGCCAACCTTCGCTGGACCATGGAAAAAGCAAGCGAGTTCCAGAAACCCATTTCATCATCATCATCAGCCTGATTATACCCACTGCAGGGCGAAGGCCTCTCCCATATTTCTCCACTTAACCCGGTTCTGTGCTAGCTGCATCCACTTGACCCCTGCGAACTTCTTAATCTCATCCGCCCACCTAACTTTCTGCCTCCCCCTGCTACGCTTTCCTTCCCTTGGAATCCAGTTTGTTACCCTCAGCGACCATCGGTTATCCTCTCTTCGCACTACATGTCCTGCCCATGTCCATTTCTTCTTCTTAATTTCCACTAGAATGTCATTAACTTGAGTTATTTCTCTGACCCACTCTGCACGCTTTCTATCTCTTAATGTTACCCCTACCATTTTTCGTTCCATAGCCCTCTGGGTTGTCCTCAACTTAAGTAGAACTCTCTTGGTTAGCCTCCACGTTTCAGCCCCATAGGTGAGTACAGGAAAGATGCAACTGTTGTACACTTTCCTCTTGAGCGATACCGGTAAGCTGCTAGTCATAATCTGCGAGTGCTTGCCAAATGCGCTCCATCCCAATCTTATTCTTCTTGATATTTCCTTTTCATGGTCTGGATCTGCGGTTACTACCTGTCCTAGGTAGACATATTCTCCTACTATTTCCAGTATTTCGCTACCTAATGTAAACTGCTGTTCCTTCCCGAGGCTGTTGAACATTACCTTAGTCTTCTGCATATTGATTTTCAAGCCTACCATTCTACTTTTTCTGTCTAGGTCATCAATCATTATTTGCAGTTCATCCCCCGAGTTGCTTAGCAAGGCAATGTCATCAGCAAATCGCAGATTACTGAGGTATTCTCCATCTACCCTTATCCCTAACTGCTCCCATTCCAAGTCTCTAAATACTTCCTCTAAACAAGCTGTGAATAGTACTGGGGAGATTGTGTCTCCTTGCCTAACACCTTTCTTTATGGGAATTTTATTGCTTTCTTTATGTAGAACTATGGTTGCTGTGCAGCCACTATATATATCTTCCAGCACTTTCACGTACGGCTCGTCTACCCCCTGATTTCGCAATGCCTGCATCACCGCCGAGGTTTCAACTGAGTCAAATGCTTTTTCGTAATCAATGAATGCTATGTATAAGGGCTGGTTATATTCCGAGCATTTTTCTATCACCTGATTGATGGTATGGATATGATCGATAGTAGAGTACCGTTTCCGAAACCCTGCTTGATCCTTTGCTTGATTGCAGTCTAAGGTTGTCCTGATTCTATTGGCGATTACCTTAGTAAATACCTTATACGTAACAGACAGTAAGCTGATTGGTCTGTAATTTTTAAGGTCCTTAGAGTCCCCTTTCTTGTGAATGAGGATAATGTTTGCATTCTTCCATGCTTCCGGTACCGTCGATGACATCAGGCACTGCGTATACATGGTGGCCAGTTTTTCTAGCACGATATCCCCCCCGTCCTTCATCAAATCTGTAGTTATCTGATCCTCTCCAGCTGATTTCCCCCTTTTCATAGTTTCTAGTGCTTTCTTGACCTCGTCCTTCGTCACTGGTGGAACGTCTGACTGTTTTTCCCTACCGCCAATCTCACTACGGTCCTGACTACTTTGGCTGCTGTAGAGATCTGTATAGAACTCCTCGGCTACTTTGACTATCTTGTCCATATTAGTGATGACGTTGCCCGCCTTGTCCCTTATCGCATACATCTGGTTTTTGCCTATGCCCAATTTCTTCTTTACCGCTTTAAGGCTTCCCCCGTTCTTTACAGCATGCTCAATTTTCTCCATGTTATACTTCCTTATATCGGCCACCTTGCGCTTATTGATTAGCTTTGATATCTCGGCCAATTCGATCTGGTCTGTTGGATTGGAAGCTTTCATACTCTGCCGTTTCCTAATCAAATCTTTCGTCTCCTTAGACAGCTTACCGGTATCCTCTTTAACTATCCTACCGCCTACTTCTACTGCGCACTCAGTAATGATATCTCTGAAATTATTGTTCATTGCCTCTAGGGTAATGTCGCCATCCTCAGTTAGAGCTGAAAACCTATTCTGTAGCGAGATTCTGAACTCTTCTGCCCTCCCCCTCACCGCTAATTCGTTGATGGGTTTCTTTCTTACTAATCTATTGCGTTCCTTCTTCAGATTTAGGCTAATTCGGGACCTCACCATCCTATGGTCACTACATCGAACTTTCCCGATTACCTCTACATCCTGCACAATGGCGGGGGTTGAACACATTATGAAGTCGATTTCATTTTTGGTCTCTCCGTTAGGACTTTTCCATGTCCATTTCCGGTTCTTCCGTTTGCTGAAGAAGGTATTCATGATTCGTAAGTTATTGCGCTCTGCAAACTCAACTAGTAACTCCCCCCTGCTATTCCTAGAACCAATGCCATAGTCACCTACTGCCTTGTCTCCTGCCTGTTTTTTCCCTACCTTGGCATTGAAGTCGCCCATTAGTACAGTATACTGCGTCTTTACTTTTCGCATTGCCGATTCTACATCTTCATAGAAGCTTTCAACTGCCTGGTCATCATAACTACATGTAGGTGCATAGGCCTGTACAACCTTCAGTTTATACCGCTTATTAAGCCTAATTACGATGCCTGCAACCCTCTCATTAATGCTATAGAATTCATCTATATTACCCGCTATATACTTATTGACAAGAAAACCTACCCCTAGTTGTCGCCTTTCTGGTAAACCTCGATAACACAGTACATGCCCATCCTTCAATACAGTATATGCCTCATTCGGCCTCCTAACCTCACTAAGCCCTATGACATCCCATTTCATGCCCTCTAGTTCCTCTAACAGCACTGCTAAACTAGCTTCACTAGCAAGGGTTCTAGCATTAAACGTTGCCAGGGTCAGTTTCCAATGGCGGCCTGTCCAGCGGAGCCAGGCTTTCTTAGCACCCCCTGCTGCGTCACAGGTCTGACCGCCGCCGTGGTCAGTTGTTCCGCAGCCGCTGGTGACTGAGGGCCGGGGTTTTATGGAGCTTATCATAGGAGGTTGTGGCCAATTACTGCACCAGGGTGGCCAACTCCTGTTCTGGTGAGGGAGTGCGTTGCCGGAGGTGTTCACCGGCATCAGGTCGCACCCCAAACCTGTATATGCAATTCCATCGACACGCGGATTTTTTTTTTTTTTTTTGTCATCCGGTGGAGAATTGCGCGGCACCCATTTACTTCTGCTTTATTGATTATGCGAAAGCGTTTGACTGCGTAGATCACAGCAGATTGTGGCAAGCTCTCCAAGAGATGGGAGTTCCAATTCACCTCATCTGTCTCCTCAGGAACCTTTATGAAGGGCAAGAGGCCACAGTCAGAACTGGGCATGGTCTTACTGATTGGTTTCCGATTGAGAAAGGGGTGAGGCAAGGCTGCATACTGTCGCCCTGCCTATTTAACCTATATGCAGAGTGCATCATGAGGAAGGCCGGTCTGGACGAGTCTTCAGCTCGAGTGAAGATTGCTGGAAAACGTATCAACAACCTTAGATATGCGGATGATACCACTTTAATGGCAGAAAGTGAAGTGGAACTCAAGAGACTTCTGATGCGCGTACAAGAAGAGAGTGAGAATTTTGGGCTTAAACTGAACATTAAAAAGACGAAGATCATGGCGTCTTGCCCTATCAAGTCCTGGAGCATCAGTGGACAAGAAGTGGAAGCTGTGACAGATTTTCTGTTCTTTTGCGCCAAGATTACCTCGGAAGGGGACTGCAGCCATGAAATTAGGGGACGCCTGCTTCTGGGAAAGAGAGCAATGGTTAGCCTTGACCGCCTAGTAAAGAGCAGAGACATTAGTCTGCCAACCAAGATCCGTATAACCGGTGCTATGGTCTTTCCAGTTGTGATGTATGGATGCGAGAGTTGGACTGTGAAAAAGGCTGACCGCCGAAGAATTGACGCGTTTGAATTGTGGTGCTAACGAAGACTCTTAAGAGTTCCTTGGACTGCGAGAAGATCAAATCAGTCGATATTGTCGACCATAAACCCTGACTGCTCATTGGAGGGTCAAATTCTAAAGTTAAAGCTCAGCTACTTTGGTCATCTGATGAGAAGAGAGGAGTCGCTGGAGAAAGATTTGATGTTGGGAAAGGTTGAGGGTCGCCGGAGAAGGGGTAGGCAGCGAACGCGATGGTTAGATGGCATTCTCGAGGCATTGCAAATGAAGCTATGTGATGTTAAGAAGATAGTGAGAGACCGGAAAGCGTGGCGTGACATGGTCCATAGGGTCACGAAGAGTCGGACACGACTGAACGCCTGAACTGATATATATATAATGTCAGGCATGCGAACAGAAGAGAACAAGGAAGTGCAAAAAGAGGCTCTCCGGGATAGAAGTTGAAGAAGAGGAAGCTCACCATCTGTTGGTTAACACATCAGGCTAAGGTGCAGAACCATTCTGTAAATAAACCTTAACAGTGTGGTGGAGGTGCTTGGTTTGGTTGGGATAGAACTGTCATATTTCGAGGTGTAGGGGGAGAACCATTGGTTCCACTTGTTATTTGTTATGTAAATGTAGCGATGGCTGGACACGAGTTTAGAACTGAATTTACAGTGCTCTCTCGCTCTACGCACGACGTTATTCTAGGAGTTGACTTTTTACAACAGTGTGGCGCAACTCTCGACTTCAACAGTGGCGAGATATCAATAAGCCCCAGCCTTCGATCGGCCCTCATAGAAGACTCGCCGCGGGCTGTCCAAGTGTTTTCTGTCTTCGAGGATACCGTCGTTCCGGCGATGTCCGCCATCTTTGTCCCAGTTGTGTCTTCGGGCGCGGTTCCCAATGCCTTCGACGCTCTGGTGGAACCCGCTTCCCTTTTCGGTGCTAAAAAGAGTGTGTTGGTGCCCCGCAGCATTGTTCGAGTGAACGAGGGCCGTGCCACGCTTTGGACTATCAACCATACCAATGAACCTGCCGTATTGCCGCGTGGTTTGAAACTCGCCGACTTTGAAGAACGCCTTTCTATGCACATCACCGCGTTCAGCGACGGCGTTGCTCGTTCAACTAGACGTCCAGATCATGCTGATTCCCAGTTTCATTGCATGATAAATCAATCGCTACCCACCAACGATCGCCGAATATTGATGGAGGTTCTTATGAAACATGCGGACGTGTTCGACTTTGCTCGAGATCAGCCACCACCGATTCCGCCTTCCCGCACCCATCACATGATCGACACTGGATCTGCACACCCGATTAGACAGACACCAAACCGTGTTTCACCTTCAGAACGTAAGATAATTGATGAACAGGTCCGTGATATGATTCAAAGAGGAATCATTCAGGAATCATCTAGCCCATGGGCCGCCCCTGTGATTCTCGTGAGAAAGAAAGATGGCACCTGGCGATTTTGTGTCGACTATCGCCGCCTCAATACTGTCACCAAGAAGGATGTTTACCCGCTCACGCGTGTTGATGATGCCATTGACTGCCTCCATTCAGCTTCCTACTTTTCATCTGTTGATTTACGGTCCGGATATTGGCAGATACCGATGCATCCGAAAGACAAGGAGAAAACGGCATTCGTGACTCCCGATGGGTTGTATGAATTTAACGTGATGCCTTTCGGCCTATGCAACGCTCCGGCTACCTTTGAAAGATTTATGGACACTCTTTTGCGTGGACTGAAGTGGCAAATTTGCATGTGTTACCTAGATGACGTAGTGATCTTCGGGAGGACCTTCGCCGAGCATAACAGCCGTTTAGCTGTGGTCCTTAACTGCATGGAGGAAGCGGGTCTTGTGCTGAACTCTAAAAAGTGCCGCTTCGGTGAACGACAGATCGTTGTACTTGGGCATTTGGTTGCCAAAGACGGTGTTAGGCCTGACCCACAGAAGATTGAAGCTGTCAGTTGCGTCAAAGAGCCCAAGTCTGTGAAAGAACTCACGAGCTTCCTGGGACTTTGCTCTTACTTTCGACGCTTCATCCCTAAGTTTGCTGAAGTAGCCTACCCCCTCACATGCCTCTTGCAGAAGGACATTCCTTTCAAATGGACTCCTGAATGTGATTCTGCATTTCGCCAGCTCAAGTTTCTTTTTACCTCGCGGCCCATACTGCATCATTTCAGCCCGACAGCTCCAACTGAACTCCACACTGACGCAAGTGGCATCGGCGTGGGTGCTGTGCTCATACAACGGCATGACGGGAACCAACACGTTGTCGCTTACGCAAGTCGCACCCTTAGCAAGTCTGAACGCAACTATACCGTGACGGAGCAAGAGTGCCTTGCCGTCGTTTTTGGCGTACAGCGGTTTCGCTCGTACCTTTATGGACGTTCCTTTACAGTCATCACCGATCATCATTCGCTTTGCTGGCTGGTGAATCTACGCGACCCCTGCGGTCGGCTGGCCCGCTGGGCATTACGCCTCCAGGAGTTCAACTTTACAGTGTCTTACAAAAGTGGCCGCCAACATGCTGACGCTGACTGCCTCTCGCGGCTGCCTCTCGCAACTACCCTCTGCGATGACAACTTTGACGACTATCTTGCCGCCGTTTCCTTACAATTTCCGGATCTTGCCACTTTCCAGCGAGAACAACGAAAAGATCAAGACTTGGTATCACTTTTTGAAAACGCTCATGATCCGACATCTGCGAACCCTTTCTGCATTCGCGATGGTTTGCTGTATCGAAAAAATTACTCGTCTGGCGGTGCACGCTTTCTGCTAGTCGTTCCGGCTAGCCTCTACTCCTCTGTTCTACACTCTATGCACGATGACGTTACAGCTGGGCACTTGGGGTTTGCCAGGACTCTTACGCGCATTAAGGAACGTTTCTACTGGCCAAATATGCGTCGAACGACTCAGCGTTACGTGAACTCCTGCGTGCAGTGCCAGCGGTTCAAACTCCCCACCACTTCTCCGCCGGGCCACTTACATCCGGTGACACCACCGACCACACCATATGAGCAAGTGGGTGTTGACCTCATAGGCCCGTTTCCCCGCTCGTCCAAAGGCAATCGCTGGGTCATCGTGTGCGTTGATCATCTCACGCGTTACTGTGAAACTGCCGCCATCACTTCCGCCACCGCCGCTGACGTCTCGTTCTTTCTTCTTCACGCTGTCGTCCTCCGTCATGGGCCTCCTCGTGTAATTATCAGTGACCGAGGCCGCCAGTTTACGCCAGATGTTGTGGAACAGCTTCTGCGCTATTGTACTTGCCAGTTGCGTCACTCTACGCCGTACCATCCCCAGACAAATGGCCTCGTCGAACGTACAAACCGGACACTGACGAACATGCTTGCGATGCATGTTGACTCGCGGCACAAGAACTGGGATGACGTGCTTCCTTTCATTACTTACGCCTATAACACCACGAAGCATGAAACAACTTCCTATAGTCCATTTTTCCTCCTCTACGCCCGTACGCCTCGATGTTCTCTTGACACCATTTTGCCGTTCTCTCTCGACACCGAGCCGTCTGTTTCGAGCACCCTCTGCCGCGCTGAAGAGGCTCGTCGGGTCGCCCGATTACGCACTCTGGCCTCGCAGGACCGCTCTAAGCAGCGCTACGATCGTCGGCATCGGGATGTCTCCTATCTTCCCGGCGACTTAGTGTGGCTCTGGACACCTCTCCGCAAGCGCGGTTTGTCCCAGAAGCTGTTGTCGCACTACACAGGCCCGTTTATTGTGCTCAAACGCATCAATGAGATTAACTACGTCGTGTCTCGCCAATGTTCCCAAGGTCGCCCCTCTCAGAAAACACAAGTAGTTCATGTCGCAAGAATGAAGCGCTGCCACTCTCGCTCGGGACTCTGACTGACAGCCCAGGGGCTCCGTCTGCGAAGGGGGAAATGTCAGGCATGCGAACAGAAGAGAACAAGGAAGTGCAAAAAGAGGCTCTCCGGGATAGAAGTTGAAGAAGAGGAAGCTCACCATCTGTTGGTTAACACATCAGGCTAAGGTGCAGAACCATTCTGTAAATAAACCTTAACAATATATATATATATATATATATATATATATATATATATATATATATATATATATATATATATATATATATATATATATATATATATATATATATATATATATTGTATCGCGTATTGCGCCAAACGTCCAGGCAACGCCCTGAGCCTAGAAGACTGCCGAAGTCCGAGAGCGGTACGAGTCGCGGTCTGAGCATGGTTCTAGGCAACCAACATCGTCGTCTACGCCAACCAGCAACCACTTCATTGTCTACGTCAACTAGCCACTGATTGTCTCCGCTTCGTCGTCGACTATAGTTTGTATCACTACCCCCCTCCTCTGTAGCATCGACTCGATGCGACGCGATGCTACTAGGAACAAGTTAGTGAAAGGGTGCACAAAAGTGTCACAAGGACCCAGCGGCGTTGACGAAAAGTTCAGTCATGCACGATCTTGATAGGGCTCTAGCCGAACCACGTGCACGACGTCAGGACGCTGCGGCCTTCGGGATGGAGCTGAAGCTACGGGAACAACGGCGTAGGTGACGTTACTGATACGGCGAACAATCTCGTAAGGGCCGAAGTATCGACGTAGTAACTTTCCAAATAGGCCGCGATGACAAACAGGTGTCCACACCCAGACGAAGTCTCCCGGCTCGTAAGTGACGATTCTTCAGCTGAGGTTATACTGAGCAGCGTCATTCGCCTGTTGTCGGTGGATTCTGAGGCGTGCTAGTTGCCGCACTTCTTCAGCACACTGAAGAAAGATGTCGGCGTCACGTTCGGCGTCAGAGCCGCAAGAAGGACCAACTGGCATCATGGCATCCAACGCCGTGCTCACGTGGCGACCAAAGACAAGTTGGAACGGGGTCAGTCGCGTCGTCTCTTGAGTGGCGGTATTGTACGCGAAAGTTATATAGGGCAAAATCGCATCCCAGGTGCGATGTTCTGCGTCCACGTACATAGAAATCATGTCGGTGAGGGTGCGATTGAGTCGCTCCACCAGCCCGTTGGTCTGAGGGTAACACGCCGTCACACGTCGATGGCTATTGTGAGTCAGAGTCATTACCAACCGAATTAGGCGAGCCGTAAAAGCTGTTCTACGGTCAGTGATTACCACGGCGGGGACGTCATGACGTAAGACAATGTTATGAACGAAAAATTGAGCAACTTCGGCTGCAGTACCTTTAACAAGGGACGCGGTCTCTGCGTACCATGTTAAGTAGTCAGTCGGGACGACTACCCAACGGTTGCCAGACGAGGACTTCGGAAAAGGACCGAGAAGATCCATGCCCACTTGATGGTAAGGGGTCTTCAGCGGAGCAATAGTCTGAAGAAATCCAGCGGGCTTCAATGGCGGAGACTTGCGACGTTGGCAGTCACGACATGAGCGTACAGCCCGCACCGATGGGAGTAACCTGGGCCAATAATACTTTTGACGAATTCGTACAAGTGTACGGCTCATCCTCAGGTGGCCGGTTGTGGTTTCATTATGACAGGCACTCAATATACCTCAGCGCAACTCGGAGCGCACAAGGACAAACGTCTCTTCACAGTTAACAAAATTGCGTTTGTAGAGCACGCTACCAAGCAGAGTGAACGTGTGAAGCCCCCGATGAAAAAACATGGGGAATACGAGCGTCAATGCCCTGCAGATAGTCGACGAGTGACGCACAGTCTGGGTCCATTCTCTGCAGCTGCGCCATTTTGGTTGTACTAATAGCCCCAAGAAAGGGAGAATCATTGGCCGTTTCTTCTGGACATATGGTGATTGCCGAGCGCGAAAGACAGTCAGCATCCTGATGCTTCCATCTTGATTTGTTTACGACTGTTGCGTCATACTCTTGTAATCTAAGGCTCCATCTAGCCAATCGTCCTAGGGGTCTCTGAGGCTCGCGAGCCAGCATAATGAATGATGGTCGCTTATAACGCGGAAAGATCGGCCGCAGAGGCATGGTCGGAACTTGGTTATGGCCCATATTACCGCCAGACATTCTCTCTCAGCTGCTGAATAGTCGGTTTCAGAGCGGGTTAAGTGTTCGGCTCGCGTAAGCGATATCCCGTTCTGCACCGTCTTGCCACTGAATTAGTACTGCACGAACCCCAACGTTGCTGGCATCAGTGTGAACGTCAGTTGCGGCGTTTTCGTCCAAAATGGCCTAGTATCGGGGGATTCCGTAGGCGGCTGCGAAGCTCAAGGAAAGCGGCCTCTTGTTCACTTCCTCACTGGAACGGCGTGTCATCTCGAGTCAGTGTGGTTAGTGGTTCTGCGATGTGCGAAAAGTATCGTACAAAGCGTCTGTAATAAGAGCACAAACCTAAGAACCGTCGAACAGCTTTCTTGTCAGTAGGGTGCGGAAAGCCAGAAACGGCAGCTGTCTTTTCAGGGTCCGGGCGAACGCCTTTTGCGCTGACCACATGACCAAGGAAGCGAAGTTCCTCAAAGCCGAAGTGACATTTCTCCGGTTTGATTGCCAGGTTGGCGTCTCGGAGAGCTTTTAACACAAGGCGTAACCTTTATAGGTGTTGGTCGAAGGTGGTCGAAAATATGACGACATCGTCCAGGTAAACCAAACATGATTGCCACTTCAAACCGGACAGAACGGTGTCCATCATTTGTTGGAACGTAGCCGGTGCTGAGCATAGGTCGAACGGTAGCACTTTAAACTCATACAAGCCATCGGGTGTCACGAAAGCCGTCTTCTCCCTGTCTTTCTTATCCACTTCTATTTGCCAGTACCCACTTTTTAGGTCTAGCGACGAGAAGTATCGGGCATATCTCGCAGTCGATCGAGTGCGTCGTCTATGCGGGGAAGTGGGTAAAGGTCCTTTTTAGTGACGAGATTAAGTTTTCTGTAATCGACACAGAACCGTAGAGTGTTGTCCTTCTTTCTGACGAGAACAACCGGCGAAGCCCACGGGCTTGTAGACGGCTGAATGACATCGTCGGAGAGCATTTCGGTGACCTGTCTCTGAATCGCTGCTCGTTCCGTTGGAGAAACGCGGTATGGGCGTTGGCATACGGGGCGCGTGGTCTCGTCTGTTATTATACGGTACTTGGCGACCGGAGTTCGGCCCACTTTGGAAGACGTTGGAAACAGTCTGCAAAATCTGCCAAGACACCCGAAAGCAGATCCTTCTGAGCCGGCGATAACTCGGTGTTTATTTCGACAGGCGGCAGAAAGTGACGAGGTCCAGTGTCGTCTTGAAGGGCTTCTTCCACGGTGCACAAATGTGGACACTCCGCGACGTCTTGGAGGAAGGATATCACCTTGCCTTTGCCGAGGTGCTGAAATTCGTTCGAAAAGTTGGTGAGCAGAACGGTAGTGCAGTCATCCCATAGGTGGACGAGACTTTGGGCAACAGTGAGACCCCTCTCAAGCAGCAGCGGGATATAACCCTCCGCCATGCCCTCAAAGTCAAGGAAAAGGTCATTCTGCACGCGCATTACGACACTGCACCGTGGTGGCACCGTAACATCATCCTCCCCAATACGCAGAGCATGGCTACAGGTATCGCCGGTGTCGAAGTGTGCCACTGCCCGTTTAGTCGAGAATGTGACTCGTGCCTCGTGTAGGTCGATCACAGCACCGTTTGCCTGCAGAAAGCCCAGCCCCAGAATCAACACTCGAACATTCGCGCAAGACAACGAATTCCCAGATGTAGACGAAACCGCGGATGCCAATTCGGGCTGTGGACCTTCCGGCCGTGCTAATGAGGTGACCTCCAGCCGTGCGAATGCTAGGGCCCAACCATGGCGTCACAACTTCGCTCAGTTCCTGGGCGAGGGCGTGGCTCATTACTGAATCGTCTGCACCGGTGTCAAGTGAAGCGATCGTGTCAGTTCCGTCAAGTGTAACGTACAAATCAGAAGCAGCGCGTTGGATGCTGCCGCTACCCTGCCCCTGTGAGAAATCAGCGTAGCGGTGTATCGGAGGTGGAGGATCTTCAATTTTTCCGACATCAGCGGCCTTGCCTCTGGGGACCGCTGGAATTAATTTTCCCGGTGTGGGCTGGGAGAACGCCGCTCAGTACTGCTGGCGTCTCTGCGAGGGCTTGGGGAACGGTACCGCAGCGGAGATGACAATCCTGAGTCATAACGCCTGTATCTCCGAGGCCTCTGACGGGCCGACAGATGAGCTTAAATTTCGAGCGGCCGTTCGCCGTTCCGTGGACAGGGCGCATCGGGTCCGAAGCCGCGAAGTCCCACTCGGCGATACGGGCATGCACGGTAAAGGTGACCGGCCTCCACGCAGTGGTAGCAGATTGGCCTGGGGTCCCGCGTGCGCCACACGTCCGACTTGCGAGGGCGTGGAAGAGGCACCACAGCTTGAGCCGATGCGTTGTACGGACTGATGTGGCTAAACACCGGTATCGGGTCAATAGGACCACAGGCAGCTGCTTGACTTGCAACGAACGCGTACGTTAGTTTGTCATCGACCCGTGGAGGCATGGTAGCGACAGGATCGTAGGCAGCTGCCTGACGAACAACGATTGTTTGCGTGGGCATTTCATCGTCCCGCTGCAGTACGTTGGTAACCGGGAATTGATGAGCAGCCTGGCGTACTTCATCGCTGACGACTTCGGTAAGTGATGTCACTGGCGCACTCTGAGGCAGACGGATACGTTGGAGTACCTCTCGAACAACCGACCGAATGAGGTCACGTAAGGCGTCCGCACCGCCTCCATAGTATGACGAAAAAACATCTGGGACCAGGCTGCTGACATCTCGGTTGTACTGCCGGGCCCGTTGTTGGAGCGTCGTTTCCATGGTCGTTGCCTCCGCGAGGAATTCAGCAACGGTGCGCGGTGGACTGCGGACGAGGCCCGCAAACAGCTCCTGCTGAACTCCACGCATGAGGTGGCGAAGCTTCTTCCGCTCTTTCGTAATTGGGTCTGCGCGCTGGAAAAGACGGGTCATGTCTTCACAGTACTTGCGCCCACTTTCATTTGGCCGCTGGTTTCTGGACTGAAGTGCAGCTTCAGCTTTCTCGCGGCGGTCGGCGTTGGGGAATGTGGTCAGAGGTTCAAGGCAAAATGCTTGCCAGGTGGTAAGGGCGCCCTCGTGGTTTGCGAACCACGTACGCGCAGACTCTTCTAGGGCGAAGTAAACATGATTGAGCTTTCGCTCGTCACTCTAGCCGTTGTACCGAGCCACTCCCTCGAAGGTCGCCAGCCAATCCTCAACGTCTTCGAAAACGTCGCCGTGAAAAGATGGTGGTGTTCGCGGCGGGTGGCAAAGGATCGATGCTGAGAACCTGGGATCAGTGGCCATGTCGAGGTGGCTCGAGAGTTGCGGCTGCGTGATCCTCGTAGGGGTGGAAAGGGGCCCAACCTCAGGCGACTGTCCGCGGAGGCGGCGACTGAGTCGCTGGTGGACCGGAGTCAGATCCGTCGTGAAGCGTGTAAACATGGGAAACCGCACCCAGCACCTCCACCAGACTGTAACGGGTATTGCGCCAAACGTCCAGGCAACGCCCTGAGCCTAGAAGACTGGCGAAGTACGAGAGCGGTACGAGCCGCTGTTGTTGTTGTTGTCCAAATAACTTATGGCACATACCCACAGAGGGGGATCGGCCAAGAATTGGGTAGCAAAGAATTTTTTTTAATATACTTGCATTAAAAAAATGATTTGAGGGGTAGAGTAAAGGAAACAAAACGGGAAGTAAGTGAAATATAAAATGAAAAGTGGTAACACTCACGGGAGATTGACACTACAATTGTAGAACAAGTGATGTTTAAATATTTAGCAAGGCAAACGATTTGAGTCCAGTAAAAAATTTTGCATGGCGGTAAACACATACCTGTGACTGTGCCCAAGGATGGTGGCGCCAAATGATAACAATGTCGGGCTGCTTAAACTAAGGCCAAGGTGTTGCAATGGCCTTTCCATCAACTGTTTTCTCAGCGTAGTAAAGCGGCGGCACAATAAAAAGTGATCTAACGTTTCTTGTTCACCGCAAAATGCGCAGACGGGAGACAGTGCCAAAACAGACCTGTAAAGATAGAAATTTAAAGGTGGGATACGGCATCGCAGCCTTGTTAGTGAAATCTCAAGTTGCCGTGAATGACATAATTTTCTATTCCAAGAATAATTTAGATTCAGGTAGTCATCAGATATTAAAAGATGTCCATTTTTCATATTTAATAGGACGTTTCTTCGAAACCTCGCTGCGGTGATGTACGCGGTCGCCGGAAGGATAGATAATACGGGGCCATTAAGGAACTCTTTTGCCAAATTGTCAGCATATTCATTTAAAGTCACATTGCTGTGGCCTGGTACCCATGCCATATGTACAATTTTAAAATGTCTAGGGATCAGGGAGACAAAGGTTTTTACTATTGCAGAATCCACCGACGAAGAGAGAGATGAACATAAGGATAGAGAGTCGGAAATTACTGCCACTTTAGAAAAAGAGGAGTCTAATTTCCGTAAAGCGAGTACCACCGCCAGAAACTCCGCCTCAAAAATTGGGGTGAAGTCCGGAAGCCGGACAGAAAAAGACCAGTCTAAATGTGGACAATATATACCCACACCCGCCTTTTCATTACTTTGAGGTGCGTCAGTAGCTACAACTAAACTAGCAGAAAGACTTCTTAAATGATCTTCTCATAATCCGTTTAGAATAACGGATGATAAGGTTTTAGCATTATTCGGAAATATGTCGTCAAAGACAATTTTAATAGATGAACCGATGGTTTGTATGGGTAGAATACTAGGAAGGGAAACATTTAAAGGGTCCAGCAAATTTTTGACCATAACAACCTGCGGGGTGTGAAATTTAGACCAATGGACACCGAAAAAGGAGGTCGGTTGACAGCAAAAAATAGACATAGATCGGTGAAACTCTGATTCATATATCCTTAAGTACGTCTGAACGGTTAGAATCTGTAATCTATATATCAAGGGTGGAATCCGGGCTTCAAGATAGAGCACACTGTTGGCAACAAATTTTGGAAGTCCCAAACACAACCGAAGTGCTTCTCGCTCCAACAGAACAAGCGGTCGAATTTTATAAGTTGCTGATCCAGAAAACAAGACTGAATCGAACTCTAAAATTGGACGCACATACATAACATAAATCATTAAAAGGACATCTCTCCGCATTCCAGACCTGGGACGACTAATTCTGCGCAACATGCCCACGGCCCGAGCCCCTTTCGTAGCAATATGGTTAATGTGGGGCTGCCATGAAAGATTATCATCATAAGTGACCCCTAAATACTTTAATGATTTAACCTGTGGTATTATTTGCTGCTGATACATTACAGACAGACTTACAGAATCTTTTATATTAAATACGAGGACTGCGCTTTTGTTGACATTTAATGTGAGATGCAAGCCACACAACCAATTCTCAATAGAGTTTAGGTACGTTTGCAAGTGGAGGTAAAGGGATTGAATATCCGATGCAGTTGCAAAAAACGCAATATCATCCGCATATACGTAAGTGCGAACGTCATGATTAACTGGTATTGAGCTGAGTAGTGTGTTGAAAAGGACTGGTGAAAGGACTGCTCCTTGCGGCACTCCCCTGGCTTGCTTATATCTGCCAGAATGGACGCCATTTAATGCACAGTAAAACTCTCGGTTTTGGAGGAATTCAGATATCCAGGCTACTAAATAATGTGGAAACTGAAGAGATTTTAATTTTTGCAATAGAATGCTATGCTCAACGCTATCATAGGCCTTGGCTATATCTAGCGTTATCAAGGCAGCGTGCATTTTTTGACGCCACGTTAAAAGAACTCGACTCTCGAGATCAGCATGCGCATTCCAGATGGAACAGTTTTGACGGAAACCAATTTGGCAAGGGCTGAGGATATTTTCTTTATTCATGAATTCCGAAACACGTATAAGTATGACTCTTTCAATTAATTTTACAATGTTTGATGTTAATGCAATTGGTCTAATATTATCAATGGACAAGGCACCGCCTTTATTCTTAAGTAAAGAAATTATCTTGGCAAATTTCCATTCTGGGTGTATCCAAGCATGTTTGATGGAATAATTTACTAGCTCTAATAACGTCTGAGGTGACTCGTCAAAAAGAATTTTTAAGATTTTTGAAGTTACTTTATCAGGACCGGGAGCAGCGGCTGGTAATCTCATAACTATAGGAGAAAGCTCAGAAACGGAAATTTGAGGATCATAATTAACTGGTTCCATTGGCATTACAGATATCGAGCCCGAAGGAAGTGCAAACGAGAAACGCTTCTCCAGTCCTTTGGCAATTGTTTCAATTGTGTCTATTGCTTCATATGGAGTCAAAATAAAGGAATGTAGATTTTGTGCTTGCGGAATCTTTTTCCGCGAGCGTAAAAGCCAAAAAGAGCAGTTCGATTGCCAGATTTAGAGAGGAAATCAAAATGCTTAGCATCATACTCGTCCTTCGCTTTTGCAACTGTACGTTTAAAAGTAGCTGCAATGAACTTGTAATCCTGCCAGTTTTTCGGGCACTGGTTGTGGAGAAGCTTTTTCCATGCCGCCTTTCTACGTCTGTAATCTCGGGAACAATCAGCATTCCACCAAACAGCTGAAGTATTCCCCTTTGAGCTCCGTACCAAGATCTCAGACTTCTTATGGCAATCCTCAATCACCGAACATAAGCGTTTTGATTTTTGTTCTTCATCCGTGTTAGTCAATGACTCAAGATTAGAGCGTAACGTTGACTGAAAGTTATTATAGTTGATAAATGACTTCAACTGAGAAGTCGCTGGAGTTACAGGGTGATTAACCTCAAACGCAATCGGTATGTGGTCACTAGAGGTGCCACAATCAAGGGTCGACCAATTATTAACGAAGAGACTGGGAGAGGTAAAAGTTAAATCTAACACAGATTGACTGTGTTTTCTTATAAAAGTGGCCGAACCCGAATTTCTACAGGAAAAGTTATTATTTGTTATCCAATCCCAAAGACGCTTGCCACAACTGTCTTGTAGCCCCATGACACAGGCTGTGAATTAAAATCACCATCCAGAAGAACTGAGTTTCGACAATTAACTAATAGCAGATCTAGAGGTTTTGTATCTTGTACACCGCTAGGGAAATAAGCATTCACTAAGGAAAACGGACTGTGCCCTGGAATTTCGAAGTCTAGGGCCAATAACTCACAATCTATAGAAGATAACTGGAAAGAAATCTTAGCCCTGTGACAGAATTTTGTACAGACAAATATAATTAAACCTCCTCCTTTTGATTGGCGATCTTTTCGGAATGAATGATAATTTTGTAAATAGAAATGCTTTTCGGCTGTTAGCCAAGTTTCTTGCAAAATAATTATGTGTGGATTATATTGAGAAGAAATGTAAACTAAATCTGTTGAAGCTGTTAGAATTTAACGACAGTTCCACTGGATAACTCTTAGAGCCCCTACGATTGTGAAATCTTGGCAGCCGCAACTGCCTGCCCCAAAATATTATCCTTTGGCTTTAATGTATGCTGATGTTTCTTTGATTTTGGTTGGGACCGCGGAGAAGAATGATTGGACATGGGAGACCCACACCGTTTTAGAATTCTTACACCGATTCTACCATCTCTGCGTCATTAATGTTTTCATCGTCATCTGGGGGAGCAGCCCTGTTAGGCGAAGCAACAATAGTGCTTTCAAGCAGTTGACAGCTTTCAGAGGGCATATTTGCTATGAAAGGGGCTGTTCCTGATTGCAGATCTTGCGTTAGCTGAACTGCCAGAACGTTAGAAAAACACTCTGTGACAGTAGCTGCTATTCGGTCGACCATTTTAGTCATTGATGCTTCCACTGCAGTCATTATCGCCTTTGAGATTGATGCATACAGAGGCACACCTGATCGGGTTGACACACCTGCATAACCGTGTAATCGTTCCTTAACTTCTGTTACAGCGTCACGACGTGAACAGCGTTTTCTATCTATTACCTCTAGAATTTGCAGCTCCTGTTTTCGAGATGGACACTCCAAGGAGTTTGCAGCGTGGGCTCCACCGCAAAGGCAGCATTTGTCGTGTTGTTGTGAACATGATGACAAATGATGACCATCGCCACATTTGGAACACCGCACGGAGGACTTACAACCACGAGCACTGTGACCATATCGCCAGCAATTAGTGCACTGCAGTGGCTTAGATTCAAGAGGATCCACACGGAAGATCAATGGCCATGCTTTTATCTCTGACGGGCATGAAGTTCCCGCAAATGTGGCAATCACTGACTCTGTTGGTACCCGCGTATTATTAACCTCCCGGCTGCAACGATACACCGCTACCACACCAGCCGCCGAAAGAAGGTCGAGGGTCTCAGCTGGAGTTAAAGAAGAGTCTACTCCTCGGACTAATCCCTTTGTGCATGCAAGATGAGATGGGATAAAGCTGCTCACCTGAAGCGATCCAAATGAATTGCATTTAAACAGATCATTCACGCAATTGAGGTCTGGAGATCGGCACAGTATCCCGCCACGCCCAAACTGCCTCACTTCTGTGATCGAGTCATACAGGGTAGAGGCTGCCTGGAGAGCAGCTCGAACAGTCCCAGGGTTATTCATTTTAATAAATCCGCCATCCTTGGGCACCAGCGCTACAGGAATGTTTGGAACGCCAGATCGTTGGAACGTTTCCAGAGGTAGATCGTGAGGAGTAATGAAAGCCGACCAGGGGGAGCGCCCCTGGCCGGGAGACTGCGTAGACATCACTTTACAGTTACAATCTGTCTGCGCGCGGTTCCAGGCAACCAACTTCGTCGTCTACGCCAACCAGCAACCACTTCATCGTCTACGTCGACTAGCCACTGATTGCCTCCGCTTCAGCGTCGACTATAGTTTGTATCAATATATATATATATATATATATATATATATATATATATATATATATATATATATATATATATATATATATATATATATATATATATATATATATGAAACATTTTGCAGAGGGTTTATAATATGTAACAAAAGCACCTGAAAAACAATGCCACATCCGATCACGCTTTGTGTAAATCAGCAAAATAATCTCGCGTTATGTACCCATCTTCGTAGTCTTTATAACGTTCCAACTCCAACCCACTCACGTCTCGAGGATTGAAGATCATGGTTTTCGTGAAGTGTATAGGAAAGGAAAGGGTGCGTGATTATCACCCTTCTGGATGGACACCTGACCGTGTCGTAAGGAAAGGGAGGGAGGTTGATTGAAAGAAGAAACAGAGAACGCTGTGCTTGCTTTGATTTTAGCGCTTTCGGAAATAAGTATCAAGGAGGGTCCGACTGGCCAACCTAACCATGAATTTGCAACATTCTGCAACCAAGCACAACAAATGTGTCCACCTATGCTTAACAGAGCTACAGTAGAGCACATTTATGTCTAGCCGAGTTGAACTGCAGATTTTGTTTCTCGAGTATCAGCGGCATAATGGTATCTCAAAGAGAGAGGATTACTGGCTTGGCCCACGACTTCCAGAAAATATTTTAAGTGCATCCTATTTTCTACTGGCAGATATTGAGTCTCTATAGAAAGCTTTTGAAAAACACTTCACGCAGAATGCGAAGGGACATCGGGCTTGAATGCCGTACAAACGCAAAGGAAAATCTCATACTATATATAAATAAAACCACTGCCACCTCAAGGACCAAAACAGTACATGGGTACATTTATCAGAGCCACACAAGTAGGATCTGGGGACAGTAGGTTCCCGAGCTTACATCAAAATATCGCATCAGTGACAGGTGTTTCAGCTTCCCATAGTAATCTGCAATCGGAACGAGAAGGAGAAAGCAGAGGTTTTAAGCTAGGAGAAAGGCCGGCAGAGACGGAGTGAATGTTGGCATATTGACTGCCGGAAGTACAGCCGGGATGAAAACAGTCAGAGGCGGCCTGCATGGTGTTTGCCCTGCTTTTTCTATAATAAGTACCTAGTGAAGCAAACCAGACAATACTACATGGTCGACGCACTAAAGTAATAAAAAACTAATGAGAAGCGCAAGAACACTGGATATGACATAAAGTCAAGTTCACCTTTATTCTAACAAACACAAACGCTTTACAGATACAAGCATCCGTCTCATTAATCTTAAGAGCATTTACAACTCCTTCGGCAGCCAAATTCATTCCCGGCCGATAAACGGCTGTGAACAAAGGAAAACTAGGGCTGTATTTTTGCGTCTCAGCCCTTACTTTTGATTTCCTGTCTAGACAAATGCAAATGCATGTTTCATTCACTATATGAATCCACATGAATACCAAGTTTTTTGAGACCCTTAAGAGACAGCTGCCATTCTTACATATGTAGAGAGGACCAGATGTGATTGAAATCATCTACATCCAATTAAGAATGCATGTTACACCCTGAGGTTAAGGTTTTATGTCCCTTCTTTCTTTTTCGTTCAGTCTTGGTACCTGCTAGGTATTGCGCGCCAGTCAACGTTTCAAGAAATTTGTTAATAGGCGTCCAAGCAAAAATGTTTCCCACCTTACTGACATTTTGCGATTGTTAGCGCATGCATGGAAGTACTTCGAAATCCAACGCGAGACTGGGAACGGAAATATTGATGGGCCTCTCACGCATCCGCCTTTATTTCGTCACTGTATCCGCCGAAGAACAAATTATCGAACGGAAAAACTCGAGTTGCTGTAAATATTGAATTGTGTGTTCAAACATCATTTCATTCTATTACTTACAGAACTGCGGAAGAAAAAACCTTATTAATGCGCTCACAATGACAGAGTTTACGACCTTGGAGTGACACGAAAAATTGGCGAGAACTTCGTTGAAAGCGATATACAGCCCAAAATATGTGTATGTTATTTGTAACAAATAATATTCAGTCTACATACCCGTAACATTGTTAATTGTTATGGATCAAGGGTAAAATTTAAATTTTTGGAACTGCCAAACTTCCGCCCCACCATGTCAGCTACCAAAGAAACATCTAGAAATGCAGTTGTTTTGTTGTCAAGGTCAGCAGTCAATTTTCAGCTATACGTGGTAAAGAAATATTTCTCACAAAAGCGACGAGACATAGATGAGTGTACTTATACAGTATTTTCAATCATAACATTCATTCTCAAAACTAACAGTCTTGTATTGAAGTGCAGTATAAAACTGTAATAATGCATCTACTGAAACGTTATTCCAGTTCTGAAGTAACTGAACTAGCAACTTTTCTGCATTCACTGACGGACGAAAAAATTTCTTGTGCACCGTCAAACAAGACTGTTCCCCGATTCCTCGAGAATATTCGCTGGATAATTTCGTAGCTTCTACCAGAATTGCTTTAACATTGCTATTAGCAATCTGTTACATGCGTTCTCACGCCATCTTGTGGGAATTTCGCTTACAGGCGCCTGTCAACAGTCTGCCTCCTCAATAATAGCTTTGCAGGTGGGTCTGCATGTTGTGGCATTTCACTGCAAACATTCTTTAATGAGTCCAAATTTGCAATTTCCAGACGGCTGTGGTTAGCTGAATCATTTGAGAAATAAATTCTTGCGCTTCTGCGCAAGAAAGCTAAGATATTTTCGTGCGAATAGGATAGAGATTGTCGGCATCGCTGAAGGGGCTGACACTGCCCAGCAGCTGCTCCTACAATAGAGTGGAAGGGAGATTTTGTGTGCTATTTTGAAGTTCAATAACTGCAACGTGTCCTTGATGACAGCTGGCCAAAAGGGCGTTATTGCTGTCGTGGCACGCCATTTGTCCAATGAGAAGTCCTTGACAGCTGGGCTAAAGAGCATCTGTGCGTGATAGCTAAAACCGCTAAAATAAAGCTATCGCTAGGGCATTGCTGTGTGGTACAAAACAAACGAGGGTAAAGACACCTGTGTCGAATTACATATAGGGCATGTTGCGGGTGCTTTTTAAAGTAAAAATGCCCAAACCGCTGAACCTTTTTAAGGCATTCGTAACGAAGGGTAGGGCTGACAGGCTCTTGCAAGTGGATTTCTTTACATTCCCGTGTGAACACTTCTGATAGAAACACCTTTCAAGCCTAGAAATTACAACCTGGTAAAATCACATCTGGAGGAAGCTGCAAAATCCATCTGCGGAAATTCAGAACATGTTTTATTTGGTGCAAGAGGAAAATTTTACTTGCCCGTCCGTGAATACACCGAAGTGGCTTGCGCAGAGGATTTCAAAATATCATTGTCGTTCCAGTGAACAGCTTTTAAGAGGTATTGAGCCCATATATGAATAGTGTTATTCTAGGTTTGATAATGGGTGTTATGTTCGCAAACGTGGGGCTTGCATTGGATCTTGATTCGCGCCGGTTTCGTGCAAGATACCTTCAGCCCATAAGTTCGAGAAATAAACGCCGCTCTTGTATGGTGAGCATTTTAAGAAGCGTTGCTCATTCTAATCTTTATACAACTTGAAATAAAATTTGACGAACTGTGGTTTTGGGTGGTTCGATGGTAGATCATCATTATATATTAGGAAAATAAGAAGCCTAGTAGTGTGTCTTGGTTGACGCGAGATTTTACGCGTAAACGTGATGATGAGTAGAAGTTAGTATGAACGAACGAAGGCAGGGATGCAATGAATGATCAAGAGATAAAGATTCAGATGCGATAGTTTGTTAATTAAGCCATCATGAGGAACTTTATCAAACATCTTTTCGAAATCTGAAAACAAAGAATCACATGAAATCATATAGTCTAAACATGAGTAAATTATGTTCAAAGAGAGCAACATGAGTTTCACATGAGCGACCTTTATGAAAACTATGCTGGTTATGATGGACGAAATTCACAGAGGTTAGAAAGGTGGCAACATGGTATTGTAGAACATGCTACATGATTTTGCAACAAACACATGTGAGCGCAATTGGGCGATAATTGTACGGGGATGAAAGGTTACAATTTTTAAATACAGGGATGAATTTACCAATCCGCCGGTCACTTGGCAATGATGCTGTTCTAAGCGCATGGTGGAAAATGACTGACAGTTTAAGCTTCAGGTATTGTTAGCATCTTTGAACAGTTTTGCATTAATGCTAACAATACCCGAGGATGAAAAATTGGTAAAATTGTTAATAAATTTAGCTATGCCATGGGGCACAAATGAAATGTTTTCCGCTACCGGATGGTCAACAATGGGATGTCAAGAGTGTTGTCAACGGGTTCATTGATAAAGATGGAAGAAAATGCAGAGTTAAGCATACATGCAACATCGGATTCAGTAACAGGACTTGCGGGGTCATCACCGACAGAATTGTCATTAGGAGCATTAGGCATAATGGTTTTCCAAATTTCCAAACCTCTTTAGGTTAGTTACAAACATGGATGATAAAGTGCTGGAAAAAAGTTACACTTGGTTTTGATGCTCATGTGCTCTAGAGTCTTTCGGAATTTAAGGGTCTCAATGCCGCCATACACTCACCTTGCACCCAGAATATTGCTCTCGAATTTGGCATCAAAAGCCTGCATAATAATGTACCATTTCAATATTTAGTGCTACCTTCTTTCCTGTCAACGTGTTACAGGTTTGGCTTCTGCAATGTTGAACAAGTTTTGCTTATTCGAATTATGTTTTCCGTTGCATCCGGGATGTTTGTTTTTAATATAGAAGGAAATCTGTTTATCTCCGTTTAGTATTTCAAGTACGAAAGTAGTTTTAGTCCAATACAAAACATTGTTTTTGCATGCACGAATAGTGGTTCACTTGTGGTTCTCTACAATGTTTACTGTTTTAATCTTTTCTCTGAGGTTGTCCACTAGTTGACAGCAATATATTTGAAGTACTTTGAAACAATTCTCTTGTATTGTTTGTGGTGCAAGTTGCAAGGAAAGCATCCCCTCTATACAGCTAGGCACACATTTTTCAGGGGATGATCGAGATCGACAAAACATGGAGCATACGTACCATACTTGCAATTCGTTACTCGAGGTCTAAGAGTCAGTCAAAGTGCAAGGCTTTTTAACGTTTCTATCCAAAGCACTGATGTATTGCCGTGCTCTTTGCCGACATACACAGTGTATGGCATTGACCGCAGCCACGTAGAAGAGCATACTTGGGCATTACATACTGTCACGTAGTGGTGACAAGGCCGTTGACATCAAAAGAAGACACAGGCTTGATGGTACTGAAATTAACTCTCTATAGGGCTGACTTGCGCCGCAAAAGAACTAAGCAACTCGGTGGCGGCGATAGCAACAAACATGCTCGTCGATTGTCGAACAAGTCGCACTCGTCAACGCTCAATTTAAAGGCTGCTCAGAATAATTTAGATAACGTCGCAAACTGCTAGTAGCACAACCTGGAACATTGTAGAAACATACGCGAGTGATCGGAATTTTCGAGACAGATCTCGGCGCATAGTTCGCGACAAAGGAAATGATAACGCTTCGTATCGCGACAACGAGCATGAATAAACGCGGTATACAGAATTGTTAAGTGCGCCAGAATAATAATGATAAGGCCGCATGCCAGTGGCTGTCGAACAGGAACAAATTAAGATTTAAACAGTTCGCGGCAATATATATACGGCTAAATTAAACACTTCTGTGACATTTCTTTGAATCTTTTATTTAATTTGTAGGAAAATCGGAACACATACTTAAACAAATATGCGCAGCAGAAATGGAAAATTAGGTCTGCGAAGACTTTCGGGTGTTGAGACAGTGATGTTTTTTTCTTTGCAAAGCACATGTTGTTTTACTTCTCGATCACCACTGCGATATTTAAGGCAGTGAAACTCTAGAACCAATTTCACTGTCCTCACTGGTTAGCCTTTTGTAGTTCCAAGAAGCTTGTAATGAAATATTTTTATGAGCATTGACTAATAGAAAGTAGGTCTAAAGTATTTGCCATTTAGGCATTTACACAATTTCAGCATTTATATTTTCCTTGAAGCTAAGCATATCTTTGCCTCGAACGAATTTTTGAAAATGATCTTTTCTTCTACCAACACCCCGCAAATATTCGCAAATTTACCGCATAAGGAAGGAAACAATACTGAGAAATCAGATATGCAGCACGCCTAGCATCAATCACCAGCTTATTCACAGGCGATAATAAAATAGCATAAAGGTAATAACTGCACAATCGGTGTATGAATTTCTTCGAGCGCCTTTCCCATGCATCTTGAAGTTAGATTTCAGATCGTGTTTACGTATTACTCGCACGTGGGCTTCTAGATGATGGTGAGGGAAGTTTGTTTATTTGTGGGAATCGCTACTTGCGAGAAAAGAGGACTCGGTCTGTGGAGGGTAAGAAAAGGCTTGCAGTTGGTTAAAAAACATAGATGCGTGCGTTCCCAGTGGAGGCAGCTTTCTGTCTTAGAGAAATAAGGCACAGGTTCAAATATTTCCGAGTCGCTAGATGCGCTTGAGTCATGTAGAGAGCGTGGAATGGATGCTCGGATAAAATACATTAACCGCCACCTTCTCGTCGAAGTGAATGTACTAGCGCTTTCCATTTTAAGTTCCGTCTCTTACAATATGGCTTATGCCTATTAAAGAATGTTTGAAATAAATATCCTCTAGTATGTAATGAAATACGTAATGTCATTATATGTGTCTATTGGCTAATACATAGCAGGCGCAGAAATTGTGAAATAGGTTGATTTTGCTACCTATATTTGAGATGTGCGGAGGGGATGCCGGTGTGGACCTTTTTCAGTTCTTGACTAGTGATGGATGTATAAAAACATCTGCATGATTTAAGATGTAAAGGAATTTTCCAAATAAGCGAAGGCATGATAAGTGCAAGCATGTGCGCATTTCTGGCAATTAGATCCCTTCTAATACTTATCACATTAACAATGTTTCTCGTGACGTTGTTTTTTCTATAAACACCTTGGTGCTTATATCTCTCCTAACCTCTCGTGGAAAGCTCACCTCGAATAACCCAATATCTACAGGTTTGCTGATGGTCCACTAAATCATAAAAAATTCCATAGGATTGTGCTTGTGTGGAGCAAAATAAATGTTTTCATTTCACAAACTCCCTGCCCTCTTTTCTGGTATTCTGCTGTTGGGTAAAGCCAGAAACAGAGACGTGTTATTGGCCAGAAAACGGTACTGCGACTGTAATATTAATTTTGTGACGCTGAAGCAGAACATCAAACACTAATGGATCGTACAAATCTTAAACGAACAAACTGGCGGCAGAGTGCCGCACATAGAAACATTCAAACTGCACGCGCCGCACATAGAAGCATTCAAACTGCACGCGCCTGGAACCAGAAGTTGTCTCCGGGTGGCAAGGCGCAGAGAATGCCACCTCTCAAACAGTGCGCCTAAACCGCAAACCAAATCTTGCATTCCTTTCGCTTGTTGCGCTACGCTAAACTGGGCCGCTGGGTCTTATGGGAGGGTTCGGTGCTTACGAATATATTTTTACGAGGTGAATTAAGCCTTCAGACACGACGCGGTCTTGTCAGACGTTGGAAGGCAGATCTTGGTACCGTTCAGCTCAGCGTTTCACTTATTTCACCACTCACACATATATCCTTCCACTACTTCGTCTCCGTTCCCCCGTGGAAATTACTCCCAGCGCATCCGAGATCTTCTGGGATATGCTGTCTCCCGGGAGTGGCATGGCGTTGCACGGTAACGCGTGCAATTTCATAGGTGGTGTCACTAATTCTGGCCATGAGCACATAAGGGCCATCGCAGTGGGCGAGTAGCTTTTGATGCAATCCGCGGCGCCGGACTGGACGCTAAAGCCGGCCGCGGACATGGTAGCGCTCCTTGAAACGCACTTGTGATGCAATCTATCACAAAGCGGGCACCTTGACAATCTTTAGCGAAGGACAGTTTCTCAGCGACATCCAGGTTTTCACAGGTAGATAACTGCAGAATTGTGTCGAGGGTGTAGCGTAGCGGACGAGCATACAAGAAGTAGGATGGATTGTATCCGGTAGTTTCATGAGTTGCGGTATTGAAAACTTTTGAGATGTACGGCGGTATGGTATCCCAGTTCTTATGCTCCGAGTCCACATGCACAGCAAGCATATTGGTTACTGCCGCATGTCGATGTGTTCCGTCAAACCACATGTCTGTGGCTGATATTGTTCTGAGTGCCTGTAGCTGATTGTGCATTGACGTTGCAGTTCCTCAACCATATCGGCGTGAATTGGCGACCTCGGTCAATTAATACGACTCGCGGAGGTCAATGTCGTAAGAGGACCGAATTCAAAAAGAACAGCGACACTTGTTTCGCGGTAGCCGATGGTAGAGAAGCAGCTTCACAATAGCGAGTAATATAATGGGCTCATATCACGATCCAACGATTGCCGTTCGGAGATTTGGGAAAGGTCCAAGAAGGTTAACCCCAACATGCTCAAACGGACTCCTGGGATGCGCCGCAGGGTGATGTAAACCAGTTGGAGCGGATGAAGGGCGTTTATCACGCTTACATTGCGTGCATCTGGACACACTGTTCTGTCGCGGAACGCATTTTCGGCCAGTAAAGCCGCTCTTGAACTCGACTGCGTGCGTGAGCAGATTCCAGATGTCGAGATGCGGGGTCGTCATGCAGCACACATGAAATAGAGGAGCACAGAACCTTTGGAACAACATGCAGGTACCGTGGGCCTTCAGGAGAGTAGTTCTTTTTCCACAAGAGACCAACGCGGATACATAAATGGCCTTTTACTCTCTGGTTGAGGGCTGTGGAAAACAAAGGCTGTAGAGCAGGATCTTCGCGTTGCTCACTCCTAAATACCTCAAGGTCAGGAAAGCCTGGGACGATGGTGAAATGTAGTGGTCGAAATTGTCCTTGTCACACTCCACTCGGTTGATGGCAGCGTCATTCGCGAGAGACAGTCTTTATCGTCGTGTCGACAGCCGCTCCTGTAGAAAACAGTGAAGTTATACTCCTGGAGACAGAGGGTCCAGCTCGCGAAGTAACCGCTGGATCTCGAAGATTGACGAGCCAGCATAAGGAGTGATGATTGGTCACAATTATGAATGGGCGCCCATACAAGTACGACAGGAAGAGCTGCAAAGCGCGGATCACAGCAGGCATTCCGGTTCTGTGACGGTATAGTTGCGCTCTGGCTTGCTGAGAGAGCGGCTCGCATATTCAATAACGTGCTCCTGATCATCTCTGCGCTGAACCAAAACAGCGCCGATTCCAACACCACTAGCATTAGTATGAACTTCGTTTGGTTCAGAGGTGTCGAAATCCCGAACAACGGGATGTTATGTCCGTAGTAACTTCAGCTGGAAAAAGGCGGCATCGCACTTGGCATTCCATTCAAATTAAGCTCTTCTGTGAAGAATGCATGTCAGCAGGTAGGCGATATCTGCAAAAGATGAATAAAACGCCGCAAAATAGGGTCCTAATCCCAAAAAACTGCGGAGCACTTTGACCATCCGTGATGCTTGAAACCACTCCACAGCTGCTGTTTTCTGAGGGTCTGGTCTCACGCCCTCCTCATCAACGAGGTGGCCGAGCACCAACGCTTGACGCTCGCTAGAGGCACTTCTTGAATTGAAGGCTAATCCAGCATTATGTAAAGTCTATTACGCGCGCTAAGCACTCGTTAAGCTCTTCGAACGTTTTACCAAGAATACGACGTCATCAAGATAGCACAGACATATGTCCCATTTCATGCCGTGCAATACTATGTCAGTAATTCTCTCAAGCGTCGCAGGCGTATTGCAAAACCCAAACGGCATCGCATTAAATTCAAAACGTCCATCCGGCGCTACAAGCGCTGTTTTTTCTTCGCCTAATGCACCGAAATTTCCCAGTAACCGGATCGCAGATCGATGCAAGAAAAATAAAAAACGCCAAAGCGGCAGTCCACGGCGTCGTGTATACGAAGAAATGGGCATACATCCTTCTTCGTCATGACATTTAACCAGTGGTGGTCCCCGCAAACTCGCCACGTGCCGTCATTTTTACTGCAAGAATCACGGGATCAGCCCAGGGGCTAGATTATTCCTGAATGACTTTCTTCTCAAGCATCTGGGACTTGCTCGTTGATTACTTTGGGCTCCAATGGCGACACACGATAAGGCTTTTGACGAATCAGGCGAGATGAACCGGTATCCATAATCTGGTGGGTACGAGACTTGGGAAAGAGGGTGGTCCACGGGGCTTATAGAAATGTTAGACAGCGGAATACTGAAGAAAGATGTCTACAAGTGAGCGGCGTTTTGCGGTGCTCAGAGTTTAGTGGATCATGCCCAGAATTGTGTGTTCAGCGCTGATCGCTTGAAGGGGATCAGAGAGGGCAGCCGTGACCGAAGCCACAGCTGGAGGCGCTTCGGGTTCACATAAAGCAAATTTTAAGCCACTTTGTAAAATGACTTGCTAAGATGAAGAATTAACTGTCCACAACCAAGCGACGCCGTTAGCCATAGATACCAGACTGCGGCACTAGAGCATTGCACGTTAAGCAGGTCGAAGGCACTGGTTCTATTAGCGCTTTAAATATTTTACCTTTGCCAAAGGCAGCGAACACCAGAACACATACTGCAGCTCGTGATGGCACGATGGTATCTTGAGATACACAAAGTACCGTCCTGGCGTCACGCCCACTTGCCATGAGGCCGCGCGCATTCATATGCTCAAATAAACTCCACCCATTGCGAAATCGACCGTCGCTCCGGGCAGCTTGATGACGTGATGGGTAGAGCTAGGGATAAAAATGAATTCGCTACATAAACGGCTCCACCCAATCGATATTAAATATTACGCGCTCCAAGAGGACGCAGCGGCTCGCCAATCACACCACAGAACGTTGAGGGTTCATCATACTTGAACGCTACTTTGCGTCCCAGCAGGTATTTAATTCCCATGCTAATCACGGAAGCAGTTGCACCAATATCAACGAAGGCTAGTGTAGACAGTCCATTAAAGACCGCATAAGCTTTGTTCTTAAGCACTGAGGCAGGAGGAATATCGGAGCAGTGCGAAGTTCCATGGGCTCACTTCCATCGGTGGCGCTGGTTAGTTTCCCAGACGAAGTTACGAGGACCGGCGACGAGGTGCCAGATATCGCCGTGTGCGAAACATGGGAGGAGGAGTGACACTCCGATCTTACGCCGGGGATGAATTAGGATAGGGTAGCGCCCCAAAGTTCGGTTGAAGGGGATGAGTATGCAGTCAAGGTAGATGCACCCTGGTAACCCATCTGCACTGATACTAATGGCGGCCCGTATCGATAAGGTCGACGCCGGTAGCAGAATCATGCGATACGGCCTGGATTCCTGAAGGGGAAGCAAACCATAGGTGAACGATCAACAATTCTTACCTGGCATTCTTCATCTGAGCGATCAAGGGTCCGTGTCTGATAGCGGTCATTGGTGCCGGGATCCATTGAAAAGGCATTATGCCGGGCGTTCTGGTCATGAACGAGTGGTGGCCGCTCATAGTAGAGTTGGTTCTGGAGCGACCTCAGCGCGTTATATTGTCGAGAATAGTTAGATTTGTGGTGCGCACCAAAGTTCGCTGCGTAGATGAAAAATACTCGCCCAAACACTGCATAGATGTGGACGTGTGATCACAAGTTGCTTGGAAGTGAGATAATTCTCAAACTCCTCGGCTGATAGTTGAGTTGATATCAGTGGCCTCGGAAGTGGTTTCAATGGCATCGACTGTTTACACTTTGCCCAAGCGACCGAACGTTCGTGTTATTCGATGCATTTTCAAGCTTGCAGAGGTTCAGCAATACCGGACGACATCATCGACTACGATCAGGGTTTCTTTACTGTGTAGATGTCCTAAGCGAAACCATTGAGCAAATATCCCATTTTGTCTTGGTCAGACATACGAGCTGAGCCGGCCTTGCTGATCTTCACTAAAGCCTCAATAGACTGTGCACACGTCTCAAAGGGAATTTGCGCCCGATGAACCCATGTCTGTTCAGCCATCTTCTTTCTCGCCGAGAAATCACCAAAGCACTTTGTTAGTTCTTCCACAAAACGAGCTCATGGTGTCAAAGTATCCTCACTCTCACTCCATGTGAGGGCCGTATCCGGGAGCGAGAACAATACATTCAATAATTGGTCCTTATTGTTAAACTTGTTAGAGCAGCTCACTCATTGATAGAGGATAAGCCATTCGTCCACGTCATCACCAGCTGCTCCTTCGAAGGAGCGGGACTTTCGATAATGCGGATAGGATGCGCTGAATGCAGGCCTGTGTGGGGCTTTTTCGTCCAGGGAAATTTTGTGTACTTAGATGGGAAGGCCAGCAAGACGTCAAATACGACGAGTTTCGGGTTGATCCGTTATAAATTAGGACCTACCCCGCACCTCCACGAAGAAGTTACCAGGGGAATTGAGCCTTTACATAGGACGGCGTCGCGCCAGGCGTTGGAAGGCCCACCGAAGGCACACCGCTTCCACTTCTTTCACCACGGACTCCCCTGTCCTTCCACTACTTCATCTTCGTTCCTCCGCGACAATATTTCTCTATGGCTCGTCGACCACGTTATCGGCCCCATCGGATTCCCACCAGAATAGAAATGGCTCTTCCGCCGTCCTAATCTGTGCGCGCTGATGCGCGGATCACACGTCGCCATCACAACTTACAGACCGCTCATGCGGAATCATGCTGCTCGCGCGTGCGCAAAGAGAAATGGGAAAGAGCGCTCGTAGTTTGAAAAATTAGTCGTGGCTTATCTCAGCTAGGCCACGACTATATGTAGTGAAATCATGTTTGACTAGCGCTGGGTGCATTCTTCTCTCCAATCGAAACTAATCGCGCCCAATCCAGTGTAACACAATCCAATTCTGTCTAATCTAATCCAAATGAAAAAAAAAAACAAATGGAATAAAGTGCGCATAGTTTGAAGCATCAGTGATGGCTTAGCTCAACTAGGCCAAGATTATGTAGCGAAAGCGTGTGTGCTCGGCCCAGGGCTCCTTTCTCTTCAATCCAAACTAATCCCGTCCTCTCCGGTGTAACACAATCGAATTTGGATTAAGCTAATCCAACCCAAATCGATCCTAGTCTAATCACATCCAGTCCAGTCAAGTACAGCTCATTCCAGTTAATGAAAATCCAACCAATTCAATCCAAACCAGTCCATTCGAGTCCAATGTAATGTAGTCCAATCCAACCCTGTTCAATGCCTATCATTATCACTACCATCATCCTCACCCTAGAGAAGGAGAAATAAGGTACACTACTCATTGTGTGTAGCCATGTTGTTGTTGCTTTAAAGACTAGACACCTTCTTCTGGTTGCTTATTGATTGCCAGGTGGCGCGGCGAGTGCTCGACGTCCGCCAGCAGCAGCGGTTGCTAGGCAACGGCTTTGTGGCTCCCTGCACACGAAACGCCTCGAGCATGGCCAATGTAGCTTTCGCTACAAACATAAGAGGACACGATCACGCACAACCAGGGTTAATGTGTCGGGAAAGTTATCAAAAATAACATCCCCGATGTGTGTAGGGGGCGGGGGTGGTTCTGACGAAGTCTGCACTTGTACTGAAGGGCCCTGACTGGATGTGCTCATCGCGTTTAGGGTATATGCCATAACACACTGCCCACTGCATTGGTGTTATAGAGAAGGAAAGGCTTGGTTCCAGGAAACCGTTTCATTTTTTTCTTATTGCAAACATCCCTATAATGCGCAAGCTAGACCACTTTCGTTCCCTTTGAGTATATCTAATTATTCTTACCTGCTCTATTTCTAACGGGAAAAGCATGATATTCTCAGAAGAAACAGTGCTCAAGATTTGTACTGTGTGAATTATTCGGAATGAATACGGTGGAGTAATGAAGAATAATTACTTCGCGCGGTTGCCAGTGCAGGTGTGTTTTCTCTATTAGACAAGCACAGCGAAATAATACTGCATTGAGGGTCATCCGTAACCACTAAATAGAACAGTCCTATCTTCTCATATTTATAAAACATACAATAAACATTTTGTAAGAAAATACCTATACTAAAGAGGAAATTTGGCGATCTAGACAAATTGATCACTTCCAAGTGTGCAAAAATCAAGGACACATACCTAAATGGACACTACATTTAGTGTGCGTCCATACGTGTTGCACTCTTGTAAGTGATCTATTCATGGAGTGTCCATTCATGTCGGTGTCCGTGTTTTCGGCGCTCTTCTAAGAGACGCCAATGTCATCTATATTTCTAATATTAGTACCAGCTTCTACCTAATACCTAATATAGTAGTAGCAATGAAAGCTGCATGATTTGCCCGACATACGCTTCCGAAGGCGAGTACCTATATTGAAATGATAAATATCATATTTTGTGTATATGAAAACACAAAAGGAACGTTACTCCCAAACGAAAGCATGGCGGTCATTCTTACTCTTATTCTAAAGACAAAAAACCAATATTTTGCAACAACATATGTAACAAGCACGCAATACAAGAAAGAAGAGATATTTATTGCAATGCTACACAGTGCAACGAACGTTTACACCTGCTTCAAAACATCTATAAAAACAAACAGAAGTTGCTTGTCTTGAGCCTCCCAGATCATTTGTCCGCTCATATATCACGTGTTCACGATGTTAGAAAATGCGGGTATGCAACTCTGTTTCTTCCAGGGGTAGTTTTTCTGTAACGATATTTCTTACCTCAGGGTATCAGTTGAGTATCAGACGAAGAATGGAGAAATTATTACAGCGATGATATGTTCCCTGCGTCTAGGCGATATACAATGCACAATTACTTGCTAGTAGGTTAGCTATCGACAGTCGCCGAATTCTTGTTCGTTTCCTCGTTTTTTGTCGGCTTCAACCTTTTTGTTTTTACAGATTGGATAGACTGAGCGGGGTTATAAGTGTCTGTTAGTGAGACTACGTCCAAGTGACAGTTGGTGTGAGGGCAACCCCGACCCGGATCTTTCAAAAGCGCAACCTTCTCTGTACAGAATAGACCGTGGGGGAGGGTTACCGCACACGGAGGAAAAAAGCACGAGTAAGGTGAGATGCAGTATTTATTCCCTTCATTCCGGGTTTATACAAGGGGCGAAGAAATCCGTGTATGTTTTTCGCTGAGATAGAATAGGTTTCGCTTTGAAACACTCATTATTTAGTATACATTTGATATAACTGCTTGTTACTTTTCTAAGAGAATGCTTAGGTTTGGTTTGTGGGGTTTAGTGTCCCAAAGCGACTGAGGCTATGAGAGACGCCGTAATGGAGGACTCCTGAACTTTCTACCACCTGGCGTTCTTTAACGTGCACTGACATCGCACAGCACACAGGCGCCTTGTTTTTCGCCTCCATGTAAAAGCGGCCGCCGAGGCCGGGATGCGATCCCGCCTCCTTGGGCACAGTAGTCGAGCGCCGTAACCACTGCACCACACCAGCGGGGAAGAGAATGCTTAGCTCGTGTCACCTATAGTATGTAGTCCACCAAACAAACTAAGAAGTGTTGAGCCCTGATATAAAAGGTAATTAGAAAGAAAATTTTTTCTGCCTTGGCGCTTCACCAACAATCTGACAAAGAAGCCCTGTAGGTAGTGGACAACATTGTTATCTTCGAGAATATTGCGCTCCCATCATGCTGGCTCACATGCATAACCGCCACATTTATGAAGCAGACATCAATGAATTAACAATTATCAAGTGAAGGGCAGGGATTCTTCTGCCGTATAAGGCTAAAATATTTAATTGGTATCTGTGTTTCAGTAATATAACTATATCCAATTGCTTACATTACTATAGTAATGGTGAGTATTTAACGGCGAAATAACAACTACAAAGCAAAATATTTTCTAGCAGGCTCTTAAAGCGACCCGGATATTCCAGCCTTCATTCGTGCATCCCTTTAAACTGTCTTCGGTGCGTATTTACTTATTTTATGCGAACGACGTAGTCCCTGCACAAGTAATCTAAAAACTCGTGCATTTGAGCCTCTTTTATTGATAGAACCAGTTGCTGTTTAGATATGGTTTGCGGTTTAATTATTTATTTCTGGCACAAGCACGGCCTAGGTCTGGCAATGCAGGAGGTAGTGGTACTAAAATACATCGCAACGATAAAGAATATACGTACAGCACACACGTAAATATAGGTGCACAAATCGAAAAGTAATAAACAGAAAAGTAATCATAAATTAGTAAGTGCAAAGCGAGACGTAGGGCCAAATTTATCTGGCTTACATCATTTATGTATGCTAGCAACACACAGAACAAGTTCCCATTTTTTAATAATTGAATGGGAGAGGAATTAATTGCAAAAAAATGAGATATTTGGAAGGTCCAAGTTGATGATGAGAGACTATCATGAACACCTACTATCGCTGAAGTAGGTGTTCATGAAGTGCAATGCTATGGTATATCTCATTTAGTAGACATAGTTGAAGTATCTCCCATCCTAATACAAAAGTCAAAGATGCAAGTTGCTATCTTGTATGTTCAGATGGCAGTTACAGGGAAACTGCCGAGTAGGTATCCTGTTCGATACTAAATAACTGCGAAATTAAGCCCGGGACCTCATACACAATTTCAGCATTGAAGTTAGGGACTCTCAAATGATTTGTACAGTTGAAGCTTAAGGAACGCAAAGGTATCTGAATAATTACTTTCTATGCAACCCAGCGGACGATTATTTTCAAAATGTATAGCTGATGTGCTGTTCACGGTATATGTTTGGTGATAAAGAGACGCCTAAACGTTTGTGGGATGTTATCTCTTCCAGCAGGAAATTTAGTCGGAGGTAAGATAAATTCTGAGACTTTCTTTGTTACACATGCATTGCTTTGCACTGTTCAGTTTTATTAGTCATTGGCCATTCTTGACCCTTGGTGTTATTGAGTTGAGTGTACTTGGAGGGTGTCTTTATTTGCAGAATTACTCATTTCAGATAACTTACACAGTCTTCTACTAATTATGAGCTCTCTGGTTGTTCAAAAACACAATTGTATTTCTAATTTTTCACCGGAAGTGAGCATTAAGTTTTCTAAAATAATAATCCGCCACCCGACCCCTAACATCTATTGTGGAGGATAAAATTATGAAGTTTGTTACATTATAAAATTTGATGGTCTCCTGCTGTACGCAATAGCAATGTTTCTGTTAGTACTACTATGTGCACTGAATATGATTAAAGTATCATACCATAGCACAGAAAATTACTTGAAAGGGAGTCCAGTATGGCCGCAGAGCTTTACCGGAGCACGGTGAAGTCAATAAGCAGAGGCAGTGAAAACAAAGACAAGCGATTTCGCTCTTCCAGATGGGGGGAGGGGGGCAGTATCTTCCGATGCTCCGCCTGCTCTTGGGGTTTTCAAGTATTCCATGCGACTCAAGCATTGTCGCAGTATCGGCGCCTTCGTGGCGATGTCTATCTGACAAATAAAGTCGCGGGGCGCATTCGAGCCCGTTTATTATCAGGGGAATTTAAAAGACCCCAAGTTGCTCCAGTGACTTAGCGTTGGGTTGCACGGAAGCTTTTCTTTCACAAGCTTCCCGATATAAGCGTGCAAACGGATTAGTGGGGTCAAAGTTGCACGCTCTAATATATTGTAGGGTATATAATTCGGGAGATGCAGCTGACTGCGGGACCAGTGGAATCCTTTCATCTTCGTTTTCAGGCACTCCTCTTGAGTCTTCTAGAGAGCGCTTCGGTCATAAGCTCGCTGATTGGTAGTCATATATATATAGGTATATAAGTTCAGTCGTGTCAGACTCTTTTGACCTATGAACCATATCACGCCACGCTTTCCGGTCTCTCACTATCTTGCCAACATCACATAACTTCATCTGCAGCGCCTCGAGGATGCCATCAAATCAACGCGTTCGCTGCCTACTCCTTCTCCGGTGACCCTCAACCTTTCCAAACATCAAATCTTTCTCCAGCGACTCCTCTCTTCTCATCAGATGACCAAAATAGCTGAGCTTACTCTTTAGATTTTGACCCTCCAATGAGCAGTCAGGGTTTATGGTCGACAATATCGACTAATTTGATCTTCTGTATATATATATATATATATATATATATATATATATATATATATATATATATATATATATATATATATATATATATCGGGTGCGTGGTATTTGACTGTTCAAACTTAACCAGTCAAAAGACTAGACACAGCAAAGAGGACAGGACAGGACAGGTCCAGCCTTTTCCTGTCCTCCTCTTTGCTGTGTCTCGTCTTTTGGCTGGTTAAGAAATGAACCCATACCAACGTGCCCAGTCGTCAACCTTGTTGACTGTTCACACTTCTTCAGGGCAGTGCGAAGTTAATGTACACCACAGAAAAATAGATAGAATATCGACGATCTTTCTTTAGGCGCTAGTGTAAGGTGATAGCGAGCTGGTGAATGCTACCGGGTACCACGCTGAACAACCATTTAGGGCATATGACAGGCCACATAAAAAAGATAGTCCTGTTTAGAAATTCTTCAGTAACAACTTTCCAGGCATGGTAGCATTTGCCGCGCTTGCCCTTAAATAGAGCCTTTTGAACTTAAGCTGTGTGACGAGCCACGAGGCTCAACAGATGGCGGGAGTGATTCTCTGGTTAGTATAGTTAATGAGTAAACATTTCTGCCTGACAGAAATTCTACTATTGTGTAACGGGTACTTATTGTACAGAATGTGACAGCTAAAATTTGGAGAAAGCAATGCTAGAGATGGTTGACCTGTGGGCCATCCGACAGGATGCGTACGCTCGATCTCATCTGAGCTGAAAGAAGGAAAAAGAAATTAAGCATCAATAAACTAGCTTTTGCACATGACAGTTGCTAATAATTGAGTAGCTTGAGTTATTCATAAAAGAAAGATTACATTATTGCCATGGGATCTACTTTCGGCGTCTGCCAGACGTGCGTGTAAACTAATGCATTCCTACTGGCATGTTTCAATTCTAATCTTTGTCGCTCTAAGATCAGTTTGCATTGTGTCGACAGCAGACACCTGCCATCCCAGGGACCAACTTCTCCACCAACTTCTATCCACCACCAACTTCTATCAATATGTGGCTCTATGTCACTTTTGTCGACAGATGCTTCAAGTAACTTTGGCTGGTTTGCACAGTAATAGGGATATAGTGTAGGGCGTGAAGAAGCCTTATAATTCGTCTACGTACATTGCTTATGCACTAAACTTTTTATCAAGGCCACAGGTTTGTTCAACATCGCCCATAATTAAGAGACAAACTCTAAGAAATGAATTCACTATGAGTTAACAAAAACGGCTATTTCGACAACAGAACCTACCACAATATCAAGTTATCTTGCTATAAAGTGATGTCTTCAAATAATCTCCACCATGAACAATCTGAAATTTGCCATCCACATCCCTCTGCTGTCTCTATAATGACTGAACGATTTGAGGTATAGTTAAATGTACGTTTGTCCATTTACAACTGGAATTGGTTGGTTTAAATCAGCAGGTAGAAACAACGTGTCCATAGGCGATGTTGTAAAGGCATTTGTTCGGATCTTGAAAAACGCTGCGCTGCTGTATACATGGTTTTGTTCTGCGCTGTAACACGTTCATTGGTGGACCGGCACTCATAATCAGGCGCGTATAAAAATGGTGCTGTCATCATTTGTGCATCCAGCAGTGAACAGGAATGCCAACATCTGCACAATGAGATAACGATAGGCATTGCCAGTCCACAAGGCTGTATTGTCTCCTACCTGCTCTTTCGTTGTGTCCGCTATAAAATTCCATCTGCATCTATCATGGCGCTCTGTGCAGCTTGTAGTTGTTCTCTTGTATGGCGTGGAAGTTTTAGCGGCCCCTGACGTGCGTTGCACTTATCACAATACCAATTTCATTACCTGCGAGCCGTTGCTGCACGCTATGATACGCCACTGAGGCCAACGTAGTCACGCTGTTCTCGCCACTGTACTATAGTGAAACGACAAAATTTAAAATATGTGGGTTTCAGCATGGCTTGAACCCTTTTATATCTATACAGACTAAAAATTTTCTTTTTGAAGAACACATGGTCTTTTTGCGCTGTTTCATTCCAGACCCCAATTTATCTGTGACAGTTCTGCTATATGCGCTTATAAGGGATAAAAATGTCAGCCAAATTGCTGAAACAAAGGCAACTTGACAAGCTGAAATCCCCAACTATGCTGCACAAATGCCGATTCAGAGACTGATGAATGCGATGTTAGCCAAAATAACGGCAGTGATGAATTGTTACCGTTCCGAGTTCGTACATTAGCTACGGCAGAAGGTAATAAATTTTCGCTTTGTCTTTAAAGTTTCGCTTTGCAGAATTTGTTAAATATTTCGAAATTGTAACAGTTAATGTTATAATAAACTTCGAATTATCGGAAGTTAGAAATGCGTATCAGAATGCAGTTTAATTAATTATATTGCTACGGGAATGAGCAGCACAAACAAAGAGATTGAAAATAAAGCGAGGAAGTTAGAAATAATAGCTAGTGCAGTCAATGATGGAAACTCTAACAGGTGCTTCGTAGCATCATATCAGTGGTATACGTGAGGAGGGTTAATAGAAACAGTATTAGAAACCCATAGTTGAAGAGTTGTGTGCTTAGACAGTGATGATAGTGAGTTAAAATCAAGCTGTTTAAATTTAGATTAAGGCAACATGTGCCCCAAATTGCAGCCAGAGGTGACTCGTAATAATAGTCGAGTGCGTTATAATTCAACTGAAGCTATCAAGACGAAAACTCAGGTCTAAAGAAATGAAAATTCGGAGACAATAACAGGCTAACTCGGTAGAACGCAAAAGAAATCTGATTTCATGAAAGACTTCCTCTAACCACAACTGTGCTTGATAATGTTGATCAATTTTCTATACCTGGAGCTTGTTCCTATCATAATGCCTTTGGTCTTGCGCATTTGGTCTAGCTCACTGTCGTTAAAACGAATCAAGAGCAAAAAAAGCTTTTTTTTCTCCGTTTCAGTTATAGCATCGAGCAAAGCTAGTTTTTAATGCGGCGAAGAGCAATCAGATAGGGCAATTTATTAGAAGTCTTTGGCATGCAGTAAAATGTTCCGGGCTTATGTTTAGTGCAAAACGACGGGCCCTAACTATAAGGCCACTTTGCTGATGCTACAACAGTCTTTTTCTTTTCCCTGTAATATCCCAGTTGTACTGTCTTGTAGTCTGTAGTTCTGCAGTACATTTCTGTTGTGACCGCAGAAAAGCCTCCCATTAGAAAGGAAGTTTCTGTTGTCACAAGAAGTTAACGGTCAAAAAGCGCATAGAATCCAGTTCTGAAAAAATGTTTGTACATTTTTCATTTGTACATTTTTGTACAACATGGCAAAAATTTGCGCCAGGTTTTTTTTTTTTTTTTTGCGTGGGACACGAAACCGAAGAGAAACCACAGGAGCTAGTGTAGCTAATTTTCATTTAGCCAAGTCTCACAAAAATTCGTCGTTAGTTTATTCACTTAGATAGAATATTTTGAATTGCGTTTTTGTCCGTGAAACTCTGGTGCTTCTTCTGAATATTTATTATCTAGAATTGTTGTTGAATTAATCTCAGTTCACATTGTTTTTGCAAATATATACAGATTACGGGGAGTTATGGCTAAGAGCAGCTCCCAACGTCTTGAATGCAGGCAAATAATCTGAAATCGTCCGTGGCTAATAGAAAGCACACAAATATCTAAAGTCATGGGCGCGAAGTCTACAACGAGCAGATATATTATTTATATCGATCTGGAGTCAGTTACGAATGTGTGTCTCCCTGTTGACAAAAACCAGATAAAGGGCTATTCGTTGAATCGCTGGCCAACAGTGAAGAACAAAGAAAACAAACGTTACTTTGCTTAGCTACATCGTTGTCTTCAATTTAAGTTGCACTCGTTTTTGTTTCGCCGCTTCTGCCCAGAGGTAAGTCGACGTGGCATCAAGAAATGAAGTTATTATATAATTTTTCCTCTAGCGAAACTGGTGATTCTGTATTCATCTGTAGAAAGCGCATACGTAGGGGAAAGCACAATATTGTTATTCTCCTTGTTGTTTCAGTATCGACATCTGAAGTATACTATTGATGACTGCACTATACTTAAGCCTGAAGTAAACGCATTGTCTACGAAAATAAGAATGTGCTTATAAACAACTGGCTTCACTTTTTTCGCTCTTAAGCACAAGAGATACGCGGAATACAGAAGGTAAGTGGGATGCTGTCTTCATATATAAGAACGCTTGCAGTGCTCTCAGGCCTGCTGGCTTTAACATACGAGCTGCCAGGACATGAATTGTCATGGACACATATGCTTACATTTTTCTGTATATATATAATTTTAAATACGACTTCAATGGTGATGCTGGTAACGATATTCATTTGTCCTGATTTAGTGTTTTATCTACTGAGAGTATATGTAAGCGTAGCAAATCCTTATTATATTTATTAGTTTCCAATTCTTTCCGCAATGTTGCCTCTGCAGCAGTCGAATATGGCATTGATGAGAAGGGGCAAGAAGGGTAGATAATTAGGCGCCAGAAATGAAAAGTCAGTTCCTAGTGAGCTTGAAATTTAGTTGCTGCTGCCACCTGGTGTCCCTATGTTCTTTCTGTGCATGGAAGAAGACGACACTGAAGTCGGCTCGCGCGCTGTGTTCGGAATGTGGCCTGCTCCTAAGCTTAGCCCTGCCGTTCATGTCTTGCCCTGTTATCAGCGACATATTTTGGTGGAAGCCCAGGGTGCGATCCCGGTATATGTCCCGCACTCCTCCGCATGCCCAGGATTCAGGCCCGGTGCAATTTTATTTGTCCTCTCGACTGAGGAAAACAAAGGAGAGGGAGCCCGGACTAGCAAAAGCTTTGCCAGGCTTAAAACCAATAAAAATGAATAAAAGGGAGCAGATGCTCGAGATAAAAAACCTTAAAAAAGACGAAAGAAAGTATAAAAAAACGAGGTCCTTGCTGCAAGGTGGTCCACGCTGGCCTAAGAAGAATAAAAATAAAAAACCCATAAGGTAGCATCCAGACCTGCAAATGAAACAAAAACAGGAACCAGAACCAGAAAAGAAGGGAACAGCAGCAAAACAACAGTCATACAAATGACAAATAACGTACGGAGAGAGTGGCAGACGTACAAAACCCAAAACATAAGGAAAAAGGGAGACTGAGGTAGAATAGTAAACAGGACAGTCCCCAACAATGAAATAAAAATCGGGTGATTAATAGAGAATTACAGTCTCCTACGGCATTGTATTCGTGGGTCTACAAATTCAAAAAGAGAGAAAAATTACTAGATTAAAGAGCAGAAGAATAAACAAAATTTGAGAAAGTGCCGACACCACAGACAATGGGGAGGGGATGAGAAGAATTGTAAAACGTAGACAAAACATTAAGCGAAAAAAGCTATTATTTCTGGTCTGATGCGAAAAGACGTCCGTCACTAAACCAGATTATATTAACCGCAAAATGCCCGGGTAAGAGAAACAAGGGAGGAAAGTACATTAAAAAAATTACTGCACCACTATACCGGACTTGTGTGACAAACATCGCAGAAAGGGCAAAACAGTATCTCATTACAGAGGAATAAGACAAAAAAATATTAACTCCACTTATTTCATAGCAGTATGCATGCTGCCCATGCGGACCTGGCTCTGTAGGCAAGAGTGACTGCAGTCACAGGCACATCCAGAAAAACTGAAAGGCATGCCTTAAGCACTCTGCTCAACAAAGGAGCACGGATCCCTCCCCTGTGCAGAGCATCTTAGGGGGTCTTCAGGACCCTCCGACGAGACCCTCACCCCCACAACCGTCAGGCTCAATCACATGATTAGCAGGTCATCCGCTGGTGCTTGTAAAAACGAAGATGGAGAGTTGGCGGCATCGAAGGGCATGCCACGACGAAATACCAAGGGACACGTAGAAACGTGATCCAGTACCCTACTGAAAAACCAAATGTTCTACGGGGCAATAACCTCATAAAATCTCATTTAATCGCATAGAGTCTCATACGGTGCACATCATTATCATAAAATATCGTACATAATTTATGATAATGTACAAGAAGCTATGAGAACCTATGCAATTATATGCGATTCGTACGTGATTTCTTATGTGAATTGAATGAGATTGAGAAAAAAAAAACACCTATGGGGCTGAAATGTGGAGGCTAACCAAGAGAGTTCTACTTAATTTAAGGACAACCCAGAGGGCTATGGAACGAAAAATGGTAGGGGAAACATTAAGAGATAGAAAGCGTGCAGAGTGGGTCAGAGAAATAACTCAACTTACCGACATTCTAGTACAAATTAAGAAGAAGAAATAGACATGGGCAGGACGTGTAGTGCGAAGAGAGGATAACAGATGGTCGCTGAGGGTAACAAACTGGATTCCAAGGGAAGGAAAGCGTAGCAGGGGGCGGCAGAAAGTTAGGTGGGCGGATGAGATGAAGAAGTTCGCAGGGGTAAGGTGGATGCAGCTAGCACAGAACCGGGTTAAGTGAAGAAATATGAGAGAGGTCTTCGCCCTGCAGTGGGTATAATCAGGCTGATGATGGTGATGGATGGATGGTGATGGTGTGAGAAAATAAGAGGTCATTGCCGCTTACAGTTTTTTCAGTAGGGTAGGCATAAGTGACCTGCGCACTACAGCCATAGGCGCCTCCATGAAATCAAGTTGGCGTGTCCGAATCAGACAGGCTGAAAGGAAGAACAATCTTCCTCCTCTGCACGGAGATTGGTTGGGGGTCGGCAGGATACTCCGAGGAGTCCCTCATCCCAAGTTTCAAGTACAGGATCTAACGGAAATCCACTGGTGCTTGTAAAGACAAGGATGGACTGTTGGCAGCAGCAGCGTGCACGCCACAACAGGAAACAGGTCAAAAATGCCCCCAAGTAATAAGGCAGACCGGGTTAAGTGGAGAAATATGGCAGAGGCCTTCCCCTGCAGTGGATATAGTCAGGCTGATGATGATGAATAAGGCATATATATATATATATATATATATATATATATATATATATATATATATATATATATATATATATATATCAGTTCAGTCGTGTCCGACTCTTCGTGACCCTATAGACCATGTCACGCCACGCTTTCCGGTCTCTCAATATCTGCCTAACATCACATAACTTCATCTGCAGTGCCTCGAGGATGCCATCTAACCATCGCGTTCACTGCCTACCCCTTCTCCGGCGACCCCTCAACCTTTCCCAACATCAAATCTTTCTCCAGCGACTCCTCTCTTCTCATCAGATGACCAAAGTAGCTGAGCTTTAACTTTAGAATTTGACCCTCCAATGAGCAGTCAGGGTTTATGGCCGACAATATCGACTGATTTGATCTTCTGGCAGTCCAAGGAACTCTCAAGAGTCTTCGCCAGCACCACAATTCAAACGCGTGAATTCTTCGGCGGTCAGCCTTTTTCACAGTCCAACTCTCGCATCCATAAATCACAACTGGAAAGACCATAGCACGAGTTATACGGATCTTGGTTGGCAGACTAATGTCTCTGCTTTTTACTAGGCGGTCAAGGCTAACCATCGCTCTCTTTCCCAGAAGCAGGCGTCTCCTAATTGCATGGCTGCAGTCTCCTTCCGAGGTAATCTTGGAGCCCAAGAAGAGAAAATCTGTCACAGCTTCCACTTCTTGTCCCTTGATGCTCCAGGACTCGATAGGGCAAGACGCCATGATCTTTGTCTTTTTATAGTTCAGTTTAAGCCCAAACCGCTCACTCTCTCCTTGTACGCGCATCAGAAGTCTCTTGAGTTCCACTTCACTTTCTGCGATTAGAGTGGTATCATCCGCATATCTAAGGTTGTTGATACGTTTTTCAGCAACCTTCACTCCAACTGAAGACTCGTCCAGGACGGCGTTCCTCATGATGCACTCTGCATATAGGTTAAATAGGCAGGGCGACAGTATGCAGCCTTGCCTCACTCCTTTCTCAATCGGAAACCAATTGGTAACACCATGCCCAGTTCTGACTGTGGCCTCTTGTCCTTCATACAGGTTCCTGAGGAGACAGATGAGGTGAATTGGAACTCCCATCTCTTGGAGAGCTTGCCACAATCTGCTGTGATCTACGCAGTCAAACGCTTTCGCATAATTAATAAAGCAGAAGTAGATGGGTTTCTGGAACTCTCTTGCTTTTTCCATGATCCAGCGGAGGTTGGCAATTTGGTCTCTAGTTCCTCTGCCCTTGCGAAACCCAGCTTGCACGTCCGGAAGCTCCCGATCCACATACTGCTGCAGCCTACCTTGGAGGATTTTCAACATCACCTTGCTAGCATGCGAAATAAGTGCGATCGTGCTGTAGTTGGAACAATCTTTGGCACTGCCTTTCTTTGGAATGGGGATGTAAACTGACCTCCTCCAATTCTGTGGCTACTGCAGGGTTGTCCAAATCTTTTGACATAATGTATGCAGAATGCTAACAGCGTCATGCTCGAGGTTTGAAGCAACTCAGCTGGAATGCCATCACTTCCGCTGACTTTCTTCTTAGCAAGACTGGCTAAGGCCCATTCAACTTCACTCTTCAGGATGCCCGGCTCGAGATCAGTAATCACAACCGTCTTATGTTGGGTTTGCACATTCGGGTCCTTCTTGTACAGTTCTACTGTGTATTCCTGCCACCTCTTCTTTATCTCTGAGGCTTCAGTGAGGTCCTTGCCTCGTTTGTCCTTTATCACGCCCAGCTTAGCACAGAAGCTTCCTTTGATATCTTTGATTGTCTTGTACAGAGCTCTTGTGTTCCTTAATTGGCTGTTGTCCTCAACTGCTTGGCACTGTATGTTCAGGAAGGCATTCTTATCTCTCCTTGCTGTTTTCTGAAAATCCGAATTGAGAACCTTGTATATTTCTCTTTCCCCCATAACTTTTGCCATCCTCCTTTCCTCAGCTATTTGCAAAGCCTCTTCAAATAACCAGTTTGCTTTCTTGCATTTCTTTTGCTTTGGAACTACCTTAGTAGCAACTTCTTGTATTATATCACGAACATCAGTCCACATCTCTTCGGGCTCTCTGTCTTCTAGATCTAATTCTTGAAATCGATTCCTCACTTCAACAGCATATTCTAATGGAATTTGATCCAGATCATACCTGAAAGGCCTTTTAGTTTTCTGCGTTTTCCTCAATCGAAGCTTACTTTTGGCTACAAGAAGCTGATGATCGGTGCCGCAATCGGCCCAGTCCTTGTTTTTACTTCTTGTATAGCGCTTCTCCATCTCTGCCGGCAAATAATATAATCGATCTGATTCCTGTACAGACCGTCCGGTGAAGTCCATGTGCACAGGCGCCTCTTGTGCTGTTGAAAATGAGTATTCGCTGTGGTAAGGTTGTTTTCTTGACAAAACTCTACTAGCCTCTGCCCAGCTTCATTTGGCTCAGCAAGACCGAACTTGCCTGTAATTCCGGATATTTTTTCACTCCCTACCTTAGCATTCCACTCTCCTATGAAAAAAAAAACGACGTCTGATGATGGGGTGCGGTCTAAAAGGCATTGTAGGTCCGCATAAAATCTCTCAACGTCAGCTTCTTCAGCATTAGTGTTCGGTGCATAGACATGGATAACTGTTATGTTGAAAGGGTGACCTTGGATCCGAAGTTAGAGCATTCGGTAGTTTTTGGGGTTGTACCCTAGCACTGCTTTCCATTCTTCTGTTTACTATGAGAGCGACGCCATTCCTTTTCTTGGATTCGTGCCCACAATAAAAGATATAATGGTAATTGTAATCCTGTAATAATTCTTTTAATTTATAATGGGCCTATAGACAGAATTCCGGCCGTGAGTGAAACCATACTGATTCCTGTGAATAAAGTTATTTTTATTAAAATGTAGTACAGTCGACCATAACGCAAGTGCTCGAGTACTTTACCAAATGAAGAATTAATACAAATCGGATGGTATGAACTTGGAAGATCCGGTGGTCTGTTGGATTTGGGAATAAAAATGACTCTGCCTATTTTCCATGGTTGAGGGAAATGACCCAAAAACAGAGATGAATTGAAAATAGAGGGAAAGAAGGGATGGGCATTAAACAAGGAAACGACAAAGCGAGGATAGATAAGATCAAGGCAGTCCAGTCCAAAGTCCCGATAAGTCCGGTGCCAGTCGACACTCCTGTGCATCGCGCTAGTCGGAGGAATCTAGGCCTACCACCTGAGCACGGACCGTTGGAATTCACCACCGCAGGCGCCCCTCGACCTGCCATGCATGCTCCAACTTATCACGCGCTACACAACCCACGAATGCCTAAGCCTTTTCACGGCAGTCAGGATGAAGACGTCGAAGACTGGCTCGTCCAATTTGAACGGGTCGCCTCATTTAATCAGTGGGACAATGCGAAGCTCAGGAACGTCTTCTTCAGCCTAAAAGATGGCGCTCCTACTTGGTACAAGATTTGCGAAATCGCCCTAACATCGTGGCGCGAGTTTTGCCGCTGCATCCTGGACACCTACACCATCCCGGATGGCCGGGAGCAAGCAGAAAGGGTTTTGCACTCTCGCATGCAGATGCCCAACGAGACTATAACTATGTACGTGGAGGCCATGACCAGGCTCTTTCGATGATCTGACCCGGCCATACCAGAAGAGAAAAAGGTGCGCCATCTCAGGCACGGCGTTAAGGAGCAACTGTTCGCTGGCATAGTGCGCTAGCCGCCGACCGCAGTTGCCTAGTTTCTTACGGAGACAATCAAAATGGAAAGGATGCTCCAGCAGCGGTCTATGTCCTACGACAGACCGTTACCTGCCGCTTCGCTCATACAGCCGCTTTCGCCTTCGGGGCTACTCTTGATCTTCTTCGCGACATCATCCGCTCCATTTTGCGCGAAGAGCTTCAGACACTTTTCGGTGCTCCCCAGCCGACAGTCTGCTCTGTCGCTAGTATCGTCCGAGAAGAGCTTCAGCAAGCATTTCGGCCTTGGGTACCGTCTGCTAACCCGCCATCCTTTTCCACCGAGTCCTGTAGGACAACGTATGCGGGCATCTTGCGACGTCCTCCGACTGATTCCACCCATTTACTGCCACCCGACCAAGGCTCACTGTATTCAGCCCACCCTGAGCCGTACATCGACAACAGCCGACCACTCCAGCGAAAGGCAGACCTGTGGCGTGCCCCAAATCGGCACCGCCTGTGCTTCTACTGCGGAGAACCAGGTCACCTGTACTGGCAGTGTCCATATCGACAACTGGGACTTAAGGGTTTACCCATCGACATGCGTCGCCCTTCATTAGGCCGACGACCCCGGGATATTGAAGACTACGTAGCCCAGCAGCGCGTGGCGCCAACCTTTTGGCGACAGTCACGATCTCTGTCTCCATGCTGACCATCCTCGCAGCCCAGCTCCTGGATGGCGCAGCGACGAGTCGCCTAGTCCGCGTCGCGAAAACTAAAGACACAGACCTCCGGGGGCGAGGCCGCTTCAAATCAAAGCGACGAAGACCCCCCGACAACGCGGCCTGTGAGCGACCGCGACTTGACGGCCCCGACGACAGTTCGTACATATGAAGATAGACTATGGCTGGATATACCCATGGTTCTCGACGGCTATAAGGTTAGCGCATTGGTAGACACTAGTGCAGATGTTTCGATTTTAAGCGAGAGGTTAGCGGCGCTTCTAAATAAAGTAATGACGCCATGGCCTTACACGCAGATTTACACCGCTGGAGAGCATGCCGTAACTCCGAGCGGTCAGTGCACGGGGAGAGTTCAAATTCGCAACTCCACGTTTGTTGTCAGCTGCCTTGTGATACCTGACTGCTCTGGCGACTGTATTCTTGGCGTAGATATTTTCCGGGAGTATGGGGCCATTATCGATCTCCGGAAGCGTACCGTTACATTTTCGACCGAGAAAGCTGATGATACTGACACTTCGGACAGCCAACGCCGCGCCCCTTTTCGCATTTCTGCCGAGAGTGTTTCTATTCAGCCAGGTTCTTGTGTTTTTGTGACTGTTAACGGCGACGAACTACGTAACGAAATGGCGGTCGCTGAGGGCAACCAGTCCCTTTTGCTCACCCACGGCATCACCTCGACGCGGAGACTCATCAACCTCCGTAACGGCCGATCTGAGCTCCTGATGACTAACTTCACGAACGAATCCCGTCGTTTCCACGCTACCGCAATCGCATTCGCCGACTCCTTAGCGGACGTTTCTGAATGTTTTACGTTCAGAGAAGTTGAAAATGTGCGCCCATCCCTTGATCGTATGAATATTAGTACAGATTTCTTGGAAACACAGCAGCACGACCTGAGTTCTCTCCTTCTAAAATACAGTGCTTGTTTCGCGATGTCATTGAAACTTCGGCAAACGCCTCTTGTGAAGCACCGTATAATGACTACTGACGATACCCGCCCTACACGCCAGGAGCCGTACCGCATCTCAACGACAGAACGTGAAGCGATTCAGACACAGGTTCAGGGGATGCTTCGTGATGGTGTCATCCAACCCTCCAACAGACCGTGGTCATCCCCTGTCGTGCTGGTAAAGAAAAAGGATGGCACCCTTCGCTTTTGTGTTGATTATCGAAATTTGAAAGACATCACTAAAAAGACGTCTATCCGCAGCCCCGCATCGACGATTCGCTCGATACGCTTCGTCGCGCTCAGTACTTCTCCTCCATTGACTTGAAGAGCGGGGACTGGCAGATTGAGGTCCGCGAAAAAGCAGCTATTGTCACCGCAGATGAACTGTGCGAGTTTAAAGTGCTACCATTCGCCTATGTTAAGCGCCGGCTACTTTTCAGTGCATGATGGACACCGTTCTCACCTGCCTCAAATGGGAAATCTGTTTAGTTTATCTCGACAAAGTTGTCGTTTTCTCTGAAACCTTTGGAGAACACCACGAATGCATGCGCGCAGTATTAAATGCCCTCCGGTCAGCTGACTTGACGCTCAAGCCCGAGAAATGCAACTTTGGCTACACAGATTTGAAGTTTCGCGTTCATCTTGCGAGTGCCGCAGGCGTTAGACCAGACCCCGACAAAACTGCCGCTGTCGCCAAATTTCCCGTTCCTGCCACGAAGAGGAGTTTGAAACGTTCCCTTGGTCGGTGTGCGTACTACCGGTCCCTTGGTCGGTGTGCGTCACTGATCGAGGCACCGCGTTTACGGCACAGCTCATGCACGACTTGTTCGAGCATAGTTGGACCAGCCACCAAAAAACTACTGCATATCACCCGCAGACGAATGGCCTCACGGAGAGACTCAAGAAAACCATCGCCGACAAGATTGCAATGTACATAGGCTCACAGCAAAAAACCTGGGATGAGATTCTCCCCTACATCACATATGCTATGCCTACAACGCGGCCACCAAAGAGACGACGCGTTTTAAACCATTTCGGCTACTCTACGCACGTGACGTTCAGACGATGTTGGATGCCATGCTTCCGAGCTGCACAGGTGATCATCCACTGACGCCAGATGCCAAGCAGTTTGCTCAGCGCGCTGAGGAAGCACGTCAAATTGCCCGTATTCACATTCAGCAACAGCAGGGCACGGATGCACGCCGCAACAACCTTCATTATCGACACGTCACATACCATCCTGGAGAGAAAGTTTGGGTGTGGACCCAGGTGCATCGGCCCGGCTTGTGTGACAAACTGATTTCCCGTTACTTCGAACCTTACGAAGTTCTGCGCCGTGTCAGGGAAGTGATATAGGAAGTTCTTCCAGCGGGTACTGTGCAGCCCCCGCGTCGGCAACCACGTTCCGAGGTCGTGCACGTTGTCCGCATGAAGCCCTATTTCACGCGGTAATGTACTATACGCTTGTTTCGTTGTCATGTAGGACACCTTACCCTACCTCTGATCTCTGTTTTCACTTGCGTTGCGTATCGCTCGCGATCCGACTCGGATTTCTTTTTTTAAGAGGGGGAGTAATGCCACCTGGTGTCCCTATGTTCTTGCTGCGCCTGGAAGAAGAGGACACTGAAGTCTGCTCACGCGCTGTGTTAGCAACGCTGCCTGCTCCTACAGCCTAGCGCTGTCGTTCACGCCTTGCCCTCTTATCCGCGACACTACCAACGATTCATCACTTGCGTAAAATGTAAATCAGTAGTCGAAAATAACTTCTTCGTAATGCCGAGGAACTCTGGTAACCCTTTTCTTCGTGCTTTCTAACAGTACACAACGCGAAATCAATGCTTATGTTGGAGATATTGCATCAATACTGTTTACAGCGAAGTAGCTGAGAGGGCCACGGCAATAAAACGCGCAGGTTAAACCATTGTGGTTGGCTAGTTTGCAGCTTGTGTCTGTGATGTTTTCTCTCTACGTCACAATCGCTTGGTCGCGCTGATTTGACTGTCCATTTATGTACACCACCATTGTACCGGAAATTCCCGCTGTCATGAGTTGTTGGCCAGTGGAGAGCGCAGTTGTCTTTGGTCCTGTACAACTGCCTCTGCTTTTTTACGTGCCCAAGGTCGATAACTTTATGACTGCTTTATATCTTCATAACAGTAAACAGGACAGAGACGGAGTGGCTCACATATATTACTTGAGGTTGAAAAAACATCACGATGTAATTATAAAATATAATAATAGTAGCGATTACATCAAGGCTGGAACCGTAAGGAGAGCTCAATTCATACATAAACTTACTGCATAAAAAGAAGGCGCTGCGCCAGGAAGGAAGTCTGCAATACCGCTTTATAATCGGAAGAGATTTTGCAACGCCAGAGTGAAATTTATCTTTCTTTAGTTGAGTTACGAGGTAGAGAAACCAGACAGTTTGGCTTGCACGACGTGGCTGTTGTCACGAAACGCAACAATTCTGTGAAAGTTTAAACGAATAGCTACTACGCTTCTGCTCATTCATTTAGCTGTCTATTGTACCCGTATGATAAAAGGTTACTTTTAATTACCCATTGTTTCAGAACACCAGGTTCAAAAAAGGAATAGATAATTACGAAATAGTGCTTTCACTTAGCGCGTAAAGTAGTTTACTAAAGCAACACTATTGAAAACAGAAAGAGCACAGGGAGTTTATGGCTATGCAACAAATTATTTTCTTCAGTTAATGTATTTTTGACGGTTATACTAGGTACACAGTTTTCTGCTCCTTATTTCTGTTCTACAATACTAGGTTAGCGCGAATAGGCATGCAATACGAAGTGAGCCAAATGAAGTCAAGAAACTGTCTTCTCAAGTACACGCGCAGTAATCGCACGATGTCACACACTGATGGCTCAGAATGTGCTTGAGTATACGGGGGAATTTACTCCATAAGGAGCGTATGAAATCACTGAAGGAAGAGGTTTTTAGAAAGACACTAATATTTGTTAACAAAAAAAGTTGCATTTATATGACACTTTATGAGTAGTTTGTTATTTTATTTTCACGGTCGCATCCACGTTGACGTTTAGAAGTCTAATTAATATTGCAAGGCGACTAATTAGTTAACATTTTGCTTCTTTCTTTGCTGCTCATAATTGCTGCAACATTGAGGCCAAACATTATTTTTCCCATCATCTTCGCCAAATTTGTAGCTGTCTGGAATGGGGCATCTGCATAGAGAAAAAAAAAGATGAAAGAGGAAAATCGGTGTTAAAATAAGTTATTTAAAATTTACATTGCACTGAGATGAAGACGCTAAATGACAGTGACAAGTACTGATGTCAGTGACAAAGATAATAAAATAAATTAGCAAAAATGGTAAGCTTCGCGTCATGAGCACACGCGAAAACGCCTTTAACACCGCGTTTTTGTTCTGCAAATTTTTAAAACATTTTTGTCTGAACAGTATCTTTAGAACGTGCATTTTAAAAGGAGAGCCCTACTTACCCTGTAACGGAAACTTGTGATGATTCGGATAAACAGGACCACATTTCACAGGGACTTGATAATGTGACTGTAACACCAGGTTGAAACACTTGCCCGCGATAGTTGCACGCCCCTGTCATTGAGAGACAAAATATGACCCCGAAACGTTTGGGAATATTTGCGCTGGATGCGTATTTTGTTCAATCAAAATTGAATTAAAGGACCTCATGAGTATCGGGGAGAGGTGAGCAGGTTGACAATATAACTGACAATGCTATTATAAAAATTTCTTAGTATTAAGGCAACGCATTCTTTTAGAAAGAAACGCGCTTCACAAAAGCTGTGACCCCGGATTATGTTTTATGACCAATAAATAGTATCAAATTGGCCCTACGTTGTTCTTGTCAGCGAGTACCGCAGGAGCAAACGTGAGCACCTCAATGTTTTCCCGGCAGCTTGCATGGATATATCGCTGTTGCTATGTCAAAGCGCTTATTTCCAAAGTGTAATTTGATCGAATTGATATATATTCTAAATATAAAAAAATTATCGCTCTAAATGGTCAGGTGAAACTTTTATTACCAGCGGGTGTTTGCGAGCAAAGATTATAGCGAAGTTGTTTACTTCAAGACTGTCTTTAGTCTTCTCTGTTATAACTCCTAACCTTATCCTAGTCATTTTCTTTGGTGCAACCCGCTTGCTTCTGTTAGCCATAGGCAATCGACCTCACTGACTTTCTAGCAAAATCAGCTTGAAAGAAGGCCGCTGCACTATAACAAACGGTACTTCTGAGTTTTTCACTCAAGGAACTGAATGAAAGGGGCCAGTGCGAAACCAGAAAAATACACGGATTTCTAATTGCATTTTTAAGACTGTATGCTTGTTATGTGCGATTTTCGATGCTAACTGCGCTAATTTATCAAGCCAAAAAGACGAATACCCTTTTGTGAGTTAGCCATCAATGCCACATAACCACACCTTGTCTAGTAACCAATCGAAATAGACTAACTCGTAAAAGATTAGAAGAGTTCAACGCTGCTGAACCGAATATTGAGCGAAAGCAATACCTGCGGAAGACCGAGCATTCTTCTAATCTTTCTTCTTCCCGAGCCCACACATAAAGCCCCGCTTTAACCAAGCTGTATGAATGTGCCTTATTGGCCTAGAGGTGCAACAAAATGCCAAGGTGTTGGCAGGCTGATTCTGACATAAGCCTCCCATGTGAAACGAGAAACCCAAGTTGTCTATTCCTGCAGCCCACACATAAAGCCTCTCTTTAACCAAGCCGTGTGAACGTGCCTTATTGGGCTCTAGGAGTGACGGGAATGCCAGGGTCCTGGCAGGCTGATTCTGACATAACCATCCCACGCGAAACGAAAGACCCAAGTTGGCAGCTCCTGCCAGCTTGGGATCGTCTACGGGGGTCGTCTACGGGGGTCATCTAAAGGTCAAATAACAATGGTGGTCACCACCGTTCCCCGCTAAAGGCTCAAGCTGCGAGCAGTATTGCTTTCGTAATAATAATGGCAGGGGTGGTTTCAACCTTCTGACCCGTTACATGTCATTGTTCGGCGCACATGTTGTGCCGGCTAGCTGGAACTACGCTATCGATGCGAGTCAGAGGTGCCGCCCAGTTGAAAAAGGCTGCAGAACGGCGACACAAGCATGAAAGGTATTCAGTAGTTTTGCCATAAACGTCCCATTTTATTGCGGTTGTCTTCATATTCATTCTCCTGTTTCCAGGTATTCTTACTTAATTTTCAGTAATACGCGATATTTGTTTCTCGTTTTAGCAACTCACAAATATACAAAAAATTATATAGAATTTCTTTTTTTGTGCTAATCAGCGTGAACATAACTTCTATGTCGGGATTCTGTGCTTCCAATTGATTTTTCTAAATGAATGGCTGCTGATCTAATCACATTTCCCCATACTATAGTTCAGTAACAATAATAGGACATTATACAAGATAGTGGCAGGTTTGCTTTATTTATTCCAGACTAGGCTTGCTACTGTATGCTAAAATATATGTAATTTTATCATTATAAATGCAGGTGGAAAATAAAGCGGGAATATCCATACAATCATTGCGAGATATCTATACAGGAGAAAAATTATGATGAATCATTCTCTTTAATGGAGTAAGTCGCCGCTTACCGTCTTTAACTTGAAGGCTGCCATTGTCATCAGTATTAGCAGCAACAAACGAAAGAGTCGCTATTACGATTCCGGCTCCAAGGAGATTCATGATTGCCAAATACCTGTGGTAATAAAAGAAAATTATCGGGACACTTGAAGATCTTCAAGGGCAAGACGCGATAGGCGTAAGCAACCAGTCCACTCGTAAAGCACCGCTACCTAGCGTATACGCCTACACTTGCACTAGAAATAATGCCTAGCTGATAAAAATGACATTACTATAACAAAAACACTATAATAAAATAAAATAACATTAATATTACACCTCAAATTAGCAAGAATAAAGCAATCTGGAATGGGCAATAAGTTTGGACAAGAGAAAACTGGTCAATATAATGTGCAACGATGGAAACTAATATGGCAACAAAACAGGTGATCAGGCAATAGCATTCACCTTCTCAAACACGAAGACAGCATATGTGTTTTAATGTATGGTTTTTGATAACCCGAGAAGCTGTAAAAGAAATTATTACCACAATACAATGATCTATTCCAGGACGCGTGTTAAAGTGCCCTTTTGCTCCTTTAATTTTTCGCAAACTTTATTAGCCGGCATTGGTCCTCCTATACACGTATTATCATGCTAAACGGCCAAATTTTGGCTCTCTAAGGTGAAGAACTTTCCAATCCATTTTTCGTGTGAGCCATGCAGGATGTTCGGCTGTGCAAATTCTATCCATGGGTGGAATATGTCGGCTTTTTGCGTGCTTGAGCTCAAGTGTTTAATTTACCAAAGTAAAGTTAGGCGATGGGCCAAGTGCATCAGTCAAACGATCTCCCACGTTTATTGCGCTTTAATCCGTGAGAATGACGTGTCTAAAACCATTCTTCACTAAATGATCTTCATGAACTCAATGACGTGTATACAGTGCGAAAGATTCCTTTAAAAGATAACTGAAGTTCCGGCACAGTAGCCATCATCAGAAAATATTTTATTCTTGAGATAGGAAGGCTTTATAGAGATTCCTGGTTGGGTTCTTTCATACAATGTATATATATATATATATATATATATATATATATATATATATATATATATATATATATATATATATATAGACCAGTCTCCGGCGAACACCAGCGCGTGCTGCCGTGGTGGTTCTTCTAGCCTGGCACTCCACTACAGATTTCTCGTGACCAGCTCGATCCATCTGAGTTACCGGAACAAACGCGCATCTACATTTGGTGCAGTTGCTGGGTACGTTCCCATCCACCCTGGATCTCCAAAGCCGCACTGGGTGTCCACCATGACGGAAGCGACAACCTCGACGTCGCAGCCCATCCTAACCACGGGCCTCTGTCCTGGCGTCCTCGACTTACCAACTACAACAAATGGCACGGCAATACCAAGCTATTCGTAGGTGTGAATTGGATGCAGCTATCACAAGACAAGGTCAATTGGAGAAAAATGAGAAAGGCCTTCGCCCTGCAGTGGGCAGGATCAGGCTGGTGATTATATATATATATATATATATATATATATATATATATATATATATATATATATATTGTCACGGCGTGAAGCCCTCGCTCCGGACGGAGTCGCGCCAGATGACCGAAATCAGATCTTGGTCGTGTTCAGCAACGTCCTCACTCTTCCGTTACAGTTCCCCCCTCCGCAGGCGAAGCCTGCCACGCAAGGTATAGTGTCTCCAGAGAGTCACATGGCTTAGGCGAGCGACGGGCATGAGTTCATTCAGAACGGCGATCAGTGAAGGTAATACGTGACACTTGTATTCTCGCACAACTAGATACGAGTCATCGTAGTGGGCCAGTAGATCTTGATGCAGCATGCGGTGCCGAACTGAGCGCCAAAGCCAGACCATATTACCTGGAGCCTAGATAACATGTCGGCGCTGGCCATTGCAACACTCCTTGAAACACTTCGGGATGCAATGAATGGCCAGCAGGCAACCCGACGAGCTTATTCAGCCATGAAAAGGATCTCGGTGACATCCAGATTTTTGCTGCTAAAAATGCACGTTTTTGTTATAGGAGTTGCGCGGCGGGCGAATTTTCGGCAGTTTCGTGAGTAGCTGTATTGAGAGCTTGTTTGACGTATGGCAGCATGGTGTTCAAGCTATTATGATCCGAAACCAATTACATGACAAGCATGTTGGTGAGTGTACTGTTGATGCCTTCCGTCAAACCTTTGTCTGTGGGTGATATGGTGATATCGACAGTGAATTGGCGGCTTCGTTCACTGATTACTACTTATAGTGGTCTATGCCGCAAGAGGAGAGTTCAGGATGAAGAGCAACACTTGTTACCATGGTCGCAGATGATAGAATAGCTGTGTCACATAAGCGATTGAGGTAGCGTGCACATATCATGATCCAGTGATTTCCGTTTGGAGATGTGGAAAAAGGTTCAAGCAGACCGCTTCCGACCTGTTTGAACGTACTACTTGGAGGCACCACTGGCTTAAGTAGGCAAGGTGGAGCAGAGGTAGGGCATTTATGACGATGGCACTGCCTGCAGCTGGCCAAGTATTTTTCTGTTGCGGAACGCATTCGCAGGCAATAAAGGCGCTGTTGGAGGGTACGCGCCAGTGCCATATATGCGGATGTGGGGTCGTCATGCATCGCACGTAAAATATAGCAGCACAGAGCTTTTGGAACAACCAGGAGTCATCGCGGGCCCACCGGACAGTAGTTCATTTTCCACAAGAGACCGTCGCGGACTCAGAAACGGCCTTTAACTCCCGGTTTCGTGCCGTGGTAAAATAAGGCTCTAGAGCTAGATGTTCTCGTTGCTCAATTTAAACACTTCAGCATAAGGAAACTCTAGGACGATCGCTGAAATGTAATGTTAGAAATTGTCACTGGTACAGTCTGTCCCGGCATGTCGGTGTCCGATTTTGTATACAACATGTAAGTTATACACCTGTACACGGGGGGCGCAGCGCGCGAGACGATCGCATGGATCTCGAAGAGTGACGAGCCAGCAGAGAGAGTTATGGTCAATTATAATCATGAATAGGCGACCAAACAAGTATGATCAGAACCTCTGCCCAGCAAATACGATATCAAAGCATTCTAGTTTGATTACTGTGTAGTTGCGCTTTGACTTGCTGAGAGAGCGGCTCCTATATGCAATATTGTGCTCCTGATCGTCTCTGCTCTGAACCATAACAGCGCTGATCACAATACCACTAGCATGAGTACAAACCTCTGTTGTTACGGAGGGGTTGAAATGCCGCTGAATAGGGCGTGAAGTAAATAAGAACTTAAGCTGGCGAAATAAGGCATCAAACTCGGCCGCCCATTCAAACGAAGCTTCATTATGAAGAAAGCACATCACAGGACAGGTGATGTCAGAAACGCAGTGTATAAAACGCAAGAAATAGGAGCATAACCAAAAAACACTTTGCACCCTAATGACTGTCTGGGGTGCCAGATATGACTCACAAGATTCATACCGCGCAACACCGTGTTCATAAATCTCTCAAACGTCGGAGGCCCATTGCAAAGTCCGAAAGCGTTCACAATAAATTCAATAGGGCCATCTGGCTTTACAATTGCCTTTTTTTCTTTGTCTACCGGATACACAGGGATTTGCCAGTAACCTGATCGCAGATCTTCACAGAAAAAAAGCACGAAGCGCCAGAAAGGCAGTCTATGGCGTCGTCAGTGCTAGACGAACGATATATATAATTTTATTGATGGAATTTAACCGACAGTAGTCTGCGCGAAGTCGCGAAGTATCGTATTTCTTACGGTGAAGAATTACGGAAGCAGGCCAAGGGCTGGACGACACTTGAATGACCTTCTCATCAAGCATCTCTGTGGCTTGCTCGTGGAATGCGTAGTGCTCCGACGCAGATACACGATACGTCTTTTGGCAAATCGGGAAATATGAACCGTTATCGATAGCGTGGCGTGTACGAGACGTGAGTATAAAAGGCGATCCACAGAGCAGAGAGAAGTCGAATAAAGCTGATTACTGCAACAGAATGTCTACAAGTGAGCGCGTTTAATTCAGCAGCTTTTTGCTGATCATGCCAATAATTGTTGGTTCAGCGCTGGACGCTGGAACGAATTAAACCTGAGCAAACGCAGCCAATGCCACAGCTGGAGACGCATAGGGTTGACATTAGGCTAGTTTTAAACCACTTCGTAAAAGGACGGGAATAGATGATGAATGAGCTCTTCACAATCAACCGCTGCCGCTAACCGCAGATACCAGACAGCGTGGCGCTATAACATTGCACAATAAGCTGATTGAACGACTGGTTCTACAAGCGGTTCAAACATTCAACCTTTGCAAGGGCAGCGAACACCAGAGGCACACACTGCAGCTCGCGATGGCACGATAGTATTTTTAGATGCAGAAAGGACCGTCCTTTCGACACACGCACTTTACATGAGGCTGGCACACAACACTACTCCGTTACAATACATATATGTGTGTGTGTGCGTGCGTGTGTGTGTGTGTGTGTGTGTGTGTGTGTGTGTGTGTGTGTGTGTGTGTGTGTGTGTGTGTGTGTGTGTGTGTGTGTGCGTGTGTGTGTGTGTGTGTGTGTGTGTGTGTGTGTGTGTGTGTGTGTGTGTGTGTGTGTGTGTGTGTGTGTGTGTGTGTGTGTGTGTGTGTGTGTGTGTGTGTGTGTGTGTGTGTGTGTGTGTGAGAAATGCTACCGGAAGGACCTTTTCGGTGGACTATCAAGTTTGAGAACACAGGAATGTTTTCACGGCACCACCAAAAGTAAAAAAATCTAGTGTAATATTATCATACGGTTTTAAGAAATCTCATTAGTTTACGGATGGTCGATCAGCTCTAAACAATAAGCACTGAGAATGATCAGGCATGAACTTACGACTTCTTCAGTGGAGTTTAAAGCTGCTTGCTTGATTCAGCCTTCTCGAATGTGCACTGAAACCATCAGCGACGGAGTTATTTATAGTGAGATTTGCGGGAGAGGAAATGCTCTCGCAACCTTTTTAAAATTCTGAACATGACTGTAATTTTCAACATATCAAGAATAATATTTATATGTTTATTTCTTTAAAAATAAAGACCCAATAACCTTGCTCTTTACTTTTTGCATAAAAAAATTACTAGTTTACTCGGCACCTGATAATTATTGCCCGTAAAACATCATACATGATTTACATGCCTGATCGCTTGAAATTTATTCCTTCAATAGGAAAACAAGCAGCTTTGCTAACGCTTCGCTACGAGTTAAATTTTGGTCTTCATTACTTCGACGTGGTTTTGAATGAAAATTTTCCAGCTGTTTATCGGTGGCGCGAAGACTGTTTAGTAGGTTTTGTTATATTGACATGTGTACTCAATGACTGAGCAACAAACGTTTGTAAAGATGAACCTGTAATGAAATGTTCATGAATTTGGACAATATTTAGCACTCTAAATCATGAAGGGCATGAACCACCTCACCTTTCGAACTTCTCTTTCAAACTGCGGTCGCTGCAGTCAGGGTCGAATAGCCACGTTTTCAAATACAATATAAATGGTCACACAACAAAGCCGTGAGGGCTACTGAAAATTGCGCTTATAAAAATTTTATACACTGCATTCCTTATCAAGTTAGCTGCTTCAACGAGAGCAAAATGCGCAGTGTTGAACCTAGCACTTGGGAACAGATTCCTGACTTTTTATGCTGATTTTATCAGCATAATAAAACTGTACATGGATTGTTTGCTAAGGAATGATCGCACTAAATGCAAGAGCAGTACCACAACATCACCTGTACGTAGATAGTCGTGCATGGGTCTTTGTTAACTGTTCCTTAGTCCTCGTGTATTGAAAGTTCCAGCGTTCGGCTCATAAGGTTGCGATGGCTGCAGACTGTGAAGCCAGCTGGCTGGAACTGCATTAGCACGTGCTCTGACTGCCTCCCGCGGGCGATGAAACCTCCGCAAAAATATAGGTCTGTCCGCAGATAAATTTTTTTGCTGAACCCACGGTTAAGAACAGAGTTATTGTGGTACAGAAATGCGTGACTCACGCGATTTGGTTTTTGTAATTTATACGCTTTCTCAGGAGCTTGGCAAAATGCTACAGGTGCGGTTTTCTTTACCCCATTAAATGGGATGGTGGTTTCTGAAGGAGCTGTCAAACTTTTCAAATCACAATAATTGTCTAAACTTTATGTGTTGGAATTTACCAAAATGAACCTAATTAACATATTATTTATTTCCAAAAATTTTTTCTGCGCCAGGCAACTCGCTGCTTTGAAAACCAATTGCAGTATTTGGTTTTCACTATTGTAGCAAATGGTTTTCCTTGCCTCCAATTAGTATTTATTTTTTAACGCTTGGCGCAGATTAGCTGGGACACACATGCATTTTCTGTTTTCATGGAAACACCTCATGTGACCGGAAAATAGAAGCTAGAAAAAGGGAGGAATAAACTGAATGGCGATGGTGAGGTATTTCCGCCTGTTGGCACCACAAAAAAAATGCAGCAGTCCATGTGGAGGAGACTAAAAAATTTTACGATGTAAGCGCTTTTTCGATTTTACAACCAACCTATAGGACTCTAGAGCTCGACCATACATTAGAAATGTAGGCATTCAAATCAGATATGAGAGGTATTGAAATCAGATATATTCAAAGTGTTATGAAATTATAACTGTAAAATATTTCACAGCATTCTGAGATTGTCATGAGAATGTTTTCTTCAAGCTGTATATGAAAAAAAACAAGGAAGAATTTCATTGCACGCCAAAAGTAGAGAGCTCAATGGCTATTGTGCCAATTACTTCAATGGCTCAAGGTCAATTTGCTAAATTATGTTTGTTTTTTTTTGCCTGGGCGCTGTTTTCTTTCTGGAAAGAAATGTTAGTCTCAAAAAAATAAATTTTGGTCAAGCGTTGAAAGAGGCCATCTCATATATATTATTTGAGATTTTTCAGGTTCATTGTTCTGTCGTATGTTGATAAATACGTCGATATAATACGTCGTATTGTTACGGGGATGCACTTAATGTAACAGCACTGTGATGGGCTGAACTCGGCGCTGAGACTTCAGTAGCCGTGCAGTGTCCACTCTGTGAGCGTCGTCCTCTTTCTCAACGCTTTGTCGTCGTCGTCTTCGTCAGTGAGCACATCACTTTGATACCGCGTTTCCAGGTAACACTACCCTCCTCGGCAAAAGGCAACGTCCCGGTGCGTATTAGGCGTGAGATGTGGAGGGGGAGTAATATGGCTTTAGGCGGGCGACATGTACGATTTCGGAAGTGGGTGTAGCAGTCGGTGATTTTGGGTGGAGCGGTGAAATCTCATAGGTAACGTCGGTCACTGGGCGTAGTACACGGTAAGGACCTGTGTAGTGGGGCAGAAGTTTTTGACACATCCCCACACGACGGCACGAGAGGTACTGGGATCGTTACCCAGCACCTCCACCAAGATGTTACGGGGATGCACTTAATGTAACAGCACTGCGATGGGCTGAACTCAGCGCTGAGACTTCAGTAGCCGTGCAGTGTCCACTCTGTGAGCGTCGTCCTCTTTCTCAACGCTTTGTCGTCGTCGTCTTCGTCAGTGAGCACATCACTTTGGTACCGCGTTTCCAGGTAACAGTATATTCTTAGCTCTCACAGAATGCAAACAATATGAACATTAGAAAACATTTTCGTTAACCTATATGCAATTCTAGCCAAAACAATTTTTTCACCCTTTCACGAGTTGATGTATTTATTGCTAAAATATTTTACTTTTTTGCACGAAGTGGTTTAGAAACAGTTTTAAATTGCACAAAATTTAACTATTCAGTAGTACTGAGGCCTGCATTACGCATTACGGCCTTCGCGGATAACAACACTTGAGATGGTTGAGATAGGCAGAAATGTATTTACTTATATTCTAGAACAATTACGCGAGTAAAATTTCTGGAGGTAGCTATTGTTTTACGAAATGCATAACCAGCTACGATGACAAGCTTTGCAGATCTGTGACTTCACTGCAAGACACCTACTACCCTAAGATTATGCTTGTCACATACTATGGGGCCAGTTTGCTCAGGCTCTGTATCGACCAAGAAGGCTACCATAGCGCTGTTAAAAATATTTTGTTCATTCATTATGTTCACTACTCAGAGAGCACTGCTCGAGAACGTGGAATAACAAGACATTCCTGAAGGAAAATAAAAAGAATTTTCTAAAACCGGTTCCGTGAAATATAAGACAAAAGTATCTTCTTGAAGATTGGTATTATATAAGAAAGCGTAATATACAGAAATAAACTTTCCTCACGGCTTCAAACGTTAACTGGATTGGACGTTTTTGGGGCCCACTGCAAGGTGTGACAACAAATTCAAGCTCACAAATCTGTGATGACCATGGGATTAAATCACAAGTTGGCACATTAGCCTGTGTCTGGCTTGAAAAGTGTTCCCTTGATAATTTCCTCCCTCAATAGCAGTCCTAGTTTCTCACATATACACTTCAGGTTGTCTACGAATTCAACACTTCCTGTTTCAACACTCTAGAGTAAATTCATTAAGGGATTCTTGTAAACAAATGCACATGAGTGCTTAGATGTAGTTATTTTAATGAAACTGATCATCCCAGCGCTAATATGTTTGATATGAGTTGACGAGACATAGAAGGAGAAATGCAAGATACTGAAATGAACTCTGTATTTGATAATCGACTGCTATGAGGGACTGGCTGATCATGATGAATGCCCATAGGCCATTAACTGCGTGGTTGTATTTCGTGCGCAAGGAGCACGAGTGCATATGTGAAATATTCTATTAGACGGTTACATTTATGAATCACAGTGAAGTTAGGGTGAGGCAGTGCCTGGCGCTGGGGCCGGTTGTAGGTTTCAAAAAATAGTTCACTCGCATAAAATCGTGTCGATTTAAAGCTAAACATTTACATGTGTAACGAACCATGTCTATTGTTTAATATTGATGGCGTTATTCACAATACATGCCTCAATAATACTAAGACCACTTGTTGCGGACATTGTACCACCTTGCTTAAACAACTTCGTTTTACAAGCCCATTTTTTATCACTTGCTAGAATAATCTTTGAAAACTTTGAAAGTTGTTCCACGGTATCGAGGGAAATGCAACAATTCCTAATGCGTGTCAATTTTTGCATTTGTACGGCCCAAGATAATATTACTAATTTCTATATTGTTTCCTTTATCAACGTGACATGAGGAATCAATGGGAGTGAAATGAAAAAAAAAAGAACAAATATTATATGGCATTGCTTTTTGTTTCAAGCGTGAATTAAAGAGTACTTGCATGATAAACATTTATTTCTTCACGCAATATTCTTATCGAGCTTACGTTATAACAAAATTTATTTTCAAGAGAATACTTCGGCGAAGAAGCTCGCAAACTCGCCCAGTATTTTTCACCAGACTAGACGGTGGTCTGTTCGTTTGCCTTTAACAATTACCATGTGTTTACTAGATGCGAAATCCTCCTCGTCTGCATGCCAGAGAAATGTAGCGTTAATGCGGTGAGGGAAAAATTACATGTGCATCTGAGGTACTGTATTGAGGACCGCTCACTTCGCTATTGTTTCCAACTTTATGAATAGTGAAACTTTTAAACACGACACAGACACCAGCTTTATGCAAATATTTTAATCAAGGCCCAGACATCAACGTAGCGGTAACTGTCAAACATTGTGCACCGCTCATTTTACAGCACCGTAACGATGTCCGAACTGTGACCATGAGAAAAAAACAAAGTACTATGATATGTGGCTTTCACGTCACTTTTTAAAGGCAGAGTTATTTCAAACAAGTCAGTGGCCCATAGCGGCAGCAGCATTAAAACTTGGCACCAGCCCTTGTTCGCATTTGGAGTTCCAAAAATGATGTTGGTGACTCCTCTGCTGCCCTCAAATTCTGGCTACTCCGGGTGTCTCTTCTTGCCTGTCCTCCCATTAAATTCTATATCTCTACTAAGCAATGGCTTTATACGATTACACCAGGAGAAACTAATTAAAGATGCGAATAATTAGTCCTTCCGTCTAGCTTTCTTGGATAAATATAACTGCATATATCTAAATATTTTTCTCCTCGCCTATGGTTTGAAACGATATAACTGTCAAGTTATTCGGAGGTCCCCCTTACGTCCTATTTTCCTTGCTTCGCAGAATTTGTAAATACTGCATTGAGCTTGGTAATCATGTAAACACGATTTTGATAACGCTAGCCCAAACATATTGCCTAGTCGTCGCAAATGTATGGCGCTATAGGTTTACAAAATAAGGATTCAAATATGCGACATTGTATATATATGTGTATGATTCGAATTACAGCAAAGCTGAGCATGACAAGGACATAGCCATGCGAAAATCACAGGAAGAACAATCCCTGAACGAGCAACAAGGAAGGCAGCATAAAGCATTGATTTTAAGCTCTCGTCTCAGAAAGGGACGTTGGCGGTTCTCGTTTGGTGACATGATCAGTTATTTTTCAGCGCCTAGGTTCTCTGTGTTCCTATGTGGTTTATCCTGGTGCTGCACGCTCTGTTAATTTTTGACGAAAAACCAGCTAGCGAGGTAGCTTCTCCTTATATTTATTTGTTGCTGTGGGTTTCAGCTTTGAGATAACAGTAAGCTTCCTATGCAGAGGCTCATAACACTTCTTAGCTGCAATCTATATATTTGTGGGAAGGAGTGGTATCTTATACAAATCAGGAAAAGCGTCAATAAAACGAGGCCAATGTCTAATGGGTCCACAAAGATCATTCGAAGCTATAGCTCTAGACTACCAAGTATGTCCTAACCAAGATTAGGGCGATGAACGTGCTCATTTGAGCGGCTTTCTATATGGGGCAGAGCCCCATTTCTCATACATCATGGGGACTATACATGCTGTTCTCTCATAGATTCGCTTTCGCAATTACAAGGCTATGCCGCAAAGCCAATAATATTAATAAATATCATGATGGACCAAGAAAAATCCTAAACGTCTTTTTCAAATGCAATAAAGTGGTTGTTGTTAGGTGGCATGTGAATAATTCATTGCTATTTGTTTCTTTCTGCCGATATGAATTGTTACCCGGGCTTACCTGATAAAACTTTAAATATCGCTCTGGGGTTCTAAAGTTAGCGTGTAAGTTAAGGAACGCTAAACCAATAGCTCAGTTCAGGTGAGTTTTACTAGGTAGTCTCACCTTTGGTCTTTTTAGGGCAGATTGAAAGCCCGTGAAGCTTTAAAAGTATGTTTGGCATCCTGCTCCATGCGCCCCAAAGCGCGGCGATTGCAGACCTCACAACGCGGTTCAGTAAACTACCGGCAGGTGTGCTTCTGCTGTGGCCTGGTGCGGAATGAGATTTGGCGTTGCTGCGGGTTCTCAAGTAAGCGCCAGCAGAGTTAGCTGACGTGTAGACGATGCGTGTTCTGAGCAGTACGGCGCACATAATATTTCAGTTCTGGAGTGGCGAATTACGCAGCGATTTACCGGTCCTTGAATACGGTTACTATAGATGACACTTCGTTGTTTCATACAGGGACAGGAAGAGCCGCTTGTTGTGCCGTTACTGTCTAGTGGCATCGTAAAGCTGCAGCCGATGGCACTCGATGGCACACGTCAGAGCTGAAAATTTCTTCTTAATATATCCTGGAATAATGATAGTATCTTCCAAATGATGTAACTTTGAATGCATTTTGGTGAAAAGAAAAGCAATAAAAATGCGATGGCAATGCGAGTAAATACAAGGTATTTTACCGTGCTGTACACAGCTGTCATAAAACAAAATAAGTTACAGCCAAGATCCTCAACGATCATTTGTAGAAATCTGTCCAAGTCATATATTGGGAAGCATGCATTACATATATCAGTACCATACTGCTGTCCATTTTTTGCCTACCTATATCCTCTCCTGCTGATGCTACCCATATAGATCACGCCCTCTAACCTCCCCCTACAAATTGTTATTGACATCTGATGTCATGTAGATCCGCATGTGGTCTCCTTTAGGTTAGCTGGCACCCAGGTACGAGTCGATCTCTGGAACTAGTGCACCAGTTTCGCTTTCTTCACGTTTGCATTACACCAAAATACACCAAATTACACCAAAATAACAGTTTGAGAGCATACTTATTTGAGCTTGTCTTCTGTAATCTATCACAAGCTTAACAGAGTCAAACCTGGCTAAGAGAGGCAGCATTACCAATCATCACAAAGCTTTCTTCTTGTTTTCTTCCTTCTGTGCTGCACTGTCTCGACGGTTATGTAGTATCACTTGCCTACGAGGAGCATGCGTTCTTCATCTAATTGCAGCCACAACGTAATCTATATTTCATGTCTAAATAATTTTTCTCTATTAATCGTACTTTCAAAACAATATGCGGGGTAATCAAAGAAAGGAGGTCACTGATTTGCTGTGCGACGTGCGCTTTCTCTTTAAAATCTTTTTTTTACGTATAAGCATTTTCTTACAAAATGAAAGCTACCAACCAGCCAGTAATGAATGGGCGCAGCGCTGATGCTTACATTAATAGTTACACACCAATATTGCTATTGCGATTATTTTCCCCGATAGTTGCAAATACAATTAACTCAAGAACGGTTAGTCATCTCCACATGCGCAATCTGATATTTTGAAGCCAGTACGGTTAGAGCAAAGAAACATCCGAAGATCAACTCTAATTTACTTTATTGGACAAGATTGTCAAGAATACAGAATACCACAGGCACATAAATAGCGCAATTTTAGACTTTAGTAATGCATTCAGTTCCTTAAAATGAAAGCTACAAAGTTTAGCAGATTACGGTATTAGACGCATTACACTCAGTTCGCTTTATCGCTATTTGACAGATCCCCGTCACTTCTATTGTGAATTATTAACAGAATGGCCTGAGGCGGTAATTGCATAATATTTTGTCCCATTTAGAAGCTATTATGTAAACAGACTTTTGTGGATACTGTGTGACACCAAGTACCTAGAGCACCAAATCTTAGCCATACGGTGCATGGCTCTCAAAGGCGGAAAACGAATCCTCGTGGTTTAGTCAATGCCAAGCCTTTACACCTATTAAAGCTCATCAATGGAGACAACAAACTACATTAGCACACGCATTAGCATAAGGGTACCTTCATGCAGACCGCGATCGGGGTGTAAAGGTCAAAGTTCTTATCCTCCCTTCATCTTTTACACTATATACAGTGATATTGTCTCCTCCTCTGGTCTCGCTTATAACGCGGTAGCATAAAAAGCACCGTCCACAAGAATTGATCTTCGCCATTGGCAGCTGCTGTCAGCGAAAAATTACCAGTGGCAAACCGGTAGCTCGCAGCTAAGATCAACAACAGAGACAGAAGATGAAGTGATAGCAACGGTTGGGGCTAGAAGGTTGGTGCTGTAGTGCTTGTGTGCTGTGTCAACAGCTGGGCTTCTTGGACTAACCTAGCCACGTATCAATATTATTGTTCAAAACATTCTGAACTTCATGTTGAATTTCAGCGGCAGCAAAGTAGGGAATAACATTATTCCACCATACTATATGTGGCCTCTCGAGTTTACAAGCCAGAAGTATCTTTACTTTTTAACGGCGCTTGAGCACTAAACTGTATGGACACTGTGACCGGAAATTGTTTGCTTGTTATACATAGCACTAAATGAATATAGTATATGACGATTAAAACGCGAAAACCTAATTTTGCGAACTTTACAAACACTTGATTTGGTATCATTTAAAATATTAATTCTCTTTTCAAGATATTTGAAAGAAATTTGCTTGGAATTTATTTGTGCTAGTAATTAAACGCCAGTGCAAATCACGTTTTGTTTAGTAACCAACCGTAGGTGTGGTTTTGTATTGAATGTATGATTTCTTGCACTTTAATTGTTTCCTGTAAATAAAGAAGAGGAGTTAAGGCGAACTTTTCCAGAGCACAGTATGTTGGAGTTTCGCGAGTTTAGGTTAATGAACTTTCAGGTGGCTGGAGTTCCGTCGAGGGCCTCTACAGTTAGACGCGTAGGTGCATAATGCACAGATTGAGATTCCAAAACTACCCTTTGAATCATTTAATAAAATTAGCCCTTGTACCTTACGCACCACAAATAGCATGAAAGAATTATTGTCAAAGCCGCTTTTAGTCGCGCATCAAGCTCAGCATAAAGCTAGTTTGACATTTAGAGCAGTAACCTCTTCCCTAAATGTATTCTTATTTACTGTCGCGTACTAAATTCACAAGCTGTATCCCGACCTACTTCCAAATGACTGCTGCTACGTGAAGTGTAAGGCCACAAGGACGTCAGTGTTTAAATTTCGTCAAGACATGAAGTGTAGAGGTCCTGCTGGCGACATCAGCAACATTTATAAACAATGTTGACCGTTCATATGTACTTTGTCTACTGTTGCCCGAATCAGTGAAAACAAATCCTTCACTCATGCCCTTAAATTATGTAGAAAAAAAGTTCGGTGGGTGAGGTAAACGTCCCACAGCGAGACATAAGGAATAGGAAATACAGTAGGTCATGGCTATAGGTAATTAAACTCAGGTAATTGTTTTGACATGCATGTATTTGCACGCTGCACATACGCACGAGAGCGCCGTTCATTGAAATTTATTTACTAATTTAAATACCCTAAAAACCCAAGTGAGCATCACATGGGGGGGGGCGGCATAAAACCAGCACAATACATAATCTTGACGCATATTAATTAACAAAACGACTTAATTATTATACATAACATACGGATCGAAATACACAGCACTACATTTACTAGTGGATACATAGGTGTTCTATAATTACCAAAATTGCACCTAATAATTATACATAACATGCAGATCGACGTACACAACCCTACATTTACTAGTGGATACATAGGTGTTCAGGGAACAGCACGTAACGCTTAATAATACAATAGTGGAAACAATACTACGGTGATTACAGACAACCAAGGTGCCTTGCAAGTTTTATTTGAAATTGTGATAAAGTAGTTTCAGTAGCTATATCACTCGGTATGGAGTTCCAGTTTTCTATAGATAACGGTAAGGGTGAAGTTTGGCATTTTATCGTTCGTGCGCATATTGCCTGTACTTTGTAGGGATGATCAGTCCGGGATGAAATATTATAGACAGGAGCGATGCGATTAGCTGCATATGGGCAGTCACCATAATATAAGGAATGAAAGAACGATAAACGAGAGAACTTGTGTCGAGGGACAAGGTCGGGAATATTAAGAGATTGTTTAAGATTAGACACACTGTGATACGTGTATCTGGCAGCTTTATTTTGCGCAGATAAAGGACGGTTAATTTTGACACACTGCTTGGATTCCATATTATGGAGGCCTACTCAAGAGCTGATCTTATAAGAGTAGTGTACGCGTGAAGTTTTGTCTCGGAGTTAGCAAGGTGTAAACGACGTTTAATGAGTCCCATTTTTCGAAATGCTTTATTCGTGATGTAATCTACATGGGCGCTCCAGCCTAAATCAGAACTGAAAAAAACAACAACACCAATGTACTTGAAGCAATCTGTTCTTTCTACTAAACTGCCATTATTCGTGTAGACATTAGAAGGCATATTATTGCGCGTGAAAAGCTCATTAGTTTGGTTTTTTATATTAATTTCCATCTGCCACATGTGACACTACTCATTAATATGCATTAAGTCAGTCTGTAGGATCACTGCGTCAGTGGGGTCAGCTATCTTTCTTTACAATACACAATCATCAGCGAAGACTCGTACGCTACATGATATATTAAACGCTATGTCATTAATATACATGAAAAATATCAGAGGCCCTACAACTGATCCCTGTGGATTTCCGAATATGACGCGCGAACTGTTAGACGAATACTGTTTATTTTGACCCGTTGGGAGCGATTTCTTAAGAATTCTTCGATCCATCGGGTGATGTCGCGATGCTGCTGAAGCTTATTACCTTTTTTCATTATTCCTTTATGGGAAACACGGTCAACGCTTTTGAAAAATCTATAAATATGGCGTCAGTATATATTAATTCGTGTACCGATTCATAGAGATCTGTTACGAGCTCGAATAATTGTTTTTTTTTTTTTAACTTCTTTTGCCTAAAGCCGTGCTGGTTGTCCATAAGCAAGTTGTTGTCGTTTAGATTTGCCCTTATGTGCGAGTAAAAATATCTTCAAGTAGTTTGCAACAAATGCAGCCGAGGTGGCTTCAAGAAGTCCCATTCTGGGCTTCAGCTATCCAGCGTCTTAGCATACTGACATTCAGCGCCAACAGTCATCTCTCGAAGGATAATAATCACTTTACCATATATTGGTTCTTATTGTAATTGTTGCTAATTGCATCGTGTTTTTTTACATTTGTATCCACCCCCCCCCCCCCTATGTAATACCCCCTTTTGGAGGGCTTTTAGGGGTAACCTGAATAAATAAATAAATAAATTTCACTTCATGAATGAAATGTGGGCTTTTACGCAGCGTGCGTCTGCGGTCGTAAAGGTTAGATATTAATTTGTATTCTTTATTCACTTCAGCTTCATGCTTAATATTCATTCAGGGAATCTGTAGAGCTCGAGTGTTTTAACAAACCTCTTGAAATTACAATCTGGCTGGCACTTGAGCACGCACTGCTTGAAAATGCAACAACAAAAAAACATGGTGTACTTTTGCAATCTACATAGGTGCGATATATTAAATATTTTCGTTCTGTACAATAGCAGAGTAGGAGTTAGGGAAGAATTTTTTTCTTGCTTAATACAGTTATGGCCTTGTGTGCATGACCAAACGCTATTATTTTTTTAGATTTCAGTAGCAAATTTTAGCAAGTAAACAGAATTGTAGCGCTACACATATGTGAGGGAACGTGCGAAACTCGTTCAGGTGGCGAGGTACAAACCTTAATATTCACAAAGTACAAATTTAGCAAAGCGAAGCTTGATAAAGTCAACCTAATTCTTAAGTCTTGCCTGCACTTGTGCAACCGTTTCGTAGGTGCGTTGAAGCAACGAAACGACATCGGTGAAAACGACACAAAATGTTACTTTGCAATATATTACAGACGTCGCCTCCCGTGACATTCGACATGATCCAGGTATTATACGTCTTTTGTCCAATATGCTCACTCAGACTAATAAAATGACGCAAACAATTTACAAATAGTCTTGAAGACGTCCAGCGCACAGTGGCCCCAGTGCGCGCCACCGACTGCTCCAGGTGATTATGTTGATTGCATGTTTTATTGAACACCTTAAGGAACTTAGCTATCCCCGAAATGGCAAAGTGTTAGACGGTCTACAAACTTGCAGACACTTAAAGCCAACTAGTGATCAAAAAGACCGTAAACTATGAACATTGTAGACAATACCGTTATTTATATGTGGTACTCAGGCATTTGCTCTTCAGGCGCGTCATCACAGATGCCTGCAAATCCTCTTAGCGATTTGAGAAATCAAGAGTTTTACATTTTATTGTTGCCTTATGCTGTTTTTGTTATTTTGAAACATCTCAGTACGGTACACTATGCCTTAATGCAGAGCTTTGTTATTGCGATAAAATGTGGGTAGACACTGAAGCACAACCAGTCGCTTTGCTCGTCGAAGTCAACCGAATGCTACACGTTGTGTAGCTCAAAATTCTCCACCGCCATCTTCCGAAACTGGTATCCCAATCATGCGGCCGCGATGCCGCTTCTTGTCTCATTACTTGCAGGACACAGCCTCCATATCCACTCTTAAAACAAAGACTGAACTCTGGCTGTCCTCAATATTCAAGATGCACCCTTCATGACCCCAATAATACTATGTTAGATGCCATTTATTTCACTCATCTTGGAAGGGTATTAGCGTACGCTTCACCTATTTCTTAAAAACCGATAGTACCTGTTCATATGCACTTTGAACCAGATGATGCTGAATTTCTCATTCATGGCGTACTTGCAAAATGGTAATGCCAAAAATTGCTATAGTCGTTAAAGTATTTCGCGCTGATAACAGCCTTAGTAAAAACCGATGAAGTACCATTTCAAACTGTAACATACTGCGGCAAATAGCGAGAAGTAATCCCAAGAGATGTCGTGATGGACACAGACAAAATGCAAGATGACGTCAATAGTAAACCTATGGTTTTGGGCCAGAAGCATTCTTTCTGAGCACTCCAGCGATTCTCGCGGCGCACCATAGCATTAGGTACAACTTGCACGGCAACAAAGAAGCAATGGAAGCAATGAAAGTCGGATTCTTACTCTTCTTGAGCTGTGCCAAGTTTCGAGGTAAAAACCTTGCCACGTGTGGCGATGAAAACGGACCAGAGCATCGCATGATGATGCTACGGGTGCCAATGAACGAAGCCCTCTCCTGGCAACGCCGCATTCTTTATCGGGTAGAGCAAGTAGCTGGTCTTTAGACTTTAGTGTCGGCGTTATCTGCACTCGGAGCCAGCTCGATGTTGGCCGTGCTCTCGGTATTTCGTTCGTTGAAAGCTGATTGTGCGCGCCTTAACCGCACAGCCAACTCTCTCTGCTCGTGCTTTTGTTGCTCGCACTTGGATTTTCATCGTGAAAGAAAGCTGTCAAAATCGGTGGTGGCTCGATGGCCGTCAGTGCACACCGGCGCCTCTAGCACCCAGCGTTAACCGCTAAATGAAACTCTCGGCAGGCGTTTGTGACTAATAGAGATTTGAAGTACACCATCATTGACGGACTCTGGTACTTCAACGGTTCTCATTAGAATACACGTTCCCTCTGATAATTCGTCAGTGACGTTCTTCCATTTATCGATTTCACTGGACGCTGGGTATACGCTTGCGCTATAAGCCTGCTGACTTCAAGCGTGGCGATATTTGGTGTGAGATAAGCCAGTTTAACGCAATTCCAGGCAAAGCAAATTCATCCTGAAAAGTTAATGCTGGTCTGTCAATGTCAGCATGTCAAGCATAGCAACTCGTTGAAGACATAAAAGTGAGCTGTTCCGCCTCCCTATCTACATTGTTGTTTACTGAATTATTGGCTACAGTTGGCTGTATTGACGTGCTGCAGACTGTAATTGTGATAGCGCAGGTATACAGCTGGTAATATCATGAGAGATCAAACTACCGAGTATCTCACAAGTTTATGTTTTTATGTTTTTTAATTTCTTTAGCTAGCTGTCAGGCAGCACAAACACTGGATTCAGATTAAGTCCTATGTTGACAAAGTCCGGTTCCACATAGGGCAAGATATCGCCATTAATGCACCAACACTGGGCCCAATATTTGTGATGCCTATATAAAACCTGCAACTTGTTAAGTATCAGTACAAGCATTAACCTGAAGTTTGCAAGAGCTACAAAGACACTCCTCACTCCTTGAAATGTTACTCTAATCTACGTCTGAGACATTTAGCAGAGGAAGATGTTTTCATAGCAGCCCATTTTCCCTATTTAAAATGCTGTCGCCCATTTATTAAGGTGAAAGCCTTTAACGGCTCATCGTTGTTGTCAGCAAAAGTGTCGCGCTTTTGCGGTGGCTTTGATACTTAAAAAATAAAGTAATATTCCCTGTCTCCCACTGGGTAATCGAACCTCCATACCTTGGATCTCCAGCACAGCCCTTTACCCCTGCGCCACGCCCGGACTTTTTTCTTGATTTCCTGGCTTTGGCACACTACATAAACTAAAACTTCGATCAAAACATGAAAAAGACACACAAGGCAATGTACATGAATGAATGTCATGATCAGGCAGTGTTAGACTGGCCTCGTCGCATTAAAACTACCGCAATAAGAATAAAGGCTCTATGCTTGAAAGCCATTCGGGAGGTTCTGCAGTCGCTTTTTGGGTGACAATAAACAGCTCCATACTTTCTCGAAAATAAATTCGAGCAGGTCAGGCATCCCTGTCACAGTGATAGACTGCCATTGTGGAGCGCCGTATAAAGTGGAGGCCCATAAGCATAATCACGTCAAATGGAACCCCATCTTCATTCTCTATGCTTAAATATCGAATACCGTGCGAGTCTAGTGGAAAATCCTTCTTTATGGTCTGTTGTAATACATCCCAGAAATATACCAATTCCCAACAATGTAAAAAGGCGTGATTTCTTGCTTCTGGCTGCTAACAGATTAAGCAATGTGCTCCACTGTAAAAAAAAAGCCGCTTTCACTCCAAAAACTCCTTTACTGATACTTTTCCGGTATGTAATTTACAAGATATGTGCTAGCTCCTGCATTTTCTTTACTTTATTAAAGCAGTGTCACGGCCTCCACAAGCGGTGCCAGGGCCTCTTCCAAAAACCCTCTACAAGGGTTTTTGGAAGACAATATCACACTGATCGCGGTACAACGTTTTGCTCTTTACACCAAACAAATATTGCAAACTGCACAAAAAGGTATTTATGAAGATTATTTCACGATCCGGAGCGTGACGCATAAAATAATGTGGTGTGGCGCGCATTTCGTTATGCGCCAAGCCCCGGATCGGATCGTGAAACGCTCCTAATAACAACGATAGCGAGATTCAGCGAGTGACGTATACTGGCCTTTCCTTTCCTGTCGACGAATTATAGAAACCCAGTGACTTTTAATGCGTACCATGAAATGTTGGTTGTGTTCGACAAAGGGCGCCTGATGTAACGTCATGACAGGTCATGACATAAAGATGATTAATGCATAAACGAAGCTGACCCACCGGGCGTCCGATCAAGGCATCCGCGCGCTCTTTCCTTTGCGGCTTCCTCGGACGCCGCACCACACAGCAAACAGCAGCAGACCCAGATGTCTAGGAGGCGTTAGTATAGCAGGCATCAGCGGCGTTTTAAATTGATTTACAGGATAGAAAAGGCACAGTATCTGTCACAATGGTGCATGCTGTGCCACTGAATTCTATTTTATGTTGTTTTATGTAGCATTACGCGAGTTCCCCGTGGTTGCTCCAGTACGAGACAAGCTACTAACCTGAGTCGACAAATACGGAGAGCAACGTCCAGTACCCTCATTAATCTGTATACTTGGATATCAAGGTTGTAATAATAACCTGTATACTTAGACATCATGGTTCTATTAGTGGCAAAAAATACCAGCTTCACAAAGTCATAGTGCACAGAGAATTTATTTACAGTAAAAATGAATTAGCATTCCCGCGCTTATGCCCTTTAAACGTGCAAACCCTTCCGAATGAGTGGCTTAGTGATTATTGTTTTCCAAATAAACCACTTTGTTGTAACAACCGCAGCGCTATTTGATAAGGGTGGCTTTATAAATTTCTTTCCCATTATCGAAGATGTGACCGAGGCATGGTCTTCTCTTACCTCACAAAGAAAAAGAGGGCAGCTCTTTCGATGCGGCAAATTCGTTACTCTCGACTTCTTGCACACATCCTTTCTGCCAATATGTGGCACTGTGATGTCGATCCCCTTCTTTACGTTTTCCAGAGCAGCCGCGAACTGAGGCTTTGGGAACACGAAACACCCTCTACTTTAGTTGAATATAATACCATCGCTGTTAATCTTAATAATCCCAAATCATTCAGTCTCGGACAGGCGCTGCACATCGTTTCTTTTTCTATCGATTTCGCTACAAACCTGGCACCGTATGCTATTGCAGCCTTTTCCACTGTTGAAGGTGGCAATTGAACTGAAAAGAAAGATATAAGAACACAATGCTCATTTGAAGACTAATTAAAGAGTATGGGGCTCAAATCTTGGCTTCCGAAAGAAATACTCTGGAAAGGCTGTTAAAATGCATGAGCAATAATTTTTCCTTCTACTTACAAGGCATCGCCTTCAGGGGCGCCAGAAAACTGTTGATGACCACAAAGCTCGGTGGGTCTAAATGCTAGAAAAAAAACAGTACACAAAATATATATTGATTACCGTCATAGCAAATGCGTTAAAGCAGGGAGAAACAACACTAGCTAAAAAGCTAATTTTTTAAAACCAGGCTGGGGTTTATGCGTACCTAGGTAGTGCATCGCCAGTTGCAGCTGGTACTCTGCTTTGATCATCCGCAATATCGGTTGGTTCCAGTAAGCTGAAAAACAGATTAGTGCCAAAAATATAACTTGGTTACAACTATATCTTGTGCACGCAGAGGTCAAGGAGCCAAATGAAACTCTGTTTCTTTTTGAAAAACTGACTTTAAATAAATGGCACTACTATGGATATGGGTACCTGTGTAGTCCACTACTGATGTTAGCGAAAATCTTCTGAGGAATGCTCATTACTTCCAGTCCTGACGATGTCCCGTTTTGCGTAGCTGGATCGACGCTTCTCAGTCGGGCTGCAGTGGCACTGTACATGCTGGAGAAAAAAAAATGGATGCGACAGAAATGTGATCAAAGGCTAAAATTCTAAAAATGTTGCTTGCATGATTAGCACAGATTAGCGTTAGTAAACAAGTAAATAGGTAAAATTAAAACTTACAGTGAAATACATTTATTTTGCAGCGAAACGTCTGTGCTTACCTCACAACACTCTATTTCCCACATTTGCTGATTTAAATGCGCACAGGATGCCAGTCCGCAGTAATTTTTTAAGGCCAAAGATGACAGCTCTAGAATCTAGACATTCGTTGCATGCGGCCATTTGTTGCAAATCGCTAAAAAGGACTTCAGCCGGATCACTTGACAGATTTCCCATGAGAATGCAAAAGAAGCCACTTTCCAGCAAGTACTCGATACAAAGCACAGCAGATTTGCTTGTCAGCAGCAGTCCTTTGTAAGTTTCAGTGCTCAGGAGTTATTTCCCACTCAATGTGCAGGCACGTTTCTCAAGGTACTGCGGCAATTCTCCTCAAGCAATCTCAGGTGTCCATCAGTTGCACACAAGAAACGTATTTAGTCGGGCTTGTTTAAGTGCACGTAGGCTTTGTTGCCGCCATTATGGATAGCAAACTACTTTTTGATTGCCTTCATGAACAGAACAAGAGCGACCGCATTTCTGAAGAGCTCAGTTTCTGGGTGATAAGTAAGGAACTCCATAAGAAAGGAAACGGCAGCAATCACATTATCCGAGAAAAGCTGGGCTGCTCTGCCAACATTCATTTTTTCGAAATTGCTCGGCTCCACTTGCTTTTTTTGTTAGAAAGTGAACAAGCTTCACAATATCATTCTTCTGGAGGTCATAGCTTCTTTATGAATAGGCCTGTTATTGGAAGGCTTCCATCAGTCATTTCGCCGTTAAGAGATTTCGAAATGTCTTTATAAAGTGACATTGGTCAACGGAAAACAATTGTGCGCTGCGTGGGTCCCATGGGTGACTGACCGCTGGTTTTAGCGATTCATTTCTAAAATGGCGTATCATAGTAACATGATTGTTCTATGATTGTTTATGACGATTCGTACCACATGAATACCAAACTTTTGGGACTTCCTCAATCAAATCACGTTTTAGCACTTAGCCGTTTCGTGAAAATACTCTGTATGAAATTTTATAAGATTTCCATAGCCCTGCAGCCACAAAATCATCCTCATTATCATCTAATCATCAGCCAGACTATACCCACTGCAGGACGAAGGCCTCTCCCATATTTCTCCAATTAACCCGGTTTTGTTCTAGCTGTATTCACTTGAACTCTGCGAACTTCTCAACCTCATCCGCCCATCTAACTGTCTGCCGCCCCCTGCTACGCTTTCCTTCCCTTGGAATCCAGTTTGTTACCTAAGCGACCATCGGTTATCCTCTCTTCGCCCGACATGTCCTGGCCATGTTCATTTCTTCTTAATTTCCGCTAGAATGTCGGTCAGTTCAGTCGTTCAGTCGTGTCCGACTCTTCGTGACCCTATTGATAATGTCACGTCACGCTTTCCGGTCTCTCACTATCTTCCTAACATCACATAACTTCATCTACACTGCCTCGAGGATGCCATCTAACGATCGCATTCGCTGCCTACCCCTTCTCCGGCGACCCTCAACCTTTCCCAACATGAAATCTTTCTCCAACGACTCCTCTCTTCTCATCAGATGACCAAAGCAGCTGAGCTTTAACTTTTGAATTTGACCCTCCAATGAGCAGTCAGGGTTGATGGTCGACAATATCGACTGATTTGATCTGCTGGCAGTCCAAGGAACTCTCAAGTCTTCGCCAGCACCACAATTCAAACGCATCAATTCTTCGGCGGTCAACTTTTTTCAGAGACCAACACTCGCATCCATACATCACAACTGGAAAGACCATAGTACGAGTTATACAGATCTTGGTTGGCAGACTAATGTCTCTGCTCTTTACTAGGCGGTCAAGGCTAACCATTGCTCTCTTTCCCAGAAGCAGGCGTCTCCTAATTTCATGGCTGCAGTCTCCTTCCGAGGTAATCTTGGGGCCCAAGAAGAGAAAATCCGTCACAGCTTCCATTTCTTGCCCATTGATGCTCCAGGACGTGATAGGGCAAGACGCCATGATCTTTGTGTTTTTAATGTTCAGTTTAAGCCCGAACTTCTCACTCTCTTCTTGTACGTGCATCAGAAGTCTCTTGAGTTCCACTTCACTTTCTGCCATTAAAGTGGTATCATCCGCATATCTGAGGTTGTTTATACGTTTTCCAGCAATCTTCACTCCAGCTGAAGACTCGTCCAGACCGACCTTCCTCATGATGCACTCTGCATATAGGTTAAATAGGCAGGGCGACAGTATGCAGCCTTGCCTCGCTCCTTTCTCGATCGGAAACAAATCAATCGGTAACTTAGGTTATTTCTTTCACCCACTTTGCACGCTTCCTATCTCTTAATGGCTGTCATAAAGAATGCATATATAAACGAAAGATTTAGTATATATTTCCAGACTTCACAGTGCATTTATGATGACATTCAGGTCTCCAGGACATCACTTTTTCTTTATGAATTTGGCTAACTTTGCCTTTATTATCTGTAATAGCCATGTAAACATAATGCATTTGGGCTGTTATTCCAGAGCTGTTATTCCTCGTATTCCCACATCATTACTTATTGTCTTTCAGTTTTGCTTCTCAATGGTGCAATAAAATTGGCTTGCATTCTGTAAGGAAGTTGAAATAGAGTCTAACATTTAGAATGACAGGCGCGTATTTAAGTGATCCAAAATATTTCCTCGGAAGGGATGTATAAATAACCCTAAATAAGCCCATTTTGAATTAGAATGTATTAGGTCATGCTAAACTAAGAAAAACGTCATAGTTGCACTATGAAGTTAGAACATTTCGCTAAAAACTCGTTTTTACGTAATCCTGAGCACGTCTTCTAAAGTTCCTTACCCCATCCAAATAGCTGCACCGCAGAATCCTGTGTACTTCGCAAGTGTTATTGGTCAATAATAATATTGTTACGCTGCGGCAAGCGATGGCAACAGAAGAACAGAGGACAGGAAGAAGATGCTCGATGGTCGTTAGACGACGTTTTAATGAATCTGTGAGGGGGCCTAGCTCGCGCGCTCCTGCACACGCCTCTGCTCTCTTCTTCCTCCTTCGCCCGTAACATGTCCCGAGGCCACCGAGCGATCATAACGATCCTAGACGAGGTAGTTTACCGATGATGATTCCATGGCATGATGATGGACGTGTCTAGATGCTTGAAGAATAGGAAGAAGAAAGAATAAAACGGCTTGCCGGTACGATGTCTGATGCGTGGGTGATCCGCCTTCCCTGGAGCTGTCAGCCATCTGTCACCAGAGTCCATGGGACCGATGGCTCGAGGTCATGTCGGGCAGCTTGGGCGGGGGTTGCGTGTTTGTGTCCATCGGTTCCTTCGGGTCATACGGGTCTTTCGGATTCTTTGTCTCGGTTCTGATTGGTCTGTCTGTTCTTGTCTTCAGGTCCGGGCTGGGGCTGGGCTGTAGTAGTTCGTCATGTATAGGCTTGAAGGGCTGGGGCGAACTGCTCGGCGATGTCCCTGGGCCCTCGGTCAATAATCCCGGCTTACAGATGGCGTCGATTCTCTAAGTTGAGGATGGGGATGACGTACGCCGCGCCTTCAACCAACTGTTACGTGGCAGCAAGCGATGACAACAGAAGAACAGTGGAGAGAAAGAAGATGCTCGATGGCCGTGAGATAACGTTTTAATGAATCTGTGAGAGGGCCTAACGCGCGCGCGCTCCTGCCCACGCCACTGCCCCTTCTTCCTCCTTCGTCCGTAACAATATATTAGGGTATGCTATATTTTCTGATTGAAGCTATTAGTATTGTGGGACGCTTTGCCCGCCTAGAGATAGACACATAAAAACGGAGGACACCAGGCAAACACCACTTGCCTCGGCGCGCTTTTGTTCTCTAACCCTCGCGCTGGCGCCGCGCGCTCGTCTCGCGCTCGTCCCGCGCCTCTTCTTTTTCTGGCGCAGCGCTCCTCGGCGCGTGCCATAACATTATACACATGGGCGAAATTTTTAGCAAAGGGTAGCATCGATAACAGCTTTCGAATATAGTGCAGCATCTACTTTTCATTTTTTCTCATGTCCTCATAGAGACCTATTACTGTGCAGTTTGGAAAAATTTGGAATAAGGGATCTTTTTTTATTAAAAATGTTTAAACTTGCCATATTTGGGAACATGATTAATAGGCTTTCATTTTATATGTGAAACAAACACCTGTTCAGCTTTTTGTACCTAGCAGCTTATGAATTATGCAATTTTGATGTGTTCCTCATAGTATAAGCGAAAACAATGTAATATAGCCTTGTTTGAGACTTGTACCGTTTATGAAAATGTTTATTAGAACCCGCAGAGGAAGCACTCTATAATGAAATCACATACTTCATGACGCATTTATTCGAGAGCTTGCAGAGAAATTAGAGAAATTAGTTTTCCCAACAGAGAAATTAGTTTTCAGTGCATGGTGGTATTCAGGAAGAAAATATCTTGTTATAAACTAGATTCATGAAAACGATGAGAAAGTCGGTGTAGGAGAACGACTAAGAAGCGGCGGCAGCTGTTCGTCACAACGGATATCTGTTATTCACGATATGACTTGACTGCTGGTGTGGAGAAGAAATTTATCCTGTGACTCACTCAAGATGTTGGGTGCCTGTTGCTTCTATGTAGCAAGGCCTTACAACGTTCACGGGTTTTTCAGTCTTTTTTCAGGCTAGCGTTATACAATTTTTTAACGTAAAGTTGTCATTAGCTTGTGCGCAGGCATGTCGTTCACCTCCTGGGGAGGGGGCTCGGCAGATTGGTTCGCCAGCCTGCCAACTGAAAGCTTGCTTCTGGATTTATTTGTTGAAAATGGTGTCGATGTAGTTCCTTTCGAACTGATATTGATAAGAAATGGAATGCTAACAAATAAAAAGCCAAAAAACTATCCAGCAGCAACTCAAGTCTGCCGGACCACTGTCTTGACATCTCGGGGGTGCGACCTTTTGGGAGTTCAGGTATTGTTAGCAAATCTGCAAACATTAACAGTGTGTCATCTGCTAAGCTGCTGTTGATTTACCTCTAGTCCTGTCAGCGCTTTAATTCCAGAACAGCTGGCATGCACTAATGTTAATGTGCGTAGAGTGGACCCTGCATGAACCGCTCGAAAACGTTTGGAGGAATTTCAGGACGCAGGAGCTGGTTTTCTTTATGTGTATCGTTGTTCTCGCGTGGTAGCCGGGGTGCGTGTTGCTACAGAGTCTATGATAAGAACTTTTGATTTTTTCAGGCGTCCACCTGAGTTGAAAATTTGGCCAATTGTCAATGACATTGACCCGCTACTTCCTCACCCCCTTGAATGTACCAACTGTTGGAGACTTGGATACAGTGGAAGAGCATTTAAGTCTGCGTCTAGATGAAGGGTGTGTGGGGAAGGCCACTTCTGATAGCTGTACCGCTGCTAAGCCAGCTGTTGCCTGTGTAGTAACGAGCACTCCGCTGATGACGCCAGTTGTGAGAAACATTCTCATTAGCATTGCTCTCGAGCACATACTTATGCTCTCCTTGATCGCAAAAGGCACACTTATCCGAACTTTGTGTGCTCTTCTACTTCTGACTTTGAGGCCACGTTGTCTACTGCATTTGTGACAACGGTTGAAAAAGCCCTTTCTCTTGAGGTTGACCCTATGTTTAGCACCTTTACTCAGGCCTTGTCTGGTATTGTTGCTAGCCATTCATCTTGCCCACCTCAGCCTGTATTTATTCTAGCGTCAACTTCAAACCTCAGCTGACAGTTTAAATGCAGCTTCCTCACCTCTAGTGCCGGCTCAAGTGCAGCTTTTTGACAGTGCCCCTGCGAGCATTTTTTGCAAACGTGTTTGCTCAAAGGATGTTGAAATGACATGCCCTAATCAGAAGCGCCTTGCTTCTACCCCACCCTCTAAGTCCTCCGTTCCCCAGACAAAACCAAAAAAGGGCCTTCCAAAGTTTTACCGCAATCGCATGTGCTAAAAGAGGCTGTTGCAGCCTCCATGATAGGAAAGTTCTTGGCAGGTGAGATGCTCATCAATGGAATATTCGTTCTATTGTATTTTTACTTCCAGATTTACATCTCCTTTCAACAAATAAGCCAGACATAGTGCTGTTACTAGAAATCTGGCTCTTCCCCCCCCATAATGTAATTTACCTCACAAATTTTCCAATTTTTTGTTTCCGAGCCGATCATGTAAACGTTAGGTGCGGTGGCTTATTGGCTTTGATATCTTGAAAATATTGTCACCGGGCAAAAATAAGCAATAGAATATTGAACCCCGAATGTGAGCTATTAGCTGCAGATTTCACTTGGCCTCAGGGCGCCCTTGTTACATCACTAACCTCTATTGTCCCATATAACTACGTAGCACAGACTGTTTTGACAGATTGGTTGTACATTATATAGCATCATCACTACAGGAGATTTCAACTCCCACCTTGCTCTTTGAGGTAACTCCTCTGACTTACATGGACAGCTGGTATGGACGTAGATGTGAGCAAATGCTATGCGCATCTGCTAATCTCAGGATATAACTTTCATGCGCGACAATTGGCGGTTTGTCATCGATGTATGCCTGGCAGCAAGAGGGATAGGTATAGGGGATGGTCAACAGTAGACAGTGGTAAATCTAGTGACCAATTTTCAATCAAATCTATAATCATGTTGATCCCCACACGAGATATCACTTTTGCTTGTAAACTAGTAAACAACGCCACTTATGCAGCATCCCTATGCTCCTCCCTCACATCAAACCTTTGTTAATGTAGAACCAAAAGAGCACAGCAGGTGTTTTTGTCAATTGTGAACGCTACTGAAAAGTTCCAGTTGAATGTGTGGTCTGCAATAAGCAATAAGTCGCCATCACCATGGTGGACTGATGCGTGTGAGACAGCTTTCCGCCGCAGGGAAGCAGCATGGAGAAGCCTTTCGAATAGCCAGAGCCAAGTAAACTGGATAAACTAGAAATGTTCGGCATCATTTAAAGGAGGCATAGCTTTGGCAAAGTTCGAGTACAGCAAAAAGTTCAATACAGTTTGTCAAACCCAAAGCACAGGAAGACATCGGAACTCACACCTTAGTTATTAAGTTCACTGGTGTGGTCTCCACAGGAGGCAAAAGATGAGTTGGAACACAGTGCACAAGGGCTAGCATTACTTTTTAAGAAACTATGCAGAGTTGTTTTTCAAGTCCCCATTCCCTGCTTCGACTATGTTGAGGTTGAATGGTCAGAACTTCTGAACTTGATTTATTCCATGCAATCCTCGGCCCAGTTTGGGACTAAGTTATGGTAGGTATGCTCAAATTTTCAGCACTTGAGTGTGATCAGGATCTCCTGGATCTTCTAAATAAATCATTATATTTTACATGGCTACCGCAAGTCAGGAATGGGCTGAAAATTATATTACTAATGAAAGACTCTGGGAAAGATTTTGTATTGTAAACATTCGACCTATTTCTCTGACATTTATTCTGGTTAAATTAATAGAAAGAACTGTTCATGGCCACATCTCAGAGCATAATTAAGAGGTCCATGCTTCCGGTTCTGCCCAGATTGGCTTCCACTATGGATGCTCAATGTGGTCTGCACAAGTATATTTAGAAAGCAGAATTCGCCTTGCTATGTGAAACAATGAGATAAGAGCGTTAGTGACACTCGATATTGGCAAGGCCTACGACAGCATTGAGCGTTTCATTCTACTCAACATGTTATCCTTATTATGTTCCTAGTTCTACGTTTATGCATGGATCGGTTGTTTTTGAAAGAACGAGATTTTTTTCACTGATGGCTCGTTTACCTCAGATACCCCATGCACAAGAGGGCTTCCCCAGAGCTGTGTGTTCTCGCCACTGGTTTTTAATATATTGATGTGAGATATTCCAGTTCATGCTGATGTCAGTGTATGAGTATATGCAGATGACATAGCATTCGTCGCCTCTGCAAAAGATGTTCATCCCCTCTGTCGTTTACTACCGACTTACTCAATGCACTTGAGGTCTGATTGGAAAAAAGTAAGTCGGCTTTAAATTTGTGCAAATGTAGAGTGCTAGTTTAAAAACCGAAACCTTTATATGTTTCTTTAAACTACAGCTTAGCCGTCATGTCTGAAGGGGGATCTGTGCAGTATTTAGACATTACGTGTCGTGCTAGTGTGGATTGGGGGCTCACATCAAGTGTAATGTTCAGAAAAGTGAGCTTGCATTTGGTAGGTTCATACGCAAAAGGCAGGCAGGCGACCAGGCAGTAGATTGCTATGACATTGGTTCCAGGAATAGCAGGGGGGAGTTACTAGTTAAGTTTGCAGAGCGCAAAAACTTAAAAATCATGAATACTTTCTTCAGCAAACGGAAAAACCGGAAATGGACATAGAAAAGTCCTAACAGGGAGTATAAAAATGAAATTCACTTCATGCTGTGTTCAACCCTCGCCACTATGCGAGATGTAGAGGTAATTGGGAAAGTGCGATGTAGTGACCACAGGATGGTGAGGTCCCGAATTAGCCTAAATCTCAAGAAGGAACGACACAGATTAGTAAGAAAGAAGTCCATCAACGAATTAGCGGTGAGAGAGGGGGGCAGAATAGTTCAGGATCTCGCTACAGAATAGGTATTCAGCTCTAACCGAGGATGGCGACATTACCCTATAAGCAATAAACAATAATTTCAGAGATATCATTACTGAGTGCGCTGTAGAAGTAGGTGGTAGAATAGTTACAGAGGATACTGGTAAGCTGTCTTAGGAGACCAAAGATTTGATTAAGAAACGCCAGAATATGAAAGCTCCCAATCCAACAGAACAGATATAATTGGCAGATATATGAAAGGTAATCAATAAGCGCAAAGTGGCTGATATAAGGAAGTATAACATGGAGAAAAGTGAGCATGCTGTAAAGAACAGGGGAAGCCTTAAAGCGGTGAAGGAGAAATTGGGAATAGGAAAAATCAGATGTATGCGCTAAACGACAAGGCGGGCAATGTCATCACGAATATAGACAAGATAGTCAAAATAACCGAGGAGTTCTATACTAATCTGTACAGTAGCCAAATCAGTCGGGGCCGTAATAAGATAGGGAAAAACAGTTACAGGTTCAACCAGTGACAAATGATGAGGTTAAAAAAGCAATAGAAACTATGAAAAGAGGGAAGACAGTTGGAGAGGATCAGATAACTATCGATTTGTATAAGGACGGCGGGAATATCTTGCTAGAAAAACTGGCCACCTTGTATACGCAGTTCCTGGTGTCATCGACGATACCAGAATCATGGAAGAACGCAAACATAATCTTCATTCATAAGAAAGGGGACGTTAAGGACTCTAAAGATTACAGGTCAATCAGCTTACTTTCTGTTACGTATAAGGTATTTACTAAGGTAATCACAAATAGAATCAGGACAACATAAAACTGCAATAAAGCAAAGGATAACGCAGGTTTTGGGAAACAGTACTCTATTATCGATCATATCCTTAGCATCAACCAGGTGATAGAAAGCTGCTCAGAATATAACCAGCCCTTATAGATAGCATTTATTGATTATGAAAAAGCATTTTACTCAGTAGAAACCTCGGCGATGATGCAGTCATTCCAAAATCAGGGGTAGACGAGCCGTACGTGAAAGTGCTGTAAGGTATAGATAGTGGCTGCACTGCGATCATAGTTATACATAAAAAGAGTAACAAAATTCCCATAAAGAAAGGTGTTGCTTAGAGGAAGTATTCACGTTTCGAATGGGAGCAGTTACGGATACAGGTAGATGGAGAATACCTCAGCAATCTGCGAATTGGTGATGACATTGCTTCGCTAAGTAACTCAGGAGATGAACTGCAAAGAATGATTGGTGAGATTGATAGGAAATATAGAAAGGTAGTATTGAAAATGAATATGCAGGCGACTAAGGTAATGTTCAACAGCCTCGGGAGGATACAGCAGTTTAAGTTAGGTAGCGAAGCACTGAAAGTAGTAAGCCAATATGTCTACTTAGGACAGGTAGTAACCTCAGATCTGGACCGTGAAAAGGAAATAACAAGAAAAATAAGATTGACATGGAGCCCATTTGACAAGCACTCGCCGATGATCGCGGCCAGCTTACTAGGATCGCTGAAGAGGAAAGTATACAACAGTTGCATCTTACCTTCACTCATCTATGGGGCTGAAACGTGGAGGCTAACCAAGAGGGTTCTACTTAAGTTGAGGACAACGCAGAGGGCTATGGAGCGAAAAATGGTAGGGGTTACGTTAAGAGATAGGAAGCGTGACGAGTGGGTCAGAGAAATAACTTAAGTTACTGATACTCTAGTGGAAATTAAGAAGAAGAAATGGGCATGGGCAGGGCAGGTAGTGCGAAGAGAGGATAACCGATGGTCGGTTTGGTTAACAAACTGGTTTCCGAGGGAAGGAAAGCTTAGCAGGGGGAGACAGAATGTTAGGTGGGCGGATGATGTTAAGAAGTTCGCAGCGGACAAGTGGATGCAGCTAGCACAAAATCAGTGAATTGGAGAAGGATGGGAGAGACCTTCGCCCTGTAGTATAGTCAGGCTGATGATGATGATTATGATCTGTACAAAGACTATGCGACACCGATTCTGGAATTGGGTATTCTCTGCTTCTGTATAAGCTGTATTCTCTGCTTCTTTATAGCGAAGTGCACTGCGCCTCTGCCTACTTCTTCCACAGTCAGTCTCCAGCACTGTTCTGAACTTAGAGGCCCGCGTTCAGGACCTTTACTCCCAACTTCGCCTTCTAACTGTCACATTACTCTTGCGGTCATTTGAGGCTAATCGCGGTATGGCTAGACCTATTTTTGTGTCAAATCCTGCCCTCTTTCCCACTCACCAGTGGCCAAGGGTTTTCATTCCCCTTGTTTTTACGCAGGGCATTTTAACAAACACTGGTGTGGACCTCGGTTTTATGAGTCCTATTGGTTACGTAACGTCAATTGTGGATATACAATCCACAATATGCAATGATTCTATATTTTCAAATTATGTGAACCACTTACTTTAATGTCTAACATCCAGTCCATTATCTGATCAACTTGAACAGTCCCGTGACCGCACTGTAATTGCCAGTAATTCGTCTGTGACTGCGCCGAAAGCAGCGATTGAATTTTTTTCAGTCTCTTTCTTGGAGTTTTTCGGTGCGCTTCCTGGATTACATAATAATATTTTACTACAGTTTATGGCAATCTGGCTTTCACTTCTAAAAGGTCGCTGCAATGAGTCAAAATAATCTTTCAGTTCAGTTCAGTCGTTCAGTCGTGTCCTACTCTTCGTGACCCTATGGACCATTTCACGCCACGCTTTCCGGTCTCTCACTATCTTCCTAACATCACATAACTTCATCTCCAGTGCCTCAAGGATGCCATGCAACCATCGCGTTCGCTGCCTACCCCTTCTCCGGCGACCCTCAACCTTTCCTAACGTCAAATCTTTCTCCAACGACTCCTCTCTTCTCATCAGATGACCAAAGTAGCTGAGCTTTAACTTTAAAATTTGACCCTCCAAAGAGCAGTCAGGGTTGATGTTCGACAATATCGACTGATTTGATCTTCTGGCAGTCCAAGGAACTCTCAAGAGTCTTCGCCAGCAGCACAATTCAAACGCGTCAATTCTTCGGCGGTCAGCCTTTTTCACAGTCCAACTCTCGCATCCATACATCACAACTGGAAAGAATATAGCACGAGTTATACGTATCTTGATTGGCAGACTAATGTCTCTGCTCTTTACTAGGTGGTCAAGGCTAACCATTGCTTTCTTTCCCAGAAGCAGGCGTCTCCTAATTTCATGGCTGCAGTCTCCTTTCGAGCTAATCCTGGAGCCCAAGAAGAGAAAATCTGTCACAGCTTCCACTTCTTGTCCAGTGATGCTCCAGGACTTTATGGGGCAAGACGCCATGATCTTCGTCTTTTTAATGTTCAGTTTAAGCCCCAACTTCTCACTCTCTTCTTGTACGCGCATCAGAAGTCTCTTGAGTTCCACTTCACTTTTTGCCATTAAAGTGGTATCATCCGCATATATAAGGTTGTTGATACGTTTTCCAGCAATCTTCACTCCAGCTGAAGACTCGTCCAGACCGGTCTTCCTCATGATGCACTCTGCAAATAGGTTAAATAGGCAGGGCGACAGTATGAAGCCTTGCCTAACTCCTTTCTCAATCAGAAATTAATCAGTAAGACCATGCCCAGTTCTGACAGTGGCCTCTTGCCCTTCATACATGTTCCTGAGGAGACCGATGAGGTGAATTGGAACTCCCATCTCTTGGAGAGCTTGCCATAATCTGCTGTGACTTACGCAGTCAGACGGTTTCGCATAATCAATAAAGCAGAAGTAGATGGGTTTCTAGAACTCTCTTGCTTTTTCCGTGATCCAGCGAAGGTGGGCAATTTGGTCTCTAGTTCCACTGCCCTTGCGAAACCCAGCTTGCACGTCCGGAAGCTCCCGATCCACATGCTGCTGCAGCCTACCTTGGAGGATTTTCAACATCACCTTGCTAGCATGCGAAATAAGCGCGATCGTGCGGTAGTTGGAACAATCTTTGGCCCTGCCTTTCTTTGGAATGGGGATGTAAACTGACCTCCTCCATTCCTGTGGCCACTGCAGGGTTGCCCGAATCTTCTGACATAATGCATACAGAATGTTAACAGTGTCATGGTTAAGGTTTTGAGGCAACTCAGCTGGAATGCCATCAATTTCGCTAGCTTTATTCTTAGCAAGGCTGGATAAGGCCCATTCAACTTCCCTCTTCAGGATGCCCGGCTCGAGATCAGTAATCACAACCGTCTTATGTTGGGTTTGCGCATTCGGGTCCTTCTCGTACAGTTCTTCTGTGTATTCCTGCCACCTCTTCTTTATCTCTGAGGCTTCAGTGAGGTCTTTGTCTCGTTTGTCCTTTATCACGCCCAGCTTAGCACAGAAGCTTCCTTTGATATCTTTGATTGTCTTATACAGAGCTCCTGTGTTCATTAAATGGCTGTTGTCCTCAACTGCTTGGCACTGTATGTTCAGGTAGGCATTCTTATCTCTCCTTGCTATTTTCTGAAAATCCGCATTGAGAACTTTGTATCTTTCTCTTTCCCCCACAACTTTTGCCATTCTCCTTTCCTCAGCTATTTGCAAAGCCTCTTCAGATAACCAGTTTGCTTTCTTGCATTTATTTTGCTTTGGAACTACCTTAGTAGCAACTTCTTGTATTATATCACGAACATCAGTTCACATCTCTTCAGGCTCTCTGTCTTCTAGATCTAATTCTTGAAATCGATTCCTCACTTCCACAGCATATTCTAATGGAATTTGATCCAGATCATACCTGAAAGGCCTTCTAGTTTTCTGCGTTTTCCTCAATCGAAGCTTAATTTTGGCAACAAGAAGCTGATGATCGGTGCCACAATCGGCCCCAGGCCTTGTTTTTACTGCTTGTATAGCGCTTCTTTATCTCTGCCGGCAAAGAATATAATCGATCTGATTCCTGTACAGACCGTCCGGTGAAGTCCATGTGTACAGGCGCCTCTTGTGCTGCTGAAAATGAGTATTCGCTATGGTCAGGCTGTTTTTTTTTTACAAAACTCTACTAGCCTCTGCCCAGCTTCATTTGGCTCGCCAAAACCGAACTTGCCTATAATTCTAGATATTTCTTCACTCCCGACCTTAGCATTCGAGTCTCTTTTGAGGAAAACGACGTCTGATGATGGGGTGCGGTCTAAAAGGCATTGTAGGTCCGCATAAAATCTCACAACATCAGCTTCTTCAGCAGTAGTGGTCGGTGCATAGACTTGGATAACTGTTATCTTGAAAGGGTGACCTAACATCCGAAGTGAAATCATTCGATGGTTTTTGGGGTTGTACCCTAGCACTGCTTTGCCCATTCTTCTGTTTACTATTAGAGCGACCCCGTTCCTTCTCTTGGATTCGTGTCCACAATAAAAGACATAATGGTCGCCGGAGTTAAATTCTCCCATTCTGGTCCATTTGAGCTCGCTGACACCCAAGATATCAATGTTCAATCTGTCCATTTCTCGCATGAGACATCCAGTTTAGCTTGCGTCATAGATCTTACATTCCATGTTGCTATGTAATATATTTTCTTGCAACATCGGACTTTCCGGTCACTTCCCGACACATCCACAGCTGAGCGTCCTTTTGGCTTTAGCCTAGCCGCTTCATTCGCCCTGGAGCTACTAGGAATTGCTCTTTGTTAATCCCCAGTAACATGTGGGACGCCTTCCAACCTGGGGGGCTCATCTTCCGGCGCCATATCATTAATGCTATTGTGACTGGCCATAGGGGTTTCTTGGCAGGAAATACTGGAGTGGGTTGCCATTATCTTCTCCAGTGAATCACATTTTGTCGGAACTCTCTGCCGTGACCTGTCTGTCTTGGGTGGCCCTACACAGCAGAGCTCACGACTTCATCGAGTTTCGCAAGCCCCTCCGCCACGACAAGGCAGTGATCCATGAAGGGGAAATAATGTTTATCAGACTTCTATTTCTGTTTCGTTGTCACGAGAGTCAGCAGCAGATGCTCTTTTCAGCCGCTCACTGATGTATTTCATACCGCGATCGGTGAAACAAATACGCTTAATTTGGGTCCCCGGTTACTGTGGCGTTTTCCAGAATGAAACGGCACCCCTCTTAGTTAAACCCCCTCATGATGCACCTGTTCCATACCGCGATGGGTGAAACAAATACGCTTCATATGGGTCCCCGGTCACTCTGGTGTTTTCCAAAATGAAACGGCACCCTTCTTTGTTAAATCCCCTCATGATGTACCTGTTCCAGGCATCATCATTATTATCATAATTCTTGTAATATCCCATTTTCAGCACTATCAATACATAGCCGCCTCATGCAATGATCCCTTTCTATCAACGGCAGAATACCAACGTCTCATATACTCATGGAAAGTTCGTTCATGTCTATCACGTCAGTGTAAAATAACCCTGACTCTCATGTGATGCAGGATCGCCCGCCTAAATATTTGCTTATGTAGATGCGGGTTCAGCTCCACAAACCTTTGTGAGGCTCGCGGTGAATTTGAAAGTATTGAACATTTCCTTCCCGCTTGCCGAAAGTCTCACATCTGAGAAGGGTACATTTAGAAATTCCAATAGCACATTTGGAATTTATTTTGTTGGTCCCGCTTCTACTCTTGTTCGGTGCGAGAGCAAAAGGATTTGCGTTGCCTCAAATTTGTCTGTATTTACATAACAACATCACTGTTATGGACAGAATTCCTTTGATAATTGTATCCCAAATTTAGGAACTTTGAACTTTTTTGTATTTTTGTTTTTCGTGAAATTTATGGTTTTAATTCTTATGATTTTTGTTTAGTTGATACTTAATTTAATACACTAATTCACTATCAGCACTACATTTGGCAGTCTATACTCAACCCTGGCCAATCCCCTTTCGTGGGCATGTGCGATTTATCACTGTAGAAGCGTGTGGTAGTTGAGGTGCCAACTACCTTTCGTGCACTGGGGTTTTGTCCCAGTAGCGTTGCCTTACGTGGTGACATCAAGAGCGCTATATTTTGGTTGAAAGTGAGGTTTCTACTCCGCAGCATCGCCCCGCCATCGACGCGCTCCTTAAGCTTCATCGTAGCCGGCGCCTGGCTGTAATTCCTCCACTGCACATTACCACGCCACCACCAAGCGAGTAAACCACTGTGCTCCTCACCACCGCAAGTCGTGCGCATTCAGGCCTTTATCCGCCACACCGCGAACACCGCTCGTTCGCTGGCGCAGCGGGAGGGGATGTTGACAACTGACTCCGCCACCAGCAACAGGTGAGCCGCTGCAACCACTGGGTCTCCGCCACTCAGCTAGAAAACGTCGTATTTGTTCTTAACGACACCGCCCTTATCTGGTTTGAAAGCCACGAGGACGACGATACGGGAGCACTTTGTTGCTGAACTTAATGTTTTTGCGACTCTATAGAGCGCTGGAAATGGAGCGAGGAGGATCTCGCACATCATCCCCAGCTACCCGATGAGACCTGCACTACCAATACTAAAGATGTCATCTAGTTGTGCAAGACAATACTCTCATATGTCGGATGAGGACAAAGTCGGGCATCTTCTGAAAGATATCGCAGATGATACCTGTAACTTTCTCATCTCTAAAGATGATCTCTTGACTGTCTCCGCATCCTTCTTCACATCCGCACACCATGAACACTGAAGATGCATCTTCACCAAGTAGCACGCATGACAAGAGAGTATAACATATGCATGGGTTTATAGACGCTGTCTGGCACACGAAGGACTACCAAGATAAAGTGCGCTGCTTTTATAGCCGCTATCCCCTGACCCGTGATGTCTCATAAGCGTGCTGTGGAGCAATGACACAACATTCCTTCCAATATAAAGTGTTCGTCGTTATTATGAACGATAACGGTTTGTGGCCCTTGTCTTACAAGTGCCATGACGGAGTGGCGGTTATGGAGTAGGTTACGCTTGAAGACCACACTAGGGATTAGATGGCGGTCGAGGATCTGGTTGTTGTTCAGGCACAGAGCCCGACTGAAATAATTCTGGTGCTGGAGTGTTGCCTTCGATTGTTGCCATGTCGCTGGAGGTACGCAGCCCCGTCCCCTTGGGTGGAGTCTTATGCAGCTGGATGCTCGGATCACCTATGGCCGGAATAGTAGGGTGGTTTTAGACGTGACTTGTCCTGAAATGTACACGGTCGGAGGGCATCAGCATGAACCTATCGTTCTTCGTTCCCTGTAGAATCCAAGTACGTGCAGGCGTTCACCAATCCTGCTGATTATCCCTGCTATCCATTTTTCATCGAAAGGTCGGAGACTCTTTACCAGGACGCGGTCAACCTCCTCTAACTCTCTCCAGGATCCGCGGGCTCGGTTTGCAGACTTCTTTACACGATCCACTTTGCTTCTCTTTATTTGCTCCGTGTAAGGGTGCAGCAGGCTCAGTTAGGGTCGAGGCGACCACAACAGGAATCACTGCACTGTTGTTTTCTCTGTGGTCTCCTTTGGGGTGTTCCTGCAAAAACAGACAATATGAGCTGCATAGACATCGTCTCCACGTGCCGGTGACCGTCTTGGATCTTCTTGTAGAGGTCTCGTTTCACTGTCTGCACACAGCGCTCCGCAGCGCAATTTTAAGCAGGGTGATAAGGCGAAGATTGACTGTGCCGAACGCCATTCCTGGTCAAGAAGTTAATGAAATATGCAGAAGAAAACTGCGAGCCACTGTCATTACCCCTTCTGGTAACCCCCAAGTGTGGCAAACACACCAGGCAGTTTTTCCACTGTCTTTTCACTGTTCATTTAGCTCATTCAATATACTCCCACCCACTTAGTATGCGCGTCATCAAGCACTAGACATAACTGTTCATCCCGATACGCAAAATCCAGGTACGCTCTTTCCAACCTACGCCTGGGCAAGCCTCAGGATGACAATGGAACACTCTGTGCCGCGTTTTGCGATAACTGGCATGTGGCACACTCTTTCACCGTTTGTTCTATGTCCTGAGTTAATCTCGGCCACCACGTGTGGTTTTGCGACAGCATTTTTTTTTTCGGCTCATTCCTGGGTGGTCTTCGTGTAACATTGATAGCACTTGTACACGCAGGTACAGTGGCATTACTACGCGGCTGTGGTTTGTGGGTTGTGAGGTTTAACATCCCAAAGCGACTCAGGCTATCAAAGACGCCGTATTGAAGTACTCCGGAAATTTCGACCACATGGGATTCTTTAACGTGCACTGATATATCGCACAACACACGGGCGCCGTGCTTTTCGTCTCCATCGAGTCGCTGAAGCCGGGATTCGATTACGCTTCCTTAGGAGCAGTAGTCGAGCGCTGTAATGACTGCTTGGTGATACGCAGGAGCGACTCCCGCATATGCACTGTAGCTTAATTATCTGCGTTGGTTTGTGTACATGTGCACATCATTTGAAGGAATGTAGCTGTTTGCGAGAAATGTTTGCACGTAGGTGCAATAAGGTTTGGGAAAAGTTTGCTATATAGCCATGGGTTTGGAAAGGTTCGTGTTTGTATTTTGCGCTAATGGACGGCCTCGGGTCGGGATAGTTCCCGTTTTGCTGGGACACCGTTCGAGCCGATAATGCTGGAGGATATACGTGTACGTAACAAGGCGTGAAGTAGTGCCTTGGGGAGTGTCAGAGGAACGGCAGGCTGAGGAAGGCTCTCCGCCCAGTAGTAGAGTTTTTTAGCTAGAGCAAGCGCTCGAAAGCCTGCCGGTTTGTGTATAATAGAGCACCTGTGAAAAAAACCTTGTCCTCGCGCATTTCCAGTTCTATTTCCTTAGCAGAGAGAGGTACTTCATCAAAACAGAAAACAATTAACGTTGTCAGGTTCATCTGCTTGGGATGTCAGTGGCCGCCGCGACAGTGCATCAGCGTTTGTAATCTCTCTAGACTTCCGATAAAAGCACCGGTAGTTGTAGGCTTCCAGCAACAACGCCCGTCTATAAACACGGGCTGCTTACACGGCGAGAATTGGTTTGCATGCCCTAAAAGACATGATAACCGCTGTCGATCACTGTATATGCAAACCTTCCGCCCGAACGAATACTAGTGAAATTTCTTTAGCTCGAACACAAAGGCGACTGCCTCTGTTTCGATGTGGGCGTAGCCCTGTTCTGTTTTGTTCGAAAACACTCATGTTTTCGACGCGAATGTCACTGGCCTCTCGACAGAACCTACCTTGTCGAAAAGAACGGCTCCTACGACGTACGCATATGCGTCACAAAGTAGCCCGAACTCCTTTGTAGGGTCTTAGTACTTTGTATGGAGTTATGGAGTTCAGCGTAAGCCACCATTTTTTGAAAAGGTATTTCTGCTTCAGCTGTCCATTTCCATCTCGCATTATTACTGAGTAGCTCATTCAGTAGTTTTAGTTTTGCTGAAAGGTTTGGAAGAAACTTCCCATCGCAATTTATTAGCCCAAGGTATGCTTGGAGTTTATGTGTGTCCCACGGCATTTGTGCTTCCTTGATATCCTGTACTTTCACGCAGGAAGGACGTATTCCCTTTCCATCGATAACATTGTCCAGGTACATCACTGAGGTCTGAAAGAACGCATTTTTCTTTCTTTGGTTCGATTCCTCTTGTTTTAAACCTTGGCAGCACACTTGCGAACTTCCGATAACATTCTTCCAACGTTTTCGCGGCTATCCAAATATCATCACGATAGCAGGACACTCCTTCTAACTCGCTGGGAACACCATCATTACTGCCTGAAACATGGACGGTACGTTTGTTACCCCGTACGGAAGGCCTGTGTATTAAAACAAGCCGACATGCGTGTTTACCGCTACAAGTGCCTGGGAATCCGGGTGCAATCTTAGAAGTTGGTAGGCTGTTGATAGATCAAGCACGGTGAAATACTTGCAGCCATACAAGGTTGCAAATATGTCGTCAATTACCGGCAACCTATAATAGTCTGTTCTGAGGCACGCATTTATATTCACTTTGTAATCTCCACACATTCTTGCTTTTCCGCCTGCTTTGGCAACGACTACTAAGGGAGTCGACCACTCACTGGGTTCGACTAGAACTAGCACTCCTGATTGTACCAAAGGCTGAAACTGATTTGCTACTGCTTTGCGGAGCACAAAGGGCACAGGGCGGTGCTTACAGAACACAGGAACACAGGAGTACTAGCGTCTTTTAACAACAGCTTCACCGGAATCCTATCGATATATCTTAGTGCGGGCTCAATAATTTTCGAGTATTTTTCTACAATGCCTACTACCTTGTCCACACTGATTCTGCAAATGTTCGTCCAGTCTAATTCCAAAGCTTCCAGCCAGTCGTGACGTAAATTAAAGTTTCACAACCTTTGTGAAGTGCTGACAACGATAAGAGGCAGAGTAACCGTTTGATCATTGTGCTCTACCGGGACAGCTAACTTCTCTACAATCTTTAAAGGCACACACCTGTAAGTTTCCAGTTTTAGTGCGCAGCTTCTTAGAGCTAGGACTGGTTAGTACTTTTGATAAACACCTTCTGGAACAATACAAACAGACGCACCTGTATCAAGTTTCATTGTACCATTTTTACCGAACACAACACCATTCACAGTGCAGCTACGGCGACTATTGTCACAAGACAAATCACTATGCAGCATGAGGTAGTCCTCACTGTTCATTACTTCTTCTTGGTCTGCACTCTCCTCCAATGTTCGCACGAAACGCACACGTACTAGACAGAACCTGGCCAGGTGTCCTGTCAGCCTGCAGATACGGAAACGGTATTTCCGGAGCTGGCAGGTAGCTTCAGCATGGGCGTTTCCTCAACGGGGACAATCGCGAGCTGCGCGCCTGTACTCCGCAAGTTCTGCTAGTACTGTATTTGTGTCTCTTGCTCCAGATCCAGGTTTCCAACTGCGTCGTCTTAGCGTCTTCGCTTTCTCCTCTTCGTTAGATGCCGGTTGAAAATTTCTTGTCTCTATGCGGTTAGTTCAAGGATTCTTTAAGAAAGGAGTTCCAAAGGACAGTGTGCTTTTGCTTTGGAGCTCTGTTTGAGTAACCTGGTCCCTCAGACCAGCTACAAAACGGTACCGCGACGCTTCATCCAAGAATTGTCCAAATTCGCAGGTCGCCGTTACCTTTTAAATCCACAGCGATTGCTGCCACTGTCTCAATTAAATGCTGCTTTCGGCATTTAAACCAAACCGCTTTGTTATTATTCGTTTTGAGGAGTAGTGCTCCTTGATCACCTTCACCAAGTGTAGTCTCTCTCTTCTGTCTTCTCCGGGGATAGCAAATATTTGAGCGCCCGATAAGTCATCTTCTCATGGTAGTCACAAAAGTCTCTACTTTCAAGTTGTTGCTCATCTTGTTAGCTTGCAGGTAACGTCGAAAGCGCTCGACCTAGGGCTCGAAATCTTCGTGCTGGTCTTCGGCAAACTAGTTGAACTGGCTGAGCGTAGCCATGCTGCTATCCGGTGTCCGGGTGCTTGCACTACCAAACTGTGCTACTTCAAATTTAGGCTGGATCCCATCCTCGCCACCACTGTTGTGTCTTCATCAAGTAACACATATGACAAGGAGGAGGAGGAAGATGAGGAGAAAAGGCAGGGAGGTGAACCGGTAGAGGAACTGGTTTGCTACCCTGCGCTGGGGGAGAGGGGTAGGTGGGTATAAAAGTTGTGGGTGAGAGAGGGATGGGTGAAGAGCACTACAGTCACATCACAGACATGTCACTTCACATCACGCACAGTCATATCACGTAACATAAAAAATCATATCCTTTCGTCAGTCCTGTGCTTTTCATAAAGCGGAGCAGTGCCTGGGAGGCCTTCACTGCAGACGATCGCAGTGGTCAGGGGCCTAGGGTCTTAATTTCAGTCGGTGGGACTCCATCTAGACGCTCCAGCGCACGGCATAGACACTGTCTTTTCTCGCAGTATATGGGGCACTCACAAAGAATGAGGCCTATAGTGCCGTGACATCCGCAGTTTGTACATGCTGGGCTATTTGCCATACCCATCACAAAAGAATAAGAGTTTGTAAATGCTACACCAACCCACAGGCGGCACAGCAAAGTTTCTTCACATCGGGGTAGGCTAGGTGGAAGCCGGAGCTTCAGGACAAGAAAGAACGACATATGCCTGGGTTTCTTCAGGCGCTCTCTGGCACACGAAGAAAGACCACCAACATAAAGTGCGACTGCTTTTATAGCTGCTGTCACCTTACCCGTGACATCACATAAGCATGCTGTGAGAGAAATTACACAACAGAAGACTTGTCGAAAAACGCCTAAGTTTGAAAGGATGGCTAATGTGAACACCGTCGTCAGCATTGACGAGCATTTCTCCGCGGAACATACATTGACTACCCGGCATATCACTCGTGCAGAGCTCCTTCGGCTCGATTCCTACGGCCGGCATACCTCACCAGTGTCCTCCCGCCCATCTTTCTCATTCCAATCCGCTTACACGCTGCCGTCTCAGCCTAAGTACTCTTCTTTTTACACATATCACCTTGCCTCTCCCAACGAATGGTCGCTGCAATAGTTCGCCAACTTCGAGCCATCCTAAACAGCGTAACGACCATCGCCCACGAAGACCTAGGAGACCATCCAGGCTTACTGATCAGTGCCACCCCGGCTCTTATCGACACCCTGACATTGAGAACGCTCAGGACCATCCCCTTCTGCGCCCTGCTGTCATCTGTTACTGCTGCGGCATTACGGGCCATATCTGAAGACTATGCCGACGTCCTCCGCTAACATGATATGACCACCCAAAGTACCCAGGCACGACCATTGATCACAGTGACCAATTGGTTTAGTAATCACGGTATTGGCGGCCTCCTCCACACGGCCAGTTTCAGCCCGGCGGTGACCGCAATCACTCCCTAATTTCCCAGCAGAGTGACTCCATAACCTGTATTTCGTGCTCGCTATTTGCGTCTCCGCGTCATCGCTCCCAGTCACCATCTCTGGGAAATTAGGCGCCGCGGACAATGGAGGTGAGGTAGCCCCAGAACGATTGCTACTTGATCGGTACTTGTAGGAATACCTCCTTCCCTGACTGTGCTCAAAATAAGGTCCGTGTGTCTGTTGATGGTATTTCCGCAATGGCGTTAGTGGACACGGGTGCAATTATTTCGATTATGAGCATATCGTTCAAAAACTTGCCACGACCCAAAGCAACGTTTCCTTGGAACGGAAGTACCTCCATAGCATTAGTGGCGATTTGTTGTAGCCTGTTGCAGTGCGTAGCGCCAATGTGTGTCTTGAAGCAACTGTGTTTCCGCTGGAATTCGTCGCACCGCCCCAATCCGCACATAATGTAATTCTTGGCATTGATTTTTTGTACATCTGTAGGGCAACCGTAGAATGCCGCACGGGCGAGATGGATTTAAGGCTGCCTTCCGCCGTAGTTTTTCACAGAACCTCTTGTTAACGATGACGTCCTTTGCTTGAGCGACGATACCGTTGTGCCCTTGATGCTTGTGCAGTGAGTTCTGATTTCAAGTTCTCGTCGTAAAACCGAAGCTTCTGATGCGACAGTGACGCCTAATTATTTCAACTGCGCGAAGACATATCTTCTGGTCCCTCATTGTTTGGTGTCGATAACCCTGGGCTGCACGTGACTCCGGGCATTTAACTGCTCCACGTAGCCAGTTCTTCTAGCTGCTTGCATGAAGATTGCCTTTCATAGTGAAGCCGTGCCAATATCAATGTTCTTGGTTACGGATTTACCAGAGCAGCAAGTCGCAGCATCCCCAGTGGCTGCTAAGCTGCGTGGTATATTTAGACATTCCCTAATGCCACAGAGCGCGATGTTCTAAAAGATCTTTAATCGAGCTATTCATCAGTTTTTGATTGTTCGAAAGTCACGAGCTCACGCTCTTTGCCCGGGGCGCGCACCAATTATAGCATTGACGCTGGATACGCGCACACCGTTCGCCAAAACCCATACCATGTGGCGCTTTCTGAACGCAAGGTGATCAGTGAGCAAATTCATGAAATTTCGAAGCAGGGTGTCATCCAAGGGTCGTACAGTTCATGGACTGCTCCAGTAATTCTTTTACGTAAGAAAGATGGGCATTGACAATTTTGTATAGATTACCGCCGCCTGAATTTATGTACTAAAAAGGACGTCTATCCGCTTCCCCGCATTGATGACGCCATTTCCTGCTTGTAATCTGCGTAATTGAAAAATAGGACACGTGCAGTGTGGGTCAGAGGAATAACGTAAGTTCCTGACGGTCGCTGTGGTTGTAGTCGTCAGACTAGCTGCTTTAGTGTCGACGTGTTTTGGCGTTGATCTCGGAGTTGTTGGCAACACGGGGTTTCTCCTTGCGAGCTGTGGAAAGTCCGTGTAATGTCTTTTATTTAGCACACTGAGAGCTGTGGTTCGGTCCGGTCCTCATGTCGAGGTGATTAACCATGTGAAGTGAATGGTGTATCCCATGGTGTTAAACCAGTCGGACTCTATGCTGTCAGCGTAGTAGCCGGCACCGCATGTCGGAAATAATCGGGGACCGCGCAAAATTATTAAATTTACGTAATAATAGTAATAGTAGTTACTATATTTAAATAAATATAGTAATTTGTACTTCTAGTGATTGATGAATGATTGGTAGCAATAGGCAATGACGAGCAGCTAAATCATTGCAATATTTGATTAAATAATGAATAAAGAAATAAAGCAGTTTAAGATAGGGGCACAAAGGTGTCAATTCTCGAAATGAAGACCCAATTATTGCTTGATGAAGCAAAAAACTTTATCAATATTTGATCAAATATTTCAGACATTAAAAATGAAAAACCCATGAAAAGTTTTCAAACTGCTCAGATTAGAAATCTAATGTTTGATGATAATGCGTATCTGTGTAACCAAGTCAAAAATAATTTTTTTAAGGTAAAAACATTGTTCTTGTGGGAAACACTATTGCGACATAACCTTAACGGCGTAGTTTCAGTGTACCCCCAATTTCTATTGGTTTTTAGAATGCTTAAAGCTCCTAATATTTCAAACTTTCTAATAATGGAAAAAATGTTTTACTATCTAATTGGTACATATGCATGGGGTTGAATAATTGCATACATCTCGTATAAGAGTAGGAGGTGATTCTTATTATAGACTTTTTTACTCCTCTCTAACAGTTCATGATGAGAGAAGTGGCACACGTCATAGAAACATAGTTCATACAGTTAAAAATTTCACTCTTGGGCGCTTACTGCGAAATCAGCAGAAATACACGAGGAATCATAAACAAAACATACGTTGACTTTTGTGCACAAAAATTCCATTCAGTGATTGTTTTGTGAGCACAACACACTTTGCACTTCTATTCATTTTCTATGACCTCATAAAGTCCTCAGTGAATCATTAACGGAAATTCCAGCTCATTTTTATAAGGAAAAGCAACTGGGCGCTTCCTTTCACGACACCTTCCTCGGTTTAGATCTCTAAGTTGCACGCTGGTGACGGAGCTTGACTGGGCGGCACGCGCAAACCTCGGTTGAGGACGTTTGGAGCACTGTGATGTGTGGATGACGTCGTGGAAGATGTGGTATTATCCGACAAGAACTTGATCAGGTTTCAGCTTATGTCAATAATCGGCCGATGTGCACTGAGAAAATACATGTCTAGAATACATCTAGCGAGCACTTCTGTATTGGGCCACGAAGTTTGCAGGATAAATATGCCCATCACTGTCACTCTTGAGGGAGGTGCATCGCCCGGATGGATAAGAAGGCTACCATCAGCGGAGCGGATTAGCACGCTGCCCCAAGTGGTCATCACTTTCTTGGGCTGGGCAGTGAACTCTACACTGGTCACAGAATAGTCGGCTCCAGTGTCCGCTAAAGTGCTAACCCTGCGCAACTTAGGGGAGGCTTTTTTGATGTCCTAATATTGCAGTTTCGTTTTGGGGCTCCATCGTTACTGTGTTGTGGGCTGAGGTTGCGGCCGGGACTCACGGTTGTTACTCCATTAGGCGGTGTTGACAGCTTAACTTCTGATCACGTGGTCTTCAATGTCCTCGTCGTGCGTAGCGCCGGAGCAATGATTGCAAACCCGTCACTCGTTGTCGTAGGGGGAGGGTCTTCGTTAGTTCTCTGTTCAGCAACCTCACCTCTAAAGGTTGCAGCGTTTAGTTTCCATTACGGGGTTTGGGTCATTCCTTCACGTACCCGCGGCCCAGCGGTGCTATTCAGGCGCTGTATTGTGGTTGCAAGCATGATAGTCGTATTGGCGACGCGTGGTGTCAACGTCCCAGGAAGTCGTCGGTTTCCTGTGGTTGCTCGCCAAGACGGAGTCGTGGGGCGTCGACGACGAAACCAGGAGGCTAATACCTCTGTATGGGCAGTGACGAATGATGTGTCCAGCCTCACCACAACGCATGCAGAGTGGTCGTTTTTTAGAAGTCCTCCAGGCGTAGAATTTCCTGCAGTTTAAGGGTTATGTGTAGGCTTGGCGGGCAGAGCCCAAAGGGGGCGTTCAGGCAGAGCTTGTTTGCTCTGCATGTATTGGATGGTCGCGTCTGGGTAGAGGACAGCGTAGTCAGCAGAACAGTTCACGTCTGTTGCCTCCTGCGTTGGAGCTGTAGAAGCCGCTTGAGAATGCTCGAAGCTTGCTGGACTTCCTCACCGATAACGATTGTGAATGACGCAAACTTGGACAGCGCTTGACATAGCAGGAGTCGGCGCAATTCTTCAAAACAACTTGACAGATGATCTTATGGAGACTATCTACGCTTGTAGGTGTGTTGTCGCAGCGGCTTGCAGAAAGCGTTTCAAGAAGCTGGTTTTATAGTAGCGTCCTTGTTTCTAAGGTCTTTCCATTATGACCTGCTTCCTTGCAGAACTCCACAATAGTCCGGTGGCTGGCGAAGTGCAAAAAGCTGGTCTTTCACACTGTGCATCAACATGTTCAGTTAAGAAGTTTTGAATGATATAATAAACCTAAAGTCGGCAAGTTGCACAGGGTAGATGGCTTCCAAACACAAACCAGTTGAATATGTTTCGGGTCTCTTAGCTTCTTGCTTAAGCTACGCCCCGCCGAGGTGGCGCAGTGATTACGGCGCACGCCTACGCTTCCAAAGGGCGCGGGATCGAATCTCGGTCATGGCGGCAGCTTTTCCTTGGAGAGGAAAAGCAAGATGCCCTTGTGCTGTACCATGCCAGTGCACGCTAAAGAACCCAAGGTGGTCGCTATTTCCGGAGACCTCCTCTGCCACCTGTCTCATAACCTCAGTCGCTTTGGGACGTCAAACCCCACCAAAATAAAAGCTTAAGCTACATCAATAACTTCTCACTCCCATCAGGATTTTTTCCTACACTAATGAAATGTGGAAAAGCAACTGTTATATTAAAATGAGGTGATCGAAACAAGATGAAGAACTATAGGTTATATTCATTTCTTCGTGTGTATCTCAAGGCTCTTGAAAATGTAATGCTCAAGAGAATTGACGGGTAATTTACAAAACATGCCTTAATAAATGTCAGTCAGTTTGTATTTTGAAAGGGCAATTCAACTGAGGTATTTACTCTTACAAACGAAATATATTTAAAATATTATCGATGCTTAAGGTTTGATTCTTGGTATTTTCACACATTTTCCAGCAGCTTTTGACCTTCTTAATAATAAAATACTACCTTGTAAACTTGAACGATATGATGGCCTTGGTCTTTTTCTTCAACTTTCTCGTTTTTACTTAAGCATGCTCCAGCAGCTCGTTTCGGTTGAAAATCCCAAGTCAGGCTTCTTTTTGATTTAATGTGGTGTCCCGCAAGGTAGCCTTCTCGGCTCGTTCCTATTTAATGTCTATACTAACGACATTTCGAGAAAAGCCTATTATAGAAGTTGTATTCAGTGAGCTGACGGCAAGAGTGTTAGTCTCCTTATTCTCAGGAGCCGTTCTGAATGCGAACGATTGGTGCAAATCAGTTTCTTTGTGCTCTCCGCAAAATTTCTAAAGCTAATAGTCTGGTAGTTAACTCTAGCAAGACTAAAGCTCTCTTTTCTCGGCCTCTTAGCCCTGCATATTACTATAAACAATATTCTGCATCTTGAAAGTAGCTATGTTGAAATTGTATACAAGTTGATCCCTCGCTGTTGTATTCGACTCACGCATGAGGTGGTTTGACCAATAATGAATATTGAAAGCAAGCTTGCTAGATCTGTAGACTTCCTCTCGCGACTTCGCAAAGAATTTTCCCTGAATCGCAAGCCTCTCCCTTACCACGATATAATTCCATTACATATAAACTAGTGTAACCTCGTTTGGGGTATATCCAAGAACAAATGCAAACATCATACTCGCTCTCTAAAGAAGACAATCAGATTGTTCGCTGGAGCATGTTATTCTGCCCGCACGAAGACATTATTTCCGCAAAACAGGATTCTTCATTTGCATCCCATGTTTGACTATCGTTTACTACACTGCCTTCATCTCTTATCTCAATTCTTAACCGACATTTTGCAGTGTGTTGATAGACTTAAGCATTAAGAAAAAAGGATTCACACCAGAACTAAAAATATTATGGGACGTTCATCGAACGCGGATGTTATACGGTATCCAGAACCTTTGTTTTGCTTTACCATGCATACTAAGACATAGTATACACAACCTAAGCTTCTTAACCGCCCCAATTAGGACATTAGGCTATAATAATAGTAATCTTTATATTCTTCATACAAAACAAAATACCCATCCAGGCCTGCCAAAGGCAAACAAAGGGTTGAAAGGCAGTGCTTGCCACATGGCGTCAGTCACCACACTTTAAAAAAATATACACTGAAGAAAAAAGCACAGAAGCTTCAAAAAGGGAAACAAAATTACAACAAAAAAGGGGGGAATAGTCAGAAATCGAAACCTATTGCCCAAGAATATCTAGTCTGATGAGTTTCCGGCTTGTTAAAAAAAAGGCCTCATCAGACAAGCTATGCAATAGAAGAGGTAAAAATAAGGCCGCCTATGTTATCCGTAACTGGCCCACACGCGAGTCAAACTAAATTGTTTCCTTGCACAAAGTTCTCTTATTGGTGTGTACACATTGCAAAACCCTCTATTGCAAATATATTTCAGTATAACTGTTAATTTTTACAGTAGGTGAAAATCAGGGATCCGCAGGTCTGTGAATAAAATCGTATTCAAACGCTAGGATATTCCGTAAGCGAGAGATTTCAACAAATATATCAAAACACTTAATTTAATCATGCCATACACTTGCGCTGTGGTGAAAACAGGTTATTCCACATCACAGTAGAGTGTAAGTTAGTGCACTGAAAACATTTTACGGATTTGGAGAAGACAAAGAAATTGAATAGAATATAACAAGCATGCTACCTTACGTATCTCGGTGTATACTTGTGCTAAAGTGTGTTCCAGGACACTTGATCATCTATATGAGTCCCGAGGAATTTAATACATGACACACATTATACAAGCGTACAAGTGCAATTATCACAGGTATGCAGGTGTAAAAAACAGGTTTAAATGAGGAGTTTCCTTATAAGGTCTATTAAAACATACAAGTGTATTTTGTTTGCGCTGTAATCTATAATTATCATAAAAGCAATTCATAGGTTGGTGCATGTCATGCTGGAGATTCGAGATTACCTGTTCATTGTTATGATGGTAATTAGTAGGAGGAGAAAACATTTATTTACGATGATGTGATTTGGGAAGGGAGGTGCGTTTCGTTGTGGCGCTGAGTGGAAGACCCTATTTCGGGACGCCATTGGCCGCTGCCGCTGCCCGAGTTCTCTGGACCAGGACACGCTGGGCTTCCAGGCACGAGCTGGACAGGGCCGCCTCCCAGCCCTCCCTAGTTGGCTGTTTTATTGCTTTTAGTTTTGTATTCTGCTGACAGGTCCACACCATGTGGTATAAGTCAGCATACTACCCGCAGAATTTGCACCTACCCGTGAATGTCGGGTCCATGTGTTTTAGTATGGCGGGATTTAGAAAACACCCGGTTTGAAGTTGTCTATGGTGGCACTCCTCAGATCTGTCGAGACCTTTGGCGGGTCTTGAGAGAACCGTCCTGCAGAGGCGTAAATGATTTGTAATGTCCGCATAAGAAAAATTCACATTCGGCTTCTATTAAAACCAAGTTATATGGGTGCCCGGTCACCAGGGGGTGGAGGGGAACGAGACCCCTCACGCGGCTGCCCGGGCGTTCCTCCCCCGGGGTTCTGCTCAATCCACCGGTTCTGAAACTGAAATAAGAGGGTGTCATCTGCATATTGGAGAATCCTACTGTGGTGTGTGGCAGTGATAAGATTATTTACACAAAGAATAAATAACATATGTGCTGAAATAGAAGCCTGCGGAGCTCTTTTTTTGATTATTGGCTCACTTTGAATTTCTCCTAATGCTTTAATTTGTATACAATTTGTGTGGTAATTCAATAAAAAAGACAGGAATGGAGCACGAATACCATACTGGTGAGACTTTTGTCCTAGTATCCGATGAATAACACTGTAAATTGCTTTAGAGACATCTAAAAACGGAGAGTATGCAAATTAAATGTTTTCAAGTTAGGAGCTAAGAGCATCACAAACTTCATGAAGAGCAAGCCGAGTTACTCTGCTTTTAATAAAGCCGAACTGACGGTTAGAAAGAACGTCGTTGGTCGCAAGAAAAGTATACATTAAAGTATAAATATATTTTTCTAGGATAAAAGCCACCGCATGAAAGATGGATATACCTCGATAGTTTTCCACGTTGCATTTCAACGTTTTAGAAGTGAACATATCCACTCAAGTAAACTATGATAGGGCTTTGGCTGAATAGCCGCCGACCAACGACACCACATAGTTGCTGGGACTGACAATTATCGCAATTAAAAGAGAAACCTCCCTAGAGTTGATATTCATAACACAGTGCACGGCCCAGCACAGACTTGAGAAATTTGAGCATTCAAATTGAACAAGCAGTGACGACTGAAAGAAAATGCAAAGAAAAATTTCAGACTGCATGATTGCAAAGTCAGAACCAATTGAGACACGTTAGCTTTTCGAGGCGGTTGAGATCAGTTCGAACATGAGGCTCGATGTTGAAGTCGGCTCACTGGAATGGGTTTTCTCTGGCTGACCAATGTAAAGAGCCCACCACTTCCGGGATAATGCTTCGAATGCTCGCACAATCGACTGTCACACCGTCACCTTGAATGCTTCCTCCAGGCTGCTGCACAGGACTACCAGGACAAGAAATTCGTTTGCGCGCAGGTGTGTTTTACACCCGCAAGAGGCACAAGGGAGAAACAGGCAGCAGGACTACAGATATGTGTGGAAAATAGAAATTTTGTTATGGGCACCGTCGCGTTAGCAGCGGTGCAAAGACCAATTTGTTGAACAAAATCGAAGAGGAACAAGATGGCTGAGCAGCGAGAAAGTCGGACGAGTCATGTCTTCATCCATTAGGGCGACTATGGCGGCAACCATCATGACAGGCCCTTGTGGAAAGCTACTTGGCAACGCTATTTCACAGAACAACGGTGAGTGAGATAAAGGGTTATTCCATACTGTTCAAACTAGAAAACGAGAACTAGACATGCAGGTTACTCCGGAGTCGATGATGGCAATGGCGCTCACACAGAACTGGCAGTCACTGGTAGCTCTGGTGATAGTAAAAATTCACGCAATGGGGCCGGCGCCGCAGATTAGTATTATAAAATACTATAAGATATTATAAGATACGGAAATAGAGAGAAGACTAGGCTGACGGGCCGTCAGCCTCGCCTTCTCTCTAACTCTCGTGTGTGTGTGTGTGTGTGTGTGTGTGTGTGTGTGTGTGTGTGTGTGTGTGTGTGTGTGTGTGTGTGTGTGTGTGTGTGTGTGTGTGTGTGTGTGTGTGTGTGTGTGTGTGTGTGTGTGTGTGTGTGTGTGTGTGTGTGTGTGTGTGTGTGTGTGTGTGTGTGTGTGTGTGTGTGTGTGTGTGTGTGTGTGTGTGTGCGTTCGTGCGTGCGCGCGTGTGTGTTTTGTTTCCGTAAAGTGATGCCGCGCTATCGGACGCCATGTGTTCTCTGCTATAGCAAGGTCCGCAGATGAACGCTTCCTCACGCCTTCACACCCTTGGCCACAAAGCGCATACTACCACACTGCTTGTTCGATCATACTTTCGCCTGCTCTTTGGCTTAAACGCTCCATTTATTGCACAGCTGACATTGTTATTTTCGCTTAATCCGGTTTTGGACCTCTTATATGCGCATTAAAACACATAGAGCAGAAGGTGCACAATAAAACATATAAGAAATATATGCTACAGTCATTGTTGGTATCAGTACAACCTGTGTATAACGTGGATGTTCTTTAAGAGTTTTGCGATGACACGCTGTACGAGCGCGTGCGCGCCACGCTGTCCGGTGGCGAAGTTCGTGTTTTAGGAAGTTCTATCGGAGATGACACATTTGTAAGATTAACCATAGTTGTGTTATATTTTAAGCGCGTTTTGTTTCTCTTACGTGCCTGAATATAATTTGTTTATTGACGCCAAAATGTTAAGGACCTCATGGCACCACAAATCTTCCGATGCTCGGCGTCCGTGGGAACAAATAATCTGAGATTCTCAAACTGAAACCAGCAAATTACGAAGGGCACAATTAGGAAAGGAGGTTAATGAAATGGCTGCACATGCTTGTATTAAGTAATTTGGTTATTGGGAATTGTGACCAGCGAAACTGCATGAGGAATGACACGCTTCACAGCTGATTGGTCGAAGCGTATTAGAGGAGCGCGTAGAGAATGTGGTTCGGTCATTTTGGTGCGTTGGAATGTGGCATGGTATATCGTCCAATAAAGCAGAAAACGGGAGAAGAACGCAAAAAAGGCGCTATCGCGTTCACTGCTAAGGCGAAGGTTAATCAACTTCCAAATGTTATTTTAACATAAGGGTTGCTTCGTTTTGGCGATTGTAAACGATGGTTATCGAAGGGGTTCTACCTCGTCATACAGACGTTCCTTTCAGTCGCATTGCGCAGTAATCACCGACTCCGTCGCCACTGTTCCGAGAACTCCAGCGATATCAATGACTACTATTGCAACTGTCCGTTTGAAGGCGACCGTATGTGCACGACGCTGGGTAGCTGCAATCAACTAGGCCGGGTTTCGACTCTGCCTGTACCACTTTCGTTTCGGCGAGCGTATCCTCAGCACATTCAACATGTGTGCCTTCTATCCTTGTTTGATGTTTTGTGTGCTCGAGTTTCAAATTTTCTTCGTTGCTTGTGTCCTCTGTGCTCTCGACGGCAGTGCCTGTTTGTTGTTATTGGTGCAGTATAAGTGACATTGTTAAAACAAATATGGCTGTGGGTTCATCATCCTCCGAGGACTCGTTGAGAGCTGTTAGCCTGAGCCGCAATTTTAAATCTGCGGGTTGCATTTTCGAATCTTCTGGTAGAGCATGTGGTGCGCACCTATCCACTCTTATCACATCCGTGGCTTTAAGTAACAATATTGCATAAATGCCGCGAAGATTTTAAAAACGTCAAGAAGGACGCTGGACGTTTTCGGTTAGATTGATGTCAAAAATAATGGCAAGGATGTTCACGGAGCCACAATATAACTGGTGGTGTGGCTTATTCTGCTGATATAGAGAATAGATATTCATTTCTACAGCAGCGGTGGCGTAGGAGTAGAACATCCGCCTCGTATGCAAGAAGACCGTTGCTCGAATGCCTGTGCCGCGCAATTGTAAACCGGCATAAAACAAAAACATTGGCTTGTCTATGAAATTGCATAAGCAGATTTGCAGTGCGACCTGACACCGGTGAACACCTCTGGCTGGCACTCCTTTACCAAAACACAAGTTGACCACCATAGTGCAGTAATCGGTCCTTACTTGCCATAAATGGTCTTATAAAACCCCGGCCCTCAGGCACCGGCCGCTGCGGAGCAACAGACCACGGCGGCGGTCACGCCTGTGTCAGAGCGGGAGATGCTTGAAACCTCTGGCTTCGCTTGATAAGCCGCCATTGGAAACTGATCTTGGCAACGTTTAAAGCTAGAACACAAGCTTAGCAATGCTGTTAGAGGAACTAGGGGGTATAAAAGGAGTTGACGTCCGGCTTCTTGTGGTTAGGAGACCGAATGAGGCGTACACTGTACATAATGACATGCATGCACTGTGTTATCGAGGTTTACTCGCGAGGCGATAACTAGGAGAAGGTTTCATTATCAATTAGAATATAGCAGGTAAAATAGACGAATTCTTTAGCAATAATGAGAGGGTGGCATGCACTGTATTTAAGCCTAAGAGTGCGGTCTAAAATGAAGGTTCTACATGCTTACGCACCTATACATATTCATGATGACCAGGGAGTTGAGAGCTGCTAACAAGCTGTAGAATCGGAAATGTGGAAATGAAAGTGGGTGACTATGCTATTGGTTATAGGTGAGGCAAGGAGGCATTACTACTTGGGTTTGCGGACTGCAGTAACTTTAGAATTAGGAATAGCTTCTACAGCACAAGAAATAACCTGAAGTGGACATGAAAAAGTCCTAACGGGAGAATAAAATGAAAGTTAGTTCATACCGTGTTGTAACACTGCCATTATGTAGGATGTAGAGGTAACCTAGAAAGTGCGATGCAGTGACCACAGGATGGTAAGGTCTCGAATTAGTCCAATCTGAAGGGGGAATAATACAGAGTAGTAAGAAAGAAGTCCATCAGCGAATTAGCTTTAACGGTGGAGACAGAAGAGTTCAGGATCTGGCCACAGAAAGATAGTCAGCCCTAACCGAGGATGACGAGATTAGCCAAGAAACATAACAAAAATTTCAGAGATATCACTGAGTGCGCTGTTCAAGTAGGCGGTAGGATAGTTACAGAGGATACCGGAAAGCTGTCTAAGAGCACGACAGATTTGATTAAGAAACGCCAAAGTGTGAAAAATTCCAATCAAGGAGACCAGATATGAGTGGCAGAGATATCAAAGCTAATAAATAAGCGCAAATTGGCCGATGTAAGGAAGTATAACATGGAGAACATTGAGCATGTTGTACAGCACAAGGGATAACCTTAAACCATTGAAGAAGAAATGGGGCACAGGCAAAAATCAGATGCATGCGCCAAAGGACAGGGCGGGGAACGTCATCAAGATAATGGACAAGATAGTCAATTACTCGAGGAGTTCTATAGTGATATCTTCTGTAGCCAATTTAGTCACGACAACAATGAAATCAGCAGTAGAAAAAAGCAGTCAGACGTTCCGCCATAGACATGGAAAGAGGTTATACGAAAGCTTTAGAAACTTTAAAAAGCGGAAAATGATCTACATAGGATCAGGCAACTATGGAGTTTTGAAGGAAGGATGATATCGTGATAGGGAAACTGGGCACTTTGTACGTGCAGTACTTGTTGCCATCGACGGTACCGGAAACATGGAAGATGACAAACATTATCTTAATTCATAAGCAAGGGGACGCTGAGGTCCTGAAGACTTACAGACAAATCTGCTTACTTTCAGTTACGTATAAAGTATTTACTAAGACAATCGCTATCATAATCAGTTAAGGTAGTACTTTGGGCTTGTTGGTAACACATGTCAACACAAATAGCGCAGAGACAGAAGAAGGAACAAGCAAGGACAAACACGAGTGCTAACTTCCAACAGTTTATTACGGAACCCAAGACAGTAAATATACACGGCGTGGCAATGCATTGCGCAAACACAGTACGCAGACAGGAGAACCAACAATTATCAATGGTTTCTCAGGTAATGAAGTTCTTTTCGCGATAAACCTAGTTCTAGTTCAGTCGTTCAGTCGTGTCCGACTCTTCGTGACCCTATGGACACACGGTTTTTACAATACACGTGTCACCTAGGCTATCTATGGCTTCAGCTTCGATTATTTTGCGGGTGAGTTTGCTAGGGTTTTTAGTGATGAAATTGCATGCCTGAAAGACAGGTTCACAATCTTCACAGTGTCTGCAGTGCATATCTAGAAAACCACCTCTTTTTTCTTTAACATTGTAGCAGTGTTCACGAAGGCTTTCATTCAGGCACCTTCCACTGTGAACAATATATTTCTTTCCGCATGTCAGTGGAATGTTATACACAATTAATTCCTTACATTCTACATACTTTTTCACATGTTTTGTAGTACAACCGTCCTTTTTCGCAGGGCCAGGCCTTGTCAACTTGCAGAGTTTCTGCAGCTTTTCAGGAGCTGAAAAAACTACTTCTACACTGGCCCTTTGTCCACTCTTTTTAAAGCGATAGGACAAGCCGTGAATATACGGAATAATAACAACGTTTTGCTTATTTGCGGAAAGAGGAGTTGGAACATCTAGAGGTGAACAGACCTGCCTTAAAAGGATTTCAGAAATACTAGTGAGGACATGCATGGAAAACGCGGCATCAGTTAGCCTCTGTACTTGTTCAGCCCATTAGCTGAGCGCATGACTTCTTAATGGCACTGGAGGCATAACTTTGCAATTCCCCGCTTTGCAAGTTTGGAGTGCGCAGAATCATACGGGAGCAGTGGCTTATTGGCGCGTGGCTGATATTTCCAGTAAATCTGATTGTCCTGAAATAAAATATTGATGTCAAGGAACCGAATACTGCCCTCTGATGGCAGCTCATGCGTAATAACTAGGGGCGACAAGGCTGTGCGTACGAACTTTACTGTGTTAGTGGCCAGTGATTCAAAGGTGCCAGAGTCACAGGCAATGAAGATTAAATAGTCGTCAACGGATATAAAAAGTTTTGTTACATTTAAGTCGGTAGTAAGGCTGCAAAGCGCTCTGTCAAGTTCGGCAAAGTATAGATCGCTAAGCACGGGGGCAAGCAAGACCCTATGCATATCCTATTTTTCTGCAGATATGGCGGCCCATCCCAATGAATAAAAGTGGACTTGAGATAAAGAATTAAACGTTTCAAAAAGCCACTCCTAGATGTACCCGAAGCATTCTGGAAGGGAATGACTCTAAACTTGTCAATGCAGGATTGAACACAAGGAAGCAAATTAGCCTGCGACAATGAATAAAACAAATCCTTAACATCTATAGAGAAAGCTCCTAAACCCCGGAGCGGTGAGGACTTTACGTGGGTTGTGACAGCATTGTAGTCCTTGACTATGACTGGATTCTCGATTTGTAATAGGCTGAGCTTTTCTTCAAGGAAAAGAGCAACACACCTTTCCCACAGCCAGCCCCTGTGCTGCAGCTTGGATCCGACATTTACGCGTCTCGTTCGCGTACTAAAGATGGCCGGAGCAGCGCCTGGTGGAGACGCCGGAAGCCCGCGTTCAGTCATTACAGCGGCTAGGAAGGTCCGACTTCAGCTGCGCCTGAGTATCGTAACTCAGACCGATGCGTCTGAAGACAGCATACAGGTGAATCCTGGTCTGAAATAATTGACACCTGTAGCGGAAGCGAAAGCCTGGCCACTGGGTCGTCGGCAGACAGACGCAGCAGAAACAGTTCTGTCTCCGGCTGCTAACTTAGTGTCCTCCATTCCGACTCCTCGCTTTACCTGCTGCTTCCTCCACATGGCAATTTCTTGATGCGCCACGCATGTGTTGCTTTCTACACGTGACATTTTATCAACGCGCCACGCGTTTGTTGCTTTCTTTTTTGCGCCGATTTCGGCCGCCTAGTTGTGTGGCGTTTGCTGCTAATAATCATGAAGAGGAGATAAATTCTAAGCTCATATTTCATGTATTGGTTCGAAGACCACTTCACTTTATTCACCCATGGGGGGGGGGGGCGTTATATAAAGGGTGGAAAACAAAAGTTATTGGTTTTAGTGACCGCGTGATATCATTGAAATAGTTATATAAATTGCTTAGCAAATTTGATTGGCAGGTGGCGGCAGGAAAGTATGTGAAAGGCCGTTCCAGTTTGTGGCAGTGCGAAGAAAAGAGGGTGCGGGCTTGTTGACAAAATACTTGCAGCGAATGGCTGATGCGAGGAGATGCGCGGGTTAGTAGGGTGATGTAAGGTGCTTTACAAAATGAACTGTAAAGAACTTGTGGGACAGATAGGTGACGCGACGACGATGAGGAAGAGTTGATAGATTTTATTGTGTGCTAAGTAACGATATAGTGATGTCGTATAAATCGGCATAAATGAACCTTGTCGTGCGATTTTTAACCATTTCAAGTGTGGTGATGAGATACACTTGATGCGTACTCCAGATAGCAGATGCATATTCTCGCTTCAGTGTGATGAGTGATTTATACTCGAAATGCATAACGTTATGAGTTTCATGCCACTGATGACGCTTCAAAATCCCAGTGATGGATTCATGATCATTAAGGAAATCTGTATCTCAGCTAGCAGCCTTCAGAGTGTTGACAAATGCACCATCTTGTGGCAACAAAATTTTTTTGTGCGGTGTAGTACGAAATCTCTTACATAAGGCAGCCATAGAAGTAAAGCAAAAGAAAAAAGGAAAAAAAAACTAGGGGGAGGGGCATTTAGGCCCCCTTACATGCATCTATGCCAAATAATTTCTATGTATTGGTTCTTGTGGTTGTGCGCGTTTCAGCACTTGTAATGGGTTGTTTTGCACACGGTGTTCATAAATGCCTGGCATGTTCAGCCATATGTGGGCTGTAGTAACGCCATGAATATGACCAGTCGGAAACATGACTAACCATTAATATAACTGATTTGCTATTACATTGACCAGCCATGACTAATTATGACAATGAATGCACATAACACAAATTATTTATGATGAATAATATTTTGTTCATCATTTTTAATCATACCCATTATTACAAGCATATACATTTTCATAACTAATAAACGTTAACCTATAATAGTGTTATATACATTCACTAATACACATTTGCCAGAGCTAGCTAAAATAGCTTATATGGCTTGCAGTCTTCAGCCATTGTCATTTGCATCTCCATAAAGCTAAAGCTGTATTACTATCCATTTAAATTTGGGATGACAGTTTTCCATTGCTCTTGAATACTCAGTGCAATACTGGCAGTCTAGCTTTAGAGACATATTGATCTTCCCAAAGAGGTAAAGAGGAATGTATGGCTATTGGTCTATAGATTCTTGCACAAAACAATTTTTATAGATAGCTATGAAGATTTTGTGTGGTTCTGAGCCTATCTTGGAATTGCGAGAGGAATTTCTGTAGCAGCTTGTGGATATTCCAATGATGCTCTCTGTCTGGCTATAAAAGTAAGTTATACAAATCTGACTACAAAATTTTTCTATTGAAGATAATAGGCCCTATTGTGCGGGTGTGTAGAAAAGGCTGCTCTATGCTTTGCCTATTCAGTAGCAAGAGCATGAGTCCTCAACATGAAGTAGCTGTTGCCTTGAAGAAGAGACATCTGTTGATGGTAAGCATCCTTCGCTGCATTTCAAATAGAGATTGTTTTCTGGGTAGTGAACGTGCGGGGAGTGGACGTTTTATGGTAGGGTGCTTACATGGCTGACTGGCTTTGTAGTGCTGGGGTTTTGACGCAATAAGCAACGTAGCTTATCATGTTTAAGGGCATTGTTTGTTTTTACTTTATGAATTACGACTCATGTTTTTGTGGTTAAATCTTATTCAAGAGCTTTTCATCCTGTAGGACACCGAAAGCATCGGGTATTTCGAGTAGTGCATCTTACAACAGAATACTTAAATGGAAAGGTATCTATGCGGTGCGAAATTGTGCAAACTATTTTTCTAACTGCTCTTCTTTCATGTATGAAAGTAAGCTGCGATTCATTGTTAGTTCGTCTCCACATCTTACACATAAAGGTCTGCTTTGCACGGAATAGATTTATTTGTCAAATGCGTAGGTTAGATGACGAGTTTGTTGTTTAGTTTGCTGTTACATGAAGCATGCCATTTCACTCTGTCTTCTCTAAAGAAATATTATAACATTTTTAAATGGCACTCCACTAGCTATTTTTTAGCGTTATGGACTGCTTTAGCACATTTATAAGCCCTCACACTGAAGCTAATTCCAATCTGGCTTGGTATCCAGCAAAACCTAATTGAATGGCCCTGTCTCTGCAGCTCTTACAGTACTTGTGATGTGTCCAAATGTCCTTTAGCATTTATAGAATGAAATGCCGTGATAACAACGAAGGAATCAGGATGAACGATGCTGTTCTGAAAACTTCTTTTCAACATATTCTCTATCGCTGAAGAAATGGCGTGACATTGAGCTGTGAAAAATGATAACTAGTCGGAAAACGTGATATTTTCCAATTTCTCTTTAATCACAACACTTTCATTGTTAAACGCTGTTTTTCCTTGTCAGTATAGAATACCGCGCAATCTGTACTTTTTCTTCAGTCTCGAGACCTCTTTTACTATGTCCTTATATTGTTGGTTTCTTACAGACATGTGTTTATGTGTAGCCGCACACAGTGGTGAACTGGTACCAAGGCAGCAGCGAGCTGGGCTTTGGGGCAATATTTTTGAAGGGATTCAAAGATGTTTATTCCCAGACATATCTTCAAAATGGAGAAATATTTTTCATTGCCGGCAGTTTGTTGTAAAGGAGTTTTTTAGATGGGCATTGGGGATTCCAGGGTAAACCGGGTGGTTTGGCAGTGACCTTATTCCACTAGAAATATTCCACGCGCGCAAACTGAGAAAATAAACCGAAGAAGTATGCTGGAGAAAAGCGTTCGAAGTTGCTGTAGTGTAGCATAAAGCTTAATATAAAACTATTTATGTGTAAACGACCTGCCCTTTTGGGCCGCTAGTGTTTTCGTGACAGTACTTTAAAATATTTAGTAGTTGGCATTCAGCACTGCCTTTCCGAAAGATATGGAAACAAAGAAATTTAAAGGTATATGCTAGCCATTTAATTCTGAAATAATCGTTACCGTTAGAAAGCAGCTTGTTTTCCGGCTGTGAAGCCTACTTTAACATGCATGTATCACTCTCACTTGGTATGCACAGTGTCACTGTGGTAGCACAAGGCTTAAAATGGTATTTTTATTACTTTCAGTCTAACAGCATTTCCAGTGGGGCTTGTTGTCAGGATTGGTAGTCCGTTTTGTTTAAGAATTTCATTATTGTTGAAGCATCTGAGGAACCGCTTGGAATATTTAAGGCATTATATATTAATCAGAGGAAACTGACACAGTATGAGTCAGTAGTTTCTTAAAGAAGGCAAGAATTAGTTGTTTTTTCGAGTAATTTCAGATTTAATTGTGTATAATTCAACACACTGTACTTCAGCCTTCAAAGGTTTATGGAGGGAGGTACTGTAAGACAAGAAAATGAACTTCTATTTTATATTTGTTGAAAGCATAAATCATGTATTGTAGCATAATTTTGGCATTTCTGCCGGTTTAAGCAATGTACCCTCAATAGCATGGTCGGAAACTTGCACTATGGATACGATAAGTTAAAGGCTGCCCAACATGCCGCCTTTCATGAACTTATGAAAGCATGCATATTTCATGGTGTGAGCCGTAAACATTTTCTGTACAAGAAATAGAAAATTGGAAACACTTTGACACTATGATATTGTATGGTTCTCTGATATGGACATTATCATCTATGGTACATGATAAAAGAGCTTTTATGAATCTCTTGCATGCAGAGTTTATTACATGCATTGCAAAAAATTGCCTTCCAGAATGAGTGTCATCTGCAAATGGTAGGGAAGCACATGACACTGAAAAACTTCTCCCTACACTTAAGCGTCTTGAACACTTGCAAGTAGGGATGACGAACTTCCAATTTCTTTAACGGCATCTTTATAATAATGCCTTTGATGCACCGGGCATAAGTAATTCGCAGATACTTGCTGCTAGTCGCTCAGACTGCAATATGGCACTTGCTTCTATTAAAACTTGTGTTTAAAATCAAACAATGACAAAGTTGCACATTTCTGAAAAAATTAAAGCCCAGCTTTCTTTCTATGTCATGTCTTAAATCTCATTTAGCACCCTGCCTATCCTGCCTTCCTATCCTGCCTATCCTGTTGTTTTCGTGTTCCTTCTTTGTCATCGTTCCTTTCGTGACGTCCTCAGAATCACCTTAAACCAATCAATGTCACCATTACTCAAAACGTGGTCTGCCAGCCCTAAACCGCGAGGTCACCTGGTGCCAGCAGCGAGGAAAAGCTTTTCGGTGGTCCAAGGCCAACCTTAGTGTCATGGCCTGGACCCACACTCTGAATCATCTGCACTACAATAATATTGTGAACTCCCGACGCTTGCAGCCTGTTATCGATGCAGTCTTGCATGTACAATTGGAATTGTGTTTTTGGTGCTATCGTGTGTATGCTATTGTTGTTGTTTTTTACTTATTGTCTGTCTGGTGTAGTGTGTATCAAAGGAGCGACCGTACGAATACAGCTGACGTCTGGTTTGTTCCTTAGGTACGAGCGTTCTCTTTAGATCAGTGACTCATAAAGGTAGGTACGTCTAATCACCTAATAATCAAGGTGTATCGTGTAAGTAGGACGACCTTTCTTTTAAAATTCACATGCACAACAGTAAACTTGGTTGTTTTAAATGCATGCTTGCATTGAAACAAAAGTGTACTTTATGTTACCATGTTGGTTCTGCCGCCAGAATAAATGGGCTGGGTGAAATAGCGTAGTGTTGTTTTATGGCAAGCACCATCTTGAACTGAAAAATGTTACATCTCTGTAGGAGCTAAAAATAATGTTATGCAAGAATCTTTCCCAGCTGGTCATAAGCAACATGTCCGAAGTATGAGTTTTGCATAATTTCTTCTGTCTCAGAAAAGCGAAACATTCTAACTGATTATCTATTAGCGGGTTTGCCAATTGCACTAGCCGCCAGCGTTTTAATAGCAGTTCTCGAGTGCGAAGTATTTTCTTCGTAGATTAACCAGATCTTCATAGAATGATAGAGAGAAAGCGAAATATGGGAATCAGATTTCCCAGAAGCATGTCCTGGTTGATTGCTTACAAATGGTGAGTGTTGAGTTGGCTTTTAAAAATGCGAGGATGAGGACCCTATTTGGCCATACAAGAGAGACACTGGCATAAAAGCGATACACTGTCTCAAAGACCATGAAAGTCTCAGGTTGGTTCGGCCGAAGTCCGGTTACCTTACCCGCTTTCAGAGGAAGAGGTATAAGTCTATTCAGAGCCTACCGGCCTCTTGTCTGTTGGAAAACGAGTTCCGATACACAGCAAACGATGGACGGCCTCCCTCAGCCAAAATATTTACAGCAGAAGTTCATCATCAGCCTCACAATATCCACTGAAAAGCAAAGGCCTCTCCCGTATTTCTTCACCTAACCTGGTTCTGTGCTAGCAGCATCCATTTGACCCCTGCGAACTTTACCTCATCCGCCCACCTACCTCTCTGCGGCCCCCTGCTACGCTTTCCTTCCGTTTGAATCTAGTTTGTTACCCTAAGCGACCATCGGTCATCCCCTCTTCGCACTACATGTCCTGCCCATGCCCATTTCTTCTTCTTAATTTCCACTAAAATGTCGGTAACTTGAGTTATTTCTCTTACCAACTCTGCACGCTTCCTATCTCTTAATGTTACCCATAATATTTTTCGTTCCATAGCCCTCTGTGTTGTCCTCAACTTAAGTAGAACTGTCTTGGTTAGCTTTCACGTTTCAGCCCCATAGGTGAGTACAGGTAAGATGCAACTGTTGTATACTTTCCTCTTGAACGATACCGGTACGCTGCTGGTCATAATCTGCGAGTTATTGCCAAGTGCGCTCCATCCCAATCTTATTCTTCCTGTTATTTCCTTTTCACGGTCCGGATCTGCGGTTACTACCTGCCCTAAGTAGACGTATTCGCCGACTATTTCCAGTACTTCGCTACTTAATGTAAACTGCTGTTCCTTCCCGAGGCTGTTGAACCGTACCTTAGTCTTCTGCGTATTGATTTTCAAGCCTAACTTTCTACTTCTCCTGTCTAGGTCATCAATCTATATTAGCAGTTCCTCCCGCGAGTTCCTTAGCAAGGCAATGTCATCAGCAAATCGCAGATTACTGAAGTATTCTCCATCTACCCTTATCCCTAACTGCTCCCATTCCAAGTCTCTGAATACTTCCCGTAAGCAAGCTGTGAATAGTACTGGGGAGATTTTGTCTCCTTGCCTGACACCTTCTTTATGGGAATTTTGTTACTTTCTTAATGCAGAACTAAGGTTGCTGTGCAGCCTATATATATCTGCCAGCACTTTCACGTACGGCTCATCTGCCCCCTGATTTCGCAACGCCTGCATCACCGCCGAGGATTCAACTGAGTCAAATGCTTTTTCGTAATCAATGATGGCCATATTCCGAGCATTTTTCTATCAGCTGATTGATGGTATGGATATAATCGATAGTAGAGTACTGTTTCCAAAAAACTGCTTGATCCTTTGCTTGACTGCAGTCTAAGGTTGTCCTGATTCTATTAGCGATTACTTTAGTAAATACCTTATACGTAACGGATAGTAAGCTAATTGGACTGTAATTTTTAAGGTCCTTAGAGTCCCCTTTCTTATGAATGATGATAATGTTTGCATTCTTCCATGGTTTTGGTACCTTCGATGACACCAGGCACTGCGTATAAAGCATGACCAGTTTTTCTAGCACGATATCCCCCACGTTTTTCAGCAAATCTGTAGTTGACCCTCTCCAGCTGATTTCACTTTTGCATAATTTCTAATGATTTCTTGACCTCGTCCTTCGTCACTGGTGGCATGTCTGACTGTTTTTCCACCGCAAATCTCGTTACGGTCCTGACTACTTTGGCTACTGTAGAGATCTGTATAGAACTCCTCGGCTACTTTGACCATCTTCTCCATATTCCTGCTGAAGTTGCCCGCCTTGTCCCTTATCGCATACATCTCGTTTCTGCCTATACCCAATTTCTTCTTTACCGCTTAAAGGCTTCCCCCATTCTTTACAGCATGCTCAATTTTCTCCATGTTATACTTCCTTATATCGGCCATCCTGCGCTTATTGATTAGCTTTGATAGCTCGATCAATTCGATCTGGTCTGTTGGATTGGAAGCTTTCATACTGTGGCGTTTCTTATTAAAATCTTTCGTCTCCTTAAACAGCTTACCGGTATCCTCTCTAACTATCCTACTACCGACTTCTACCGCACAGTCAGTAATGATATCTCTGAAATTATTGTTAATTGCTTCTGGGGTAATGTAGCCATCCTCGGTTAGAACTGAATATCTATTCTGTAGCGAGACCCTTAACTCTTATGCTCTCCCCCTCACCGCTAATTTGTTGATGGGTTTATTTCTTACTAATCTGTTGCGTTTCTTCTTCAAATTTAGGCCAATTCGGGACCTCACCATCCTGTGGTCACTGCATCGCACTTTCCCGATTACCTCTTCATCTTGCATAATGGCGGGGTTTGACCAAATTATCAAGTCATATTCATTTTTGGTCTCCCCGTTAGGACTTTTCCATGTCCCTTTCCGGTTCTTTTGTCTGCTAAAGAAGGTATTCATGATTATTAAGCTATTGCGCTCTGCAAATTCAACTAGTAACGCCCTCCTGCTATTCCTTAGAACTAATGCCATAGTCACCTACTGCCTGGTCTCCTGCCTGCTTTTTCCCTACCGTGGCATTGAAGTCGCCCATTAGTACAGTGTACTGCGTCTTTACTTTTCGCATATGCGATTCAACATCTTCGTAGAAGCTTTCAGCTGCCTGGGCATCATAACTACATGTAGGTTCATAGGCCTGTACAACCTTCAGTTTATACCGCTTATTAAACCTAATTACGATGACTGCCACCCTCTCAATAATACTATAGAATTCATCTATATTACCCGCTATATTCTTATTGACAAGGATTATTGACAAAGAAACCTACTCCTAGTTGTCGCCTCTCTGTTAAACCTCGATACCACAGTACATGCAAATACTTCAGTACAGTGTATGCCTCATTCGGCCTTCTAACCTCACTAAGCGCTATGACATCCCATTTTATAGCCTCTAGTTCTTCTAACAGCACTTCTAAGATAGCTTCACTAGCTAGGGGTATAGCGTTAAACGTTGCCATGGTTAGTTTCCAATGGCGGCTTGTCCAGCGGAGCCAGGAAGTATTAGCACCCCGTGCTGCGTCACAGGTCTGACCGCCACCGTGGTCAGTTGTTCCGCAGCCGCTGGTGACTGAGGGCCAGGGTTTTATGGAGCTTATCATGAGGGGGAGCAGATATTATGGCCACATTAATGCAGAAACACTGATCACTTGCTGTAGCAAGCTCGACACAGGATAAAAATGCTGCATCAGTTCGGGGTATTTTAACCGTACTTTCTGCCTATATCTCCAGCATAAAGTCTGTGTTTTTCGCTCTGTGTAATATCCGTTTGTTAATTTATTCTCTATTGGTTGTTGCATGTCAGTGCTTACATTTGCTTTGGTTTGGTTCTAAATACGTTTAGCTACGCAATATCATTGTGTATGTTTTCTTTGTGTAATGATCTGTGTCCAATAAGTATATTTTGATACGGCATCCTGCTCGGAAATAAAAAATGAATTGACTTCTTTCCTCACCTCGGAAAATATTTGCATAAATAAACCTTCAATAAAGAAAACAGGTGGGGGTTTCGTATAATCTACATATTGGAAAGGAAAGTAGAGGAATTCCTTTGTTTTGTGCAGCAAGTGTTACGTCCTGCTGATATGTGATGCTTATGAACTGTGTAAATTCCTTTATTACAAATAATTTCATGATACCACTGTTGTTGGTCGATCGCATCTCTTCGACAGCGCAATAATTTACTGAGATACTGCAGTCCCCTATCATCCAGTCTAAAAGGATGTCATAACCTTTAGCGTTTTCGTCGGGTTAGTGCATATTACTGCTAAGAGTTCATCATGTTTACAGCAATGTGGTCTTGTTCGCCGTTCCTTATTCCGATTCTTTATAATCAGCAAGAGCTATCTATTCCTGACGATTTTGATGCCTGATGAACTGCAGCCTGCAGGGCGCCTACCTTGGCAGAATTCCAGGACATGTAGACGGCCGCGGTCACAAGGATGTTGCTGGTAGGTTTCCTTCATCACCTTCTTCTGCCAGCCAGACTCTATAACCAAATACATGGCACAGTGATGAGAGATTCTATTATAATAAAGCAGAAATTGTCAATATGGAAGCACCACAAAAATTGAGGTAAGCTATATTTAGGAGTTAAACAAAATGATTTCATCTGTATAGAGAACGCTTTCTGCATGACAAAGGGTGCTGTACAGAGCTTTTATAAGGCAGGATATATATTAAACGCTTTATTAGTATGCTCTTGATCATTACGCGGAAGCTAAACAACGGACCTTAACTAAGCTTCTATTCGCTGGAAGGTGACATGCTTTCATTCAGTGTCTATAGAAAAGACATGCGCAGGACTACTGCCTGCTTTTAAATTTATTTTTATACATCCCACTACCTTGTATAAGAATCTTGGCATGACCCTATTACAGCGTCCAGAACTTTATCTGCAGGAAGCTTTAGCAGCAGAGAAAGCAGGCGCATTTAGCGACCTCGTACACGGCTCTCAGTGGCAAATCACCTGTAGAACAGTGCAAGAACTGAGCGCTATTTAAATGGTTATTATTTTAGAGGCTTCTATATACGCAACAAGCAATATATCGTTTTTGAAATTTAAAATATACTAGGGTTATTTAGCGAAGCGTGAGATTGGTTTGAAGCGATAGCTTCTATACGTGAGGTAAAGACAATGACTCCGTGTGCCTCTGATTACGTTCAAACAACTTCATGGTCAAGCTGGAATTTATTTTATTTATTCACAGGAAGGAAAGGTGCAATATCTGCCACACTTCTTATGTGTTGTCCTGATCCTCGCCGTTAGGAATGGGAAGAAGGCGGGATTGAAAGCTGAAAGAGAGGAAAGGATGCTGTAGCGGAGGGCTTCTGAGGAATTTAGACCACTTGAGGATATCAACATGCGCTGACAATGCACGGCAAACGGACGCCTCTTCATTTCGCCTCCATCGAAAGAAGACGTCGTCGGTCGAGATCGAGCCCGGGTACCCCGGCACAGTAGTCTGGTAAACCACTGCACCACCATGGTGGGACAAAGCTACAACCTCTTTTGTCGCTACGTTTCCACCAAACATCAAAGTCAACTATCAATGACGGGGAAGTAGCTTAACGCGTGAGTCACTACAGGAAGAGACATGATTACTGATGTCAGGAGGAGGATAACTTTATTTGGTGAGCGGCAGAGCCTAACGCAAACAGGTCCCAGGACACCCACGTGGGAGAGCTAAGATCTTGTCTCTTCGTCTCGAGGGCCTGCTTGACGGCCAAGCGTTGATCGGTGAGGCTGGAGCTTAGCAGAGCGGCGGACCACCTCGACGAGAAAGTATAGGGAATGACATCTGTCAATTGTTCCTTCCATTCCCAGAGTATTTCTTCCTTCTACTCCCAGAGTATGTATTTGAGTAAAGCTGTTTATCGTGGAGGCATTGCATGCGTTGGTGTCATATATTTCAAAGTAAGTCCTGTTGTACTGATGTGTATTTATTTTTAATTGCCGTTAGGTGACTGCCTGAGCTCTGTATAGTTCACTGCACTGTATAGTCCATTTCACTTAGGCGAAGGGAAGGTCCGGCGGGACAGGTAGAAGGCTTTGGTCAAGGCATTAAATCTCGTGAGCCTCTCTATCCGCCTTCGTCGTCGTGACTCTCTCCGGCACTGTATGCGAGATGTCGTGCGACGAACTTCGAGTATATATACAAGCGAGTCGCGTCTCGGCCGGAGCCGAGCCACGGACTAGGAGGAAGAGCAATTGATAAACCTTCCTCGTTACGATTGTCGATTTTCTGCATCTGATGATCCGGAGGACATTATTTTGCGAGCTCACATTTGGCCAAGAAGGAGATATAGCCAAAAGAGCGGCGGAAATGCCTTGAAAACGTCAGGAACACCTTGCAAAAGGCCACCGAGAGAATGCTGCAAGACGAGCAGCGCAAGTGGCCGCTGTTTCGTCACTGCTGAGTCCCCATGCTTCTGCTATAGCTTCAAACTAGGTTTAACCGGACCTAAACCACAGCCGTTTTTTTTAAGTGAAAGCTTTCTTGACAGACAAATCGGGTAAATAATTATTTATGCCGGTGACTGGGCGCAATTTTCACAAACAAGAAGGATGTAGACAGCGCTCGCAAATAGAAATCGACGCATATTAAACTCCTGAGCACCAGAGGGAGCATGTTTAAATGTAAAGAACGAATAAGTAACTCTTACACGCGGATTTAAACACTCTGCTTACATTTTCAAATCTTTAATATTGAGCCGAACATTTTATAATGATTTTGCAAATGTGCTCAATTCTCAGTCGTCCTGGTGTGAAATATGTTGGTCATTACGCTATAACACAGAAAAACTTTCCGAAACTCTACCGCAACTAAGAATGGACTCCTAAATTTCTGTGCCGCCTTTTTATAACAAACAATGAGTCTTTTGTTTCGTGCAATATATAGCCCCCCCCCCCCCCCCCCCACGGTTGTTTTTGAATACCTGCAAACGCATCATATAAAATTTTATTGCGTATATTTTAGGTAAATTTGAATTGTTTATTATACCAGGGAACCGACTTAAGCCAGACTTTCTTACCATAGTCCGCTCATAAGCTATTCTGCATGAAGCATATTTGAAGCAAAACAAAATAAATTGTGAATGCTACCTGGCGGCCTATTGCTGGCAGGCTATGTCAGTGTAGCCCGCTCGTAGACACTTCTGTATAGAATGAAATCGGCTTTCCTTAAAACACTCATACCCGTGACACATTTATTTTCGAAATGCCAACCTACTGCTCCTTGAATGCTAAGTAGATATCACATAGTGTATATTGCTTGGAAACGTTTGTTGTTTTCTTTCGAAGCGCCCAGCTGGTCTCGAAATCTTTTATTGTTGACGTCGTACGCGCATACGCACATATGCTTGACTGATGTGCACAGTTTACAGCGCTGAGGGTCTTACTTTCACGCCTTACACTGTCGCCGCTCGCAATATTTTTTGGCTCAACGTAACATAACATTTCGCTTTTTTTGTTTTCTTCATCCAGCTTAGGAGTAGGATTGATCAATGATCCTTGCGAACTGGATTTATGCGTGTCTCTCCTTATGCTGCTTTCGAGGAGCACAAGTTACATCATCCTCTGTTGTACTAATGACACTTCAAAGCATAGCATTTGCGTTTTTGAAGCGGTTCTTTGTTAGCAGCCAAGTGTTTTGACATGACAAAAGTGCGTATATAGACGTAATCACACACTTGTTGCTTTCTCAAATACCCTAAAGCATCTGCAGTCATTTTAGCTAATTTCGCCAATGGTGAAGTATGCACGGCAGCACATGACATTTCAATTCCTATCCGTTCTACTATATAGAGGTAAACGTGTAATAAAGGAATAGGTAATTGAAGATGTTGAGGTAGCCGAGTATAATATTCTGGGACCAATAAAGCATCTGAAGAAGACATCTGACAAAGGTGTGTTTGGGCCAATTGGGAGCGTGGTTTTCAAAATCGATGGGCGCTCGACAGCGGCAGGAGCTAGATTTCTTTAGTATATATAGGCGAAATTCAGGGTACAAATCCGCACAGAGGATTCATGATTTCATGAAAGGCAAATACCGAAACGTTCACTTTACCTTGTGATTGTCCAACTTATCCAGTGAAGTGCTTCCTACGAAAAGTTTAACTAACAAACAATTCTTGAACCTTTGCATGTATCAAGTCTTGAGGCTGAAGATATACACAGAGGGATTAGAATGTCACTACTGTTATATATTCAGTAAAACACAGCAACAAAGAAACTTGATGAAAATATAGCGACTCGCGTGGCGTGCGTCCGCCGTACGCCGAAAGGCGAAGTGCACCTGCCGAAAAGAAGGAAGCAGCCCGGCACCAGAGTTTCGGAACGTTCGGGACTTTCAGCTGCCTGTTTAGCTTCTTCTCAAATAAATACAGCCGCGATCGTCCCTGCCTGGTGACCACCACATTTGTGGTGACCCGGAGAAACATGCCTTCACCTCGGAAGCGTTTTAGGATGGCATATTGGCAACTCCCGGCTTTCGACCCACCGCTTTCGACGTCCCTACCAGCAGGCGTCGGCGGGTGGTTCGCCCATCTGGAGGCTGCGGTGTACCAGACCTGCACCACCATCCAGCAGTTCAAGCACGCAGTCCACTCTGAAATCTTACCAGCCGACCTCCAGTGCCGACTAGCCTGCCCTGCCTCGAGTTGCAGGCAATACGATGAGCTACGCGCTGCCGTCCTGGCGTCCTTCGACGAAAAATACTGCCCGCTGCCGCTCTACAACGCAGCAGACCCGCGTTCGCCGCCGCCAGCATCTGTGCCCGCAACAGCATCGCTCTCATCTACAGCTGCATCCTCGGCCAAATCCATGCCACTCCTTCCCAGCACATCCGGCCCAGCTACTCGCCCACATGTATCGTCTACAACGCAGAAAGACCAGCCTCAGGTCTCCTGTCCTCCTGTGCCGTCACTTACACTCCCAATGCCAGTGAAAAACTTAGCCGTCATTCAAATACTGGGATGCGAATCGTGTGAGGCAGCCGCACCGGACTTTAACACATTTCTCGATTCCACGCACCAAGCGTCCTGTTCATCGTCTGCAACCTCCCTCCACCGCGATAGCGCACCTGTGGGCTCTGTATTCACATCGCTCGAACACCAGGCGCCATGTGACGCAAGATCTCTGTTTCGTATCACAAAGCCTATGACCACTCATATTGCCTTTGTTGTTCCCCTCCCGCTTTTTCAAGCCCCAGTCTGGCGGCAACAACATGTCACCTTGTGCCCACCGCAAGTCGCCCGTGCGTACGCAAATCCCAGCCCACAGCCGCTGCCTTCATCACAACTAATTTCGCCCTCCAGTAGTGCACGCTTAAAACTGTGCGTAGCTCTTCGTACCATTCCCTCCCCAAAACTGGCTCACCGCAGTGCTTTGCAGCCTCTGTTCGGGCAGTTCATTGGGAGCACAACGCCTCACCTTCAGCGCCATCACATGAACTACCGACACCGTGGTGAGCCTACCGTCCCTAGCCCGCCTCGCTCAAATCAGTCTTTGTCAGCTGAGCTTCGCAGCAGGCGGAAGCGCTCCAGCATACCAAACATGCATGAGAGGCACAGCCTACTCAATTACTTTAGACATTGGATGCGCGTGCCGCTTCCTAACGTTTCCAGTCATAACTTAGTTCTGACAAGCAGATTGAAGGTACTTCTGCACGCTACTCAATATTCCAACCTCTCTACCACTACGATTTACTCGGCCGCGACCTCCTGACCAGTCATTGATGAAACTTGCTTGTCTGCTTGAACTACGACTTCGAAACAGGCATATGCACACTGCTTTCTTCCTCGTTTTTTAGAGCAGTGCGTTTTGATTAGATTGTGAGTTTCTTTTCCTTTTTTTAGACTAATGGAGTAGGGGAGGGGCCCTGTAGCGACTCACGTGGCATGTGTCCACCGCACGCCGAAAGATGAAGTATACGTGCCGAAGAGAAGCAGGGCAGCGCGGCACGAGAGTTTCGGAATGCTCGGAACGATAGCCTTGGCCGGACGCTGCCCCCACCCCCTCTCGAGATTCACCTCAAATAAACGTGGCCACAGTCGCCCCTTTCTAGCGACCTCCGCAAAACTTAAAATCTTAGTACACTCGCTCTAAGATAGAGCCTATAATCTCAGTTGTAGGACATGAGTTCTGCTCCCTGCACTTTGCCGAGCAATTATACACCAGTATGACTGCTCGTGGTGTAGAAAGCACTGCTTAGTTTAAAAAAAAAACATCAAATATTGAGCTCTTCCTTAACACTTTCATTTCAGTCATAGACAGTTCTTCCGGGCATGTAACACTTTTTTCCCTTAGTGGTTGTTGTGTCAGTGATTTCCTTAGACAACTTAAGCGAGGTGTAGACCATAAGCACGAAGTGACTGTAAGTTGGTCATACATTTCAACACCTGAAAAGAATGTAATCAGGTTCTTTAGTGAAGCGAAAAGCTTCACTACGAGGGTCGGAGCCGAGCTTCGGGTATTCCGTATGCGGTATGCCGTATGTCGCGACCGAGTGACGTCACAGCCAAGGCCAGCTGCGCAGCTCCATCGCCAAGCTCTGCCGGCGTTTCCTAGCAACGCTTACGAGGTGTGCGACTCATCCTCATTACAAAAAAAAAAGTCTCCATCCGGGAATCGAAACTCCGCAGCAAGGAGCTTTACCGCTGCACCACTCCCTAGGTCTTGAAACGCGCATCATAATTTTACTCTTTATGGCGAAACGCACATAACGACAAAAGTTACAGTACAAAATATTTACAAGGTTAGCAGGCCGCTTTCCAACTGCGAACAATAGAGTCGTTTCATTTGTGCAAGATTTGCAAACACCACCTCGATTTGAGCATCACATTCTGTATCTGCCACTGCTTTTCGCTACGTATATCCAGGCATACAAGAGCTATGCAATATTTCATTTTATCTGTTTCAATCAAAGGAGAAGAAGCAGGCTCATAAGATCACCACGTTGTGTTCTTTAGCTTAAGGCGAACGCTTTTAATGGATTACACTCGTGACTATGACCCGGTTTGTCGTGCCACGAGAAAAGTCACACTTTTTGCGAGATTTAGAGGGATACCGCAAGATTGTGACTTGATCGCAGAGCTATAAATGACGCGAAGAAGATAGCTAAAATACAAAAAAAAAACACGGCATCGATGTCGTCGCTGTCCGTCGTGACCAGCTCGATAAATTATTAAATCTTGTCTCCACTGAGAATCGAACCTCCATTTCTTGCATCCCCAGCGGAGCGCTTCAAAAAATTGCGCCTCGCCCGTTATTTTTTTCGTGACATGCACATCATAATTCCGCTTGTCTACGGTGAGGATGATAGCATCAATGACAATAACGCTACAGTTACTGATAATTACAATGATGACACTAACAATGATAAAGAAGGTACATTTAATTGATGGTGATATAAGAGCAAACGTGGTGCACCCTGTGCACGCCACGCTTATGATTTTGCATTTCTGCAGTGTAGATTCTGCAGTATAGATCTCTTGTTCGAAAGTACGATCTTTATTGTGTGCCGCAGCATATTTAAACAGATGTGCGATTGACAAACAAACCACTTGGATTTTAAAATCTTTCTGTGCTACTTGTTTTCAGCGCCTTGTCATGGATGCTTCGTAGCGCAATGTGGAAACATATTACAGTTTATGGTAAAAATGCCCTTAGCTTACCCCCTTTCGTGATGACTGGTATCTCATTCCGCTAGCATAGCATAATGAGTACCTTTCGTGGCTGTAGTGCCATAACTGCATTTCACGAAAGTGCGTATATTTCAAATTTTTTGATCTGATAATTAGTTACCTTGCAACGTGTGGTCTGTAGAGTAAATTTTATATTGGTGCTATATACTGATCCCGTCTGACTCGTTAACCGCGAGCCACGCTGAGAATAAGGCATTACGTAGGCTCAGCGCTAGCGGTACGCATTGTATATCCAATTTGTATATTGACATTCATAGAGAGTTTCTGCAACCACTTCGATCGCCAGTTGTCGGCATGGCAGAATGTATCTTCTCAGGCTGGACGTGTCTGGTATCGCGCTACTATCCCAACGAGTTTTCTCAAAAGTGTGTGCTTTCCTTGTCGTAGCAGGCTGCGGTGTCCTCTCTGCTTCCTGAAATCCCACGGAACGGGGACATCAAAGCAAAAGCCTGGTGGCACGTTTCGACGCCATTGAATGATTGTTTTTCTCTTTAGAGTTCCCTGTAGTAGCCGTTAATAGGGCTCCGTACGTCCAGTTTCCTATACTAGAAGGGTGCATGACTGTGTTGCGTGCATTTAAAGTGAGACCGATTTTTACGCGTATGTGGCCGATTTGTGGCAACTCCATGCATCAAGGGTGGCGTCTCCGCTGTCACAAGGTTTTCAGAGAACATAAAAATCATAATGGAGCTTAGTCTCTCCGTGTCGATTCTGCACTCATGAGCTGGTAGCAATACTGTTAAAGAAGTAATTGATTGTTTCTAGAGTAAGTGCTACAGAGCAACAAGTTATAAAAATGATTGGTGTGGGCTGGTCAGTAAACTTTTCTTGAGCACATAAATCATATGCAAACACTTACAATACAGAAGTAGACAGGACAATCGCGCCTGACTCATCTGCATCTGTTATCTTATGATTGCGCTGTTTTAAAGTAGCCTGTACTGCATGGTAGAGTTTGCAGTGCCTCGAGTAGTGGCGTGGCTCGATAGCGTTGCACGCTGCAATGAACCTCTGTAGAGATGGCCTGTTTGTTGACAACCTCTTGAATTTCAGGATTTTTTTACCTGCTGTTTTTACCTTTTACCTAAAATGGAACAAAACAGAGGGAACACATAATATAGTGGGCAGTATAAGCTTCATAGAAATAAACCTCTTGCCTCCAAGCGTATACAGAAAAAGCTATATTTTAGCAACCAAGTAAATGCATGCGCAGGGAATTCTAAGAAACTCTGGACTACAGTTAACTGCATAATTCGGCCTACCTCATTAAACCAAATACTTCCTGATCTGGGCCCTCTCCGCAGATAAACATCTGCTATAAGATCAGTTTAATTATCATTTTTGCTCACTGGGTGCTGATTTACTCTTAACTACCGGTCTCACGGGCGAAGCTTCTCTGCCTGGGTATCTTGAAAAGACGTTCGGTTTTATAGAAATAAGCAGTGACGAAGTAATGCGTGTACTTAATTCAATGAATGGCACTAATGGTAAGGACCTGGATGGTATTCCCGTGTCCGTAATTAAAAATTCCAGTGGTGTCCTAGCTGCTACCTTAGACTCATTATTTAATAAAGCGTTTCTGTCCGGCATCTATCCTGATATTCTAAAGCTCGCCAGGGAAGTCCCTATCTACAAAACTGGGAATCCTAATGGACTCGGAAACTATAGGCCGATCTCAATCCTTAGCTGTATCAACACTCTCTTCAAAAAACTTTTGGTTAAAAGAATTTCGCAAATCTTGACTAAACATACAATTCTGTGAACGTCCCAACATGGTTTTCAGAAATTTAGATTGACCACCACGGCTGTGCTTTCTATAACAGACTTAATCTATGTAGCGCTCAATAATAACAACATTGTTATTGGCGTATTCCCGGATATTAAGAAGGCATCCCTTACGGAAATGCCATATCTGGACTTATAAAAAAAACAGATAAGGCATATCAGGAATTGGGCAGATATGGCATATTAAGACACATCTGGACCAGATAAGGCATATATGGCGGGATATGCCTGATCTGCCCAATTCCTGATTTAGAGTACCAGATAAGGCATATCTGGTCAGATATGCCTTATCTACGCAAATCCTGATTTAAATGTCTAGCTCGCATGGCATGTAGGTTTTGAACTATAGATGTCTATAGTTCAAAACCTATATGCTTTAATGCTCTGCATATAAGAATGCCGTGGCCTTTTCTGTATTGCACATAATATATCGGCACCATTTCTGCCAGTATACGCATGAATGCAAATCAGAAAACTTAATTACATTATTGACTATATCATACACAATAAAAAATAATTAGTGAAATTGTTCAAAAATGAACTAGCTCACACCAAATTCACTCACTCAAAGCACACCTGCCAAGTGCACAACAAAAGAAAACGCTACAATTGAGGATATGTCACAGTGTTAACCATGAGCAAATTGCGATCAATATTTGCCAAGTGCACAACAAAAGAAAATGCTACTTGAGGATATATGTCACAATGTTAACGTTGAGCCAATTGCAATCAATATCTGCCAAGTGCACAACAAAGAAAATGCTACTATTGAGGATGTCACAATGTTAACCCTGAGCAAATTGCGATCAATATTCTTAAACAGCTAGGAAATCAGTGCACAACAAAAGAAAACACTACTATTGGGGATGTCGCAATGTTAACCCTGAGCAAAGCAATCAATATTCTTAAACAGCTAGAAAATGAAAAAGAAATTCAAGGATGCATGAGCTCATATCGATCAGTAATCTCAACAACAGAATGACACTCAAGAACTGACAAAATAAGGTCTGAGAGAAATGTGTGAAACAGTTAGCTCAATTAGCAGCTGCTTCCTGTGCAGTTGATCGCTGCTTGGCCTCTTCGCTACGCATTTCACTTAATTTCGTTCCCAGGGACTGCAGTATTATTCTCTCCGAAAACTCCCAGCCTTTCTTCACGGCCATGGTCTTGGTGTAGGCTGAAATAGATAAAAATCATGTTTACACATAAGATTATATATGTGTGCTTGTCATTTTCAGCATATATTCCTTTAATTACGTCTACTTAAGCCAAACTATTACATTCAGACAAAAGCTTATTCTGTATAACCCTGTCCAAAGGTACTTGTAAGGCCTTTGGAATCAGGTTCTTTGCCACAAAGGCGGTTGGGTGCAGCTACACGGCAAACATCTCAAGATATTGGAGGCAGCCCAAACATAGCGTCAGCGAGCGATCAAAAGACAAAAACTTTGACGCATATAATTATTTCAATATTATATTTAAACCTTCTATTCAAGTGTTAATTTCACATTATATATGACCTTTTAAAATCTGAACATGTGCATAACACTTCAGTTGTATTTGGCAGCCACATTGACAGTGACATGACAGCCACAGTTTTCCTTTCTCAAACATATGATAACATATGTGCATGAGGTTTATTGTTCCATAGAAACTCTGGGAGATATTGCACCACCAACCGAAAGACCTCCACAGTGCCTCTGATGTGCAATTTCGGCCGCATTGCACTTTAAAAATGAAATGCCATCACACAGTACCTTCCCAAGCAATTTAAACTTTAATAATAACGATACTTATTATACTTCTCAAACTTCCTAATATGAGAAGTTTCCAATTTTAACACTTTCTAGTGCTGCAGGTACAGGCAGCTTATCACCACAAACTCATATCTTTCTAACTTCTACCCTCGCTATGGTTGCCTTGATTCCCTTCAAATCTGCTCCTTTAACTTAAATGACTATGCATTGATTATTTTGACAATTAGCATTATATACATGCTGCTCGATCATTCTGTCAAATTAAAAAAATATATATTTACGGAACAAATCTGTGCCAATCAATACAGATTGTATGTATGCTGGGTATGCTTTGGAGAAACAGATTGCTGGTTTCTCTTAAATGATAAACAATGAATCAAATAGCAACAATTAAAGGATGTATCATTACTTAGCACTTATAATCCACTTTGTTCATACAGCCAATGCAATCACTTATTTTTGTCTCATCAGTATTATCATGAATAAATGACAAAAACCTCTGCAGTGTGCCTCCAACAATGAGCAAGGCACCAACATGGACTAAAGCAGAAAGAATAGAGCAGCTAATTCAACAGAAACCAAACAGATACAGAGTCAAAAATGCAGAAACTCACACAAAATGGCACTGACTGCAGCTGGCTCCAGCGGTGGGCGTTGCTCATAAGGCCTGTGAGTGCCCTTCGCACGATTTCCCTTAACAGAGCAAGTGAGTAGCGCATGCTCCATAAAGACTGCTGTCAGCAGTCCGCGGGCAGCTGCTGTTGCAGTCTTGGAGAGCTGTTCAATGTTTTTAGCAGACAATGCCATCACAAAAACACCACATCCAGGCTCCAACTCCATTACCTACAAAAACAAAGCACACACAAATAAAGTCAAGTTTCATGTTCATCTCACCTGTCAGTGTTACTCAAATTCCTTAAGGGGGCATTGAGGAAAAGATCTTAAATAAATCAACAGGCTACTTCATTCTATTAAAACGGAGACCACTTCTATTGTAAACTGAGGTATAATAATCTAAAAACTACTGGAGGCTCTTAAATCTTCTTACATTCTGAGAATTCATAACCATGAAGTGCTACTGTTTCACTTCTGTTGCTTTCTTTAACCAAATTAAATGTGGTGTTGCATGATTCAGCATTTGATTTTGGATTCTAATCGTCGACACTTTTTCAATGGTAATAAGCCTACAGATTTAATTGTTAATCACAATTCTTTATAGCCACAGATTTACACAGCAGCTGCTCTGAACAAGGTAAGCACTGCCACACGATTATGACATCTTATAAACGGTGTAAATTAGTATGATATGAATGTTGCCACACACAGAATCTCTAAACATCCTGCACACTATGGCTGAAACTCATGGCTTTTGGGAAGCTGAAGGAAAAATGTCTCATTTTCTTCCTGTTCTTCTATCGATAGAGTATAGAATAAAAACGCAAGAAATGTGTTTTAATATTTTAGGATGAGCTCTGCCACATCACATTTTGCCCAAAGAACTACTTTTTGGAGTGTATCTTTAGAGATAAAAGGTGGTGGTGGGGGGGGGGGGGGGCATGTGAAGAAAATTGTTCATACAGAAATATGTAGTGTGAAGGAAATGCAAATCAAAACAGTTAAGCCCTATAGGCTGGCTACCCCACAGGTTCAAATGTGGCTATCTCTTTAGTCGAAAGTGGGAGAGACATTGCATGCTGGTAATGTTTCACTTTCACTGAGTGCCTGCCCTGTCTGCCGCCTCTTACTGTACTGTTTAAAAATGAATCACAGGGTTTCACATTAAATACTACTCTATATACAAGGAACGTTTTCTTCAGGAAGGAAATATGAAAGGAAGTTCTCTCCTTGTAGGACCGTGCTGCATTTTTTCTGTCTGGCGTAAGCCCAACGACACAAGTAGACCTAACAGTAGTGTTTCTCTCAACTGCAACATTTTCACAGAGTAAGAAATATATAAGATCTCACAGTACCAAATGACATACTACCTATTGACAAACTGTATGAAAATACCGGCATGCATATTTTATCAATAAAGCTCTATTTCACCATTTCTTTACACCAAGATGCTTTTTGCCAAGGTGTTTGTTACTATCACAAAATGCGGTGCACATTTGTGAACAAATATGCATAAATAAAGACCTAGAAATTTCAAAAATACCAGAGAAATGACCTTCAGACTAGTGCAGCAGAGAGCGCTTAAGCCTCATGGTATCACTATGTTCAGTACAAGACCCTGCAGCAGCTTCACACAGAAACATCATGCATTAGGCTACTTAATTCAGTTGTCATAAAATTCAGTTGTCAGTCAGCGCTCCTTCCTGTCCCTTCTTCGCTTCACCTTCGGGCTTCTTTCGCGCTGTTTCATTCAAGTCACAATGAACCAACTAGCCCAGCAAAAAGTTCTGCTTGACAGACTACTTACTCCGGGGTCACTCCATGTGTGCCGCAGCTGTGACGACATGGTCAGGTTAGAAGGTGCCGCAGCTGCACAAACTCCAGGAGCCCGCTGCTCAATTGGAACTGGTCCCACAGCCCTTCTCCAGGATCCTTAGGGGCTTGCACGTCACTGTAATCTTCAGGCAGTGTTGAAGCATCTGTAGATTCTTTTCTAGATGGCCCAGCTTCGTCCATGATGGGTAGTTGCCTAGGGCAATTGTTTTGCTCCAGTTCCTTGACGAGCTTTTCAGCTCTTTTAAGGTAGCTGTCAAGCACTGGTGCCAAAAAGATACCACACACTTCAGTAAACTTTGATAAAACGCAATAGAAAGGAAAGAAAAAAGTTGGCAGAGGATTCTCTTATAAATTATTTGCTATATTTAACGCAAGAAATAATGCAGCAAGTGAAAATGAACTATACATTTTGCTCAAAACTGTGTACTGCCAGAAAAAAAGTGCAAAAACATTCACACATTCTTGTAAACCTTTCTTTGTGCTAACAGTAAGCGTAGAAACCCTGGTAGCAAAAATTTATAAATTATATCGCCAAAGAATCCAGGTAGAATAAGAGAAAGAAGACGGCTCCTTGGTATGAAAGAGCACTGAACAAGGGTAGAGGGGGAAGCCTCATCGTATTCAGATATGTGGCGCAAATAAACACAAACACAGGAGAAGGTACACAGCACACGCGCACACTACCAACTGTAAGAAGAACCGGAAAACACTTCCTCTTCTACACTCAGGCACGTCTCAACTTCCTCTTCTTCTCATTTTCCTCTTCTTTGCCCAGGGGGAAAATGGCACTCACTTCCTCGCAGACCTTAACCTTGTCCTAACATGGCGGTGACCAATCTCTTCTTCCTCTTCTTCTATTCTTCCTCTTCTTTCCCAAGGGCATATTGACACTTTCTTCCTCTCAGCCCGAAAACATCAACCAATCATGACAGTCACAAAATCTATACCGTCTTGTAAATCCACACCTCTACTTTGCCCAGCAGCTCCTACCACGCTGGACAGGCAAATATCACCACAAAGTCACAAGTCATTCACTAAAAACACCACCACACTTATACAGTAGGATATGTCCATCTACACCCCGTAAACTTAAGTAGTCCCTATATAATAAGCAACTTTATCTTGCCAACATCTAAGAAGCCACGGGGCCCATGTACTTGAGGGGAAAAATTCAGTAAACTCCCATGGCCCCAAAACGTAAGATGAGTCCAAGAATACCAACTTTAGGCCAAGATTAACAGCTAGAGGCCCGATAATAATCTCATTCTTTGCATAACTCAGGAGGATTGCTCAATAAAATTAAATTCTTTTCTACGTAAACTCAACGAAGCTTCACTAATGCATCTCTCATCTTTCTTCTGTATCCAATACGCCTCTAAAATTTCGCGTGCCATCTTATCCCGACTCTTGCCTAATATGTTTAGCCTGCTGAACAACGGCTCACACTTGCACTTTTGGCAGTGCAAGGCTAAATTTGACCCTTTGCCATTTTCTATGGACTTCTCATGTTCCCTCATTCTATCATTAATGCATCTTCCTGTTTGCCCAATATATAGATTACCGCACGTCAGAGGAACCTCATAAATCACCCCCACCCGACATCCAATAAAACTCTTAACATGCTTCTTATCGCATTGCCCTTTGTTTTTTCTTCCTATTATTGCACATAACCCACCCAGTTTATTGGGTGCAGAAAACACAACTGGCACCTCAAACCTACTAGCCACCTTTTTCAGGCAGTGTGCAACTCTATGTATATAGGGGATCACTTGTGGTCGTTTATTCCTCAACCTATCTGGCGATCTTTTTTTCCCTTTCATTTTTTGAAGCAAAGACTCTGCCACCCCACATATAATCATACCCGGGAAACCAGCCGCATCAAGTCTTTGTAATTGATTATTAAAGCTTTCCTCTGCCATATGTATACATGATTTTAACAAGGCCGACTCCAAACAAAACAAAGGGAAGCTATCCCTCTTTTTATAGTCTTTGAATGGGCTGATCCATATGAAAGTAGCTCTTTTTTAGCCCTGGGAAAATACTTCCAACACACTTCCCCATTACAAATTTTCATATTTAAATCAAGAAACTGCAATTTGTTGTCCACCGGTAGCTCATGAGTAAACGTAAGCCCTTTTCCTTGTATCTTAAAAATAGAAAGCACACTTTCCACACTATGACTCACTGCAGCGCCCTTATCCACAATGACCAAGAAATCGTCAACATATCTAAATATTTTAAAACCTGATCCATTAAGGGCTGTATAAATTGCTCTATCAACACAGGATAAAAAGATATTACATAGAACTGGGGCAACACATGACCCTATACAAATGCCCCTTCTCTGCACATACAAATCAGACCCAAACGATACAACAGTGGACTTAAGGTAAAACTCAAGTAGGGCGAGAAAATTGTCCACATTGACACCAGCTACTAAGAATTCTTTTGAAGTGATCAATTTTTTAAAAGATCAAACCAATCTTGGGTACTTTTTTTCTATTGATGTAGAGGATTTGTTCTTTTCGGTGCCACATTTTGAATTGTTTGAATCGGTGCGGGAATGCATTGAAAGTAATGGGACTATAGACTTTCAGAACTCTGCTGGTGTCAATGTGGACAATTTTCTCGCCCTACTTGAGTTTTACCTTAAGTCCACTGTTGTATCGTTTGGGTCTGATTTGTATGTGCAGAGAAGGGGCATTTGTATAGGGTCATGTGTTGCCCCAGTTCTATGTAACATCTTTTTATCCTGTGTTGATAGAGCAATTTATACAACCCTTAATGGATCAGGTTTTAAAATATTTAGATATGTTGACGATTTCTTGGTCATTGTGGATAAGGGCGCTGCAGTGAGTCATAGTGTGGAAAGCGTGCTTTCTATTTTTAAGATACAAGGAAAAGGGCTTACGTTTACTCATGAGCTACTAGTGGACAACAAATTGCAGTTTCTTGATTTAAATATGAAAATTTGTAATGGGGAAGTGTGTTGGAAGTATTTTCCCAGGGCTAAAAAAGACCTACTTCCATATGGATCAGCCCATTCAAAGACTATAAAAGGAGGGATAGCTTCCCTTTGTTTGGAGTCGGCCTTGTTAAAATCATGTATACATATGGCAGAGGAAAGCTTTAATAATCAATTAACCCCGCCGGGGTGGCGCAGTGGTTACGGCGCCCGACTACTGTTCCCAAGGACGCGGGATCGAATCCCGGCCTCGGCGGCAACTTTTCGATGGAGGCGAAAAGCAAGGCGCCCGTGTGCTGTGCGATGTCAGTGCACGTTAAAGAACCCCAGGTGGTCGAAATTTCCGGAGTCCTCCACTACGGCGTCTCTCATAGCCTCAGTCGCTTTGGGACGTTAAACCCCACAAACCAACCAACCAATAATCAATTACAAAGACTTGATGCGGCTGGTTTCCCGGGTATGATTATATGTGGGGTGGCAGAGTCTTTGCTTCAAAAAATGAAAGGGAAAAAAAGATCGCCAGATAGGTTGAGGAATAAACGACCTCAAGTGATCCCCTATATACATAGAGTTGCACACTGCCTGAAAAAGGTGGCTAGTAGGTTTGAGGTGCCAGTTGTGTTTTCTGCACCCAATAAACTGGGTGGGTTATGTGCAATAATAGGAAGAAAAAACAAAGGGCAATGCGATAAGAAGCATGCTAAGAGTTTTATTGGATGTCGGGTGGGGGTGATTTATGAGGTTCCTCTGACGTGCGGTAATCTATATATTGGGCAAACAGGAAGATGCATTAATGATAGAATGAGGGAACATGAGAAGTCCATAGAAAATGGCAAAGGGTCAAATTTAGCCTTGCACTGCCAAAAGTGCAAGTGTGAGCCGTTGTTCAGCAGGCTAAACATATTAGGCAAGAGTCAGGATAAGATGGCACGCGAAATTTTAGAGGCGTATTGGATACAGAAGAAAGATGAGAGATGCATTAGTGAAGCTTCGTTGAGTTTACGTAGAAAAGAATTTAATTTTATTGAGCAATCCTCCTGAGTTATGCAAAGAATGAGATTATTATCGGGCCTCTAGCTGTTAATCTTGGCCTAAAGTTGGTATTCTTGGACTCATCTTACGTTTTGGGGCCATGGGAGTTTACTGAATTTTTCCCCTCAAGTACATGGGCCCCGTGGCTTCTTAGATGTTGGCAAGATAAAGTTGCTTATTATATACGGACTACTTAAGTTTACGGGGTGTAGATGGACATATCCTACTGTATATGTGTGGTGGTGTTTTTAGTGAATGACTTGTGACTTTGTGGTGATATTTGCCTGTCCAGCGTGGTAGGAGCTGCTGGACAAAGTAGAGGTGTGGATTTACAAGACGGTATAGATTTTGTGACTGTCATGATTGGTTGATGTTTTCGGGCTGAGAGGAAGAAAGTGTCAATATTCCCTTGGGAAAGAAGAGGAAGAATAGAAGAAGAGGAAGAAGAGATTGGTCACCGCCATGTTAGGACAAGGTTAAGGTCTGCGAGGAAGTGAGTGCCATTTTCCCCCTGGGCAAAGAAGAGGAAAATGAGAAGAAGAGGAAGTTGAGACGTGCCTGAGTGTAGAAGAGGAAGTGTTTTCCGGTTCTTCTTACAGTTGGTAGTGTGCGCGTGTGCTGTGTACCTTCTCCTGTGTTTGTGTTTATTTGCGCCACATATCTGAATACGATGATGCACCAACTTTCCCCTCAAGCCGTTATTTTGGGGAAGCCTCAGTTTGCAGGTCAAGCCAATGTTTCATCAAGCGGACTTCTCTTTGTCTGGGCAGCGCGGTCATCACTGCAGGGTTTTAAATATGCTTTTGCTTCCGAAGAAAAAAAGCTGGGGAGGGGGAGGCTGGGTGAGAAGACAGTAGGTCAAGGAGTGATAATGTGTAAGAATGTGTAAAGGAACATCAGAATCCCTTAAATATATTCTCTCTGCACCATAACTAGTTGGGAAAACAATCCCATATAGCGTTAATTGTACAGTTTATTCACAGCAGGTGTACACTCTATCCTCCCCCTTTTTTTTAATGGTAGGTGTGGTTCACAGTCCTGTCATTATTGCTTCTTTTGTCCTTTTCCCCCCGTTTACGGAAAGCTTTTGAGAATTGTTCTGCAGATGTATTCTTTATCAGGACTCTTTGGAATGCCTGTCCATTTTCAAGAAAGGTGCGCCTGCACCGAACTTGCTTTAGGCACTGACTGCTGCCACCGCTTTAATTCCTTTTTGAGGCCCCAGAATCACCGCTTCCAGGCTGAGAAATACATGGTAAAGGAAAATGTTTTTCACCCCTTGACCTACTTTTCCTCCTCACCCTCATCCCTATCTCATCCCTGGCTTAGCTTCTCTTCTTCGGAAGCAAAAGTGTATTTAAACCCCTGCCAGTGATGATCGCCCTACCGAGATGAAGACAAGTCTACTTGTTGAAATGTTGGCTCGACCTGCGAACTGAGGCTTCCCCCTATCTACTCTTTTTCAGTGCTCCATCATATTGGCAAAAAATGTGACACCATAGCCAACTACAGTTATGTGCTGCACTAAAACTAAAGATGCCGCCCAAGCAGTGAGGTTGTGTCACATGGAGTGAAGCATACAACACTACGTGAAAAGGACTGCTGCAGTACAAAGGATTATTTTAGATAGCAGTTCTAAGTGCCCATTCCAAGTGATCAACAGTGTTGGCATCATTTTCGTAACTGAAGAAGTGAACATACTATGAAAGAGCATGAGGAGAAAGCAAATGGAAGAGGGTTAGGCAGGAATATGAAGAGGAAAATAGAGAAGTGTGTGGTAGAAGCGTGAGCCAATTTCAAGAGAGGTGGAGGGTGTGGCAGGAGGAGAAACTCAGAAAGTTTACATCAACTGTACCAAAATTCCTTGGCCTAGCAGGGGCATGTCATTGTCATTTGTCCATGCTCACATACTCCAACAGCTGCACTTAAGTTTTGCACTACCAAGTAACTAATTGTTGGGCAATTTTTCATTGACTGCAACTGCACATTTTTCTTCCTTCAACTAATTACTTTTTTTTTCCATGGTTGTTACTTACTAAAGGCAAACTGAGAACTTCATTCAACATATTTTCTCAGTAAAGTTCTATTCTATGGCTATTTCTGGGCATATGTAGATGTTTGTCCAACAAGACACATTTCTTTAATGAGGAAACTGCTTTCAAAACAGCATACTAAATGTATAACAGTATATTTGGTGCAACGAATGCTTTGTGAAGCATCAGATCCTAATTGATGGCAACCTATAGTCCCTAGCAGGCTCATTGGACTTTCTCAGCTGACAGCCACCAAGCTTATATGCCTGCACAAGTTATATACTTGCATATCATACACACATACACACACATATATATAGAGAGAGAATCTCTTCTGTGTCTGTGCATTCACGCTGCCCTTTCCTTGAAATGGTAAACTTACCTTGACCAGGATCTTTTTGAAAATCACTTTGTTTTACTCAATTAAAAGGTTGAACGAGGCCTCTTGGCCTTAGTATCTAATAAGGCTATAAGAACACTGGCAAGAAAATATAAGCATCAGATTTATCCAAGAAAAAGACGCATGCAGTTTTTATTTATACCCAGAGTAATGCACGATTCTGTGGCATTCACAGCCTTAAAGAACTATCTGGTTTATACACAGAGCTGATACTGAAACATTGCCAATGAACTACTAATTTCCTTCCTGTCCCAGCACTGGTGTGTAGCTGTAGATGTGTCTCTGGCGTGTGGCAATCAATGATAGAATTGGAAAGATTGGGCTTAGTAAGTACTCCATGATGATATGCACCAAAATTTTGCAAACATGTTTGATAAGGCGTTTGATTTCTTTCTGAGAAAATGACAGGTTGTGGATGCACTTTTCAGCATCAGCAGGACTTATTTCTGAATAGATCTCTGTCCTCTGTGATCTATTTCTGTTTTATGTTTGAATGTGATATGCCTGTGGCTCTTTACACAAATTCCATGTATTTTTTGCAGCGATGCCAATAATCGGCCTTTTTTTATGCATCTTGGCATACTTACTTAACCTTTTATTTATGCAGTGGCCTGTCTGTCCAAAATACTTCATTTCACAGGCAAGCAGTATGCAATATATTGAACATCTGTGTTGTATTCGTGTTCCACCTTCTGCTTTATGGTGCAAATGGGTTTCGGAACCTTCACATGACCATTCACTACTGTGAATAAATCATATAGTTTTTTCGGGGGCTGTGAAAATCACAGCAATATTGTGCCTACCTGCAAGAATGTGCGATACCCTGTGTACATAAGGGATAACAGCAGGATCAAGACCTTCCTTGAATTCATCCAAAACTTTTCTATCTTTTCCTGTCAGTGTGCTTAAAACCTGTTCTGATACTGAGACTAAGAGGACATCAAGGTAATCACTCTCCTTCAAGCTTGCTATCTGCTCATTAAGCCCTTGCTCCATTTTGTGCATACATAATTTTGTGATTCTCTGGCCAAAAAAGCAGGCGCAATAGAATTTTTTGTTAACTTGGAGGGCCTGGAATCGTATCCCAAAATTCTCTTTTCCACTTTAGTCTTACAACACCAAGTGTGATCTTTGCTGTCAGGAATTTTAAGGTCCAAAAATCTGGAGACGTGAATGTTCCGGCAGTCTAGGGGTGAACTTTAATTCTTTGAATGTTATTTTAAATAGATGAACAACCAAGCTGGGGTAAAAAGGACTAAAATTATTCTTGGGAAAACAAAGCAAAAAAATCAACATACAAAAAACCGGCGAGATAGCGTACACCGAGGATTTCCATTACAGCCATTTTTCCGTTCGCCACGTATGGGTCTCACAAGCAGGATGGGCGGCAAAAAAAAAACGCCAATTAAAAATGCTAGAGGCAATGTTGAATTCGAAGGCAGCTTTTTCATACAGTGCACTAGGATTTACATTGCCTCCTGTTTAGTAGCCATCCTGTCAGACTTTACATGGCAAACAGAAACAGCTAGGGCCTCGAAACATTGGTTGAATACTCTCGAAGTGGGGCCTGTTTCTAATACATTGACAATTTTTTGCTTTTTGTTTCCAGTGATGCTCTCAGTCCTATCAACCCTAGTTTTGTTGTCAGTATCAAAATGGTCTTCGAACGATTACACGTAACCCTTGACTTGCTGGATCAGTTGTTCATGAGACAGTTGGGCCTCAGAAGTTATGAGAGTAGAAACGATGCGCGCTGGGTTTAAAAAAATAAAGGGGGGAGAATTTTAAGAAAGCATTCTAGCCACTCCAAGTTCACGAAACCTTCCATTGTGCACATTTGTTAGAACCAAAGCGTAAGAGCATAAGGAAATCATGTGTGAACAAAGTGGAGCAAGAGCTGAACTAACAGATTGCAAGGTTGAACGAGTCTCTTGGCCTCAGTATCTAATAAGGCTGTAAGAACACTGGCAAGAAAATATAAGAATCAGATTTATCCAAGAAAAAGATGCATACTGCAGTTTTTATTTATACTCAGAGTAATGCACGATTTTGTGGCATTCACAGCCTTAAAAACTATCTGGTTTATACACAGAACTGAAAATCATGGTGGGGTTCCAAAACTTACTTTTCCCGTCAAGAATAAGCCGAACATCTCAAATATGATACAAGTGTTGTATACTGTATACCACTCTCGTGCAGAATGAAGTATATTTCACGTAGACCAACTGTTGCATAAATAAAAGTTAAGTGCACCACGCCAACAACCATTGTTCTAACACCCACAGAACCAGGAAGGTTGGTGACTGAACATTGTCATCGCTGCAAAAAATGCATGCCATAGCTCTAAAGAACCACAGTCATATCACATTCAAACAATAACAGAGAGAGATTGTAGGTGCCTTTCAAATTTGAACTGCTGATGTCACAATCAGGAATGTATTATTGCCATTATTCCGGGAAGTAAACCGAACAGCTTAGGCTATCGCGATGAGTTCGTACCAACTTGCAGTTCTGCTTTTTATTGCAGACATGTTTTCCCAAGTTTTGTGTCCCAAAAATGACACTCGTGTCTCCATCTTCCTTCTTTTTAAAAAGTTTGTTGGAGTACCAACAATATATGCATCTTTTGCCACTCAACAACTGTCAACATAACCAAAAGAATTGGGAAGTAAATTTTTACTGAGAACAATAATCATATAATGTTGTTCTGAGGGTCTCTTTAAAAAGCAGTTAGTTAATCATGTGCTTAGCATCTGCTCGGATGAACTAAAAGTTTGCAATAAATGCATTTCAATAACAAGCTCTAGAGAAACTGAAGGCCGCATATTCACTGCTGTTCTACCCATTCATGCAATCCAAAGAAACAACACAAAGTCGCATGAAATGGCCTGATGTAGACAACAGCTGAAATCGCTGTGTGCATTTCCCAAGCACACACATACATTCCACAACATTAAATGATCCTGCAAGGTCTAGCGCAGTGTTTCTCATCCATTAATGGGTCACGGACCCCTTATGGACCAGTGAAATTGGTTTGAGGGACCCCTCAAAATCGGTTGAAGGAAGAGGGGCAATTTTATGCAGATTGCTGCTGTGCTGCTGTAATTTAGGGAGCAGGTTACGGAATTGGATTGAGTCAAGGCTAAATTGGCCTCTAGTAAACGCGCACAATTAATAAATAAGCCAGCATGTCACGGCCTGCAGAGAACATGAGGAAGAGGCGACACACCAGCACTGGTATGCATGCTGCTAGAAGCGATTAGTCTCCTACCAACAAAACATTGCTCCCTTGCCAGACACCCGAGGTGGTTTGCAACAAACGCCATAAAGTCCCCTCCACCCCCTCTCGCCCGTGCTCTCCATTTCTGCACTCCTCTCTTTGAGCAACTGAAGATGGCTTTCAGTATCCCTGTTAGTAACTGTGCAAAACTGCATATAGGCAGGCCTGAGCTATCATGCTATCCATTTTTTTGTGGTCATGGGTATTGCAGACCCAAACATTACTATGCAGACCTTCATTTGAGGAACACTGATCTAACAGAAGAAACTTACTTTGGTATTTCCTTACTTGCACCCGCAGATGTTCGTTTTCTCCTTTCAAATCTTCAATTTCCTTGCGCAGATCCACTTCCTGAATTGAAGCAAGCAGGTCCTCATCTTGTTTCCTTGAGCAATGTTGTTTCTAAGATATTAAAGAAGAAAACAATCTGAACCTATCTTTGCAAACATCGCATAAAAACAGAGCTGCAAAAATTATGAAATGACCGAAACGCCTACTGGTTGTGAACTATGAAAGCCTTATAGCCCCAAGAGATTGCAGAACAGACAATAAGGTATAGGAAAGCTTTCTTTAGAGAGTGACTTTCAACTGTTTTTGTGACACTGAACTTGAGTGCATAAAAGGAAACAAAGAAACTACTTCACTGGCAGTAATAGTGCAGTCTGCCTCTAACATCCTGGCACAGGCAGAGATCTTTCTTGAAAAAATGCACTGGGACTGTGCTTTTCCCGAGGGAGGTAGTATTACTTAGCGGTAGGCGCTGGTCGTGCGCCAGAGGACGATGAGGTGGGGCAGACTGCCTGAGAACGACGACGTTGAGGGTGTGAGGGTTAAGCATTAATAGGCTCATGACACAGAAGAGTGTCTACAGAAAGTTTATCTGTCTGCACTCCCAAAAGTGGCCTTGTTTGGCCTTTGTCAGAATTTGATGAAAAATGGTTTTCAGCTGATTTAAGTATAGCCAACTCAGTGTTACTTCTGAATTGAGGTGGTCCACCTCTGCACATGAAAGGCTATAAGCACCCTTGGATTATTTTTTTTATTAGTCTTGACCCTCATAACGCTGAATTGTTATATGGGCATTTTTATTCTCAACTGAATTCATTCTTGACTTACATTTGAAGCATATACTTTACATACAACACCACATAGTCAAGATGGTAACCTGCTGTGCTATTGGTATGCCTGTCATGTTTATCTCGAAGACTTTTTGTTCTCCCTGCTTCTGTGTCTCCCGTCATGATAGATGAAGTTGAGTGCCATGAAAAGTACCAATTTACACCAGCTTTATGAAGCAAGAGAATTATTTTGAGGTGAAAGCTACGCTGCGCTAGTTTTTCAACCATCGGCATGACAGAATGTGTTGTTGCCGAGCGACTACCGAGCTGGGCCAAAAGTTCGAGGAGGAAAGAAGTAGTAAAATAAGAAAAAAAGGAAAAGAAGAAGAAAAAGAAGATAAGAAATGCCGACGATTTACTTCCAAATGCAAAATTGGAGCGCAGCTCATCAGTTGTTCATCAGCTCATGCAGCTTTTCGGCAGATTGAGGTATGCATTTCGGCTCGAGCGGTGCCCATAATGAGATCAGCCACCATTTATTCGGCGCTCTGCTTGCTGCAGCACAAGGGTACATTGGAGGAGGAGCGAAGAGAGTAATTAGGTTATCTGGAGGCCTCCGGATGGAGCGCTTGAACTCACAGAAATGTAGCACGGCAATGCGATAGCAGTGACTAACTGATGCCGCGTGCGAGTCAAGTCAACGTGACTCGGCGTTTCGGCTTGGGATGCTTGCACCATGATCCGCTGATGCAGAAGGGTAGATACTTTGGCTTGTTGGTACATGATCGAAGGGAACAAAATGTAGCGCACCAAGGAAAGGACAGAGAAAGAAGACACACAAAGCATTAACTAATATTTAATAAAGAAAGAAAGAATGTTTTTTATACCACCGCATATAATTTCTGCCAGATACGCAATCTTCTTTGGCAACAACGCGACAGAAGGGCTACTTACACACTCATTTTACAGAAGAGTAATCCATTCAGCTTCAACTATCTCGCGTGTTAACCGGTTTTTGTACACTTTTAAAACAAAAATTAAACTTTGTTTGAGAAGAGGAATGCAATTGCAAACACGGCAATGAGCCGACAAACCTTTACCACACACGTTACTAACATCCCGGCTATGCTCAGTATTCCACAGTATGATCAAGCAACTGGCCCCCGTGTTTGCATTGTTGACATTACAAAATCAATGTGAAAAGCCCTTCATTGTTTGTCAGCCATATGCAGAAAGGCTCAAAGGAAGTTTCCGAACAGTCATACAAAAAGCTTCACTTCTAATCCTTTTTTTTTGTTGCGAAGTCACATTATGCAGGCCAAGCAGGAGTCTCATGGCCCTACTGCGAGGCCACTTTCCATGCGATTACCAGTTCATAGCGGGTTTGAAAAGACATATCTACTCAGATTTATTTTTTTTAAACAGTGAAGCAGCCGTGCTTATTTCACAGTAGCAATAAGGGACCGTTGACATCACAAACTGGGGAATACAGCTCTATTTGCTAGATGGGGGACAGGTGAAGGACAACACACGAATGAATGTGTCCTCGGTCTATCAAGTAGCGCAGTATTCCACAGTATGATCAACCAACTGGCCCCCGTGTTTTCATTGTTGACATTACAAAATCAATGTGAAAAGCCCTTCATTGTTTGTCAGCCGTATGCAGGAAGGTTCAAAGGAAGTTTCCGAACATAGTCAAAGAGCTCTACTTCTAATCCTTTTTTTTTTGTCGCGAAGTCACATTATGCAGGCAAAGCAGGAGCCCTCGCCAGCAGCAGCACCGGCAGGTCTCACAGCCCTGCTGTGAGGCGGCTTTCCGTGCAATTACCAGTTCATGGCAGTTTTGAAAAGACGTAAGTACGGAGATTTTTTTTTGCACATTGAAGCAGCCGTGCTTAATTCACAGTAGCAATACGTGACAGTTGACATCACAAAATCAATGTGAAATGTTTTAAAATTTTGCAGAACGGATGAACTGATTGAAAGAGAACCCTTCTTGTGCTGCTTAATGAGTATTTTAATATGTTCTGCCAGTTTGCTGGACAGCAGTTCGGATGAAAGTATTCTAAAACATACAAATCATGAATAACGTCATGACATGTGGGCTTTCAAAAAGTATTTGCTTTGAGTCTGAGTGCACAAAATGGCCAGCGTCGGGGGATTTGCTGAGCATTTAGGTCTCACACTGCAAAAAGGCATGCAAATGGCTATGATTTGCAACCAGGGAGCAACTTGATTGTGCAGTCATCAGCATGGCAATCTAGAGTAGACAGATAGTGTACTTTGGGCTGCATGGATGTCATCTGCCAATAATTCTTCTTTTATGATAGTGTGCATTTATCATGCATCCCCACACTGATAGAGCTTCCTTGAGCTGTTTTATCTTGTCCATTAATGTCATCATCACGTTTATGACACAGTAGGTGAAAGTTATCTAAATATCAAGCTAAACCATATTGGGGAGTTGTTCTGTACCAAAAGGAAACGATCTCTGCACTACGAATAATAATACATTTGACGAGTGTTAGCAAAAGTGATTGCGGTGTATTAATGTTGCTGCACACAAATATATAATACAGCACATGCATGCCTGAATGCTCTAGCTACACATTGTTTTGTGTTTCTGCGGCACCTTTGTGAACAGTCACAAGTGGTAAAAGCTGTATACAGACTAGGCACAGACGTGAAGGCACTCCCATCAGTATGTCAGCACATTCTCAGATGCAGGCTATTCGAAACCAGTTGTTTCCACTAGATGCCATCGGTGCAGCCAAATGCGCCTCGGTTGAGCGCTGTAAATAGCCGTACTGGCAACTGTACCTATGGGCTATTATAAGTGTAACCAACTGGTCACCATCCCACAAGGCATCGTCATGTTCAAGAGTTGCCAGTATTACAGTAAAACGTGATAGGGCAGCATGTTTGTATATCAAATGTATATCCCATCATTCCTTTTATGTGCTTCCTTTTGTTACGCTTTATCTTCTAAAAGGGCAGTTGGTCTTGCTGTTAGGTAATGAGAACCTAGATGTGAAACAAGCATTCATTACATCCGAGGCGCTGCTTATTTCTTAGCAGCTCCAAGGAATCGAGCAGCATGCAATTGGCCAGCAGCTGTTCCTTTTAAGCCCACATTGTCGCAATACCGTTACAACTCGCAAGCTGTGACTGGGCTTTTTCATGTTGTCTGCTTTTAAATTGTGCTTGGCATATGCACAATATTGTATGGAATAGAACATGTCCTCGAAAAGAAAATCATTTCAGCTCTTCATTGCAACCCAGTCACACAATACTGTTTCCAGCTCGTCTTTAGGTAGCTTGATACCTTTTGCTGACAGACTATTTATCTTGATGCTATTAAAGAGCATGAAGTCAAGATCAGAAATGGTTTGGCAGTTTGCACTACACTTTTTGTTGCTCAACAATCTGTTCATGTCCCTTGATTTGCTCAGTGACATGACACCCAGTGTTTACTATATATGTGTTGTGTTGGCTTTTTTGGCGCATAAGCAACTAAGGCTATCATGCGCCACGAGCAAGGTGAAAGTTTTGTTTTGCAAGAAATGGGAAAATGAGTGTGTTAAAAACTAATCTGTTTAAAAAATCTCCTTTTAAAAACTTTGGTTGTTTTAGATCCAATGGCTCTTAAGCTGCCAACACCATGATGTGCCTAGCACAAGGTTTCAGTTTCTCTTGGTGACGTATGTTTCATTTTTTCCTACAGTATGTGTAAAACATTTGCTTCCCTTATGAAACTAAAAACACAAGATAAATCAACAGGTCCATCATCATCTAAAATCAGTTTAGGGTGAAAAGGAATGTATTCTTTGTAAAATTTTGCAAAAAATTTTTTTCTTATCCTTTCAAGACTTGCGCATGTGAATAAAATGTGGTTAATAGTTAGTTCCTCTACGCTGTTTTCGCATCGTGGTTTCTCTTGTTTTTTTCAACAAAAAATTGTGTGTCAGGTGTGTGTGTCCAATGCGGAGACGGCATAGGATCACTTCCATAAAACGCTCCTTATGCCGGCACGACATCCATTCTCCCAAAATGGGCTTTACTAAGTGTAGTTTATTTCCCACTTCACTGTCCCAGGCAGACTGCCATTTTTCTTTTAATTTGAGATGTACAAGTTTCGTACAGCCGTTGTAAGGTATGCTTATACTCTTTATTTGTTTGTCGCGGGCTTCAGCAGCACATGTGTCTGCTCTGTCATTGCCCTTAATGCCCACGTGATTCGGGACCCAGCAGAATTTTACGTTGTATCCTCGAGCTATGGCTGTTGTTATATTGTGTATTATATTTCCAAGTAAAGGAGCAGCTGCATTTCTGGAATTTAGAGCTGTGAGAACTCTTAGAGAGTCTGTAAATATAATGCTGTTTATGACATTCTCCTTTAATATTTTCTCTACGGCAACAGAAATGGCATAGGATTCAGCATTGAAAATAGACGCAGTGTGGAAGTCTTATGATTTCCACAGAATCTCCTTGTACAACTGCACTTTCAGTGTACACAGCAGTTTTAGATCCATCGGTATAAAAGTCTGTGAAGTTTTTGTACTTTTCCTGCAAGTTTAGGAATTCCTGAATAATGTGCTCTTGTGGGGTTTTGGTTTTTGGAAACTGTGTGAGAGTGAGGTCACAGATTTCAGGAAGACTGTACCATGAAGGTAGAGGGCTGTTGTTTTGTGCGACATCAGGCAAGGTGTCCAGGATCTGCAGCTCACTGCACATGCCTTCGAATCGCATGATCAGTGGTCTTGTTGCGTTGAGTTTATTTGTGAAAATTAATCGAGAGGGGCAAGTTGTGACAACTGGATAGCAGAGGTGTTTTTCCTGTGACCTTATTCTTAGAATGTAAGCACATGTGATGGCTATTCGTCTGTCTTCCAGTGAAGGCTCATTTGTTTTTACATACAGGCTGCTTATAGGGGATGTTCTGTATGCACCGCATGCAAGGCGCAGACCTAAGTTATGTACAGGGTCCAGTTTTTTTAGATATGAAGGCCTAGCTGAACCGTACACTATACTCCCATAGTCCACGCGGGAGCGTACAACAGAACGGTATACATGTAAAAGACATGCCCTGACGGAACCCCAATGTTTCCGCGAAAGAACTTTCAGTATGTTAAGAGATTTTGAGGCTTTCTTTTTTAGTGTGTTTATGTGAGGTAGAAATGTGAGTTTTTTATCGAAAGTAATGCCTAGGAATTTGTGTTCTTCTTTTAATGGTAATTCGGTTCTATTTAAGTGCAAGACAGGGTTGTTCTGAATACCCCGTTTGAGTGAAAACATAACTGCCACCGTCTTTTGGGGGGAAAACTGTAACACATTTTTGTCGGCCCATGCCACTAGTTTATTTATTGTTATTTGTATTTGTCTCTAACACGTTGATATATTGAAAGAGGTGTAGGCTATCTGGAGGTCATCTACGTAGAGTGAACACATAATGAAATTTGGGATTTCATTGGTAATGGAATTGATTTTTACAACAAAAAGCGTTGTGCTTAGAATGCACCCCTGAGGTACTCCATTCTCCTGAATGAAGCTTCTTGACAAGGTGGTACCGAGGCGCACTTGGAATGAACGATGTGAAAGAAAGTCTTTTAAAACACTGAGCATTCGACCACGGATGCCCAAAGCTGCTAGATCACGTAGGATGCCGAATCTCCAAGTTGTATCATATGCCTTTTCTAGATCGAACAAAACAGCGAGACAATGCTGTCTATGTATAAACGCCTCGCGGACAGTGTTTTCGAGGCGTACTAGGTGGTCCGTAGTTGAGCATCCTTTCTTAAAACCGCACTGATGAATATTAAAAAGTTTACTTGATTCTAAAATAAAGGTTAATCCAGTGTTTAAAATACTTTCAAAAGATTTTGCTAAACAACTAGTTAGGGCTATAGGCCTGTAACTCCCAGGACAGGTCGGCGGATTGCCGGGTTTTAGATTTTTTTTTATGCAAAAAAGCGGCCGTGCTTAATTAACAGTAGCAATACGTGACCGTTGATATCACAAAATCAGTGTGAAAAGCCCTTCGTAAGCCGTATGCAGGAAGGCTCAAAGGAAGTTTCCGAACATAGTCAAAGAGCTCTACTTCTAATCCTTTTTTTTTTTTTTGTCGCGAAGTCACATTATGCAGGCAAAGCAGGAGCCCTCGCCAGCAGCAGCACCGGCAGGTCTCACAGCCCTGCTGTGAGGCGGCTTTCTATGCAATTACCAGTTCATGGCAGTTTTGAAAAGACGTAAGTACGGAGATTTTTTTTTTGCACATTGAAGCAGCCGTGCTTAATTCACAGTAGCAATACGTGACAGTTGACATCACAAAATCAATGTGAAATGTTTTAAAATTTTGCAGAACGGATGAACTGATGGAAAGAGAACCCTTCTTGTGCTGCTTAATGAGTATTTTAATATGTTCTGCCAGTTTGCTGGACAGCAGTTTGGATGAAAGTATTCTAAAACATAAAAATCATGAATAACGTCATGACATGTGGGCTTTCAAAAAGTATTTGCTTTTAGTCTGAGTGCACAAAATGGCCAGCGTCGGGGGATTTGCTGAGCATTTAGGTCTCACACTGCAAAAAGGCATGCAAATGGCTATGATTTGCAACCAGGGAGCAACTTGATTGTGCAGTCATCAGCATGGCAATCTAGAGTACTCAGATAGTGTACTTTGGGCTGCATGGATGTCATCTGCCAATAATTCTTTTATGATAGTGTGCATTTATCATTCATCCCCACACTGATAGAGCTTCCTTGAGCTGTTTTATCTTGTCCATTAATGTCATCATCACATTTATGACACAGTAGGTGACAGTTATCTAAATATCAAGCTAAACCATATTGGGGAGTTGTTCTGTACCAAAAGGAAACGATCTCTGCACTACGATTAATAATACATTTGACGAGTGTTAGCAAAAGTGAATGCGGTGTAATAATGTTGCTGCACACAAATATATAATACAGCACATGCATGCCTGAATGCTCTAGCTACACATTGTTTTGTGTTTCTGCGGCACCTTTGTGAACAGTCACAAGTGGTAAAAGCTGTATACAGACTAGGCACAGACGTGAAGGCACTCCCATCAGTATGTCAGCACATTCTCAGATGCAGGCTATTCGAAACCAGTTGTTTCCATTAGATGCCATCGGTGCAGCCAAATGCGCCTCGGTTGAGCGCTGTAAATAGCCGTACTGGCAACTGTACCTATGGGCTATTATAAGTGTAACCAACTGGTCACCATCCCACAAGGCATCGTCAGGTTCAAGACTTGCCAGTATTACAGTAAAACGTGATAGGGCAGCATGTTTGTATATCAAATGTATATCCCATCATTCCTTTTATGTGCTTCCTTTTGTTACGCTTTATCTTCTAAAAAGGCAGTTGGTCTTGCTGTTAGGTAATGAGAACCTAGATGTGAAATAAGCATTCATTACATCCGAGGCGCTGCTTATTTCTTAGCAGCTCCAAGGAATCGAGCAGCATGCAATTGGCCAGCAGCTGTTCCTTTTAAGCCCACATTGTCGCAATACCTTTACAACTCGCAAGCTGTGACTGGGCTTTTTCATGTTGTCTGCTTTTAAACTGTGCTTGGCATATGCACAATATTGTATGGAATAGAACATGTCCTCGAAAAGAAAATCATTTCAGCTCTTCATTGCAACCCAGTCACACAATACTGTTTTCAGCTCGTCTTTAGGTAGCTTGATACCTTTTGCTGACAGACTATTTATCTTGATGCTAATAAAGAGCATGAAGTCAAGATCAGAAATGGTTTGGCAGTTTGCCCTACACTTTTTGTTGCTCAACAATCTGTTCATGTCCCTTGATTTGCTCAGTGACATGACACCCAGTGTTTACTATATAAGAATGAGCTGACGAGAGGGCAACTCATATACTGACCAGTCAGCGCATCTCTTGAATGGACATCGAAGCTTTTTACCAGAGCCTCTTTCTTTTATTTGTCCTTTTATGAAGCCAGAGGAAGGACAACCAAGCTTTGGAGGGGCTAAAAAGACTAGCAGAATGTCATGCCTGCTCACTACCTTGTTTACATTGTGGGATAGCATGTGCGGGTATGTCACTACTGGTCTCACCTTTTCTCTAGGCTCATCTGCACCAACTTCTACAGCCCGTCACTTCTGGGTGTCTTTTGTAACCCCTTTCAAAAGCAAACAATGGGCCCCAGCTGAAGTCAGCCTAGCCAATTGAATTTGAAAACTAGAATGGAGCTTGGGGACACATGACTTACTGATCACAGATTCACAAAAAAATAAATCAGTCACTCATTCCTTTCACTGAATTTTATCTATTTGAAAATCACTTAGAAGGAGCCCCATTTTTAATGTGGAACAAAACACCAGCATACCTGATTCATTGAGCACTCAGTGCTTTGCTTATACTTGCTGTTCAAATATTGCTATCAGCATACTTGCGTCAGCTTCCCTCACCAGCATTGCGTCGCAGGATCCTTGAGAAAAGGCGAGACTGGCAATTATGCAATATCTACCTAAGCTGTCCCACAATTTGAACATTGCTGTGAGCATGCATGACAGTCCACTTCCCTCTTTATCTGCAATGAAGCTGTGGTCCTTGCTGTCACATCGGAAAAGGCGAAAGAGGTTTTGGTACCAACAATAGACGGTCATTCATGAAACATGCAGAAATGGTAGTGTACGAGTTTCACTCTCAAGCAGCCATTCCTGTGCAGGACAAACTACGCACTGTGCAAATGAGGGAGTCTGGGAACTTCAGTGAAATATTAAGCAAAAGAAAATGGTCTCTAATTTACCACAGCACATTGGATCTTGTCCTGTGAGGTCCCATAAGGCATGCTGTGGTGATGTGTACTACTGTTATGAGCAGAAATACAGAATCGCAGAAACTTATTGAAGCCTTCTATATTAGCAAGAAAGGTAACCTGTGTGTCCGCAGTACTTATTTGCCATGGTGAAAGGCTCAGCACAACATTTTAAAAGTTCACTGTTATGCCACAGTTGATGCATTGATGCGTTCTTTGCACATGTGGTGGCAAAAAGCATATAATGCATACTTTTTTGCAAAAAGAGTAATTTGTTATTCACACTCTTTTACAATTTATTCCATATGTGCTGTGCTTTTTGGCACCCTTGAATGCTTCAGACGAATAACTAGCAGTTTTTCACAAGTCGTCATAGTTTGCATGAAGCTATTTCTTAAGTACTGCTGAATGTTTCAAATTAGAGGAAGTTGTGTTTGCATGTTGCTCTTCAGAGCGAACATCTAAAGCAGTAAAGCTGTGTGCATTGTTTCTGTGATATCATTGCATTATGGGATGCAAAGCAGGAAACAACTTGGATCTCGTATTCTGTATTCTTTTACAGAAGTGCTAAAAGCAATTCGCTGATGATGACTGAGCCTTAAAAAGAGCAAAGCAGAGCTTTATTTTGAGTGCATGAATTTGACAGCTTTACTATTTTATAGGTAGAATGAAAGGAAGAAGAGGGTTTGCACGGTTGAAGAAGAACTGAACAAGGGTAAATGGGGTACGCCTCAGTTCACAGATGAGCCAACGCTTCGACAAGTGGACTTGTCTTCGTCTGGGCAAAGCGATCATCACTGGCAGGAGTTTAAATATGGTTTTGCTTCCGAAGAAGAAAAGCTGGGGAGGGAAATGTGGGTGCGAAGAAAGTAGGTGTGAAAAAGTGGGGAGGAGAGGATGGGTGAGAAGAAAGTGGGTTATGAAGTGAAAGAAAAAAAAATTATTTTAAGTATGTATCTCAACCTGGAACCGGAGATCCTGTGGCCTGTGAAAGCGGCAGTACCAGGAAAAACCACAGTATCGGGCAGATGATTAGTCACCACTTAGGCGGGTTTGGTGCAGATACACCTTACAAAGGGACAGGCTTTGCGAAGGGCCCTGATAAGTCATATGTCTAAGGGGGACAATTCCTAAATCTTTCTACAAAGGTGGGGGGGGGGAGAACCACAACTGACATGAAAAAAAAATAATATATTATTCATTAGAAAACTTTGAGGACAAATTCAAGCAACAAGTGACAAGGAGAAAATGTGTTTAGAGGAACATGTAAGGTTATGCTATTATGGAAGGGATTAGAGTGTACATGTGGTGTGAATAAACTGTACAATTCACACTATGTGGGATTGTTTTCCCGAATAGTTATGATGCAGAGGGAATATACCTAAGGGATTCTAACGTTCCCTTAGGTATATTTATTTCTGCTGGTTCCAATGCATGTCTAATTCATAAATTTAGAACATTGGAACCAGCAGGAATATTTCTGGTGAATGATCATCTACCCTGTACAGTGGTTCTTCCTGGTACTGCCACTTTTACTTCTTTTGCAGGCCACAGAATCTGGTTCCAGGTTGAGATACATACTTAAAATTTTTTTTTGGTCGGTTGTGGTTCACTGTGTGGTTATTATCCTGTGACTTTGTACTCCCCCTTTCCTCCCCCTACCTTTTAAGAATTGTCCCCCTAGATATATGCCTTATCAGGGCCGTTTGCATAGCCTGTCCCTTTGTAAGGCATATCTGTACAAAACCAGTTTAAGTGGTGACTAATCACTTACCAGGTATTGTAGTTTTTCCTTGTACTGCTGCTTTTACTTTTGCGGGCCACAGAATCCTTGGTTCCAAACTGATAAATACATACTGAAGATTTTTTTTTCTTTTTTGCTTTCACTTCATGACCCACTTTCTTCTCACCCATCCACTCCACCCCACTCCTTCACACCTACTTTCTTCGCACCCACTTTCCCCTCCCCAGCTTTTCTTCTTCGGAAGCAAAAGCATATTTAAACCCCTGCCAGCGATGATCACTTTGCCCAGATGAAGACAAGTCCACTTGTCAAAACGTTGGCTCATCTGCGAACTGAGGTGCACCCCATTTACCCTTGTTCAGGTCTTCATACTATTTTATAGTCATTGGTATTACCATTTTTCAGCAATTCTCGGCTATCCCCGGGGGATTTCGTGTAGCAGAGGTGGCCAAGGATGCAAGAGGAATTCAGCTTCGAACATCTAGAGAAGCACCTGCTCAGGGCTCCGGAGTGGTTGAAAGCAGCAGGCATTGCTCAAAGCCAAAGGAAGAGGTGAGTGTTTTGTTGCTTCCTAACATTTCGAACTGTAACAATCATTTTTAAACCGACATTCTCAAAAATGTGACTGTTCACACTTTCCAGTCTGCTGTCCTTGTATTTAAAGTGCTGCATTTTTTATTGCCGAGTCTCCTGAGCATTTTCAGCAAAATGATGTGTTAACGAGGCCAGTTGTGTCCAGACATCAGCTAAGGAACACTAGGCCAGTCACACCAAAACGATCACAGCAGTACTTTCACATGCCTGTATCTCAGCTCCGGTAAAAACATCAGACGTGGCTTGGTGGATGTCTTGATAAGGAGAGGCAGTGGGAACAGGTCATCAGAACGCTTACTCAGCAGTTCAGTGTGACAGGGAAGTACTGAATGTATTTAAGGCTTCTGCCCACATGACGTGTTGCCCATTGCTGTCATTTGCATGTCACTGCTACAGTAAACAAATTCAAAATGCAGTGGTCCTTATGAAGTAATATTGCATCAGTTGACATTACTAATACCTGCATTCAAAAACGCGCCTCGATTCAACACTCCACCTCCACTCCACTGAGTGGAGAAAACAGCTGCGCCTCCTTCCCAGGGCCAATTCAGATTCATGAACGCCCCTCGGCGTTTCCTTCGACAAGGTCTCTTTGAGAATATGTCCTCCACTCGAAGCAGTGCAAGTACATATGGGAGCGAGATTAAGGTGAACTTTTTGCCTGAAAAATGCGTGCTGAAGTGTGTAATGCTCAGTTCTTCATGTCGAGTCTTCTAAACTTTTGCCAGCAACCTCAATGTTAACAGTATATTGGAACTTGTTTTGTGGGCGGGATAAAAAAGGTGGCTGTGAAAAATGGCAGAAAACACTTCTGCATCTGGCAACAGTCACTGCTGGTGACGAGTTCACGTAGAACATGAGGCAGGCTTAGAGAAATGGTATGAATACCTCGGTTTGCTTGTTTGGTGTGAGGTATATGTTCACCCTTTGTCGCTTGGTTTTATTTTTATTGCCAGGCTTTGACAGACAACTGAATACATTGCAGAACAGAATTAGGAGCTGCCAACTCCTACGACCAGGCTTCTGGCCATCAGAGCGCTCGGGGGAGAATTGAGAATATTCGTGTTTCTTCACAGCGCGTTGCAGCATGCACACTGAATTCGGCTCTGCAGAAGCAAATGCTGCCTGCAGTTTCCCAACAAGTTAAGAACCGTAATTTAAAATATGCCTCAGAAGGCATACCCTTCATTAACTGCGAATATCCCTTCGTAGGGCAAGCAAAACAATGTGCTCCCTCGACAGTGCCGCTCGTCTGAAGATGTTAGTAACCCACGAGCGACAGGCAAGCCATTGGTGTGTGGGGTGCAGCACAGATGCACAGACAGCTTCACCGCCCCTCTGGTACCCCCCAGCTTACTGCATGCAACACGCTGTTCCCCCACAAGTTCGCCATCGTCTGTGGAAGCCACCACGCAGGGCAAGCCAGCGTGAGTGCAATATCACACAGATTAGCTCCAGCCAGCGACTCTCGGGCACTGTGCCCACACTCCGGATTTCGCTTTATGAGTGCATCCTTTTCCATATCTAAAAGGAAAACACAGTACTTTAACTTTATGTTAAGTAGCGCCACAAAAACCCGACCCCGCTCGCAGGTTTTATGGCCGCCACGCGATAAGTGTGTCACCACTTATCGGTGGTAACTCCAGCAGCAAGGAAATAGCTGACGTACCACTAACATTTCCGCAAGCTTCTTGCACTCTGTTCTTCCTGGCGCTTGCATTGGCTGCTCAACGTCTCCTTTGGTTAACGTGGCAATTGCTGTGGTCGGAATGCAGATCTCACTTTCATTGCTGGAGGCGCTCATTCCGAATGATCTTGGGGCCTTCTTCAGGGCCCACCTGCTCTGGTACTGCAACATTCAACTGGCAGGATTTTTTTGTGTCCGCTGGCCGGCCTGGCCATCATCTGGCATATTTCTCTCATCTTTCTAATCCCCTGCGATGGATAGCAATGACACCTGTGTGTTTCTGACATTGACAATGTCTGCCTCTGCTAAAGCTACATGTAACTTTGCGGTGGTAGCTATGGTTGGGAACAGCACCACAGGCTCTGCCTCTGCTAAACACATAGTGGGTATTGACATTGGTATCTTATCGCTACTGGCCTCGCCGTTTTCTGAGCCATCTTGTGGACTCACATTTCTCCTCTGGGGCCGGCTCCTTCGTATCTACTAAACCTCCTAGTAATACGGTAGCCACACTTGTTTTCTCTCTGGAATCTGCATTCGCCTCTGCTGTTGTATGCATATTGCCAGCATCGCAATATACTCCACCAATTTTCTTGGGCTTCTGTGCCAATTTCTGATTTAGTGGTGCCCGAAGGGCACTCATAACTTTTAGTCCGTGGAGGCACAACAGCAGGGGTGTAACAGCTGCGCCAACTGCGCCTTATTTATACAGCTGCATGTTGCTGCGCCATAAGTGCGAAATTCGTTAAATGTGCGCCACATTGCGCCAAAATGCCCCGACTAGACGCAAAAGTTGGCCATATGCAGGGAAAGCTTTCTGTTGTGATATGACCAGTTGCGATGTTTCATATACTGCAGCATGCATCACTGGCCTTTTATTTTATTTTGAGATGACGTCATGCCATCGTAATGCTTACCCGTTATTTTTCTCTTGCATCGACGTGCTTTTCCGCGCTTCGAGTATGCTGAACCGTAGTGGTTTGAGGATGCTTCACTGTACAGGCCACGGTCCGTGCAGTGAAGCATCCCTCTAAAGCAATGTGGCCATTTGTAACGAGGCAGCACTTCTATTGCGTCGCACTGCGAAAAGGGCCGGCTTGTGATTTTGGAGCAATGCTTCTACGCTTAGTTTTAAGTGCTGCATGCTTCTAATAGATATATCTAGTTGGTTTTTTTTGTGCGGCTCTTGGAGGTTTTTTGTAGTTGGGCCATTCATGTTAGCAGGGTTGTTTTTGTGCTGTCTCGTTGATAGACTCACTTTCCCATCGTGAGACAGAGGTGCCATCAAATATGGCTTCTGTGTTTGTGAAAATATATTTTGAGGTGGAGGAGGTAATTTTGTTTTTTTTGGGGGGGGCGCGGCAGGTCAGGAAACATGCAGCAACCTTAGATTTTGAATTCCATAACATCGCATTGGAGCCCAAGACTGCCAAAATTAACATTTACAGATGCTAGAACATTGAAATGCTATAATGTCTGCACTGCGCATGAAATGTATATTCTAATATCTGTCATTGCCAGTCCCTAGAAAGCATAATCACAGGCCTAAAATGTGCTCGCTCAAGTTTTCTTTGCTAATACAGTTAAATCTCGTTACAAGAGACACTGTTATAAGAGACATTTTTGTGAATCATCTGAGGGTGACGAGCATGTAAGAGTGCCTCAAAGGTATTAAAGCAAAAAGAAGGCTTGAAAAGTGAAGTGCTTTACCTCCAGAATTTGGGAAGGAATACACTCTGCACTCACAAAAATACATACTAGTATGAATAACTTCTTCAAGCTTTCCTGAATAATTTCCTGTTAATGTGTGTGAATGCATTTATATGCTGATGTGCAGTAAACACGGTGCTTTTAGAATTTTTGGTTACAAGAGACATGTTTTTCGGGTTCCTTGAGTGTCTCTTGTAACGAGGTTTTACTGTAACTTGCCTGCATATTTGCTTTTGAATAAACATTTTTTTGTACTGTGCTCATTTCTGGGCTTTTTGATCATGGGCTGATTGTAGTCACGACTTTGAATTGAGCTCTTTCGGAGCTGCCATCGCACACCAGCTACAGTTTCGCAGACATTAAAACATAGTTTTGTGAGTGTTGTGAGCAAGATAAGATCCCGTGATTGAGAATGTCAAACCACGGTAGAAGAAAAAAAACTGAAATTCATATTCTCTAGCTTTTTTTATTTTCGCTGTCCCCGAAGTTTTAAAAATAAACCTTTTCAGTTTTATGGTTCGCATTCATTTCTATTTTTTAGTTGATACCATGCCTCATGTTTTTTATAAACTAAGATGAGTGCAGGGCAACTTGTAACAGAAAACAACACCAGGTTTATTATCTCTGCCATGAACAAAAACTGTATAGTAAAGCTTAACCATGGATTTTTTCAAACCTGCCAAGACTTGCCTCATCAGCAGTCAGTGACTTTTAAATGTAGCATCCATCCAATGGGGAGAGTTGGATAATGATTTTACAAATTGCTCCATCTTGCTAAGCTAATCGCACTAGTCAGAAATGGCCCGTCATAACACAGTTACACAAATTTAAGTGCCGCGCCATCCTCTGGCAGATCTGCGCAAAGCACAATAGAAGCAATCGCCTCTCGCGTCGGCTGCTGGCAAATGTTAGCGTGTTGTGCCACTGCTTTCCGCTGTCATGTGTCTTCTCGTGTGCATTGGTGGTGCTTCCTTGCAAAATTCAGCAAGCACCAGATTGCTTTGATAATTAGCTACTAGTCTTTGCAATTTTCCGTGACTTTTGAAGCAAAAGCTTCACTATGTCATGTAAAGCCAAGGTTGCCGTGTGGGGTTCACGCCGCCACATCGAACGCGTCGTGACCATGGCATCCATCTACGCCCTTCCAAGGTGTTCCACTGCTGGGCTCCAGATATGCACGGCACAGAGGGGGGAAGGGTTTCCTACTGCGCATTCGTGTGCCACTATGGAGAGCCTCAGTGGGCGAACGTCAGACTTCGTGTTGACTGATGATCCATGGATTTAGAATGCAACATCGAACTGGGCAACACGATGCAAAGGAATGGTGGACACAATAAAAAAGAAAACAGCGGGAAGCAGCAGCGCAGCAAGAATGCCAAGATAGCAGAGAAAACTTAGCCCGAGAAATGACAGTCAGAGAGACATGAGCGTGACAACACTTCGCTTTCCCAGGGTGCTTTGCGTGGCCACTCGATGGCGTGGTGGAATTACTAGGAATGTCTATTGTAAGGATGCACTTAGAATTTCTCTTCAGTTATTTCACCTCGTGAAAATAAAAATTTGGTTATTCTGTAACTGACACTGCATGAGAATTGGGAAAAATTAAATGCCCTTTTTGAAACAAACATGGTGGAATCAAACATTTTTCTGAATTTTATCCAGTAATTGGTTGTGTCATATAATTGTAACATTGCAGAGTACCTTGCTGTCTATGGTAGACGAAGGGGCCTTTTATGAGCAGTACACTTGCGGTATGAGGCTTAATTCTCAACCTACTCAGTGGAATATTACTCCAATGTTTTCTCCTCTTGCCTGTTTTTCTTGTTGCTTTTCTTTCAGCAATGTAGGCATTTAGCAGCTTTGACCTTGGAACATACGTCAATTAAAAATTATATGCTTCGTCAGCATGCTGACTAAATGAGTGCTAACTAGCTTTGAGAATCAGGAAGCAGGTTATACTTCTTTATGGGTTTTAAATTGATTCTTATGTTTTGTGTTCCTTGCTTCCATGCAGGTTCAAAGGTTGTCGTGGTCTGCGGCAGGTCCAGCTGACAATAATAAAGTGGATAAGTAGCCTTGCATATATGTCCAAGTTCCTTCTTATACTCCGTACATAAAGGCATGCTTTTATTTCACAATTAAGCATGATGCCTTGTAGAGGCACGTGTGCACTGCTCTAGCATTATATGTGAATAAAAGCAAAATCTAAATTTTTTTAATTGAAGAGATGCCACAGATTTAGGACGTACACTGCCACGGAAAATACTGGAGGCACGATGGAAAAACAATGCCGCGACACAATACTCAATGTACGACAGATAACAATACGACACAATGTTACGACGTACAACACAATAGTACTACAAAAAGCGGTCCCATTTTACGACAAACAACAGTGCAACAGACAACAGCACTACACACAACAGACAACAATACTACAGACCACAGAACAGTACTACAGACGAAAGGGTCGCAACTTACAACACACAATTGTACAACAGACAACAGGGTCTCATTTTACGACAGGCTAGATTTGTGTTGTATTTTTCGACTGGGATAACAAAGTTCAAATTCGTTATTCTCATACATTCCAAATAACTACATAACTGATATACTTAATAATTAAGGACCTACAATCAGTTCAGTGTGATTAAAAGAAAATTGCATAAATATTTTATTTACAGTTACACTAAAACAATAGCAAAGCAAGAACAGAATCACATACAAAATTACTTGAATGAACAAAGGTTCCAAATTAACTGATTGAGTTCACACTGCACATGTTACACAAGTGAAATTAGAGAGCAAAAGAAAACAATTCAATGGTGAATGACCATCAATACAGTAAGCCAAACACCCAGCATTATGAATTGAAAAGCTTGTACAAGCAGAAAATTACAAAACCAGCATGATTGGGCAGATGGATACTATACTCGGTGACACTTTTTCTTGGCAATGGAGGCAAAGCTACGGAGCCGGAACGAACCATCTTCCTGCGCAGCTGAATATAGTCCCTAGTTACGTGAGCAATTTCTGCAAAAAGAAATTGAAATCATAGTGCTAGTATTTATGGTATATTTGGTATCATGGGACCAATTTCCCGAAATGAAGCTGTTATGCCCAAAACACTTTTCTTGGTCCCACCGGGCTTTCTCGTCTGATGTCTGTTGCGGGTTTCGAGACTCCCCGACTTTACAAACAAGATGGCGACAGCTGCATGTTCGGGTCATTCCGGTTGTTTTGGTCGTCTATTCTGCAAGGGTTTGAAGTGTTTTCACCAGACAAGAATGGAGTCAAGTTCAAGAGACGGCTGTTGAAGCAAATGAAGAAAATGATCTGCAACGTCCATGCAGACTGAAAGCCGCGCGGTCGAACTGCATGGCGTAGTAGCACATTTAAAGATGCCCCGCCTCCCTACCTTAGCACCCATTGCCAAGAAAAAGTGCCCCTGAGTATAGCTGCCATTAATTCATTCATATTAGAGCCTCACATGTGGCATTACATAATGGTGGCTGACCAAATGAAACTAGGAAAGGCAAAATAGCCATCCAAGGAGGTAAACTTGAGCATGCAAAAACTGACAAAGGCAAAAATGTTGCAGAGTGAAAAACAAAATGGTGCATATATCAATAAAGTTTGCTATTGAGGCTTCTCTGAATGCATAAAAATTAATCTAGGCACATAGCAAAACAGCCATCCAAGGAGGTAAACTTGAGCATGCAAACACTGACAAAGGCAAAAATGTCGCAGAGTGAAAAAAAATGGTGCATATATCCATAAAGTTTGCTATTGAGAATGCTTCTCTGAATGCATAAAAATTAATCTAGGCTCATAGTTCTCATAATGAAGTATGATTACCAGATCTGTTATTGAAAGTTCCCAAAGGTGCGTTCCGCGAGCGATAGGCCTCGTCGCTGTCGCGGCTGCCGCGGGTCGCCGCCTCGGCGGCAGCCACTCAGCCCCGAGATGGAGGAAACGTCCGTTCTGGCAACGATCTCCGACTTTCCAATGACCGTTCAAATTCAAGGCGAAGAAATTTCACCCGAGGAATTCCACCGCGGCCATGGATGGACGCTCGCGGGGGAGCGCATGTTAATACTCCATCAAAGAGACCTCGACGCGAAGCTCGCCGGCACCGACAGCCAAGTAAGCAAGGAAGCGAAAGGAAATAAGAACTTTAGAGCCTCGGCCATCAAGGCAGCGAGAATGCCAGCCATGCCGCTGGACGAAAACAAGATCGTAATCAGACCGCGAGGGGGACTAGACATCACCAAGATCGGCACTACGACCGTCGCTGCGGCCATTCTCGCCGCGGCCAAGATCACGAACAAAGAGAACGCATCGGACACGATCTGCCCGAACGCGCAGCAAAATATAATGGTAATCAGCACGCCCAAGGAAGAAAACGCCGTCCGCTACGCAAGAATTCAAGCTATATACATTCAAGACAAGACCTTCGAAGTCAGCGCGTACCGCACGGCGCCGTACGACACCGTGAAGGGCATCATCCGAGGCATCCCTGTCGACGAGAAAGCCGAAGATCTCGACAGCAACATTGTAAACGACAGAAACGCACTCACCGTAGGCGCCAAAAGAATCGGCAACACGACCACGATCATAGTAGCCTTCAGAGGACCCAAGGTACCGAACTTTGTCCGATATGGTGTCACGCTCATACCGTGCCACCTGTACAGAAAGCAAATTGACGTCTGTCACCAGCGTGGTCTGGTCGGGCATCGCAAGGACGTGTGCCAAACGCCAACCAATCGGATCTGCAGGGGCTGAGGCCAAGCGAACCCAAAAGATGACCACAAATGTACACCCAAATGCAAACTTTGCGGCGGCGCTCACCCGACCGCCGACAGAGAATGTAAAGCCAGGTACAAGGTTCCCTACGTCATTCGCAATTGTCAGTGGGAGCGCCGAAAGGTCAGCCGTCAGCTGCCGTCGGAGAGCGATTTCCCACCACTTGACAAGCCAGCTGCCTATAAGTCAAGAACGCCATCGAGAAATAGCAGCTGCAGGAGCCAGAACAGAGACGCGCGAAAAACAAAAACCCAAGGATCACTGTCGCGTGAGAGAGTCGGCTGGGGCAACGCCGCACAAGCTATCATGAAGACAAATCCGAGCTACAACGCCAAGACAGAAGACAACGCTTCAACCAAGGAACGAGAGATCAACGAGGCCCTAAAAAAGGAGAACGCGACCCTGCGAGCCACCATCAACAACCTCACCAAGGAAATCGCGGAGATCCGCAACGCCCTCCGTAACGTCGAACAGCAAAGATCCAGCCCGAGCTGCAACAACAAGGCCGAAGCAACTACGGCCGACGCAGACAACGAGCCGGCAACGAAGAAGAGGGCCGTCGAATCGCGCAAGACCAAGAACAACATGAGCAACTGCGGCACCGACAGCAGCAACAACAACGTCAAGGCCAAACTCAACAGCCTCGAGGATGTGATCAAATCGATGAAGCAAGCCATCGAAGCCTTCGAAACGGAGAACGTCAATAGACTCAACAATCTGGAAAGCAGCGTGCAACTAATACTAAGCAACCCAACGTTCGCGCCACTACAGCATCAAGTCAACCAAGCGCAGCTACAAGGAGAATTCCGAATCGGACAATCATGGCCTCCAACTCCACAGGCATAACAGTGTGGCAGTGGAAGTGCCGCGGCTTCGTCAAGAAGAAGGCAGTCGTCCAGCAGTACATCGAGCACGCGGCTCGCAAGCCCGACGTGCTCCTCCTCCAAGAAACACTAATGGACAAGCTTCCCTCCCCGGCTACAGGGTGCACGCGGGCCCGCCCGACGGCAGAGGCCTGTGCACCCTGGTCAGGAAGGGACTCACCTTCGTCGAACACCGGCTAAGCAATGTCAGGATTGAACACACGCTCACCGAACTCATACCGACCAAGCAAAAGAAAAACAGCATCTTCATTTTGAACATTTAACAGTAACCCATCGCGGAGACTCCAGAGGTTCAAAGCCATTCTAAACAAGGCAAACACGACGGCCGGCCAGAGCACGCTGATCGCATGCGGCGACTTTAATGCGATGGATCCGGCGTGGGGCTACGTCAAAAGCAATGCGAAAGGCAGAAACCTATCCCAAGGCGCGGCGGAACTCGACTATACCTTCAATAACCGACCCGGCTTACCCAACGAGAATTGGCAACTCCGTGTCCCGAGATACCAGCCCCGACCTCAAGTTCGTCAAGAACAACGAACTGATCACGATCACGTGGAGGAACATGGGGGTGGACCTCGGTAGCGACCACATGATATTGGAAATCGTCATACCGGAGCAGAGCAGTACCAAAGTCAGGAAACATACGTGGATCGATTGGTCTGCTTTCAGAGATAACAGAAATCAGGAAGCGGAAGAGACCGAAATCGACGACATCGACGCGTGGACCAACAAGATCCTCCAAGGTGTTCGAAACTCAATCAAAGACATATTAACAGACTTCGAAACGAACAGAATGGATAGCCGACTGGCCCACCTTATCGAGGCCAAGCAGTCCATTCTCAACAGATGGAAACAACGCCTTAATCGTAGGTTACGAAAGAAAGTCGCATACCACAACAGAGCAATTGAGGACCACTGTCGAACGCTATGTGCGCAACAGTGGAACGAGATATGCAACGCTGCCGTCGGCCAGATGCACAATTGGAAAACATGGAACTTGCTGAAGCATCTGCTCGACGAAACCAAGTCACACCAAAGGGACCGACTGGCGAAACTCCTCCATCGAGAAGTCACTAAACACGGCGCCGATGAGGTAACGAAACGCATCAGCGACAGATACCTGCCGACTACACCCACGGAGTGCCATGGGCCGTACGGGGGGCTGCCCAACGCCTGTCTCGACAGAGATATAGATGTAGAAGAAGTTCGCACGGCACTGCAGGACCTCAACAGCAGGTCGGCGGCCGGGGCTGGACCGCATCACCAACAAGGCGCTTAATAACCTCGACGACAAATCCATAGAAAGCCTCACGAGCTATTACAACAAATGCTTGAAAAAGGGAACGCTGCCGACGCAGTGGAAGAAGGCCAAGATCATCCTAATCCCCAAGCCGGGCAAGCCATCCGACGCGGATAACCTCCGACCCACATCGCTCATCTCTTGCGTGGGCAAGGGGCTGGAGCACGTCCTGCTCAACAGGTGGCAAGAATACCTCGAGAAACAAGATCTCTACCCGGAAACGATCATTGGCTTCAGGCAGCATCTAAGTAACCAAGACGCCATGATACAGCTCAAGCACCAGATCATCGACGGCAAAACTGGCGACAACAAAGCAGTACTGGGCCTCGACCTACAGAGCGTCTGCGACAAGGTGAAGCACTCAGCGATCCTATCACAAGTCTCGAAACTCAACATGGGCGAGAGATCATACAATTCCATCAAAGACTTCCTCACGGACAGAACAGCCGAGCTCAGAGCGGGGGACCTCCAAGCACAGGAGAAGCTGGGAAGCACAGACACACCTCAGGGATCGGTCATCTCGCCGGTGCTTTGCAATCTCGTGATGATAGGAGTGGCCGAAAGGCTCAGGAACATCAAGGAAGTCCGACATACGATATACGCGGACGACATAACGCTGTGGGTGGAAGGGGGCAGCGATGCCCACATCGAATCCACCCTACAGGCGGCCGTTTATGCGATCGAAGACCAACTCGACGGAACGGGGCTCAGATGCTCGCCGAGCAAGTGGGAGCTCCTCGTCTATCCGCCCGTCAAGCACCGCAAACCAAAGAGTGGCCCGAGACAGTACGAGGCAATCAAAGTCAAGACCAGAGAGGGAAACGCGATCCCAAGAGTCAACAAGATCAGAGTGTTGGGGATGACGATCGAGACGCACGGCAGAAAGGGCGAGACCGTCACCCGGCTCATAGCGAAAGCGGCGAATGCCACGAGATTACTTAAACGAGTCACGAACAAGAAACGTGGAATGAAGGAAGAGAGCCCGATCAGACTGATCCACTCGTTTGTCATATGTCACGTAGCGTACGTGGCGGCCTACCACAAGTGGAACAAGAGCGAGAGAAACAAGATAGATATACTCATCCGCAGAGCCTACAAGACGGCACTGGGACTGTTCGAAACAACAAGCACCAAACGCCTCCGGCAGCTAGGGGTGCACAACACGCTGGAGGAGATAGCGGAGGCCCAACGTGCCGCACAGCTCGAAAGACTGTCTACGACCAAGGCCGGCCGGAAAATCCTGGACAACCTGGGAATTGGATATCAAGGCAGGGAGCAGACGCAGCTCTCCGTCCCCGATGAGATCAGGCGCAACATCAGAGTGGACTCGGTACCGAAGAACATGCACCCGGAGTATAACAAAGGGAGGAGAGCAGCGAGAGCCAAGGCGCCGATAGACCAGAACGCGGCCGATACACACGCACGCTACGTTGACGCGGCTAAGTATGCCAAGATACACGGGTTCACGACGGTCGTCATCGACGCGACCGGCACCGTTCGCACGACCGCCAGCACGAGATGCACCAAGGCAGAGCAAGCGGAGGAGGTGGCCATCACCCTGGCCATCGCCGACCGCGACTGCCACACAGTGCTATGCAACTCGAGACAGGCGGTGAGAAATTACGCCAAAGGCAGGATAGCGAAAGAAGCTGTGCGCATACTGCAGGCAACCAAAAACGACGATGGCAGCAGACAATTGAGAATCAAGTGGTTCCCGGCGCACGCGGGTGAGGCGTCAGACCGCAACGCCAGCCACAACGAGACAGCACACGCCGAGGCGCGCGCGCTAACGGACCGCGCCTCGGTGGACTGGCCGCTGTGGTTCAGCACCAAAGACCGAATGATGGACTACAACGAAATAACCAAGGTGTTCCGCCTAGCTCGCAGAACTCTTCCGCCCCCTTGCTCGGGGCTCAGTCGAGAGCAAGCCGTTTTATTCAGACAGCTACAGACGGGCTCACTCCCCAGTGCGTTGCCGATGCATACAATGTATCCTGAGACGCACCCGACAGACAAATGCAGAGTCTGCCGAACGGAGACTGCCGGCTTCGCACACATGCTAAGGAATTGTACCCAGTACCAGGAAGAAGCTAAGTCCGGGAGGATCCCGCCGCGACTGGAAGCAGCCGCAGGGAGCGACAATCAAGAGGAGCAACTCTGGGCCGTCGAGCAGGTCATCAAGGCGCTGGCCCGGCAGGGAACCAGCGAGCCGGCCACGGCGAGCGGGGACCCAGGCCGCGCTGCCGGTGCCCAGAGGACGACGTACGCCCCGTCCGGAGCGCGCGCGCGCGAGCGCGCGTTCTACTGCAGGCTCCGAATAAACGTTTTGCCAATCCAATGCCACATTACATAACAGCTGATACCAATTTCCATCTCGACAACCATGCTCTGAGTTCAATGCGTGGCTAGTACCAGAGCTCCAAGCTGCTAGTCTACACCCTGGCAACTTCTTCAATTTGCTTTATAGAATTAAGATATACAGTGTGTAAGTTAACCTTTAGCCAAAGGTTAAAAAATATTATATTTCAGATGGACCAGAGAAGCCACTTATAACAGCTGCCAGCCATATGGCGCACCAGATGAAATTTTTTGTTTTGCAATTAACTAATCAGTAATTAATGTAATTTTTCTTATTTGGTTAAGTGTTACCTTCAGACAATAAATGTGACGTGCAAAGTTGGTGGGCATGCACCTTCTGGACTTCCCATTCCTTTTATTTCCGATAACAATTAAAAGCATTATCTGTCATTTTTCAATCTCTAAAGAAAGCCCGCAAAATATAAAAAATATCACGAGACTGGCGCATTTGTGCGGCACGACTCTGCTGCTCTCAACCTAGGTTTCAGTAAACGACATCAGCTGTGGTCTTAGCTCCACGACTGCGTTGCAGCGCCAAGTCAATATGTCTGCTGTGGTTTCTTCGTCTGCTTCAGGCAGTCTGCCCAAGTGACGAAGTGAGCTGCACCGCACTGGATGCAACCATCGCCAACATATCAGCCTACTGCTGGGACTGGGCTGCTGAGTCAAGGCCGCAGCTAATTTCGTTCGCTCAAACCACAACTGAGAGCATAACAGTTGTGGCATATGAATGTGTTAGTCACGTGATATTTTGTATTTCGCAGCCTTTCTTCAGAGCTTGGAAAACTATACACGTGAGATTTTCTTTAAAGGAATGGGAGTTTCAGAAGGTGCTCTCCAACTTTGCAAATCACCTTTGTTGTCTAAAGGCAACAATTACTAAACAAGAAAAATCATTTTAATTACTAATCAGCTAATTGCAAAATAAAAAAATGTGGTGTGCCAAAAGGCTGGCAGCTGTATACAAATGGTTCCTCTGGCCTATCTCAAAAGTCTATGTTTTAACCCTTGGCTAAATTTAGCTTGGACACCTGGTATAAGAAAGGCACAAAAACTACAAAAAATAATTTACAAGAAAGAACCAAAAATTCACACTCATTAAGCTGTAAAAACTGAACTACAAGAACTTGTATATAAATAAAGCAGCAATACATATGTGAAAAGATGGCACTCAGCAAAGATCAGATATAAGGCATTTAAGAAAGTAGGAATTCAAGTAATGTGCATCAAACTTAAAAATACAATTGGAGAACAACAGTTATGCAGTACAGCAACATAACTAGTTGAACAAGATAACTCGATCAGTTCAGGACAGTACAGCATGTGACTCACATCATCCAACATCATATGGGAGCCATGATCATCATCCAGCATCATATCAGAGCCATGAGAGAAAACAAAAACAGCTTCAAGGGAAATATAAAGGATTATTATAATAAAGACTGGACATACTAACTTGGCCAGAATGATTGTGCACTTAAATGTGAAAATATATCATTTGCAGCAGCATGCTAGTGCACAGTGCTAGAAGACATATACCCAGTGTTTTTCTAAGGGATACAAGATTTCCCCCACCTATATAGCTCAGCTCTTCTGGTGTGAAAAGCTTTGAATAGGACCTGTGACACCTTGTCCCTCTATCAGCTAGTTTAAACCTTGTTTAAAAAAATTTGCGGTTTTCGCGGTCGTGAAAAACAAATCCCACTAATAGTATGAATCATTTTTGCACTTTTGTAGCTGTACTGTTTTCAGAAAAAGCATCTCTTGTGATCCCAACACAACATGGTGTTTCACTGCACAATTAGGCATAGTGCACAAACAGGCAAATAAGCTAACAGACCACTGCACTGCTTCAGTAGGTGCTCGAATAACAATCCAGAAGTAACCTGCTGTTTCAATGGAGGTGATTTAATTGCTAGACACCCATGTATCATGTAACACTATGGTGCATCTCAAATTAAGGGCTTCAGGTGGTAAAAATAAAATTAAAGAGCACTGCAGAATCTGCATTGGAGTAATGCGAAAGCACAGATGCTGCTCTTGGTTGCTTCTAGTTGCTTAATTCACTTCTTGTTTACCCATTTTAGTCTTTGGTACTTTCAAACTTCATGCCAATCCCTTCCAATGCCCTTTTTCGGCTCTACTTCTGGTTGCGTGACGTAAGCTTGACTGATTTAATTAACTATTTAGTATTTGATAATCTCGACATCACCCTAATTGACTGACTTAACTATTTTAGTATTTGACACATTCAAATGTGACGCCAAGCCATTGGCTCCTGGTAGACAAGCGGAATTAGGAAGAGCGTTTCACAATCCGGGGTGTGGAACAGTGGTAATGCGGTCGGCTGGGCATCCAAGGGACGGAGGTTTGATTCCCGGTGGAGACTAATTTTTTTTTATTAGGAGGAGTCATACACCTCTTAAGTGTTGCTAGGCAATGCTGGTAGCGCTTGGCAAGGGGACTGCGCGGCTGGTCTTGACAGTGACGTCAGGCGCATGCGCAGAACTAGGCTATGTGGAGCCACGTGAAGCTGTAGTCTGACATGGATAGTGAAGCGTTTGCTTCAAAAGAATATATCCACAGCTATCTACAACAGCTATGACATTTCTCAAAGCACCCAAAGGTGTGGTGCAATGGTTAGGGTGCGCGACTACTGTGCCCAAGGATACAGGATAAAATCCCGGCCTCAGCAATCGCTTTTCTATAGAAGCTTAAAGCAAGGCACCCATACTTTGCAATGTCAGTGCACATTAAAGAACCCCATGTGGTCGAAATTTCTGCACCCCACCTCTACGGCATCTCTGCCTGAGATGGTTTAGGAGATTAAACTCCACAAACCCAAGCCTACATACATGCACATACTATGCTGAAGCAAGTCAGTCAATCCTGTGGTCATTTGGGACATCAAACACACAGCTAATGCCAGCACAAGTCAGAAAAACGCACTGAGATAAGACATCATCAACTGAATTAGGGCATAGGTTTCTCCCTGGAGGAGGGCGATAACATTTTCGCATGTACTTAATGCATCTGAAATTACAACCTGATGTAACAAGTTTTTCACACACCAACAAAAGTTTGCGGGTGTCAACAAGAACTGAACAGATGGTCTTTACCAGGCAGTACATACCATCATTCATCTTAAGACCAGAAGAAAACGTCTTCATAGACCGGGTGTAGGAGGTAGTATGGATAGTTAAACCATGAAGCTGAAGACGGGAATAGAGGGTTATGGCTGGGACAGTTCCATATTTACCAATGAAAAGTTGTTCAGCAAAACTGTCTATTCGCTCTGAAAGTAATGGAGCCCCAAGAACACGAATTTTTGCCTGGAAAGAATGTACATTCATAATTTTGTTTATGTTACTCTGACAACGAGAGGTCATGTCAACAAATTTAAGCGCAGCTCTCATCCATGATTTCATGCAGCAACGTTCTGAAATCTGCAGTGGCACACCTTGTGCCGCCTTAACGACCTTAAGGAGCTGACCGTTCCCATTTTCAAAAGGGAATGTCGATGTTCCCCACAGAAGGCCAAGCATTTCAACACTGTTTGTGAGATGAAGCAGCTGGTGTACATTATAGGTTGCAGCACTAGGGCTATACAATGTATACACCCTACTCACAAAATACGACAACAGGTTGTCTGCTTCCTGTAGGTCAACCTCATTTACAGATGTTTTCAAAAGTAAAAATATGCCCTGACAAAACATAGAAAAGTGATTTAAATATACAAGTGGCATTGTCTCTTTTAAACATGGCAGTGAATAGTAAAGTAGCCAATAGAGCCACTCAGTGGCTTTCCAATGTGCCCTGTCACTGAGAGGTCGTGGGAGCCGGCAGAATGAAATAGGAGGGGCTTCATATTCACAATTATATTGTCCAGTCCATGAATGCACCGCCCAATGTAGTAAGGCTGACCAGTTGCTGTAAGCCATAAATCTAAGAGCTGCTTGGCAACACCTTCAAGAACAAAGTGCATTAGATCAGGCGGCATACACCACACAAGGTTGAATCCTTGGAGCTTAACCAGCGGTGACGGCCCTTTCACGCCATGCACTGGCTCAACTCCTCGATGCGCTTCTTTCATATCATTAAGCAAGCCTTTGTGTGTGCGTAATGGGGCCGAATTCCTACTTGGAATGTAGCGGAGGGTCCCTGAAAAAAAAATCTTTTCTGAATTTTCTAACAATAAGTTTCTATCATCGTTGTCACCTATAGTAGTGTGCAGTAATCATAACAGTTTATAAAACAGCTGCAATAAATAATTGTGTATGCCAATGCATTTAAATCTACACCGTAAACATGCAAAATTGGCATAAACTGAAGTTCAGCAAAAGCGAATTATACATTTCCTACTTCTAATTAACAAAAAACAGAGGTAAATATGTAACTTACCTTCTATGACAGTTCCTTCTTCAAGACACCAGGTGCATCCATAATAGCCATTGAACTGCTTCATGTTTAATAAAGCTGCTCTGGCCGGAGAGTCAACACAGTAGCATACTGCGTAGACTCGTAACATTATTTTCTCTCCAGCATGCTCCCATGTTATGCTGCCAACACTGTTGAAGGCATCCACAAACGTTTTCATGAAGAGAACAGCTGGGGGATGCTGCCTCCCAAACCACAAGGCTCAAACAAGAACATCTTGAAAGCGGCTATCAAAAGGGAGTTCATTAATGAAATACTGGATCGGCCATACACTTGATTTGCTAGATTTGAACACAGGGGACCCATCACTGTTTAGTGTCACTGTCAAGTCAGACCATTTCAGACCTAACTGACGCCTGATACTTCTATACATGCGTTCATGAGTAATATCAGCATATACACCATACGTGTAAGACAAAGGCTTTGTCAGACTTTCGAATAGCTGCTGTGCATAGTGAACTATTTTGTCTCGAAGCTACCTTTTCAAGTCAAACACAAGAAAAAAGCTGCCTCTTCTCGTCAGCTCTTGAGTAGCGTGACTGCTGACTTGACACGCTTCACATGAAAAAACTTGTGATGTGCCGTTAACAACCTTTTTGCCAAGGTAGGCAAGGCTTGTGGGGCAGAAGTGCATATTCACAGAGTTTGTTCGGTCTTGCCATAATTTGCGGAACATGTACTTGCTCTTTCGCACAACATCAGTGCCACAAAGCGTGTTCACTAGCACGAGCAAGCCTTCCACCTGTTTCCATGAAAGTCCAGAATGGACCACATAAGCTAGAACGAGGAGCAACGCTTGTGCTTTAGTTAAAGCTTGGTTTGGCAAGCTCTCCCTAGAACATTCTTCTAAGTAACGTTTTACTTCTGCGTCGTCAGGTTCAGCACAATCACCTTCCATGTCTGATGAGGTGTCGTGCTCATCGGCACAACCTTCTTCATCTCTGTTTGCTTCAGAGTAATCAGAAATGAAGGCATATTCAGCAGTTGCACTTCCAGGTGGAGTGCGGTCAGCAACAGTATGCATGATAGCCCCATTTGGGACGGCTGAAAAAGTGTCGGTAACGTTGACTCCGTTGCTAGCGTTTTCAGGAGTGAAAGCATCTTCAGCTGCTGCACTCCCAGGCGATGTGTGGTCAACACTATGGCTAGCAGCAGCTTGGGCAGCTGGACAGCTGTCGATAACATTCGCAGCATCGCTAGAAGTGACAGAGGAGGCTTGGTCAGCAGCACTAGTAGCAGGGAGAACATATTCAGTGCTTGACGCGCTCGTAGGATTCAGTGGAAAAATATTTTCATGTTGATAATGTCCTTTTTTCTAATGTTTTAGCAATGTTACATATAAAGATTGCTATAATGCCTTGTCGTGGCGAAGGGGCTTGCGACACTAGTTAAAGTCGTGCGCTAGTAGGTATACTGAGAGTATCTTCCATTTCTACAGCCAGTTGACGCGTGGGGTCGGTTGTAAGCTTCCGGTAGGATTGTGTACCACTAAGCTTTATGGATCACTGCCTTGTCGTGGCGGAGGGATTGCGAAACTGGATGAAGTCGTGAGCTCTGCTGTGTAGGGCCACCCAAGATAGACAGGTCACGGCAGAAAATTCTGACAAAATGTGATTCACTGGAAAAGGTAATGGCAACCCCCTCCAGTATTTCCTGCAAAGAAAAACCTGTGACAACTCACAATAGCATTAATGATATGGCGCCGGAAGATGAGCCCCCCCAGGTTGGAAGGCATCCCACATGTTACTGAGGATGAACAAAAGCCGATTCCTGGTAATTCCAGGAAGAATGAAGCGGCTGGGCTAACGTCAAAAGGACGCTAAGTTGTAGATGTGTCGGGAAGCGACTGGAAAGTCCGATATTGCAAGGAGATATATCACTTAGCAGCATGGAATATAAAATCTATGACGCAAGGTAAACTGGATGTCGTCAAGCGAGCAATGGACAGATTGAACATTGATATTTTAAGCATCAGCGAGCTCAAGTAGGCCGGAGTTGGAGAATTTAATTCCGGCGAACATTATGTCTTTCATTGTGGGCACGAATCCAGGAGAACGAATGGGGTCGCTCTCATAGTAAACAGAAGAATGGGCAAAGCAGTGCTAGAGTACAACACCAAAAACGACCCAATGATTTCGCTTCGGATCCAAGGTCACCCTTTGAACATAACAGTTATCCAAGTCTATGCACCAACTACTACTGCTGCAGAAGCTGAAGTTGAGAGATTTTATGCTGCCCTGCAATGCCTTTTAGACCGCACTCCATCATCAGACGTCCTTTTTCTCATAGAAGACTGGAATGCTAAGGTGGGTAGTGAAGAAAGATCCGGCATTACAGTCAACATTCAGTCTTGGTGAGCCAAATTAAGCTGGGCAGAGGTTAGTAGAGTTTTGTCAAGAAAATAACCTGAGCATAGCGAATACCTATTTTTAACAGCACAAGAAGCGCCTGTAGACATGGACTTACCCGGACGGTCTGTACAGGAATCAGATTGATTATATTCTTTGCCGGCAGAGATGGAGAAGCGTTATACATGCAGTAAAAACAAGGCCTGGGGCCGATTGTGACACCAAGCATCATCTTCTTGTTGCCAAATTTAAGCTTCGATTGAGGAAAACGCAGAAACCTAGAAGGCCTTCAGGTATCAACTGGATCAAATAACACCAGAATATGCTGTGGAAGTGAGGAATCGATTTCAATAATTAGATTTAGAAGAGAGAGAGCCTGAAGAGATGTGGACTGAGGTTCGTGATATAAGACAAGAAGTTGCTAGTAAGGTAGTTCCAAAGCAAAATAAATGCAAGCAAGCATACTGGTTATCTGATGAGGCTTTGCAAATAGCTGAGGACAGGAGGATGACAAAAGTTTTGAGGGAAAGAGAAAAAAACAAGGTTCTTAATGCGGATTTTCAGAAAATAGCGAGAAAAGATGAGTGTCTTCCTCGAACATACAGTGCCAAGCAGTTGAGGACAACAGACAATTGAGGAACACAAGATCTCTGTATTAGAGAATGAAAGATATCAAAGGAATCTTCTGTGCTAAGCTGGGCGTGGTAAAGGACAAACGAGGCAGAGACCTCACTGAAGCCGCAGAGATAAAAAAGAGTTGGCAGGAAACAGACCTGTACAAAAAGGACGCGAATGTGCAAACCCGACAAAATACTGTTGTGATTACTGATCTCGAGCCGGGCATCCTGAAGAGTGAAGTTGAATGGGCCTTAGCCAGCCTTGCTAAGATCAAAGCAAGTGGAATTGATGGCATTCCAGCTGAGTTGCTTCAAATCCTCAACCATGACGACGCTGTTAACGTTCTCTATACATTATGCCAGCAAATTTGGACAACCCTGCAGAGGTCACAGGATTGGAGGAGGTCAGTTTACATTCCCATTCCAAAGAAAGACAGTGCCAAAGATTGTTCCAACTTCCGCGCGATCGCGCTTATTTTGCATGCTAGCAAGGTGATGATGAAAATCCTCCAAGGTAGGCTGCAGCAGTATGTGTATCGGGAGCTTTCAGGCGTGCGGGCTGGGTTTGGCAAGGGCAGACGAACTAGAGACCAGATTGCCAACCTTCGCTGGATCATGGAAAAAGCAAGAGAGTTCCAGAAACCCATCTAATTCTGCTTTATTGATTATGCGAAAGCGTTTGAGTGCGTAGATCACAGCAGATTGCGGCAAGCGTTCCAAGAGATGGGAGTTCCAATTCACATTACCTGTCTCCTCAGGAACCTGTACGAAGGGCAAGAGGCCACGGTCAGAAATGGACATGGTCTTACTGATTGGTTTCAGATTGATTAAGGAGTGAGACAAGGCTGCATACTGTCGCCCTGCCTTTTTAACTTATATGCTAAGTGCATCGTGAGGAAGGCCGGTGTGAACGAGTCTTCAGCTGGTGTGATGATTGCTGGGAAACGTATCAACAACCTTAGATATGCGGATGATACCACTTTAATGGCAGAACGTGAAGTGGAACTCAGTAGACTTTTAATGCGCGTACAAGAAGTGTGAGAAATTTGGTCTTAAAATGAATATTAAAAAAACAAAGATCATGGCATCTTGCAATATCAAGTCTTGTGGCATCAAGGGACAAGAAATGGAAGCTGTGACAGATTTTCTCTTCTTGGGCTCCCAGATTACCCCAGAAGGAGACTGCAGCCCCGAAATTGTGAGATGCCTGCTTCTGGAAAAGATAGCCATAGCTAGCCTTGACCGCCTTGTAAAGAGCAGACATTGCACTGCCAACCAAGATCCGTATAACGCGTGGTATGGTCTTTCCAGTTGTGATGTATGGATGCGAGAGATGGACTGTAAAGAAGGCTGACCACCGAGGAATTGACGCGTTTAAGTTGTGGTGCTGGCGGAGAGTCTTGAGAGTTCCTTGGACGGCCATAAGATCAAATCAGTCGATATTGTCGACGATAAACCCTGACTGCTCATTGGAGGGTCAAACTCTAAAGTTAAAGCTCAGCTACTTTTGCCATCTAATGAGAAGAGAGTAGTCGCTTGAGAAAGATTTGATGTTGAGAAAGGTTGAAGGTCACCGGAGCAGAGGTAGCCAGCAAACGCGATGGTTAATGACATCTTTGAGGCGCTGCAGATGAAGTTATGTGATGTTCGGAAGATAGTGAGAGACCACAAAACTTGGCGTGGTATGGTCCATAGGGTCACGAAAAGATCGCCACGTCTGAACGACTGAACTGAGCGGAACTGAATAACATTTATTTACACATTGAAACAACATGAATTTAATGTGTATGCAACATAAGTATAACATTCGTGAAAATGTAGAGCAACCTTGGACAAGCATGTAGGCCCACCACTCGTGATGGTACACAGCTTGCACACTTTTCGAAGACCACAATTCAGCAGAATGGTTTATACAGCACCATTCTCACACTCATCTTTCAACAAATATCTTAGAGTCCACCTTTCATGTCCATCGCTGACGGATGTTGCATGAGGGATAGTGGTAAAAGAACTTTCTATCAATTTCCAACTAGAAAATTTCTAAGCAACAAGTTCTAAACGTAATTGCACCTGTACTTGTATTCTACTGTGGGTATGATCTCAAAGCTCTCGTTTCAATGAAGCTTTATTAAAAAAGCATGGTTACTGGAAGAAGAAGGGCAAAATTGCTTTCACTTAGTGTTTGAAATATACATGCTATGCGGTTGTATAGTTATGATTCAAATGTTATTTTAACATTTAAAAGACAATATTGAAACCTTTGTTTTTAATACTAAATATGTGTATATTGCAACAAAAACATTCTATAACATTATCACAACATTAAAAAATTGACATTAGTATAATGTTTCATTTGAAGGTTCTAATATTATTTTTAGGCAAAATTAAGGCAACTTAGATAAAATGTGTTTAATGTTATTTGAATCTTCGGTGCAACGTGTGCTGTCATTTTAGTTCGCAAGAAAGGCGGTTCGCGGCAATGTATGTAGATTATAAACGTCAAATTTGTCTTACAAAAGAGGTCTTCTATATTCTTTGCATAGCCCTCGACTGTCGCTCTGGTACGTCCTCCTTGTTTTGTCTCGACAGCAGATGTCGCTGCTGGGAAATGCCAGTGACGTATAGGAAAAAAGGAGCCTTTGTTACGCCAGATGATTTTTTATATTTATGTTATGCCATTCATTCGGCCTATGCAGAGCACCTTCAGCATATGAACGATTTATGGACACACTTCTGCGTTCTTAAAATGGGACATTCGATTTGCTATACTGACGATGTAATCCTAATTGCGAAATCTAACAGCACAATGGCTGTCTATTCCTCGTCATGTTCTGTTCGTAGAGCGCTCTGCTGATTCTAAAGTCGAAAAAAGGCCGCTAGGACAACGGGATAGTGTTGTGCTAGATCCCCAGCAAACCGCCCGTCCTGATTTTTAAACACCCGCAGAAAATGAAGGATTTCTGCAATTTTCTAGGGCTTTGTTCATAATTTAAACGCGTTATACACCGATTTGCCGGCGTTGCCTACCCCTTGACGTGCCTTCTCAACAAAAACGGCACTTTTGGCGAGACACCAGAGTTCAACGCGTCATTCCATCAGCTGAAGGTCCTTTTATTATCGAAACCCGTGGCACGCCACTTCGATCCTGCTGCATTGTCACAACTTAACATGGATGCTTGTGGAATCACCCTACCTGCAGAGCTTGTCTAGCTCCGAGACGAATGATAGTATGTATTGGTTTTAGCAAGTCGTACCCTCAACAAGGCAAATCGCAATTACACAATCACCGAAAGGGAATGCCTGACAGTTGTTTTTAGTGCGCAGTATTTTCGCTCGTGTTTTTACGGACTGGCGTTAGCTATAGAGTTACTGGCGGTTCCAAGACGCTTTGCACTATAGTATTAGCGTGTGATACATCATGACACAACTTATGGACAAGTTGGATTAGTTTGGACACTCCATCGTGCTCACGAAAGCTTTCACTGGTCCAGAATGCACTCGTCCGTTGAACAATACGTTTCCAGTTGCAAGCCATGTCAATGCCCCAAACATCCCACCACAGTTCTATCTGGCTTGCTACATCCTGCTACATCAAGGAAAACAAACTAGGAGGATAAGATTGGCATTAAGCGCATTTGGAAGGTACTCACACATTATGCCTAGCAATTTACCGGCATCACTCAAATATGAAATGTATAATAGTTGAATACTACCAACACACACCTGCTGGGCTCAAACAAGGAGGTTAAAGAAAAGGTTTCCACTTAACTCTAGGACAACACGGAGCGCTGTGGAACGAATTATTTTAGGTGTATCATTAAGATAGAAAAAGCGTACATGGTGCATTGGAGAAATAATTCATGTTACTGACATTCTAGTGGCAATGAAGAAGAAATGGGCATGGACAAGGCAGGTAATGTGCAGAGAGGATATGCGATGGTCAGTCACGCCACGCTTTCCGGTCTCTCACTAGCTTCTTAACATCACATAGCTTCATCTGCAATGCCTCGAGAATGCCATCTAACCATCGCGTTCGCTGCCTACCCCTTCTCCGGCGACCCTCAACCGTTCCCAACATCAAATCTTTCTCCAGCGACTCCTCTCTTCTCATCAGATGACCAAAGTAGCTGAGCTTTAACTTTAGAATTTGACCCTCCAATGAGCAGTCAGGGTTTATGGTCGACAATATCGACTGATTTGATCTTCTCCCAGTCGAAAAAAATTACAGAAAATTTTCTGATGTTACGACAGAATTTCTGTACGGTTTTTGACGGGAAACCTGTTGTGACAACAGAATATTCTGTAGTAACATCAAAAATTTCTGTAGTTACAACAGAGAAGTGCCACAGAACTACAGACAACAGAAATATACTACAGAAAAACTACAGAACTACAGGAAAGTACTACAGAACTACAATAAAGTCTGATGGTTACGACAGAACTACAGGATATTTTGCCGTATTTTTGACAAAGTTCTGTAGTTTTTTTTTACTCGGCTGGCAGTCCAAGGAACTCTCAAGAGTCTTCGCCAGCACCACAATTCAAAGGCGTCAATTCTTCGGCGGTCAGCCTTTTTCACAGTCCAACTCTCGCATCCATACATCACGACTGGAAAGACCATAGCACGAGTTATACGGATCTTGGTTGGCGGACTAATGTCTCTGCTCTTTACTAGGCGGCCAAGGCTAACCATTGCTCTCTTTCCCAGAAGCAGGCGTCTCCTAATTTCATGGCTGCAGTCTCCTTCTGAGGTAATCTTGGAGGCCAAGAAGAGAAAATTTGTCACAGCTTCCACTTCTTGTCCATTGATGCTCCAGGACTTGATAGGGCAAGACGCCATGATCTTTGTCTTTTTAATGTTCTGTTTAAGCCCAAGTTTCTCACTCTCTTCTTGTACGCGCATCAGAAGTCTCTTGAGTTCCACTTCACTTTCTGCCATTAAAGTGGTATTATCCGCATATCTAAGGTTGTTGATACGTTTTGCAGCAATCTTCACTCCAGCGGAAGACTCGTCCAGACCGGCCTTCCTCATCATGCACTCTGCATATAGGTTAAATAGGCAGGGCGACAGTAGGCAGGCTTGCCTCACTCCTTTCTCAATCGGAATCCAATCAGTAAGACCATGCCCAGTTCTGAGTGTGGCCTCTTGTCATTCTCACAGGTTCCTGAGGAGACAGATGAGGTAAATTGGAACTCCAATCTCTTGGAGAGCTTGCCACAATCTGCTGTGATCTACGCAGTCAAACGCTTTCGCATAATCAATAAAGCAGATGTAGATGGGTTTCTGGAACTCTTGCTTTTTCCATGTTCCAGCGAAGGTTGGCAATTTATGTTTGATTTATTTATGTTGATTCTGCTTATATTCGATGCACCAAAATCTGAATAATTTAGCAACAATTGAGAATTGTGACGTAAATATTGATAACATTTATTATCAAAAGTATTAACCTTTACTTTATGCGATGGTATCTAAGAGTAATCAGTTGGATTCCAGAGGAAGGAAAGTGTAGCAGGGTTTGGAAACAAATTAGGCTGCTGGATCACGTCAAGTACCCAAAGGAAGAGGTGCAGCTAGCATGGGACCGGCCAAAATGGAGGAAAATTGAACAGGCCTTTGCCAAGCAGTGGGTATATTCGAGCTGCTGATTATGATGATGCCCGTCTGAAGACCTCAACCGCTCCGTTCGTCAAATAATCATTGACCTCTGACCTCGTAGGGCCATATTCGAAGTCCTTGGAATAAAAATTCTATAATGCAGTCTACTTTTACTACCGACACGTTAGTGTGAAACTGCCGCTACTCCCTCTGCTACAAAGCATCAAGTGCCGCTTTTCCTGCTGCACTCGGTATTCGTAAGACGCGGCCCGCCATGAATTATTATCACTGAACGCTATTTATATTGATTCTGCTTGTATTCGATGCACCAAAATCTGAATAATTTAGCAACAATTGAGAATTGTGGCGTAAATATTGATAACATTTATTATCAAAAGTATTAACCTTTATTGCTTTCGCCAGTGTATATTGAAGGATTTTGAACACAACAAATTCTAAAAAAACTGCCTGTGACGTGCAGAAAATTGGGAAATGAACAGAGCAATATTTTTCATCCCAACACTTACATGACTAATTCGTCGAACGGGTAAAATGATTCTCACTTCTAACATAAGATATTTTTGAACTTGTGGGGTAATTACACCAATCAAAGGACATTTACTTCAGTTGAGTCTAAGCATAGAGACTAAATATTCGAGCATAATTATCTTATTTGGCGGTAAAGAATATATCTATATTTTATGAATCCGTAATTTTCTGCTCCGAAGCATGTATAACCTATTTCAGGGGCTATTGAGTTGAAATAATTCATTATTCAAGCGCCTTGATTTATAACAAAAAGCATACAATGAACAAGGAAATGCTTTTTATTGAGGGATGAGAGCTGTCAAAACGCAAGCACTAACAGCATGACGATATTGAAGATTTCCAGGGAACATCCTAGCAAGAATGTGTTGTCCGTATCATTTCTCTGTGTCGCACTGCTTAATTTCTATGCCAGGGTTTAGTTTTAATTCCTCACACATATGTGTAACACGACTAGTGCAGCGGTTTAAACAGCAATGATGACATTTTGTGACGTTAATATTAACCTTATTAGATATCGTAATGAAGTTAAATTGACTTCGGACAGCTTATTTTAACTCGATGTAGACGTTTAAAAACGTGTTTTCTGATTATTTTTAATAATCGGGGATTTCAAAAAATACCTGCCACTACTTTATTTCCAAAACAATTTAGTTTCCAGTTCTTTGCAAACTTTAGATGAACTGCGTTTTCATAATTAAAACTTCCTCGTGCTCGCTCACCGTATTTCAACAAAAACGTACTACTGATTTTAACAAATAGCAAAACTAATTTCTTTATACATTTCCCATTACAAGAAAACTCCGACGTACTGGGGTTAAGGCCCGTCATGTTGCCGTGTGCAACTTTTTCCTTAAATCCCCCATAAATTGTATGTTTATGGAAATAAAGGCAATTCAAATTCAATTCAAATTCAAATAATGTTACTAGCCTGAATCTAGGGATTATTGCTTTGTGCTATGCATTCCTATCACGCCTGTCATAGGCAAGGTCGATTTGAGACGTTAACCCCACACACTAAACTCTACCGTCCTATTCTTGCAGTGAAACACGACTTACGCATTTAGAGAAACACTGACTGCTAAAAGAACTTTGCGAAAAAGTGGGATGTATATGTCCCATTGCCCTACAAAGGGTTAACAGGTCTATGTGAAATGAAGTAAACAGGCCCAATAAATAGTTTCTTATGGAAGCACGACGTGTATGTGATGACAAACACAAGCCTCACAGCGATACTTAAGATAATCAGGAAAAGTTCCTTCCAGAAACCTTGGATATCATGTGTGAAGCGAAACATGTAGTGTGCAGGCAAACAAGTTCAGTACGCTTGTGTCCTTTGAATGCATTTTTTTTTTTCATGCAGAGAAGTACGCGCACGCTTTATTTCAAGTTGTTAGCACTATTTTAGCACAATTTACGCGGTTTGCAAATATAGATGTAATCTAGTTGAAGTATACATATGCGCCGTAAATCCTTTTTAATCGGCAGACATTCAATTGAAGCGATGTTTTTTTTTTCTCTTATGCAATAATTAACAAATTTTGTTTTTATGGGCTTCAATGCATGAGTCTGCAAAAATTGGTGCATATGAACGCACGATTCTACGCAGATAGCGGCAGGCTTAATTTCTTATTCGTACATTAAACGTCCATTCGCCATTGAAGAAATCAATATTAAGGCGAGAGCCTTCTTGGCTAATGCGTGGGATCCGGAGGAAATTGTAAAGCGAGATATAATAGGCAATAGACCTCGTTTTTTTTTATCTTTCTCGGTCTGCCGGTGCTTTTATTATCTGGTTTAACATTTTATAAAGAAGAAGACGAGCTTGTGCTCGAGCAGGGTGATGACTGTTGCTATGCCTATTGCTGACTGCTGCTACCCCTGTTTCATTTCTTTAGTTCATTTAAGTTCTAGAAATAAACCCTCACCTCACTTTACATTTGGTGTCGGTGCCGGTTAAGAACCACCCTCTCGCTCTGTAACTCCGCAGCCGCACGTTACCACCTCCTGCGCTGCCTGAAGACGCCAAGCGCCAAGCCGCACAAGCTGGCTCGGCCATCATTTGTCGGGGCTCCCTCTGCCAGCAAGACCCAGCCATCTTCAGCGGCACTGACGACTATAACGTCGAGGATTTGCCGCCATTACATGAGCTAGCGAACGCTTATAACAAATAGGACGCAGAAGTCGAGCTAAACAACGTTACTTTCTAACCGACGTAGCAAATCCATGTTTTTGATACCTTGAAGCGGATATTCTATCACATCATCATCATCACCAGCCTGATTATACCCACTGCAGGGCGAAGGCCTCTCCCATATTTCTCCACTTAACCCGGTTCTGTGCCAGCTGCATCCACTTGACCCCTGCGAACTTCTTAATCTCATCCGTCCACCTAACTTTCTGCCGCCCCCTGCTACGCTTTCCTTCCCTTGGAATCCATCACGAAATTTATCACGGTCTTTGTTAAAAAAAAGGCCAGCTTTTTTGATGTTTTAGGCCGTCCGGCTGCGCTGAAATACGCTTGCGAGCGCGGTCTCAGGTTGGCGAGAATTTTACTAGTTATACTGTGGACGGTTGTGAACTTTTCGAAGCGCTTGAACGCATGGATGTCAGAGGCTGACAAATCAGGCACTCTACGCAAGGCATGGATGAAGACGCATTTGAGATGCCGGTAGTGCTGAAGAGTGAATGCCTTTAGGAGGATCGGCACAAAGACCGAGACACCTAATAATGTATAACATTTTTATTGGAACACCAGGACAGTAACCAATGATTGAGTTTCGAGTGAACTGGTATCGCTCGAACCAGCTCCCCAGTGTTAACCAGACTTCGCCGCTTCGTCACCCTCTTCAACTTGTCGCGTGATATTCTGTCGGCCAAAATTATAACAGAAAAAGAAACCGACGACAACTGAAATATTCCTCAAGCCGAAAAATATGCTCTTTTAAAGAGAAGGCACAGACGAGGCTATAAATTTGTTCACTTGCACTTATAGAAATAGCTTCTGCTGCAATTTGAAGCGCTGATCATCAGTGTATTGTCAAATAAACTTTGGGTTACAAGCAATGAACAACAGCTCTGAACTTTATCGCCCTTGAGCATATTACTGCTCTTGTCCACAGTGCACACTGCCGAACATCGACTCTTTCCTTTCCCTCTAGTGGGATGAATGAATTCGTATCTGGAAGTGACCATCTGCAATCACTGTTTCCAGACGAGAAGCAAGTGATTTCAATCGTGAAAGCACGAGTTATGACTTCTTGAATATTTCAAATGGGGCGCAACATATGCAAAACCCCTAAAAGCTGTGAAAAAACTGTCCACTCATTCAATAAGGCTATACAATTTGATTATGTCATATATGAATATTTTTGAATTTTTAAATATTACTGCAAAATTCTATTTTCCCACTGTAAAAAGTTGTGAGATTTTACATCCCAATTCAAGTCTTCAGCTCCTCTCTAGAACACCTCTTATACGGACTAAATCAAGAAATGAGAAACTGACTAACACATACACGTGTGTTTTTCGATGCCTTGATGTTTCTCGCAGGACGCTTAAACAAGAAGCTCACCTAGACGTCTTTCATTCCATCCAGCTCTCCTTTTCTGAAAATGTTGCGCAGCTTAGCAAGAGATTTGTTCCGCCATCAGACAACCTAATGTCCACCTCGCTCGGAAAAAGTCAGCTATCTGGCCTTTTTTTTTTTTTTTGATGCATGACCCCTTTCACAAGCCTTTCACAGCAAAGTTCCGAGCACCACTCCTGGAAAAAAAAAAACACGTGTGGCAACTAAAAACCGGTGGGTACCCGGCAGTTTAGGAGTACCTCCCGAATGAGAGGAGGACGCTCTACCTCAATGCCACCTCTTCGCTGTAATAAACGGAAATAAAAACACTTAGTGCATTCATTGCATATCGAGTAGCGTGTGGAGCTAAAACATTCAATTGCCAAACATTTTTTCCCAAATATTTCTTTATCTAGCGAAAATACATGCATTCAGAAATGATAACAAGACACGTAACTAGTAAATTAGAGCATTCTAATTTTTGCCGCCGAGAAATAGATGAATTATAAAGATACGTTACACTGGTGACCTCTCGTGATAGCCGAGAGAAATATTTAACGTCTTTAAAGAGCATTCAGTGGATTATTACAATTTTCACTCAAGAAGAGTATACAAGGTGACAAAAGGTAATCACTAAGTTAGGAGCAATGTAACCACCATAACCAGGATTTTCATCTGAGCCAAAGGCGGACTTTGACTGCGTTATGACTTACCCAACATTTTGGCTCCATTTATGACACCCCATGCAGCAGGCTATGTTTACTGTGAGAGGTTCTGTCGTCATTACGGCTTTTAAAAGGTAAATTCTCGCTGGATGACCTAAGTGCTGTAACACAAAAGCACCTGTACATGGACACGCTTGATGTACTATTGCTAGCGGCTCTGTATCTTTCATTAAACTGTGAAGGGTAAGGTAAGGATGTTTCAACAGTGTTATAAATATGACAGTACAAACGTGAGCAGAAGGTTGTGTTTTACGTTGCGGTATATTATAACATTAAACCATGTTTAAGCAAAATGCATATTTGTTCCGTGATCGTTGGGCTGCTTGATATGCCGCACACGGAAACCCACAGATCATATTTTCTTGTCTGGTGGGACGCAGTATATCTCTGGGACATCTTGCAAAGAACTTTAAGAAACGACTGACAATAACGCCGTATAATATACGGATCTTCCCTGTGCATAGTCATGGGGATGGGCCACAAGACGTAATGATATTTCTCTGTTGACACCGTGTATGGAAGATAAGACGTCTATGACACACAGCGGCAAGGATGCTCACTTAACAAGGCAGTACTTCATTGAAAGTGTTGTTATCTGAAAGCATGCCAAAATGCCGAAAGTGAGCAACCTGTATTGGATGCCAGTTTTCAGCGATCCGGGAAAGCTAAAATGTTTCTTAACCGTCTACAGTTTCTGTTCCCGCACTAATCTTCAATGAAAGCAAGAAATGAAAAGCTAGTATGGAGTACAGTGTTAAAGGTGCCGGGCAGTTATGCGTTGGGACATTGTTCATCACGCTCGGTGATCAGGTTTTCATTTTTAGCTTTCCATATTTTCTCTTTGGAAACGTGGTCGTATAGTACTAAAGCTCTGGATGTTTTTTTCCAGCCCAGGGTCCCGTTTCACTACAAACACTGGCCACGAATCATACAGGAATATTCCGAACCAGAGTTCCGCGTGGTTGCATGCCCCTTCAACCTGTACAATTTACCGGTGTACCAAACTGTATAAAATTGATAGAGTTTAAAATTGATAAAATTGCGCTTGCGTTTTGTAGTAATTGCCTATGAATTACTTGCTGAAATGTATTCTCCTCCGTGCGTGTTGATTCTTTTTGTCTGTTTTAGTCTTTGTGTGTGTGTGTGTGTGTGTGTGTGTGTGTGTGTGTGTGTGTGTGTGTGTGTGTGTGTGTGTGTGTGTGTGTGTGTGTGTGTGTGTGTGTGTGTGTGTGTGTGTGTGTGTGTGTGTGTGTGTGTGTGTGTGTGTGCGTGCGTGCGTGCGTGCGTGCGTGCGTGCGTGCGTGCGTGCGTGCGTGCGTGTGTGTGTGTGTGTGTGTGTGTGTGTGTGTGTGTGTGTGTGTGTGTGTGTGTGTGTGTGTGTGTGTGTGTGTGTGTGTGTGTGTGTGTGTGTGTGTGTGTGTGTGTGTGTGTGTGTGTGTGTGTGTGTGTGTGTGTGTGTGTGTGTGTGTGTGGCTATCGGCTATCGGTCCAAATATTCTATATGTATTTCGTTTCCTACAAATAAAGATCACTTTGATTGATTGATTGAGGATTTTACAATACATTTACAAAGACCTTTTGCAGACAATATAAAAACAATATATTAAAAAAGCTCAGCTCTGGTAATTCATACACTGAAACGCTTTAGTGCATAACTAACAGAGCTTCTGAAAAGTAACTACACTAATTAAACCCTATTGTGAAAGAGCTTTAGTAATTTGTAAGTACACAGGCTGAAAATTACATCATATCAGGCGAACCGCATCCTCTACCTAAGGCTTGAGATGTTTATTTTCAGGCAAACGATGCGTTCTAACAGTTACGTTTAAAAGGCGCGATCTCTAACAGCGTGCAGTGATTGAATGAGTAAAGCGGACAGACAGTTTTTTTTTTATAGTGACTGCGAGTAGTGTGCTTTTACTGTGAAACTTCAGAAACAAATATCTGGTTCAGCAGCAAGTCGGTTGTTTTCAAAGCTTGAAAGCGCTAATATTCATTTTTTTTTCAAAGCTATGCCTGTTACATTTTAGTTCTCTTTCTCTTGTGTTTTCATAGAGTGTGTATATTTCGATGTGGTTCAATTCTTCCAAATCCACATGAAATTCACCGAAACATACGGTTTACTTTTAGCGATATATATGAAGCCGAAGAAGAGGTTATTCTTGAATGAGATTCAAATATGGGTCTCTCATAGTAAGGGAAAGCTCTCAAGGTTTTTCACCGAATCGTGTTCCTTGATATGAACGCACGAGACAGAGGATAAGTTTCGAGGACGACATGGACGTAACGCAACATAGTTTTTTTTTATAAATTATAATGACTATAGAACAAAATAAAGAGATATTGATTGGATTATAAGGTTTAACTCCGAAACGGCTCTGGAGATGAGAAACGCCGCAAAGGGCGTTCAGCTAATTGCAAACGCTTGCTTTCCTTTGACAGGCACTAATTCCACAAGTAGACAGGCGTCTTGATTTTCTCACCCTATTAAAGCATCTGCCGAGGTTGGGATTTTATCCTGCCTGCTCGCGCTCATCCGTGGAGCTCCCTAGCCACTGAGTAACTACGGTGGGGCCCTAGAAATAATAAAACGCATATAGCTTAGTTGAAGAAATTATGGCTCGTAATTCTTTGTCGGAGGAACCAACTGAAGCTTCAGTATTAGCGGAGCGGAATGTATCTCAGTCGAAGACATCAGATGGTTTTCAAACATATAGAAGTGCTTTATTTTAACGTGGTTGAAGAAATATATAAATAACTATAATTGCTTATTAAAAACTTAACAGTGACTAGCAATGTGTATACTCTACGACAAGATGGAGATGACACGTGTCGGTAGGGCATTGATAGCTAAGAAAACGACAAATTAGAGGTTGACTTAACAGCTATCATTACAAATCGTGCTACGATCGTTGCGTACACAAAATCGCCTTAACACCTCCATGGATGGGTCAATAATGGATTCCTGATATTGTCATTTCCTTGACGGCAAGCGCCGCAACTTTTTCAGGGATGGCGCAATAGAGAATACCTGATATTTGAATTTTCTTGACTTTAACTGATGAGACAGCATAAAAAAATATACCAATGTGTTAAAATTGAACCCCACGCTTGCAAATGGTTTACAGATTTCGTCTCACTAGCAGCTGTAGCTCTGATATATAGATGTACTGCAAAGCATTGCATTACAAACGCAGGGTTTCCTCGCAAGCTCTAATGAAAGTTTCTGTCTACATAGACAGGAACGTTGTCTACATAGACAACGTCTTGAAATGCAACTTACAAACTTGTCTTGATTTAGTAAACCATCTAAGGTTAAGAAAATACTTTAAGGCACAGCTATTCACTCATATTTTCTTGTCAGCTTTATTGCGTCAGCCAAACAGAACACTATGCGCTCGCTACTAACGGATGCATCCACTACGTATTTATTTTACTCGTACGTTGGTGACGCCGAAACGCCGGTCTTCAAACAGGCTCCGATATTCTCCGCCTGGCCAACCTTGTGACGGCAGTCGCATCCATCTTTGCATTGTGGTGTATTTCTTGAGGGGTCACACTGTCAAAGAGATTTAAAGAATCAAGCTGAGCAGACACAAGAAATATATTTTAAGGTGAGAGCCTTTTTACGCTCTTGGACTGAGCAAATTCCTACAGAAAACACCTGCTTCCACTGGGAATGAAACTACTATTAATCCTTTCTAAAGCCAAGTGAGCAAACCAATGAGAAAAAGATTTTAATTCGCCTGTACATCACGAGGATAATACTAGCGTTGAAAACGACGATACGGTGAGTGACAATGGTAGTCATATTAGAAGACATTTGATAATGATACTAGTAGTTATGGTGATGATTACGAATATTATAGTACACGTGAGAATGTCAGTATGATCAGTGGAAACGTTCCTGGAAAGCAGATTTCGCCATTCCCGCACTTAGGCAGAGAACCAGATTCCTGTAAATTTTTTCTATTTCTTACTCATTTGCTCTTTTTTTTTTTTCAAATGACGATTGGGCTTCCTGCATTTATTGTGACAACTTCTGATATGGGAGAATATTCGCAACGCCGATCTCTTGCACCTGTAAGCTTAGGACAAGCTCAACGAGAACAACTGTATGTTTTATTATGCACCCCAATTAGTACTCATTCCTTGTCAAGGTGAAATATATTCTTTAATTTTAATCTCACCGGGATTTAGATTTCGGGTGCCAGTCAAGAAAGCTGTCGTCATAATGCATCATCTTATAATGGTGTTAGCACAATTTTGTTTATTATATGCTGTTCTTTGCACCGGTGAAATAAAGGAAGCTTCGGCAAGGACTCCATTACCGCCATAATAAAGAGAAACATAATAGCGCTTTGAAAGAATTGGTGCTCCGTTACACAGTGTACGTTATGCAAATATTCAAACTGCTGATTTTCTTGTAGTTAACGCAAACACATATTTCTTGTATATCCCATAATATAAAAAAACACAGATGAAAGACATGTTAGGTATAAATGACTGAATGCAGTATTTTCTCCTTTTTAGTGCCCCAGCCTACTCACATCATCATCGTGTATTCTAAGGTCATTGCAGCGCTGAATCAGTCCTCAATTACTTCAATTTCGCGGTCAAATTATTACCACATTGGTGTACTCTGCAGCAGATAATGTGGTATTTGGATTTTGGGAAGTCATATGACCTATTTATTCATGCAGCCAAAAACCCTACGCGTCTGCGAGCTCAAGAGCATTAGCTTAATATATTAAATGTTAATATATATTTTGAGGAAGATGGACTCATTCGCTAGACGCTGACTAAGCAGCATTCATCGGAATTGCGATCGCGCAGCAATCGCGCTGGTCTTTATTGACTCGCTTCCTCTCCGACATCGACGCGTTCCTCGACTACATATATTAAACCTTCTTCTACATTTGGTAATGGTGCGGATGATACCGTGGCCTCACGTGGCAGCTTCGTACCCTGGCGGTATCAGCAACTCGTATGGTCGAAGACGGACACCCACCGGCCACTCCGATGACCCCACCATTCGTTTGCTCGGACACCTTACGCCAGTGAGACCCTGCGCTCTTCAGTAGGGACGCCGCACTTTCTATTACAGCTGGCCTGACCGCGCTCAGCATTTATAATCTGTTCTCATTTTCCGTGTCTGGGTCACCGTGAATATTCCTCGGCACCACAGAGCTCATTGATCCGATTTTTACAGGAGACGCAACAACTGCTTCGCAGCCCGCTGACTTGGCTCCGCCGCCTTGTCTTGCGCTGGAGCAGAGTTCTGCTGACGTTTTCAGCCGCTCCATCGATGCCAGGCTTCCTGGGCCTCAACGCTTTGACCATTCCGCACTGCTTCATCAGTTTTGTTCTTCATTCGACTCCTATCAGCCTGTTTTTATCCGCACATCAACTGTCGCCCGCCACAGTGACACCAGTTTGCATGCTCCTCAGCGTCAGCACCTCTATCGAGTGTCTGCCACCGAGCGCCGAGTTATTGAAGCCGAATTGGACACTATGCTCCAAAATGGCATTGTTGAGCCTTCTAACAGTCCTTTGTCCTCTCCTGACGTCCTGGTAAAGACGAAATACCGTTCTATTGGCTTCTGCGTTGCCTGCCGTCGCCTAAGCAAAATCGCGGAAAGACGTCTACCCTCTTCCGAATGTAGATGATGCATTGGACTTTTTACAAGGCGTGAAACTCGTTTTTGTTTGCTTGAATTACGGCCCGGTTATTGGCAGGAGCCATGGCTGTGCAAGATCGCCCTTAAACCGCATCACCCGCGATAGCCGCTGAATTTGCCGTCATGCCTTTCGGTTTCTGTAATGCCCCTGCTAGAACGAGCATATGATGGATACAATTCCACGTGGTCTGAAGTGGAAGACGAGTATCTGTTACCTTGACGACATTGTGGTGTTTTCGCCAGACTTTGCGACCTACCTCTCTCGCCTGAAGCAGACCTATACTTGTCTTGCGAATAAAGGTCTGCCGTTCAACTTGAAGTATAGTTTCGCTGCTCGTGAGCTGACCATTTTAGTCCATGCTGTGTCCAAGGAAGGTATCAGTCCTGACCGTACCAAACTTTGAGCTGTGACGTCCTTCCCGAAGCCTACTACCATTGAGCAACTAAGGGGCTTTTTGGGCCTGTGCTCATACTTTCGCCGTTTTATACGGCCCTTTGATTCCACTATCGCCCCGCAGACTCTGCTCCTGGGAAATAACTGCACGTGCTCTAAGCTGTATGCGCAGCTGCTCAGATACCGCTGGTTTGTGTTTTTTAGGGAATATAACGCAGAATAACTTGCATTCCTGAGACCAGGACGTTTCGCAATCCAACGGAAAGAAAATTGTTTCTCGTTATGTGTACAAGGGTTGGGTGCACATGCTGTTCGATTCTTATAACGTTCTTTATTAAGCCTCAGGGTATAAAGGAATAGCTAATAAAAGAAGTTATTATGAAAGAAAAAAGGTTGGCCGATCTGATCAAGGTTTTATATTTGCATAAAAATACGGCTAAAATACTCTCACTGCTTATATCTATAACATTAAAATGTTGGGATTTTAAGCAACTCTTGTTTATGGGGCTAGATCAAAATATCGCCTATAATAAATAACAGGTATTTAGTACGATATGCATTAATGATGGCCTTTGTATTTTTCATCTGACAGTATGACCACGCCAACTAAACTGACGCTGTTTGATGAACCACATCAGTTCAAAATAGGAACTTTATAAACTGTCACCTCTAGAACACATAGCTGCTTATAGAATCGAAGGGGATTACTTTTTTAGAAGAAAAATGCGACACTGGTGACTTAGCCAGAATATGCTATTCTAAAGTGAGCGCGCAGTTTTTTTTGCTATTGCGCGGAGTGAAATATGCTGACAACCAAAGAGCAATTGGGAAAATATATTATCTCATTCCTCTATCTGGATGATGCTTACAAAACAGAAGAATATTCTAGCGCAAGTAATAAGTGACGTCGAAAATAGGGTGGTATCCAATATTCAAGTTCCGACTGTCAAATTAGAAACATAGGAACAAAGCTGTCCAGCTTTAAGCTTAGTTCTCGGGTAAAACAAAACCGCAGTGAGTATAGTCTATGTTTTTAACGCTGTGTATTTGGAAACGGTAATTTACAAACCTGCGACACCACTAGATCACACCTCAGCGTCAAGTCGTGGCATTGTGACATAGACATCATCTCATTAAACAAAGCAAAAGGTCCACCGAATGGTTGTCATATCATTACTTTTTGCCGCGGAGCTCTTACTGGGAAACGAAAACCCCAAAGGGAAGTAAAAGTTATTGATCCGGAGCTGAATTGCTGGCTTTTTGTCTCAAGTCCGGGAGTGCTACCACTCTGCCACTGATGAGCGCTTTTAGCGGGAAATACATCGAACCACGTACCGCCTCTTCATAGCGTAATCTACCACAACCGCGCAATACGTAGGCACACAATGCGCAATTAGGACTAGTTGGCACCCGAAATATGTATTCTCACCAGCACTCCTAGGTAGGAGTACTAAGGACCTTCTAGTGAGCATGGTTGATTAGCGAAAATACGTAAGAATGTTACTTAGAATTGGGTAAATGTCCACCCCGCAACGGTATCTCATCGCCTTTTAACAAAGTATAAAGCTATCTAATCGTTGTCTCAAGACGCGGCTAACCTGAATTTAAAATTGCTGCTGATGGCTGAACACTACCGCAATGCAGCAGATAAAAATTGTGCAACTGCCCATACTCTCTCACATTGTAGCATGCTAAGCAGATCTGCGCTGCTAACTTATGTACGTAATTTAGGAATATATGTCATCAACCTTTAGCAAAAAGAGGCAGCTTACTTGTGCGAGACATTCCACGTGATTCTCAGCTCCAGGGAAATTCCAAGATGAAGCGCTGCAAGGAAAATTCCCCCGTTGAAATAGAGCATAGAGCATATGCTTAACACAGCGCAGAATTATAAACACAGAACATTTAGAAAAATACGAAATGATTTCGCGATTATGCCTGCGGTAACATATTTGTCACATTATACTGTGCAGTAGGAAGAACTTGAACATCTAAATGATTTCGTCGAAGCATACATTAAGGTTTTGCACCACTGCAACTAAGAAAAACGGATCGTTTGCTTTTAGAGGCGATACGCTAATGCCTTCATTAAGGTATCTTCATGACTTCCTTGTATTCATCAGAGCAGCACGATGTAACATTTGTTGACTTATTACAAGTAAACAGCAGATGCATAAGCACATCGTGCCAATCTTAAGCCGTTATTGCATTAAGCGCCTGCGTTCTGACCGGCTCGTTTCCACTCCAGGAATAGAGCTGTGTGTGTGTGTTTGTTCGTGTGAGTGTGCGTGCGTGCGTTCGTGTGTGTGTGTTTCAATAACAACACGAGTCGACTTAAGCCTAATTGCTCTGAATCCTGACCCGAGAGAAAGCGTGAGATGAGGATTGTTTATTAATACTTGAAATACATATATGTACAATGATTTCCGCCACAAATTATAATTTTTACATCCAGATCAAAGAACTTGAAATCACGATACTCAGCCTTGCGCAGCCTGCGCAGTGGTTCCAATTAGCGCTACCAATAAATAGGACAAAATCACTGACTGAGCGCCGCTTAGGAAGCCATGAATGCATAATGAGCCTTCCAAAAGGGTTTTAGCCCTTACGACTAAATTCATCTATATATATATATATATATATATATATATATATATATATATATATATATATATATATATCACTTCAAAGGCTGAAAAGACAGAGCATCATCTGAGGGCACGTGATTACATAGATAGGGGTGATGACAGGAGCATGAGTAACACGCTTATACAAAGCATATTGACTGTTTGAGAAACATGTTTCATCAACCAAAATATTTATTAGAACCCGACGTTCAACTCAACTCAACTTCAAACACAAATGAATAAGCTTTTGGCTCCCATTTTCAACTGAAGCCCTCAGTGTAAACACGTACACTCATGCCTGATACGCTGACACGTCTCGGCATCCCCATTCTGCGAACTCCCGAAAATTCATAAACCTAGAATTCCGCTTCGCCCCATCATTGACTTCACCTGTTCTCCACTCCGAGCCATCTGGAACTATCTCCATCCAATACGTTCCCCCTGACAGGCAAAACATCGACGCACGTACGCAACTCCCGCCACCTCGTCGAACTTGTTTCCCACGTACAACTGGAAGCAGATGGGTGCATGGTGTCTTTCGACGTGATCTCGTTCTTTACCAGCGTTTCTGTGTCCTGTGCCGTCTCCGCAGCGAAACAATCCCTCGAAGCGGACGGTGACCTCGGTGCCAAGCAAGCTTGAACTAGGAAGGACTTTGCCGGCTCTTGGAGATCGCGGCTCTTTGCCGCGATCTGTCACTACTTCCAACTTAACGATGGACGCCATTGAAGGGAAAGTTCTGCAATCTTTTAAAGAAAAGCCAAGAGATTTCATTCGATACATCGACGTCTTTTTTTGCATCATAAAGAAAACAGACGTTGAAAACTTCCTTGCGCACCGGAACGCGGCTGAGCCCTCTATTCAGTTCACTTTGGAACGGTAAAAGGACAATCAGTTACTATTCCTTGACGTCCTTATTTTAATACAAGGGGGAGACCTAAACTTTAGTATGTACAGGAAGTCACTCATACCGGCCGCTATTTAAATTTCAATTCAAACCACCCCGCTGCGCACAAGGCCTCCGTGGTCTCCTCTCGTCTGAGGAGAGCGGAGTACATTTCCTCCTCCGAGGCGGAGAGAAAAACGGAAGAGGCCACCGTTTTCGCCGATCTGAACATCGGCTACTCACGCGGATTTTTCAACGCGTTTCCCGCCGTCGAACCCGCAGGACAAGAGAAACGGTCAGAACGAAAACGACGAAGCGCCCTCGCATTGTGCTCCCATACGTGGCGGGCACCAGTGCGGCGCTTGCAGGCGTCCTGCGCAAACACGTCTCTGTGTCGCACAAGCCTGCCTCAACTGTCGGCCGTTTTCTACCGCTACTAAAAGACCGTATCCCCAGAAAAATACAACCAGCCGTTATTTATAAAATCCCGTGCTCCGAGTGCCCGGCTGCGTATATCGGCGAAATGAAAAATCTCCGTCGGCGATTTTACAGCACACAAATAATGTCCGGCAATTGAACTTGGAAAGCAACCCACTCGCTGAGCACTGTGAACGCGCCGACCACAAAATCGCTTTTGAGGAGGTGAGCGTACTTTATGTGGAGACCAACCGTTTCAAAAGACGTCACGTCGAGTCGTAATTCATCCGGCTGAGAGCTGCAGCAGTGAACAAGAATCCGGGGACGCTACCCTCCGCCTACAAAATGGACTTCGCCACATATTATGAAAGGGAAAGCGTGGGCTGCTGCCTGCTACTGCGGGCCTCGAAATTTATTCGCCCCTGAGGGAGGGACCGAGCTGGTCACTGGAAAGTAGGAACATAAATATACAATGTCTAATGAAAAGTTTGTAACTTTAAAAAATGGCCCTTTATTAGAGTATAAAACCAGTTGGAAAACGTATATTCTTGATGCATTCCGGACGACCATTCCAAAGAATGATAACCTGGGGCACAGCAGACGAATCAAATGCAACGTTTCTACCATATATGCATCGGAAGCTTAGATGTGTGCTTAAACTAAATTAGGGGCAGTGTGATTGCACAAGAGGCAGCATTGAAGATTAGAAACTGTAAGCTATTCTGTGAAATAGGCATATTACGGCGAATAATCTTCGTGATAGCAATGTAGAGAGAGAGATCGACGGTTTGACGTTTGCTGTGCTTCAGTGACGGTAGTAATTTTTGGAAATAAAACGCGCAGCACGATCTTGAACAGATTTAAGACGATTATTTAAATAAGCACGATGAAGGGACCAGATGACTGACGCTCATTCGAGTTGCGGTCTGAGAAATTTCTTGTAAGTGAACGCACGGTAGTGGCGCGAGTTCCATGAAGATTGCGTTCTAGATAGCCTAATGTGCGGGATGCTTTAGCTGTTACTTTCAGTACTTGAGTGGACCAACAGAGGGTACTCGAGAAATGAACGTCGAGGCATTTGTATTAACACGCGTAGGTCTCATAAGTATTCTTGTGTATGTAAATGAAGGGATAGTAAGATTAGTTCCAACAGAATGCTATTAACTTGCAATTTTGGGTGTTAAGTGACATTTGTAATAATGAGCAGCAAGTGGTTATGCTATTGAGGTTTCTATGAAGTTTAAGTTAATGGAAAATAATCGAATTTTGCGGTAAATGATGCAGTCATTTTCGAACAGGCGAATGGTTGAATTGAAGATTCGTAACCGTTAACAACTGTAAACGTCTTGCTAGATGACAAAAACCTTCTGATTCATGACGCCGTTAATAAATCTAGGTTAAGATACGTGATTTTAGATATTGAAATTTACATAGCTTTTGTTTTTACATCAACCTTTCTTGAGCATAGCGGCCTATTAGCCTCAAGAGCTCGCACACATAATTGTGCCGTTGTTGGCTTCTAAAACGTTCATTCTCTAAGCTAAGTCAGTACAACCTTTCATACTAATAAGACGCCTCTTATATTTCTGATAAATAGTCTGCATTACCTTTCGGAAGCATACCTCCGGCCGCAATAGTGAATATGTCACAAAATTGTATTGGATGTGAAACACGCCCAATTACAGTCACACATTATGGCTTCTGCTTAATACAACGCATCTAAAATGAAATATATCCACACTTCATGTTGAAGTTCATAAGTTTGCCTTTCTTCATACGTCTAAGTATTTCTGAAAAATCATCTCTCATTGGCATTAGTCCTATAACACGAAATTAGATTAACCTGCAGAGCATACTTTCATGAATTCAAGCAGCAGGTATTTGACATTGTTCAAATTAAACCCTAAAACTTCTTTGCCGACTGCGTCCGCGTGAAAGCTTACACGAAAACGAAACTTCAATGGAAGAAGTCTGTAAATCTCATTTACCAACAGTAGATCTACTTATACAGACTTATTTACTAGATTTTGGTTTAGATCGTTTCATAGAATTTAAATCCCCAAAGAAACTCTTGTTATGATAGATGCCGTAGTGTTGTGCTACGGAAGTTTCCTCCTGGGGTTCTTTAACTTACACCCATACCGCACAGTAGATCGACGCCTTGCCTGATGCCACATCGCAACGCGGCAGTCCCAAGCGGGTATGAGACCTCGACGCTCCGCTCCTTGCTCATTAACCAACCTCCAGATATCTATGAAGCGGTACTTTTGAGGCACATGTATATTAACTGACTACCTGCCTTCCAAGTTAAGGTTCCTAATTTCTGAAAATGACTCCTCGTATTATGTTCATTCTTCTTAGGTAGAAAAATTTAGTGCATAACGTATTTCTCGAAATTTTGATAGAGATTGCAAGTGATTCGAAAGTTTTCTGTTGTACGAGACTATGTTGAATATTATAAAACATTATGAAATGAAGCTGGAACATAATGCCGAAACGCATAGCTAAATGTTTCTTTCATTTGGCAGGAAGTAAAAGGATAAAGTTGTGCAGCGGTATCTTTAATGGAGAACGTCCGCCTTGGCAGCAAGAAGACCATGGCTCGAGTCCCGGTGTCTTCTAAATCTCAACAGGTTAAAAAGAACCTGCGCGTTGCAATTGCACAAACAGGTTTGCGTTTGGACCTGATGCGGAGTAACACGTAAGGAAACGCACTGAAAGCTCAACTCATCAGAACACAATTTGTGTACTCTGGTGTAGTAATTGGCCACAACTTCCTATGAACACTCCAGCGTATTTCCGGCCCTTAGTCTTAACCGGATACGGATCAATGCCCACGGCGAAGGTTAGATCTGTAACGCAGGGGAGGTAGCTAAGAGTTTCTAGATCCGGATAGGCATCATTGGAAACACAACCTGGCAACGTTTAACGCTAGACTCCTAACCAGTAAGCCCAGCTCAGCTGTCCTCTTCGAGGAACTAGCGGGTACGAAATGGGATGTCATAGCTAAAGCTTAGTGAGGTTGAGGACAAATGAGGCAGATGCTTTACTAATGGGATGGCATGCATTGTGTTATGAAAGTTTACGGGAGAGTCAAGATAGAGGAGTACAATTCTTTGTCAATAAGCATAGAGCTGGTAACCTAGACAAATGCCATACCATTAATGAGAGGTTGGCGTGTATCGTTATCGGGCTTAATAATCGGTATATACTGAAGGTTTGACAGGCCTACGCGATTGAATGTAGTAATATAAGAAACCATCGCAAGCGTACCTGCCTACCGCAGCAATGGGACCCGAAACACATGGCCACTGCTGACTTTTTTCAATCAAACGCCGGTTGACAACACCAGAATCGGGGCGCACGATTGCAGCAGTCAGAAACTTCATTTGTATTTCGAGGAATTTTTTTGAGACCGAAAAAATTGCGCATGAGGCTTTCTTTATCGCAAATAATGTGATGGGTATTCCTGAAGGTACTCCCAGAAGCTGCAGCCCACAAGTAATGCCTGAAATGAATGTATAGTAACTTAGAAATACACGAAACAGGTGAAATATATAATTACGTAACCAGTTTTTAAAACCAAAGGCATAACCTGTAACTCGCAAGAGTGCTGGCAGGTGTATACAGCAGGTTTCTCCGGATTACATCAAATATTTCAGCGTTAACCTTGGTTCAAGGTAGCTGGGACAGCATTTTACACACACATATATATATATAAGGAGAGGGTTACATTTGGAAAGGCTTGGCTTAAGTACAATGCCTTGAGACAGTTATAGTGTCGTTATTGTTGTCTTTTAAACATGCTTGTAAATGTAAAAAAACAACGCTACAGAGAAGATGAAAAGCTTATGTATAAGAAAAATACAAACAACAAGAAAATTAAAATATCACTGTACTGAACATGAAATATAAATCATAAAGAGAAAAGTTTTGCACTGAAGAGGTTGCAGTCCGCGGAGGCGTAGCGTGGTCTCTGGGTTCTTAGTTGCTTGAAGGATGACTGGCATTTCGTTGAGAATAACGTGGATGCTGACCAGATGATGGCCTGTAGCAGCGACGAAAAATGTTAATGACCGGTTGACTTTCGTGTAGTGTGAACGCTTGCTTAAATTGAAACAGAAAATGCTTAGCTTTTCCACTTTCTCACGGTGTACAGCGCGTAGGGCTCCCTAAGTTCCTATCCTTAAGCGGGAAAGTCTCCCAGTAGTAGCGCTATTGCCATGGGTGAATATGTAAAACTTATGAATTAGGTACGATTCTTTTTGTTCACTGTAGTTGCTGTTAGGGAAGCCGGAATGTAGACGAATGACAATAATATTTTCGGAACTGTACAGTGGCAGAAGCAGGGTTTGGAAAGTGGCAAATCGAGGAAGGATAACGCATGGGCATTTGTGATAGTCAAAGCGGAATTGAAAGGATGTCGTACTCTGACCGTGAACACCTGCCCAGTGCGGTTCATAAACTGGCCTGAAACTGGGTTGTACGCAACATGGATTTTAGCATTGTCTCAGTTATTCTGTTCTCCTTAGTAGGTGTAATGAGCGTGTCTTGAGTTTCTATAGCCAGTTGACGCGTGGGGTCGGTTGCAAGCTTCTGGTAGAATTGTGTGTCACTAAGCGGGCAGTGACCTAGCTTCAAATATTCTAATTTGTTCAGAATAAGTATAATGCCACATTTGTCGTTTGGTTTTATTACAATGTCCGCATCTTTTCGCAGCGTATCAAAATCCTGTCGTTCTTCACTGGAAATATCCATTCGGACCAGCCTCTGTTTTCCGTATGCTTTGATTATAACTTTCTACACAGCAGATATGTACAGCTTCGTCCACTTCTAGCTAGAACACGGTCACTGCTTTTAAAGCAACATTGCATCCGACCCGGCCACGCAGTAATCTAAAGTGGCTGGCCATGTGAAGCAGCACATCCGTGTCTCTGTGTGCTTGCATCGCTTTGCATCGATATCTGCCTGCGTCAGATACAATGTTGCTTTAAAAGCAGTGACCGTGTTCTAGCTAGAAGTGGACGACCCTGTACATGTCAAGATGTTTTGCTCACTATTCTCTTGGCGTCCACAATTTATCTGACACAGTTAGAATACTCTATCGGCTGTCCCTGGTGTGCCCTTGGAAATATTCTTTGAATGCCAAGGTTTCACGCAGAATTGTCAAGGTCATGAAGAAGCTTAAACTTGTTGACTATGCTAGATGCTGTAGAGAGACAAAAAATTTAAAAGAAGGCTCAGCTCAGAACCGCAAACAACCTTTGGGATAAACTTACATTTGTTTACTTGCTGGCTGTGTAACTTTTCTCACCTCCTGAGCTCGTAACGGCAAGGAGGGGAGAACATTAAACAGTTGTGCTTAATTCCGGATCTACAATGGTCTCGCTGCAGGATGTCTCCAGTATAGCCTCAGCGTTTAAAATGCACGATTCATTCATCCCCAGTGAAACTGTCTTGTTCAAGTTCTTTGCTTCTCTCTTTGGACAAGTTAAATCTCCTTTTTACTTTCTACTCATCATGATCCCTGAAATCGCTTAAAGAGAGAACAAGCTAGCGGCGCTGCTCCTTCTCCACATTTCTCAATTCGGCCACTTTGCGTTCACTGTGGTTGATGAGAGTTTGTGTTAACTTCATCTATACGTCTAACAAAATGTTGTCTGACTCGTCGTTTTTTTTTTTAGACGACGACATTAAAGCAGACTATTGGCACGAAGACCCTTTGAAACAACACCTCGCGACCAGACGAGAATTTCGACTAATGTAATATAAATGTGACCTGTTCGTCTATTGTTTTCTCAATGACAGTAGCATCTGATACCACATCACCTCTCCACAGACCGTACCTCTTGCGGTAGCAGTCAATTCCTCTTCAAAGCTCCGCCTACTGGGTGGCCATGGCGTATGTTCGGCGGATATTGTAGGGTCACCCCGTCACTCGCGGCGGCAGTGAAGGGATGCTAGGAGGCGAGGTTGATGAGGTCGCCTGACCAGAGCACCGTCAAGGGAATCGGCCGCGCGGCACGAATAGTGTGGGCTGCCAACGATGAAGCCGGTAATCCAGCTCCACCTTTAAAATACTTATCCTGCAATCAGACGGCTTCAAAAACTAGTGCGGAGACTTTCCGCGGCAAGGAAACGGCAAATCGACCAGGATCAAAACTATTGTTCGTGGTACCTGACACGGTCTTGAACCTCAACTTTTGATTATTGAACCATTTTATGAAACGTTGATTGATCCCTTCCGATGATTACTTGGAGCAGTAGGAAGGGGGAAGCTGACACCTATCTTTTCTATTTCACACTAAGTGATCCAGAAGCTCCCAACGATATCTCCTACCCTGGCGGCACGTTCAACAGCCCCAAGCTGCTCGAGTTCCTGCCTGTCAATTTGATTACCCATATTTTGCACACCGGGAGAGGTAACATTGCCAGAAAGCGGCCGTTCTGGATGATTGAACACCGACACTACCTCATCGAGGACATTCGTAGGAACCAACGAAGACTAAAGTGAATCAGCTTCAGCCTCACGCTTCCCCTTGCTTCAAGCCTTCTTCGCAAGGAATCGAACGAAAGTATTGTGAGACGTTTCAGTAATCAAGTGGTGAGGTTCAAGACCGAAGGTCGCAATCTCTGTAAGCGCAAAGAACTGGGTCCCGGTGTTCGATACACCGAACATGGAATTTCATCCTTGCCGCACTGGAGCTTCCCAAAACCGGACTGTCTTCATACAAGCTATGAAGGCGTCGGACTGTTGGCTGATTACTCCCAGATGGAGATGAACTACCCGCTCCATCGTTGGCAGCCGACTACATTCGTGCCATGCGGTAGATGCCCTTGACGGAGCTCAGCTAAGGCGGCCTCATCAACGTTTTCTCCTTGCATCCGTCCACCACCGCCGCCAGTGCCGGAGCGACGGTACAATACCCGCCGGAACTACGCCACGGCCGCCCAGTAGGCAAACCCTGGGAAGCCAAACTGACTACCCCCTGTGAAAGGTACGGCTCGCAGAGAGTTGACGTGGTCTCAGACACTTCTGTCATTAAGAAAAATGATACACGCATCAAATTTGAACTTCATGAGTTCTAGCTAGCGTCGTACTTGAGGTGTTCCAATGCGTCTTCGTGTCAGTTGCGCGCTTTCAATGTTGTTGTTTAATGAAAAAGAAAAAGACGAGTGGGAAATTCTCGTAGACGCATCGGTGAAGTTAACACAAGCTTTCATCGACCAGAGTAAATGCAAAATGGCTGAATTGAGAAAGGTGGAGAAGGCGCAGCGCGGCTAGCTTGAGGGAATTGTATCTAAACCATGAAACAGAATTGGAGCTTTAGTGTTTCTGGACGAATTAAAATATTACGAGAAGGACATCTGCTGTTTAATCGGCCTCAAGACTAACTTCTTAAAGAGCTTGTTTTCCTGCAATACTTTGTGTCCCCTAATATCTGAGACTCAAGGCGCCATTATTTTGTGGCCGCTACATTTCAACAATTCCAGCAAATCACTAATGATTTCTTTTCCAGACCGAAGGAAGCAGTACAATATCTATTTCATTTTTATTATTTCCAATATAAGTCTACGACATGGACTTTCAGAGCTTCGATCCGTATCTCGAGGATTATATTTCCTTTCAGTATACTCTTCCTCTGTACAAAATTTATACCTACACCTCTGCTAATCATAAAATTTTCATAACTACACAATAGTCACTCTTTTTGTGGTGTTAGTCGCGCTTGCTTTTCCTCTAATATGTTATTAAAGTTACCCATAATCACTATGTACTGAGGTTTTACTTACCGCTTTGTCAATTGGAAGCCTTAGTAGACTATCTCGACCTGCCGCTCATGAGCGCTTGATGTAGGCTCACTTGACAGTTCATCAGCCTCCAACAGCGTGACCATAATTGAACCGCCTCATTATGCAAAAGAATTCTTGTAGTTTGGAAGATATATTTCTGTGGTTACAGAAATAAACAACTAGTTATTCTGCCCTAAACGGCCATGACCTTGTACATATGCGCCTTTTAGCTATGCATATGTTAAGCAAGTTCTCTGGACAACATAAGACGCAGCTCATTACCAGATTACTATTAAAACAACACTACAATTAATTTTCATTCGATCGCGTGCACACAATATAGATTTTCAGGTCAATTACCAGTCGCGGCCGCTCCGGATCTCAAAATTCTTTAAACCTCTGCTGCATCACAGATCTGAGCGCGAACTTGCTCATCTTCTATCTAGTCATTAATAATTGAGGACAGAGGTTATTTCATGCGACAGTGAATAGTGAGAAAGAACTATTCTGTCGATGCGCACATGCTTAGACTGCCCTCCTACCTTCTTGCGCTAAGCCACATAAGCTATTTTGTAAAATCGGTTTAGTTGATTTTTGGAGTTTAACGTCCCACAGTGACTCGATCAGCCTATCAGGGAAGCAATAGTGTTTGGCTCCAGAAATTTCTATCTCTTGGGCTTCATTAATACGCAGTGCATCGCACCGCACATTGGCTGCTAGCTTTTCGCACATTGAAAAAGCTGCCGCCACTGCCGCGATTCAATACCGCATTCTTGGGCACAGTATAGTCGAGCGCCATAACCATTTGCACAAAAATGGTGGGGCCATTTTGTAAATACAACAAACTTGCCAGCATGCCAGTACACCATGATTTCAGTGAAACATGAAATATTTCTGCAGTATAGGCACAATAAAATTTTGCTGGTAGCCCATAATATTTTGTAGTGCATAAACCTGGTATACAAAAGTTAAAAAAGAAATCAAGATTTTAGTGAAATTGAGAAGTGAAAGGTTTTTGATGGAAGCTTTTTCCCAATTTTGAACAATGAATTCCGAGGTTCCAAAGCACGTATTTAAATGTGAAGACGCTATGAATAGAATGCACTGCAAATTGTGTTTTGTGTTCTATTAAATTGTATGTAATAACATTCATACCATCTAGTATTGGAATCCTAGCTCTCATTAAGACTGCAAGGTGTTCTTTTTTTGTTTGTAGGCAAAAAAGTAAGAGTATCTCCTTTTTACCACATTGGTCTAGGAACATTTATTGCGTTTCACGTATAATTCAGGCAGCGTTATTTCGTTGTCTGGTAATACGCTTACGAAGCTTATTTGGGCTTTCGTTTTTCTCATCGCGCTCTATATTACTCTCCTTCCAAGTGCTTCTTGCAACTGTGCAATCATATATGTGTTAGAACATGTCACACCATTTCACTGAATATATGTATTGTAATGGTTAATTGCTTTCTGCCTGCCATTATTCTATAAACGATAGCTATACACTCGCAAGTCAAACAGAGTCAGTGCCCAAGTTTTACCACATATAGCAAACTGCGCCATAATTAAACGTTAGTTAAAAGATGGTTATACAAGATAGTTTACAACGTAAAGCGCGACATTCGTAGGTTTGTATAATATAAGAACTCTGCCTCTACTAATGTTTTTGATAGTGCACTTGAGATTTATTTATTATATGCAAATACTCTAGCCCCTTCTCTGGCCCATGCAGGAATTGATACAAATGACACAATACAGGGGAACAAGTTTACGTATATATATAATGCAAAATAACAATTCATCACCATAGCAGAAACGTGGTGTTAACGACGCCAATTCAGGGAAGCGAAAATAGCTGTTTCAGCGTGGAAACAAATATAGTTACTAAAAATACGAAATGAAAGTCAGCATCATAATTTTATCGCGGTGGCAATACTGATGATTCAATGCTCTATGAATGATTCAATTCAATTGCAGTTTACAGCAGCCGTAGGTAATCTATTCCAGCAAAACATAGCCAATGGAAGCAAAGGATATTTCTCATGGTTATTTCTCGAAGAATGACGAAATGGTTCCTGGAGGTATGTTTATCTTGGTGTGTCCAAATTGCCATGATAAAGTAAGCGGAGAAATTAGTCTTTATCTTGTTCTACGCTGTGCCAAGTTGGGAAGATCTGCTTTGTGAAATAGATTACATATACTGGAATGTGTGGTAAAGTTTGATTATACAAAATATACTGCTAAGTTTTGAATACGTTCTAATTTGCCTATCAAATACTGCTGGTGCAGACTCCAAATAATGTCAGCATAATCTAAGTTTGGTCTCTCGACCGTTTTATATGCAATAAGTTTTACAATAGGAGGAGCGTTGAGTAATCTTCTGAGGAAATACAGCTTTCCTTGGGCCTAACGGCATATGTTTAAAATTTATTTATTTCCAATACCTCAAAGCCTCCAGGAGTGCGGGGCTTTACATAAAGGGTAGGCTTGACAGTATTATCGCTATTAATACAAACAACTTGTTCAAGGACAGCTTTGAAATGGCTTGGGTTAGAGTGAACGACGATGTCAGCGGGAAGATTGTTCCAGTCGATGGCTGTCCTTACAAAAAATAAGTTGAGGTGAGTTATCGTTTGCGCATATAGCGGATAAACGGCCAAGGTGTGGCTGATGGGACTGAATGTCCGATGAAACGGCGCGATGAGTGCTGTGCTAGAAGATAAGGCATGATAAAATTTATGAAATAAACAGTCTAGATACTTTACGGCGTGCATGCAAGCTTGGGAGACCGGCTTTACCTTTTAGGTTAGTGGCGCTAATATTGCGAGAATTGTCGTAGAAGATAAATCTAGCTGCACGGTTTACAGTTAATTCAATGGAAGATATCAGGTTTTGAAGATGTGGGTCCCTCAGTACGCATGCGTACTCCAATTTGGGCCTTACAAGCGTTACATAAGCTAGATGTTTAACGGAAGAAGGTGCCTGAGCTAGGTTACGCCGAAGAAAGCCAAGTGTGTGGTTAGCTTCGTTAGTAACAGATGTAATGTGAGAATGCCATGTAATATCAATGGAAATTGTGACGCCTAAAAATTAAAAAAAAAAAGGTACCGAGGAGATAGCATTTCGTTTAGTAAGTAGTTGTACGAAAAATAATGTTGTCGTCAGTGGAAGGTAATTAGGGCCGTTTTGTTAACATTTAGGGTCATTAATCAATTTCAACACCATTCCTCGACTTTTGCCAGATCTACCTTAAGAGCCAAACTATCAGTAGGATTATGTATGGGACGGTAAATATCACAGCCGTCGGCAAAAAGGCGGATATTAGAAGAGATGCAGCTGGGTATGTCCTTTATGTAAGGAACAGTAGAGGGCTAAGTACGGTACCTTGGGGTACACTGGAGAGAACAGGGGTAAAGCAGGAAGAGTAATCGTTAGCGAGAACAAACTGAGAGCGGTTAGTAAGGAAATCTTCAATCCCGAAAAATACAGATGCGTTTAATTTAATTCTTGACAGCTTTAGGAATAGTTGGTTGTGGGGAACCTTATCACACGCTTTCTCGAAACCTAAGAAGAGTGCATCAGTAAGATTATTAGGGTCTAAGATGGAACTAACATCGTTTAGAAAAAATGCAAGTTCGGTATCACAACAAAGGCCTTTCTGAAAACGGTAATGATTGGGAAGGAAACATTTGTTGGATGTTAGGAAGTTGATGACATGAGTTTAAACAACGTGTTCTATGATTTTTGAACATACGCCTGTGAGATAAATGGGGCGAAAAGTGTTAGCTGAGCCCTTCTTACGAACTTGAACGATCTTGCCCACTTTCCAGCCGTAAGAGACTGTGCCAGATGATAAAGACTGCTGAAAATGTGTGTTAAGATTATGCTAGTTATATGTAAGTGCTTTTAAAACCTTTGGGATCATTCCGTTAACTCCTGCGGATGATGTGAGCTTCAAAGAGTCGATAATGTTTGATAAGCCATGCGGTGTAAACGTGATCTCCGTCATGTTCGGTTAAGTTAAAATGTAAAAAGGAGGGAGGTTTGCGTTAGTATCTCGAGTTAAAACCGCACTGAATGTACAATTGAGGGCATCAGCAATGTCGCAATCAGATGAAGGAATGCCTGGCTCGTTAATGACACGCATGGGTTAACGTTTTGGGTTAATAATCCTCCAGAACTGTTTAGGGTTGTTGCGGATTAATAAAGGTAGTGTCGATTAAAAGAACAACAGTTTAAAATTTAGTAGGAGTGAGTGAAAAAGTTTTAATGTAGAATGATACTTCTGCCATGCACATGGGGTGTTAGTAGATTTTGCCGCTCTGAAGTTTCGTTTTGTTTTGTTCTTTAATCGTGTTAGAGATGACGTAAACCATGGGGATAAAGGACGGTCGCGAATAATCTTCACAGGAATGTGCGTTTTGATTAGGTACTGCATTTTATTTTTAAACATTGGCCAGTTTACTTTAAACAGAACGTTCTTTAAACTCAGAAAGGAATATGTCTTAGATTGCTTGATAGTGTCACTACTAGGTATTTTATATAATTACTTTTCCTAATTGGAACATTGCATAATGTATGGATAATATAGTGGCTTTTTCCTGTAGTTACCTGACAGTCTACCTGACAAATGACATTAGGCAAATCCGGTGTATCAGTGAATGCTTTGGATAGGCAAGCTTTATTCTCGGATTGTAACGGATACCGCGTTTGTACACCTTGGGAACTGCTGAAACAATCTAGAGCATGATAAATAGTAGATATCTTCAGGGACAAAATCTTGTCTGCGGCGAAAGAAACTCGCTGCAAAAGTCAATAAATAATCCGGACATATGTAAATGATCAACCGGTTAACTTTTTATACTCACAGTGTAGAGCCGATTCTCGACGCGTCTCAAGAAAACGAAATATAGTTTTTTGAAACTTATAGTCTCTTTTTTACGGATTTCTTGTCTGATAAAATCCGTTTGTTAATGTTGAAAAAAGGGGTTTTTATTCATTCTTTCATTCATTCATGAACTGTACTTTCTACTGTTGCCAGACAAAATTCAAAACACTGAGTGTACCCATAGCCAGAGGCTAGTGTGGGGTTCAGAAGCAAAATATATGATGGCAATGACACAGAACATGTGTAAAATTAAAAAGCACAAAACAACGGCCAAGGACCAAAATACAGCACACGATGAGAACAAAATGAAATATTGTGCATTTTACAGCAGGAACAAAACTCTCATGAACAACACGGTACGACAAACACAAACCGAAAACGACTGTCACATAGGTGAAATGAGGCTCATAAAGTACGTTCCTAATGGTTTACTTGTTCCATGGGACTGTTTTATTTTTGGGCGTAAAGCATTCCAAACAATGGCTTCTGAAACGGCACCAATCTTTCGCTCTAGATGTTATTATTCGATGGCAGATTGAAGTTACTATGAGTGAGGTTTCTTGTGAATCGAGAAGAGCGAAATAAGGAGGCATTGAAAGGTTGATTATACTTTACTACGTTGTTTATATACAACGCTATCTTTAAAGTAAGCAAAGGCTTAACTAGAAAAAATATTTAATATCTAGATTAGTCCTTTACTTGGCTCGGTACACTTGCTTTGTGTTATGGTTCGGATAGCCCGTTATTGTAACCGCTGGATAAATTCAAGGTAAGTGTTGTATGTCGAACCCCATGATTCTACACAGCATTTTGAACGACTGTTTCATTTCATCATCATCGTCAGCCTGACTACACCCACTGCAGGGCGAAGGCCTCTCCCATATTTCTCCACTTAACCCGGTTCTGTGCTAGTTGCATCCACTTGACCCCTGCGAACTTCTTGATCTAATCCGCCCACCTAACGTTCAGTCGCCCCCTGCTACGCTTTCCTTCCCTTGGAATCCAGATTGTTACCCTCAGCGACCATCGGTTATGCTCTCTTTGCACTACATGTCCTGCCCATGTCCATTTCTTCTTAATTTCCACTAGAATGTCGGTAAATTGAGTTATTTCTCTGACCCACTGCGCACGCGTCCTATCTCTTAATGTTACCCCTACCAGTTTTTGTTCCATAGCCCTCTGCGTTGTCCTCAGCTTAAGTAGAACTCTCTTGGTTAGCCTCCACGTTTCAGCCCCATAGGTGAGTACAGGCAAGATTCAACTGTTGTATACTCTCCTGTTGAGCGATACCGGGAAGCTGCTAGTTATAATCTACGGGTTCTTGCCAAATGCGCTCCGTCCCAATCTTATTCTTCTTGTTATTTCCTTTTCATGGTCCGGATCTGCGCTTACTACCTGTCCTAAGTAGACATATTCGCCTACTACTTCCAGTACTTCGCTATCTAATGTAAACTGCTGTTCCTTCCCGAGGCTGTTGAGCATTACCTCAGTCCTCTGCATATTGATTTTCAAGCCTACCTTTCTACTTTTCCTGTCTAGGTCATCAATCATTATTTGCAGTTCATCCCCCGAGTTGATTAGCTAGGCAATGTCATCAGCAAATCGCAGATTACTTAGGCTTTCTCCATCTACCCTTATCCCTAACTGCTCCCATTCCAAGTCTCTGAATACTTCCTCTAAGCAAGCTGTGAATATTACTGGGGAGATTGTCTCCTTGCCTAACACCTTTCTTTATGGGAATTTTGTTACTTTCTTTATGCAGAACTATGGTTGCTGTGCAGCCACTATATATATCTCTTCCAGCACTTTCCTGTACGGCTCGTCTACCCTCTGATTTTGCCATACCTGCATCACCGCCGAGGTTTCAACTGAGTAAAATGCTTTTTCATAATCAATGAATGCTATGTATAAGGGCTGGTTATATTGCGAGCATTTTTCGATCACCTGATTGATATTAAGGTCAAAATAACAGTATATGTGTGGTAAAACAGACAAGTGCCTCTAATTAGCATAGCAGTCAAAAGCCAACTTCGAAAATACGGCGCTAATTCGATTTTGCAGTGAAGATGTTCATCTATAATGACACTAAGATGCTTAAACGAGTGGGTTCGTTCATGTTTGTGTTGTTAAAGGAAATTGTCGACTTGGTTGCTGTCAATGACGTTTGCTCCAAAGCTAAATACTATATACTTGGTTTTGCTTGAATTGTTAGCTTGTTGGTAAGAAACTAGTTTGAATGTTTTTGCAATTCAGCGTTCGTTCTTGCTTCTAAATCCTTATAGTTGTCAGCTGCAACAATGATCGTATTGTCATCTGCATGCAATAAAATACCAGAGTAACTTAGGACCTTTGGCAAGTCATTCAAGTATAACGAAAATAACATTGGTCCTAAAACGGATCCTTGAGGAACCCCGGTCTGTAAATGTTGAAGAGATGATATAATGCTAATATTATATAAGAGGGCCGAAAGCCAATACGCAACCGTTTGAGAGCGCAGATGCAGAACCAAACATACAGAGCTTGTGGAATATGCTGTTATCCATGAACAAAAAACTGGAAGTGTTAATGCCACTGAAAGAAACTATCGATGATGTGGAGAAAGCTGTGCAATTCATGTCTGATCAGTTGACTGGTTTGCTTGAACGAGTAGAAAAAAATGAGCAAGAAATAACAGAAATCAGGAGAAGAATTAGAAGGCTAGAGGAAAGTGAATGCACTGAATCACTCCTTACTCAGCTTATTGACTTGGAATGGCGGAATAGGCGCGCCAACCTGCAATTTCATGGGATTCCCCAAACTGAAAAAGAGGACCTTCTAGGAAACATTGCTGCTAAGACTCAGCTCCCGCCACTCTCCTGTGACGATGGGGATATCATACATTGTATGCCTTCAAAAGCAGATACGATTCCTGCTATTATCTGCCGATTCGCAAAGCAGAAAACCCAGGATTTGGGGTGGGCAAAGAAAAATTAGAAGATAGTACAGTGCACGGCCTTGAAAACCTGACGAAAACGAACCGCGAACTGCTGAAACACGCAAAGGAATGGGCAAAGCAACATGACTTAAAATATGTCTGGCACCGAAATGGCAAAATACTGGTGAGGAAATCTGACGGCTTGTCAGCGATAGTCATCTCAAAGGAAAGTAAACTTGATGAATTACTCCCCCTGGCCAGGGCCAGGGGGAGTAATGCACTTTGCGCACCCTAAATGAACCCGCCACCTTCCCTTTACAGCCAAACAAAGCCTCAGTTCTTCATGCCACCTATTCTAAACCCTGCGTGTACTCAGAAAAAGAAAAACATGCCCTTCTTTCACGTTAATGCACAATCATTGCGTAACAAAGGTGACGAGTTTGAATCATTCCTTTCTGCACATAATTTTCGTTTCAACATAGTGATGGTGACTGAAACATGGTATCAAAGCAGTGACGAAGCCTTAGATTTGCCAAACTATAACACGTATGTGCAAAATCGCGTTGATAGACGAGGTGGGGGCGTTATGATAGCTATAGACAGAAATATTAAATGCAGCGTTCTTACCGATTTCACTGCAACTAATGATGACTATGAAATACTCTCTTTGCAAAGTGGTAAAAACATCTTTTCTGTATTGTACCGCCCTTCAAAAAGCAACTTCTTGAATTTTGCCTGCTTCCTTGCCGAATACCTCCAATGGATCACAGAGAACAATCTTAACGCTTTCTTGGGGGGCGATATAAACATAGATTTTCTTTCACATTCACCTATTAAAGTAGAGTTAGAGTCAATACTACAGTGCAACGGCTTTAATAACGTCATAAATGTCCCTACGCGATTACAAGTGCGATAGCAATAGATGGGTTTTTGCTAACTCCTCATCTGATGGTCTGACTTCTGGAGTAATAAATGGCCACATAAGTGACCATCTTCCAATATAGATGTTTATTGATAGTGTCTCCTGTCCTAAAAATCGTATGTTCCCATTTACTACCTTTCGACGAATTAATCATGACACAATGGATCATTTTAGGGCAGTATTATTAAATGTTAACTGGAATATTGTGCGAACAAAGAGGACCCAGAAGAGGCTTACAATACTTTTATTGCCATATTTAAATCTATTTACGAACAATGTTTTCCTCTTGCAACATCCAAAAAACCGCGCAGAGCTCGCAAACCATGGATAATCGCTGAATGCCTCAAGATGATAAAAACAAAAACAGACCTGTACAATCGCTTTATCCTAACCAGGTCATCGGATGATCTTGTACAATTCAAAGCATACCGGAACAAAGTTACGTCTTTTCTTCGTGAGGCGAAAAAAGAATACATGGAAAAACTATTCAACCAAGATTTATTAAAAAGGAGCGATCTCGTGTGCCAAAATATAAATCGAGTTTTAAATCGAGTTGCAACTGCTACTAGTGCACTTGAAATGTTGGTGAACAATGAAAGAGTGAGTGGGAAGCAACTAGCCGATGAGTTCAATAATTACTTTGTGTCTCAGGAAGTTTCCGGGAATAACAGTTCTAGTAACGTGAAGTGCATTGACTCGTGGGTTGTTTCCAGTGCATTCTTGTCTCCAACCAGTGCTAACGAAATCGAAAATTGTATCCTGGCTTTACGAAACAGCAAGTCTCCTGATATTGACGACCTCAAAACTTGCCCAGTCAAACGTGTAGCTGATGTAATCAGTCCAGCGTTGGAATATATTTTTAACTGCTGTATTGAACATGCAGTATTCCCTAAGAGAATGCAGTTTGCCAGAGTCACAGTCATTCACAAAGGTGGAGACCGGAATAATCTGTCAAATTATCGTCCCATATCTATTTTACCTGTTTTCTGAAAGTGTTTTGAAAAGATCTTGTTCACACAAATATTACGTTTTTGCGACAAATACAGCATAATAACGCCGAGTCAGCATGATTTCAGAAAGAATTTTTCAACAGAAACTGCATTGCTAACACAAAAAGAGCTAATTTTAGAGTCTTTTGAGCACAAACTTCTAACTCTTGGCATATTCGTTGATTTTTCAAAAGCATTCGATCGCGTCAATCACAAAATAATGTTGCCTAAACTCGAACACTACGGTTTCCGCGGACAGTTTCTTCATATATTACAGTCCTATTTAAGTTCTCGATCCCAACAAGTAAAAATAAACAATCACTTATCAGATGTCAAGCACGTGGTTTCTGGTGTTCCGCAAGGTAGTATCTTGGGACCGTTTGTTTCTTCTTTACGTCAATGACGTTGTCCGTATCAGCAATCTACCAACTTTTGGGATATATGCTGACGACACGAGTTTATTTTTCGAAGCTGCCCAATTGGTAGACCTTGAGAAACAAGCCTCAAAACGCCTACAGTCGCTTCTAGAATGGTCTTAAAATAATCTTTTACACATAAACACTGAAAAAAAAAACAAAGCTGTGCTGTTCAGGCCTCGAAACAAGTTGACAAATATGCCACCACTCTGTTTAAAGATCAGTGCGTCATGCATCCAAATGGTCTCGGCGGTAAAAAGCTTGGGCGTTATTTTCAACGAGAATTTGAGTTGGAATGATCATGTTGATATGGTGATGAACAAGCTGTCAAAAGTTGTCGGTATCTTGTGTCGATTGAAATATTTTATGCCAAAGCATATTAAGGATATATTGTATAATGCTTTGTTTTCTTCTGTTGTTAAGTATTGCTTTTTGGTGTTGGGTACCACGACGTTTACTAATATTAACCGCTTATACCTCCTTCAAAAGAAAGCCGTTCGAAATGTTACGAATGCTCCCCGACTTGGACACACTGAACCAATTTTCAATGAACTTAAAATTATCCACTTGCCACAATTATACGAAACATTACTCTTGCGGCGGTATGAAATCGGTGCTCACAATAACAACTGCCTGGAAATAAAACTGTCAGGACTGCAACGCAAAGAGTCAATATACACTACACGAACGACACCCAACTGGCTTGTACCTAAGATCCGAACAAATTATGGTTACCAAATGCTGAGCTACACTCTCCCGCATGAATTAAGTAATCAGTATGAACGAATGTATAGATAATGAAAAATCAATTGTTTTATGTTTGTTCTTGTTTCTAAAAGTGATATTATGCTATGTACCACTGCAATGCCTCTGTAGGGTGCGTCGGCCTCGTCAAGCCTTTCTACTGGCTTTTTGCCGGCGCACCCAACATCCTCAAGATGTTAAATAAACATTATTCTTATTCTTATAACTACAGCTTGTTGACATTTTTTGATGTAACTAGAAATTAGTTTGTAGACTTCACCGCGAAATTCATAACGGCATAATTTGTTGAGCATAATAGCGTGACTCAAGTATGAAACTCTTTCTTGAAATCAAGAAATACAACAGCGGCAAGTTTATTTTCCCGTAAGGCTGTATTAATAAATAACGGAAACATAGGACTGCAGATGCCGTTGAATAGTGTTTTCGAAATCCGTGTTACAGTTGACAGAGTAAGTTATATTTGCTAAGAATTTGCGAATTTGCAGATATTGTTAGATAGAATCTTTTCGTAAATATTATTAATGACACCTAAAGCAGAAATGCGTCTGTAGCTTGACGGTTTAGATCGGTCTCCATCTTTGTATACCGGGACAACTTTGACAATCTTTAATCCGGAGGGGCGCTTTGCACATTTTAATTAATGATTAAAACGCTTCCAGGAAATAGGTACCAAGATATTAGAGTTTTCACTACGTATGCGCGGGTAAATGCCATCCAGTCCGACGGTTTTGCTTAGTAAACAGATAATAATGGGTGCAATTTCATCGGGTTCGATTTCGAACATTGCAGAAGTATCAAGAACTGGATTGGATGCAGCATTTTGTTGTTGGGATTCAAGAAGTTCAGCAGCCAATGACGGGCCAATATTGATGGAAAAGGAAAATAATCTTTCTGTAGTATTGTGATCTATTCTCTCTGGGAGAACACAGCGCAAACTGGCTTTGCCAGTGACGTCATTTTTTTAATTTTTCAGACCTTAGGTGAATTGCCGGAAGCCTATTCGACGAGATGCCTATATTGTGCATTTTTCGGTGCCCTCATCATCGCTACGGATTTATTCCGCAAGCTCTTATGTCGGTTTAGATAGTAGTCATAATCTTTGGGGTGCTTCCACTTGCGGTACCGTGAATCCTTTTCTTTCAGAATAGCGAGGATTGGGTCAGTCATCCAAAGGGCATATTGGCGCTTTGTAAGAGTGAACACTAATAATGAGGGAGGCGCTCAACCAGGTGGCACAGCCATGTCATAGAGTGGTGCCGCCTTTGCGGGTATGTAGCCTCGGTTTAGAGGGCAAGAACAGCAACAATGACTGTTGATGATGTGCGCAGTGGTTACAGCGCATAGTTCGAATTGCTGCAGTATTGCACCACGACGCGTATTCATTCTTTTGCTCCACAGCTCGTTGCAAACAAATAGTGAGCGTTTGCCAGCGGATAGGTGAAGCAGCAAAAAGAAGTACATGACGCGTCGTAGTTGAATTAACATTTTGAATTTAATCCATGGCTACCGCACCCGTCTTACAGGGCTTGATGAACTTCTCCTGAGCTCAGTTCTGATCTTGTATGAAAAGCGTCAGATATTCCCGTTTTGCGGCGGTTTCAAAAAGTATTTTTTTTTAAATCAATGTTGCATCTTCTTTTTGACGCTTCAAACTTCCTTTATTGATTACCCGCATAACGGATACAAATAAGAGGTGATTAGTAGGTTTGATTTATTAAATCTATTATCAGCAAAAGCTTGCAGCAAAAGCTTCCAGCAAATAACATGCGCCGTGCTCAGAAGTTTTTTTTGCAGCTCGACGATGGACGGTACACAAAAAACCCCTATCGAGGCATTGGATCGGCTGAAGCTTTTATGGTCTTGCGTAGAGAATACGTATTTTATATATTTCAAAGCAGTTTATAAAATGCTCGTTACACTGATATGGGTACTTCTAGCTCCCTGAGAATTGCTAACCTTACCGTAGAACCATTTCAAGCGCCGCCACTTTCTTTTCTTTTCGCCACGGTCAAAGGTCTTTCTACGACACATCGACTATTATTTCTGCATAATCAAGAAGGATGTCTGGATGCTTTCATGGAACTCAGTAACAGAATGGAAGAATTCGTCGAGAAGGAACTGTCGAGCAGGAGTCCTCTGGCCGCCTATCTTTCCTGACACATAAGCTTTGCGGTACTGCGACCGCTTTTGGTAAACCCCATTGAAATAAACAGCAGCCACAGGTAAGCCAATAAGGCTTATCAATTTCGTCCTTATAGAGAATCACACGAACAACTTGGGGGCACGACACCGACTCTTGCACGATGTTCACCCCGGTATTGGCCTTCCAGGTGCTGTCGTACTGGCTCTCTGCTGGTACGCACCGTGGCCTGGACCCCTGCCCATCACCTACACTGCACTTCCTGGATTCTTTGGCTCCGTGGATGCCTGAACAGTCATTTGCTGTATCAACCGGACCTGACCGCCCATATTTGGCGCCGCTCGACGCCTTCGCCTGGAAACCACCGCCATCGACTACGTCATCAATCACATGGCCAGAGGCAACAGTATTTAATCTGCGGCACACCGTCAGCTCGGCGGGGCACGACACCGACTCTTGCACGATGTTCACCCCGGTATTGGCCTTCCAGGTGCTGTCGTACTGGCTCTCTGCTGGTACGCACCGTGGCCTGGACCCCTGCCCATCACCTAGACTGCACTTCCCGGATTCTTTGGCTCCGTGGATGCCTGAACAGTCATCTGCTGTATCAACTGGACCTGACCGCCCATATTTGGCGCCGCTCGAAGCCTTCGCCTGGAAACCACCGCCATCGACTGCGTCATCAATCACATGGCCAGAGGCAACAGTATTCAATCTGCGGCACACCGTCAGCTCGGCGAGGCACGACACCGACTCTTGCACGATGTTCACCCCGGTATTGGCCTTCCAGGTAAGTTACCTAGACTACGCTAAGGAGACTCGTAGTAGCGATCGTTGTCTTTTCGCGGTGTCGTGCCCCTGCGACTTGAAATGGCGCACTACGCTGCGTATTTAATGTGACATACTTGCCTTTGATTTGCTATCTGAGCTAATGCTGCTGCTTTCGGGAGATGTTGAACTTAATCCTGGAACCGGACCAACCAATCTTTCCGATGTTTTAGATGCTCTCAAGCGGCTAGAAGAACACCATGCAGCCATGCGTGCCGACCTTGATAATTGAAAACAACCCAAATCAGCCATGAAACACAACTAGCTGCACTTTTAAACCGAGTAGCAGTGCTCGAATTAGACGAGCGTAAAACAGTATCACCATCAAAACAGGTAGAGGCTAGCCAGATTAGGCAGGACATCGCTGAACTAAAGGACGCCAACATAGACGCGAAGAACAGAATGCGCCGAAACAACCTGCTCTTTTTCGGCTTAGATGATAGCGACAAATAATCGTGGACTGAATCGGGGGAAAAAGTTATTGCGCTGTGCTAAGAAAAACTAGATTTGAATCTAGAACCAAGCGCAATAGAACGCGCTCATCGCATTGGTCAATTCTCAACGGAAAAAAAAGCGACCAATAATAGTTAAAATGAATCACTACAAGGCAAAAGAAAGCGTGCTTGCATGTGGTCGTAAATTGAAAGAAACACCTTACGTTATCCGAGAAGACTTCGAATTCGCTACTCGACTCGCTCGCTCCAAATTGGTTCAATTCATTAAGTTCCGAGGGTGTCGCTTTAAGCTTCGATACGATAAAATTATCGTTGGCGAGAAATATTACACCTACGATCATGCCTCTGATACCATAACAGAAATAGATACGAACACCGAGCCCGTGGCAAAGATAAATGGAGCACAGGACAATACACAGCAGGCCTCAGAGCAAGCCAAGTGACACTCTACTGAACTGCATGAACCGATTCCGCCAAGCAATCGTCATTCACCCGCACTCATCAACATCGCTTTTACTAATATACGGAGTATTCTACCTAAACGCCATCAGGTTCACAGTTTCATTGAAGTCACAGACGCCGACATGGTCATACTCACAGAAACTTGGCTGCACCCAGAGATAGAAGACCACGAATTGTTCCCTTCAGACTTCCATTTCACCACATACCGCAAAGATCGCACTAACCGAAAAGGGGGAGGAGTTCTAATAGCCGTTCGTAACACTCTGCAGTCCTCGATTATCCGGCATGATAATATCCTAGAAATGATCTGGGTATGCCTTCACAACGCCTCCGGAAAGCTAGTGTTCGGTGTTTGCTATAGACCCCCAGACAGTCACGTATCATTCCCCGATTCCCTACGCCATGAATTAACGATTATGAGGAATGAGTATCACAAAGCACCCATATTTCTGTTTGGCGATTTCAATTACCCACAAATTAACTGGTCATTGCTCTCGACACTAAGTTCGACACCTGCAAACGAACTGAAACTTTTTCTAGAACTAACCCTTGACTTTAACCTTCAGCAAGTGATAACAAGTCCAACGAGAGGAGACAACATCCTAGATCTCTTGCTCACAAGTCACCCGGACGACGTAAAATCCATTACTGTCCTTCCTGGGTTAAGCGACCACAACCTTGTTCACATCTCTATGACGCTACCTTTAAAGAAGAAATCACCAACCAGCAAACTGATAAAAGACTACAAAAGGGCTGATTTTGATGCTATGAACAATGATCTTGAAAAATTTTTAGACAACTTTCGTTGCACTTATCTAAATCGCACAACTAACTCGAACTGGAATTTGTAGAAAGACACCCTACTACATTTGGAAAGTAAGCACGTTCCAACACTACTTATTAAATCAGATACCAAGAATCAATGGTTTAACAAACGCCTCAAGTCTCTCCTTGGCAAAAAGAAGCGCCTGTATCGAACAGCAAAACTTCAAAATAGTCACTTAGCATGGGAAAAATATCGCTTGTGCGCCAAACAGTATACCACAGAACTGACAAGTACTAAAGATAAATTTTACTCTCAAGATTTACTATCAATCCTTCACACTAACCCTAACAAATTCTGGCGCATGCTATCTAATAAACCACAAGATCGCCATGTACAACTCCTAGATGCTGATGGAGAACCAATCAAAAGCGATGACTCTGCGACTGCGCTCAACAATTACTTTACGTCAGTTTTTTCCACTGCTAACGTTACTGCTAATGAACACATTCCAGAAATCTCACTCTCAGAAATGCCTAAAATCGAAATTAACCCTGATGGTGTATCAAAGCTTATTGCCTCACTGAAAATATCTACATCTGCCGGCTGCGATCAAATTAACAGCAAGCTACTAAAAAATACCATTTCATTGTCTAGCCAGGTACTGCATCTAATTTTTACACAATCCTTAGGTACCGGGGTTGTCCCTGACGATTGGAAAAACGCTCAAATTACATTCATATTTAAAGCGGATGACCGCACGTGCCCTAACAACTATCGTCCCATTTCCCTCACTAGTATACCATCTAAACTACTTGAGCACATTATTTTTTCCAATCTTATGACCCACCTAGAATCAATGAACTTTTTCTATCCGAATCAACACGGCTTCCGAAAGCAGCTGTCATGTGAGACCCAGTTCGCCGAATTCACCCACGACATTCTACAATACTTTGATAACCTTGTCCAGATCGACGCTATCTTTCTCGAATTTTCAAAAGCATTTGATCGTGTTTCCCATAATCTTCTTTTTAAGCTGTCATCGCTCGGCATTCCACAAACCTTGCTCTCCTGGCTAGAGCAATTCCTGAAAGGACGTAAGCAGTTCACCTTTGTTAATAACTGTCGCTCAGCTTTTTCCGACGTAACATACGGCGTACCTCAAGGTGCAGGCTTATCACCTCTTTTATTCCTCATCTATATCAATGACCTACCGATCAACATAAAATCAACGCTACGTTTATTCGCAGATGACTGCGTAATTTACAGCCCCATCCACGGCGCTAGCGCCATTGCCGCTCTTCAACAGGATCTAACCACTATCTCAGCGTGGTGTGACAAATGGCACATGCCTCTTAATCTAAATAAATGCCAATACATATCATTCTCCCGCAAAAACACAGTTATTGATAGCACTTGCAACATAAAATCGGTCGCCGTCACGAGAACATCATCTTATAAATACCTAGGAGTACACATCACATCATCGCTGTCATGGACAACACACATTCAGACCATCTGTTCCAAAGCATCACGCACACTTGGTTTTCTCCGGCGCAATCTAAAATCTGCATCACCTGAAGTAAAAAAGTTGGCATACATAACATTTGTACGTCCTAAATTGGAGTACGCGTCATCTGCCTGGCATCCATCACAATCGTATCTCATCTCAGACCTTGAAGCCATTCAAAATCGCGCCGCCCGTTTTATTACATCGCAGTACTCAAGAAATACCAGCGTAACATTACTAAAACGATCCCTCGGCCTTCATACACTAGCAACTCGCCGTGTTATTTCCCGGCTATGCCTCTTTCACTCTTTCTTTTATCGCTCACCAAGACATTTGTTGCTGCAGCCACCCCCACGTACGCCATCCCGCCTAAACCACAGTAACCCAATCACACGCATTAAAACCCGCACCTCCGCAATGAGCAGTTCATTTTTTCCCGACGCCACAGTGCTCTGGAATGGCCTTCCCGACAACGTAATTACATACTCCGATCGCCGCCTTTTCCGCGAGAAACTGGCTAATCACTTCGCATAAACATATTCATACTGCGACACTGAAGTGCCAACTGTTCCTTGTTTTCTTTTTGTATGTTTATTTCTTGCTTTTAGTTTGTATATTATTTTACTTTTTGGTACCCCGTGTATTTTTCCCCCTTTCTTTCTTTTGTGTTCTCTGCTACTACCCTCCAACCTGTATGTACGCCCCCCCCCCCCTTATGTAATGCCTTCGGGCCTTTAAGGGACAAATAAATGAAATGAAATGAAAGAACAGATCAGGTGCGAGTATCCAATAAGCATGTAACGTAGAAATCTCATCTGGCAGGGGGAGACGGAGCCTACCTTGGCAGCGATGGAGAGATATAACCGGACCTAATGCACGTATATGAAAATGAAAAAAAAAAAAAAAACGCTTCTGCTATAAGGAATGGAATACCCGGGCTAAGAGGAGCAAATTACAAAACATGAGATTCTATAAGTGTAATCAAATCCAATTCTGGACCGCATTACCAAAGGATCGCTAACATTGCCCTCCATCCTCCATTGGCCTCTATTCACTATCAACAAATTTGTTGAACTTACAGGAAAATTTGTATTGTCAACCGCGAAGAAGTGATGGATTCAATAATGCGTTTTTTTACTTTCTATATATAATGGGAACCTGTGATGACGTTAACATCTGATTGACTGTACCTTCATTTTAATATTTCATAAGCTTGCCTCTGTTTATTTTAATTTTATTGTAAGTGTTTTTGATTGCGCACTTCTCTACATATATGTGTGAATGGCGGTATGACCAAATGTCTACGGCCCTTCTAACGCACTCCTGTAAAATGCCTCATTGATATTCACAGTACCTCAAAATAAACAAAAAATAAATAACCTGTATTATTGAATATCGTTTTTTATTTACACGATACTGCAAGCCCCAAACTTATGATTTTGGCAGGAAAAGGCGGAACAATAAACGCAACAAAGAAACACAGCATTAAAAACCTTACATGCTTTAGAAAAGAGCAGTAATAAAATGTTAACATGAAATAGCTTTCCTCGGAACGGGGTACAATCAGTAGTCCGTCTAACACAATCAAGAAAAAAATATGAAACGAGTTGACACGAATAAAACATAAGCATCTATATAACCATGTCCGCTATACCGTCTCAACAAAATCTCCCTACTGTTCGTATCCTTCATTAGAACAGTCGAAGATTCTTCCCAGCTACAGCAGGTTTATTCGAATTTAAGCAATTTTGTTTGGATGCTTTCTAATTGCATGCTATATCTGTAGGAGTGCATGTCTCATACAAGAGTTTGTTGTAAAGTAATGAGGTTCGTATAGCATTCCATTTCCTTAGCAGCCATATCACCGTTGAGTTTTTTTCACATCCATTTTGAAATGCAACAATGCATGTAATATATAAATCCTTACTCTCAAGCAAACAATCGCTTCCTTTGAAGCATCGAAGGTGTTTTTCCGTATAACGTGTTGACGTCAAAAATAAGCCCTTTAGACTTTGTTCTTTCTATTGCGGTATATTCTTCCAGCTAAGCATCCTAAGGTTTTCTGCAGCTATGCAAAGATAAACATCAAGAGGAATGCGCATTAAGCAATATGTATTGCCGTGGAATATCTGTTCCTTGTTTACGATTAAAATTCCCCATATTCAGCAAGAAAAAAGAATTAGTTGTGGTTTAGCTCTTGTTAACCCTAGTGGAATTTCGATAGCAACGGTGGAAGCTTCTTTTGCTTGCCACATTATTTCCCTATCACGCCCTATTAGTATAAGGTGCCACATTAACTGGGACACTTGCTCATCATTTAAGGGTATGACGCGAGAGCGTAAGTTACAGCCTTCTTCTTTCTTCGTCATCTTGTGCTGCTCCTTCTCATACTCCTTGGCTCTTCAAGGACGAGCATGGCATTCGCCGGGGATACACGACGGCTCGAAACCTGGCGCAACAATAAAACAAACTTCACCAGTGCCTAACGCTCTTTTCTTTCTGGCATTTGTGTCATTATAACTTACATTTGATACCTGGTGCGGCTCTGGTAATCGCATGTAAGCTCGAAAATGTAGCCAAGCACTACCGCAGTATGCATTCATCATCATCATCAGCCTGATTATACCCACTGCAGGGCGAATGACTCTCCCATATTTATCCACTTAACCCGGTTCTGTGCTAGCTGCATCCACTTGACCCCTGCGAACTTCTTAATCTCATCCGCCCACCTAACCTTCTGTCGCCCCCTGCTACGCTTTCCTTCCCTTGGAATCCGGTTTGTTACCCGCAGCGACCATCGGTTATCCTTTCTTCGCATTACATGTCCTGCCCATGTCCATTTCTTCTTCTTAATTTCTACTAGAATCGAGTTTTATCCTAATGCAGTATGCATTACCAAACAAATTTAAATAGTTTCCGCAGTAGAAAATATACCGGTGCGCTGAGTGACTCATGCTATGGGCAGCTCGCCTGCTCTGAATCATCCGGTAGGACCCCCTTTCATTCAATTTTAGTCGGACAAAACATTTCACTCAGCGCTTCACTATAAAATGCCCCAAATCATAAATCAGTGTTTCCTAAAAACTCAGTTAAACTATTTACTTTCTTAATAATAAGTGCTCTCCTTTATTACAGTTGTTTATTGGAAGCCGCCGCTCATATCTAAATATCGAGTTTTATCCTAATGATTGTGATTTTAGATAGCTTGCAAGAGTCAGAATCTGTATTCGAAAATCATCATCATCATCAGCCTGACTATACTCACGTGCAGGGCGATGGCCTCTCCCATATTTCTCCAATTAACCTTGTTCTATGCTAGCTTCAATCACTTCAATCATAGCTGCATTCAAACAACTGGTACTAAATCGTATTCACTCCCCGGAAGTTAACATGCGTCAGATAAATATATTTATTCGTACATGGAACTACTTCCGCCACAGTTTGCCACTACCCCGATCTACACATGACATAATCTTGGGATTGACTTCCTGCGTGAGTGCGACACTACAGTTCATTGTTGGATAGGACCGCTAAGCGTTCGTGGGTGGCTTAACCGCCAACGTTTGCAACAGTTATCAAATTATGAAAGCGTTCTCTGCGCGTGTACTGAAGTTGTCATGCAACACTATTTTTCAGTACACGTCCAGGTGTCCTGCTCCCCTGCCGATAAGGCTACTAAAACACCTCTATTTACACTGTGCCAAGAATAACGTTTCTATGAAAGAAGACCTTACAGGACTGCGAACCATTAATTACTCACTATTGTTTTCAGGCTGATTAGAAACTATCCTCAATTTGTGGAGCTATGCCGAACTATGTACTTTCGTTACTGCTTCCCTTGACAACACTGCTACTGCTGACATGAACCTTCTTTCAATGATAAGCACAATTTTGGACACCTCATATCACCTGATACGGAATAACCTCTTCTCCAGCACACCTCCGTCTTCAATTTCGTGAATCCGATAGCTCACAATGTTTTCCGCGGCCTCACGCGTGCCATAAGATTGACACAAGATATGTCCATCCGATCAGCCAAGCAAATCGCAGCTCTAGACGCCCTTCGTCCACAGCCAATGTAGTCGCATCTTTGGTGAAGCGCAGCGTAAGGGGACAGTACCTCTCCAAAGTATTTGTGCAGTTGAGCTGAACGGAGAGAGAGATAGAGCGCACATTCATCTGTACGGGATGTGCTCCCTCTAAGGCGGCACTTAATTATTGAACACACTGTTGTCTATGTGGAATAAGATTTGGATGGAGCGCATTTGGCAAGCACTCACAGATTATGACTAGCAGCTTACCGGTATCGCTAAAGAGGAAAGTATATAACAGTTGCATCTTACCTGTACTCACCTATGGGGCTGAAACGTGGAGACTAACCAAGAGAGTTCGACTTAAGTTGAGGACAACCCAGAGGGCTATGAAACGAAAAATGGTAGGGGTAACATTAAGAGATAGGAAGCATGCAGTGTGGGACAGAGAAATAACTCAGGTTACCGACATTCTAGTGGAAATTAAGAAGAAAAAATGGACATGGGCAGGACATGTAGTACGAAGCGAGGATAACCGATGGTCGCTGAGGGTAACAAACTGGATTCCAAGGGAAGAAAAGCGAAGCAGGGGGCGGCAGAAAGCTAGGTGGGCGGATGAGGTTAAAAAGGTCGCAGGAGTTAAGTGGATGCAGCTAGCACAGAACCGGGTTAAGTGGAGAAATATGGGAGAGGCCTTCGCCCTGCAGTGGCATAGTCAGGCTGATGATGATGATGATGATGGCGATGTCTATGTGGACTTTACCGTCTAGCACCGTTCCAGGAGAGGATGGTACGCGGCGGCTGACGTTCACGATGAAAGACAAATGGGTTGCCTCACTTTTAAGGCCCATAGCGCTACCCACACGGAGTAAGTAGTAATCGCCTTGGCTTCCTCCCACCCTCAATCTTAATTCATTTTGTCCGAGTCGCCAAGGTCTTTCGTAATTATACGCTGGACTGAATAAAGCCTACCGCACAACGAATACTTAAATAGCAGATCGGGATCGGGATCCCGAGACAAATTCCTCATTTTGGCTCCTGGTATGCGTCTGATGCTCATGATTTCACCATATTGGGATATCGTCAACATAAATAAGAAACTGAATATTTGGTATTTCTCCTGGTTTTCAGTCCAATTGAATAAACGCTATATATATTCCACTCTTCGATGTATAATTACCGACCGATTCTCCACTGAGCCCAATAGAAAATGTCGTCTTGAAGAGGATATATGCAAGTTTTGTAATGTGCAAAGGAAATCCCCGTGAGGCATCGTCTTTAAAACCCACCAATAAAGGGCTGATTTGGTGAGCGCCAACAAAACACGACCAGATTGGTCAAACTAGGAACATATCATTTAGGGCAGAAGCAATTGATTAGACAAATAAGAACAAATGACAAATAACAAGCTTAGCAAGCAAGGCAAAGAAATACGCGAAGTAATAACTGTCACCGGACGATAGAAGAATGAAGTCCATTCGGACTCTCCAGGTAGCGTTGCCTTGGAGTGGTAGAAACGCCAGGTGTCCACAGGCGCTTAGGTCAGGGCAGCAGGTGTCTAGGCAGCTGGAGAGGCTCGGACGAGGCGTGAGGCTACAGCTTGCCGCCAAGTGGCAGAAACACCAGACTTCCAGGCTCTTGTATCAAGCGCACCTAGCACGACGTCGAACGTACCTGCTGGTTACTTGCCCCGAGAATAGAACAGCAGTCGGCGGATCCCAGAACTGGTCGTACTTGTTGTATGAGTGGTCGGACACGAGCAGCCGCAGCTCTGTGACCATCCGTCCTCCAGTAAAGCTGCTCCACCATTATCCCGCCTATGTGCCACACTAATTTATACCCCGTACTTCAGTCGCCTTACTCCTCGCTTCTCCAGCGTGCTGAATGTTCAGACGCTGTGTAGCGATAGCTTCTTAAAAATGTCTCTTCTTTGACAATTTTGTCTAAGGGCAAAACTAGACTCAAGGACCGTGGCATATGGCGCTCTCAACTATTAGACCTCATAACACACAGCACCAGACCAACGCGACCAGACCAGTTGTCATGGATATCCGGAGAACCCTCAGGCCGAACGCATGAACTAGACTCCAGCCGTACTCACACGGACGCACACTTAATACACACACACCCAGATGCTAACACGCAAACGAAAATTTACAAAAACTAACACAACCTACAAAGACTAATGATAGCCACGATGCTTCCCATTAAGAGACAGCGCTTCACTTTCTAGCTATGCAATATGGCGATGAGATACGCCACTCCCCATTGACTGGAAAACCGCTGTGGTCACATTCATACCAAACGCCGGCAAAGCAATAAATACGGACAACCTTCGCCCCATCTCTCTTACCTCTTGTGTGGGCAAACTTATGGAGACGATGGTGCGGGACCGGTTGTCTGAGTACCTTGAGACACAGCATGTCTTCGCGGACACCATGTACGGATTTCGCCCACACAGATCCGCACAGGATGTCTTGCTTCAACTACATCGGGAAGTCCTTGAACCCCTCGAGTGCCCTCATAACGACAGGGTCGTACTCGCCCTGGATCTTAAGGGGACTTTCGATAATGTAACGCATGATATTATTCTCACTCATTTAAGTCAAACCAAATGTGGCCACCGTGCCTTCCATATATCCGCTAATTCCTCACAGACCGCCAATCTTACATCCGCATAACGAACACGGCCCCTTCCCCCTAGGTACCAGGGGAACGCCGCAAGGCGCAGTGCTTTCTCCCCTGCTATTCAATTTGGCCATGATGTGCCTGCCGGCCCAGCTGGGTGCTGTCGAGGGCGTGCAGCATGCTCTGTACGCCGACGACATCACCCTCTGGGCTACACAGGGCTCACTTGGAGACATTGAGGCCAGCCTGCAGCAGGCGGCAACTATAGTAGACCGCTATGCTAGCCGCTGCGGCCTTCAATGCTCCCCACAGAAATCGGAATTTGTGCACATCCGCCCCTCTCCAAAATGCACTACTAAAATTCAACTTACTCTTCAATCAGGTCCAATTCCAGAAACACAAGAAGTCCGAGTACTGGGACTCTTCATTCACCAACACCGCAAGCCAGACACCACATTGGCTAAACTCCGCAAGGTGGGGGACCAGGTGGGCCGCATGGTCCGCCATGTTTCCAATAAACGCGGGGGGTTACGAAGCAAGGATGCCTTGCGGCTGGCAAACGCCTTCGTAACCGGTCGAATCCTTTATTCGACTCCATATCTCCACCTGCGGAAGCAAGATGAGGATGCCCTCGAGGTCATTCTTCGCAAAATCATTAAGCGGGCCCTCGATATTCCGGTGAATACCTCAAACCAGCGCGTCATGGCGCTGGGAATGGTGAACACCTTCAGGGAATTGAGGGAAGCGCACCTCACAAATCAATATACGCGTTTGTCGCAGACACAGTCGGGCCGCCGCCTTATTGCCCGGCTCCACATCAAACATACTACACTTATGGAAGAACGGGCACGCATTCCAGCGCCGTGGAGATGCGCCCTCCGTGTACGCCCTCTTCCCGCCAAAATGGCACGCGAAGACCATGATGGCAGACACCTGGCGCGGGCGGAATCCCTCGCACGCCATCATCATCATCATCAGCCTGATTATACCCACTGCAGGGCGAAGGCCTCTCCCATATTTCTCCACTTAACCCGGTTCTGTGCTAGCTGCATCCACTTGACCCCTGCGAACTTGTTAACCTCATCCGCCCACCTAACTTTCTGTCGCCCCCTGCTACGCTTTCCTTCCCTTGGAATCCAGTTTGTTACCCTCAGCGACCATCGGTTATCCTCTCTTCGCACTACATGTCCTGCCCATGTCCATTTCTTCTTCTTAATTTCCACTAGAATGTCGGTAACTTGAGTTATTTCTCTGACCCACTCTGCACGCTTTCTATCTCTTAATGTTACCCCTACCATTTTTTCGTTCCATAGCCCTCTGGGTCGCTATGGGGCCCAGAGGGCTCGCACGCCATTATGGTTCTAAACCCAGCGTTTTTTATGTGGACGCCTCTGGCCCGCACCATGGGGGGTGGTACACGGCCGCAGTCGTCCACGAGGCGAAAACAGTCAACGGTCCTAGCTTCAGGGCCCGCAACATAACTCATGCGGAGGAGGTCGCCATAGCATTGGCTGCTTCCCACTCTGACTCGAAATATATAATTTCCGACTCGCGAGGGGCCTGTCGGAATGTCGAACAGGGCTGGACCCCTTATCTAGCCTACCGAATACTTCAACATAGCTCCTACATTGGGGACCCCGCTACCCGATATATTATTTGGGCTCCTGCTCATCAGGGGCTGGCTGCAAACGAGGCTGCCGACGCCGCCGCCCGCGCGCTCTCTCTCCGGGAAGTTTCCTCCTCCTTCCCCTCCGACCAGGACGCAGATCCTAATCCGGCTTATACATTCAAAGATATCATAAATTACTACCAATCTAGCCACAGCCTTTACCCCCGCCCGTGTAAAGGCCTTTTAAAGGCGGATGAGCGGCTCTTACTCCGCCTCTATACCAACACACTGCTGTGCCCGGCAGCTCTAAAACACTTCGACCCTGCTTTCTCTGGCAGCTGCCCGCACTGTGGGGTGGTGTCTTCGGGCATCTACCACATGGTGTGGGCCTGCCCCTCAAATCCGGCTATCCCCCCTCACCCCAACCCCACCCGGGAGGAGTGGGAGGCGACACTGCTCGGCTGCTCCGACCTGAAGGCCCAACGGGCCTTAGTCGGGCGAGCCCGAGCCGCGGCAGACGCCACTGGGGTCCCGAACTAGGGACCTCCACCTAGTGTTTGTGAGGGTTGGCCCCTTCGGGGTCAGCTCACGCATAACTTCCTGTATTTGTTTTATATAAATGTTTTCTACCACCACCACCACTTTCTAGCTTACAGTTCGAAGTGGGTGACGCGTTTCGTGGCTCCAGGCAATGGCGTCGACGTCAAGGTGGCGTTCTGCATGCAATGAGCTAGTCTTGTTGGCGGCAACGGACGACCTCCCGTTGAAGCGTGAGCTGAAGCAATGTTGGCGTTCGTGGCGGCGTTGAGGTGAACCTCCTGGGCGATTCAGGTGGACGGGGGTACGAGCTTCGGAGGTGCCCCCTAGATGTAGCAGGTGGCTGAGTAGTCGCTCAATTCCCGGAAGTGGTTCAAAAACAGCAGGGAGTCTACGGTGCAGTGCCGCAGAACATGAGAACACCGGCACCGTAGCCGGCGTTACTCACTTCCATTCAAAATGTCTCTCATCTCCCGGACCTCCGCTTCTCTGGTGCACCTCCCCCCTGCCTCTCCATATGGCACCTTTTCTATAACCACCACGTTAATTTACGTCATCCTTATCGTCGTCGTCATAGTCTTCTGTTCACCAATCAGCGCTTGCCGCATCGCCGACTACTACGTCTTCATCTTCTTAATCCTTCGTTGTTCCACGTAATCTTTATCGCCCTCGTCGTCTTCTTTGCTTTCGCAAAAAGCCTCTGCTTTTGGCCTCATATATGTGACAAGGACCCCCCCCCCTGTCAACAGTTTTTTTTTTTTTTGAAAACTGCTTACAGTTTCGATGCCATTATGACTTCCAACAAACCGATTATCTTCTCCGGCCAGTCTGGAACCAGCACTTAGAACACCTCAGTTGTCTTGAACGCGTACGAAGCAGCCCACCACAGACACAACACACCAAAATTGTTTTCATAGACCCTATCACAAAACTGTCATATCACTGCCGTCGTCCGTAAAGTGTCCTTATAAATATATTTGCGAGCACTACACATTTCATTGTATAAACACACATCAGCAAACCGAGAAATGAGCACACAAAAATATAACTCAAAACTAACTAAGCCTGTTCGGCTCTGCTCCTGAAATCTATGCCAATGTTGTCTCTGCCTTTAATAGATCTGAGAGGGATTGCTCCACAATGTCAATAGGCACTTTTTGAAGCGGTAGGCCGATAGTTAGCATCTTGCCCAGTTGTAGAGGACTAACTGTGGTCTTTTAAGATGGTGCGTTGGCAAACGTCGCACGACCTACCAAAATGTTTAACGTCGCTTTGGACGCCTAGCCAAAACAACTCCTCGGTGATTCTGGAGACCGTCTTCTGAACCCTCTGGTGTCCGGCCATGATGGTGTCGTGTCTTGAGCGTAAAACCAACTCTAGCAAATCTTTCGGTAACACAAGCTGTCGGACCTGCCTTCCTGAGCTAAAAATGCACATCCTGTGAAGAAGACCGTCTACCTATTGAAACCGAAACGAGGTACGACTCCGTTTCCTTTTCTGCATTTCTCTTACTTTCTCGAAGTAGGCTTGCAAGCTCGAATCTTCTCTTTGCTTAATTACCATTTCTTTCGGTGTTACATTCAGACAAATCGCAACGAGAGTAGAGAGCGGCCACTGTGTCGCTCTGGCTGCCTTTCGCTCGAGTCTCTACCGCCGACAAGAAACTGAGTGCACCATCCCCTTGCTGTCCAGTCGTGCGCCTTTCCTCGTTTACGTGCTTCCCAACATCGATCATCCTCCACCCAGGATTAGGTTCATTGACGCTTCTTGCACCCGGAATGGACGAGATTCTAGATTGGTTGCTCTACGCATTTTGCCAATAGCTCTCTGGTATAATAGGGGGTTGACTCTAGAATCCTGACCTCCGGCCGGTAGCTAACCACGCTCTCCACCATGGTGACAGCGGACGTTTCCCCTGTTAGGTCATCATTCTTCACTAAGCTTCTCCGAACCAAAGCGGTATTGACTCCGTGTCTCTAAGTACTGATATATGATGGTCCCTTCTTTGTCCAACCAAGACTGGCATTGCTGTTTTCGACTTGGGCGGCGCACTCTCACTTCATTGCCACTCCTGTTTGAGCTGTGGAACTTTGACTGGTGCGATAAGTTCTTTTTTTAAATCAGCCACACATTCAGCTAGGTCATGCGTCCATATTGGCATTCTTCAACAATATGCTCTCTCCTGTTGCAGCCTCGACACACGACCTGCGTCCTCCGGGCCGCACTACTAGATCTACAGTCAGCTGCGCAGTGTCCCACCCTGTTACACAGGAAAATATCTGATTGGCGCCTTAAACATCCCGCCAGAGGATCTATGTTTTACTGAATTTAATTCTGAAACCTGACTTTCTTCCTTTCCCTTATGCATATTCCGGCATATTCTCGGCAACCTCTTTTAATGAACAATAATTTCTTTCTTTCAGGAATACCGCTAGGTTTGGACTGCAGCATACTAGGAATTGCTCTGTCACCAGTAAGTCACGTGCACCTTCAAAACTCTTTTCTGTGTTCGACATCTCAAGCCTCCTGTCGAAATAATTGGCTAGCCGACAAGCAAACTGCTTAGAGGTTTCAGAATCTTTCGCGGAGCTGAATCTCTCGCGATACCCTCTGCTGTTAGCCTGAATCTTTGGAGCCTTCTCTCTGGAGCCTGTTAGCCTTCTTGATTTTATCGTAATCCATGAAATCAGACGCAGGCATCCTACCAAACATATTTAGCACTTCCCCGATTAAACATATACTCGACGCTGTCGCCCATTCATAGCGCTACCAACCTTATCTTAAAGCTATCCGCTCAAATCGTTACATATATGCGTCCAAGTCATGAGTTTTGTCATCAAAAGGAGCCATCAGCTTTCTCGGACAAAGTCTTGTCGATCTAGGCGCTTTTAATCCCGCCTCGGAGCCCCGATCGTTATCCGTGCTCCCCTCGCTTTCTCCGATCAATTGCTACTGTCTCACAGTAAAAACTTCTCTCGTTCTACATTCTAGCTCGCATTCCTCTGTTTCCTTTGTTTCACGCGCTGCTTCACGCGCATCTTCACGCGCCTCTGCTCTTTCATCTCTTAGCCTTTTCACTTCTTGGTCATAGAGACTCATCGCTCCTCTTTGCTTAGCCATACCTTGAGAACCACTTCTAATGTCTTCGCCAAGTTCATACTATCTGCCTTCGAGACCTCCGAAAGATCCGAGACAAATAGAAAATAAACATGTAAATGAATCCTGGCAGGATTGCCACTTGCTTCTTTGTTACGGATCTCCGGAGAACGCTCAGGCCGAAAGCATGAACTAGACGCCAGCCGTACCCACACGGACGCACATTTAATACACACCCAGGCGCTATTACGCAAACAAAAATTAACAAAAACTAACACAACCTACAAATACTAATGATAGACACGATGCTTCACACTAAGAGACAGCGTTCTATTTCCGAGCTTACAGTTCGAAGCGGGCGACGCGTTTCGTGCGTCTAGGCAATGGCGTCGGCGTCGAAGTGGTATTCGGCTTGCAATAAGCTGGTCTTGTTGGCCGCAACAGACGACCTCCCGTTGAAGCGTGGGCTGAAGCTAAGTTGGCATTCGTGGTGGCGTTGAGGTGAACCTCCTGGGCTATGCAGGAGGTGCCCCCTATACGTAGCAGGTGGCTGAGTAGTCTCTCAATCCCCGGAACCGGTTCGAGAACAGCAGTGAGTCTACGGTGCAGTGCCGCAGAACATGAGGACACCGGTAGAGCTGCCAGCGTTGCTCACTCCCGTTCAAGGCGTCCCTCACCTCCTGGTGCCTCCATTTCTCTGGCTTCTACATCCACTCCATATCGTGCCTCTTTTATAACCTCCACGTTGATACACGTCATCCTTATCGTCGTCTTCTTCGTCGTCTGTTCACCAATTAGCGTTTGACATGTCGCCGACTACTTCTTCATCTTCGTTGGTACGCGCAATCCTTATCGTCGTCGACGCCTTTTTTTTGCGAAACACCTCTGTATTTGGCCTCTTACAAGTGACACGAGTCGAATAAGAAAAAAAATATATATGCAGAGACGTTACAGTACACAAATAACAACAAATAACTAAAACGAGCTTAAAAAGCAGACGAATGTGAACACAAACTAGTAACGGTAACTACACAATAAAAGAATGGAGTCCATGCGGACGCTCCAGGTGTCATGGGCTCTGAATGTGAAGAACCCCACGAGTGAACAGGTGCTTTGTTGAGGCCAACAGTTGGCTAGGCAGCCGTCGAGGCTCCATCGAGGTGAGATTCCTCAGATTGCCATCAAGTAGCCGAAAGACGAAATTTCCAGTTGCCTCTATCTAGCTCGCCCAGCACGACGTCAAATGTACGTGCTGGCTACGTGCTCCGGAAGCACAACGGAAGTCAGACGCTGCCAGGACTAGACACCCTGTTCGTAGGTCAGGTGAGACGCGATCAGCTGCAGCGTCTCTCAGCGTCCTTCAGCAAAGCTGATACGCCATTCTCCCGCTTACGTGCCACTCTCTATGCTGTACGCGCCCCATACTTCCGTCGGCTTCTTCTTAGCCTGTCCCGCGTGCTAAAGGCCCAACTCCAGCGACATATCCTGGGCGTCGGCGCTCAGCGTCGGCGCTGTTGGCGTATGCAGAAACCGGGTTTGAGCATGCGCACTGTACGAGACGACAGAAAACTCAAGCGGAGCGCCGAGATCTGCCCGTGCTAGATTTCGGCGTCAGCGTTCACGCAGGCGCCGAGCTGCTCACCCGCGTAGGTCTCTCATTGGCGCACGTCTAGGCGCCGTACACCAATGAGAGGACAGGGTGGCCGCGACCTCCGGATTTAGAATTTTCGCTCGCGCTGAGTTCTCGCGGGCTTTTTTTTTTTCTTACATTTTTTTTCTCATCACTTTGCATCATCGCACGTGGCCGTGATGGCAAAACCCTTCGCCGCCCATCGGTTGATCTCAGCCGTGGAGGAGCAAAACTCAAGACTCGTCTCAGCTATGGCCGCGGAAAACGGGACAAATTGATGTTGCGTCGATGGCGTTGCAGACTATTGAAAAGCCGAGAAAAATGTGGAAGATGTACGTTTATTTGTGCAGAAGTAGAAAGTGTAAACTGTAATTAAGTTCCATGTGTAAATTACGTCTCTTAACGCTTTAAAAAGCAGAAATCATTGAGTGAATATTAAAACTGCAACAACGCACCAGCGCGAGTACAAGCGTCAGCAGCGAGCGCCAACGTCACCAGCGCCGAGTCCCATGGAGATGCGCACCGCTTGTGACGCCCACTGTGGCACGGCGCTGACAGCGCCGACGCTGAGCGCCGACGTCCAGGATATGTCGTTGGAGTTGGGCCTTAGGAGTTCCAAATGCAACGTGGAGCTAGCTCTTTACAAATGCGCCCTCTTCGACAGTTTATTCTAAGGGAAAAACTCACCTCAAGGAGAGTAAAGAGTCTCGGATGAGGCGATAGGCATCAGGTCGCTGTCATGTGGCAGAAACACCAGATTTTCACGTGGGTCTATCCAGAGCACCCAGAACGACGCCGAACGTACGTGCGGGCTACGGGCTCCAGGAGCACAACAGGAGTCAGCGACTCCCAGGTCTGGTCAACCGGTTCGTAAGACAGGAAGGACGCGATCAGCCACAGCTACGTGACCACTCGTCCTCCTTCAAAGCCCCTCCGTCATTCTTCTGCTTAGTATCACTCTATTCTATCCCGCACTCACGCCATACTTCCAATGTCTTCATCCTTGCTTATCCTCCGTGCTGAGTTGCAGAAGCCATGTATGGCAGGCGCGTTACATTTTCAAATATTCTGTGTTCCTAATTATCTTACATTGTGACATTTATCGTATGACTATTTCTTATCCGTAGCTACGCCAACACCGTGCGCAGAAGGTGGCAATTAGATGACATCTGTAGAACCTCTTCAGCAGGTACTGCAAGTACAGGTTTTGTGCCAAGATTTGACTTAAATCCTATTCGTCATGAATAATATTTTGGCGACTTTCAAGCCAACATGATGGCAATCATCTTTTCCTGTCTTACAGATTATTGGTGTTAAGTATATAGGACACAATTACTCAACACGGTTAGAGTTTGTCCAGACTTTGTAGTAGGAACGACCACCGAATGTTTCCATTCTTTCGGAATTTATACGTATCTCCACACGTCGTTTATCACAGCGAAAAAGGTAAAAAGCTTCTAATTCTAAGTTTCTAAATGCTTCGTATTGGTCGTCTTCATGTCCAGGCGTTTTTTTTCTTCTCTCGACTGTTCTGTGGCAGACATCAGCTACAATTTAGTAAATGTAGTTTTTAATCCCGAATTATCTCTGTCCATTTGGCGGTGGGGTGGGAAGGTACGCATGATTTGAGAAAAAGGGGACTGCCACCTGATCGGCAAAATCCTTCGGAGTTATTTGTAGAGCAAGTCGAATATTTTTGTCATGATGTTTACTCTCCCTCCCTTTTTTCATTGGTCTTAAAGTCCAACAGAGCGCTTTGTTGCCCTCTTTGTGGCAAAATTACTGCACTAGTCAGTCCCTCCTTTGTGGACCAGTTGCTTTTCATGGCATCATACCTGAGCTCTCAGTCTATAGACATGTATTTTTTTAGATGCCCTTGGGTGGACGTTAGCATCTGTGTCCTCCGTTTTCTACATGCCCATAATTGCAGAAGATGAAGGTCGCGAGTTGGCAGATCCTCATTTGCTGTTGTAGTGATGATGTGTTCCCTGAGGACAGCTGGCAATGCTGATACCAATGTATCTTGGGTTACAGCGTGAGATTTGAGTACCCCGTCGAACATGGCTCCAGTGCGTTTGGATAGATTACGTCTGATTTTTTTTTGTTGCCACGATAAAATATATGTTTATTGTCGTGTGGTAACTACCCCACGCCTAATTCGACCTCTCTAACTGGCGTACCAGGGCCTTTCCACCATGTCAAATCTGGAGACTGTTCGAGTTGTTGTATGGGTTGCGACAATGGGGTAATTGAGCAGGGTGAGTCTATCATAAGATTGGGAATTTAATCTTAATCTTACCATTTTTAATCATGGTCGCATCGTGATTCCGCGTGTGGAGCGTAGAAAGCTTTGAACGTGTTTCCATTGATATGTTAAACGAATGTGTTTTAGCTATCTAAAATTGATTTTTTTTTCTCTACTGGTTGTGCATGCTAACACAAACAGTAGTCGACGACGAGGCGGCGACAGTCAGTGGGTAGTTCTCGCTGGATTATCATCATCGCGCTCGGACCACTCTCGGACTTTGGCAGTTTTCCAGGCTCAGGGCGTGTATTCTGGACTTTCGGTGCAACACCCGTTACCGTCTGGTGGAGCACGTTGGGTACGTATGCTACTTGTATACGCTTCACGGCGGATTTGCTCCGGTCCAACAGCTGCCCAGTCGCCGCCTCCATCCACAGTCGCCTGAGGTGGGCCCCTTTTCGCCCCCACAAGGATGACGCAGCAGCGGCTCTTGAGTCATCTCGACGTGTCCACTGATACCAGGCTCTCGGCGCCGGTCCTCTGCCATGCGCCGCGAACACCGCCATCCTATCAGTGCGACGTCATCGAGGACGCTGAGGATTTGCAGCAGTTTGAGTGACGACCAGAGGCTGAATAATGTCTACTTTGCCCTTAAAGAGTCTGCCCTTACGTGATCCGAAAACCATGAAAGCGCCATAACCACCTGGCAGGTACTTTGCCGTGATCTTCGGACCACTTTTCCTAACGCCGACCGTCGCGAGAAAGCTGAAGCTGCACTTCAGTTCAGAAATCAGCGGTCAAATGAAACTTTGCGCATCTACTGTGAAGACATGGCGCACCTTTTCCGGCGAGCAGACTCCAGTATGACAGAGGAAAAGTTTCACCCCCTCATGCGTGGAGTTAGGCAGGAACTCTTCGCGTGAAATGTTCGCAGCCCACCGCTTACCTTTGCTGTATTCCTCCCGGGGCAACAATTGAAACGACGCTCCAACAACGGGCCTTTCAATACAACCGAGATGTCAGGAAGTTGACCACAAATTTTGATACGCCGTGCCATGGAGGCAGTGCGGACGCCTACGTGACGTGATTCGATCCGTTGTTCAGGAGGAACTCCACCATTTCTACCTGCCTCAGATTGCGCCCACTGCAACACTGACAGAAGTTGCCAGAGACAAAGTAGGCCAGGCTGCGCATGAATTCCCTGTCACCAAACTGCTGCGGCGATTTAATCAGATGCCGGCGCACACATGCGTTGATCGTCAGTCCGCTGCCTACAACCCTGTTGCTACCACGCCTCCATGGGTCCAAGACAAACGAACGTACGCATCCGTTGCACGTCAAGCTGTTGCCTATGTTCCCTACTGCCCCGACACCTGTGGTTAGCCACGCCAGTCCGCACTTCGCATCGGTTCAAACTTTAGCGCCTGTGCCACGCCTTCGGAAGCCGAACGTGTGGCGCACGACGGACCGCAGGCCGCTCTTCTACCACTGCGTGGTTACCGGTGACCTCTACCGTTCATGCCCGTAACACCTATTGGGGATTCGCGGCGGCGGACCAGAAGCGCCCTGTCGTCGGAACGGAGAATGGCCGCGAGATCTTGAACAGCATCGCCGGACGTACCGGAGCCCTTTATTCTCCGGTCGCGGTCAGTCCCATTCGTCTTCGCCGCTACCTACCGCTCGCTCAGCCACGGACGCCCGACTAGCCTCACTGGCCGTCATTCGTCGAGCCTTCAAACAGCAAACTGACACCAGCGACATCTCGAGGCAATGCCGCTGACGCCGGGACGCGCCAAGATTCTCCCTCGCAAAATGTTCCAGGCAGCGATACCCAGGTGGAGTCGGCAGTGACAGTATCTGATCCGCAGCGGCCGATTTTCGTGTAACAGTTGTCGGCACAGAGGTGACCGCCCTGCTTGATACCGGCGCTGAATATTCAGTGTTGAGCGGTGCGTTTGTGCGAGAAATTAAAAAGCTTCTGACACGATGGACAGGAACTCATATTGGCCGTGCTCGAGGACCACCTCATTCTCCCTGTGAGTATGTGCACAGCGAGGGTCCTAGTTCAAGGTTTCATGTAGGCCAGTGAATTGATCGTCTTATCCGAGTGTTCCAGGGATGTAATCCTGGGAATTGACTTTCTACCGGCAAACAGCGCCATTAATAATTTTGAATAGGCACGAGTCACGTCCTCACATAAACGGGCAGTGGCACACTTTGACACCTGATATTCTTGTTCCTACGCTCTGTGTACCTATTTCATGACTGAGAGCATAGCGGAGGGCATATTCCTCAGCTTCTAGAGAGGGGTCTCACCGTTTCCCGATGTCTCGTCCACCTACGAGATGACAGCACTACCGTTTTTCTCACCAGCTTTGCGAACGAGTTTTAGCACCTCGTCAATGGCCCAGTGATCTTCCAAGACGTCGCAAAGGGCCCACATTTGTACGCCGGGGAAGGAACCGTTCAATACGATACTGGACCGTGTCGCGTTCTGCCACCTGTCCCAATAAACACCGAGTTATCGCCGACTCAGAAGGATCTGCTTTCGGCTTTCTCGGCAGATTTTTCAGACTGCTTCACAACGCATTCCAAAGTGGGCCGAACACCGGTCGCAAAACGCTATAATTAAAGACGGACCACGCGCCACATATGCCAACGTCCATAGATTGTAACTCCAATGGAACGAGCAGCAATTCAGACACGTCAGCGAATTTCATGCCGACGATGTCATTCAGCCGTCTCCAAGCCCGCGGGCTTCGCCTGTAGTTTTCGTCAAAAAGGAGGACAACACTCAGCGGTCCTGTGTCGATTTCAGAATAGTTTATCTCGTCACCAAAAAGGACATTTGCCCGCTTCCCCGCATAGATGACACGCACAATAGACAGCGAGACTCCCGATACCATTATAAAAGTGGTCTATAGAGGGCTTATAGATTGTAATAAAACTATAGCCAGTATTTAGACCTTGATTTTTGTCCATAGACGATCTATCACTCATCTATAGACAGAAGTCTAAAGCACTCAGCATGACTTTCTGTGTATAGACAATGCGCAGACTATCTATAGAGAAATGTCTTTATCTGGGATATATTCTACTTCCCATAGACAGTCTATTGACTGTCTATAACCCAAACAAAATTAAGGTCAGTATATACTTTTGAGTTTAGACTGTCTATAGACACTCTATCAAAATTCTCGGAGTCTTTCACTATGGTGTCTATCAGCCTAAGTCGACTTGGGACGTTAACTCCCTAAGTCATATGACAGACACTCTATAGATTGTATAAAGCGGCTATAATTTCCTTCTGTCTATAGACTCTCTATAGTCAAAAGTCTATAATGGCCTTAAATTCTCTCTGGCTATAGGCAATCTATAAACTATCTATTGTTTTGAGCAACTTCAATTTCTTTTTGTCTACAGACTATTCATAGAATAAAGTCTATAATGGCCTTTGTTCCTCTTGTTTATAGACTGTCTATAGACCGAAGTCTAAAACGGCCTTAATTTCCTATTGGCTATAGACAGTCTGTAGACTATCTATAAATTATTGTTTAAATCATGCTTAATTTCCTTTTGTCTATAGACTATCTATAGACTAAACTTTATGATACGCTAATTTTCTTTTAGCAATACGCAATCTATGACACCGCGCAAGCGACGATGTGCTCAAAACCGCTCGTTTTCCAGGCTGCTGTCTCATGGGTGGTGTGCGCCGGGCTTCTTGGTTCCTGTCAGCTCACCTCGGACACCCCATTCCCGCCTTGGCCTGCCTTGAATCACTTTCCGCCGCATCTGGTCCCATCTGGTTCTTCAATCTGGCAACCAACGTCGACTTCGGCTGAGGAAATCAGCACGGCATATAAACGCGCATCAGAGGCCGCGGCATTCGGGCATGACACCGCGCAAGCGACGATGTGCTCAAAACCGCTCGTTTTCCAGGCTGCTGTCTCATGCTTGGTGTGCGCCGGGCTTCTTGCAATGGTTCCTGTCAGCTCACCTCGGACATCCCATTCCCGCCTTGGCCTGCCTTGAATCACTTTCCGCAGCATCTGGTCCCATCTGGTTCTTCAATCTGGCAACCAACGTCGACTTTGGCAGAGGAAATCAGCACGGCATATAAACGCGCATCAGAGGCCGCAGCATTCGGGCATGACACCGCGCAAGCGACGATGTGCTCAAAACCGCTCGTTTTCCAGGATAGTTACTTAAAATCTGCATCATGTATCAGAAGCAGCAATTCCTGCCTTTTCGCGGTGTCTTGCCCAGCGGAACTTCTTGATGTATCTAAGTGGTTATTTCGTCTGTCAAATTGCCTCTGGCGCTCACTTACTGAAGTACTTCTGATGCTTTCGGGTGACATTGAATCTAATCCCGGTCCTATGTCAAAGACTGAATCTGAGGCACTTGCATTGGTCTTAGAAAGATTAGAATTAGATAAGGGATACGCATCTTTAAAAGAAACGACTCGGAAGCTGGGAGAAGGCCAGGCTGCTTTGCTTGAGGAACTGAAATGTTCCAAAGAGAGGGAAGATGCCAAACAAAACGCAATTAAGCACTTGACTGAGAGAGTGGCTATACTTGAGGCGCGCGAGACTGTAGAAGGCGAAGCACAAATAGCGAATGAAAGGGAGGCAGCCTCTCAAAGTGAAGTGAATCTTTTGAATGAACCGGTAGCGACGCTGGAAACATCCATCGCTAATCAACGTTCAGATGAAGCCGGCACCCCTGAACACACTCTTAGTTCTGGTTCGGAGCAGTTATCGTTCGTCCCATCCAGATGCGATGATGCAGAGAATCGGTTGCGACGATGCAATCTTCTTTTCTTTGGAATGGAAGATGATCCTGAAGAAGATTGGGCAGCTTCTGAAGAAAAAGTTATCCAGTTCTGTTCAGAAAAGCTCGGAGTAGCAACAACAAGTAGGCAGTTCGAACGAGTACACAGACTAGGAAAATATGACGATGATAAGCGGAGGCCCATAATAGCAAAGATGATGTTCTTCAAAGACAAAGTGAACATTCTTTCATGCGCACGGAAATTAAAAGGAACTTCCTATTCCATCGGCGAAGACTTCTCGCTTACAACACGACGGGCAAGAAAGAAGCTGTATGAATTTGCTAAGGCATCAAAAAAACCGTTCAAACTATCTTTTGATAAACTGCACATGCGAGGTAAGACATACACATATGACAGCACTTCAGACAGTGTTGTGCCGTTGAACAGATAGCTAGATAACAGTACACGTGCTAATGATCCCCACCAGTCGAGTGCACTGAACAGTCATTCACTATCGTTGTCATATGCCAACATCCGCAGCCTCTTGCCTAAACGCGATCTGCTCTCTGCGTTTCTACACGATAGTGAATCTCGCATCATCATTCTTACAGAAACATGGTTGAACCCGAACATATCAAACCATGAAATTCTTCCTGGTGCATTTTCATACAACATATACCGGCATGATCGTACTAATAAAAGAGGTGGTGGCGTTCTTCTGGGAATAAAGAAAACGGTAGCATCACACGTTATTAACACCGATTCAAAACTGGAAATTGTGTGGGCCGCCTGCTTCATATTTTCCTTTAGAATTTTGATAGGCGCTTGTTACCGTCCACCAGAATCTAGTCATTCTTTCATCCATGAGCTACGATTGAGTATAACTAAAGCAACTGAGCTGTGTCCTGCTGATAGCATCTATCTCATCGGAGATTTTAATTACCCTTTAATCAACTGTGCTCAACTATCGTCATCTTGTCATATTTCAACTGAATTCTGTAACTTGGCGCTTGATTTCAACCTGTCTCAACTCGTAGACCAACCCACTCGCGACACTAGCATATTAGACCTGATACTCACAACGGCGCCAGATACGATAAAAGAAATAACACATTTGAATGGTTTCAGCGATCACCATTCACTTCAATTAAGTATTGACATTCCAGTTCCGTTTATGGGCTATGTGACTAAAAAGATTCATGATTATAATAAAGCAAATTTCAAAGCTTCCAACACAGAACTTGAAATATTTTTCTATAATACATTTCTACCGTACATCAACAGCCGCTGTGTTGAAGAAAACTGGGTACTCTTTAGAAATAAGGTTTCATCTCTGGTTGGCCAGTTTGTTCCTGTAATCAAAATAACTAAAGATAAATCCAATCCTTGGTTTACCAGGAGGCTTAAGCAACTGCGAAATAAGAAAAAGCGGTTATATCAGACTGCTAAGCGTGCGTGCACCAGTTCCGCTTGGAATAAATACAATGACACACTAAAAACATATTGCTCCGCCTTATCCTCCGCGAAAGATAAGTACTTTTCACACGACCTTCCTTCCCTTATAAAAACTAATCCCAAAACGTTTTGGAAACATATATGTCCAGATCGGGGTGGAGGTTCCATATCGCTACAATGTAACAACATTCCAGTTTCAGATATTAAATGTCCAGCAATTTTTAACACATACTTTTCATCTGTATTCTCTTCTGAAGATAGCTCTAACCTACCGGAGGTGCCCGACATTAATTGCCGCTACATGACACCCATTGAAATAACTGAGGAAGGTATCATCTCTCTCATAAATAACCTTGAGGTAGCTACTTCAGCTGGTGTTGATGGCATTAATTCTAAAATCTTAAAAAAACACCATTTCAATCTCTAGTAAATTTTTATTTCATATTTTTCACCAATCTTTAACTAGTGGATTGCTGCCCGCGGATTGGAAGATAGCTAAAATAATACCGATTTTTAAAGCAGGAAACAAAACTTCAGCTGAAAATTATCGTCCAATATCTCTCACATGCATCTGTTGTAAAATGCTTGAACACATAATTTCATCTCATGTTTTCAGTCATCTTGAGCAGAACAACTTTTTATATGCTAATCAACATGGATTTAGGAAGGGTGATTCCTGCGAAACACAGTTATTCGAACTAACAACTGACTTGCATTTCCATATGAATGAAAGCCTTCAAACTGATTGTATATTCCTTGACTTCGCCAAAGCTTTCGACCGGGTAGCTCACTGTCGCCTGATTTCAAAATTATCATCACTCCGCCTAGACTCGTTAACTTTAACATGGCTTCGTAACTTCCTTTCGCATCGGCAACAGTTCGTATTTGTTAACAATCTGTGCTCTAATCCTTCCCCCGTTATCTCCAGTGTGCCGCAAGGTAGCGTGCTCGGGCCCTTATTATTTCTTATTTATATAAATGATTTACCTACTAATATATCCTCTTGTATGCGAATTTTCGCGGATGATTGCATCATCTATCGCCCCATTAAATCTTCTGATGACCACCTGGCGCTTCAATCAGATCTGCTTCTTATTAACGAATGGTGCAACTCATGGTTAATGACCCTTAACGTATCGAAGTGAAAAATAATTTCATTTAGCCGCAAACGAAACAATTCCAGCTTTCCATACCGCATTCAAGACGATTTACTGACTGTCGTATCCCATTACAAATACCTCGGTGTTAATCTTTCCTCTGATCTTTCATGGTCCTTCCATATTACTTCCATATGCGCTGCCGCCTCAAAGTCATTAGGGTACCTACGACGTAATCTCAGGAATTCTCCTGCTAATATTCGTAAACTAGCTTTCCTTACTTTTGTTCGTCCACAACTTGAATTTGCTTCATCCATTTGGTCTCCCTATCATAACAACATGATCACCGCAATAGAATCCATCCAAAATAGGGCAGCACGATTCATATCTCGAAACTAAAACTACCATTCAAGTGTCACTGTGATTAAAAGTGAGCTTTCGTTAGAATCCTTAGGTACACGCCGCGACATCGCCCTCCTAACACTATTTCACAAGTATGTATACCCCAATCGATCCTGTCTGCTTCACTTCGATGTTCCATTCCGCACGTCCAAAAGATTGCACAATCACCTCAGTTTTACAAGAATATATGGTGACACATTAGCCTTCAACTCATCAGCACTTCGAAGAGCCATCAGATTATGGAATAGCCTGCCAGACATTATCGCTTCTCTTACTAATCTAGAAGCGTTCCATCGCCAACTCATCACATTATATCACTGAGCCTTCATTTTGCCTTATTTGTCTTATATATACATTTTTATTAAATTTGTTGCAGCTGTAAATGTCTTGATGGGTTTTATTGACTTGTGTTTGTACTCTTTCCGTTTTTTTTTTATTTTTCCTTACCATTTTTTTAAGCACCATTCGGGGCACTGTGTGCCGCTTGCTGTTTATTGTGCTTAATCTGTGTGTGTATTATTGTGCTTTAATCTGTGTCGCGTATTTCTTTTTCTTAATGATATAATAATTTCCGCGTCGTACTATTTTGTTTGTTCATATATTTATTACCTTTGTATTTTTTTCCTGTTTCCTTACATTTTATGTATATATTGCACTGTATAGATTTTATGTCCGCCTTACACAATGCCTAATGGGCCTGTAAGGTATTTTCCAATAAATAAATAAAGTATCGATAGATTGTTGTCTAAAGCGTGTGGGTGTCGTTTCGTGAAGTGCATAAATGTACAAGTTGGGCACTGACTACTGCGTACAAAAAACAACTCTGCCGCGAGAAACCACAGCTGTAGCTTGAGGCTTCTTCCTGCTTCTACTTTTCGAGGTTTTATATTTTAGTTCAGCAATAAACGAACGTCCAATAGTGCATTGTTTTATAGGGACCTCTTAAAGGCTCCCTTGCTTAAATCATTGTAGGTATCGAAAGCCTGAAAGCCCAAGTAAGCAATATTTATTCAACACTTAAAGTGAAGGAAGTGAGTCATACCTGAAGCTAAGGTTCTCACAATCTCCACTGTATACGACAAAAGTTTTTTTAGAACAGCTCACTGAAAACTTTTCCTGATTAAACTGTGCGAAAAAACACGGACAGAGACAGAAAACACGTACACATACAGAAGGCAGAACTTCCAAATTTTATTCGAAAGACGCTTCGAGCATGCCTTTTATACGCTCAAAACAACCACCTCATGACACAGCCGGTATCACAACCAGATAATTATTGACAGATACGTGTACATGATGCGCGGGCCCGCCAGAGCGTCAATTTATACACCAGTATGTGCAAGCTTACGCACCATTGAACCTTGATAAAAGGATAACAGGTGCGTAAGCTTGCATACACTGGTGTAGTTTAGATTGGCGCTCTGGCGGGGCCGCGCATCATGTACACATATCTGTCAACAATTATCTGATTGTGATCCTGGCTGTGTCATGAGGTGGTTGTTTTGAGCGTATAAAAGGCCTGCTCGAAGCCTGTTTCGAATAAAAGTTGGAAGTTCTGCGCTCTGTGTGTACGTGTTTTCTGTCCCTGTCCGTGTTTTCTCGCACAGTTTAATCATGAACGAGAAGCGCCAACTAGCCCGCCAGAAAACCTTTCTTGAAACTTTTCCATTGAATATTTATATTGCTATGACCCAACTTTACAAATTACGAACGCTGCGACGGAGAACAACAACGAGAGAGTAAAGACAAGGACAGGCGCTACTATCAACTGAAAGTTTATTCGAAGAACACAGATTAAATACTCGCAGAAGACAACTAAAGGCACATGCGCTTCACAGATTTTTCCTAGGTATCCAGATATAAAATCTCTTGGATGCTTACAGATGGTGAGCTCACGCAGGTGTCACTGTCTTATAGATGTGATATGACTGACAGTTCTCTAGTCATTTGATCTTTGTGTCTAAACTTAATCTTGGTTTTGTTAAAAAGTGGTTGGCATTTTTTCCTACTAGGCACATTTGACCCACTAGGAATATTCAAATGACAGTCTCTATAATGAAGGACAAATTACGATCGCAGCGCAATCATGTACCAACTAGCTCATATACCAATTTGCAATCATGTACCAACTAGCTCAACTTTCCGTATGACCCAACTTTTAAAGACATTCGTATCAACCAACCAACATCACGCCTAAATTTCCCGAAAAGAAAATCAGGTATGAGAATTTAGGAAAGTGACCTCTCTATAGAACACTTAGAAACAATGTGACACACATTGCATCACCGCCGTTAAGGCAAGACGAGGCAGCGTTTCGCACACAGGGACGTTTTTTTTTTAGTGGTTCAATATTTTAAATCGCTTTATATTTTATAGACCACTACGTAGCATATGCAAACATTGCCTTGTATTCTGAGTATTTTTACACCTCTGAATGCATATTTTTCATTTTATTACAACTATTCTAATTCATTTATTGATCAATTACTCTTTTATTGCACATGATGAATTATTGGCTTCTCATTTTGGGAAATTTGACGCCTTTCAACCCGCTGTTTCCAATTTTTCATTTCTCAATTATTTCAGTAATTGTTAAATTGCATTCTGAATTTTGTAATTAGCATAATCGTGCAATCTGTTCATTTTGACACATTTGAACCTTTTTTGTTTTCAAAAATTATAATGCTTTCATTAACTTCATCTTTTTGTAATACTGCACTTGTGTTATGTTTATATTTTGCTATACACTCCACTTCGTTCTGTACAGTCTCCACGGACCCTTAAAATATTCACATAAATAAATAACTTGTAATTGCCTATCACTCACCGATCATCAATCACTAAAACCACTAATTACTGTAATAAAAACTTTGCACGCTGCCTCCGAATATTCTAGACACGTGACTACAACATCTTCTACAATGCCGACTGCGTTTGCGATGGACAGAACGAGCTGTATAACCTATCCTTTATTAATCCCAAATTATATTTTCTTTGCCATACACCTCTACCGTCTTTTAACTTGCCCGTTTCCACTCGCGTGTAAGCTAGCAGCAGCTCACTAAAATCCCAACATGAATATTGTTCAAAAAATAGCGCGAACAAAAAGAGGCCGAAGGAAACCACAGGAACAAACGCTGACTCGCAACTAAAGTTATATATATCATGATGAATCATATATATCATCATATATCAAGAAGCAGCACGATACTGGGAGAACTTTAGAACGGCTTTAGAAATGATAGGAGCTTAGATGATAGCCTGTCGTGCTTACTCAATGCATCGATATATCTAGAGTGGCAAATAGACCTTTGTATTTGGCCTTCCTGTACATAAAAGGAGCGTACGACAACGTAAACAGGGAACTCCTTTGGAACATATTTAAAGAAGAAGGTATCGGTCATGAGATAACAGAGTTCCTACAGAAAATATACCGGGATGACAAAGTAGAAGTTAGATGGGAAGGGATAAGAAGTACGAAAGCTGTCAAGGTATGCAAAGGACTACGACAATGTTGTCCTCTATCGGTTGACACAAATTTCACAGCATCCTGCACCAGAGGCGGTCCATCGCTGAAATCACTTGCCTGTAATACCTCTACGTCACAACGAACGAGCGCGCTCGGACGGTCGGTCGGCGGCGGCGGCGGCAGTGGGAGCTGCGCCAGAGTTGTGCGATTGTTGTCTGCTTCTATGGTGTGTGCTGCCGAGCCGGCTTTCTGCTTGTTATTTGTTATTTTCTTTGCGCTAGTTTTGACAGAGTACAAGGACGAAGAACTTTGTTAGATTTAGACGGCATCAAGGGAAATAGAGAAATAATCCGACGTAATTATGGCTCAGGACCAGCTTTATTGTAATTTTTAGCAAGCATCTATGTAGAGATACGCGGATTGCGATTTGTTTATGAAGTAGGCGTAATAGCCGTTTTACTGACGGGAACATAAGCAGAGGATATATCCCAGTACAGCGTACTTCAAATTTGTAGCGGACAGTGATCTTTCAAAAACCTTTAGATCGGCGTTGGTTTTTATGTACCCTCTCCTATAGCCACTTTCGAGATGAGAGTCTTGAACGTCCCTTACAAAAATCCATGTAGGGTTTCTATAGAAATTCGAAAGCGTTGTGTCAATACACGCTGTTGAAAGTCTGTCGATAATCGGCAACATCTTGGATGATGCAGTGTTGACCTCTTGTTGAGCGCTTATGAAATAGTGGCCCATGTGTTTCTTAAGAGCGCTTTTGGAATTCGCGCAACTGAAATTCTGATGATTTCAGGCTCAAATGCTTCAGAAACTCTGCAAGTTATGCTTTTTGATTTTCTGCTACCTTTCCACTCCTGAACAGAAAATAGTACACGACCATCGGTTTGCCAGGAGCAGACACGGGGGGATTTTCATTAATGCAAAAGTAGTACAGTACATCTCCTAGCTGCGATAAGTCACCACATTCTATGTTCTGCCCGACCAATCAACAATCCTGTCTGATCAGTGCTGGTTAATGATAAGCATAGTGAGGCATAAAAGAACAAAACAGATCTTGATCTTTTAAGCCCCATTATACTTACTCACTCATTAACCTACACTGAACTGACTAAATTGTTGATTGGTCGAGCAGAACATAGAATGTGTTGACTGACCGCAGCAAGGATATGTGCTGTGCTACTTTTGCATTAATGTAAACCACCTCGTGCCTGCTCCTGGCTAACCGTTGATCACGCAGCATTTTCTGTTAATCCGCAGCGGAAAGGGAACACAGAATAAAAAATGCGCGTTAATGAGAAAGAAAAAATATGCATCTTTGGTGAACCCATAACATGAGCTAGGTTGTTTATTTGCTTTATTTCAATTCATGCGCAAGGTATGACGCCAGGCTGTTCTTTGCGTAAAACGCTGATACGTCCGGGAACTCCTCGCATGTGATGCTGAAATAAACAATATAAATCATAATTAAGTTGCGGTATATACTAACCTAAAAATAGAGCAAAGGCATTTGTGCGCTGCTCCACGTCATAGCTCAAGAAATTTCTTGTCTAAAATGAGTTGTCACTGTCTTGCACTGCTTAGACGGCATCGACCGCCGCCTCCACAGCTCGGCAGCACTACCACATCGTTCATTTCTCCCTGATAAACAATATATGCTGCCGTCAAAGATCCCATTGTGAATATAAATAGCAAAGCGCAGGTCACAAGCATTGCTACCCAGAAAACTTGAAGCAAAATTACCAACTATAGGCACTAAAATGAGTGGAAACAAAAACAAACACTGCAAAAATGGCGGAGCTGCACAGATTCAATAACCACAATGTGTGACAGAGGCATATTTTGATCTCGATAATGTGTCCGTCTCAGCGCGAGTAGCGTATCGAAAGAGTACAGCACTGTGCCGAACAATCCTTCAAAAACGGTCACCGGTTAAAAAAAAAAGAAAGAAAATGTCTCTCTCTCTCTCTCCTTTTTTTTCCGACGAGGCTGGTTTGTCTGCTAGAAATATTTACATGCGGGCTTCACCTTGTAGCACACACTGTACAAGACTGGCACGAACAGGAATAGGAAAAAATAAAGCACTCACCAAAGTGCAGACGCTCCCTCCGCCCGCGCCGGCTTTTCGCCTAGAATCCAAAACGCCTGCGACTGTTGAACTTCTTAAACACGTCCTCCTTGCGCAGAAGCTGCCGCCCAAGAGCAGAGTCCTCCGAAGACTTAAATTCGTACGTTCGCGCTCCAATTTGGACAAAACGATCTTCGTGATAATCACCAGCGAAAAACCTACATACGGTGCTTCGTTCACAGTGCAAGATGCGACCACGGTGGCGGGAAAACGCCAACTGAACTGGCACATCGCCGCACTCCGCGCACCCACGTCTGCGTGCAAAGAAAACGGAGGCGAAGAACAACAGCTTCGGTGAAAAGGGGGGACGCCGCCCCCGCTGCGCGGCTCCGGCTATGTTGAAGCCAAGGTCATCTCCGCGAAGACAAACCACGGAGAAGGCAGAGAGCGGGGAGCACCCCTCCCCCCCCCCTTTTTTCCCCCCCAGCCGACAGGGAGAGACCCCTCCGGACATGCTGACGCCGTTCGCGGGGCACGGGGGAAGTGGGTACGGACAGGAGCAAGGCGGCGGCCGAATGCTCCTTTGAAAAGAAGAGTCGCCGATAGAAGACGCGTGCAATCCTGTTTTTGTTTTTGTTTTTATTTCATACGCGAATGTTTTTGCTATGCGTGTTAACTCTATAGTATGCGTGGGATTAATCCGTGATTATTAGAATCCCTCAATGTTTAAAGTGACTTCATTTTAGCATGGTGTCCACTAAGAAAGGAAGGAAAAGAAAAAAATAACAGTAAAATTCTCCAAAGACACAGCAGTGGAGGATTCCAATACAGACTGCACCTCATTGTGCGTCAAAAAACTACGGGCAAAATACCTAGGCTTGGGCAGAATGTCAGACCCTGAAGCATATACATAGTGAACTTTGGAACTGTTTAAAAAAGCTGTCCTGCCTTACATGGTAGGTTCAATCTAGGATCCTGTTTGTTAGTATGATGACTCACTGAACTTGTTTTATCATAAATATAAAATATGTCCTACCACTAAAGTTACCTTCTGCGACATACAGAAGCTGATCCATTACGGATTCTGATTGACATTCAACGATGTATTTGCATTATTAGGGGAGGCTTTGCCATCATGAAGTTTTTAGGGCATATTTTCACTGTGTTGCGAAGCTTGAGCTAAGTGTGCACCGTTAATATGTACTTTTATATAACATGAACGAGCACGCGCAACTGCATGCTGCTCTTATATTTCCCTTTGCAGAATGTGGTCAATAGTTGATTACAAGTGAGACCAAAAATTCATAACGAAATTGTCACATCATGCTCTTATCATTTGTGCCTAAAACTACTTAAAAACATGGGTCAGCATGAACAGTACACGCTAATTGTTCGTGAACGTTGAAAACTGACAACAAAAAGCACATAGAAAAAATTTCACAAAAAGTCTATTGGGTAGAACACAATGAAAATTCTGTTGGCCCCGTAAAGATTGCATTCAGCTGGGGTTGAATGTCTATCGAAATTCAGTAAATTCAAAAGGCGGTCAATAGTCCAACAATAGAGTTTCAAAACTCATTTTTGTAAGGGGTACCTTCAGAAAATTAGTCGCTATTGATCAGGCGAGTCCCTCATCGTCTGATAGGTAGTAGTCCACGACGAACAAGACGCGGTGCTAGAAAGTCGAAGAGGGTTGATGAACGCACGCTTTCAAAAAGAACAGAGAACACGGGCACCGGGATTTTGATTGTCCAGGTCGTCGAACCAAACTAAAGGAAACGCTTCTCAACACGCGCTTCGCAACGGTGCAGCGGAGGCGAGCAACTAAATGCCCGCGGCGCCTGCTCAAGAGCTCCAGCGACTACATGAAACCCAGGCCGTGGAGTGAGACTCCCCTAGAAGCAATGAGACGGAAAAATCGCTGGCGACATTAGTGGCTCCTGTTTTTTAGCCGTATACACTCGAATCGCTAAATTGCGTCCATACCCACCCAACAGTTGAACAAGTTATATAATGCGTTAGAGTGCTACTTTTTGCCATTATTAGCACTGACTAAATTGTTAGTAATGTGTACAACCGGTAAAAGTCTCAGATTTTACTCGCAATTGGAATGTATTGATGTTCGCTTGAAAATTGCGCAATCCTCTCTTGCCGCAACAAGCCAATCCAATCCGTTATGACATATGTTATGTTGAGGCAGAAAAGGAAAGAAAAATAAAGAGCCTCTGCCCGTGCCACTTAGTATAACGGGCTTAATCCAATTAGAATAAAATGAATAGGGATTAATCCAATAAATAATTTTGCATTGAAGAAATGAAAAAAAAAAAGAAAAAAAAGTTATCTACTGTCCAGCCCAACCGCCGCCACGGGAACGGGCCAGCAAATAGCGGATTTATTTGATTGATTGATTTCTTGGATTACTATTTACATGATTATTGCAGTTAACACTGTGAATTAGATATTTACATGCTTCTTGATGATAACATATTGATTTAAGATGAATAGGGTTTGCTTGAGGTTTTGGAGATGTCTTGCTTGTAGTTTGGTGGTGCTTGAGTTGGGGATGGGTCCTCCTATTGCCGCTCAAATGGGTTCTGAAATGATTTAGTGAGGATTAGATTCCCCCCCCCCCCTCCCGCGTTTGAGTTCTGCCTAACAAATGTCACCTGGGTACATCCCCTCCCCAGGTGTCCCCTAAGGTTTTGTTCCATGTGTATAGTGGCTGATTATATGCAATGATCCTTGGGAATAATGAGAAGGGCTGGTTGTTGGAAGGAGACGTCCTGGAGGCGAGGTTTGTTTGGTGCTAAATGAATTAGTGAGAATTGGTGTTGTTTTTTTTTCCTTTCCTCCCTTCTCCCTCTCTTCTTCTTCCTTTCCCCTTCCCTCCCCCTCCCTCGTTCCCCGTCATTCTTCCCCTTCCCCCTCGGCCTCCCCCATCCTAAGGCCGCCCCTCCCCCATTCCCCCCCTGTTTCCCCTTTCCCCCTTTTTTTTTGAAAGGTTATGGAAGTATAGATGTAAAGGAGACGTGAAAGGAGTGAGGGAGGTAAGTAACGTTGACTATGAGTATAATTTATACTATGTAGTTAGGTTACATAATGAGTATATAGTAAATTAGTAGGAGGATAATAATTCGGATTTCTAATCTCCTTAGAAATTATTTGAGAGAGTGTGTTATTTAGTTTGTCTTTTGTCCCTTATCCTCTCACCTTAGAAAGTGCTTATTCTTTTGGGCTATGTTTGGTTGATTGGTGGGACCCCCATCCTTGATGTTCGGAATTGAAGTTCTGGTAGGTCCCGGGCGTGGTTACTGCCTCCGCCCGGGAGCCGCTTCATTGAGCGACTGACCACCCTCGGCTTACCGGTCGTTGATTGAGCGAGCTCACCCGTCTGCTATCCTGTAGTGGGGTAACCAGTGTACATGGTACGATGATTGGTCATTGCCCTTGCCGAGCCTAGTTGTAGTCGGGGGGCCGGCGGATAGCAGTACTGCGCAGCAGGTGTAACCCAACTAGTTTAGGTCCTGCCACTCGCGCTGATGCCATGCGCTAAGTGAGTGCGCAGCACAGACGTGAGGAAAGAGTAGGAAACCTCTGTGCCACTTGCGGGGCCCATCAAGGGTAACCCGCTCTGGTGGTGTGAAAGTTGAGGCCTCATAAGGCATTGGGCTGGTTTTTCAGGGTTAGGCACCTGATCAAGTAGCACTATTTGGCATTGCCCAGATTTTGGTGCTGTAGTTTCGTTGGGCCTGGGGGTCGGTTCTTCTTTGCTTCTGCCCAAACGTCCCTGTCTTAACTTCCCGTGAACTGTCCTTTTTAGGTAAGCTTGGAGGTTATCTTGTGGTGTTTATATACTTTATATTGAGGGGATGGAATAGGGAGAGAGGAGCGGGAGCCTGCTGCTTTTAGTCTCTGGTGAGATGACAAGATGCGTGGGGGTGAGAGGATTATTTATTTTACTTTCCCTTTTCTTTATCTCCTCCCTTTTCTTTTTTTTATATTTGAATTGGATAAGAGGTAGGAGAGGTAGGTAAAAAAGGCAGGAGAGGTAGGTAAAAAAAAAATAAGTGAAAGAGAGGAAAAGATGATTTTAGGAATAGTATTTGTAGTTGGTGATGACTGAGAATAGAGGAAGAAACAGGGAACGAGAAAGGGGGAAAGAGGGGCCGGGGTCCGGTGGCATTAAGTTGTCATTCCATACCAAGTGGGTTTGAAATCAAACGTACACAAATGGATAGGAATGTCTGTGGAGTGGTCATATTTGATCTAGTTCGTCGTTTACTTTTTTAATGATTGCTTCGAGCGCCTTGTATGTTTTTTCGTTTTTGATGATTTCAGGTTTATGTTCTGTAGTGTTTCTTGGAAATTTACTTATGATGGGTTGTCTTTCTGTTGTTGTGAGTGGGCAGACTGTAAGGTAGTGGTCAATGTTATCTGTCTGAGCTCCACATTTACATGTGTTGTTTCTTGTAAGGTTAAATCTTTTAAGATAATGTGGAAGGCGTCCGTGCTCTGTGATCGCCTGAGTGGTATAATAATTTGAAGGAAAGTATGATGGAATTTGTGATGGATTTTTGATCCATTTATATGTGTTTGAATTTTTTCCCTCTTTATGCCAATGTTGTGCCCATTTTTTGTACATGTCTTTGCGAAGGGATGTTTTGATGTATTGTTTTGTTGCAGGTATATGTAGTGTAGTGCCGTGTTTTATTGCTTCTTTTGCTGCCTGATCTGCCAATTCATTACCTATTATACCAATGTGGGCTTTTACAAAGTGAAGTGTTATGGTTTGATTTTCTGATGCTTGATTATATAGTGTTTTAATGTTGTTTATGAGAGGATTTATGTTGCAGGGATTTTTTAGTCCTTTTAGAGTGGATAGGCTGTCTGTCATTATAGCAATTTTGCTGTGTTGAGAGTTTGTGGCGTAGTGGAGTGCTTGTATTATGGCGGTGGCTTCGGCTTCGAAGTTTGATGAATATTTTGGTAATTTAAATTTTTTTTCATCGATTAATTTGTGATGTGAGTTTAGAATGATTGTTGCTGCACCTGTGCCAGTTTCAGACTCCGAGCCGTCGGTATATATGTATAGGCCAGCTTCAGTTGGAATTTCTTTGCTGTAGTTTATGGAAGTTAATTTAGCTGGGTGTATTTGTCTTAGGTCGGTTTTAGGGGTGATGTTATCTGAGTTGAAGGTGTATTCGTTTGTGTTGTATGATGCTTTGTTGTGTAGTATATTGAATAGTGTATTCTCCCTTTCAATAGTTAGGTGTAGTGGTGGAATGTTGGCTAGGATTGGGAGAGCGATGTTAGGGGATGTTCTAAAGGCCTTTGTTATTTTAAGGAGAGGGATTCTTTGGATAGATTGAAGTTTTCGTAGCATTACAGAGCCAGGTGTATACCAAATTGGGGAGGAGTAGAGTATTAGTCTTTCTGTTGCCCTTATATAGATGTCTCGTAAGTGTTTAGGTGTCATGCCCCATGAGTGTCCTGTAAATCTTGATATGTTTGTTGTGATTGTGGAAACTTTTTCTTGTATGTCTTTTAAATGTGGGAGAAATGAGAGTTTTGAGTCGAAGGTTATGCCTAGTATCTTTAAGGTAGTTTTGTGGCTTAGGTTTTGATTTGAGAACTTAATTTTAGGGGGCCTTGTTAAATATTTGTTGCCAATGATAAGAAATTTGCTTTTATGGGGACTGAATTCTATTTGTTTTGATAAGGCCCATTGCTGGATGGTGTTTAATATGGAGGCGGAGCGTTCTTCAAGTAGATTACGTGAGTGTCCATGTACAATGATTGTTATGTCGTCAGCAAATGCTCGGATTTGTTGGGAGCGCCTACCGCAGTTATGCCGCTGCTGCGCGTTTTTTTATACGTTTTGTCGCGTGCTGCACTCACCCAGCGCTTCCGCATTTTTTATTCGGTACCTAAATCTTGTGTGCATTGGTTCTTTTCTTGCAGCACCTACGGCGCTAGTAAAATATGGCAGAATGCGCCGTGGCGCGCGGCGTAATTCCGTCTTCTCAACGATAGGGTCGCCGCAACCGCGAGCGGTTGCGCTCCAGCCAGGCAGCAACACAAAATATTCGACATGAAGTGCATACTTTATTCAAATAAAACATCAGCCTCGACATAGCACGAGCAAAAATGACGCGTTTGGGCATGAGTATTATGACAACAGTGGCTAAACTTGTGTGCATGAACAAGAGGCCTGACCTGACGAAACCCGAAGCACGACCACATTTTCACTGTAACCGTGTTAACAAATTCATTACAGAATCGTACAAAGAAACTCACCTAACGACAGCACAATAAAACATTTCTTAATGTCCCGTCGAAACGGCTTGAAATAGCAACTGTCACCAGCCTAAGATAGCTGACAGTGTCGCTATCGGTTGTAAGGATTTTGCTGACGCAGCTAACGATTTAGATGATGTGCGTAAAATACCTCTGGTAGACAGGCACTGTAGAACTCGCACAATCCTTAGTAGCCGGTGCTGCCGCAAAGCTTCCTTGCTCAATATCCCATTGAGTTGCTTCTTTTCACTTCTCACTTTCAAAACACCTCTTAACGGTACGCGGTACTTCGGTGGCCGCCCACGTCTTCCGCAGCACTCTCGGCTGATTCTAATGGATGGAAGAGAGGGTGTATGTCACTAGGCCAGAATATGTTTTGCAACAAAACGCTTTTAACTGTATGTGGCTCATTTCGAAATTAACATGCGAACATAAATGTGAAAATTACATTTGTATTAGGCTCAGCGCAACCTGCGTTTCGCCTCTGTCACCGTTGCGCTGGTATCGTTCCGATAGTGGCGGCTCTATAGCGCGGACGCGGAACTCGCAACATGCCACCCCTCTTGACCCGGGCAGGACCGAGTGGTGCTTTTTATTTATTGTATTTCATTCTCTTTAGCAACAAACGCCTGCGCAAAATAAGCATGTAATATTTATACAATCCCTTCGCTTGATCAAACATCGTTGCGCTTAAGAAAAACCGACGTGAAGAACGACACGAAACACAAGAGCGCAAACTATCAACTGAAATTTTATTGCGATGAACACACATATACAGTATTACACCTACCAACTTAAAAAAAACGGCAAATCAGCAAAGTAGCTATTGTATGAAGTGTGAACGTGATACCACCAAAAAATATTTGTCTTATTTTCTTCATTTTTCCAAGAATTCCCATTCTTTTTTCGATAGGATGACCGAAGGGTCGCTTCAGTTCAGTTCAGTCGTTCAGTCGTGTCCGACTCTTCGTGACCCTATTGACCATGTCACGCCACGCTTTCCGGTCTCTCACTATCTTCCTAACATCAGATAACTTCATCTGCAGTGCCTCGAGGATGCCATCTAACCATCGCGTTCGCTGCCTACCCCTTCTCCGGCGACCCTCAACCTTTCCCAACATCAAATCTTTCTCCAGCGACTCCTCTCTTCTCATCAGATGACCAAAGTAGCTGAGCTTTAACTTTAGAATTTGACCCTCCAATGAGCAGTCAGGGTTTATGGTCGACAATATTGACTGATTTGATCTTCTGGCAGTCCAAGGAACTCTCAAGAGTCTTCGCCAGCACCACAATTCAAACGCGTCAATTCTTCGGCGGTCAGCCTTTTTCACAGTCCAACACTCGCATACATACATCACAACTGGAAAGACCATAGCACGAGTGATACGGATCTTGGTTGGCAGACTAATGTCTCTGCTCTTTACTAGGCGGTCAAGGCTAGCCATGGCTCTCTTTCCCAGATGCAGGCGTCTCCTAATTTCATGGCTGCAGTCTCCTTCCGGGGTAATCTTGGAGCGCAAGAAGAGAAAATCTGTCACAGCTTCCACTTCTTGTCCCTTGATGCTCCAGGACTTGATAGGGCAAGACGCCATGATCTTCGTCTTTTTAATGTTCAGTTTAAGCCCAAACTTCTCACTCTCTTCTTGTACGCGCATCAGAAGTCTCTTGAGTTCCGCTTCACTTTCTGCCATTAAAGTGGTATCATCCGCATATCTAAGGTTCTTGATACGTTTTCCAGCAATCTTCACTCCAGCTGAAGACTCGTCCAGACCAGCCTTCCTCATGATGCATTCTGCATATAGGTTAAATAGGCAGGGCGACAGTATGCAGCCTTGCCTCACTCCTTTCTCAATCGGAAACCAATCAGTAAGACCATGCCCAGTTCTGACTGTGGCCTCTTGCCCTTCATACAGGTTCCTGAGGAGACAGATGAGGTGAATTGGAACTCCCATCTCTTGGAGAGCTTGTCACAATCTGCTGTGATCTACGCAGTCAAGCGCTTTCGCATAATCAATAAAGCAGAAGTAGATGGGTTTCTGGAACTCTCTTGCTTTTTCCATGATCCAGCGAAGGTTGGCAACTTGGTCTCTAGTTCCTCTGCCCTTGCGAAACCCAGCTTGCACGTCCGGAAGCTCCCGATCCACATACTGCTGCAGCCTACCTTGGAGGATTTTCAACATCACCTTGCTAGCATGCGAAATAGGCGCGATCGTGCGGAAGTTGGAACAATCTTTGGCACTGCCTTTCTTTGGAATGGGGATGTAAACTGGCCTCCTCCAATCCTGTGGCCACTGCAGGGTTGTCCAAATCTTCTGACATAATGTATGCAGAATATTAACAGCGTCATGGTTGAGGTTTTGAAGCAACTCAGCTGGAATGCCATCAATTGTTTGTTCTTAGCAAGGCTTTGTTCTTAGCAAGGCTGGCTAAGGCCCATTCAACTTCACTCTTCAGGATGCCCGGCTCGAGATCAGTGATCACAACCGTCTTATATTGGGTTTGCACATTCGGGTCCTTCTTGTACAGTTCTTCTGTGTATTCCTGCCACCTCTTATTTATCTCTGCGGCTTCAGTGAGGTCCTCGCCTCGTTTATCCTTTATCACGCCCATCTTAGCACAGAAGCTTCCTTTGATATCTTTGATTGTCTTATACAGAGCTCTTGTGTTCCTTAATTGGCTGTTGTCCTCAACTGCTTGGCACTGTATGTTCAGGAAGGCATTCTTATCTCTCCTTGCAATTTTCTGAAAATACGCATTGAGAACCTTGTATCTTTCTCTTTCCCCCATAACTTTTGCCATCCTCCTTTCCTCAGCTATTTGCAAAGCCTCTTCAGATAACCAGTTTGCTTTCTTGCATTTCTTTTGCTTTGGAACTACCTTAGTAGCAACTTCTTGTATTATATCACGAACATCAGTCCACATCTCTTCGGGCTCTTTGTCTTCTAGATCTAATTCTTGAAATCGATTCCTCACTTCCACAGCATATTCTAATGGAACTTGATCCAGATTATACCTGAAAGGCCTTCTAGTTTTCTGCGTTTTCCTCAATCGAAGCTTAATCTTGGCAACGAGAAGCTGATGATCGGTGCCACAATCGGCCCCAGGCCTTGTTTTTACTGCTTGTATAGCGCTTCTCCATCTCTGTCAGCAAATAATATAATCGATCTGATTCCTGTACAGACCGTCCGGCGAAGTCCATGTGTACAGGCGCCTCTTGTGCTGTTGAAAATGAGTATTCGCTATTGTCAGGTTGTTTTCTTGATAAAACTCTACTAGCCTCTGCCCAGCTTCATTTGGCTCACCAAGACCGAACTTGCCTGTAATTCCGGATATTTCTTCACTCCCTACCTTAGCATTGCAGTCTCCTATGAGAAAAACGACGTCTGAAGATGGGGTGCGGTCTAAAAGGCATTGTAGGTCCGCATAAAATCTCTCAACGTCAGCTTCTTCAGCAGTAGTGGTCGGTGCATAGACTTGGATGACTGTTATGTTGAAAGGGTGACCTTGGATCCGAAGTGAAATCATTCGGTCGTTTTTGGGGTTGTACCCTAGCACTGCTTTGCCCATTCTTCTGTTTACTATGAGAGCGACCCCATTCCTTCTCTTGGATTCGTGCCCACAATAAAAGACATAATGGTCGCCGGAGTTAAATTCTCCCATTCCGGTCCACTTGAGCTCGCTGATATCCAAGATATCAATGTTCAATCTGTCCATTTCTCACTTGACGATATCCAGTTTACCTTGCATCATAGATCTTACATTCCATGTTGCTATGTGATACATCTCCTTGCAACATCGGACTTTCCGGTCGCTTCCCGACACATCCACAACTGAGCGTCCTTTTGGCTTTAGCCCAGCCGCTTCATTCGTCCTGGAGCTACTAGGAATCGTCCTTTGTTCATCCCCAGTAACATGTGGGACGCCTTCCAACCTGGGGGGCTCATCTTCCGGCGCCATATCATTAATGGTATTGTGACTGGCCATAGGGTTTTCTTGGCAGGAAATACTGGAGTGGGTCGCCATTACCTTCTCCAGTGAATCACATTTTGTAAGAACTCTCTGCCGTGACCTGTCTATCTTGGGTGGCCCTACACAGCAGAGCTCACGACTTTATTGAGTTTCTCAAGCCCTTCCGCCACGACAAGGCAGTGATCCATGAAGGGGGAAGGGTCGCTTACACATGTCCAATTCCCGGACTCGATACAGTGGGCCTCCCACAGTCCCCTTGTTAGCTTGTCTTTAAATTTCAGAAGAACCACCGTCTCATTGAAACGTGGTGCGCAATCTTTGCATCTAGCGCAGTGCGGCGCCAGATTTCCAGATACACTAATCTGGTTACAGTTTTACCTGCGCTCTCTGAGCCTCTTGAGTGCAACAGTGTTTGAACATTGCAATCACCAACTAGCCCAACTAGAAACACTCTTGATGTTCCCTTCGCTTGTTTAGGCCCTTTAATTAAAATGTATAGATATGCATGCACATATACTGCACATGAAGGCCTGCACGACGTATTATAAGGTCCGTGCAGGAAATTATCTCCTTTGAAGAATATTTTAGGAGAGACATATCGCGAAAGGGAATTGTAACGGATTTTCACAGGACATTTAAGAATCGATGTTTACTTTTCTTTCTCCAAATTATATAGAAAAAAAGGGCCCGGAACAAAATCTTGTTCGTTGTAATTAAGTGATTCTTGGTTATCGGTGCAGGTAACAGTATAAAAAAATTCTCATGAGCCTGTGCGTTCGAAATACATATAAACAATACTTTTTTTTAATACCCTCAGGGTACAGATGTACGTTGAGGAGGGGAGGAGCGGATATAGGATATATATATATATATACATATATATATAAACAGAAGGAAGCGGACAAGTCTCAAAAACAAGTTCATCAGAAATTCATATATAAAAAGAACAACGAGGTACGTGCGTAATTTAGGAAGACGGCATAAGTTAAAAAAAGCTAAAAATATAAAAATATTATAAGCAACACAGATTACAATGAAGGTAAAAAATAACCGTACAAGAAGGTTTAATACCAGGCAAGAAAGAAAGCCTGCAGCGCGGATTTAAATTTTTCTTCTTCAGTTATGCTTGTTAGGGATGCACACAGGTTATTGCAATCATTACAGTACAGATCTGGGGAAGAAACGAGTTAAAATAGGCAACTGTGTTTGAGTGCGGAATATGAGGCAAAACAAAAAAATAGACACAAAAAGAAAACACGGTGAAATATGCGAATACATTATTAATTTCCTCAAAAGTTAGAGAACATGCAGGGAACCAAATTAAAATAGAAACAACGATCAAGCAAATATTAATAGTTTCTAAACTGCTGAAGGCCACGGTACAGTCACGATTGAATATATTGCGCTCAGTCACAGCCCACCAAAACAGAACGAAAGACGAAGGTGTCAAAAACCAGCCAACCGAGCAAATTAAACAAACCGTCGTGGTGCACTGTGAGAAAAATAAATACTTACAAACTTGCTGAAATTTCTGCTTTACTGACTGCTACTTCTTGTGGCCTGCAAACTTATGTAACACATATTTAGTATGTGCCGAGGTAATTAAATGTCGATTACAGGTGATTACTAGAGATATTTGAAGTAATTTTCTGGCATTGCTTCATTTATTGATTATCACTCATTTTACGTGGTAACCCTGCTTAAGCGGAGTGGATTGTTTGGCGAGTTGGTTGAACATCATTTTAAAACAGCGCTAGAACAGGACAGAATGAAGAAGCTGTTTTTAGGATTCCGGCGACATGCGGAAAAACATACGATGGCCGAACGAGACGCTATTTAAATGGTAGGATCCATGAGCACAAGAAAGTTTAGGAGCAGAAGTGAAACGGGAATCTTGTCGACCGTTATCACGACTGCCAGTGTCGACCATGCTGCCAAAGAGCGGAAGTAATAGGCCGAAGCAAAGACCAAATAGCAAGAGAAATAATTGAGACAGTAACCATAGTAAATTCTAAAGAAACATGCGTAAGAAGATCTTCCCTACGACTTCAAACGAAGGAAAGGAAGTTTTTTAGGAAGAAAGAGGATGACGTATTAGACATGTGACGGGACTGTTTGTCGACTTTTTATCTGCCGCCTTTTATAAAAAGAAACGCTTCATGTATAAAAATTCACTTTTCAGTTTAGCGAAATGTGTGTTTGCTTCTTTATATCTGTAAGTGTTGTGGCGCTGTTTTAAATAACCCTGCTTGTCAAAAAACGCCTCAGCTGAATCGCCGGCATATGCAATGCCATACCGTACAATTATTAAGGAGATGATTTACTCAAAGAACATACATGGTAATGAACTTAGTATAAGTTGTTAGGGCAATTCGCGTGAAATGTTGAGAAATGTTTCGCGCAAAAATTTAAAATGTAATACGTGAGCTTTCTTGGAACACTCTAATTAAAGAAATTTGATGCGGCATTGTTTTGTTTATTGAATTAGAAATACATTGCTCTGCTTGTGAGACAGAAAAACAGAATTAACCCGTTAAGCTTGCAAACTGTTTCCATTGTACGTAAAAATATAGTTCTTACACAATTTCTGTGATGGCTGGAGTTGAAGATTTTTTCGACCTGAAACCATGCTGACATATTTTAATGAAGGGGAAAAAAAAACAACGGGCGCACAACCAGCACCGCCAAGACACATGCATGGCTGGTTTTATCTCAGTAAGTTGAACCAGTGGTATCAAATTGCTCGATACGACTATTTGCCCCGATACGTCCTTTTGCAAAAAGAAAAGGTTAACTACAAATTGCATTGGAACTGTTAATTGGAGTACGCGGCGGAGAAAGGTTAATTACAGTCTGTTACGAAAGGTCCAAGCTCGAGCTTTGCCCTACGCTGCGTTGTTACGCGCAGCGTAGAAGCAATCGAGACTCGCAGTCCGCTGGAGCAGCGACAACCGCGACCGCGACCGACGGTGGTGACGTCCTGTGACGTAGAGGCACGTGAGAGCAGTGAAGGACCGCCCCCGGTGCAGGCTGCTGTGAAATTTGTGTTGTCCGTCCTCTACCACCACCGCTGTTCATTCTTTATATGATAAATCTGGAACGGAGGATACCAGAAAGTAGCGCAGGTTTTAACCTGTCATGTAGATTAGACGGAAAGGTGGTAGAGCAGCGCCTTCCGGGATTAATATATGCGGACAATGTTGGGCTGCTAGCAGAGAGTCGGGAAAAATAGCAAACTCTAGTTATGTATTGCGGAGACGAAGGGGATGCTCTAGGCTTCCGTTGTAACGCGGTTAAGTGAGGTCTGATGATTTTCAACGGCTCGACTGATAAGGGTCTTAAAATACAAGGCCGTAAAATACGCAGAGTAGCAGAATATAAATATCTCGGGGTATGGGTAAATGAAGTATTGGCATACATTAAAAGCCATGAGCAATCCCTTAAGGCAAAAGGGCGAACAAATTCCGGGATAATGAAGCATAGGGCATTGTGGGGATGCAACAGATATGAGGTTTTGAGGAGTACTTAAAATAAGTTATGGTGCCCGGGCTTATATTCATAAATGCGGTTTTGCGCCTAGCAGCAGAGGTACAGTTGACATTAGAAATAAACCAGACAGCTGTTGGACGATTAGCATTAGGTGCCCACGGCAAATCCGCAAATAAGGCAGTAAAGGGAGATATGGGCTTGGTATCTTTCCAAGTACGGGAAACACAAAGTAAAATACCATATGAAGAACGCCGGAGGAAAGCGGACAGTAAGAGATGTGTAGCCAAAGTATTTAACTACCCATACTTAAAAAGCGTTTACTCACAATGGAGGAAAATAACTAGGAAACTAACCAGTAAGTATGCTGGTCACAAGGTCGACGAAATAAAGAGTGTTAAACACAGGTGAAAAACAAAGAAGGTAAAAATCGGATAAATTCGATGCAAAAGAATGTGAGTGTGGAACTATATCAAAAGCCGAAAAGGCAGATCAGGTAGATTAAAATAGCTCTTTGGGCCAGTTGGTTCATTAATAATATAAGATCAGCACAAAACACACGGACAAAGAAACACGAAAACCGAAAACGACATGACGGGTGCTGACTACTAACTGTTTATTCTCAGGGAAAACCGGCAAAATATATAAGCCAAAATGCAGACCATGTGCCCACTGGGAGGTGCGAAAAGAAAATAAAATGCTGTAAATTATGTCCTGTGTGCACAGCGCTATCTTTTTATAAACCGCATCAAGACACCCTCCAAACCGATCTTTGTGGCACGAGTGTCAGAGAGCAAAAACCGAGATGAAGATAACGTAGCATTACTGCAAGACACATGAAGGATAATCAAGATGAAAAAGCTAACAACGGCGTGGCAGGGTCGTTGTCAGAAACAAACGATAAAGACGAAAAAACGAAAAACAAAAAAATTGAGAATTATCAGGTGAATGCTCAAACAACTGCGAAGCAAAGGCAGGGTCACAACCTAAAAAGATACCACATTACACAATCGTTGGTGAAGCCAACGATAACAAAGCGAAGTAGGAGATCAAAAGCACTAATACTAACCAGGTTACATTTCGATAAATAGCAGTATGGACAGGCAGAAATGTACAACGCGCATATCCAAATAAACTTAAAACAAAGTGGTTTAGCTATGATCCAGGTAATGCATCTCTTTTCCGTGCAATGAAATCGATGGAGTTCTGACACAAGAGTCGAACGCCTTAGCAATGAAACCAGCCTCGATAACCTCCCTTTCAGCTTTGCTTTAGCCGCCCCCAGAACCTCATGCTGGCTAATATCGGTTCGCATTTGTGGCCAGACCGGTTACAGTGATCTGAAACGTTTTCCTCGCATCTGTTTTTTTTTTTTTGCATTGAGGATGTGCTCCCTGGCCCTAACATTAAAACACCTGCCCTTTTACACTTTACCGCATGTGAGGGGTACCTGATAAACCACCCCGGTCTTGCATTTGGTGTTTCCTTCTGCATGCTTAGTAGTGCATGCCGCCTGTCTAGGTATGTTAATCAATGCACATATCTTCGAGAGCTTGCATAGGGCTGAAAAGATGACCCGCACAACGTACCATCCAGCTATCTTTTTAACATTGTGTGACACCTTGCTCGGGTAGGGGAATACTGCCACACAGCTTTCTCTTTTTCTTTCGTTTTCTTGTCCTTCTCTTTTAACTTTAGCAGCATTGCCTCGCACAGATTAGTGATCAGAGAAGGCGGGTACCCAGCGCGATAAAGCGTTGCACTTGGTTGTCAAAGCTGGAGTACGCCATGTGATCACAACTCTTAGTAAAGGAAGTCTGGAGCGCATTTGTCACTATCGTGCGTTTTATCAGCTTTGTGTGCGCACTATCAAAAGGAAGCAGGCTCTTTCTCGACCTTACGCTATACGACCAGCAAAAGTGGGGTTCGCTAAAAAGAAGGCGCAGGTCTAGATGCGGAATTTGGTTGTTTCTTCGAGGCTGTGAACAGATCGGCAATTTCATGAACAGTCGCCTTTACCCGACCGGCTGCGACCCTGTCCAAAACCACGAGGTAACCATTAACATAATTGTACACCTTAATTATATGCTTATCAAAAAGCTTTCCCTGCATTTTTCTATCCACAGCGCTTAAGTACATGTCACACAAAACTGGGGCGACAGACGACCCTATGCAAACCCCAGACTTTTGTACATAAAATCGACCGCTTAAAGACACCACGGTGGATGTGAGATAGAACCTAAGGAGCTCTAAAAACGACTCCGCATCAATTCCGGCTGTATTCTGGAAACCCAGAACTCCGATGGCGTCTATCCTTTCCTGTCCTGTCGTTTTCGGTTTTTTATTCCTTTGTCCATATGTTTTGCGCTGGTCTTATTATATGCCAGATCAGGTAGGAAGCCTTCATTGATAACTCCGGAGGCAGTGCCCTACTTTTTGAACCTAGATCAGGGTGCCTTAGAACACGCTGCTACAAAAAGAAATTTAACCCTGAATATGACGCATGTGCAGTATGTGGTAATTCCACTGAAACAATTGACCATATCATGCTCGAATATAATGTTATCCATCCAGAAGTCGATGCAGGTGCAGTCACTCTTCATGAAGCTCTGGGGTCTAGAGATACCAGTGGCCGGGTGATTGAACCTGCGGTGGAAGCTGGCAAAAAACGATTAGAAGATTAGTGGGTTAAAAGCGGAAAATTGACCTAATGTTAGTAATGTAGAAACTAAAATTCATTCAATAGCCCCCATACCATAATTATTGTTTTAGTTTGGTTAACTATACCATCATTCAATAGAATGATGGTATAGTTAACCAAACTAAAACAATAGTTAGGGTATAGGGGGAAAATGAGCATGATAGGAACTGCTACCACCCCGTTTCAAACGGAACGCTCCTGTATTCTATCCATCCATCTATATCGTTGAGAAAACGGAATCATGCGGAGGAGGGGGGACCAGTCTTCGGGCCACGAAACGCTTGAGTGTCCAGGTTAATTGTTTCGACTTCTTTTTCTTCTTCCACTCGCGAATGCACAACTTTTCGATATCATTTTGTTTTGCTGCAGCGTTGTGCACATTTCTTTGACAGTAGCTATAGACTAGAGTTTTTACCTGCTCCCGGTAACGGCCATTTTTCGCCGATGGGGACGCCGCCACACGGGCACTTTCTTAAGGACTGCGGTGCCGCGCCTTCCCGGTAGCCATGTTTAGCTAGTGTTCGGGTTCTAGACAGCATTGCCAAAAATATGTTCACGGCAAGATTGTGTTGAAGCATGTATATTTGCATTGTTATAGAGTAAAAATCGACTACTTATTAGCGGCATTTATTTTAACATTCATTTTATCTGTGCTTGGTGCTCAGCATACAACTGCGCTATATGCTGCCGTTTCGGTGCCTTACTGACAGGAAAATATCTGTGAACAATTTCAAGCATTACTCTTGCGTACGACTCTCACATAATTTCACTTTCAGTGAGCTTTTCTTCCTTCACGTTAGTCTTTCAAACCTCACCAATTGGGCTGTGCGGGCGTTTACGTGGTGTGTGTCATTAACACCAAAATTATCTCGGTGTGCGCATCTGAGTCGACAAGCAACATTAGGCAAGTTTTGTGGCGCTTTTTAAACATAATTACATTAGTATAATTTCATTTTATCCCTGGAAAATCTAGTGCCTATCAAACCGAAGCGCCTGCATTTCAAGCAGGATATATTCTTTTTAAATCCTGTACGTACATTGTCGTACATGCCACAGGAAGAAACAGCAGCAAAGAACTGCTAGCTGAAACATGACAACTCAGTTATTAGGTGGTATATGGAGTTTAGCGTCCGAACGTGTCATCGGCTATATGGAACCCCGTAGTGAAGTGTTCCGGAAATTTAATACATACCTGGGGTTCTTTAACATGCGCTTACATCGCACACTGCAGAAGCGCCTTCATCTTTATCGCAGAGCGGCCATAGCTTCCGTGATCGAACTCATGTCTTCTGGTTCTACTGTGAAGATCCCTATCAACAGAACCACCGCTGGAGGACACAACACAGTTTCTATATTTTGCTAAGTTTTGAACAAATATTAACACAGTAGCAGCTGAATAAAAGTATATTCTATTGTTCTATTTCTATATATTCAGAGCGTGTGAAAGAGCTTTTAGCCGTTCAGGCCAGGTAATAGCATGTAATGAAATTGTGTTGTATCGCGGGCAGATACTAACAGCAAAAATGTATTACGTCAACCGTTTTGCATGCCGACTGCTCTCTGAAATAAGGAAATAACTTGTATTGCTGAATGCAGAAAGCGCAATATATATATATATATATATATATATATATATATATATATATATATATATATATATATATATATATATATATATATAAGTGGCTTAAGTACCAGTTTTTTTGTTTCGCTTACTGCACTCATGGATTATCAGTTCGCCCAAGCATCTGTTATAGTCGGACTTACACTCCTCTTAAGGAACGGCAAACGAAAGCAGAACATGAACCACTGGTGGCCGAACACATGCGTTTTGCCTAAGCAACCTTCAGCGCGAAGCTCGCCGATTCGGTTACATCTCACATCATATAGTCCAATCAAAAATTATACATTCTAATGCGCACAATCAAAATAAAATGCGAAACGTGTGCATTTTTACATGCGAAGGGCAGTCCCAGAAAAATCCGCTACCGTTGTGCATAAATGGCGATTTACCGTTCGCAACCTACATGGTCGCCTACCTTCGCATATTGCGGCAAATGAAACAACCGTAAGCTTTAAAATGCTGTAGTACTATCTGGAACAGGGACAAATATGAGTAGCGAAGCACAGCATACACCTACATGATTAATTGGTACAGCGCGTTAAAGACAGGATTGAAGAACGATCGCTCACAAACATATTCAATGCGAGGCACCCGCGTGACCCGCGTGACCCACTGTCCTGCAGTCCCCTGTCCATGCGCGCCTGACAGATGTTACCTGATGTCGGGACCCAGGTAGCACATGTGACCTGCCCGATATTGGAAATTGATTGGCGACGTCTGGTCCACCAGTAGGCCGGCATTACCAATGCGCTACCAATAATGGTACAGCCATGCGATAATGTTGACCACTCTTGAACCAGTTATTTACATGTTCCCCCATGATTGGCATTCATCAGCAATAATGACCTTGCGTATAGAATTGCTTGTCAACATTGTATACACAATGATATATGATGGCCAATATTACCCAGTCATTGGCAATGTCTTGCCTATAATTCGCAAATCATGGTATACATTGATAAATATTTCCCTGCCAGTATATATGGCTTGTCATAGATTGGCATTCATTGGTCAATATCATGCCGCCAGTCTTAGTGGCTTGCCAACATTGTTTGCATCTTAAGTTCTAGTGGCCGATGTTGCCCAATGAGTGGTGGACACTGACCTACATTAAACACATCATGGCATGCATTGGTAAATATTGTCCACTCAGTATTGGTGGCTTGTCAACATCGAATATATCTTGGCATATATTGGTCAATATCCCTCTGCTAATTCTGATGGCTTAGCAACATTGTGTATATCTGCAGATAAAAGGGTCGATGATGGCATGCAATGGTAAATATTGTCCTGCCAGTATAGCTGGCTTGTCAACATTTATATGTCGGCATATATTGGTTAATGTTATCCCACCGGTCTTAGTGGCTTCCCAACAATGTATACTTGTTGGTTCTAGTGGGCAATATTGCCCACCAGTGGGCAATATTGCCGTCTTTGTCACCGTCGACAATCACCGAGTGTTGGTGTGGCGCTACAGCCCAGTGAGCTGTGGCGAGTGGCCAGGATTGCAACTATCACAGCATACAATGGTGAATATTACAATGGCAGTATTGATTGCTCGTCAGCATCGAATGTATGTTGGCATACATTGGTCAATATCCTCCCGCCAGTCATCTTGGCTTCCCAGCTCTGTATATCTGCAATTACAGTGGTCGATGTTGCCTTAGGAAGTGTAATGGCTTGCCTAAATAACATACATCTTTACATAGGTTATTCAATATTCTCTTGCCATCATTGATGGCTTGTCAACTAGAAATGTTTACTGCGATATGATTGTCAATATTTTACTACTAGTTGAGATGGTTTCCCAGTACTGTATCCATCTTATGTTATAGTGGTCGATATTTTATGGGCTGCAGCGATGGCTCGCCAACATTGCACGCATCATTGTATGCATTTATTGACATGATCCTTTTAGTATAGCTGGCTTATCTACATTGAATACACTTTGGGACACAGTGGTCAATGTGGCCCCGCCAGTTTTGGGGACAACAAGGAATATGACTGGGTTATAAAGGTCGATATTGCCCATTGAGTTTTGACAGCTGAAAAACATTGTACATCACGTGACGTGTTGGCCGGAATTGGCTTGCAGATATTAATGATCAATTCCCAACCTATATATCCTGATATATTTTTAATGTCCCGAACAATACTGTCGTGTCCTTCGCGATGGCTTTCAAGTATGTTTTATACATCGTCAATGATATAGTAACAGTAGTAGAGAACATTTATTCAAGAAACATTGCTTAGGTAGTAAGGGCACGGTTGGTGTAGGGTCCTCCCCCATTGTTTCCGTGGCTTAACCCCTGCCGGCGTAAGGCTTTATTTTTTTTGACTGACCCATGCCATGAGATAAAGGCAGAGATTATTTTGCCAAAACATTTAGAAAGCCCCGAAATGAATGATTGGGTGGCACTATGCATGCAAGCATGGCATGTTTCGTACAATGTTGCCGTCGAGCCGGACGCGTGGCTTATGCCGTCTACGAAGCGCTTAGAATTTCCCGACTGCTGCGCTGTTCTGAACTGTGAAGAAGTTTAGTACAGAGGTGGAATGCGCAGCAGTTACAGGCCCTACCATACCTTCTATACGTCTTCAGCATGATGAGTGAGGCCACTCATACATCAACAATTTAAGCATACTTCGTCGCCCTTCTCAATACAATCGAAACAAAACAGACGCGTATATTTTTTAAGCTGCCAACGGTCACTGCCGATGTATAGAATCATAATACGGTGCAGTATACAAGCATATACACTTCTGAAATCTGCAGTAGGCCAGTAAGACCAAGCACCTTCAAAACGAATATACTATAGAATGTCAGCCCGACTTAATTTGTTGCGATGAAGATTTACAACTGCATCGTGAAAACGTTTGTCCATAACTGGAAATAGACACATAAATGCTTTATTCATGCATTATTTCATATGCGTGGTGAAAGAAAAGATCAAATTCTGGGAAGCAGAGGTCGAAGAGATTGTGTAAGTGAAGGCAAATGCTGCACCGTTTCGTTATGTACGCTGGCACAATGAGGCGCCAGCACCGACTGTATTCCGCCGTAGCTGGTCTTGTAAGCACAGAAGACGGGTTAGCTGCAGCATATTTTGTTTTGTAATAAACATCAGCCATAAACTTTCACTTGATTCCTATATGCTGGCTTGCTCTGCTTTGAATGCTTCAGCAAGATACGAATAATGAGCAAACCCTTTAGGCTCTTGATGCAGGATAGCTTATAGTCAAAAGGTATATCCCCCCACAAAAAAAAATAAAAGCATTATTTTCTTACCTTCTCTACCTTCGCCTGACAGAGAAAAAATCTAGCTTTCTCAGATGTTCAACAGCCTTCACACTACAAACATTTTACTACAAGTTGTGTACATGCCGTGGCAGCTGTTAACTAGTTCAGACTTGACATTTCCTGGTAAAGAGTTAAAAGAGAAAGTATTGAAGAAGCTTGAAGCCTAGAAACCCCACAATTGCGGACTGAAAATAAGTGTCAATGCACATTTTTGTTTTACAGAAACAAAAAAAACATTATTCCTTGCTCACCACCGATATATTTGTTATAAAATTATTGTAGCCGGGTCATGCAGCTCTTCAAGGAAATTATTTTTGTCCGAAAGCTGTATAAGCGCGTATAACTCTCATGACCTGCCTTCGAATATTAATGCAAAGTCGGCCTAACATCACCCGCTTAAATGCTTGTTCCTTAGCAGTGTTCTGGGAAGATTCTCCATGCTTTTTAGGAATATTATCAAAGCACATTGCAACCAGACCGAAGGTATTTAAATCTAAAAATTACGTTCATTCGCTCTAACAATTTAGAAAAAAAACGTGCCCTCTTTGCCAAAAGTAACCTGGCTGCTGGGTTTCCTTTTCAACCGTGTTTGGAGCCCTATTTAAAAAGCTAAAAAATTGTCTTTACAGGTAAGAGTAATGGGTTTTTATCCGCACAGGTGAATAATAATTTGACATGTCCTGTAAAACGCTTAACTACAGGGCGAAGGAGCAAATCGGGCAGCCTGTGTACTTTCGGCAAAGACGGTACGTTCTTTCTAGCAGTGCTAGACAGGCGGCTATTTGCGATGCAGCGCCGCCAGCCTTCGCCGTGCAGCGTACGCATCCTTCGTTCCACGCCTCAGCAACGACCAGTCACCCCCGGCGGAATTTCAACTGGCGGTGTCATATGAAATCATGCGGACAGCGCTACCGCGCTCACACGACTGGCGGCGGCGAGCTCTCAGCCTCTCTCTCTTCGATCTTTTCTCTGCTCTCTAGCAGCGCAGGTACGCGCCTCGCGGATTGTGTGCTGCAGCTTCGCTAGCTCTCAAAGAATAAACAGTGGAACCACGACATGCCTCGTCCCTCTCGCGGAACAGTCTGCAGCTCAGTGTGAGTACCACTGACCCTTTATTTTAAATATATGTTCGTAACAGTAGCTTTTTGAGAGACTTTGTTGCTTTATTTGCCTCCGATGCTGCTACACTTCCATGCAGGAGTAAAAACTCGGGACTACTAGGACGGACCTTTGCTTGCCAATTTCCTCTTGGGCTGCTTCGGTTGACGCTGCATGCGCGGCTGTGCTGGACGACCAGTAAGATATCCATTTTTTATACAGTGCGGTGTATTAACTGGAAATTAATCATTTTATCAGTCATTGGCACCTGATAATCAAGATTATTACGCGGAACAGTCTGCAGCTCAGTGTGAGTACCACTGACCCTTTATTTTAAATATATGTTCGTAACAGTAGCTTTTTGAGAGACTTTGTTGCTTTATTTGCCTCCGATGCTGCTACACTTCCATGCAGGAGTAAAAACTCGGGACTACTAGGACGGACCTTTGCTTGCCAATTTCCTCTTGGGCTGCTTCGGTTGACGCTGCATGCGCGGCTGTGCTGGACGACCAGTAAGATATCCATTTTTTATACAGTGCGGTGTATTAACTGGAAATTAATCATTTTATCAGTCATTGGCACCTGATAATCAAGATTATTAGAATGTGCTGATCTGCTGTTTATGTACGCCGAGAGTAAGAAAAACTTTTGCTTACACTCTCTTGCACCGAAAAAAATGCATTCTTCATGAATTCCAATTTCAACACACTGACTTGTACAAACTAATTTTGTAGCAGTGGCAAATTTTGCTGCTCATGAAGAGTTTTCTCAAGCTGTACTAAAAAAAACAGTTCTGCATAATCTGGTCTTTTACTTTTGTTTTCACTTGCAGAAGTTTGTACGAAAGGAAGATGGTGACATGCAAGCTACTCGAGCATACATCGGCAAGGGCTGCTTAAAGCTGCTGTCCTTAAAACTGAGAGCAAAAGGCGCATGCTAGAGAGGCTGGCTTGGCAGACACCTGAAGCAACCTTTAATGCGGCTTCTACAACCTGGGACCGGCCGACACCTTGTCAATGGACGTAACCAGAGGTGAAGTCCTGCAAGTCTGAAAGAATTCTGCCACTTGTTTTTTTTTCACTATGCACCACATGCGCACCTAATAGATATCCATAAAACAAAGAATTCTGGCTTTTCTGTGTGAGTGCATGTATCCTTTCAGGATGCTGTATATATATTATTAGCTGCATGTAACATACCTGCACAAAAACAAACTCAACTCCATGTTTGGCACATGATGGCCTTAGCTGCCTCTGCGCCATAACACCCATCAAATAAAAAAATGGTCACAAAAACAACATTAAACAATAATGGGATTGCTTGGATGCCAATGATACAAAGCCAGTGGACAAGCTTGGGTGGGCGATGTTTGGCAGCCGATGAGCCTAGCTGGATAGTAGCTATTAAAAGCCAGTGATTAGGCTTGGTTGTAAGTATTGGATAGCCAATGAGAGTGGCTTGATGTACATTATATAGGAGCCAGTGGATATGCTTGGGTAGGGGTAGCCGTTTAGTGAGTCTGCATGCGAATATATAATGTAGTCTGCCATTGGTGGCCATTGTAGGCAAGCCAGTCTAGTAGATTGGAATAAATCTTGGCATGGGTAGCGCCCCAATGAAACACAACTATTGGCCCCAATATTGAGGCCGGTTTCCCCCAATATAGGGCTGATGGCGGTCTATTGACGGCGTGCTACTTGGGGAGCCGGACCGCGCTAGCAGCCTGCACATGAGGGTAACAAAATGTAGTCTGTAACCTTTGGCTTGCTTTCACTGTGAAAGACTGCCACGGAATCGCACTCCTGGCACCAAAATAAAAGCCATGAGTGCAAACTGGGTCCATCGGGGGTTGAAACAGCAGCTGACAAAAGGCCTAACAACCGGTGGCTGAACGAAGCGACCAATGGCGTGGAGAATAAACAGAATATGCTATGGATGTTGATTTGCATATGCCTTCCTTTGGCTCCTTATAAGCTTGACAAACGTCGATGACGATGGGAATGGCGGACTACATGGGGAGACTGCGCATCGCTGTGTAACGACCACTGCCCTCCACCTGCCCCCCCCCCCATGGATAAAATTCGCAGATAACCCACACGCCCAAGCCTGATTTATAATTATGGCAAGAATTAGAGCTGTACGCGGGCTCGGGCCGCTCGGAAGCCCTTTCACTCGGGCCGGGTGCGGGCTAAGGTATAGTTATCTCGAGTGGGCTGGGCTCCGGACACCCTGATCAGGAACAAATGCAACATCTGCGAAAGTGCGAATACGGCCATCGTGCGATAACCGCCTGGAATGCACAGCATTTTCCCGCGCCGTTCCTACGCGAGAGCTTCAAAGTTCTTTCTCGCCGCCGACCAGCCTTTCCTCCGCGCCTTCTTGCCGTGAACAGATCTTTGACAGCCGTCAGTGACCGAGCAGAGGGGCCGCTTTCAGGCTTTTTAGTTTCGAGTTCGCATCTCAGCTTTGGTAACACCAGAGCTGATGTTTAGGTATCCGTTTCAAAATTCGTGCCATGCTGTCTCCTATTGTGACTTATTCCCACCTCGACATTATCTTATTTGAAGTGGCACATAGCGCAAACAATTTGCGGTGCAAGTGCTTGCTCTTGTTTCTTTGCTGCGAAATGTTCATGTGAACGGCACATGGTGAGCCAGGCGAACTCACCTAGTACTTGGCCACAAAATCAACCCCATTTTTAGGTTTAGAGCTGGCGCGCTTTCACAGAAGCAAATAAGCTGCGTACCAAAAACTTGTTTTTCTGTCAAATAACGTGTTAGTCTTTCCAGTCACAAGTTGTAGCACCGAAAGAAACTTCAACGCCACCGGGTTCAATATCCTGTTCCAATATCCAATATGCGCAAATGCCTCAATTCAATGGATAACTTGTTTTTTAAAGCACTAAATTATTTGTATTTCCTGTGCAACAGATATTCAGCATATTAATGTCATTTCAAACGTGACCATTCATTTAAGAGCTTGGATAGACTTATCAATATGAAATTATTTTCTTTTTCATCAATTCAACTGCATTTATAGCATGACGGTGCGGGCTCGGGTTTGTAGCGTTGAGCAGGGCTCAGGCTTAAAATTTCGGCCCGTGCACACCTCTAGCAGGAACACGGCCAGCATGAATTTGTAAACAAAAGAGCACCAATAACAAGTCAGGACCAAGAATTGGTAGTTGCGAAAAAATGTTTGGCCATTTTTACTCGGCTGTCGTATGTATGCATATCCCAGGCAGCACAAGAGCCCGAGCCAGTATTGTCAGTGATTTGGCAGAGATCAGCCCTATGTAGGCCCAGCGCTGCCATCTTACGGCTGGTATTGGTTGTGCCGTTCTTTAACACGTCCAACACTGGCCCTGACGATTCCATTAGTAACCAATATTGGTCGTACCTATTTATAATGATAACATCATTAGCCCGTCATATCCGATGCTCTCACAACGTCGGAGGTGCCATTATACGAGGACGGCAATGATGGGCCTGTATATCCGGTGTATCACCGGTGTTGGCGTTGCCATTTGATAAGGATAGCTATAACAGACAGCATTAGCCATCAGTGCACTGATGTTGGCCAATATTCAACATATGCTGAACAAAAATGTGAGCTCTGTTACAATGCCCCGCCCATGTCAGATATACACTAGCATACCTTACATATTAACCATATTGGCATTGCCATTTCATAAGGATGGCTATATCGAACAGCGTTAGCCTTCACTTCACTGACGTTGGCCAAAATATGGCATATGATGGACAATACTGTCAGTTCTGTTACCATGTTCCGCCAAATGCATTGGCATACACTTTAGTCAACATTGTCTTGTCTATTTCGCCTACTGGTCAATATTAGATGCAAATTAGCACATGGCTGGAAATATTCTGTGGGAAACCGAATTAGCATGCTTTTGCGGTTGGCAGCCTCATTTAATATTTGGATTCGTTAACTGTGCTGTGATAATCGATGTTTTCAAGTTACCTTTGCAATTTTAAATGCTTTGGAAATCTTGTCTAAATAATTATAGTTTCGTGGTGCTAGTTTCCGTGGTGTTTGCTTTAATCCCGCCTAGCTGCTGTTTATGTTGCTTGGGATTGCACTGTGTTCTTTTACACTATCCCTTCATTGACTTGAGCTGGCACTGTGATCAATCCACATGTATACTGTGATGAATTTGGATGAGACGACGATCGGTCGATGGCGTTAAATATTAAGTTCACCGCCGTTTGCCGGTCCGCCAGGGCGGCGGCGCCGATAAATACCTCCACGCCGACCGGGAGATTAGAAATAACCAAAACAACATGTTATATGTAGACTGCATATTTTGTCAGCATAAAATTAAAGACAGGACTAAAGGAGAAAGACAAGGGACAAACGCTGAACTTCAACTGAACAGTTGAAGTTCAGCGTTTGTCCCTTGTCTTTCTCCCTTAGTCATGTCTTTAATTTTACGCTGACAAAATATGCACTCTACTTATCAAGACCAACTAGCCCGTCTTTCTACATTAACTAGTCTGCTTTCTGTGTACAATGGGCCCTGTGTTTCCTTTCTTCTTCGTGGCAAACCTTCTGCTGCGATCGTCTATCTTCTTGCCAGTTGAAGTTCAGCATTTGTCACTTGTCTATCTCCTTTAGTCCTGTCTTTAATTTTATGCTGACAAAATATGCACTCTACTTATCAAGACCAACTAGCCCGTCTTTCTACGTTAACTAGACATGTTATATATCATGCATAGGCAATGGGTGCTATTTTTTGTATTTTTTTCGGCAATAATCTAGGTTGTGACATGGCTGCTCCCGTGGCGATTCCTGCTGCTCTGGGTGAAGAGAAATCCAAAAGTTTTAGCAAATTTCTTTGCCCCCGATTGTATCAGTTTTACCAACAGTGGCTTCTAACAGACGATTACCCCAGGACACGCATGCGGTGCGATGCAATTAATGAGCGATAAGTGTTGGCCAATTAATGCTCGTACGTGACTCAGATCGATTATGGCGAGCACGCTTCCATCGAAATACACTTTAAAAATACACTAGGCAGTTTAAGCTATACGAATACGAAGCATCGCAGCACAGACTTTCGCTTAAACGATTTAACAATGGTGATCTAATTTAAAGCTCGGTTATTTGGAGGTAAATTAAACGTCGGTCCGCCCATGCATGGACGTTCTCACATATGGCAAATCGTATCGACGCTTCCTGCTTCGTTGTCGCTTTAAGAAGTATAAGGAAAAAATGGAGAGAAAACACTGCACATAAAATCTCAATATGAATAATACGGTAGTGCTGAAAAAAATTAACTGGGTTACAGTTTATTTATTTATTTAATCATACTGCAGGCTAATATGTCGGCCCAAGCAGGAAGGGCAATACAACGAAAATATTGGAATATAAAGCAATACAGAGCAAAAAGGACAAAAAAACTGAGGACAAAAGTTCAACGCTGGTCACTGTAATGAAATGGGCAAAATTCAAGAACACAGTTCAACTCAACGAGCCTTTGTTCCGAAAAGACATTCCAGTTCTTTTAGGAAGTCGTTTGATGCATAAATATTTGGTAGCAGTTTATTCCTAATAAGCTCTCGTGATTGTTTATTTGTTCAAGAAGATTTATTTCTATTCCTTATTTAGCAATAACGGCTACACCGCCACCACGAGTGTTTCGGTCCCTTCTGTATAACTGATAAGCTGGTGGAACTATTTCATCGTCACATATCAACTCGGTGAGCCATGTTTCTGTGAGAGCGCAAAGATGAGGCGCGTACAACAGCAAAAGATCTTCAAGCTTATCGGATTTCGGATTTATTTACAACACTGCGAGCGTTCAGGGACAGCAAGCGTAACTAGCAAAACTCCGATTGCTAGCTCGAAGAAGACGGTTTGTTCGGATTAGGCACTTCTCTTCGAGTATTAAGTGTGTCATTCTACTGGAAACTTTTATCACCGATTCGAAGTTTATTGTGTGCAAGCGATACTTTCTCTTTGGCATCTCCTTAAGGCGTAGAACTGTCCCAGAGCAACTTGCGTTTCCTTAACGTGTCTGGGCATTAATCTTGCTGGATGGACGTTATTGTTCCTTTCAATTTTTTTGCGTTTGCCAAGACCGCTTGCTTTTCACAGAAATCTTGGAAATAAAGAATAATTGACCTATTTGGCTTAGGCCTGCCAAGCCTGTGAATCCGAGTGACCGACGAACGGGTAACGCCCATTTTATCCTGGAAAATTTTCTTTATAACTTTTACTCGTAAGTACTTTTCTGTTTCTTCAGGTACATCTGGGATACCAAAAACAATCAAGTTTGATCTGCGACTTCTGTCCTCCAAATCTACTAATTTATAGTGGTGCGAGTGGAGAGCCATCCGTATATCCGTTGCAACCGAGTTTAGTACTTCCTTCGAGGTAATATTTACCTGCAACTCATGTACTTTATCTTCTAGGTCTGTTAAACGCATACCGAAGCTCTGTATGAGTCTCTCTGTGTTCTCAAGACGCGCTTTCAAGTCAGATATGTCTGATCTAATAGACTGTTGGCCTGTTACGAGAGTCTGAAGCATTTCCTCCACCGAAGGCCAAGGGTTTTCTTCAACATTCCCACAAACAAGCAATTTACACACGCAATGACATTCATATGAAATGCGCAAACACATCTGTGGGCATGACACTATCTGCCATCAAAGGGGTGCTGCCTGAATGTGAGGCAGACAACATCATCATTTTGGTGCTGCATAACCTGTCAACAACGGTGGGAGCCTTGCCATGAAACATGCTGTGTATAAGGAAACATTGCCTCGGTAGGTATGACACATTGCCTTTGTTTTGCATTATTAAAGGCTTTAAATGCTCTGCTGGCTTTTTGCTATATGATTGCGTGCTATATGACTTTTTCTGGCTTTTTATCTCAAGGCTTACTTGCTCAGAAGTCTTGCCCACAGTATGCATAAAATAATATCCTTCATATCCCTGGCAGTGCTCTATATAGCTGGTGCTGCTATTTTGCTGCTTTATTTCAACAGTATGTGACTATTTCAAGTTGAGGCATGATTGAGTGAACTTGTGTTGTAATAGCACAATAACAAACATGGCTTGTTAAAATGACGAAGTAGTTGTCATTTGCGTAACACGGAAGTGCTGGTGCTTTAAGTGATGGAATATTTAGCATACTTGATTATGCTTTCATTGAAAGAATTCGCAGGAAGCATTTATTGAGGTTGCGGGTAAGGAAGCCATTCAGTATTGCTGAGGATATTTGCCTTCCACTCTCCCTTCATTACTGCTGCCTGCATGTATGTATTTGTTCATACCGATATGCAGTTACTAACTGTTTGTACATTTCCGGTTGCCTAGACTGGCTTAATTCATGTAGATGTAATATTACTTTAACCTAAAACAGGCTATTTACTTTGCTAAAGTGACCATTATAGACAGCTGTCTCCCCAAGCCATTGAGACTCGCCATTAGCTCCCAGCTCGCTTTATTTGCAGCTGCAATGAATTTATTCTGTAACCCTAGAGCAAGACATTTACAAGGATGAGATCATCATGAAGTACTCGTTCAAATTTTGTAAATTTTAGAGAACATTCTGTTTGTTTTGCATATGCTTCTGAGTTCGGAAAACAGAGCAGACTTGCTTACACTGCAGAAGGGGTGGGCTGCAAGACAAAAGGAAATTATTAGTGCAGCTGCTCATTCAGGCGTGCATTCGTTGTGCATTTATTGCTCTTATATATGTGCACCTTTGCCTGCATGCTTGCCAGGGCTTTCTCCATAATGGGTGCAGTGATCTTGCCGCCTACCTCTCAGAGGGACTGCCATTTTCGAACTACCTGCCCGCAACCAACTCACCTCCTGGGCTTCAAATTTGTTATACTCAAGGATGATTTTCTGTGTTTGATTTTATCACTGACGCCATTTAAGATACACAGTGTGCATCATTGGTCCATTAGTTTCATTTCGGCATGTTGTCACCCCTTACATTCCCTACTCATATTTCTTTTTTTACATCCCCTTGCAACTGCCAAACGAAATAAGATGTATAAAACTGCCAAACTCCCGCAGTCTCTGGATGCTATGTCAAGAAAAAAAAGCTTTTACATGTCTTAATAAAAGTGGAAATGATCCCCCGATTTTTTTTATTGTCATTTCTAGTCAGACGGTTTAGTGAACTGCCACACGACCAAGAAAATTGCAGCTGTAAGTGCACTGAGGAGTCATGCCTTATAGCAAGCATATGAATCTTGTGTTGCTTAGCTGCTTAACTCCAAATATCCTCCTTTGTCAGACAAGATATTTTTTTAGAAAACTGGATGCGCCAGAAGAAAGCAGATTGGATTTTTAGCAGCATTGTTACTTGTTACACGTGCGTTCCACCCCTGTATACATGAACTCGGCAGAATTGGGTCGAATACGTCTGTCGAGTGCAAAATCAGTTGGTGGGTTCATGTATACACAGTCGGGTCGAGTAAAATAGGCGGCGGAGCCGGTCGCGTTAACTCGCTTGCAGGGGGTAGGTTAATTCGTTTGACCCGCTTATCAAAAGGCATGTAGACGCTGTCCAGTCAGGGAGTCAAGTTATGGGAGTCAACTGATTTTGCACTCTGTCGAGTGCAAAATCAGTTGTTGGGTTCATGTATACACAGTCGGGTCGAGTAAAATAGGCGGCGGAGCCGGTAGCGTTAACTCGCTTGCAGGGGGTAGGTTAATTCGTTTGACCCGCTTATCAAAAGGCATGTAGACGCTGTCCAGTCAGGGAGTCAAGTTATGGGGAACTCTGGGGTATGAAAAAGCCTCTGGAGTGGCGACGAGCGTCAATCGAAATGAATTCTTTTTAGCGCCCCTCGACGATAAAAAATAATCGAAGCTCTCGACAGTAAAAGGCAATGGGATCAAATACGAGTAAGAACTTGCACAATAACTTGGAATCTCGATGCTACGCTCTGCTACGATACTTACTCACCAGAAAGCGAGTTCATGTAGACATAGCGGGGTCGAGAATGATGACCTTGCTTACTCAACGCTGATTCAACGCGGTGCTGTCGAGTCCACGTACACAGGGCTATTGTACTCGTAATTTTAGGTGAACTCTCAGTTCGTGTATTGCACATTAAATTTGAGCAATATTGGTGCTTTTTTGCGTATGTGCTGTTTTGTTCTGCAAACAATACTATTTCTCCAGACACAATCTTATTTTTAATTTGAATACAAAATATTGTCCATTTTTGAAAAAAAAATATTTGTGAGGCTGTTAAGAAATTTGATTTTGAAATATATTCACAAAATAGCAATATTTTATAGATACTGAAATATAAAATTCGTGCGAAACAACGTTTCAGCTAAGGATTAAACTGGTTTTTCAAGGAACTTGTGATAGGGTGAAAGTGAAAAATCACTGTCATGCTAGATGTATCGTTTTTTTTTATGATCCCATAGTCACATCAAGCATTGTATTTTAAGGTGTGCTTAAGCAATGAAAATAATATTTGGCCTCAGATAATCAAGCAGATTACTATTCTCTATACCAACAACTACTATGAATTGGTTTGAAGAAACCAGATGCCCGAGCACCACACCTGGTTCCTGGACATAAAATCACCCATGTATGCCTAACTGAATATAATCTTGCACGTGGAAGGTTGCCAATGGTATGGCCATATGATTAGCTGTGATGAGGGAAAATGCATACCTGGTAGGCTGCTAGCTGATGAGGAAGTACGATATCATTGTACTCAGATCTAGCATAACATTTTCCTGCCTATGCAAAGTAAATTTCTAGTACATGCTAAATTGCTCATTGCAGGCTGACTGTAATAATTTTAGCTGAACAAGCATGCACTGTATGATTACTAGAACTTCTTGTTGGGCTTGCTCGTATTTATTTATTATAAACTGAAGGCGCCGAAACAATACACGCACACAAGAAAAAAATGGGACAGAGTTCCACTCACAACTGATTTATTGTGCAGAACAAAGTACATATATCTAACTGCCGGCACATGCGCAAGGAACACATTCAGCTACATCACATTCAGCATCATATAGTTTACGATAAGCTGTGTTCAAGAAATGCTTTCTCAGAGAAAGAGGCTGTGGTATGAGGCATGGGCTTCTTGAACATATCTTAAACTACATGATGCTGAATGGGTTTCTTGCGCAATGCTGGCGCTGACATATATATGTACTTTATTCTGCACAATAAATAAGTGGTGAATGGCGCTCTGTCCCGTTCTTCTTTTCTTGTTTGTGTGCATGTTGTTTTGGTGTCTTTAATTTATAATGAGCACTGTATAAAAACTATTCCTTGGTACATTACAAGTAAGGCAATTGTTTATAGTAGAATGCAGCAAGCAATAAAGCTGTCAAAACTAAAATCTGGAACTTGAAATGGTATGAGAATATTATATGCGTACACAGCCTTGAGAATATCTGCGATGTACACATCTCCCTCAGCTAGCTGATTGAAGATAGCTTCAGTGATTCTGTCAGGGCAATTATTTCTTTATTGTGGCCGCAGTAATGCATGCATGCGTGTAGCTGGTGTACTGCAGAAAAATATTCTTAAATGTGTTCTTTATTATCATCCAGTTTTGCATGCTTAGTAATCCATATTGTCTATTGCAGGAATGTTCAAGAATTTTTTAAAAATTGAAAGTTCTGGAGCATGAACCGTCATACTTTCAGGAACTGTAATTCTAAATGAACGCTAAGCATCCACCTGAAGTTATCGGTTTGCCGGAAGCAGGTTTTTCCATCCAAATATCTTTCTTTTGTATCTGGAATAGATATTATTTTGCATATATGTTTATCATCCCTACGTCATAAGATGCTGCATGCCCTTGCAGGCCCAGAAAACTGTCGCAAAGTGCTCTAAAAGAAGAATGTGTGGCAATAGGCCTTCAATATATACAGTAGAACCCCTTTATAGTTAAGCCACTGAGGCCAGCGAAAATATTTACTACATCATGGTCTTTACTGTATCACTGTGGTCTGCAATGACATGGTCCTGAAAGTGCTGTCTATTAGTTAAATAGGCACTTACTGAACACGTCTTGTTGCTTAATGAAAAAAAAACCTAAATACCTTCCATCTCGCTTTTATCATCTCTTTGTGTGATGTTTTCATTATAAAACTTCTCTACATCTTGTGGAAGTACCTCTGAAGCATTAAGACGTGATTACGAATGCAACCAAGTTCGATTTCATGTAAAAACTAAAGCCTTGCATGAAAATGGTGTCCCTTTTCGCTCTTTCTGTCTTTTAAAAGGCAGTAAATGATAGATTCGCATTGCACTCAAGTGCTGTAAGGCCTTACTCGCTGCACCTCCACTTTCTGCCACCACTGCCTCATGATTTGTACTGCACATTACAGTGAATGTTGACCCATTTCTTTCCGTTCCCTATTTATTGCTGCACTTTTACTCCTTTACTTTCTGAATGGAACACGCCGCCTCCTTGCTATGTTTGTATACAGCTTTACTTTTTTTCTACTTCGCGCTGCGCGCTTTCCCTCACTGCTCCAAGGCTTTTGTAAAGTAGGCGTCTTCTGACTGCTGCTGTGGCTAGTTGTAAAGCCACCTAAACGAACACTCGGGGTTATTGTTCTGTTTTCAAATACAACAAGTCTTGGCCTCGCGACTCTAGGTAGTGCGCGGGAGTCGTCGCCATGGCCACAAGCACTTTAACTGATTTTTACCAAAAACATCTTTACTATAAAGGGGAAAATGTGCAGTTGCCTATGGAAAATGAACTGGGACTTCAGTTTCACTTATATCAGAGGTTTTACTATAGCGGGGTTCTGTTTTTTGTACTCAATCGTATAGAGCAGCCAGACTTCATATGTGTTTGGATAAGTGTTGAGAAGTTGAGTATAGATCTTATGGTGATATATGCTTGTCTTCTGTGCAGATGTCATTTGTAAGACCCACGGACCAATCTCCTCAACAAACTGTTCCTGAATGGTTGTTTCCTGCTGGGTGCCCAGCTTACTACCTGGGCCATACGCATCCCCCGCCCCCTCAAGACCTCAGCACTTGATCCATTGACCCTTTTCTGCCAACTATCATGCTCAACATAGTCCACTGCCATTTTCCATCCATGGTGGACACTGCCCTGGAGTGCACCCATGCTCAGCCTCCTATTCCTGCAACACCTCTCGCACTACATAGCTATAGTGCATTAACTCTTCTCAACATGTCCAGCCCCTTCCATCATGACCAATGCACACTGCACCCCATCACCTCTACCTGCACTACCTGGTCATGTGCTGCTTAGTGCCCTGTTTCCAATTACACCTACTAGCCTCTCCCATATTAACCCTGTACTCAATGCCTCCTGCACTGCATTTTGGCCCTCTGATGTCCTTGTGGCATGTACATGTATATGAGCTCTCAATAAAATGTTTTCGGAAAATATTTTGCTTGCCTTATTTAACGACATGTTTTTTATGGTTCCTTAGGGAGATGACATGCAAGGTGGTATTGGGAAATCACTGCATAAGAAAACCACAATTGTCAGAGTGACAGTTAAGCAAATGGCAGCAGTAAGGGCAAGGGCATGGCTAAAGGTGGCTTAACAGTGGCAGTGTCAATGCCACGTTAGCCAATGAATACTAGTGGCATGCCAATACGTGACACTAGGGGCACGGCGTGCTGATAGCCTATGTTGGCAGTGCCAAGACAGGTGCAATGATGGCATATAAGCCGGACCAATATATAGAAATGTAGCCATTTCTCCAAAAACCAGTGTTACGCCAATGTTGGTACTAATTTTTGTCGACGTTAGGCCGGGGTTGGTGCGATGTTGGTGTGCTGCCTGGGTATGCCGCCGCGCTGCGCACCCTCGCCGATCCTCCTCTCTCACCTGTCCCATCGAACGGTGATTGGCTCCTCGGGTGGTCTTCGGGGAAACGCGCGCGATCCGTTCGCTCTTTTTGTGTTTCATTTTTCGTCGGCAACATTTTTGGGCAGCGCCGCTGCTACGACCGAGCTCCCTGACATAGCGCGCTTGCACTTCGCGTTATTCGCGCTTCTTTAGTGCAGCTCTATGCCCAGTCGCTGCGCATTTCAGTGCACAAGCCAGCGTGAAAAAGGCGTTGTTCTTTTCGCGATCCTGAGCGGCAAGAAAGACACCGTTAGAAGAAAAAAGTAACTGCACCACATTGGCCGCAAGAACTTTTCGCCGACGAAGACTGCCCATCTCTGCGAGGTACTGTGCATGTCTTCCAAGTGACTGTGTATACTGAAACTGCATGCAAGCGAATCACTAGTCTGGCAATCTCACTTAATTCACTGATCTTTTTTTGCGTCGTTATGCGTGCTATTGTTTTCACTACATGGTTCCGCTCAACGTGCTACAATAGCGATGGCTGATGCATACAATGGGCATACATTCGCATACAATACCCGCTTTAATTTCTGAACCTAGGTCTCGCTTTTCAACGATAGCGCATTCAATGAGGAAGGTTATTAAGCATTAATAGGCTTATGTCGCAGGATAGCGTGTAGAGAACTTTTCCACAGAACGTTTCCGCAAATCTATATATCCGCACATCAGAAATTTCTCCTTACACGTTTAACATTTGACCTTGCCCAAATCTGGCGAAAATTGGTGTCTAACCTAACTTGAATATGGCGAATGCAGTGGTCCAAATTTCGGGACCTCCCGCAAAATGCAGCCCCAGGAACCCTCTGAATTTGACCTTCTCCGAATGTGGCCAAAATCGATGTCTAATCTATAATTTGGGTATGGCGAATTCAGTGAAGTCCAATTCAAATTTCGGTGGTCGAGAGGGCCAAATTTGGGTGTGCGGACACTTTCCTTGGATCACGGGAAATCGGTGCGCGGATCTTTGGCTCTCGGTTTCGGCTCGACATTACCTCAAGGTCGCCTACAGCGGGAGCTAAAGGCGTTTCATGCTTAATAGAAAAAGTTCATATTCGTTTTCAAGCCGCTGCGAAAATTCTCAACTACAGAAACGATTAACCCGTTGCATGTGCACTGCTTGGTGCCAAACTCAGACTGAACCTTAATGATAATTTTAAGACGGCCATCAAAGCAAATGTCCACGCTTGTTTCCAGCAAACATCCCACTACTAAAACTCCACTCGTAAGCAACTTCATGAACTGTACTTCCGCGAAAGTTAGTTCGAGGTGAATCTAAATTTAACTAACAATTGGTATGCTGAAAATATTCTAGAATGCTCAAATGCATTCTAAATAGTAAGCTTCATATACTATGCCGTGCTGAGACAGACGGCATTGAAAAAGGAGTGTGAGATGTATGCAGCAAGGTGTTTTGTTCGTACCTCAAGCACTCTTAATTGGCACTTTCATTGGGCGTACGAGACGCTAACTTATGTTGCTCGTGGTAGTCAAGCGTGTCGCATGTCTTACTCGTTATTTTATTCAATAAGAGTGTGGAAAAGCGCGAACTTAAGAGTGCGCGCATGTGCTAGCCAACTGCCCGGACGGCGAGAGAGCGATGCCCAAAAAAAGGGTGCCGTGTGCAGTGCGCGCAGCCGGCGGGCGAGGATATTCGAAAGGAAAAACGCCGGAGTGGAGGAGAATGTCGCTACTTTCAAATTATCGAGGGGCTTCAGGGCCGTGTGGTGCAGACGCGTGTTCCATCGCTCCTCCGATTGCACGTGGCTACCGGAAACGGACGGACTGGCGACAGCGGGAGCTTCCGAAGCGCCAAATAGATGAGTTCTTTCTTTTATTAACTTTATTTCGTTTTCAGCTAGTTAGGTTAGGTGCAGCCTAAAGAATAGATTTTAGCTCTTGGTCCTAGTGGCCTGGTTTTTCGTGCCAGCAGCTTGGTTTTCTTGGCGTTCATTATTTAGCTATCTTGTTTAGATAAACATTTTTTCTAGGCTATTGGCATTCGCGAAATTGGTTTTTAACGCGTGTTTGCTAGTCGTTTCTTGTGTCTTCTTTTGGCAATTTGTATATTCTGCGAATTCGTAATAGATATAGTTCAGTCGATGAGCGCTTAAGATGTGCAATGAAAAGAAGGTAAAGTGTACTCAGTGTGAGGCGCAGGTTAATCTCAAGGAAACGCGTTTTGACTCTGTAGGTGAAGCGGAAGGCAGCGACTTTTTGTGTCGGTGTTGCGTACTGAGTGCGCGTCTAGATACATTTGATCAAAAAAGGGGCAGTTTAGTATCTCGTGTGGATGATTTAGAAAATGAAGTACGTTTGTTAAGAGTGGAAAATCAGAAGCTGCTTGGACAGCTTACTAAAACTGAAAAAAAAGTGGCCGTCTTTATCCTTGGAACCAACGAGGACGAACATTCCAATGCGGACCACGTGGCTGGGGCCAGCACTGGCATGGAAGGCATAAGCAAAGTAGGTCAGGCGGATCAGAACCGTCAGAGTTATTTAGAAGCAGGTAAGACGCCGGAAAAAAAGGAAGAAGTAAGGAATAATGAAAATCCCAGAGATAAGGACACAGATAACCGAAAGCAGGAGCCAACAGTTGGGAGAGGGAGAGAGAAGGCCCACGTGCTTATTGCCGGAGATTCTAACATGAACAGGTGCAAGCGAGATATCTTGGAACGTGTAAGGGGTGATTAGAGAGTGTTGGTTGGAGCCTTCCCAGGGAGAACAATGAGGGCAGTGCTAAAAGAGAGTAAAAATAGGCTGTTTAAGAATTCCGCAGAGCACAGTATGGTAATAGTAGCCGATGGGCTAAACGATGTCCTAAATGGTGACGCTGCTGGAGTGGTGGAAAGTTTAGCTAAGGGAGTTGACGAGATGAGCGAGATAGCACAGCAGATGGAGATAGTTGTATGCACAGTACCAGAGGTGCTAGGATTGAACGGAAAGATGGAAAATGACGTGGTGACAGTTAATCAGGATATAAGAAAGTTAAGCCTGGAGAAGCGTTTGGAAGTGGCTGAGGTAAACAGGGAGGTATATAAACCAGGTTTTGGTAGGGCTTTTCAGCGAGATGGCATTCATTTTAACAGAAGGGTGGGAGCAGAGATCGGCTGGCGCCTGGCAGGCAGGGCTGTAGATTTTTAGGGGGTCCGCGAGGACTCCGTGCACAGAGGTAGTCAGAAGTGAAGCAGAAGAAAGTGTAATAATGGAGGCTGAGCCCCGAAAAATGGCAAAGAGTAGGTCGAGAAAGAAAAGTACAAAAAAGAAATTTAACACTAGGATCAGCTACATAAACATGCAAGGAGGTAGAAAAAGAGCGAAATGGCTAGAGATAGAACAGCAGTTGAAGGATGACAAAATAGGTATGTACGCTCTTTGCGAGACTCATCTCAGGGATCTAGAAGATCCGCCGTTTATAGAAGGCTACGTCTGGGAAGGGTGCAACAGAACGAGAACAGAAAAAAGGGTGGAGGGGTAAGTATGGTGATACACCAGGGAACAAATTGGCAAATAATTAAATGATCTTGTAAAGAACATATCTGGGTTTCAGGAACTATTGCCGGCATAAGGACATGGCTAGGGGTAGTTTATTTAGGAACAGGACATCAATGCAGGCAAGGAAACAGGGATCTTGTTGAATGTCTCAGTGACAATATAAGCCAGTTTGGAAACGGGGCCAATATTATTCTACTGGGGGACATGAACTGCCACATCGACGATCTGGATGGATACACGGATTGTAACGGCCAGCTAATGCTAGATTTCTGTGAGCGACACGATCTAGTTATAGTAAATACAGAATCAAAATGTGAAGGCCAAATCACGTGGGAATTCCGCAACAGGCAGACGACCATTGACTATTGTCTAATGTCGCAGGAAATTTATAGTAGGGTCACAAAAATCGAAATAGACGAAGAAGGGGAGTGTAGTCTGGGAAGTGATCATAAACGTATTAGTCTGCAGGTGGGGCCCTTGATGAAAAGAGAAATGGAACTTAGACAAAACGTAAACGCAAAATTAAACGACGATCAAATAGCGCAGGTAGCAGCAGACATAGAGGAAGCAATAGAGAAAAGCACCATGGAAGACTGGGATTATGAACAGGTAGAACTACTCATAAGGAGGAAAATTAAGGTGGTTAAAGTAGCGGACCACTGGAACTGAAAGAGGCAGCCACGAAGCTATAGTAGGGTCACAAAAATGAAAATAGACGAAGAAGGGGAGTGTAGTCTGGGAAATGATCGTAAACGTATTAGTCTGCAGGTGGGGCCCTTGATGAAAAGAGAAATGGAACTTAGACAAAACGTAAACGCAAAATTAAACGACGATCAAATAGCACAGATAGCAGCAGACATAGAGGAAGCAATAGAGAAAATCCCCATGGAAGACTGGGAACTACTCATAAGGAGGAAAATTAAGGAGGTTAAAGTAGCGAGCCGCTGGAATAGAAAGAGGAAGCCACGAAGCTGGTGGAATAAGGAAATCAGGGAAGCTATTGAACAACGACGGACTGCATCAAGGGAACACCGAGTGGCAAAGAAAGCACAGGTATCTCAGGAGGAAATCGACCAAAAATGGGAGTCATATCGGCGAAAGAAACTTGAGGTGCAGGCCCTCGTGCAAAGTAAAATAAGGCAGTCCACGGATCGCTGGATGGCTGACATACACGATGTTTCTAGAGGCGGAGCAAGAAAATTCTGGAACCATATAAGCTGCCTAGGAAAGAAGAATTAAAGAAAGCAGGATCGGATTCAAGAAAACGAGGGAAATTGTTTAAAGGGAGATAACGCAGTGAACTACATTACATCAGTTAGAGCCGAGTCATTTAAGAGCGACGATAGGGTAATCTCCGCAAATTGAGAAGCAACACAATGTAGCAGAATACAAAGCAGCTTAGAACTGACCAATATAAACTGAAAAAAGGCAGAAAAAATATTCCTAAAAACACATCTACAGGAATAGATAGAATTCCGATCAAGCTGATTAATGAACTCGGTTCAAAAAACACTCGCGTGTGCCTGTGAGCAACTGATGCTGATAACGAATTCTATTCTCTTCGGCTATGCTGCGCAAGTAATGCTTGGAGTCAGGCTCTGCAAGATCATTAACAGAATATATTGGTATACATATTTATTTTCCAGAAGTTTTATTCAGCCAGAGGTTTAATGCTGAGATAAACGGAAAAATGTTGTAGTCCATAGTTTCTTTATGTTTATTTGGAGTGTTAACCAACGTCTAAAATCTAATCAAAATTTTCTACCGGACAACTAAGCAACGTTCTTCGACGCCTGTCATCAGATACCTAATTCGCTGCCATATATTTTGCGATCAAACTAAATTGTGTAAATTGCTCTCTGATCTTCCTTATTACAATACATTGCAGCTTTATTGTTACGGGATTGCTTTGAACACTGGATTCGTCAGCGGTGCTTCACAAGTTGTGCCGGAATGTCTTTAAATAATATGCTACTGACCATCTATGCGTTTAATTTTGTTGCTTCTGTTAGGATACATAGAAAAGAAACCCTTCTCGATTTACCTGTTTGTGTTTTCGCACATCTTCTATTACTCATATACACCGAACGGTGAATGTGATCTCACCCACAAAACCGTCATAGTGAATTTTGATTTCCGCTAGTGATTCGAATGACGCTTTTTCCATCCAAGCTTCGACGGTAGTATAATGTCTGTAAAATGCGTAAACAAGCTAGCTTCTTTGCATTGCTGCCTAAATATTTATGCCAATTAAGTACATCCTGTTTGCATTGAACTGCGCGGTTTACAAATTCGAGTTTAACTTTGCACATCATATTGGCCGCTACCAGCCAAACCATTCCTGATCAAAGAAACGTCCAAAGACTCTGCGATTCACCATAATTATGCATCAAAAAAGAGGCAGCATGGATAATGTGATTTTGGTAATAAAATGTATGCAAAAACTGGACTTAAATATTGGCAGGAGCTGGCATCTGTTTCCCAATTTCCGAAGCTCTAGATCAAAACAATAATGTTTTGATGTATAATTTTACAGATAAGCAAAACACAGCAGATACATGCGATAAAAAAATTATCCTCTGTGCAGAATTCAATAAGCACTGGACCCTGATGAATGAAAAATACAAACATGAATACATTTTCTCCTGATATTTTCTCCGCCGTCTTTGGCTAAGAATAAGTGCGATACACTACGGATTCATGTGGGAAAGCCAGTGTGAAGGAAACAATATTTTCAGCTTTTTCGATCAAAGTGCTTTCTTAAAGCACTGGAGTTTAAGTAATCAATAAAAAATAAATAATTAAAGGAAGGAGTATACTGGAGGGTAATGAAACCAACAAGACTGATTTGCTTAGGATTTCAGCGGAAATAAATTAGGAGGGCGCAAACGGCCACAAACAAGCTGTACATGAATATTTGTCAATGGAAATTATGCTAAGGAACTCTCTAAACAAATTATTCAGCTTTGTGAGTGCCCTTTCTGCGGCTACTAGGCAAAAAGCTACCCTGACCTCCCTAAGAGAAAACGTGAATTTAACATATACTTGCACGATACATAACAGCAGCCATCGAAATTATATGCTGCAATTTCAATAAATACGTTTTTCAATTTCCTCAACACTCACAACCTTTGCAAAAACGACCCGCAAGAGAAGGTCGCACCTTGTTTCCATGAATAATAGCTCAGTTAAGAAAATTGTGGGTTTAGTGTAGTGGACGCGTCTGCATCCGTATTTAGCGCGGGATTCATACCCTGCTTACTCTCGCTTTTGATTGCGCTCAGCTGTCGTATTGCTACCGTCAAAAACTAGCTTTCATTCTCCATCTCCGCATTTCTCTGCAATTGGGTTAAAAAAATTGTGCCACTTCAGATTTCAAAAGGTCGTGAGTTTACGACACTAACTGTACTGCGTGGTACCGTAAGTAAGGGAGCTTTAAGGTGCTGGATGACCTTTGATGTACGCAGCATGACCGATCAAGTCGCAGCAAATTAGACTGCTTTCGGTTCTCAGTGTACGATTTCTTCTGCCTGTTGTTTAACGAGAGCATCAGAGCCCTAGAATGCCGTCACGTGTTACAAATGCGACGCATTAGCGTTTGCCCTGATATGCGGACTGGTACAATGACATATGGCTTGAACACACCATCTTCACAAAGACTTGATTATAAGAATTTTTTTACTCAAAATATTTACCAGTCGTGAGTAATGTTCTAGCAAGAAGAGTGTAACGCGCAGATGATGTCCGGTATAAATGCATGAAGTTTACGAGGGGTGTTCATAAACTTCATGTTACTGGTATGAAGAAACACGTATGCAGAAACGGAATAAGAGTTCCATCTTTGTATACATATCACATATACTGTATCATGCACCTCCGCCACTAATGGGAGGCAGGTGCAGACCTTGGTTCTTCACCTCCTCATGACGATAGTTCATGAAGGCCGCCCTCTTGAGCACTCACCTCCTTGTTTCGGACATATTTCTGGCAGATTATTCTCTTCGGGAGATAAGCGCAATAAGTGTCCCTGTGCACCTTTGGGCGAACATTAAGCAGCACTTTATATATCGCCGAGTTGGAAGTGTACCTGCGTCACTGTCACGTGTGCCGAGTGAACCTGGGCATTGTGATGAAGCAGGCAAAAGATTTCCGCATGCGCACGGTAAACTTCTTCATTGCAAGGCATTGTGAAGAACGTGTGCACTTAACCTATCCCCATGTTAACCTGTTTCACCCCTTAGTCGATAGTTATTCGTTCATGAGCTTTCACTGGAGCCTTTAATCTTTTCAAACGTTTGAGGTTGACCACCACGCGAATTTTATCCACTCTGTGTTGGTATCCGAGGAAAGAGTTAGAAATCATCTACCCCATTCGGTAACATTTGTGGAGTCTAAAGCATCATCACTAAATAGGCAGAGCGCCAACAGGTTGGCATGGCTCCTCTTTAAATGTGCACCATTTAAAATATAAGAAACGGATCCAAGTGGATGCTTCAATGCTTTCAAATAGAAGCTGCCATTTCTTGCTTGATGCTGTAGTGATATTGTATAATAGTATGGGACAAAAGTTACATGTTTCGGTAAACATGAAGATGGGTATTTCGATGTGATGCCTCTGTCATGCACTTTTTATTAATTTATAGTACTGGTAATACGGAACTACATCGCACCTCGTATGTGAGCCTAATGTAGAAAGAATCCTTTCGCGGTCCTCACGAGAAATATTCAATTTTGTTGGAGCTCGCAGCTGAGAACACAGTACTATGGCACTTTTAATCGCAATATTGTGAACACTTTATATTGGCCCCTATACCAAAAACTTCCTTGCGGAGCAAAATATTGACCGGAGATAAGCAAGAGTTGTATCATTTCAACAAGATTGGGACGAAAAACAAAATACGCTGTAGATGAATGCAGCATGACCTGTAATCAGAGTTATCACCATAATGGTAGTAACCCCAAATGGAGATCTCTTTACACTGTGCCTTGATCAAGACCACGGATCCAGTAAAAATGGGTAGGAGTATCCCACGGCCTGCCGTCCGGCTGTCAAAGAGGTGTGCGCTTGGAAGAGGCTTCGCAAACCCCGCTGTGCTCCTTCTGGGGCAAAATAGTTTCGAACCCTTCAGCCTGCAAAGGTGGGTCAAGTTAACATTTTTCACGTGGTTCAAGGCAAAAAGGGCCCCATATGGGCTTGTGCCGCACGAGGCGGGCTTGTGGTTGTCCGATGGCGGAACAAATCACTGTCCCATCGGCGCAACTATTTCGGCCATGACCACTTTCCCAAGCATTTCACTCCAGAAAAGCCGAGCACCAGGACGGGGGAAAGCTTGTACCCTGTAAGAATGGGGGGTTTAGCAGATCAACAGGACTTGATCAGCGGGACTGGGCAGATCAGCGGCGAACACAGCGGCAGCGAACACAGTCAGGTCCAGCACGCGCAGCGATCCCGATGCCACGGACTGGCATGTTCCTCGTGCACTTTTTCCTCTTCACAATTACCCGCAGGACGAAGAGGAGACATCCTGGCGACTTACGGCGTGAGCAAGACGGCAGGGTCGTAATAGGGTTTGAGGTGCTGGGCGTAAACAATCTCGCGTCCGCGCCGGCGTAGATCATGGGACGGCGTAACAGGCTCCACCACATAATTAACCGGAGAGGTGCGCTCCAGAACTCGGTATGGGCCATGGTATTTAGCAAGAAATTTTGAAGGCAGTCCAGGGGCATTGGGAGGTATCCGTAGCCACACAAGAGCGCCAGACGAGAAGTGCGGTGTCGAGTGTTGGCTGTCATGGTTGGATTTATGGCGGTACTCGGTGTTAGCCGTGAATGCGCGGGCGATTAGTCGACATTCTTCCGCATGCTGGGCTGCTTGAGACGCAGATGTATACTCTGATATGTCTAGCTGATACTGGAGTATTGTGTCGATTGTAGCAGAGGGGTGACGGCCGTAGAGGAGAAAAAAAGGACAGAAGCCAGTAGTAGACTGCGTTGCGGTATTGTATGCGTACGTGACATACGGAAGGACATGGTCCCAGTTTGAGTGGTTGGAGGAGACGTACATAGAGAGCATGTCGCTAAGGGTACGATTGAAACGCTCAGTGAGGCGATCAGTCTGGGGATGATAGGCGAAGGTGGTTCTATGAACAATGTTGCACTTGGTGAGCAAGGCTTTCACAACGTCACTCAAGAAAACGCGTCCTCTGTCGCTGAGCAGCTCTCGAGGTGCGCCATGACGAAGCACAAATAGCTGCAAAATCAAGGAAGCTACTTCTTACCCTGTGGCAGATGGAAGTGCGGCGGTTTCTGCATACCTCGTCAGATGATCAACGCCCAGTGGTTGCCGGCCGCAGTGCAAGGAAGTGGCCCGTACAAACCAATCCGACGCGGTCGAAAAGGCGTGGTGGGCGGGGTAACGGAAGAACCTCTCCAGCAGAACGTTGAGGAGACGGCTTGCGGCATTTACAGGTGAGGCATGGGCGAACGTACTTGAGTACAGAGATGTACATACCCCTCCAGTAGTAACGCAGCCGGAGACCAATGTATTTCTTGAAGACGCCCGCGTGACCGGATTTCGGGTCAGCGTGGAAATAGTCACAGATTTGCGAACGTAGCTGCCGGGGAATAACTAGCAACCACTTGCGGCCATCTGCGCAGTAGTTGCGGCGGTAGAGGAGGTTATCACGAATGGCGAAGTGAGAAGCATGGCGGCGGAGAGAACGCGATGGAGAAGCAGCTGTATAATTGGCGATAAAATCGAGGATAGAGTTTATCCAAAGATCTTGCCGCTGCGCTGACAGCATGTCGTTGATGTGAAGCGATGGCGGGGAATCGTCGGAAGAGGAAAGGCTCGCGACCTCAGCTGTAAGGGGACAGCGGGAAAGTGCGTCGGTGTTGTGATGTTTGCGGCCAGCGCGGTAAACAACGCGGATATCATATTCCTGAAGGCGAAGAGCCCATCTTGCCAGTCTGCCGGACGGGTCTTTCAGTGAGGAAAGCCAGCAAAGCGCATGGTGGTCCGTCACTACGTCAAAAGGGGGACCATAGAGGTAAGGGCGGAATTTAGTAAGAGCCCAAATAATCACTAAGCACTATTTTTCAGTGACAGAGTAATTAGGTTCAGCCTTCGTGAGTGTACGGCTAGCAAAAGCGACCACGTATTCACTATAACCTGCTTTGCGCTGAGCGAGCACAGCGCCGAGACCAATACCACTGGCGTCTGTGTGGACCCCAGTAGGCGCTGTGGGATCGAAGTGACGTAGGACAGGCGGTGCCGTAAAGATCTGTCGTAAGGGATTGAAGGCATCGTAGCACGCTGGTGACCACGACGAAAGGTTGGAACTGCCGGACAGAAGTTCTGTGAAGGAAGCAGCAATGGAAGCAAAATTCCTAATAAAGCGGCGAAAGTAAGAGCAGAGCACGAGGAAGCTACGTAAATCTTTGATGGAAGTCGGTTTGGGAAAAGCTGTACGGCACGAAGTTTGGTAAGGTCTGGAGATACACCTCCTTTGGAAACAACGTGGCCAAGAATGGTGAGCTGGCGGGTGGCAAAACGACATTTTTTCAAATTGAGCTGGAGTCCGTCATCAGATAGGCAGGTCAAAATGCTCTTCAGACGGTAGAGGTGTGTGTCACAGTCAGGAGCAACGACGACAATGCCATCGAGGTAGCAGAGGCACGTCTTCCACTTTAGGCCACGCAAAACGGTGTCCATCATCCGCTCAAATGTTGCCAGATCATAACAAAGGCCAAACGGCATAACTGTAAATTCGTACAAGCCGTCGGGTGTTACAAAGGTAGTTTTGGGGTGATCAGCCGCTTCCAAGGGTACTTGCCAGGACCCGGAACGTAAATCAAGGGAAGAAAATAGTTCGGCGCCTTGTAAACAATCGAGAGCGTCGTCGATGCGTGGGAGAGGATAGGCGTCCTTTCGCGTAATCTTATTAAGGCGGCGATAATCGACACAAAAGAGGATAGAACCATCTTTCTTTCTTACGAGGACAACACGTGAAGCCCAAGGGCTGCTTGAGTGCTGAATCACGCCATTCTGGATCATTAGGTCGACTTGCTCTTCAACAGCCTGGCGTTCGGTTGCAGACACACGATAGGGGCGCTGTCGCAGTGGTACGTGGGTGCCGGTGTCGATGCGATGAGTGACTGTAGAAGTTTGACCCAAAGAACTTTGATGAGAGTCGAAGGAGGAGCGAAAGTGATGTAGTAGGTTCAAAATCTGAGTGCGCTGCTCTGGAGGAAGATCGGCGTCGATGGAATGGTGGAACAAATCTGTAGAGGGGGAGCGGACGCAGGTGAAGGGAGGCTGAGCGCAGTCACGGTACAGTGCGGCGCCTCGTCAGGTTCCTCAGAGGTCAGAAGAGATGCGATTGGCTGGACACTACCGAGGCATTCTCCATGCCGCAAAGCAGTAGGGGAGTTAAATGGGTTAGAGACCCATAACATGGACAGGCCAGCGGAAATAGCGAGCACTGCGTAGGGCAATGGAAGGCACTTGCGGCGCAGGAAAGTATGGGCTGGTGTGAAGAGAACGGTGTCATCACTAACAGAGGCACAAGCGACACAAACAAGCACTGAAGAGCAGGGAGGAAGGTCGATATCTTCGGAGACGAGGGCTTTAGCACAGCAATTTCATTGATCAGCGTCTGGTAAAGCATCGGGCACAGTCGAGCACCCCACTTCAGCTCGAGCACAATCGATAATAGCAGCATAACGCGACAGGTAATCCCAGCCTAAAATTACAGCGTGCGAGCAATATTGCAGCACGACGAACTCAATCGTATAAAGAGAATTCTGGATAACTACTCGAGCGGTGCACGCTGCTAAAGGCTTGATATGCTGAGCGCTGGCCGTTCGCAACGAAATTTCCGCGATTGGCGTCTTCACTTTCTTTAAAGTACCACATAGTTTTGCAACACCCTCGGGGAAAACTTCAATTAGGTTTGTCGGCGATAGATGAGGACTTGAGAAGTTCGACGGGATCGCAGGTCTCGCCTCAGGAACTGCGGCCTCTAGTTTTCCTCATGTGAAGCGCTCTGTCGACGTCGCATCGGAGAGATACAGCGGCGTCACGGCGACGGGGAACGGCAGTCGGACATGGCTGAGCGGTCTGGGGAGAAATGAGGGCGGGCTGGAGGCTCAGCAGACGCGGAATACTGAAGCGTCGGAGACCAGTATGCAGAACCATGAGTAGGTGGCGCCGACACCGGGAGACGGTTGCGGCAATAACGATAAATGTATCCAGTAAGCCCGCAAGTGTAACAAATTGGCCGGTTATCCGTCGTGCGACAGGGATTATGTGGTCTTGCAGCCGGTCGCATAAACTGCGCAGGTTCTCGCGCAGGCGCAGGAGGTGGCTGAACGTAGGCAGGTGGCGGTGGAGCAGATGTAGGTGGCGGTCGGGCCACAACAGCCGCATATGTTAACGGCGCTGCAACCGGCATGGATTGAAGGGCTTGAGGAAGAGATTCAGCTACCTGTTCTTGAATAATGGTGCGCGAACTGGGAGCTAGATGTGAGGAAGGTTCTTGATGGCAGGACATAAGGGAGAGCTGTCGAGCAACTTCTCGAATGAAGCTCTTAATTTGTCGCAGGAGCGCAGAATGTTCGCCTGCATCTGTCAGGCCAGCAAGGGACTCAGAGGGCATGGAGTTCGCGCGAGTTATGGCCCTTTGTTTCCACAGTTCATAACTTTGACACAGTGTGACCACTTCCGCGACGGTGCGGATATCGCGAGCCGACAGCACCTGAAAGGCATCGTCATCGATGCCTTGCAGAATGTGCTTGATCTTCTCGGCCTCTGACGTCTGTGCGTTAACGCGCTTGCACAGGTCGACGACGTCCTCGATAAAACTCGTAAAATTTTCGCCAACCTGCTGAGACCGCGCACGCAAGCGCTGTTCAGCGCGGAGTTTCCTCACAGCTGGTCGGCCGAAAACTTCATAGAAGCTGGCTTTAAACGCGGACCATGATGGAGTGTTTTCATGTTTTCGAAACCATAGGTTTACTATGCCGGTGAGATAGAAAATGACGTTGCTTAACTTCGTTTGCGCATCCCATTTGTTCTAAACGCTCACTCGTTCATCGGATGTGGGCCATTCCTCGACGTCGTGGTCGTCAGTGCCGCTGAAGAGGGCGGGCTCTCGCTGACGGAGGGAGCCGGGACAGATGATGGCCGAGCCAACTTGTACGGCTTGGTGGTTGACATCCTCAGGCATCGCAGGAGGTGGTAATGTACGGCTGCGGAGTTCCAGGGCGAGAGGATAGATCTTTACCCAGCACCTCCACCAAATGTAAGAATGGGGGGTTTATTCAGCAGATCAACAGGACTTGATCAGCGGGACTGGGTAGATCAGCGGCGAACACAGTCAGGCCCAACACGCGCAGCTATCGCGATGCCACTGACTGGCATGTTCCTCGTGCACTTCTTCCTCTTCACAACCCTTTGAAAAACCAATGGGACCCCGCGGCACCAGGGATCGAACCCGGTACCTCCTTAATGCGAGGTGGATGCCACCGCTTTGGTAGCTAGGGAGCATCTGAAGCGGATTCTCACCTGCCCCAAGGCACCTCTCCTCTAGACGGGAGGACCTGCTGTAAAAAAGAGTCTTTTCTGTCAGGAAATAAACTTGAATCACTCACTCAATCACTCACTCACCACGTATCCGGACAGTGCAGAACAAGCCACGATAATTCTCGCAGTAGCAACAAACCCATAAAGTAATGGTCTTCGCAGACTCGCAAAACGCCTGCCGCATTGTCCTGAAAAGAACAACGCATAAAACAGCACTAAAACTAATGACAATACAACTGCCGATCTATTCCGCAGTGGTTTGGTTTTGAGGACATGTGTGACCTGACTTAGGGTGGGAGTAATGAGGCCTTAAATAGGCATACCTGAGCACTTGTTCACCGGGGTTACCCCCAGCAGGTCGTAGCTTCCATCTTTCACGGCATGGAAAGGGATTTGGGTGCAGTCGACGTCAGCGCAGGGCCGTATGAAAAACCGCTGTTTCTACAAGGAGAGGCTAGAAGAGTATACCCGCCAGCTCACAAAACACTAAGTAAAGCAAAGCCGATGAAATACGCATCGGCGCATAAAAACAAGCACACTCCCCAAAAAGAAAAAGGTATATCAGTGTTACCCAAACTTCAGAGCTCTCAGTATAGCCACTGCAACAACATATCAGACACATAAATATAATATGGAAATTCCCGAACGCACCCCTGGTAGACTCAATTCCTAACCCGTCTAGAAAGCGATGGGAAGACCATTCAGTGCAGCAGTGACCAACGAGACCAGCCGAGATTGCTGAACAAGGGTTAAGCTGCGCTGAAGGCCAACGGACTGCCCTACTAGGAGCTCTACCCATCATAGCTCTAAACTAGCCTTTTTGGAACTTAATACTTTTATCTATTCATCACAATAGCTCCTTGGAAAGTTTACGCAAAGCCTATAGCTTCTTTTAAAGACAAAGCACTTTGTTGAATATGTATTCAATACATCTGCACAACTCTCGGCCAGATGTGTTCTATTCGTTTATTCTTATTGACTAAAATTTTGTCATGCCAATAATATGTGCAAGGAATTGAACCAAGCAGCCTTAAACTTGTCAATCACTGCCCTCATTTTGTAAATGTAAAACGTGTATACAGGCGCGGAATGACCTAAATGCAGCACACTTTACCGTTCAAATTAATATCACGCCTTCTGCACTGGACATAAAAAAAAAATATTTATCAAAGTGAAAGGAAACTAGCATTTACTACCGGTTTGCACATGGCAGGCCTGCCAGTTGGAATTATGCAAAAGTGAAACATTTTTGAAGAAATAGCATGCTCTATTTAATTTTGTCCACACCGATACTTATCACCTGCAGCTATATTTTACTATGACACTAAAGAGCGAAGACTTCTGGTTAAATCCGAAATTTACTGAGTGAAATCGCTGAACTCATACTTCGCCCAAATCAATGTCAATATCTTTTTTCTACGTTCTAAATGTCGAATAATATTAAATACATGAAAGTTTTCCAGAAAAACGTTTTTTATTTGCTAGAAAATCAAGCCATTTCTTCGGAAACGTTGAGAGAATAAGACGTATTTTATAATAGAAAGGAAGGGACAACTGCAATATGTTTAAAACTCGTACTCGATTAGCTCCCATGACCAATGTTTTAAATTCGTTGTTGCGGTCTTTAAAGCATAATTAAAAATATTCGTATAAAAGTTATCACAGTACCATTGTTTCTTCGGCGTCTACAGTGCTATAAACTCCAAAGAACATCAAAGCTGATGTTGAATGCTATATAATGAGATACATTTATCCAGAGTAAAAACAAGTACAATTCTAATTTTTGACTACTAGCATGCCATCAAAGCAGTGTATGAAAAAAGGACCAAATTAAAAAATGAATAATTTACGATACCACAGACCAAAACATATTACTTTAACTCACCTCTAAACTTTCATGGTAAATGTAACTCATGGCCATAAAGAAAAAAATAGTATTGCGTCTTATATATTACTGTATTAAAAATCAAGTCATGCTTATTTATGGTTCTTCATCCCTCTTTAAAGTAAGTATTCGCGCTAAGTTTCAGCAAAACTTTAACCAATACTTCCACAGTGTCTTCTCTACTTCAGCTGGACCTTCACTTTCTACTTTCCCCTCGCATTTCTTTAATGTTACCGACTTGATTTCAAACGAAGGGGTATTGAACATGCTGCTTAGACTAAAAGTTAAATCTTCTCCAGGACCTGATGGTATACCAGGCGCATTCCTTCGCCGTTTTGCTGAAACACTGTGCAAGTTTCTCGTTTTGATATTTCGAGCTTCTATTAGAACTGCATCCATACCTGAAGACTGGAAGACTGCGCGTGTGGTGCCCGTCCTGAAGAAGGGGGACCCACTTTTATTATCTAACTACCGACCCATATCTATATTATGCTCTTCTTGTAAATTCATGGAGCATATCGTAGCCGACCTCATTTCTAAATTTCTCCAAGATAATAACATTTTGTCGGAACACCAGCATGGCTTCAGGAAAGGGTTTTCTACGGTCACACAGTTAGTCACTTTATTTCACTTTCTTGCTTCCGTCGTGGATAGGACCGGCCAGGTAGACTTAATTTTTTTGGATTACAGCAAGGCGTTCGACCTAGTACCGCATAACAAACTAATAGAGAAACTTCAAATGATAGGATTGCCCGATTTCCTAGTTGCTTGGGTTTCTATGTATTTATTGCAACGCAAACAGTATGTTACAATTAACGGAGAAAGTTCTTGTGCTCTTCCAGTTACATCTGGTATCCCTCAGGGCAGTGTTCTTGGGCCGCTGCTGTTTTTGATATATTGCAATGATATTGTCAATATAGTTAATGAGCCTGTGCAGATCCGCATGTATGCTGATGACTGCATTATTTTTAATGAGATCCGGTCAGTTGACGACCAGGTAGCACTAAACATGACCCTTAACAACATATTCACATGGTGTTGTAAATGGGGAATGAAACTAAACTCGGAAAAGACGGTGTTACTACGTGTTACAAGAAAACATAATCCGTTAAAATACTCTTTTTCTTTAGATTCAGGTCTAATAGCTGAAGTTAACGAATTTAAATATCTTGGTGTGACATTAACAAGCAACTTAAACTGGAACACTCATATCTCTAACTTTTGCTCGTCTGCATTTCGTAAACTTTGCTTGTTGCGCCATAAGCTAAAGGATGCCCCTCTCAAAGTTAAAAGATTAGCATACGAAACTTTTATAAGGACTAAATTAGAGTATGCCTGTATTGTATGGGACCCGTATACTGTCACCAACATAAACGCTCTAGAGCGGATCCAAAGGAAAGCCGTCCGTTTCATGTTTTCGCAGTACTGTCGAACAATCTCTGTCTCTACACTGATGCAATCGAATTCAATACCTACCCTTCAATCCCGGCGAAAATTCCTTCGACTGAAATTTTTATACTTATTGTTTAACCATAAACTTGGAATAGATTCTTCACCGTACCTGCTAGTATCGAACACCAGACAAACCCGACACTCTCACCCCCTTTCTCTTACCCCGTACTTTGCTAAGACTAGGTTATTTCAACACTCTTTCTTTCCGCAGACCATCAGTGATTGGAATAACTTGCCAGCTACCTGCCTACAGTCTCTTGACCTGATTTATGACCATGTTTAGCTTTGGTTATGCTGTGCCATTATCTTTTTCATTTACCGCTGTTTGTGCTTTGTTTTGTTCGCATCTTGGTATTATTGCTCACTCGTAATAACTTGTTTGTAATCCACTCCTGCTTGGGCCTCACGGCCTGCAGTATGTACTAAATAAATACTAAATAAATTGGCATAACACACTGAGAGGGTTCCCTCAGCAATACAAAGCAAGAGGAAGCGCAATTTCGCTGCAATATTTTGTAATGTGAGCTACACTACGCTACCCAGGTGATGATTTCGCCGTGTTTGGCGGAGGCCACTAGTACGCATGAACGAAAATTGGAGAGGAGCAACAGGTGCGCTACGCAAGACATCAAAGATCGTGGTCGCCGCGGCCGCCTACCACATGGTATGGGCCTGCCAACTAAATCCATCCCTTCCCCCCATCCCTAACCCTTCCCGGGAGGACTGGGAGGCGACCCTGCTCGGCTGCTGCGACCTACAGGCCCAAAGGGCCTTAACGCGGCGTGCGCGGGTGGCGGCAACCGCCAATGGGGTCCCTGACTAGGGTCTCCACTCAGTAATATAAGGCCGAAGCCTTTAAGGCTCCAAGTCAAACCTCCCAATATGAAATAAACGTTTTCACCACCACCCGGCCGCCTTTCGGCTGCACTGCCGGCGCAGGAGAAATACCCAAACAACGAGAAGAACGTTCTACCAAGCGGATACGCCAAGATGCAGAGCAGCCTGCTTTTACTATTACGGTTGCAGTTTATGGCCTCGCCCATATATGTCCAGTGCAGCCTTATGGTTCAGTTTCCTCCGCCCTGGCCACATGCGTAGATCCTCTCCTTTCACATCTTAACAAAAACCAGAGTCCGCGGTCGTACCAGCCTACCGATGCGGCTTCTGCAAGGCTTATGACCATCATATACCCTCTTCAACCTGCCCAACAAAAGAGCAGGCAACTCAAAAGATTCGTCGTGCCAATTCCGAGCAACGGTCTCAGAATATAACTACAGCACCCGTGCATACTTAGAACCGTGTAGACGCTATTTAATGGGATGATGACGAATGCTGGAACGAGAGCCGCACTCGCATTAAATCTCTGAGCAGCAGACATTTAGAGACAAAGTGCGTAAGGATCGCCGAAGCCAGCAGCCTAAAAACAGCGTAGCCTACCACAACCCCCCAACGACATCACAGATATGGAGGACTAGATTGTAGACATTATCGTGAGCTCCTTGCAGGCTGAAGGCTTGCGGAGTGATCTAGCACCACAAATGAAAATGCAGAATCGGCACAGACTATGTCCGGCTCAGCTGCTTCATTCAGTGCGCTACTCACCGAGTGTCTTCTGCCATCCAAGATAATACTAAAGCATTTTTGCTTCGTTTCATGGTGACACAACTGTCCAACCTGACATCTGTTCTCTTGCAACGCTTGGACTCCTAACGAAAGATAGCGTTCTCCAATGGAACTGCAAAGACCTCTCCACTAAAATAGGGGACCTCGAAACCCGCGTTCATTTGAACAAGCTTCAGGTGTGGCCCTGATATTTCAGAACAACGCCTTGCCAACAGTTCCAGGATTTGTGGTTATGCTTCCCGATCGATAATTGACTGTCATGTGCACACTGCTTGCCCTCCATGGAAGGCGATGGTGTATGCTTAGATACGTTTCCCTCCTCTCTCTGGAAAACTGGTGCAACTCATAGCACATCCAGATATTAATTTGCAGAACCGCCTTCCTTTTTTTGTGCGAGCTTATTGCAGTCCATGACGCGCTTCGCTCTCTATACGTCATAACATTACCACCTAAATCTAAATTGCCATCCGCACCGACTCCTTCAGGCAACCCGTCTACTCCGACGCATCAGTTGCAGCCCAGAAATCTGCCAGAATATACATCGTCTGGCGGTTCGCATCTCGCAAACCTTTCGAATTCAGTGGGTTGCACCTCTTCTACTCAGTTCGCAAAGATCTGCAGATTTTGCAACCCGCCAGACGACTCTACGCTCACCAATGACAGGCTTCCTCAGTATGGATGATGCCACACTGTTTATTTCAAAAAGGGAGTAGCTCCGGGCCGTACACGTGCTCTTGTCCCATCGTGTGCGGTAACTCTCCTCAGCTATCTTACCGGCGCAGAGGAGAGCTACGGAGGGTCCGTTCGGGGTTGCCTTCACACCTGCTGTAACACGGAAATGACCTCAATACCCATATCTATATCAACGTCCAGGATGTCCTCTCTGCAAATCTCAAAATATTGAGACATATTCACCACTTGTTGTGGGTTTGACCGGCACTGAAGCTGAAGAGAATTCGACACGTCAGGGTAGTGAGCCTTTCGTCGAGCAATCCATCTTCGTACATTGCTTGGGCGCAAGGGCCTTATCATCGGTCTCTCTGGAACTTTATTACAACAGCCAACCTCTTTTTTCATTTATTACCGCTTTTAATTTTTGTTATATAATAATTTATGCTCGGGGCAATAAGCAACGTTATTAAAAAAAGAAGAGCCGCCCGAACCAAGCGAAGAACGTCTTGCCAAACGGAATGCGAAGATGCAGACCGTGATAATAATAATAATAATAATAATAATAATAATAATAATAATAATAATAATAATAATAATAATAATAATAATAATAATAATAATAATAATAATAATAATAAATTGATTGGTTCACAGGAAAGGAAAGGCGCCGTATCTGTCACACGTGGTCTATGGACAATGGGGAGGAAGTTTGAAGAGAACGAGGAAAGCGAGAATAAGGAGCCCGAGTGGAGTGCTACGGAGTAATTTGGACCACCGGGGGATCTTTAACGTGCACTGACATTGAACAGCACATGAACATCTTTCCGTTAGCTTCCATCGAAACAGCCGCCGGCAGAGCGTAAAAGCAGCGCATAGCAGCAACAAAGAGGGAATGACCGTGAGGAGGCGAAGAGAACAGCGGAGCCGCCTGAGTAGAGAGAGCAACGGCATGCGAAACTGTGATGCCACAATGCCGAGCATAATAGATGGCGCATAGCCGTCAAGATGGGGCGTATGGAAGAGCTCAGTCCGCATGAAGTAACAGAAGAGGATGTGAATGCGCTTCGTGTGACTGATCGCTTGAATTGTTGAAAAATTTGTGCCGAATTATGCACAGCCCCAAAAATCGGTTAGTGGATAACAGCATCTAAAAACTCTATTCTGGAGGCAAGAAGAGATATTAAACGGGTGCTAAATACACCTACTGCCAAACTTCTCAATGTAAAAAAGCCCCCAAACTTATACGTGCTGTTTTATACTTACATTTCCTAAGAATCTTCGGCTCATTTAGCCGCGCCCCGCATTCGTTGCGCGTGATTTTGTGTGATTTCAAATGTGCGTACTTTTCTTTTAAATCTGACATTGTCCATACTTCCCAAACGCTCAATGATGCATCGACCAGTTTAGCCAACATAAAGCTATACACACATTAAGAGAATAGCACAGACCCCTCGAGCAGAACACTTGGTAAACCAAAGTCGTACTTGATCTGGCAACCCGCTTTTCTTGATTTAGAATCGGGGGTAGATTTTTAACAGCTTTTTGGGCGCCGTAGAAACGACACTGGCGCCATGCTTGTTGGCCACTTTCCTCAAGTTCTGCGAGGTTTTGTGCATTAAAAGGACAACTAGCGGCTTTTGAGTCCGCCGATGATCAACTCCAGTACTTATTCGCGCTCCGTTCTTGATTTTCTGTAGAATGCTCTAGCAAATTGCAATCAACACAGAGCATGGGAACCCTGACGCCGAAAGCTGGTTCATCTGATTTTGGAAGCTAGCGTGCAGCATATGCTGGCACAATTTTCTTAAAGACGGCGCTAAGCAGTGCGAAGTCATTTCTCTTTTTACAGTCTTGGAATGCATAGAATCATAAGAAAAAAGATTTCTTTCTTTTATAAAAGCAAACGTGTCTTTCAAAGAAGGTTGTTTTTAAATCTATAAAATTGCAAATCATTAGTGTCGGGTAGTTTATGAGTAAAAGGTAGCCCACGTACATGTAAAGGGGTAGGTGATGGAAGTTCTCTTTTTAAAGGCACTAAAAATCAACAGTATGCCTTAAATCATTTAAAATCACCCCTGGAAAACAACCATGTAGGGATTTATGAAATCTTGTTACAAAAAATGTCACTAAGCAGAGGGGCCAGGCAATGCCCTATACAGACATTGCTGTACTACATGTAAGCCAGGTTGTCAAAAAGAACAAAACTAGAGCTTCAGTAAAATTGCAACAAAGCGATAAAGTATCCTCCGACAATCCTGCAGAATTCAGAAAAGCCACGTCGCACTTTGTTTCATTGCATTTTATTACAGTGAACAAAATTTGGTCTTGAAGATTAGAATAAAGCAAGTGTTAAGCGGGGATCGAGGCACTGGTAGCGAGCAATACCGGAGCGGTGGTGCCTTAACTTGTAGCCAGCTAGTCCGCCAAAGCACTTCCTCTCTCTCCGATATGTGTCCGCTTGACTGTAACTTCTTTACTATCTGGCCCCCGCAGAAATGCGGAGCTCTCCTGGCAACTAAAGGAGACAAAAGGATAGCGGGATCGTATGAAGGCTTCAAACGGTCAACGGGAACGATCTCATGCCCACGGAGGTGAAGGTCGGTGGAAACGGCTAGTGGTTCAACTATGCAATTGACGGGAGAAGTCTGTTGGAACACTAGATAGTATCCGCGGCACATGACAGTAAACTTGCTAGTCAGACCTAGTGGTGTCGACGGGACCAAGAGCCATATGTGAGAACCGGGAGATAATTAGTGGACAGAGTGGCTGCTGTAGCTGTGCGTTTTCTTTTGGGCTTGCTGGTCCGAAGTAAGCGAGCGAGCCAGCTTGCGACATCTTCAGCGTGCCTGGCAGCTGCTGAAAGCAATGTATACTCTGCGATATCAGGACGGTAAGGGAGTATGGTGTCGAGTGGAGACGAAGGTTCACGCCCGTACAGCAGAAACAAAATGGCGAGAATCCGGTAGTTGCTTGAACGGCGGTGTTGTAGGCATAGATTATACATGGGAGAATGTCTCAATCAGAGTGACTGGAGGCGATGTACCTGGACATCATGTCACCCAGTATGCGATTGAAGCGCTCTGTGAGGCCGTTGGTTTGAGGGTGGTACGCGCTGGCTGTCCGTGGATGGTCTGACATTCGCGTAGGAGCGCTTCAACAACTTCAGGAAAAGCCCCATTCACACTACACCAAATTTTCGGCGAGCGAAGCGCATGCGCTTCTCCGGAAAATTGTGGCCTATTCTCATCTACTCCTCCCGCGGCGGCGGAACCGACGCGGAACTGCGGTTGCCTTTCGCTTTTTCACGAAAGCAGCGAGATCTCACGGAGGTTTCTTTTCCGGTATCGGGAGCTCGCGAATGAAGCGAGAGCGCGCGTGAGCCCCGAAAACAGTTCGCGCGCTTTTCTGTCGTCTGTTGCGTGGCTGCATACTGTCTTGCGTTGTTATATTGCAGTTCTCGTTTATTTTCCACTTGCGCGCTTGTAGCGGATACGTAATGACGACCATTTCAGAGAATGAAGAGGTCGTCTCGATTCTTTTCTGCAACTATGTAATGGTCATGCTGGAAGAGTTGCGAAAGGCAGATGAAAAATCAGGTTCGCAGCGGAGGCGGTGGTGGGTGCACCCATCTTTGCAGGAACGCGCCCGGTTGGGCCAAGGCTACAACCTCTTGCCGCTGCTTCATGACTAGGACGTGGAGCATTACTGAACGTAAGTTAATGTGAACTTTGTAGTGACTTTATTATGCCAAGCGCTATCACCTTACTGGCTTGTTCTCTTCTCGGCAGCTGCCTGCGTATGTAACCCAGCAGCTTCGGCGCCCTTGTAAAGCTCCTTCGTCCTCGTATCCTGAAAAAAGACATGCGATTTCGTAAGGCGATACTTTCAGATCAACGCCAGGCGCAGGTTATCAGGTAAGGTGAAGTTTCTGTACTCTTGTTTTAATTTTTTGTTTTTATTTGATTTATGGGGATTTAACGTCCCAAAGCGACTCTGGTACGTGATACTTTGGTTTGGATTTCCATTTTTATTGAGATTGTCGAGCATTCGATTGTCATGCCTGAGCAGTATTTTAATGTGTATATAAATTGTGGAGTGCTAATATTATAAACCAATTTTGCGCAGTTTAAGTCGTTTATTTTTTTTTATCTGTCTGCCCACTTGTGAGCTCTTTCATTTTGGGAGCTGAGTTGTCTACAGTTGTGCTGCCCCAGTTTCGCGGTAGTGTAATGTAGAGCCCTCATGTGAACTCCTTGACTTCTTGCGCATGTTTTACACAGCATACTTAGTGACAGTGTTAATAAAAAACGTTATTCAGGAAATCATGTCCTACACCAGTGCAGTAAGTATGAAGGGCAACATATACAGAGTACAAAACTGTCAAAAACGTTTTTGTTACCACACCAGTCATTATCATATCAACAACAAATAGTCTAAATTTGTTCATTTTAAATGGAACGTGTTGCATGTGGTTATCTGACAAGCTTGTTTTAAGCATAATAATTATAATTTAAGGAACAACAAATAGTATTTGTCATATTCTGCTCCAAACCAAGGTTGTCAAAGAATTTCAATAAATCGAGCAGATACCTGCATAGTCTGGCAAACATGTCAACATTGATTGTCCAGCCAACTCAGAAAGTGTTGACCGAAATTACAAGAATGCGTTTAGCAAGTCTATGCTGGCAGTCATTGATGCTTGCTACAGGTATTCAATCATATTTGCTTTGTTAACTGGTTCTTACAACCTTTCTATCCTCTGAACACCTTTAAATATTATTTCATAACAAGCACAAGCTTTTTTTCTTCTATGGTTAGCCCTCGGTTGTCTAATGTAATGGTAATGCCATTTGATATGCTTGTGTAAACTAAATTACGAGAAAGCTACCCATGCTTAAGAATAAATGAGGCGAAATGTTTATGCATGCAGGTGAAATGTTTATGCAAATGTGTGCCCTTCAGGCTAATATTAACCAGAAGATACAACTGAATTTTATATTTGCTCATTTAGGTTCTTGTTGGTGGAGATGGGCCACAATTGGAGCATGTCTGGTGGTAGAAATTATGGCCGAAACACATTTTTAAAAATGTAGCTAGGCCAGGGCGGCATCTTAGAAGACGTACCTTTGAATGATAATAGCAAAATGCCTTCTTTCTTTGTGGGAGATGAGGCCTTCCTTCTGGAAATCTTCATGTAACCGTACGCAAGAAAAGTAATTCAATTTGTTGTATTCTTCAATAAGTCAATTTGTTAGAACTGAGATTAACTGGTGGCACACCACCTTCAGCGCCATTTGATATGAGAAGCTGTTCAATGTTCACCAGCCAAAGTTATGAACGTAAAATGAGGCATCACGTCAAAGGCTTAAAGATATTTTACTTCCGCCAACCCAACCACTATACGGGTATTGGTTGCAAATGAAAGGCAGTAACTGCCTCACTCTTCTGATTGGAATTAAACATTCAGCCTGCGATTGTCACAGAACAACACAATATACACTGAACACTGAGTATGCCAAAACTAATGCATGAATAAACTGCTTTTGATTTTGATTTTCTAATTAAACTTAATTTGTTGTTCTGCAAGTCTCCCTTCCTAGTTTTCTAACCCTGAGGGACTACATAGATGACCAGTGAGCTGCAGGAACACCCAGCCAATTCTCTCAACTATATGCAAAACGAGTATTTAGTTACCGATGAGTTGAGTGAGGCGTGCCGTAGAAGACGTCATTGGATTCTCGCCCAACAATGGCTCATCTTACGTCAGCCATTCAAGACAAAGGAAGATAACATCAGTCGCATTATCACATCCTGCTTGTCACTGCACAACTTCATGGTGTCTGAGGAGAAACCAGCTTCCCGTGCAGTCTACTGCCCCCCCCCCCCCCAGCACCACATACTTTTGGCAAAGACAGCTGATCGCTGGAACCTGGAGGTAGGAGACAGAGGGAAATGGAAGGCTAACCCCTCTTTCAGCCTTAGGTTGTCACCCAGCCATGTAATCATGCTGTTGGCAAATAAGCTTAGAGAAACTGACTTGCAGGTTACTTTTAACTTATCGAAATGAGCTTATAACTAGGATTCAAAGCTGTCAGTTTGATGATTTGGAAAGAGAGCCCTTTCTCTCTAATGTTCCAGGTTCTCTCCTTTCAGGCTTGCACATTCAGGCTTGCAAGCAGCCAAGCAAAGTTTCGTGGCAGGACAAAATGATCAGAAGCAGCCAAATGAAGACAATGGTAACATTTTTTTTTGCTTTGTACTTACAGCATACTTTATAGTTCACAGTTAACATTGTCCTGGAAACGTGCTTGCTGTCCTGTATGCAGAGAAGAAACAAAAAGAAATAGGCATGATATATGTCATTAGTATATGCCTTACGTATTTCCTGTCAGTAGTTTGAAAATACATGATGTCGTCAATTGGTAGGCGCTCTTCTTTCGCCTTGGCCTTCTCTAAATTGGAATGTTTGTGAAGAGAAAGTTAAATTCACTTCAGACGCAAGCACCGAAGTCACTAGTTAGGTTCAAGTAAGCATGCATTTTCAAGAGAGATGAACGACGGGATGTCATTATGCAGATTTATCTTTCCACACCTGAATCGCAGTCTTCTACTCTGCTTTCCAGTTGGCTGCAAATATTAGGGCAGATGACGTGCACTAAATTTCAGTGACTTCAAGTGCACACCTTACATTCTAAGATGGTTACCTTTCAGTTGTAGCTGTGTGTGGAATGGATGGCCCATCTGATTCAAAAGGACAAGCCAGATATTCCTGGCACTACAGGCTCTGGAACGGTGACTTCAGTGGTGGCATCTGGTGCTCTTCAGATCTATTTCCAATCAATAAATAACCAATACCATGAATTCAACAGGATTCTTTTTATCATTTTAACTCAAACCACACATGAATCCTTTGAACAGGACTTCTAGGCATGGGTCATGGGCAGTGAAGTTACAACCTGTGAAGAATGAAAAGTAGCACACCGTTTTTAAACCTACTCTTGAGACTGAGTGAAATGAATGCTTGAACAGTCTGCAAAATATTCAGCCACATATAATAAACGCAACACTATCACATTTTTAATAGTACACCTAAATTTGTATATTGTGCTTGATACTACAATCATGAAGTGAGCACCCTGAGAGTGCACACTAATGCATAATGAGAAAATATGCAACTTATTTTGGTTCTCTTGACACATGCTCCATTATGAGCTGCATTTGCTTGAAGTGCTTCCACTTCACAGTAGGAACGTTGACAGCTCCAGCTTCACTCTTCATACTGGACCTAATTTGGTGTTCAATTTTGAAAAAAAAAATGTGTCTTTTAAGTTCTTAAAATATTTTTCTCACAGATGGCCCCTACAAGAAAAAAAAGACTGGTTATCAAGCACGGCAAACAAGAATTGGCGTTTGCTTATTTTCTGTTCACATGTTCTATCGGTCTCTTCAGCGTTGCCACTGTAAATTATTTAATCTGAACTGCACAGCACTCCCGCACAGCACGACCACTCCAATATTAGTTTTTAAATGCACTAAATCTGAAGGCCACTATTGTAAGAGGTGAAAAACTCGGGATTAGCCTTTCGCCACACGAAATAGATCTCTAAAAACGCATCACGCTCGCGGTCCGCCCTAGAGCTTGTCACGGAGCACAAAGCGCCGCCACCGTGATGCTATACGCTCCAACATATTCGTACGAGCTGAATATTCACGGCACAGGAACCCACAACAGCACAAGTAAAGTAAAAGAAGTACGTAGTGCATGCTCGCTCTAGCTGCGCATGCTCGCGATAGGTGCAAATAGCGGGATTGGGCGAAATGATCAGTGTTATCGCTTCGCAGCACACATGTGTCGTACGCGATCGCGCGAGGTCAGCTTGCATGGGATAAAAGAAAGTTAGCAGCAACGTGAACACAACCAAGGCTGGATACGCGAAGCATACCGCACTGGCACTCGAAAACAAAACAGTTCTCAAACAGCGGCATGAGCCAAATGGTCATCAATGCGCTGGTTTCGAAGTACGTAATACATGCGTCGTACACGACCGCGCGTGGTACGCATGCATAGAATAAAGCTAGCAGTAGCGCGAGAACAGAGCGAAACGCACTTGTACCGGCATCTGAAAATTTCTCGCGAGCATCGGCGTGATGCAAGATATAAAAGCAATTGTGCTTACCTCTCACTCCCAGTCCTCTGCGAATAAATTCCCACAGGTCCTATTTGTAAATAGGACCTTCAAATTTAAATGTCGCTTGGATTGGGGCCTCCTTTATAGCATCAGACAGCACCTCCCCAGAAACGGCACCGGCCCGCTCCGCTGCAGTGCTTGCCGCCATACCGGATTTTGGGCGGACGTGACGTCAACGACCCATCGTCGATTCCGCGGCGAACGCGGAAAAATCGGTCTCGGACCGATCGCCCTCGCCGCGCCGCTTTCCGCCCTCGTCGGCGTCAAAAGCGGCCATCCGTCCCTATAACCGTTGCAAAATCTTATAAATATCTAGGTGTACATCTCACATCAACACTTTCTTGGGTCACCCACATTAGAACCATTTGCTCCGACACTTCACGCACACTTGGCTACCTGAGAAGAAATCTGAAATCTGCATCACCTAACATAAAACAACTCGCGTATGAAACATTTGTGCGGCCAAAATTAGAGTATGCATCATCCATCTGGCACCCATGGCAATCGTATCTCACCATCGAATTGGAATCAATCCAAAATCGTGCAGCCCGGTTCATCACTTCATGCTACTCAAGAGAAGCCAGTGTCACCGCCCTCAAGCAGTCCCTCCGTCTCTCAACACTAGAATCACGCCGAGTCGTTTCCCGCCTATGCTTACTTCATACATTTTATCATAACACAAGATCACGGCACGCTCTATTAACCGCCCCACTACGAACGTCCTCCCGGCTAAGTCACGGTAACCCGATAGCACGCATCAGTGGCCACACGTCTGCTTACAACAACTCATTTTTCCCCAAAGCAATAGCACTATGGAATTCACTGCCTAACGACATCGCTGCATGCACTGATCACAAAACATTCCGCGAGAAAATAAAAATTCACCTCGCATAGATCTTGATCACTTCTGCGCTCTTTGTAGCGAGTATTGCTTGACATATCTTTAATAAATGATGTATCATTTGCTGGGAAACCCTGATATGACTACAACCCCCTTTATGTTTGTTTCTATGTTTTTTTTTTTATTGTTATGCACGTTCCCATCATCGCCGTTGTAAACCAATAAGCCCCCCCCCCCCCCCTTATGTAATGCCTTCAGGCCTTTAAGGGATCAATAAATGAAATGAAATGAAATGAATCCGCTTCGCTCGCAGGAAATTTGGTGTAGTGTGAACGCGCCTTAAGAAAGATTTGCCTCGATCATTTAGACGTTCACGGGGGACCCCGTGAACTTCCATCTGTCATTGAGTTTTCGTTTGACCCCTGGAATGATCATCCCTCATTAAAATTTAAATTTTCTTTTTTTCAACTTACTTATCAGGAAGCCCTCTGGTATTCTTGTCAACATGCCTTGCATATTTACTCCGATGGTTCTTTCACTCATCACTCTGCTGGTGCGGCATTTGTCGTACTTAGCTTAAAACAAGATATTTTATACGTCCACCGTCTTTCTCTGGAACCACCATCTAGTTCATACGCCGCTGAGATTGTAGCGTTTCATTCTGCCGTTGAATATGCTATTAATCAGCCTCCCTCTATGCCTATTCATTTTTACACTGACTCTATCTCTTCTGCCTGCCCTATATTCAATTACTTCGTTTAATCCAAAAATAATTGCTATTAAGAAATGTCTTTGTCGTTTGTTTTCTTTGGCTTCATTTTTTCTGTTTCATATCCGGGGCCACTCTGGTATTTATGGAAATGAATTAGCAGATTTGGCTGCTGGAATTGCCGGCCAGTACGGCCAGGTACATGCGTCTACTCTGTCGCGACGCTGCGTACGTTCACATTTACATCATTCATCACTTGTTTTATGGAGCATTTATTGGCGAGAAAATAATGGAGGCACAGAATTATTCAATTGGATCCCAGATACTGTCAGTACTCGCATCATTTGTCCACCAAGAAAACCTCTCATAACTTTAATTACTGGTCATAGTAGATTCCCTTTTTATTTTAAAAAAATTGGCCTATCATCATCTTCTCTTTGTTCATGTGGGCTATTATGTGAAGACGTCCATCACTATTTCCAAGATTACTCCATTACAGCTCCTTTTATTTCTCGTTTAAAGACACTGTGTTCGTCGGAAATTACACCGCGTAATTACCCCTCTCTTCTCAGAAATCCCGCTGCTTGTGCAGTTCTGATCCAAAAGGTGCATCAAATAAGCAACACTATTCCCAATTATACACGCTGATTTTCTACCTCTCCCCCTCATCCACCCCCCCCCCCTTTTTTGTTTTTTTTTTTGTTCTGAGGTTTTTTGAACATTCTTCGCTATCTTAGGAATACTCTGTTCTTGTTAATAGTTTTGTTTCTAATTTGCATTACACCCTCAATTTTGTTCTTCCATTTATAATTTGAATAAATAAGAACTCTTTTATTGGAAAATGCGGTTTATGTATATACGTTTGGTGTTCGTTCTAAGGTTGTTTGTCTTCTGTTATTTTTTCTGTATCCATCCTTCGGTTCCTAGAAGAATGTGTTCTGCAACTTCTCTGTTTGCTTCGTCCGGCAAGTTGTCTGGACATTATCCACGACGTGGCCGGCATATTTGCTGCAGCCTATTTTCTGCTTCTGTTGTTCACCAGCACCAGCGGAGACCCGTTGATCCTGTGCTTGAGCCCGACTGTGGGAGGGGCGAGGGTCTCGCCGGAGGGTGCTGAAGACCCCCTACCACGCTCTGCTCAGGGGAGGGCTCCGTGCTCCTTTGTTGAGCATGAGTGCTTTGGGCATGTCCGCTATGCTCGCCTTTAGGTGCAACACTATGGCGTGGAGCTTTCAGCCACTTATGCCGAACGGCTATGCTCTTATGAGGCACTGTGTTCACTTGCCTGAGCAATACATGAATACGTTGTGGAGGTTTGAGTCACTCCTGCCTGACGGATTTGCCTTATTGCGGCAGAGTCATACCGACACCACGCACCTTTCTTCACCAAGGCTTGAGCCCAAGAGATCGCCAAAGGCTCTCAATGGGCATGCCCTTTACAGCGCATCTGCTGTCTTTCTCTTTCTTATGCAGCACTGGACTATTTTCTGATATCAGCTGTATTGCATAAAATGTTTCTTCTGTCTTTTTCTTTTCTGTTTACTTTTCCTTTTAAATCTGTCATTTGGAATTTACTAATGTAATTACTATTACTTTTCTTTTCTCTGTTCACCTCTTTGTGGCCAATTTTTATGTATACATTTATCCGCATTTTCCATTTTCATGTTACCTTAATTATTTTCCATAGACCGGTATACTATAATTTCAGATTTCAGAATTCAGTTTTTTCTTTTTTTGTGTGTGTACGTAATGTACAGCTTTCTCCCAACCGATTCGGACAGAATTTTATTCTATAATTTCATAGTAATGAACGTCTTCTCAAGCTGTCAAGGATTTTATGCGTGATGTTTTGTGTTTTTTTGTGCCTCCATTAGTTTCGTATTCGCGACGTTTTTCAATACAAATTTTTCTCATTTCATTGCAGACTTTGGTAACCGCTTTAATACATATATTTATTTTTTTTAGGCTGAAGTGTGTTTCGCATATTCACTTTAAAGTTATATTTTTTGCGAATTGGCTAATCCTTAATGCACAATTTTTATATTTCTGTTCTCTCTCTTTTGCACTTTCTGGCTACCCACGGACATTTTCTTCTCTGCTTCCTTCTTTCCTGGACTTCTTTATCTTTTTGTGCTTCTCTTTCGCTTTTTCTTTCTTTCTTTATCCCTTTTCCAGTTCATATATCTATCTATTGTAACTAGGCAGTTGTGATCTTTGTTTCCTTTTGTATCTTTAATGTACATTTTTTACATTTTTATGTCCATGTTTTTTTTCATCTAAATAATTTTTTTTTATTTTGGGCATTTAGCTCCTTTTCTTTTATCTTAAATTGGATTAAGCCTGGCAAAGCTTTGTTCGTCCGGGCTCCCTCTCTCTTTCTTTTAAATTTTTTTTTGACATATTCTTGGAGGAATAATAAAAGGTAAAAGGGGACCCCGTGCCGCTGAATGAAATGACGAAGAAGAAAGGGCGCGATATTGAGTCCGGTGGCATTCTGAAGTGCTGCTGTTCCCGCGTAGCGAGTAAGAAAATCGACGGCTACAATGACATAATGACTCCCTGCAGGTGAGTGCTCCAAAGATGCACATAAATCGACGCCAACACGATCGAATGGTCGGTATGGGCGCGAAAGATGCTGTAGTGCAGCCGACTGATGGAGAGGAGGAGGCTTGCGACACTGACAGTCGATGCACCAACGTACATACGTACTAGCAAAGGTATATATACCGCGCAGTAAAAGCGCTGTCTCAACCGTTCATACACCTTACATACACCGACACGGCCACATTGCGGATGGTTACAGTAAGATGCGCAGATATCATTACGGAGGTGGCGAGGTACGACGAGCAGCCGCTTACGGTCGTCTGGCATATAGTTGCGTCGATCAAGGAAACGGTCACGAAGAGCGAAATGCTGCTCTTGACGACAAAGGGCGCGAGGAGCCGGCGAAAGTGAGGAGTTCATAAGAAGATCAATTGGTGATGTTAGCCACGGATCCTTGGGCTATTCCAATAGTATGTCTTTGATGGACAGGGAAGGCGGAGCTGGGGGCAGGGGAGACCAGAACATCAGGCGCGCCGGCGAGCGAGATAAAGCGTCTGCTTTGGAGTGCTTACGCCCTGTACGATGGATGACTCGGATATGAAACTCTTGTTGTCTAAGCGACCAGCGGGCGAAACGGCCGGAGGGGTCTTTTATTGAAGACATATATATGGACATATGTTATGTTGAGGCAGAAAAGGAAAGAAAAATAAAGAGCCTCGGCCCGTGCCACTTAGTATAACGGGCTTAATCCAATTAAAATAAAATGAATAGGGATTAATCCAATAAATAATTTTGCATTGAAGAAATGGAAAAAAAATAGGAGAGATTAAAAAAAAAATTATCTACTGTCCAGCCCAACCGCCGCCACGGGAACGGGCCAGCAAATAGCGGATTTATTTGATTGCTTGATTTCTTGGATTACTATTTACATGATTATTGCAGTTAACACTGTGATTTAGATATTTACATGCTTCTTGATGCTAACATATTGATTTAGTTGGATGAATAGGGATTGCTTGAGGTTTCCGGTGACCAGACTTGTTTGGAGATGTCTTGCTTGTAGTTGTTTGGTGGCGCTTGAGTTGGGGATGGGTCCTCCTTGGATGTCACCTATTGCCGCTCAATGGGTTCTGAAATGATTTAGTGAGGATTAGATTCCCCCCCCCCCCGCGTTTGAGTTCTGCCTAACAAATGTCACCTGGATACATCCCCTCCCCAGGTGTCCCCTAAGGTTTTGTTCCATGTGTATAGTGGCTGATTATGGGCAGTGATCCTTGGGTATAATGAGAAGGGCTGGTTGTTGGAAGGAGACGTCCTGGAGGCGAGGTTTGTTTGGTGTTAAATGAATTAGTGAGAATTGGTTTTTTTTTCTTCTTCTCTTCCCTTTCTTTCCTTCGCTCCCCGTCCTTCTCCCCCTTCCCCCCCCCGGCCTCCCCCATCCCAAGGCCGCCCCTCCCCCATTCCCCCCCTGCTTCCTCTTTCTTTTTTTTTGAAAGGTTATGGAAGGATAGATGTGAAGGAGACGTGAAAGGAGTGAGGGAGGTAAATAACGTTGTCTATGAGTATAATTTATACTATGTAGTTAGGTTATATGATGAGTATATAGTAAATTAGTGGGAGGATATTAATTCGGATTTCTAGCTCTCCTTAGAAATTAGTTGAGAGAGTGTGTTACTTAGTTTGTCAATCAACATAAAGCGTGGTGGTCCGTAACAACATCGAATGGGCGCCCATGCAAGTATGGCCGAAATTTTGAACCGCCCAAACAATGGCCAAACATTCCTTTTCTGTCACCGAGTAGTTGGTCTCGGCCTTGCTCAACGTTCGACTTGCGCATGTGGGCGGGTGTTCATTTTGCAAGAATAACGCCGAGGCGGCTATTGCTGGCATCGGTGTGCACTTCGGTGGGAGCAGCCTGGTCAACATGGCTCAATATGGGGGGGGGGGTAAGAATTGTGTGCAATTTGTAAAAGCTGTATCGCAAGCCGGCGACCAGGGAGAAAGATTTTGTGAGCGCTGAGAAGTTGCTTCAGACGGGCAATGATGGTCGCAAAGTTCCGAACAAAACGCCTAAAATAGGAGCACAAGTCTATAGACCTCCGTAGTTGCTTGCTAGATGTTGGCTTCGGGAACACAACGACAGAGCGAAGTTAAGAGGGACCAGGAAGGATGCCGTCCCTGGACACTGCACACCCTAATATAAAAAGTTGACGAGCGGCGAAAGGAAACTTTGGCAGATTGAGCTGCAGACCGGCGTCACTAAGACATTGCAAGACAGTTTCAAGGCGAGTTAGGTGGGTCGAGAAATCGGATGAAAATACGTCGATATCAGCTATGTAGCGAGGACATACGTGCCACTTCAAACCGCGGAGAATATTGTCACGTAGTGGTGACGAGGTCGAAAACACAAATGAAGGGTCGATGATTGCACTAAAGAAACCGTTTATTTGGGCTGACTTGCGCACGCAAAAGAACTAAGCAACTCGGCGGCGGCGATAGCAACAAACGCGCTCGTCGGTCGTCGAACAAAGAATGCTCGTCACACTTGGCAACGCTCAATTTAAAGGCTGCACAGAACAATCTAGATAACGTCGCAAACAGCTACCAGCACGGGCTGGAACATTGTGGAAAGACACCCGAGTGGCCGGAACCTTCGAGACAGATCTCGGTGCATCTTGTGCTACAACAAAACTGATAAAGGTGTGACTCGCGACATCGAGCATTAACAAACAAAGATTACGGAACCGATACGCGGTCCAGAATCAGAGTGATAAGCCTGTATGCCGGCGGCCGCCAAGAAACAACAAATACTGTTTTGAAGGCTTCGCGGCATTACTCCCCCCTTAAAAAAACATCGCCTCGATGTTCCAAAACAAAGCAACTTAAACATAAACACTGCGAAGTTTAAACACCACAGATTGTTTAACGTGCGTAATAAGGCTTCAGTTGTACAACATGTACAATTTCTGGGCGTGCGCGTCGCCGTTGTGATGCTGAAGTTCCGTCGGGAATGACTTCATAGTCCAGTGGTCCGACGCGGCGAATGATTTTGTACCGCGTAAAGTATCGACGCAACAACTTTTCACTCAGTCCACGACGGCGAATTGGTGTCCAAACCCACACTTGGTCCCCTGGATTGTACTCTGCGTGGCGTCGTCGTAAGTTGTATCGTCGGCTGTCGGTGCGCTGTTGGTCTTTAATACGCAGCCGTGCGAGTCGTCGAGCTTCCTCTGCACGCTGCAGGTAGGCGGCGACGTCGAGGTTGTCCTCGTTGGTTACGTGTGGTAGCATTGCGTCGAGCGTCGTCGTGGGCTCCCTACCGTACACAAGCCTGAACGGGGTCGCTCTGGTCGTCTCCTGGATTGCCGTGTTATACGCGAAGATCACGTACGGCAAGATGGCGTCCCAGGTCTTGTGTTCAGCGTCGACGTACATAGCGATCATGTCCGCGATCGTTTTGTTCAGCGCTCCGTAAGGCCATTGGTCTGGGGATGGTACGCAGTTGTTCGTCGATGGCTTGTGTGACTATATTGCAGGATGGCTTGAGTCAACTCTGCCGTAAACGCCGTTCCCCGGTCCGTGATGAGCACTTCTGGGGCGCCGTGTCGCAAGAGAATTTGTTCGACAAAAAATTTGGCGACTTCTGCTGCGGTGCCATTGGGCAGTGCTTTTGCTTCGGCGTAACGGGTAAGGTAGTCTGTGGCCACGATGATCCACTTGTTACCCATAGACGAAGATGGAAAGGGGCCAAGGAGATCCATCCCAATTTGTTGAAAGGACATGATTGGGGGCGGAATCGGGTTTAGTAGTCCTGCTGGTCTGATCGGCGGCGTCTTGCGTCGTTGGCACCTACGACACGTCTTCACGTAGTGGGCAACTTCGGCAGGCAGTCGCGGCCAGTAGTACTTCTCCTGGATTCGATGCAACGTGCGCGCAAATCCCAGGTGGCCTGCTGTGGGCTCATCGTGCAACGCGTGCAGAATCTCTTGCCGGAGGGTTTTGGGCACTACGAGAAGCTGCGCGGTCTTGTTGGGTGCGAAGTTCTTCACGATGAGGCCATTGCTTAACGTGAAGGATGATAAATGTCGCCTGAACACACCAGGAGGGGAAGCGGTCTTTCCTTCCAAGTAATCGGCTAGCGCTTTCAGCTCAGGGTCTGATCGCTGTTGTTCTGCGAAACTGCTGGCGCTTACCGGTCCCAAAAAGGCGTCGTCGTCATCGTCCTTCGGGGGAGCATCGACGGGAGCGCGGGATAAGCAGTCTGCGTCGGAATGCTTTCGGCCCGACTTATAGACAACAGTCATGCCAAATTCTTGAAGTCGTAGGCTCCATCTGGCAAGGCGGCGGGAGGGATCTTTCAAATTAGCCAGCCAGCAGAACGCGTGATGGTCGCTTACCACCTTGAATGGTCGGCCGTATAGGTATGGACGAAACTTAGAAGTGGCCCAGATGATTGCAAGGCACTCCTTCTCGGTCGTCGAGTAATTGGCTTCGGCTTTTGTGAGTGACCTGCTAGCGTAGGCGATTACTTTCTCCTGTCCGGCACTCTTCTGGACGAGAACGGCTCAAGGCCCACACTGCTCGCGTCGGTGTGAATTTCGGTCTCGGCGTTTTCATCAAAGTGGCTAAGTACAGGAGGGCATTGCAGGCGGCACTTGAGTTCGTCAAAGGCTTCTCCTTGCGGCGCTTCCCATTTAAAAGGTACGTCAGCCTTTGTAAGCTGCGTCAACGGTTCGGCGATCCGCGAAAAGTTTCTGACAAATCGTCGATAATAAGCGCACAGCCCAAGAAATCGGCGCACAGCTTTCTTGTTGGCAGGCGGTGGGAATTGTACGATTGCAGCTGTTTTCTCCGGGTCTGGGCGAATACCGTCCTTGCTAACTATGTGACCTAGGAACCGGAGTTCTTCGTAGGCGAAGTGACACTTCTCTGCTTTTAGTGTTAGTCCCGGTGACTTGATGGCTTCCAACACTGTCTGTAGTCGTTTGAGGTGGTCTTCAAAGGTTGACGAGAAGACAACAACGTCGTCCAAATATACCAAACAAATTTGCCACTTCAAGCCTGCCAAGACTGTGTCCATTACTCGTTGAAACGTGGCTGGTGCGGAGCAGAGGCCAAGTGGCATCACCTTGACTCATAAAGGCCGTCCGGTGTGATGAATGCGGTCTTCTCGCGATCTCTTTCGTCGAGCTCAATTTGCCAATATCCGCTCTTCAGGTCCATCGATGAGACGTACCTTGCATTGCAGAGCCGGTCGAGTGTCGTCGATGCGGGGAAGCGGGTAGACATCCTTCTTCGTTATGCTATTCAAGCGGCGGTAATCAACGCAGAAGCGAAGTGTGCTGTCTTTCTTCTTGACCAAAACGGCTGGTGCCGCCCAGGGGCTGTTCGATGGCTGGATTACGTCATCACGCAGCATTTCCTCAACTTGATTGCGAATGGCCTGCCGTTCTCGTGGCGATACACGATAAGGGCTTTGGCGCCGAGGTCGGTCGTGTTCGTCCGTTATAATGCGGTGCTTGGCCAGTGGTGTTTGTCGTACCTTTGATGATGACGAGAAGCACTCCCTGTAGTTTCGAAGAAGACTGCGAATCTGGTTTTTCCTGCTGTGGGTCAATACTGGGTTGATGTCAAATGTGGGCTGACGGAATTGGTCCGGTGCGTCTTCCAGTGGTTGGGCGTGGAGAGCGAATACGTCTTTGAGGTCTGCTAATTCGTCGAGAAAAGCGATGGTCGCGCCCTTGGTGAGATGCCGGTATTCTTCAGTGAAGTTTGTTACCAGCACCTGAGCTTGTCCTCTCCGGAATTTCGCAATGCCTCTTGCGATGCCGATACCGATGCCGATTCTCCGTCGAGGACGTTTAGAGCGACGTGTTGCGTCGAAGTCGTCGTGCAGGTATGGCTTTGTCTGCAGAGAGCTTGATGAGCTTGGATCGGAGGTCGATGATAGCCCTATTTTCATTTAGGAAGTCCATGCCTAAAATCACGTCGCGGGAGCACTGCTGCAAGACCACAAAACTGGGGGGGGGGGTGTAAGTACGCCCATTTACAGTTATTCTTGCAGTACACCGTCCCGATGGAGTAATCAGGTTGCCACCTGCGGTGCGAATCAGCGGGCCATCCCAAGCGGTTGTAACTTTCCTGAGATGGGAGGCTAACGGTCCACTGATGACTGAATAGTCAGCTCCTTTGTCTACAAGGGCAGTGACTCAGCGACCGTCGATATCAACTTCAAGGTCACTTATTCGCGTCCTCGCATTGCACGTGGGCCTTAGTGTCCGATCTCGGCTCCGTCGTTTCTTCAGGTCATGGCCGGGGCATACCGTTGTTACTTCGCTGGGCGGTGGTGTCTGCTTGCACTCTGGTCGTGTTGTCGTCGATGTCGTCGTGTGGAGCGGCGATGAAATGGTTGCGTCGTCGTTAGTGGTCGTCGGCGGCGGAGGATCTTCGTCTTTTCGCCGTTGAGCAACCTCACCTCCAAAGGTTGCTGCCTTTAGTTTCCCCTACGGGGGCTAGGAGACCGTCCTTGCACGTAACTGCGGCCCGGCGACGCAAATTCGGGCATTGTACGGCGATGGTGATCGTGACAGACGCCTTGGCGACGAGTGCTCTCCGCTGCGCAGGAAGTCGTTGATTTCCTGTGGTCGCTCGCCAGGACGGGGTCGTGGGGCGTCGACAGCGAAACCACGGAGGCCGATCCGCCAGTACGGGCAGTGACGGAGGATGTGTCCTGCCTCACCACAATGGAAGCAGAGCGGTCGGTTGTTTGCTGTCCTCCAGGCGTCGCACTTTCTGGGGCTTGGGGGTCGTTGGTAGGCTTGGCGGGCGGGGGCCAAGGGGCGGCTTTCGGGAACAGGACGGTTGCGGCGAGGGCTCGGAAAGTCATCACGTCGGGGCGGAGGGCGACGTAATGCACCAGCGTAGTTCATCGCTGTTGCCTCGTGTGCTGGAACAGTCGCAGCCGTCGCTTGAGGAACGCCCAGCGCCTGCTGGACTTCTTCACGGATGACGTCCGCGAGCGTCGCCACCTGCGGTTGTTGCGATGATGGCATCAGTCGGCGGAGCTCTTCTCGCACGATCTCTCGGATGAGGTCCCGAAGGTTCTCTCCGCTTGTGGATGCGTTGGGGTAGTGGTTTGAGCAGTCCGGCTGAAGCGGTCGCTCGTAGTGGCGCATCTGGTTGGCCAACGTCTTCTCGATAGTAGACGCCTCCGTTTCAAATTCCGCCACGGTTTTTGGCGGATTTCGTACAAGGCTTGCAAAAAGCGATTCTTTGACGCCTCGCATTAAAAATTTGACCCTCTCTCCTTCGGTCATGTTAGGGTCGGCGCGGCGAAAGAGGCGCTTCATCTCCTCAACGTATGCCAGGACAGGCTCGTCAGTAAGTTGAAGTCTTGACTGAAGGAGGGCCTTGGCTCTTTCCTTTCGGACGACGCTTGAGAAGGCAGTAAGAAACGCTTCCTTGAAAGTCTCCCAATCATTCATAGTTGCTTCATGATTTTCGAACCAAACTCGGGCATGTCCTTGCAGAACAAAGTAAACTTGCCTAAGTTTCGCGGCGTCGTTCCAGCCGTTGAAATCTGCCACACGGTCGAAAAGGTCCATCCAATCTCCCGCATCTTCATCCGGTAGTCCATGGAAGCAGGAGGGCTCACGGGGTTGGACGAAAACAACCGGTGCTGTAGGCTGGGCCATTGTCAGCGTCGATGTCTTCCGAGATCGAATGGGGTCAGGCAGCAGACCGTGTTCGGGTTGTAGGCCTTGAAGTCGGCGGCTGGCTCGGTGACCTGTAGGCTGGTCTTCCAGGGCGGCAGGAACACGGCTTGGGTCTTCGCTCGAAGGATCAAAGGCAGCACCTCCACCAGATGTCACGTAGTGGTGACGAGGTCGACAACAGAAATGAAGGGTCGATGATTGCACTAAAGAAACTGTTTATTTGGGCTGACTTGCGCCCGCAAAAGAACTAAGCAACTCGGTGGCGGCGATAGCAACAAACGCGCTCGTCGGTCGTCGAACAAAGAATGCTCGTCACACTCGGCAACGCTCAATTTAAAGGCTGCACAGAACAATCTAGATAACGTCGCAAACAGCTACCAGCACGTGCTGGAATATTGTGGAAAGACATCCGAGTGGCCGGAACCTTCAAGACAGATCTCGGTGCATCTTGTGCTACAACAAAACTGATAAAGGTGTGACTCGCGACATCGAGCATTAACAAACAAAGATTACGGAACCGATACGCGGTCCAGAATCAGAGTGATAAGCCTGTATGCCGGCTGCCGCCAAGACACAACAAATAATTTTTTGAAGGCTTCGCGGCAATATTGTCCAATATGCGTTTAAAGGTGACAGGCGCGTTACCCAGGTCAAACGGCATGGTATTGAACTCATAGAGCCCATCGGGAGTGAAAAAAACCTGTCCTGGGCCGATCGTTCTTAGCAATTAGAAATTGCCAGTAGCAAGATCGTAAATCGATTGAAAATAAAAATTCCGCTCCATACAAAGTGTACAGCGCGTCATCTATGCGCCGTAGCGGATAGACGTCCTCTCGTTTGATCGCATTAAGGCGGCGGTAGTCCACACAGAATCGAATAGACCCGTCTTTGTTCTTGACTAAAACGACCGGGGGCGCCCAAGGGCTACTGGAAGGCTGAATTACATCTCTACTGAGCATCTTGTCGATTTGCTCATTAATAATGCTACACTCTTAGGCTGAGGCACGATAAGAACATTGTCGTAATGGCGTACCAGTATTGGTGGTGGGGAGCTACCGTTGATTTCCGACCCAAGAATGGCTGCTGGATGTCAAAGGAAGCTTGGAATTGGTTCAGCAAGTCGAGGAGCTTTGCGTGTTGATCTGGAGCGAGAGCACTGTCGATGGCATTGTCGAAGGCAGCCAGAGGCGATGAAGGAGGCGAGGAACGAGGTGGGATATGAACACTTACGCTGTCGGAGATTGTGTAGGGCACAGGTGGATAGAAGCGGCGGAGCGGCAACAGGATGTTCCGATCCCAACAGGCTCGGCATGCCCAATGCACACTCCATTTTGCAATATAAGTGGATAGAGCGAATCGTTACTAATGACTAGTCCGGTACACTAAGGACGGAGCAGGGTAGGAGAAGACAGCGTCGCGAGACAAAAAGAGAAGATGGGGGAAGGGCACTGTACAGTCATGAAGAGAGGCACAGCTTATAAGCACAATCGCAGCAGATGAAGGTGGGATATCAGCAGCATCCGCAACGGTACCATCTGGCTTCCCAAAGAATATTAGCGGCGGCAGGGGCTGTGCACACCGGTGACAGCTCTACTTCGGCACGAGCGAAATGAATTACGGCATGACTTTAATGCAAGACTCTCACGCTAAAATAATGTCATAAGAGCAGTCACGGAGACGACTCGACAGATGTTGAGTACCTACACAGTACTGACGATATTGGCTTTTATTACGCATATTACCATATCCTATTAGGTTCTGGTCTCATTACTGAATTCCTGGCTAGCCAGACGCTTATCAAGCTGAACAGTTAATGCCGCACTCACGTCTCTGTACTTGGCTTCGCAATTATTGCATAAAACAAGATGGCTCACCCTTTTCTTTGAGCACGGCGATAGACGTGGAGGCTGGTAGGCCTCCTTTTGAACATGGTGTGTCCGAAGCTGCGGTGCTGTTATATAAAGCGTGTGCACCATATGAGTGTCTAAAGCACCCAGGCACAGTTATGTGTCTGGCGCCCAGTGGCTCCTCCAGCGGCGGTATGTTTCTGCTGGTCAATAGTAAGCATGCCAAGCGCAGGCTGTTTAGACGATCATAGGTGTCATGATCAGCAGATTAAGGATCATAACGGAGCTAATTAATTCCTTACATACAGAATTGATTGCACCATGCCTACCAAAAAATAACTTAAACCACCGGAACAAAAAAGCTACCTTTATCGGGAAAGACTCGTGAGGGGTGTGTCTTCAAAGATGTGAATGTCAACTCCTAGGAAAACGTCATTGTCATTGATATTTTAAAAAAGGCCGCGCTCATAAGGAAGTGGAAAGGGAGAGAGAGGATGACACCACGCTGCTTACTTCGATTGGCTGTTTTCCTTCGGAGCCACATAATAAACCTAAGAAAGGTGGACGATAAAGCTTAGGAACAGCAGTTGGGGGTTGTACGCGGCAGAAATATAACGAATATGAAAACTCACGCAATAACAATGCTGTAGCTGGGAATAGCTGAAAAAAATGGAAGGGCGAATAAAGAGTGACGCTTATAGGCAGTAAAAGTTAACAAATGACAGCCTACTGTGAAAATGTAAAAACATGCAATAAAAGCCAGAAAGCTATTAAATGCAAAATGAAAATTAAATTCAATACAAGGCTGTTTTGCAGAATGCAGACAACAAACTCTTATAGGGCAAATAAGAGCTAGGGTAAGAATTCAGGAACATTAAATATTAAAATTCTTAATTTAGGGCAAGATGACCCATTTATCTCCGGCTACCTCTTCCTCAATTATTCTAATTGTCGATTTGGCAGAACTATTGAGGGTGTGCATACAGTGTTATAGCTTTGAATGTGTGCGGCTTTTATGATATCGAATGTGATATGACGCGTGTTCATTGCCATGGCAGTGTCTTCACGTAGAAAGGCTCACTAGAAGGGGGAGGGCACCAAAGGAAGTGGACTGCCTGGTGTCTATTTACAGTATTGTAAAGGTTATCGGAATGATCCATAAGACGCTAATTAAAGCGACACCCGCTTTGGTCTATGTATGGCTTGGCACTCCACAAATAAATTTTATACACCACCAACCTCGCAAAGAGCGAAAGGTGTGCCTGGATCCTAAGAGACCAGGCTGGCTCTTGAACAGCCGGAGCACACAGACTGCACCAATGACTGGATAGCTTGTCGAGCGCCGAGAAACCAACAGGGAGCACTGCCTTTTAAATGATCCTTTTGAGCCTGTAAGAAAGAGTTTGCAAGCAAGGCACCACAGTTACTTTGTCTTTGATGTCTGGGACAGCATTCCCTTGACTTCCTTTAAGTATACTTAAAAGGGAGCCGGCTAGTGAGAGCAGCAGATGCCCGGGTTGCCACATATTACCAGGCAATGAGTTGACATTTAGCCTGCGGCTCATAGCTTGTGCACGGGACTTCATTTGGGCAATCGTTGAAGTTCTCAATGCCCCTTTTAAAGACCTTTCTTCACCTTCAAGACAAGTGGATTTGTGCCCTGGATAGCCTTAAACTAAGAAAGCATGAAAGCCCGTTGTCTGATAACTTGTGGTGAACACGAGGAGTGCGAGTCACTGTTCAAAAAAAGAATTAGTTCTAAAACGGAGCTAGGAAACGTAGTGTGTTACTAGGCACAAGGCTTAGAGAATCATCGGCAATTAAGGCTCCATGGGCGAGGTAGATATCGTTTAAGGGGGGAACAATGTAGGAGCCGATGCACATATCACTTGTATGAATAAAATTACTTTTACCCCATCAAAAATAAATAGTGCGAAGAAACACGGTCTAGAATTGTAAGAAGCCGACCACCGAGGTACCGCAAGAATTCGAAAATATTGAGGATCGGAGCTCGTTAATCAAAAAAGAAGCTTGCCATGCGGAGACGGTAAGCAAAGGCCCCTAATGACGGTCGACAAAGACACCACAGCACCACTGCCAGTTATTAGAAATTCAAAAACTAGTTCCGAATCCTTCAAAAGGAAAGGATTGTCGAGTGGCATAACTTTGAGTGGTTTGACGAATAGCCCCGGAGATTTCTCTCAAGTGCCTTTTTTAGCGACGACTGCCCCCAAGAGGCACTCAACGATATGCGTCTCTACCGCGAAAAATACGTCCAAAGGTTCTTCTCTGTTATATCTATGCTTGCAGCCAGTTCGAAAATATTTAGGCGCTTACAAACTTGCAAGCCTGTTGATGTTATTTTAAAGAAAAATCGTGCGAAATCGCACGCTAAACCTGAGTAGGACAAGATAACTGTCCGTTTGTCGGCAACGAATAGCGAAATATTGTCGTCCTAGGGGTACTGCGACACCCAGTTTTGTCCATAACCATGTACAGCAAGAAATACTGAATGCATTTTACAGGCAGCTAGAAAACGCAGAGGCCCATCTCCCCCTGCCAACAGTTGCGCTGCTTTTTTTTTAAATACATTTATCAACTAGCCCTTTCTACCACATTTCCAAACTGCCATTGATATCACAGAATAAAGGGCACTGGACAGTATAGCCGCCGTGACTAAGTTGGAAAAATCAACTTACGCCAGTACAGGGGCTCGAGCAATTTACAACGTCGACGTCGCAGTCAGCGCCGCAGATTTGCACACGGAATACAAGTCGGTGAATAACGCCATTTTCACAGTCAACGTTCACCTCCTTGCGTCAAGGTAACATCGAACGCTGACTGCATGTCATCCTATGTGGAGATTGGCCGCATTCGGCGGTCATTTCGACCTTCAATACCTATGCCTATAGAGAGAAAAATGCACGACGGCGGCCACGTGAGCGTCATCTGCAGCAGTTTATTATGCGTCAGAGGTGTTTTGAGCCACAAAGGGGCGTCATTTCCCTTAAGACAGCCTTGAAGTGTGCCAACTGTCATCGTCCTGACGACTCCTACTGGAAACAGTTCTCGTTCAAAATGTGAAGGCGCTGCACTTAAGTAGTACGAAACCATTCTGCCCAGACAAAAGCCGTTACAAAGGTGCATAGACATCGTTCAAACAACTAAAGGTCATTCAATGATACAGTCACCTTTGTAGGGAAGGCGCCAATAGGCAGTTTAATTTGCCTGCCTATACCAAAACCTGCACAAAATCAAAGGAACCCGGAGTCTCGTGAAGCTCGACCAGCGGCCTCTGACAAGAGGTAGTAACCACAACCAAAGCATTGCAGGCCTTCTAGGTCAGGGGTTTTGCCGAGTCTATATGTCAAACGCATATGACTAAACCAACCTAACTGCGCGATCCGAACTGTGGCTGTGACCTAATAGATTACAGCGCTCATGTCAATTTTGAATACAGTTACGAGAAGATGAAGTAAACTATTTTTCTTCCTTGCCTCGCGGGAGCAACAACGGCACACAACGGATGGGAACTGTTGTGTAGCGCTGCTCGAATCTATACCAGTTGCAGCTGTGTTCTAAATATGATTTCAATACCGTAGGGAGTGTACATGTTGCGCCGCGGTTGTTCTAACGTAACATTTTGGTGGAAGTGCGTCTATTGGTCCCGGCGTCAGACTCCGAATGCCGGATCTTCGCATCGGTCGCCTGATTTCCTACACGACGATGCCTCACGATACCATCCTCGTACCTTTGGGGGCATTGAGATCAATCCTGGCTGTTTTACTAGTTTGTCTATTGCAATCTTGGAAGAATGGATGTGGCAACCGATAAACTTTCTGGCACCCCATACTCATCTAGCCAATGTTGTTTTCTGTTTTGTGGGCACGCACTCTAGCCTCATCCAAGTCTAAGAAAGATGAGTTGACAAGTTGGGGATCTTACAAAGAGAAGTTTCGCGAAATCTTTGGAAACCATTTTGGTTGAGAGCTAATCACACAGAACCCTCGCGACGCGTGCCCAGTCATCTACTGAATTATGCGTGGTCTACATTCAGCATGTGTTTGCCCTTGACTAAAACGTGAATGACAAAATCTCGAAATCCATAAAGTTAGTCATGTTTTGAAGGACATCGCAGACAATGCATTAAATTTGCTAGTGCAATAAGACTGCGGCACGGCTGATACCATCATAGAAGAATGCGGTTGTTTTGAAGATGTCAAAAAGCTATCGAATCCCACCGTCATTTGGTAGACTGCCTAATACTCCTCCGACATCTTCGTGTCAAGACTTGCCTCCCCCCCCCCAAACAGCATCCCACATCCACAGAAATTGTGATTCGTATCGTCCGCCGCGAACTGGAAGCCAACATTTCCCGCTACCTTCCGCGATATTTTGCCTATAGCCAGCACCCACACGTTCCCCTAATTCAGGCTGTTTTCCGCCTAGAGCTAGCCAACTTGGGTCTCAACTGCGTTGCTGTCATCAGTGCACCCCCTGCCGATGACGTTCGCAAAGTTTATCCTGACCGAACTGGTTTTGTAATACAGACATAATCTTACCTCAGCACGACACTTCAATCACTGCCGTTAATACCCAGCCTTCCCAAATTAACCAATCACCCTCCCCACACCACCTTCAGTTCCGCTCGCCTCAGTGCCTTCGCTTTTCATCTGCAAATCCCTTTTTCCGCTCCCCGACCGAAGACTAGTGCTGCAGCGTCAAGATGTGATGCTGCAGTAGGGACCCCGATCTCAAATATTCGTCTGTCTCATCGTGTGCGCCGTAATTTTATCACCATACTCGTGGATGGAGTAGCCGTTCTAGCCCTTATTAATAGCGGAGCGCAAGTTTCCGTAATGATCTCTGAACACTGCTGCTGGTTGCGGAAAGTGCTGACCCCTGCCCTGACATAGGATGCGCGTGTCAAAAATGGTGTAATATCAAAAGGTCGTTGGCTTGTGCTCTGCCCGCGTAACGATATCTGGCAGCCATACTACTGTCATGTTCACCGTTGTACAGCACAGCACTCACTACGCCATTCTTCAGCTCGACTTTCTTATTATACAGCAAATATCATCTGTTACAAACGTCGTTGAAGGTAACCTAATTCCCTCTCTTTTTTCTCCGCCCTCGCCTGCCACCCGAAGCCGCAACTTACATCACGTTCTGTTCTGTACCCACTATTGCCGTCGGACACTATATTATTACGCCAAACCTCGATTCAGCACTCAACAAAGTGTCACCTTTGCACATACCGTCAGTATTACGTCTGCGAGCCAAATATGCCTCCCTCTTTTGAAGTTTGCGTCGCATGTCGAGCGCCTTCCTCAAGGCATGTCGGCAGCCACTCTGTGTCTTTTAAATGAATGCATTATTTTTGTTGTTTGAACCTGCTCACCATCCTCTTTTTATTACTCTCTGTCTGAAGTTTCCAGTCTTCAAAGCTACGCAAAGATGATCGCTTTAGATCTTTCTCTTCCATAAACTCGCGCACTTAGCCATCTACTGACACTTTGAAAATATATTTAATTGTGATTAATGTCATTTGACTCGAAACGCTCTTGCGCAGAACCGCATACACAACTGCGATGCCACTCCTATTCATCGCCATCCTTATGACGTATTCAGTGCATTCGATGCCAGGTAATGCAAAAAGCGTTTGACAGGATGCTCGCTCAAAATATCATTTAACCATCAATGATTCCGTGAGGGTCCCCAGTCGTTTTAGTTAAAACGAAAGACGGCAGCTGGCACTTCTGCGTTGATGATTGCCAACTAACATTATCACAAAAAAGACGTGTACCGTCTTTCCTTAATAATGATGCCTTAGATTGCCTCCATGGTACTATACACTTGTTCCGTCAACCTAACCTTTACGAAAATGCCATATCTGGACTTATAAAAAAAATCCAGATCAGGTATATCAGGAATTGGGAGATACGGTATATTAGGACAGGTCTAGGCCAGATAAGGCATATCTGCCCAATTCCTGATTTCGAGTACCAGATAAGGCATATCTGGTTGTATATGCCTGATCTGCCCAATTCCTGATTTCGAGTACCAGATACGGCATATCTGGTCAGATATGCCTTATCTACCCAATTCCTGATTTAAAGATCTAGCCTGCATGGCATGTAGGTTTTGAACTATAGGTCTATATATCTACATATCAACATAACACTTTATTACAACACACACAAGACAATTTCAGTATTCCAGCTAAATGCACGCTCAATCAAGTTTGCCAAGGGAAACCTGAATTTCCCCTTTTATTTCAAACCTATATATCTACATATCAACATAACACTTTATTACAACACACACAAGACAATTTCAGTATTCCAGCTAAATGCACGTTCAATCAAGTTTGCCGAGGGAAACCTGAATTTCCCATTTTATTTCAAACCTTACAGGAAAATAGCTTTGAAACCACAGGTTTTCTTTTTTCCCTGCCTATATGGAATCGCGCAAAGACGGGCCTGAATTACGTGTGTATACCGAGGGTCAAAGACATGCTCATCCGTTAGTAAATAATGAGATTCTACTGATTTAGGCGCGATACTATAACAAACTAATGGGATATCTGAACAGAATAATGTCTACACGAGAAGCTAAAGTGAAGGACATTAACCTATTAAATTAGATATGACAATTTTATCCTACTCTTTTGCACACAGAACTTTAACCAGTAAACGCTTTTAGTTTGAGCTGCTTTACTTGCGAAGCTAAATAAAATAAACGGCTAATAATCGAACTAGACTATTGAAAGGGAATTTAAAGGTTTGTCGATACTCGGAAAAGGTACCGCTAAACCGCAGGTCGATAAAACACACACTGCTGGAACTACTGATAATACCTAAATCTTAGCAAAGTACATATAGGCTTTCAGGAAGTACTGGTGTTACCTTAAGCAGAGACTGCAGTGCAAAATGAGCAACACGCCTAACTCGTGGTTGCTTTTGAAATCAACAGAGAAAACAAAGAAAAAAGCATGTCCGATGGCATTTGCTCTGCCCCTAAACCAAATCAAGCATGAAGCTACTTAGGTAGTGCAAATACTAATAATAAACAATGAAGGACTCTATCCACCCACTGAAATTTGTTAAAATTGCTGGATCGAAAGGTAAATTAGCAACGAAATGTACGGAAAAATATCACATACTGGCAATTACCATACAATTTACTGATTGGAAAATTGTTCCATAAAAATAATACAGCGATCAATATCCTGAGGCTGGCAAGTGCTAGTTCCTGACAAGAAGTCTCACGCTCACGGTTTTGGTGATCGGGCGTGAAGATGAGGCGGCACGATGTGGGTGCGATCCGACGCAATGGTGAAGATTTGGCCGGGCCACCCAGGGCAGAAGCCTCGAAAAGCTCAATCGACCATTAGGTTCGCTGCCAAGGCTGGGGAGGCCGCTTCCACCCGCAGTGGGACACAGTAATTTCCTCTCTGCCGACAGTCAGACTGAATCTCTTGAAGGTTTGCTGTCACATTTTTGTTACATGCACACAGCTAATAGCGAACAGGCGCTGGCACACGCACACACACCAGCGTACACAACATGCAGCATGCCCGCCAGTCGCACCGAACTTCGATGTCTGCCACCGCGAAAGGAACGAGACAAGTGCTTAGGCGCACGGAGTTGAAAGGGGGAGGGGAAAAGAAGCAAGCACACACAAAACGGAGAGCTCGCGGCCTACGCGGTATAGAGCGTGGCAGCGAGGGGGAGAGGTGAAATGCGAGCCCGCGACGCTGGGGCCGCCGCTGTTTGAGAGGGAAGAGGGGAACGCGGGAGAGGAGGAGTCACTGTCTAGCCAGTGCGACCCTCCACGCAGCAACCGCCAGCTGCCTCTGAGGGTGAGTCACCGTCTAGACAGCTCGGAGGGGGCCGTATACTGAATTGCCATCATTTTCTTGATATTTTGAATCGCTCAACTTAACCGACCATGCGTTTGTGCACCGGACTGCCGCCGCATTTTAAATGAAAATGCGAGTTAGTAGACGGAAAGAGGCGATGGTAGCCATAACACAGCGCCCTCCTGGACTAAGGAACACATGGTGTAATAATTATAGTGCAGCGCAATCCGCAGAATACTTGATATATTAGGAGTCGTAGCTATTTTCTAAATTGGATACAATTAACACTATAACCATGCAGGCCATGCTGATGTAGAAAAATTGAAGCGATCGACCACATGATGCCAATATTGAATATTTGCAGAAGGTAGAAGAAAACAATATATTGCTAATATACAATCACTATGGCGCCTACATAATTAAGGCCCCGATCAGGTTATATAAGGTCCTGTTGATGCCAGGCATATGGCCCTGGTCTGTCTATATAAGGTCATGACGATGCCATATATACCCTTTATCAGGTCACATAAGGTCGCGAGGATACCATATATGCCCCTGATGAAGCCATATAAGGTCCCATTACCCGTTCAGATATGGATTATATGTTGCATGATATGGCCAAATCTGAGCCATATAAGGGCAACATTTTGCGCATATATGACCTTATCTGGCCCAGATAAGGTCTTATTTGCTCCCTTATATATTTGTATCTGGCAGCATATGTTCCATATCTCAAGCAGATATGGGATTTCCGTAAGGGATAGTCCGGGTGTTGGCAGATCGCCGGTGATGAGCAGGACAGTGCAAAAATAACCTTTGTCACACCTGACAGCATGTACCAATTTAAAACATGCCGATCGGTCTCTGCAATGCCTCAGCGATCATTCAATGATTGATGGAATCCCTTTTCCTCGAATTTAAATAAACAACCTGTCTCTGCTACCCTAATGACGTCGTCGTTTTTCGTCACCATTTAAGTACACCTTGAATGCCTTAACAGTATTCTCGCTGTGTTCAGTGCAGCCGGCCTCCTACTGAATGCATCGAAATGCCAGTTAGTTTGGTCGCCGGCAACACGCCATTCTTGGACACATGGTTGAGGCCTCTGGAGTTCGGTATGATCGCCTAAAATTCAAGCCACGAATACCTTCCGCGTTCCCAGCTTTGAAATATATTAACAGCGCTTACTTTCATGACTTTATCAACGAATTCTCACCCACCTTCTAAGATTGACACTGCTTTCACGTGGGGCCCGGCCATATAAGGCCCATTTATAACCCTTATAAGCTCTTTGACGTCTCCCCCCGCCTTAGATCATTTCAATGCCATAGCTTCTACTGAAGTTTGGACCGAAGCCTGCGTGTATGGATCGGAGCAGTGCTGGTCCGAGACCACTACGGCGAAGTTCGTGCCATCGCCAATGCTAGCTGCCTTCTCTCCAATGCCGAACGCAATTATTCGATTACTGAGCGCAAGTGTCTCGCCTTTCCGTTGGCTGACGTTAAATTTGAGAAGCCTTTCTCACTTGTAACTCACCATCACGCGCTTTGTTGGTTGTCATCTCTCATATATCCTTTCGGCCGGCTTAATCGCTGGGCACTGCGCCTTCAAGGATATTCGTGCAATATGGTGTACAAGTCGGGGCGCCTTCATCAAGACTACGACAGTGTTTCGCTCTTTCTGTGGAGCCCCCTCATCTCGGTGACATAGAGGCCATCCCTTCAGCCTCTTCAATCTCGGTGACATAGGAGACGAACAGCGCAATTACCCTTGTTTAACAACAAATCATTGAAGGCCTGACATCTGGAAGATCGCACTCTTAGTAGATTTTTGTTGTCCAGGTTGATGTCCTCTACCACTGTAACTTTATAATTTACTGCCGTCGCCTTCTGTTGGTAACACACAAGCACCTCCGCTGCTCTGTTATTGAAGAATTCCACGACCTGGGCGCAGCTGGAAAGCTGGATGTGTCAGGCACTTCCGACCGGGTACGGCGTCGTTTTTTTTTACCTAGACTCTACCGCAGAAAACAGTGCTATAACTCAACTTACACCCCATGTCAGCCCGCGAGGAAACCATCGAGACCAACACATGTTCATCTTATTAACGAGCCCCTGGAACGGTTTTATTGCGTTGGGCTCTACACTGATGGCTTGTTCCCGACGTCGCGTTTAGGTCACAAAGGGATTACAGTGGCAACTGGATATGCGACACACTTCCATCACTCAAGCTTTAGTCACCAGCTGCGCTACGAATGGTGCTGATTTTTATTTCACGCACCTTCATTGTTCATCAAAGCGCTCCCCACCAAATAATTAGAGACCGCGGTCACTTCGTTTTTTTCATGAGATATTGAAGACATCCCGCTTTCAGTTTCTACAAAGCATAAGTTCGTGACCGCTTGCCATTCACAAACCAAAAGCCTTACCGAACGTTTCAAAAGAACGCTTCATGTTATCCCTGAATGTATAACCTGATCAAGACGAACCCCGCATTGTATATGTGAGCGGCGCTTACAATTCTTCGAAGCACAGCTTGACAGTGTGGTGGTCGGTATCAGGACGGAGGGAACCAACAGGCGCAGACGACAGCTCAAGTTAGACCTTATTTGCGACAGAAAGTTTGAGCGTGTGGGTTCGAGAAAAGAGAGAGAACGAAACGTTCTGGATGATGATAGCACTGGCTGTACGGAACGCGAGACCGAAACTGGTTTCCGAGTACATTATCACCTCCTACTTAAAACACGAAAAACGCGTTCAAGCACATTATGCACGAGAAGCGAAACAGTGAAGACAGTACTGAAGTCTGTCAAGTGGGCAACGCACCCTCGCGCTTCGGCGCAGCGCTTGTTCTGTGTTGTTGCTTTGCTGAGTAATGAAACTTGCTTTAAATACTGTAGAAGTAGAATGCTATTCAGATGTCGCAGATTCAGTTGGAGCTGGTTTTGCGCGATCCCTAAAAGTAGTTGGCTCATTGTTTAGAGGCAGTGTCTAGTACGGTGTACAGTCAGAGCTGTTTTCTGGCACGCTAGCTAATTTAGATCCAATCCAGCTGCGACCGTCACTTAGGAGAACGAAATGCCGGCCTCTCTCTCTGACTACTTTATATGGAACCATGTAGGAAAGCGATGCCTTGCCTCCAGCTGTGCGGATTCTTACCCGAACGATGTAACCATTTCGCGATGCTGAGGCTCTAGCAAAGCGTCTCCTAACCGTATACTGTTATGCGTATGACAACGTAGCTTTGAACTTCTCGCGACCAGGTTTCAGCACAGTCATGGAGCGTGCGTCACTTACAGGGGCATTCCAGGAATGCTGACCAGGTTTGACCACAACGTAGGAGCTTCGCAGGCGACAAGCCGATCGATGTGTGAGGACACAAGCGTAGCAAAAGCCTTCTTCCCCGAAGGTAGACATGCCAATGCACGCATGCTCAGAGACATGCCAAAGCCTCTCGCTCACCCAGGGAATATCTTTTGGTGGGCGAACCTTATCATTGGCGTTTAAAACTGCGTTGGCATTTGCTGTCTCAGCTTTCCGGCGCAGTGCCCCTCTTAGAATTTTTTTTTGTTTGAATTGCATTTTCTGGACATGCAGAAAAACGTAAGAGATGAAAAGCCGCAAAAAATGACACGTGACACGTGAGGGTTGAATGATTCTGTTTTTGTTCCTTGAACGAGGTTCACAGAAGCGGTGACGTTGAAATCTTCGAATTGGCTATCTGCTTCAGCTCAGGGTAGACTTCATTTACGATAGAGAGTGTAAGCGTGTGGGTTAGATAGAAGATATAGAAAAGTTCTGACGATGATAGCACTGGCTGTATGGGAAGGGAAACTGAAATGTGTGCGGGATACAACAGATGGGTTATTTACCGTTCTTTCTAGGCTTTGGTAGGAACCTCACCTTACCTTTGAACATGCTGGTCGCGCCTGCTGGCCGCCCCACAACCACTTACGCACTTAAAGCCATTGCTCAAGTCACTCAAGCTTGCCAAGTAGCCATTAGGAGGCTCATCACCTTTCAGACTTTCCAAACATCTGCATACGATAGGCACCATCACCATGTATCTTATGTTCCTGGATCCCTGACACTTCTGTGGCTCCCTTCACACTGCATTGGCTTCTCGCAGAAACTTTTGTGCCCCTACAGTGGCCCTTATAGTGTAGTGTGCCGTCATCGATGAGTTATATAAACGTGCACCTCTTGTGACAGCTTCCTCCTATACTTGCCCGGCTACTCACATTGTACATGTTTCCCGCTTAAAACATGCAAACTCATGCCTTCATTGTGAAATCCAGGGCTTGACGAAATCTCGTCTGGTTCGATAAATTCATGAAGAGTGATAGGCGCCCTTTTTGGTCGGCGCCCATTAACCCATCATGCATTCTTTGTCAATTTAAAGCCGGGACGGTGTGTACATCACCGGGGATCATGCTACGATAAGATAAAGAGGAAGTGCTTTCCTACTTTAAGGGGGGAGGGGGAGGGTTGCTATCGGGAGGAGCAGTCAGACGACGGAGTAGAAAGGTTTCGTAGTGCTGCTTGCTACTATGGCAGTTGCGGCTGTGTTGCAAACATTCTTTTATTTACATAAAATCTTTACGCAATAATAGCCTGCGATCTCTGATTCCAAGCATGCGCACGCTAGCACCACTCAAAGCACTGGGCATGATACATTCAGTTCTTGCAGCTCTAACAGAAGACATTGGGAGTGACCGCGGTTTTCTTTTTGGGAAGTAAAGCAAGATTTATTCTCCTCTTCAATGTCCGCGGATTCCTGACGCGGTTTTCAGGTATTCGGCACTGTCTGCAAAAATCACCACTAAAATCAGTGTTGGGGACGAGATGTGACACGGAAACAAAGTTCATGGTCACAGGTTCGGTCAGAGGTGAAACAATAATCCGAGCACAAAGAAAAAGAGATGAATATCAGAAGATCAAGGTGTTTCTCGTCTTATTTCTTGCACTGTTTTTTTGGGGTACTGCATCATCTTGCCCGTCACCTTGCTCTTGTGTACGATAATCACTCCACTATTGTATTTTGTGAACCCTAGCTACAAACAATCTTGCAAATATCGGGTCACGAGGCGTTTGCATCTGCCACGGGGATCAAACAATATGATCACTTACTCTCTATGTAAACTCACCTATATGCTCCGCTCGAATTCACAACCGTGAAAATGCGTACTTTGACTTGAGAGTGAAGAACCGCGCCCTCACTCTCAACCTTGACACGTGTTTTAATGCTTCAAAGCCATTTTGACAGCGTAGTTAGCGATTTGATGGCTGCTGCCCGCAGTAGTACAATAATTACAGCGAACGTCAATACTCACCATACCATGCGGTCAGAATAAAATAAACATTTGGGGTGAAAACATTGGTGTCTTCCGCCTCTAACAGCTGTCTTCAGGGCCTTAAATGTTCACTGAAACGGCCACCAAGAAGCCACTAATAAACGTATTCAGTGTGTTCAGAAGAAATCCTTTTGAGCATTAACCCAATGTATAACTACTTGGAACAAAGGCAGCGATTTATTATTAATTTCTAAAAACAGCGTTTTTTGAAATTCGCGGGCAAAGAGGTATCGCTTGGCGGTGTCGCATGGAACTATTTCCTTAAACCGTGACGTCATGGGTGAGTTGACTGGCAAGCCTTGCTAGAAGCTGTCATTCGCTGCGGCTACGGCAGCCATGACGTCACGAAGACACTTCCGGTAGCTGCGAAAGTTGTCTGCTCGTGCGCTGCTCGAACTCTGTGCAAACTGTTGCTCACCGCCCTTATCGGTTAGGCGGCCATTACCCATCAAGTACAACAACTGAAGCAACGCAGTGATCGGCGGAACGAAGCTGCATTTACAAATATTTTTGTAATGTGGTTTCAGGAGTACCGTTGTGTCGTCCGACGAGGCGCCAACAGCACGGTTAGCACCGCATAATGGCAGCACCTCCTTGACCGCCGTAAACACCGCCGCTGTGGCCCCTCCTTCCGCATACCGTACGCGAACGACACGGCGGATCGTTAGCGCCGATGTCCGAAATAAAGCGCGCTAAAATTTGTTGGCGTCTGGAATACTGAGCCGAATATCAAGGATCACTGACGAGCAGCAAATTGCTGGTAAAAGCGATAGCCGTGATACAAGCAAGTTTATGCTCAAGCCAGCTGCCGCTGGCATATTTCGACTCATCCGATCTGCTCGTGCTAGCTCTGCGATTAATGCGTCATCAGAGTTAATCATATAATTATTTTACTATGGCAGGATAGGATTCACAATAAGGCAGTTTCATAAGTAGATGGCTTATGACAGCGTTGATCAGTTCCAAAGCGCCGACCGCCGCGGCTTCGAAGCGAAACAATTTAGGCCTAGCGACGACTAGGGACGGTCACGCAGGACGCCGTCGTTCGCCGCGCTCGTGGGCCCCACCCCCGCGGTAATTGTGTAACGTACCTCAGCCTGCTGGCGGCATTCCGTGCTGCAAGCGTTGTAGACTCGTGTAGTTTCATAGCTAAGGCCGCGCATTTTTTGACGTTCTGCTCAGCAATAAGCCGTTCAAACGATACTGCTGGCAGTACGCAGTCGCTGCGCTGTCGGCCGTAATTGAAGACGTCGGGCGGCACCATATTCTATACATCGATCTTTTACGTGATACAGTGGGCAAAGCAATAACCTTGTGAAGCGGACCCGCTCATAAGTTTCGCGCACGCCGGCGCAGACGAGTAGCCTCCGTCAACAGACGCCATCATAACCTCGGTTAACGAAGCAAACCGAGGTCGCCAAGCTCGGTTTGCGATAACCGCGGTTAGTGATGTAACCATGGTTGGGCTAAACAAGGGTTCGCGGTTACACTAAATGTCGCTGCGCGAACTGGCGAACTCCTCAGGCGTGTGCGAGCGAGGACGGGTTGACGCGAGTACGCCAGTGAGCGCGCGGCAACCGGAAGTTCGTCGAAGTGGCGTATTTCTGGGCAGAGCTTTGAACTTGCTTGTATTATTTATTTTTATGGCTCCCTTCGGCGTACGAGTTGAGAGGGAAAATTGGAAGGGTCATTTTTAATCACCGATATCTCTGCTGTTGCAGAAGCTAGATTGAAAATTTTTGCGGAAGTATGATGGGTGGTTCAATATCTCTCAGTATTATGGCGTTTACCCTTCTTGGTGACCCATTTCAGTGGACCTTTAATATCTTATCCCCAACAAATATTTGAGGTGTGACCTAGAATTTGTACTTGATATTTGTCTTGCGATGCCTTAATTTTGAGCAGTAGCCGATGCTTTTCGAAACTAGAAATATTTGGCAGAAACTATATCGAAGCACATGCCAGCCTGACTCTTCATTACAGGCCAATATAAAGTGTCCTTACACACACCTATGCGGTGCATTGATTGGACCGTTTTGACGGTACTATAGAGGATGGCTGCCAAGTCGGCTCCTCTACAAGTATCGATCAAAATGTAGAGACCAAGGAAAGCATAACTTTCTCCTTCACTCTATCGAAGGCTACTATGATTTTGATATCACAATAAAACGCACGCGTTATTACGCAGGAAAGAACGTTGGTCCCGACGCACAAATTCTCTCTAGAAATGAGGCAGAGCAGGCAGATACAGAAGAATTAAAGGAGAATTTTATACCTACAGACATGACTCTAGGTCTTTTTTGGAAACTGGATCCGCGTAATTCATTGCCCACATTTGGAATGTCACTCGTTTCTTCTCACATTCCCGCAAAACGTCCATCAGCTCAAACCCCGCGCTAGGTCAAGGTGGCAGAAGATTTGGCCTCTTCAATTTGTTTCCCACCAAGCCAAGACGCAACGCTGCTCCAGCGACTTTTTACGCTTGAGGGATATACAGATGGATCTCCTGTTCTTCATACAGTAGCTTCAAAGAGTTATGGATTGCTATAGAAGGTAATTGTCGCCATGGGGTCAATGGTGAGACGGGATCCGCACTTGGCAACCTTGACCATGATGTTTGACAGTGAGTCGGTTTTGTATATTTGTAGTTGTATTGGAGTGACGGCGCAGTTCCGAATGAGTGGTAGACCAGATGTCGGGTTTTCTATCCTAAATGATGAAAATCAGCTCGAACTTTCATCACAGCTGCGTCTTCTATGTTAATGCAATCATTTTGTTACCCAAGATTTATGTACGGATTTAGACGTTCCAGCTACTCTATTGACAATGCGGTTGACTGGTAATGTCCGTAAAGACATGAGACATTTTATGAGACTGACTGTGGCGATTTTGATGGCCACCAAAAGGGAATATCCGTCACATGTAAACAGTCAATGCATCAAAGAAACTGGGCTAGACTGGAAGCTGCGGCGAGGGGAGACCGCAGGCTCATCATCGATACGCAGCGATTTATCAAATATAGTATTTGCCATTCTGAAGAAACGCCAAAGTGTTTAAATCGAAATTCCCGTCTGCTTCCTGATAATCGAGTCATAGAGAAAGGATAAATAATAGGTGACACTTTTATAGACCTCTGCGGCCCAATCAACTCTAGCACGCCTAGCGATGGGTGAGAACTGGCAGGCACTTTCGGATGCTTGCGAGTTCGGTTTCACTGGCGCGAATTTTATATCACTTATGCACCGCTCAGTGGATTTTAGCGAAAGAAAGTGGCCCACATTTCTTTCGCTTTCACTGGCGCCAATTTCGAATTGCTTGCACGTTACCCACGTTTGTCTGTGGCTTGAGGTGGATAGAACGTCTCAATTATTCTATTCTGCGAATCTCCTCGTCTCGAAATTATTTTGAATGTAAGATGCACCGAAACGTGTGCATATAATAGAGAAGCGTGCATTCAAAAATACCCAAGGTTCCTTCTGTCTGGCCCGTATGCCTTCTCTTTGGAGCAAGTAGACATTCAGCATACAATATTTAATAAAGGGACGGAGTGTCGAGGAAACTTTTTATTTCAGGGCAAGATAAAAAATGAGCACAAAATCTGGGCACAAACAAGACCAGCATGGCGGAGAAAAGTTTGCTAGAAAGGCAGCTACGTTCCTTAACATAATCAAATCTGAATAGATATAATGACAGGCACAAGAGAATACAGTGAACTCATCGCTAGTGCTTGCAGAAAAAGAGTAAAAGAAGATATATACATGCTCAAAAGTTTTCGTAATGCTTTGCAGCTGGTACAGAGATTGAAAAATAAACTTTGCTCCAATGTCGGCAAGCCGGTTCCCTCGTTTATGCACCACTTTTTGACAAGTTTCAGTACTGTGGGACCTGTCAGCCATTATCAGCGGTCCAAGTATTATGAAGGGAAAGGAACTGTAGTAACCTTCCTGCTTTTCAGTGGTATGCTGAAGAAACTAATTCCTGGCTTCTTGTGCGTTCTGCCTTTGTTCTGCCATTAGGGCACAGAATAGTACCTGCCGTAGAAAGGGCCGCCGGTCGGCATGGAAGAATGGTCTGAATAATACCAATACGAAGAAGTGTTATTATAAAATACGAAGCCATATTGACAATTCATAACTATGTTACAAATTGTTTTGAAGTCAGTAGAAAAGTGCTCCGCCATACAGAAACGCTAGCACAATGACACACGTAATAACGTTTGACTGATTTCACTCTAAATAGAAGTTAACGACTGGCTCAGATAAGGTATACCCGAAATATGCAAATATGAGCCCTTTCGGTATTTTAAATACGCGGAAATTTAGCGCCTGCGAAAGAATTAGTCATGCAGGGTGTTTCACCACGAGCAAACGAATCTGCCCGCAATTGCCAGAGTAACAATCAGGCTCAGAGTTTCATCAGTGCGACTTCTACCTTAAGCTGCACCGCCAAATAATTGCATGCTTTATACATTCGTGCCCTCATGCCCCCTCACCCCATCCTCTTACTTTTGTAGTCAAACCTGCATGGGTGTAGTGGAATTTATGTCGCTCGTTCCTTTTCGGAAGTTTCTTTAAACCCTTCCTGTTATGTAGTTCGGCGTAGGGAAGACCAGAAGGCGTACTTGAAGGTGATGATGGTAGAGCATATATTTACAACATGACATATATATATACAGAGTAAAACTGGAACATGAAATGAATTTACAAAAACCACACTCTGCGCTACTTTACTCTTCGACCTAACTGGTTAGAGCATAAGCAGAACAGCCGCGTTTCATGCCTACGCATGGAGCCCCAGCTCAGACTGGACTGAACTCTCTGGGATCACGTTTCTTTTTACATATTCACAAAACAAAGAAATAGGGGTGGTCTTTTTCAGAGGCCAGCCTCACATATCAACTGTCCAATAGGAAATATGCTATATGGGCACAGCCCCATCGGTTGGCCTTAGCCTCTAACCCAGGGCCCCACTAGCAATACAAATTACAAACAAAGCACAGCAAAACTCTTTCCCCTGTGAAGGTGTCGAACCCTCTCCTCTTGTGAGACTTTCTTCCCACTTGTCTCCCGCACACCGTCGCCTCATCCACGCTGCCGCTGCTGGCCGAATCCTTTCCACAGAGCATTGCCCCTCGCCACCTGTGTTTACCACTACCAGCAACGACAAAGAAAGGGAAAGATCAACCAGCCGCCATTCCGCAGGTGGCTGGTTCTGGCTTGCCCGCTCTGAGCACAATACACGCGTCAACTCCTGAATGCTTTTTCGGGCGCTCTTTTGTCGCATCTGCAGACGGGATAAAATTCCTTTCGCACTGCTCAAAGTTGCAGTGTAAGTGCAGTTCGGACGCACACCTGCAAGTGAATATCCTTTGGGCGCGGCCCTACACGCCCCTTCTAGGAGTATAACCGAGCTTGCTATCAGCTCGTTCATACTAACTCTTCACAAGGGCCGCACTACCTTCACGGCAGCAATGTCATTCCTGCTGGGCGCCAATGTCTCTACGTCACCACGACACTCAGAGAAAAACATACAGCGAAGTAAGCAAATCACAAAACACAACATTGGTGTATGCTGTTGTCCAGGTCTGCTAAGCAGTCAGCAATATCACTCTGCAGGGAGTCCACATTCATGTACACAGGCGTACACAAAAAGTCCGATTGTGCATCGCGGCTCGCAAGTCCGCGCACACAACACTGACGACACTAGCTGAATATCAGCGAGAACTCTCTTCCAAATGTCCGGTATATCACATACACGGCTCGCCGCACGCAGCGTCGGCTGAGTAGGAACGTTCACGCTTGTGTAGGTTGACATGGTGGTATCGCTAGTTCCCAACTCCCATGACAGATTGGGGAGCCTAGATAGCGCATCCGCATTTCCATTCTTGATACCTTTTCGATGTGTAACTGTTATGTTATAACGCTGGAGTGCCAGCGCCCACCTAGCCAATTTCGCCCCGTGTGGAGTGCACGTCACCAGGTATGACAGCAGATTGTGGTCAGAGACAACATTGACCTCAGTGCCAAAGAGCCCGTAGGCGAACTTCTTTAGAGCCCAAATAATAGCAAACGCTTCGCGCTCTATGGTCGACCATCTCGCCTGGGTCGCATCGAAGCGATGGCTTGCGAATGCTATAGGCCTCTCATCGCCATTTTCAGTCATCTGTGCTAAGCAAGGCTCGGCAGCCGTCACTCATTCGTCAGTGAACAGCCAATATGGCTCATGAGGTTGCGGAGTGCTCAACGCCACTGCTCTGCTGAGCGAGTCCTTGAGCTGTTCTAACGCGCGTTGCGCATCTTGCGGCCACGGGATTAAGTTTGGTACTCCTCGCTTTGTCAACGCCGTTAGTGGGCTAGCTATTTCAGCATACCCAGATACATAATCCCTGTAATATCCGCATAGTCCCAGCAAACTTCGCAGCTCTTTCTTTGTTCTAGGCTGCACTAGGCCTTCAATTGCGGATACTTTCTCGGGGTCGGGTGCATGTGTCCCTGAGCCCACTATGTGCCCTAGATAACGAATGTGAGACTGTCCCACTTGATTTTTTCAGGGCTAGCCTTTATTCCTGCTTCCCTAAGTAACCAAAATATGGTATCGGCGTGCTCTACGTGTTCTTGCCAGGTTTGCGAGAAAATAGCTATATCATCTAGATATGCCGTAGCGTAGGCTTGATGCTAAGAGAGGAGCGTATTAATCATTCTTTGGAAGGTCGCTGCCGAGTTTTTTAGCCCAAAAGGCATCACCTTCCATGCATATTGACCCTCATGGGTTAAAAATGCTGTGAGTACCTGGCTCTGCGGGTTCATCGGTACCTGCCAGTAGCCACGCCTCAGATCAACCAAAATGATGAACTGCGCGCGACCGACTCTAAAAATTAGCTCCTGTGAGTTAGTCATTGGAAACGCGTCTGCACGGGTTCCTGCACTCAAAGTTCGGTAGTCAATACACATTCGCACTGACCCGTCTTTCTTCCCCACACACACACAACCGGGTGCGCAAATTCACTGTCTACAGGATAGATTAATCCTAAATCAAGTAGCTCATCCACTTGGCGGCTTACTTCTTTCTTGAGCAGTTCAGGCACTCGGTAAGGAAAAGCTTTCTTCGGTTTAAACCCTTCTTCTAGCTCAATTCGGTGCCTTCCTACTTTCGCCAATCCCGGCCTGCCATCAAAGAGTGCACGATGTTTTCGGAACAACCGTCGTATTTCATTCTGCTCCATCTCACTGAGGTGGGCTAATTTCTCTAACGGTATTAGCTCCTCATCTTTTAGAGGGGATGCGACTTGTGGTGCACACTCTACTTCTCCAAACTGATGATCATCATTAAACACTACACCAACCTGGCTTACCCTTGCGTAGTACGGTCTCATTCGTTTGGCGTGGACCACAGATCTTTTTCCCTGTTGCGTTTCTACTCTGTACGAATGTTGCCTCTCACAACCAATTACTGTGAAAGGACCGAGCCACTTAGGAGCCATCTTGGTGGTGCGGTCTGTGTCGAAAACGAGAACCTGATCCCCTACATTAAAAACTTTATTTCGCGTCCTTCTATTGTATGCTTCTGCGTAGCTAGCTTGTGAGTCCTGCCACATTGGCCGCTAGCTCAAACTTCTCCCTTAGTTGCGTCAAGTACCTCGCAGGTTCCTCCCTAAGCGTCGCTGGTACAGTAACTTCTCCTGCCCACGTCTGGCGAAGAATTGTAAGTGGACCTGTCGGATTTCTGCCGTACAAAAGTCTAAAGGGTGCTACCCCGGTAGTGTCGTGGGGAACTTCACGGTAAGCCCACAACACAAACGGGATCAACTTATACCAATTTTTAGGGTCTTTTTCTATTACATGAAAGAGCATGTTCTTTAGCACCCGATTCCATCTTTCCACGGCCCCGTTGCTTTCAGGGTGTTCCAGAGTGGAAAATCTTGGGGAACAACCTAATTTCTCTAGCATCAGCTGAGTGAGTTGTGCCTTGAAATTTGTTCGCTGATCTGAACCGATAGTCTGTGGGACCCCTGTTCGACTGAAGATTTCTAATAGAGCATCACAGGTAGCCCTTGCCGTTAAGGAACGAAGACATACTACTTCCGGCCATCTCGTGCATAAGTCAACAAGGCACAAAACATATTTGTGACCCCTACCAGATGGCGTATCAAGAGGCCCTATAACATCTACATTAACAACCTGAAAGGCATGTTCAGGCCTTTTTATTGGCGTGATGGGTATATTGTCAGTTTTACGTCGGTCTGAGCGAATCTGGCACCCATGGCAAGACTGGCAGTACTCTGAAATTTCGTTTTCCATGCCAGGCCAATAGAAGTTGTACTTTATGCGGGATTTGGCCTTTCTTGGACCCAGGTGTCCACCCCACAGTGATTTATGCGCCAAGGACAGAACTTCCTTTCGTTTTTCTCGCGAAAGCACCAGCTGACGCACTTTAGTACCTGCTATTGAGTCCCAGTGGTGAAGCAAACCCTCGCTAACGAACATAACCGCCTTTCCGTCTTAGAGTCCTCCCATGCATTTCTCAAGTTCTCATCAGCGAGCTGTGCTGCTCGAAATATTTCCCGCTGGCCAGACAGCGAAACTGCCTCTTCTTTCTCGTCTGACTCTGCTTCCTCTTGTGAATATTCGGCATTCATTGCCGTGTTCACCTCGCATGTCAGTGCCTCATAGTGCCGATTTTCTGCGTTTTCTAGTTCCTTCTTAGAAACCCTGACTGCACCCATACTTGTATGCTCAAACTCACTGTGATCTTTAAGCAGCTGCCAGTCCTCTAATGAAAGTAAACAGTTCACACCTTCGGCCAGCTCATTGGTGAGAACACATACTATGCCTATCTTTTCATCTTCTGCAACTGTTCCCGGCCTAGATATTTTTACAGGCATCGTCGCCAACTTCGCCTGAATGGAGCTGCCGAAAGCTGACACTAGTTTCACTGCCCCAGATGGTTCCGTCAGCGCTTGCGGTAGTATGCTTTCTCGTATTACTGCTATTTCACTACCAGTATCAACCACTGCCTCTGTGCAAACATCTCCGCACACAATATCTACAAAGTGGAGCTTCGATGTGGCTGCCCTCGAACTTTGCATCGGTACCTTAATTTTAGCAGTTAAACCCGTACTTTGGTTTGAAACTGGTTCCTTTGCTTCCGTCTCATCGACCCGCGCGACCTTCTGCATCCTCTTTTGGCACCCATTTCCTTGTTTCAGGCGCGGTTCATTTCCTGTTGCTTGCGGGGAATTCCTAGCAATGTGCCCCTGCCCATGGCATAGATGGCACTTTACTATGGGCTTTTCAGAATGTATCTGTTTTTGGCCCATTTGATGCTCTGGCGCCGTAAGCTGCTTTGTAGCTCGGCCTTTACCTTTTGCTTGCTCAAAGATATGTAGAGCCTTTGATAGCTCTTTGGGCTTCAGCCAACTCTCTCCTTCCTGCAGGCGCACATATTCGATGCCCTCTGAGCTGAGACTTGCCTTAATGCGATCAGACACCATTAGGTCAGTCAGCACCCCTACTGAGTCCACCTCTCTAGCCTGGATGTAGTATGCTAGGTACGTTTTCACGCGTGATGCAAACTGAGCCCATGTCTCCTCCTTCCTTTTTGCTGCTTTTTTAAATCTTTCCAGGTGCTCAGCTGGGGTGAGTTTTAGCTCAGTTAGCACCGTTGCTTTCACAGCCTCATAGTCCGTGCATTCCGCTCCATCGAGGTTACGAAGCAAGTATCGGAGTCGCTCTGTCAGTGCCGGCATAATTAAATGCACTCGGTTGCTGTACGGCACACTGAAAGTGAAGAAAAACTTCTCCACCTCATCAAACCACAGTGGCACATCAGCATCGCATGGCATTTTGTAGCCTTTTAGGACTTTTGCACACTGTGCTATTGAATTGAGCCTATACTTCGCTTATCACTCCGTCCCGACCCAAGCGGTGACAGTCGACCACTCGACAGCCCAAGCTCCATCTGCTTTAAGGTTAGTCGCTCCCTAGATTCAATTTCACGTATTCGTAGCTCCATTTCTATCTTTAACTCCATACGGCGAATAGCCATCCTCTCTGTCTCGGCTCCTGTCGCGTCTAGTGACAATGTTGGTCTCTAGTTGCCGGCCTGTAACCTGCTCTCCACATTGTAATCACCCTCCATAGTCACTACCTCACTCTGATCAGTAACCATTTCTACTCCGCCCCCTAGCGATTGCTGCTCCTGTTGAGGATTTGACCTCAATTCACTCTCAGGATTAGATTCGCTTTCTTTAGCGGCTAGCATTCTCCTCGTCTCAACCATAAGCATCACAAACCAACCACCATGCCAACTTCAACAAACACAAGAAATCCCACTCACCCGGCGCAGATCTTTTGTTGTCTGCTGCCCAGAGCCCGGAGGATGCGTCCGCTCCAATGGCGTCGGTGGCAGCCGAGGTAGAATCGTCCCTTGACGGTTCCTCGCTGCTCCGTGTCGAATGGCCTGTGGTTGCCGGTGCGATGCTTGTCCTTGTAGATGAGACGTGCCGAACCCTGTCGAGCTTCGCCAGTAGAATTTATGTCGTTCTTTCCTTTTCGAAAGGTCCTTTAAAACCTTCCTGTTATGTAGTTCGGCGTAGGGAAGACCAGGAGGCGTACTTGAAGGTGATGATGGTAGAGCATATATTTACAGCATGACATATATATACAGAGTAAAACTGGAACATGAAATGAATTTACAAAAACCACACTCTGCGCTACTTTACTCTTCGACCTAACTGGTTAGAGCCTAAGCAGAACAGCCGCGTTTCATGCCTACGCATGGAGCCCCAGCTCAGATTGGACTGAACTCTCTTGGATCACGTTTCATTTTACATATTCATAAAACAAAGAAATAGGGGCGGTCTTTTTCAGAGGCCAGTCTCACACATCAACTGTCCAATAGGAAATATGCTATATGGGCACAGCCCCATGAGTTGGCCTTAGCCTCTAACCCAGGGCCCCACTAGCAATACAAATTACAAACAAAGCACAGCAAAACTCTTTCCCCTGTGATGGTGTCGAACCCTCTCCTCTCGTGAGACTTTCTTCCCACTTGTCTCCCGCACACCGTCGCCTCATCCACGCTGCCGCTGCTGGCCGAATCCTTTCCACAGAGCATTGCCCCTCGCCACCTGTGTTTACCACTACTAGCAACGACAAAGGGAAAGACCAACCAGCCGCCATTCCGCAGGTAACTGGTTCTGGCTTGCCCGCTCTGAGCACAATACCCGCGTCAACTCCTGAATGCTTTTTCGGGCGCTATTTTGTCGCATCTGCAGACGGGATAAAATTCCTTTCGCACTGCTCAAAGTTGCAGTGTAAAAAAAAAGAGCCGAAGGGTCATTTGCGTACTCGCTACCGGCCAGTACAAAGGGTGCCAAGATGCGTGCACCTGGCGTGCACCTGGCAGCACGTTCAGACGCACACCTGCAAGTGATTATCCTTTGGGCACGGCCCTACAGGTGTCATGATTTAAATCCGTACTGCGGATTATGGAAACAACGCAGTGCGATGTAAATCTAGAGCACTAGCTTGTGCTGACTGTTTATGTTGTAATAGGGCGTTTATTGAAGCTCAGATGGAGAGCTGTGAGGACAGGACCTTGCAACGGCGAGCCCAGCGTACTTCGCCTTCGTCGCACAACGCACAGGTGCATGTCGATGGCGATGACTATCACAGTACATTTTCCCCCCGGGTAAAAAAAGGAGCCATCCTGGCGACTTATGGCGCGGAAAGCACAGCGGGGTCATAGAATGGCTTCAATCGGTTCACGTGAACTGTTTCACGACCACGGCGACGCAAGTCCGCAGAGGGCGTGACGGGCTCAACTACGTAGTTGACTGCAGATGTTTGCTGGAGGACCCTATATGGCCCGTGGTAGCGAGCAAGAAACTTCTTTGAAAGGCCAGGGGTTGTGGAGGGCACCCAGAGCCACACCAGTGTGTCCGGGAGATATGGCGAAGATTCGCCGGTATCACGGAGGTATTTTTGTTGCCACTGATTTTCTGTTGTGAGAGAGCGGGCGAGCTGACGGCATTCTTCTGCGTACGTGACGGCATCGGATAGCGGGGAAGATTCGGAAACGTCAGGGCGGTAGGGAAAAAGTGTGTCCATAGTACAGGGTTTCTCGCGCCCGTAAAGGAGAAAGAATGGAGAGAATCCAGTAGTGGCCTGTGTCGCGGTGTTATATGCGTAAGTAACAAACGGTAGAACTTGGTCCCAATTGGAATGGTCGGTGTTCACGTACATAGCCAGCATGTCACCGAGAGTGCGGTTAAAACGTTCTGTCAGTCCATTCGTCTGAGGGTGGTACGAGGTAGCGGTGCGGTGTATGATGCGGCATTCTTTCAGGAGAGCCTCAAGAGCGTCTGATAAGAAAACGCGTCCGCGGTCACTGAGCAGTTCGCGAGGGGCACCATGGCGAAGAACCAGGTTTTTCAGAATAAAGGCAGCCACGTCGCGTGCGGAAGCAGAGGGCAATGATGATGTCTCAGTGTAGCGGGTTAGATGATCCACTGCCACGATAATCCAGCGGTTGCCAGCTGAAGTTGTAGGAAGGGGACCGTATAGATCTATGCCGACACGATCAAACGGACGGGCAGGACAGGGCAACGGCTGCAACGAAGCAGAGGACTTGAGAGGAGTTTTTCGGCGTTGGCAAGACTGGCAGGAGCGGACAAAATGGCGGACAAAGAGGTACATTCCACGCCAGAAGAAGCGTAGACGCAAGCGCGTGTAGGTTTTCAACACTCCGCCGTGGGCGCACTGGGGATCAGTATGGAAAGCAGCACAAATTTCGGCGCGGAGATGACGGGGGATGACTAAAAGCCACTTCCTTCCGTCGTGAAGATAATTGCGGCGATAGAGCAGCCCGTCACGAATTGAAAAATGGTGAGCTTGGCGGGCAAGCGCCCGAGACAGACGACCTGGAGAGTGACTTGAAAGAAAGTCCAGAAGTGTAGATATCCACGGGTCGCGCCGCTGTTCCGTGGCCATGTCAATAGTGGCAAGCGAAGACAAATCGTAGGCGCAGATCTCATCAGGCAACGAAGAGGGAGGCAGCGGTGAGCGCGAAAGAGCGTCCGCGTCAGTATGCTTGAGGCCTGAGCGATATATGACACGAATGTCATACTCTTGGAGGCGAAGAGCCCAGCGAGCAAGGCGGCCGGACGGGTCCTTGAGGGACGCCAGCCAGCACAGAGCGTGATGATCAGTGACCACATAAAATGGTCGGCCATAGACATACGGACGGAATTTGCCGATGGCCCAAATAATGGCCAAGCATTCTCTTTCCGTAACAGAATAATTGGACTCTGCCTTGGTCAAGGTGCGGCTTGCGTACGCCACCACATAGTCTCGGATACCAGGTTTGCGTTGGGTGAGAACGGCGCCTATCCCAATACCGCTAGCGTCAGTGTGCATCTCAGTTGGCGCATTCGGGTCGAAGTGGCGGAGGATGGGAGGCGAAACCAAAAGACGGCGTAAAGTGTTGAAGGCGTCATCACAAGCAGGTGTCCATGCGGAGAGGTCGGAGCTACCGGAGAGGAGCTGGATGAGAGGAGCAATAATAGAGGCGAAATTTAAGATGAAGCGGCGAAAGTAGGAGCATAGGCCAATGAAACTTCGTAGCTGCTTCAGTGATTTTGGGCGTGGGAATTCGGCAACTGCACGAAGTTTGCTGGGATCGGGAAGAATGCCATCCTTAGAAACGACATGACCTAGAATTGTTAGTCGGCGAGCAGCAAAGCGGCACTTCTTCAGATTCAGTTGGAGGCCGGCGGTAGCGAGACAAGTGAGAACGTCCTTCAGTCGGAGCAGGTGGGATTGAAAATCGGTAGAAAAGACTACGATATCATCGAGATAGCAAAGACAGGTTCGCCACTTGAATCCACGAAGCACAGTGTCCATGAGGCGTTCAAATGTGGCCGGGGCGTTGCAAAGCCCAAAGGGCATGACGTTGAATTCATATAATCCATCTGGTGTGATGAAGGCAGTTTTAGAGCGGTCAGCGTCAGCCATTGGCACCTGCCAGTAGCCAGATCGTAAATCCAACGAGGAGAAAAACTCGGCGCCCTGCAAGCAGTCTAGTGCGTCATCGATGCGTGGCAGAGGATAGACGTCCTTGCGCGTGATCTTGTTGAGCCGGCGGTAGTCGACACAAAACCGGAAGGAGCCATCTTTCTTAGGTACCAACACAACTGGAGACGCCCAGGGACTGTGGGATGGCCGAATGACACCCCGACGGAGCATGTCGTCCACATGATCAGCAATTACTTGGCGCTCCGAAGCCGACACGCGATAGGGGCGCTGGCACAAAGGTGCGGTTTTACCGGTGTCAATGGTGTGCTCTACGACAGACATGCGGCCCAAGTCCGTTTGAGGAAGGTCGAATGAAGAAGCGAAGTTCTGCAAGAGGGCGACAAGTTGATCACGTTGCGCAAGTGGAAGATCAGCATCAATAGCATGTTGGAAAACGTCGGAGGGCGTCGAAGCCGTCGCAACATCGTAAGAGCACAGACTAGCGTCGAAGGAGGGGGTTGAGTCAGCAAGAGTGGTGATATGACTGGGATCAAGCTCTTCAAGACGTCCAATGCATTCGCCACGGAGCAGGACTGCTGGGCAAGAAAATGGGTTCGAGGCGTAAAGTGCACTCTTGCCGTCTTGAATTTCGAGAACAGCGAACGGAAAAAGGAGGCAGGGATGACGGGAGGTGGCTTCGGAAGGTGTAAAAATCGCAGTCAAATGAGTTACCCACTCACAAGACAGTGGTACGAGGGCAGCAGAGAACGGAGGAATGTCGGTGTCATGGGCGACGAGAAGTTTTGCAGTGCGGGGAGGGGTATCACAAAAGGGGGCATCACAGAGGGGGGCGAAGGCAATTTGTGCACGAGCACAGTCAATAACGGCTTGATGAGTCGATAGAAAATCGTATCCGAGGATGATATCATGCGAGCAGTTCGGCAGAACAATAAACTCGATGGGGTACAAGACGTCTTGAATGAGCACACGGGCTGTGCAAGATGCGGAGGGGTGAATGTGCTGTGATGAGGCGGTGCGGAGCGAAAAGTCGGAAATCGGAGTGGTCACTTTGCGAATTCGACGGCAGAGCGCTTCACTGATGACGGAGACGGCTGCACCGGTATCGACGAGAGCGAGAACTGTGGCGCCTTCTACAGAAACTTTGATAACATTAGCGGGACGGCATGGAGGACTTGAGGAATTCGAAACAAGCGCAGTTCTTGCCCCCGGAACTGCGACTGTTAGTTTCCCTCAACGGTGCTGGTAGAACGTCGCAGCATTGGAGAAAGCGATCGGCGCCGAGGAGAATGTGATCGACGAGTGGTATAGGTTTGGCGATCTTGTGGGACAAATTGAGAACCGGGCGGAATCATTTGCGAGCGTGAGTCGGTATCGTACGGGTAAAATCGAATGTCAGGCTGTGAAGGTTGGAGGCGCTGGCGACAAAGGCGCGCAACATGGCCCGGCCGACCGCAGGCATAGCAAATCGGAAGGTTGTCCGTAGTACGCCAAGGTTTCATAGGATGTGGGCGGAATCTTGAGGGTGGGGCTTGAAACGAAGGCTCAGCATGCGGCGGTGAACGGTAGGCAGGGACCTGCACATAGGAGCCAGACGTGGGCGAAGGTGGTGGCCTAGCCGTTACTTGGGCATACGTGAGAGGTGCCGTCACAGGCGGCACCACGGGGTTGGACGGCAAGGCATCAGCGACGTGTTCTTGCACGACACGGCGTATAGCAGGGGCCAAAGATGGAGCCAGTTCAGGAACGAGGCGGCCCGAGTCTTGAAAATGGGGAAGGAGTGAGATTTGACGTGCGACCTCTTCACGAATAAAATCTTTGATCTTTTGATTCAGCGGGCTCCCTTCAGAAATTGGCGAACCACCCAGGGCTAATGCGGATACGCCTTCGTCGCACACACTGGAGCGGCGCCTAGAAGCGCGCCGCTTGCGGAGCTCGTCGTAGCTCTGGCAAAGCTTCACGAGTTCACTAACGCTGGTGGGATCTTTCGCTACCAGCATCTGGAAGGCGTCCTCAGAAATGCCCTCGAGGATGTAGCGGATTTTGTTTGCTTCCGGCATGGCCGGGTCGACTCGTTTGCAGAGATCAACGACGTCTTCTATGTAGCTGGTAAAGGTCTCATCAGCGCGCTGAACACGATCGTGTAAACGTTGTTCGGCACGAAGCTTACGCACTGCCGGGCGGCCGAACACTTCCGCGAAATTCTTTTTAAATGTCGACCAAGATGACAGGTCAGCCTCATGGTTGCGAAACCAGAGGTTCGCCACGTCCGTCAGATAGAATATGACGTTACTGAGCTTGTATGAGGCATCCCACTTGTTGTAGGTGCTTACTCTTTCATAGGATGACAGCCAGTCGTCGACATCTTGATCGGCCGTGCCGCTGAACAGGCAAGGGTCACGCTGGCGCACGACGCCAGCACACATGATCGTGGGTGGAACGGCCGGCAGCGTCGAAGTGTCTTGCATGGCGGTCGTAGAGGGTAGTGTACGGCTTCGCAGTTCCAGTTTGGGTGGGATCGTTTCCGGCACCTCCGCCAATTGTAATAGGGCGTTTATTGAAGCTCAGATGGAGAGCTGTGAGGACAGGACCTTGCAACGGCGAGCCCAGCGTACTTCGCCTTCGTCGCACAACGCACAGGTGCATGTCGATGGCGATGACTATCACAGTACAATGTCGGTATTTTCTAACAGAAAAATGTGTCTTCCCAGTTGTCCAGCAGGCGAAAAGTCGTTTGGTGCACCACAGCAATAGCGACACTGGCGGCGGCCACAATCCCGTGTTGACAAAGCAAGCGACTTGCAGTCTTGCATGTTTCATCAATAAATTGCATCATCATACGCATGTTAAAATAGTGGCATAAACCATAACATAACTATGTAACAACAAGAAAGTTGTACGCTTGAATTTAAAGATTTCCCGTTTGTGCCCTCTGGTGTAGAATGATAACACTAGACACCTACGTAGTTATGACGTACTTCCTGAGGCCAGTTTCAGCCGAATGTCCTCTCTTTATATTTCCTTTCTTTCTTTATGGTGGAATGTTGAACTCATCTGTCTTGAACTTTGTTCTCGAAAGCCTCGTCGGCTCATTTTAAACATAAGGGCACCAAATATGATTCGTACCCAGGCTAGTGCGAGACATAAAATGGTCGCATTGTGACCGGCATGTTATCTCCGTTTTCAAGGAATAAATATTTCAACCAGGAAGTGTTCACTTGTCGCGTTTCCACCTAAACAAAGTACCTTAACACCATACGCTTTTATAGCAGACATTCCCAATGAAATAGCTCCAATGATGGGGTTCCCAGTTTACATGAGAGAAAACGGGAGGCATCCCATAGAAATAAGGATAGCAAACCAGAAGTTTTTTTAGCCTGTTCCAAGTACCAAACAGTCTCCTAGCTGCGCAACTGAAAGGAATGCTTTACAAACTCTTTGGAACGTGAATATACTTCCAAATATTTACACAGTCGTGGAAAGCTGTAGCTGAACGGACAGACAATACATTTCTTACATACGGAGGAGAAATTGTAAGTTCAGGTACTGCGTGAACAGGACGTACGTAAATTGGCAATTGATAAATTCAATTTTGATATTTTAATATAAAGAGACTTTTCTCAGTCCCAGCTCCAAAAAAACATCACTCATTGTAAGGATTTTCCTTAATAATGAAAATTGGTAAAATACGCCAGTAATATCCCCACATATATCAATGACACCGAAACCAGACGGTACTGGACATGAAGTTCTACAGCCCAGAAATCACAAAATATATTTTCAAACGTTGAGAAAAAATGATATTTTTCATAGAAAAAAGTTATCCTTTGTTAGGCTTATGTATGTATGTATGTATGTATGTATGTATGTATGTATGTATGTATGTATGTATGTATGTATGTATGTATGTATGTATGTATGTATGTATGTATGTATGTATGTATGTATGTATGTATGTATGTATTGTGGGACCCCACAGCCCCTTTAGCGTCTCAAACCGCGCGCGCTCTTTTCTGTTTGAGTTGGTATCCGTCCGGGCAGCGCGAGTACGCATGAGCGAGCTGCCCGGAGCGGGGGCGGCATGTTATCGGCGTGAGACAAAGGGTAGATAAGCGCGTCGGAAGCATGGCTCGAGGCTTTTTCACCGGGAGGCCGGCCACAGAAGGGCGGCGTGGCAGCGTCCGCCAGCGGGATGTACACGGACGATGGAGCGAACTCCTGCGAGGCAAAGACGGAAGCGGCGCCTACAAGAAAGCCTTAGAAGTGTTAGCGTGAGTGCTGCCACGCGAGTAGCAATGCTTTTGTACCGTAATCGACGCTTTGGCCCTACTATTCGCCCTACCCGCGCCGGAGTGTGTTTTGTGTTGTCGCGGTGAAGCCCTGACCCATGTTCCGTTTTATCCTGAATAGTCCGTTGTCGCGCACTTCGACGGCATGTTTTCGGCGCAGTTTTGACCAATGCTGTTTCTTTTCTATTTTATACTTTTCTGTTGATCCAGAATAAACCGGTGTTTTTAAGAAAGACTTGGTTTTCACTCGTCGGGTGAGACCATCGCTCGCGGACCCGTATTCTAGAAGGCGGAGCCTTCAGTACGTATGTATGTATGTATGTATGTATGTATGTATGTATGTATGTATGTATGTATGTATGTATGTATGTATGTATGTATGTATGTATGTATGTATGTATGTATGTATGTATGTATGTATGTATGTATGCATGCATGCATGCATGTATGTATGTATGTATGTATGTATGTATGTATGTATGTATGTATGTATGTATGTGCGCGCGCGCGCGCGCGCGCGCGCGTGTGTGTGTGTGTGTGTGTGTGTGTGTGTGTGTGTGTGTGTGTGTGTGTGTGTGTGTGTGTGTGTGTGTGTGTGTGTGTGTGTGTGTGTGTGTGTGTGTGTGTGTGTGTGTGTGTGTGTGTGTGTGTGTGTGTGTGTGTGTGTGTGTGTGTGTGTGTGTGTGTGTGTGTGTGTGTGTGTGTGTGTGTGTGTGTGTGTGTGTGTGTGTGTGTGTGTGTGTGTGTGTGTGTGTGTGTGTGTGTGTGTGTGTGTGTGTGTGTGTGTGTGTGTGTGTGTGTGTGTGTGTGTGTGTGTGTGTGTGTGTGTGTGTGTGTGTGTGTGTGTGTGTGTGTGTGTGTGTGTGTGTGTGTGTGTGTGTGTGTGTGTGTGTGTGTGTGTGTGTGTGTGTGTGTGTGTGTGTGTGTGTGTGTGTGTGTGTGTGTGTGTGTGTGTGTGTGTGTGTGTGTGTGTGTGTGTGTGTGTGTGTGTGTGTGTGTGTGTGTGTGTGTGAACTTCAAGGAGCCGGCAAACAAGGGTTTAAAGCGTCGTGACGCTGGCTTCGCTTCTCGCTGCGGCATGTTCGCTTGCTTACGCCTACGCTTTGGCATGGTGTCACAGCATTCTCAAATTGATAGCCTAAAATACTTGGCATTCGCTATTTTTGAAGCGGTTCCCGGTAATATTTTGAATTTTTTGAATATCGCCTTTAATAGTCATGATATATTTTGTTTCTGCAACGTCCCCTCCGCACTATGCTCTGCATAATTTTCTAATCTTTTTCGATAGCAATAAAGAATAATGTTAGCGAAGTAAAGCAGAAATTCCTTGATTTCAGCTTACTAAGGCAGCTACCAAAAATATCAGACAAGATTGTTGCTTTTACTAACCCTCTAAAAAAAAAAAAGGAAAACGAAAAGCGGCGAAGACGCAGTAAGGTCGCTACATAACATGCAGCATGCTATCTCAAGAAATAACATTTGTCATGACCGTTCGCACTCGAGTGTACAGGACAATAAAGAATATAACATTCAAGCGGAATGAGCGCAGAAGCGGTATGACAGTAAGGAAAATGTATTCAGAAAATGACGTAATTCTTTTTTCCCATATAATAGCATGAAAAGCTTCGCTGACACGTGGTAGGGGCGTACCTCTCCCTAAAAAAAAATCTCATTCCGCAGTTCTTTAAGACGTCATAGATGTTAATGATATGTCCTCATGTCTCGTTCAGTAGTTATTGCTAGCTGGCGGCGAAAAAGCTCATCCTTGCAACCAAGAATCACAAGTCTGTAAAGAAGTCCAGAAGATTGCAGAGCACGTAAAGCTTACTAAAAAGAGTAGCTGAGCGCTCAACCAGCACAAAACTAGAAAACCTAAATTTTCTTTTGAAAAGGTTTACACTTGGGTGAAACTGTATTTACCTTGAAGGAAAAAGAGTAACCCTCAAGGGGGCAATTGATGAAATAGAAAATTGCACAAAAATAATCATTTCTGCGACTCGCGATGACATTGAGGAGAAATACAGTTTGATCAACATAAGAATAAAGGATTAGCAGGTAAAATTATAATATATTACCTGTGTTGCCGAACCAAAACCTAGGAAATGTCTACCGGTAATACTCTGGAATTTTTTGTACACCAATCCCGAATGCTAAAATGTTTGCTACTCGAAGAGCCAATTATTGCTTTGGCGCAATTGTTTGCATGACAGGTTTTTATTTGAACAAATAGCCATTGGAATGCAAAATTAAAAACAAAATTGAGGACAAAATGATGCGCTCGCTTGCCATATCTCGCACAACGCCTTCACCATCTACAAACCGGAAGATACCTTATTTCTTTGTTTTCAATATATACTCCGCCCTCTAAAAAAATCTCGAAAATATGATGAGAGAGAGATATATATTTTAATGGCAACAGGAGATGTCTGCGCGGTAGGTGGTCGGTTCTGGCTGCCGGTGGATTGCGCTGCCCTCTTGTAGCTTCCTGGGTACAAACGTACGGGGCATGAAAGGCATGGACCGAGGCGCTCTCTGTGCTAAGGATCTAACTCAAGGTGAGGGTAAAATATCGAAAATATGATGTTGCTTTAAATAAGCAATCGTAAATGCATAATGCGCAAGACGGTCGATACATCCCGCCAACAAAATGTGCTCCCGAAAGAACATTTGCTAAAATAAACTTTCGCAATTTATTGCACAGAAAAGCGGATTGTTCCTCCTCTTCAGCTGCCCGCTTTAAATGTGATCTCCTAACGGTGGTTCAAAATATAAATTATGGTTTACTGTCGTAATTGCGTAGTATTATAATATGAAGAGAAAGATTTTAATATTTTGGCGCATTACTGTCCGTGTTAAAGAAAATGATTTTTTCGCGATCCTTCCTAACGTCGAAGGTGCTGATGTAACCTTTTATAAACTCTAGTATTCAAGGAGGCTAAATTTTATTAGCGCTGTTGACATGCACCCGTTTAAAACAAAAATTCTGTAATTCTTTATATGCTTGCAGAATTTCTAGGAACCAGGTGGAACCCTTTTGATGATGACTGTGTGCTTTACCATGTTGTGGAAAGTTATTCAGACGCATTAAAACTTCAGCGAGACCTAAATTCTATCCAGTACATGGACTCAAAATGGCAAATGTCTTTGAACATTTCAAAATGCAAACATGTCTCGTTCACCCGTAAGCGTTCCCCGCTACAGGCCTGTTAATAATTAAATATTGTTCTCATCAAAAAGTTTTTTAATATAAGTATCTCGGCGTATATTTCACATCTGACCTTACTTTTGCGAGACAAATTGAGCATATTACATCGAATGCCTGCAGAATGTTTAATTTTTTAAAGGGTAATTTCAACAAAGCGCAGTCAAATGTCAAGTAGCTCCTGTATTTCACAAACATAAAGCCAATTCTTGAATATGCAGACCCTTTATGGGATCTCCAGTTTATTTACTTATCTGACTTGCTCGAACGCGTCCAAAATAATACTGTCAGATTTGTGCCTAACAATTGCGAGTTTTCATATAGTGTCACGTCTATTAAACGCCATCTTGGTTGGAAATCTTTAGTTGACCGCAGAAAAGATTTCAGATTGCAGAACATGTATCCAATTTATATTGGAAAGCTCAACATTGACAAAGACCGGTGCCTGCTTCAACCTCGCTTTTTATCTAGACGACTTGATCAGCAGTGGAAGATCTGAGAAACAAAATACCGGACAGATGTATATAAAACCTCGTTCTTTCCACTGACGATCAATGAGTTACTGCCAGCTGGCATCACTGAGTTCTGCACGGAAAATTTATTTCGGGCTTTATTATCAGATGTGTGACGTGGCGCGCAATTCTCCTGCGCGTGTTTTTTTTCATCACTTTGTTGTTGAGCATTTTCATCCCTTTATTCGTCGTGCAGTTGCCCCTTTAAAATCATGCTTTTCATTCTACGTTATCACTTGAGTCGTGTTATTTTCTTCAATTTTATGTAGTTTTGATGTCCTTCTGGCCTTTCTAGTACTGTTATTTGTCATCTCCCGCCCCCCTCTGCAATAATGGTTTCGGGCGCTGCAGAACTCGAAAAATAAATAAAAATAAAATCTCAAAAATGTGTCTTCATCTTGGTAACTTATTTTCAGTCCACCCAATGTTTCCTGCAAAAGTTTCCACCCCCATTCTGAAATCGAGATGGATTGTTAAGACTTCAGGCATAGGGAACTTGCCATGAAAGTACTGTCCACACAGTGAGATTTTAGTGATAGTCTCTTTCACAACAGCCGAGAAAACGCCCGATGAAATGTTTCGGTATCGCGAGCATGGAAACGCTACAAAACTAAAAAAGAAAGTCTTCCTCGACCACGATTAGAATGCAGGGCAGCCATTAAGGAACACTGCCGAATCGTAGCGCCTAAAACAACTGGCTACCGTCGCAACTTATACCTTCCCATGCGTGCGCGGGAAACCAATCGTATTTTAACATGAGTTTCATTCCAGCCGCCAGATGCGCTTCAGTAGTTAAGAGCTCATCTAGAAAGTGTTGCTTGCTAGTGGTGATGGTAGTGCTTAATGTCTGTCAAATAATGAATAATCCAACTCTGTTTCACACAAACTCTAGTTTTCAATAGTGATCACTTTCAAAAATGCCAGCTAATGTTTCAGGTTCTCTGCGGCATCACAAGCTTTACCACAGCGAAAGGCGAATATTATCGAAAAACTTGATAATATTGTCACGCGCCTTCGTAGAACGTCGACGGAAGATGAAGAAGAGCGGTCGGGTAGACCGGTAAAGAAGAGGAAAGAGCAAGGGCAGGGGAACGTTTGTACGCTTCGCCGCAGTCCTCTTTGTACCAATCCCTGTAAATAAACCCCCCGTGCGTACAAAGTACGTAACATCGCGTACAAAGTACGTAACATCTTGGTGAGAGGTGCTTGGGTAGCGACCACGGAGCGTTTCATCTACCGAAGAAGCCGTAGACTTGCTGGCCTACCACCAATGCCATCAGACATGGCTGAAGACGGCAGTACCAAGCAGCCAGGACCATCCACGGCGAACAACTGGCCCCATTATCGAGAGCCGCGTACTTTTTCCGGAAAACCTGAGGAGGACGTTGATGAGTGGCTGAAGCACTACGAAAGAGTGAGTAAATACAATCACTGGACCGCCGCTACTAAGCTGGCTAATGTGGTGTTCTTCCTTGCCGCCACTGCCTTCGACTGGTTCGATAATCACGAGGATTCATTAAGTACATGGGCTATCTTTACCAGCGAAATCAAGAAAAATTTTGGAGATGAACCTGCAAAGAAGAAGCGCGCTGAACAAACTTTGTTTCACCGGGCACAAGTACTCGGAGAAACTTGTACTACATATATCGAAGCCATCTTAAAGCTATGCAAGCTCGTCAACCCCACTATGCTTGAAGAAGACAAAGTCGGTCACCTCCTGAAAGGGATAGCGGAAGACGTTTATAATTTTCTTATTAGCAAAGGGAACCAGAGCACCACCGCTGATGTTATAAAGCATTGTAGAACATTTGAGGCTCTCAAGCTGCGACGAATTACACCTAAATTTGGAAGACTGGCCAATGTCACCTCTGTAGCCAGTGTTGAAGCCTGTCCTTCAGTTTCCATGGCTGATATGATACGAGAAATTGTACGCGAGGAATTGTCAAGATTTAGGGACGCCATCTGTAGTGAAGAAAATGTGCGGCAGAGTTGTGCACCGCAGGCAAATGTTGCCGCCCTGTCCACTCCGTGGGCTCAACCTAGCGGCGCTTCGCATATGGACGATCAGCGCAGCTATACTCAACGTTATGACCACCAGCCGATGGAAAAGAAAATGTGGTACTCTGAAAATGTGGTTCGTCAGCAGCGAAAGCCTCGCTACAACCAATGTCGCGACTTTGTTAGTGAGGACTCTTATGCTGATCGCTGGCGCCCTCAACCTGTGTGCTACAGGTGTGGCATTGCGGGGCATATCGCTAGATACTGCCGCCGTCGTTTTCCAACTGTACAAGATTACCGACCCCACGCGAACATTCACAGACGGCTGCACACCGAACAACAACGATCCCCGACTATGCCTACTGGGGACTCACACCATTCGACACATTTGCGGAATTCATCTCCTGCATCTGATCGTAGTGTGACGCCACCACCCCAGCGCCCGCGCAGGTCACCTTCCCCTCGACGTCGTTCTACCCCTCCGCCTCCGGGAAACTAGGGGGCGTGGCCGATGGAGGTGAGGCTGCCGGCGAGTCGATGACGTCCATACCTCTGCCCGTGTTTATGTTAAAGAACAAATTGGAAATGTTTGTTGATGGTGTGAAAACAATGGCTTTTGTGGACACTGGTGCTACAGTATATGTTATGAGTTTGAGTTTTAAGAACCGTTTAGGTAGAAAAGTAATGTTCAGTGGTGACCGTGCGGTGTTATTCCCTGGTGTCGGTGGTGAACCTTTAGTTCCTCTTGGTGTGTGTGCTTCGGATGTTGTTATTGGCGGCCTCAAGTTTAGAGTAGAATTTGCCGTACTGCCTCGGTCTACGCATGATGTGATTCTTGGGATTGATTTTCTGCAAGAGTGTGGTGCAACTTTAGACTGTGATACGGGAGAGATTGCTTTGAATCCTTCACTACTTTCGGTTCCTGTGGATGACTCGACACCTGAATTTGGAGCATTTGCTGTGGAAGAAGACACAATTGTGCCAGCGTTATCTGCAGCATTCGTGCGGGTTTTCTCTATTCGGAACCAGTGCGAATCTTTTGAGGCTATAGTAGAACCTACGAGATTCACCTGCTCTAAGAAGAGTATCCTTGTGCCTCGTTGCGTCATTCCCGTGACTAAAGGCGTACTGAGCTATGGACAGTGAACCACTCCGAAGAGCCAACTGTGTTGCCTCGGGGCCTAAAACTCGCCCTTTTCGAGGAAGGCATATCCGGTTCCGTCGCGGCGTTAAACAGCTCTGTCACTGAGCAGCAGGTGCGACCAGGCATGGAGACCCAAGTTACGGCTATGATTAGTAAGTCTCTTTCTACAACTGAGCGTCGTATTCTAGTGGAACTACTACTGAAACACGTGACAGTGTTCGACTTTGCCAAGGATGACTCAATGCCACTGCCTACCAGTCGTATTCATCACACGATCAACACAGGGTCCGCCCCTCCAATACGTCAGAAGCCCTATCGAGTCTCAGCAACTGAACGTAAGGTAATAGATGAGCAAGTTCAAGACATGCTAAAGCGCGGCATTATTCGAGAGTCCTGCAGTCCTTGGGCAGCTCCAGTTATTCTTGTTAAAAAGAATGATGGCACATGGAGGTTTTGTGTTGACTACCGCCGTTTAAATTCAGTCACGAAGAAAGATGTCTACCCGCTTCCACGTATAGATGACGCAAATGACTGTCTGCACTCAGCTTCATACTTTTCCTTTATTGACTTGAGATCCGGTTACTGGCAAATCCCCATGCACATTGCAGATAAAGAAAAAACGGCATTCGTAACACCAGACGGACTTTACGAATTTAACGTTATGCCTTTTGGATTATGTAATGCACCTGCCACATTCGAGCTGTTCATGAATACAATTCTACGTGGACTAAAGTGGCAAATTTGTTTATGTTATTTGGACGACGTAGTAATTTTTGGCAAAACATTTAGTGAGCACAACAGCCATCTGGATATCGTACTTAATTGCATGGAACGAGCTGGTCTTGTACTGAATGCAAAGTAATGTCATTTTGGCGATCGTGAAACAATTGTCCTCGGTCACTTAGTTAACAAAGAAGGTGTTCGACCAGATCCCAAGAAAATTGAAGCCGTCAAAAGTTTTACCGTGCCCAAATCAGTAAAAGAGCTGCAGAGTTTTTTGGGGCTATGCTCGTACTTTCGACGCTTTATACCAAGGTTTGCAGACATCGCTTAACCACTTACGAGTATACTGCATAAAGATACACCATTCAATTGGACCAGCTAATGTGACTCAGCTTTCCGTCATCTGAAGTTTCTTTTGACCTCGGGCCCAATCCTCCGCCACTTCTGCCCATCAGCCCCAATTGAAGTACACACTGACGCAAGTGGTATCGGTATCGGCACTGTACTTATACAACGCCATGGACGCGATCAGCACGTGATAGCGTATGCCAGCCGCTCGTTGAGTAAATGTGAAAGAAATTACACGGTTACGGAGCAAGAATGTCTAGCCGTTGTTTTCGCTGTACAGCGCTTTCGTTCCTATCTGTACGGTAATGCTTTCACAATTGTGACCGACCACCATTCCCTTTGCTGGCTCGTGAGTCTTCGTGACCCCTGTGGGCGGCTCGCTCGATGGGCTTTACGCCTACAAGAGTTTCATTTTACTGTGGTGCATAAAAGCAGTCATAAACACTCAGATGCTGACTGTCTTTCGCGTTTGCCGCTTCAAACGACTGATAATGACTCAGACAATTTCGATGAATATTTGGCTCCAATTGCACAAACCTTCCCCGATCTCCGAGTTTTCCGAACCGAGCAACGCAAAGACAAAACATTAACTTCACTGTCTGATTCCGCCAACGATCCTATGAAGAACACATTTATCATTCGCGGAGGAGTGCTTTACAAGAAAAATTTCGCCTCTGGGAGATCACGTATGCTTCTTGTCGTTCCGGAAAACCTACGTATCACAGTTCTAGAAATGACGCATGATGACGCCACGTCTGGTCACCTGGGAGTGGCCCGAACACTCCACCGCACACAGCAGCGATTTTACTGGCCGAAGATGCGTTCAACGATCAAGCGATATGTAGCCAGCTGTGTGCAATGTCAGCGCTTTAAGCTGTCGACTTCAAGCCCACATGGAAAACTGCAGCCACTCACACCTCCAACAGCCCCGTTTGAGCAAGTTGGCATTGACCTTCTTGGACCTTTTCCACGGTCCTCTAAAGGGAACCGATGGATTCTTGTGTGCGTTGATTATTTAACCCGCTACTATGAGACAGCCGCGATACCATCCGCTACTGCGTCTGAAGTATCAAATTTCTTACTTCGACTCGTCGCTCTTCGGCACGGCCCTCCTGCAGTCATCATTAGTGACCGTGGACGCCAATTCACAGCGGACATTGTCGAAGAACTTCTTCGCCTCAGCGCCTGCAGTTTTCGCCACTCCACGCCATATCATCCCCAAACGAACGGTGTGGTAGAACGAACTAATAGGACGCTTACCACCATGTTGGCTATGTACGTCGCTGCAGACCATAAGGACTGGGATGGCGTTCTACCGTTCATTACGCATGCATATAACACAGCGCAACATGAGACAACAGGCTACAGTCCCTTCTACCTTCTCTATGCTCGCACGCCTCGCTGTGCCCTCGACACCATACTGCCATTTTTCAATCATGACGAACCTTCTCTTGCTACCACACTCTGCAGAGCTTAAGAAGCCCGCCAGCTGGCCAGAGTTCGAATTTTATCTTCACAAGAACGTTCTAAGAACCACTATGACGCCCGACACCAACAAGTTTCCTTCGCTTCTGGTGACTATGTGTGGTTGTGGACACCTCTCCGTAAGCGTGGTCTTTGTCAAAAACTGCTTTCACACTACACCGGACCGTTTGTTGTGTTAGAAAGCATCAATGACCTGAATTACGTCATAGCACGCATAACGGCGAATGGTCGACGGTCACGGCAGTCGCAGGTGGGGCATGTAGCCCGCCTCAAGCGATTTCATTCCAGAGGATCTCTGTAACTCGCTCAACGAGCTTCGTCTGCGAGGAGGGAAATGTCACGCGCCTTCGTAGAACGTCGACGGAAGATGAAAAATAGCGGTCGGGTAGATCGGTAAAGAAGAGGAAAGAGCAAGGGCAGAGGAACGTTTGTACGCTTCGCCGCAGTCCTCTTTGTACCGATCCCTGTAAATAAACCCCCATGCGTACAAAGTACGTAACATCGCGTACAAAGAGGACTGCGGCGAAGCGTACAAACGTTCCTCTGCCTTTTCTCTTTCCTCTTCTTCTCGAATCTACCCGACCGCTCTTTTTTATCTTCCGTCGACGTTCTACGAAGGCGCGTGACATTTCCCTCCTCGCAGGAGAAGCCCGTCGAGCGAGTTACAGAGATCCTCTGGAATGAAATCACACAATATGTTACATTTTAGTTAACAGCACAAATATTCGCACTCAATCACGCTTCACATATATTATATTTCTTCGAATAAATTCAACTAGCCAGTAAAACCGATGTTGAAACGTAATGGCAGATTTAAACATACTACAGTATTGCATGGGTAATTTGGATTCACATAGAAGAAAAGAAATACTCAACACGTGAAAAATCGTCACAGTAAGTGCCAAACGGGGAGTGAGGCAGCTGAAACGTTCTCCCAAAACAAAGAACGCTATCACAACTACTTCAATTTTCTCCGCTGCAATCAGTAATGTGAAATAAAAAAGCATTTTGGAGGCAACTATCAACAGTAACACAACTATTCGGAGGGGCACCTGAAATTTGACGAAGGATTGACCACCAAAAGCAATTAGAACAAATAATATTAGACGTTTTTGGAGCTCTCAGGCACGTTCGACATAACAAAATAATTATAAATTTAGAAACTACACTTGGCGCCGCACCAAACAAAATTTGTTCAAGCCCTACTTCGTCGATTGATCTCACTGAGAATTTTTGTGGGGCTTAAATGTGAAAAGCCCACATTCACAGAAGTTGATACATGAATACCTGAGGGAAAAGCGTTATTGCTCATACAATATAATTATTTGTATTCAGTGTTTTTTTTTTACATTGTGTTGCGCATAATGAGACATTTCCCTCATAATCGCGTCTTGTAAAATGACTTTAATTTGCCTTATTGTTGGAGAACAGATTGTAAAAGGCAGTGCTGCCTAGACTGCATAAATAGACCTACGTATATTGGCGGGCATGTTAATTGCATATGGCATTTGTGATAGTTGAGAAATTTGAGCGCTTTGCCTGAACGCCCAACGGATGTTGAGACTGTGGATATGTCCAGAAATGGAAGTCTAAAAAGCGATGGATGCGACTCCTTTACGTCGTTCTCGACTGAACTCTTGTAAAGAGCTATTTGCTGCAACGACTCTGAGATATTAGTCTTGATGATTGCTTTCGCTTTCTGATGAAGATACGAAGCCAGCTTGTGAGCCGCTTCACTAGTAAGAAATTTTTATATGTCATTGCTACACAAAACCCCCCCTCGAAAAGACAGAAAACGCCCAATAACTCTGAAACCAGAACTTTATTAGAGCACTGCGCATATTATTCCACAGCAAAGAATGGCAATCCGTCAAGCATCACGGGTTCATGCGCGATGTTCACTTCTGCGCAGTTCCCTGCTTCGAAACTTCAATCAGAGGTAGGAGACAGTTCTGAGTCCAAAGAGAACAATATTTCAAAAGCTCTAATTTCTTCTTCATATAAGTTATAACACTACCGGTTTGAATATTGCGTTAGAATACCAATTTAGGACATCTTTTAAATTTCATTTAAAAAGATACTAGAAGAATCACTAATAGGTTTTAACACTCAAAACATGTTACTTGCTTTTCTTTTCGTGTATCGCTAAAACCATTGAAGTTTCGAAAGTCTGGAATCGTGGCATAACCGAAGACAGAGTGGAAGCCAGAGGAAGAGCGCACCCCAAACCAACACAGCTAGACTCACAGCTGATATATTCCGAAGAACTTTTTAACTCTTTTAGTTGTAAATCCAGCATGTTGTGTGTGTACCAATGTACCTTGTCCTGCATTCCATTTTTGTAAGCATTATGAGCCCACTTGCAAAGCAATTCTTGCTTTTGGTGCCACGAAAGTTTTCTGTAGTAAAGAAAGTCGATTTTTTTTTTCAGTTTTGTTCTCTCAAATCATCATATTTCCAGAAATGAGAATTCAAACTGCGACCAAATTCAGTATATTAGTAGTTCACGCGACCGCAGAAAATATGGGACTGAAGACATTGTCCACTTTTTAAAGAAGCAAAAATCTAAAGAAATTGAGTATTTAATGGGTTTATGTCTCGAAAACATTTATCTATATTCTCAATTGTAAAAAAAATCTCGCAAGCTCATTAAAAGTGTTTCAGTTTCCTCCAAAACAAATCAAAATCAAAACAAAATCAGAAAACAACAAAAGCATCCACAGATTCATCCACTCTTTTGAGGATTCGGACACCGACCTTTTAGAGAAAGCACGAAAAAAATGTTTCGGTGATTACAACCCCTCACAGGTACCAAAGAACCTATCGCGGAGCCGAAAACGAGAGACTCGACCGCCCAATAACTGTGGAAGAAGTTTACGCGGTCACAAGGAATACGACCAGAAACACGGCAGCAGGAGCCGACAGAATCGACAACGCCCTCATCCGAAACCTGAGTGACGACTCATAGAAGAGCTCGTAAGCTTTCTAAACAAAAGCTGGGAGGCGGAGACGGTTCCTGAAGACTGGAAACATGCCGAAGTAATTATGACTCGTAAACCTGGCAAACAGCTCCAAATTGAAAATCTCAGGCCCATCTCGCTCACGTCGTGACTCTGCAAGCTTTACGAGCGGGTGGTGATGTTCCGACTGCAAACTTTCATGGAAGATAATGACCATGTACCCCATATCATGTTTGGTTTCAGAGCAAAACTCTCGACGCAGGACGTGCTGCTTCAAATGCAAGAAGATGTGCTCCACAACGTACCCCGAACGGGTGAAAATGTCGTCATGCCCCTCGGCATCAAGGGAGCATTTGATAACGTCAGTCACGAAGCGATCCTTAGAGGACTAGACGACTTGGACTGCGGACGCAAAATCCACGGGTCCGTCAAAGCCTTCCTGTCAGATAGAACTGCCGCCATCGGCATGGGAGTCTTTCGATCGAAAAAAATTCACGCGCCAAACAAAGGAACATCTCAAGGATCAGTTATCTCACCTATCCTCTTCAATATAGCTATGATAGGTCTAGCACGAAAACTAGAGAAGATCGAAGGCATCAGGCACGCCATGTAGGATGACGACATAACAGTCTGGACGAACACCGGTTCCCTCGGGGAGAAGGAAGAAAAACTACAGGAAGCGGCTACCTGTGAACAGAAATATCTCGGAGAAAGAGGACTCGCAAGCTCGACCGAGAAATCGGAACTGCTTCGAGTGGGAGAGGCAAACGAAACCGGACCGTCCCAACCAGTGAGGACCTGAAAGTCAACATCTACCTGGAGAGAATGCCCATTCCGAAACGACAACAATAAGAATATTAGGTATGTGGGTTCAATCTAACCAACGCAGTAGTCAGGCTTTTACATTGCTCAAAACAACACTACAAGTGACGCGCATGATCACCCACATCACCAACAGGCGGCATGGCATGCGCGAAGAGGACACACAAAAACTAGTTCGAAACCTGGTCCTAGAACTAGTTCGAAACCTGGTAGTGAGCTGAATTATGTACAATCTGCCCTACCAGTGCCTAAACATGAGTGAAATACAACAAACGGATGCCCTGGTGCGCAACGCGTATAAGACGGCGCTCCGATTACCGCGCAACACGTCTACAGAAAAGCTCATGGCGCTTGGATTGCAAAACACATTCGAAGAACTACGTGAGGCGCAGCTTGAGTCGCAAAAACTCAGGCTGCTGCAGACAACGAGTAGAAAAGCGCTCTTACAGAGACTTGGATACTCTGAGCAGATGCAAGAAACAGCCAGGACGGAAACGATCCCCGAAGAATTTCGCAATTCCCTCAAGTCCTTCTCGGGTAGCTCCAATCCCGAGAAACATGGACCCTAACCTCCACCAAGGTAGAAGAGAAGCAAGGGCTGATTTTATTCAAAAAACATATGCTCCTCAAGACACGACCGTGTATGCAGACGCGTCCTCGAGAGGAGGACACAACAAAATTGCAGTGGCCACGGTGGTCGATTCGTCTCTACGCTGAGTGACCAGCGCCTCTATCCGACACTGCACAGTAGCAGAGGCCGAGGAAGTAGCTGTTGCTCTAGCGGTGGCGGAGGGCTATAAAACTGGGCGGTCGCTAAAGATACTCACGGAATCTCAAACAGCCTGTCGAAATTTCATGATTGGTAGGATTGGTCGTCATGCGCTCTTTATACTCCTCGAAGCGAGCGACAGAATTAAAAGCCACGAAGAAAACAAAACCAGACACAAAATTATATGGGTACCGAGGCACATGGGGTGGCAGGGAACCAAGAGGCTGACAGGATAGCTCGAGCATACACTACTTTCCGAGCATCCGACGAGTTCGCGGAACTTTTTCTAGCACCCAAGGCATACTCGGCCGTACTAGAAAACTATAGAGGAAGTAGAATGCGATATCCCCCACCGCACAGGTCTCTCACCGGAGAGGAAGCTGTCATATGGAGACAATTACAGACGGGTTCATACCGAAACCTACAGATACTAAACAATATGCACCCTACCATATACGGGGACAGATGTCCGTGGTGCGACGAAAAACCCACACTATATCACATCACGTCGGCCAGTCAAAACATAGATGTGGTCCCCAAAATTCGAAACCCGAGTGCGGAGCAATGGAGACTCTACTGTCCAGCGATCGCTGCGAAGACCAGCAAGGTCTGGTACAGCGAGCCCAACGGGCGGCAGCAGCAAGCGAAGCCCTGGACTGAGGGCAACCGACCATTGTACAGAAGGGGACGAGGTCGACGGAGAAGACTCTTGTGGATTCAACAAGCAGACAACTCTGAAGACGTCCCAAAATCGCTAAGTAATATAGGGCAAAATAAAGTTTTTCCTTCCTTCCTTCCGTTTCCTCCAAACCGTGCGCACGCACACGCTAACTCACATAAAAATGTCTACGGTTCTATAAAGCACTAATAGATTCACCGACGCTGATCCAAAGATTTGCACACATCTACGTGGCTTTGATCGAAAATATGTGGCAGTGTTGCATACTGAACACTGGGTCGACCAGCTTTTCTGCTTGAGTTGAAGCACTAGTTAAGTAAACATAATGTGCTTTCACCTAAATCTCCGCGGCCTAAACATTTTCGTATAAGCTTTTCATCGATACATATTGTGACCGGAGAAGCCGTTAATAATAATAATATTAATAATACTAATGGTTCACAGGAAGGGAAAAACGCACTATCACACTTGCTCTGTGGACACCTTAACCGCGCCGAAAGGGAAGGGAGGAAGGTGGGAGTGAAAGTGGAAAGATAGAAAGGGGAGCCGTAGTGGGCGCTCCGGAGTAATTACGACCACCTGAGGATCTTAACCGTGCGCTGACATCGCACAGCACACGAACGCCACTTCGTTTCGCCTCCGTAGAAACGCAGCCGCCGTGGTCGGGTTCGAACCCGGGAACTCCGGCTCAGTGGTCAGGCGGTTTACCACAGCACCACCCCGGCGGGGACAAAGCCGTTTTTTTCTTTGTTATTTCTGCCTGTATTGAGATAGGTGTTTAAAGCCCTACACATTACATTTTCATATATTCGGAACTTTGGCTAGCTAAAAACTCAAATCCTGGTATGCGTGCTATATCTTCGAACAACGACGTTCATGTGAGAACAGTATAGCCGCCTTCGGCTACCGTAGAGGTACGGTTGGTATGTCCAATGAAAACATATCCTGAAAGTACAAATTCATACCGATTTAGATAACTTTTTTATGACCTTCGTTTCAATAAACCTGTTTATGTATTGCTGAACAGCAAGTTGAAAAATTATAAGCTACACTTTAGACCGAATGACGCTGCTCTAAGTACATCTCATCTACATTTCCCGCGATGACGACCCTTTGCTTTATTTTAACCTATATTTCGCAACTATGGTTCGTGGAACACACATAGTCTGCACCGATTAAAAAGTTTGAAGGTACTGACAGACTAATTTGCATTTTGTTCTCGCGTGTTGCGAACGCAATACTTTCGTCATTGGTCTTTACAGGAATTTAAATGCGTAAGCTTTAAGGCTCTTTATGGGAGAATTGGCGTCCCCAAAAGTTGTTTACACGATTTCGTCGTAACCCAAGCAGATGCGAAAAAACGAATGTTTGTATTGTATGGAGAATGCAAATATCTCGTTTGGCAGATTGTATGGATAAAGGTAAGTAATTGGGTAATTAATTACAGCAAAAATTCCAACAGATTTTTAAATAGGTAGCCAGATTAAGACCAAAGCTGTCATATTTAGGCCGAAAAACAAAGTTATCCCACCGCACGATATTATTATAAATAACTCGCGGTTTGTAGAAATAGTTGAGCAGTTTAAATTCCGCGGAGTTTTATTTTCTGCTAGTATGTCCTGGGACTATCATGTCAAATATATATTGGAAAAAACAGCTCAAACACTGGCCTTATGGGCGTTCTAAAAATACGTACTTCCCACAACAACTAAGATGCTGGTATGCAATTCAATATTCGACTCGCATTTACACTGCCAGTTAGTGTGGGGTACTACAAGGTTCACTAAACTTGAGTAATCATTTAATGTAAAAAGTATTTCTCCGAAATAGATATAAAATATTCTTCTGACATTTCAGATGCAGCGTTGTTTTGTCGTTCTAGAGTGATTAAAACACATAATTTTTATAAATATCGCCTTAGTGTCACTTTTAAAACAGAAATCGGGAAATATTTACAAACCTTAAGAATTTAACGGAACTAAGAAAAAAAGAATCAGTCTATCTGACAAGATACGCAAATAATGGAGAATGCCAACACCTCGACTAAACCTTGGTAGGGAATACCTTCAATACATTCTGCCATCTCTTCTAAATAGGTATATCAATGTTAACTTCGATTTGTTTTCTTTTTCTCCTCGAGAACTACATAATGTCTTTTTGAATAACGTGGTTTAAGTTTCATTATGTGTGCGTATTGCTATTTCGTGTATTTATTGGTGTTTTCTTGACCCACTTGTTTTTAAAATTGTATAAACTCTTGGGTTGCCTTCCTGGCAATCATTGGGATTGTAGACTGGTGCAGCTTTATTCTGCGATTCCTCCAACTATTGTGTTTGGTGAGAAATAAACTTTGCTTTGATTTGAGTAAAGGCCACGTAACACTTGCTCTCTCAGATGTGTGGTAGGTGGACGTGATGTGTGGTAAGGTTGATGTGACCGGAGGTGTCACGTGTCTACATGTGTGTCAAATTACCGGAATTTGGGCGTTTCAAAAAGAAAAACAACAAAAAGTGCAAAATTGATCACGTGTGTAACGCGTCATTTCACCGAAGAAAAAAAAGAGCATGGTAATCTTGCAATAGATGATGATGATAACAACTTTATATTTCCACCAGATAAGGAGGCCCCCAATTCCCGCCCCCAAGCACGCAGGCCTAAGGGACGGGAGCAGAGACCTCCGCGATCAGAAGCAGGCAAAGAGGTCCCAGGAGAATGGCTTGTAGCTGTGGAGCAGGGACCTCGCTATAACGTCAATTATGCAGCTGCTGTCATAATTTCAGCATTGTGAAATATACAACGGGCGTCCGATACCCCGTGCGCAGTAACAACCCTCAGGCTCAATCATTTGTTAAATTCAGATTTTGCAGTGCTCTTGGAATTTCCTTTTGCCATAACTTAGACCTAGATTCTACATTTATTGGTGAGCTAGAGCAATAAAGTTGATAAGCAAAAACTAACTTTAAACTCGTATAAAACAGCAGCGCTTGAATTCCTTCCATGCATTGGACCTAGTGTCTGTGCTTGGGTCGGTTCGTAAGTATATTCTGCTCGTGACAAATTTTCTGGTTAATGTTTTGTTACATAGTGTTGGGAGTCTTCATAACCGAATTAGGACACAACAAAATCAAGTAATGTAAATTTATACTGATCAACAACTTGAAACTTTCAAACTAATTGCTTTATATTGTTACGATCGGTGAGCCGATGATGACAGGAGACAGATCATGACCGATGGCGATGGTAGATGACGTTTAATAAATTTTGCGGGCCTAGCGGGAGCGCTCCTGCCCGCGCTACTGCCCACGTCTTCTTCCTTGTCGTCCGTAACATGACCCGGGGCCACCGGGCGATCGTCCCGATCATGGACGAGTAAGTTTAGCTATGTTAATGATTTGATGGCATGACGATAGGCTTGTCTGGATGCTCGAAGAAGAGGAAGAAGGAAGAATAGAATGGCTTGCCAGTACGATGTCTGATGCGTGGGTGATCCGCTTCCCTTGGAGCTGTCAACCATCCGTCACCAGAGTCCATGGGACCGATGGCTCGAGGTCACGTCGGGCAGCTTGGGCGGGAGTTGGGTGTTCGTGTCCATCGGTTCCTTCGGGTCATTCGGGTCTTTCGGGTCCTTCATCTCGGTTCTGATTGGTCTGTTCTCCTTGTCTTCAGGTACGGGCTGGGGGCTGGGCGGTGGTAGTTGTTCAGGTCTGGGCTTGAAGGGCTGGGGCGAAGCTGCTCGGCGATGTCCCTGGGCCCTCGGTTATGGTCCCGGCCTGAAGATGGCCTCGATGCTCCAAGGCGGGGATGGGGATGTCGTACCCAGCACCTCCACCAAATGTTACGAAGCGGTGAGCCGATGATGACAGGAGACAGATCATGACCGATGGCGATGGTAGATGACGTTTAATGAATTTTGCGGGCCTAGCGCGAGCGCTCCTGCCCGCGCTACTGCCCACGTCTTCTTCCTTGTCGTCCGTAACAATATGGTGAAACGTTGAAAAGGTACCCTTTTACAATACACTGGGTGGCAAGCACATCAATAATGTTGGTTTTATACCTTCTGCTTGGCGGCTCGAAGCCTGTTAAAACAGTGGTGCTTTAAGGCATAGCAAGAAATCTTATTTCACGGAGGCCCACATGGGCCTTTTGGTGCTTCTCCAGATAGGGCGTAATCTTTCCTTCTGTGTCAAAGGCTTTATCAGCACTATGCAAGAGTTTCGAGTGCAAACGGTTGTCTTATTCATGCCAAGCTGCTAATTATAGCAATTAACAAATGAAGGAAAGAATATCAATGACCTCGTCGCTAGCGGTTTGCTCAAATTTTCAGGCCACTTCACGTTGCTTGTTTAGCATCTTTGTCAAAATTTTTCAGTGCCACTTCTCATTCATGATGATTATCCTGAATTGGTAGAGAACGTCTTCAAAATGGTTCATGTCTAACATTCAACTGTTGTAGCTGAAAAACAGCTCTCCTTGTAGAAACGTCTGTTTTGTCTAGAGTTCTCAGCAATCTCCGTCAACCTTCGCGATCGAGAAAGAACATCATTCTCGTTATTTATCTGCCATTTCTATTTTTGTAGGGATATAACCTTTCATAAGTCTGTTCTTGCGACCGTTACGTGTTGTCCTAAATATTTTTGAGAAAGCGTGACACCGAAGTAATGGCTGAAAAAGTAAATGTCAACATATTTACTATATCCGCTTTGATGAACTGCAAATAATGATTCCTATAATCCGCTTTGGAATAAAAGTTTCAAAACATTTATTTTGTATATTTGAAGACACCTGTTTAATCAAAAAGTGCAATGATCAATAATAGTTTTCTTGATATTTGACATTATCCTATTTTTTTCTATGAAGCACCTTGAACATTACGATCGGATAATTTTTTTAGGACGCGTAACGAATACAGATACGAGTCGGCAAGGCTACCCATATGAACACGTTTAATCAAACATTATGGAACTATTTTTCTCTTTTAACAGATCACCCACGCTACCAGGCAGTCGTGAACAGTTAAGAATTGTTTTGGGGCATAGTGATACAAAGTATGCAGCAAAATGGCGATACCACTCACTTTTGAAAGCTCCGCGATTAGGCAATGTTTTGTTGTTTGAAATATTTACCAAACACTCAACGCCCTCCGTGGTACTCAAAAGAGTAATTAAAGAGTCCGTCTAACTATAAACAAATCACATACTGTAGCAGGCGCTTTTTCACGTGAGCTTACGCTCGCGTACGACAGAGCAGGCGGCTGCCGTGGATATATCAGTCCGACGTCGTCTCCTATATGCGTGCAATTGTCTTCTGTCCTTTTGCCTTAGTGTTGGAGAACAGATTGTAAAAGGCAGTGCTGCCTAGACTGCATAAATAGACCTGCATATAATGGTGGGTGTGTTAAATGCATATCGCATTTGACATAGTTGAGAAATTTGAGCGCTTTGCATAAGCGCCAAGCGGATGTTGAGATTGTGCATATGTCCAGATTAAAATATACATTTATCATGAGGTCTCTGAAATAGATTGTGTTGGAAATGTTTGTGTATGATTTGTAGAACTCTGTTTAGTCAGAGTTAATACACCCACCCTGACCGCCGCCAGTCTCAAATGTTTTAGGGGCAGTATGCCTTTGTTAAGCAGTGTTATGCATGCTGTACCCGTATTTCGATTCAATTAGCTTCGCGTATCCATTTCTGGCAACGTTTACGTTCATAATCAGAGGCTTATGTGGACGTTCATTAGGTTACGAAGAGACTATTATGGGCAAGTCCAGTTGTTGGCCGAGTTGGTGACTATGTAACATATCTACAGCGCGATAAACGGGACAAGGAAGAAAACATAACGACAAACACAGCAATGATTGTCAGTTGTCAGTCAGCGCTGTGTGTGTCGTTACATGTTTTCTCTCTTGTGCCGTTTACCGCAATATAGATATGGTACAGGCTAATATGGGTCTTTGTTGTAACATTATGACTGCAGATGTAAGTGATGAGTCCGGTATCCGAAGCGCTATGCGACAAACTTGAATCTTTGGAGTAAAAAGGACCAGCTACCGCTATGCAACAGTGGCCGAATGCATATAGGAAAGCTAAATTCGAGCCTCTGCCTTAGCCTGAGTGCTAACCTACTGGTGGCGTGCATATGATGCACAATTGTACACATATTATAGGAATTGACCAAGACTTCTGTGAAGGTCCTAAATGTTGCAGTCCAAAACTTTAAACCCTACTGTTGAGGTTCATGCAGCCTATGCGCGAGAGGTTGTTTTGTGCAGCTGCCTATGTGCATATATTATCCCTAATGTAGTGAAGTGACAGAGACATTAGTGAGTAGCTGCCTCAGATGGCAGCACCATCATACTCGACCATGCAAGTCGGTCGCGTGGTGTCACACATCGCACCGAGCTGTCCCCCGTACTTCGACTTCAATGAGATAACAAAAAAAGGGGTCAGGTGCATCATTTCTCCTCCAACTCAATGAATTTTTGACAACGTCTCTTGTTCGCAACTTTTTGAGAAAGCGAGGCCTCATCCACCCGCCTAACTTTCTGCCACACCCTGCTGCGCTTTCCTTCCCTTGGAATCTATTTTGTTACACTCAGCCGCCATAGGTTGTCCTCTCGACATACTACATGCCCTTTCCCATCCCAGTTCTTGAATTAGACCAGAATGTCATGAACTCGATTTATTTCTCGGACCCATTATACACGCATCCTATTTCTTAACGTTACACATATCATTTTACTGCACTATTACACTGCATTTTCACTGTATTCTCTCACATTCTTTCCTTGCCCTAGAGTAATATGAATACGTTATATCCGATAAAGAATATTCGGCAAAAAATGTTATCAATGGGTCGCCCCCCTTCAGCATTTCATTACAGTGAAAACTATCGGTACCAGTCCAGCAGTCTTCCTAGCGGTTATATTTGCTGCATATTTGAGCTGTAAACTCCAAATGAGAGTTTCCGGCATGGTGAGTCGTCTTAAAGAGATAATAATAACAATATTATTATTATTTGATTTATTGGTAATTCTTGGTTGATAGGAAAGGAAAGGTGCGGTATTTGTCGTACTTCTTTGTGCGCACCTAATCCGCGCCGTAAGTGACTGTAAGTGAAGGGAGGAAGGAGGGAGAGAAAACCGGAAAGAGATAAAGTGTTGCCATACTGGGGGGTTATGGAGTAATTTCGACCACCTGATAATTTTATAGACGCAGTGATATTGATACCGAAAAACAGTCGCAGGTGATGTGGTTTCAACTCAGGTACTTCAGCACAATTTTCGGGCATCTTTATCGCTGCGTCAACGCGGCAGGGCAAAAAATGTGATCAACAGTTTTCATTTTTTGTTAACAAACAGGCGTAGGAAGCATTCACGCTTTTCTCAAATACATTTTGTTTGCGTCTCTCAATAGATGTTAAACCCCATGAGCAAACAAAACCCAACCAATTTTTTTTAGCACACCCTTCATGCAGACAGAAATATTCGTACATTAATTAAACACCCAGATGGATTAACTATCTCTTGGCGCAATGATGAACGTCCAAACATTTACGGCGCTTTCAGGCATCCAAGAGTAAAAATTTCACTTCTAGAATTTTATCCTATGCCCTTATATATAAAAATTCCGAGATTAATTTATCTGTGACCCGCAGTTGAAAAATAAATTTGCACCGAGCGCGATCACAATAATGGCGATACCCTGAGGGTTCTGATATGCCTGGGACAGCACCTTTGTGCCATTCGATTGTTTTTATTGCGTTATAGAATACGTGAATCCCTGTTACTCATTATCACCATCAGTCGAACTATACCGACTGCAGGGCGAATTTCTGTCTCATACTCCTTAAATTAATCCGCTCCTGTGCTAGCTGTTTCCACCTGACCCCTCCGAACTTCTTAACCTCATCCACCCAGCTGATTTTCTGCCGCCCCCTGTTACACTTTCCTTGCCTTGGAATTCAATTTGTCACCCTAAGCGACCATCGGTCGTCCTCTCTACGCACTACATGTCCTGCCGATGCCCATGTCTTCTTGATTTCCTCTAGAATATCAATAACTCGAGTTATTTCTCCGACCAATTATGCGAGCATCATATCAGTTAACGTTACGCCTACCATTTTTCGCTCCATAGCCCTCTGCATCACCCTCAACTTAAGTAAAACCCTCTTCGTTAGCATCCACGTTTCAGCCCCTAGGTTAGCACCGATAAAGTGCAACTGTTGTATACTTTCCTCTTCAGCGATAGCCGTAAGCTGCTAGTCATAATCTGCGGGTAGCTGAAAAATGCGCTCCATACCAATCGTATCTACCTGGATATTACCCTTTCAATGTCCGGATCTGTGGTTACTATACGTGTCCTAAGTAGGGATATTTTCCTACCACTTCCAGTGCTTAGTTACCTATCGTGAACTGCAGTTCCTTTCCGACGCAGTTGTTTTTTACCTTTCTTCTGCATATTGATTTTAAGCCTACCTTTCTGATATTACTGTCTAGGCAATCCATCATTATTTGCAGTTCATCATCTGTGTTACTTCGTAAGGCAATGACCTCAGCGAATCGCAGATTACTGAGGTATAATTTCTGCCTCTGAATCTGTCTGCCTCCTTCGATGCGGAGACTGCTTCACGAGTGATGCCCTTGTGTCCACACGAATACCAGCCTGGTCGCCAGCACACCGCGCCAACGGGCGCGTACTGCTGCGCAGCATCCCACGAACCACGCGCACGTCATCAGCATCGATGCACCGCTGCCTGCGAACGCCACCACAGGAATATGCCCCACAGGTATCGCCACCTTGTATTCGCATCGACAATAGACAATCGCCAACAATCAACCTCCTTGCCACCTGACCGCTTTAAAAACAAGACACCACCCATCACCGCCTTCATTGGGCTCGAAAGCACCACAGCTATGGCCGCCGTAACTCTCACCTGCGACGCTTGCTCGTGTTGCAGGTAAATGCAAAATATAATTTGTTCGCGCCACGCACGCACTATGCTGGCACATTGTTCTGCATCCGATTGCTTCTCCTTACTACTGTGTTATCAAGCAGATACCAATCCTTGCAGGCAATGTTGAAATAAATTCTGGTCCCAACACTCGTTCCGGTGATACCCAATCTTTCACTGAAATACCTGAAGCGCTAAACGAAATTCAATCAGGACAAGCTTCAATTCTTATAAAAGTCAAATCTATTCGCCTTAAACTTTCCAAGAATAATGAATCATTTCTGGAAATAATAAAACAGACTTGCCAAATTGAAGCTGACTGTTCATTAATAATAGCAGTTAAAAATTGATGAACAACTTATAAGAACTCTCCGAACAAAATGCTAATCAAATTGACAGCATTGAAACCAGACGGGATGATTCGAACGACAGATAACGCAGATAAAACATGTTGTTTTTTGGCCTTAACGATGTGGAATGCGAAACATGGACGCAGTCGGAAGACCACATAATTCAGCACTGCAGTACGCACTTAGATACTACCCTCGTTCCTCTTGATATTGAAAGAGCTCACAGGCTGGGAAACTTCAGGATGGACTTTGACCGACCAATCATCAATAAAAATCCCCACTATAATGTGAAAGAAAAGCTTCTCTCATTTGGTATGGAAATAAAAAATAAGGTTACAGTATTTCTGAAGATTACTGTCTACACACGCTTACCGCTCGAGGAGGAGAAGAAAACATTTATTTAAAAAGAATTCATTTGGGATGGAAGGTGCGTATGGTTGTGGAGCTGAGTAAAGCACCTGCTCGAATTCGGTAAAGCACCAGAAAGGGAAATATAAACTTAAACGCAATAAACTAATCATAGGAAATAAAGCTTGCATATTTGACGACAGCATTCAGTAGATTATCCCCACCCTATAAACTCGTAGAAGGAAATCATTCTCGTCTTAACCTTTCCTATATCTCTTTTTATATACAAATATTAGAAGCCTTTTGCAAGGCTTCGTGCTCTCCGTAATGTAATTCACACAATATAACCTAGCTCTGTTATTCTTACCAAAACGTGGTCTAATTCATCAAGCGCAGACTACGAAGTACCTTCGCAATATTTAAATTGCAATGTTTTTCTGCGCGATTGAAATAATAAGCGCGGTGGTCGTGTGCTGATAGCCACCCACCGTTGCCTTCAAAGTACTGAGTTTAGGACATCATCCGCTTTAGAAGTTACGTTTGTCATTAGCAACGCCTCCTATCTACTTATAGTAATTGGCGCCTCTTATCACCCTCCTTATATTGATCTTTATATCGTTGCCGAGCTGCACGAGATGCTTCCATCGTTAACCACCGCATAACGTCTATCACTTATCCTGCTTTTCGGATACTTCAATTTTCCTGCCATATCTAGGTCAAATCATGCCTAGGTATTATCACCCGCAAAAATTGAAAGTGACTATGTAAACACTTGTGTAACCTTTAGGCTTACACAAACAGTCACAGAGCCGATGCGTCGCGGTAAGAATTCAACAAACATACTCGATTTGGTTTTAGCTTCCGAACCCGATAAGCTCTCTACGCTTACAGAATTGCCAGGGCTTAGTTACCATTCCATTTTGCACGGTTCTTTTCATTGGCATCTGCCGCCTACGCCAAAAGTAACGAAAACAAAAGCCTTATACGACAGAGGGAACTACTTCGAAAATAACTCAGTACTCAAAGAGTTTTGAATCTGGCTTCTTCACGACGTCTTCACGCAGAAACTAACTGATTACTTTGCAAGAACAAAATACATGAATTGATACTAACGCACATAACTACTACTACGGTGAGAAAAACGGTCATCACCATGGTTCAACATCACGTTGAAACATCTTAACAGCACAAAGAAATGGCTATTTCACTTAGCTAAGAAAACTAACAACCAATGTTCACGGCTAAAATATTACGCAGTGGAGAAGGAGCTTGATTCACTTGCTAGCAAATCGAATTACTTTTTTTTATTCATCAGCAACACGATGCTCAATATGGGACACTCATCAAAATAACTTTTGTAACATCCTCAAATCAGTTTAAAATCACGCAGCCATATTTATTTCTTTTTTCAGGCAATTTTTATTTGTCCAGGGCAACAGCTTTTAAATCTCAGGCTCACCTTACTAATCTCGAATTGAGACATTTCATCTTTAGGCTTTGCCTACACTACTTAATGTTTCAGTGATGTTACCAGCTCATCGCTTCTCTAGCCGCACCAGCCATCCCAAATTGTCTACTCTCCCCTAGCGCAGACTACAGCGCATCTTCGCTCATTCTTCGTCAAAACTGCTCGGGACTTGAACTATCTGCCAGTCGACTTCGTGCACAACTGCGATTAATTCAAGGCAGCCATTGAATCTATTTTGAAATGAAACACCAGCCCATCCCTCATGAAATACTTAATTGCTTAAGCATTTGAGGTATTAATAAATAAAAAATAAGTATTCTCAACCGGCTCTGGTCCCTACCTTCTCCCATTGCAAGTCTTTGAATACGTCCTCTAAGCACAATCAATCCTGCTGCCGGGCTAGTTGGTCTAACATATATTAAAAGACTGGGAAAACACCCTGGCGCAAAAATGAACACGCACGAAAGAGAGAGACAAGCGGACGAAGGAAAGGCGCCATCTTCCGTATATTGCACAACACATGAACACGCATTTATACCATCAGGCTACGCCCACGTAAACAAAACATGCATTATTAATGTTGTGGCTTATCCTCGCGTACTGTCTTTACAAAGAAACTCATACTCAGCCGATACAAATTCACTGACATATTGTCACTGACGCACAAGTCTGCGTTTTTCTTTATATGAAAGGCTTTCAATAGCCTGGCCTCTTTGTTCTTTTCATAGGAATTGTTCCTTTCCAAAGGCAGAAGGCGCATCTTGCTTGGCACATAGCATTCACAATGTGGCTCACAAAATTGTCTTTTAGACACACAAAAAAGAAGGACCCGTTGTACTAGACATGCAGCGCTATAAAGCATGTTGCCTTCTTCTGATCTAACTTCTTCTAAATATTTGGAAAAAATCTTGGCGCGAACATTAATACACACAAGAGAGAGACAAAGGGACAAAGAATATGCGCCAACTTCCAACTGTTTATTGCAGAACACATGCACATGGGTTTACACCGTCAGGCTACGCCCGCATCAACAAAACGTGCATTATCAAAGTTGTGGCTTTTCACAGCGCACTACCTTTACAAAGAATTGATACTCATCCGCATACAAATTCATTGACGTATCACTGACGCACAAGTCTGCCTTTTTCTTTATATGAAAGGCTTCCAATGTTAGCCTGGCCTTTTGGTTCTTTGTTATCTAAGCTAGCTGTGCATAATACTGAAGAGATCTCATCTCCTTGCGTAACACCTTCCTTTATTGGAATTTTGTTACTTTACGCAGCACTGTGGTTCCTAAGCAGCCACTATATATAAATTCAAGAACTTTCACGTATGGCTCGTCTACGCACCGATTTCGCAACGCGTGCATGACTGGCAATGGTTCTACTTAGTCAAATGTTTTTTGTTTTGTTTTTTTTCGTAATCAATCATTGCTATGCATAAGGGCTGGTTATATTCTATGTACCATATTAGTAGGTGGTTTTCTTGCGTCCCTTGCTGCAAGTTTTTTCATTCTGCACTGCACTGGACATGATATTTGCCTTCTTTGACAAAGTTACGGTATAGATCACGATTATGTCTCCTTCAGCCTTACAAAACTCTAAAGCACTCCAATATCTTTGAAAGGGGTCTTAGGTAAAAGGAATGAAGAAAAGGAATACTAGACTAAACATGTCAAAAATATAGGCAAGATACAAATTCTGATATCAAAACATTTATGCTAATGGTTTAGGTAATAGGCTGTAATGTACGATGTTCGAATAATCTAAACAAGCCTGCTCACATCTTTAGACAAGATAAGGCAATAAAAGTGACAGTATGCCAAGAGTTAATCTCATATACTCATGTCACACACTACAATAACCTCAGGTAGCAGCCAGAACTCGACACGATGGTGTCATTCTACCTATGGCCCCTGCTTTCGGCGTCTAAGTTACGTTTTTGTATTTATATAAGGAAGTCATATTTATTTATCAATGTATGGGGAGTGAGAAAGTGCAAATTTTTGTGTGAAGTGTATTTCTGAGCGATGATACTTTATACTTTTTAGGAGCAACAATGAAACGATTCGAGCTGGATATGATCTTGCAACTTGGAGTGGTTACAGTATTTTCCGTCATCATGAGCGTCCACGCGATTGATGGAACTGCCAATGTGCCAGTTCCTACAGATCAGAATAGTAAGTATTATTAGCCTTTGTATTTCAGCTGTTGTAAAACCGGCCAAGAAAAAGCTGCTTTTTGCTCCAGCGAGTAACTATTAAAACAGTAAAACTTCACAAAAAGCACTTGGTATGACAAATACTAAAACTATATTTCCCATAGGTCAAAACCACATCTTGCTATTTTTATGGCAGCATTTTATTGTTGCGGTCTCGATAGAACTGAGGACCGTGCATGAAAAAGCCCATTTTGTATATGCTGTGGGTCCGGCGACGTTTATGTTGAATTTCGCTCTCAAATTTAATCGCGTCAGCAAGTGCTTCAGTTCTGTTGCCACGCTGTTTCCTTGCGCCATATTAAGGCGAAAGCCTTTAATTGCTGATGCTGTTGTGGACAAAATGAGCCCCGTGGGCTCTGATTGGCCGAGGCGGAATGACGGAATAAAGGTCTCGACCAACTACAGAGCACCACCATAGTATGCGAGAATGCGTGCCTTATAAGGCCATATGCCAATCAATGATCAATTACTAATTATTGACTAATCAATATTGTAAATAATCAATTGCGTACTTAATTCCTAACTAATTATTTATAAATTACTATTTAGTCGCAATTCCGCAGCAGAATGCGGCCCTCGGGCTTTCACATTTCACTGTTTCAATCGCTAAAGTCCCTCGTAATGTTTTTTAACATCGTTGGGCCGCTAATCCGGTCTTTAGTATTGTTCCGGAAATAATTAAGATGAGACTAATAGGCTGCGGTGAACAAAAAATGAGCTTTGTAGTTCGGCAGCATAGCAAGTAACGTGCTCGCTGATCGCCATAAAAAGGTGATGCCACTCTCCACTGTACCCAGCTTACAGCTGTCGTGGAAATATAGGCTCGATATACAAATACTGGAACCTACAACAGTCTGGTAGCATCCTTGAGTAACGTATTGCAACAGTCACATCATTTAATATATAAATGAATGTGATATCATTTATTTAGGAAAATCATTTTTTCCCTCGGGGAATGTGAATAAAAAGTGAGAGTTGAAGGCCTCGCAGTATTACCTCCTCTTTGAAACAGGCACGAATCGATCCTTTGAAACTAAACAAAAAGGAGCCAAAAATACCCACGCTCATGAGAAAGCAAGCTTTGTGCATACAAAAAAAAAAGCGTCCGTACACCCATATTATGCCTTTATATTAGCGACATAGGGTAAGGCCATGCGCCACGTTGCACAGACTCCCTTGTTTCATGAGGAGGAGGAATCAACATTTATTAGACCCTAAACAAATCTATGGTGCATTCAGGCACCAGACGGAGTCGTTCCCTTGTTGCGGGACCCATGTGTTCACAGCAGCTTATGGCCCCTATCCGTCAGTGGGAGCTGAATCCAACGGGTGGGGCTGTATAACAAGATCCCCCGTCGCACGAGGGGGGTTTGTAATTGGGGGTATTGGTAGGAAGGGAAGGAGTAGGTCTTATTTTCTGTGTATTCTGCCAAAACGTGCGGGGTGCCCTTTTCTTGTTTCGCAAAAAGGACCGAGCATATCGTGTCCGCGGGATACATGCGGTTCATCAGTACGGGATGCGCAAGCGATCCCGCCTCACATAACAGCGCTCACATAAAAGCGCAGTGGCGGTAGCTATTGATTCCAACCTAAAGGAACTAGCTAGCGCCTCAGTCAGGGAATGCACGGTAACATAAGGGGATGAGCTGGCCGTTGCTCTTGCGGTGGTAGCTGGGTATCGAAGCAACACGTCCCTTACCATTCTTGCAGGTTCGAGAGAAGCGTGCCGTAACTACATGAACGGCCACATAGGTCGCCCCGCACTCAGGCTCCTCCAAAGCGCGACCCCATCAAAAGTCAAACACAGCATCTACTGGGTGCCAGGACACACCGACATAGTGGGGAACGAACGCGCCGACGAGGTAGCTCAAGGGTACACGAGCCGAGCTTCCTCCCAGTAGGACGATCTACCCGAGCGAGTTGGCCCCTCGTACTCAGAATTCTGAACTACTATAAGGGGGTACGGATCCGCTATCCGCCGCCTCATCGGGATCTAAAACAACAAGAGGCAGTGTACTGGCGAAGACTGCAGACAGGAACATTCCCTAACCTGCATATCCTAAGCAAAATTTACCCTTCACAATATCGGGACACCTGCCCATGGTGTGGTAGCAAACCTTCATTATACCACATCACGTGGCAAAGTAGAATTAATGATAGCTTTCGTAAAGACCCGAGTGCGGAACAGTGGGAGAGCCGGCTTTCCAGCGGCGATTTGGATTAACAACTAGGTCTAATCCAGCACGCCCAGCGAGCCGCGAAGCTCAGCGGAGCCCTGGAATAGGGGCACCGACCCTGTGAGAAGACGGAAGATGAACCTCTTCTATTACTAGCACAAGACCTTCCTAGAGAAACTAACATATTTTCTATCCTATCCTATCCTATCCTATCCTATCCTATCCTATCCTATCCTATCCTATCCCACCTGCACTCGATGCCGGATCGTTTGTCGTTGCCTGGTGAGTTTGTGGTGGGGTTCTTGCAGTCTGAAACTTTCCTCTAGGTACATTTGGGTAACCTCCCGAAAGCTAGTAGCCGGATGCGGCAGCTCTCCCGTGTCGTGCTTGACCCGAATTGACATATCTCGGACATGGTAGCCTGCGATGATTTTGCCTGCTACCTGCGAGTGAGTCGCGATCCACACGATCCCTATAGCTCTTCCCTGAGGCTTGCGCTTGGAGAGCAGGGCTCAGGCCGCGGAAGAGATTACCCCCCTTGTGGAAGCTTCTCTAGGTTGTCTTTGGTGACCACAATGTCCGCGCTGGGCTGTGCGAGTGCGAGGGCCCCGGCTGCTTCTTCGGCAACAGCTTGGTCTGTTGTCTTTATGGACGTGCTGACGATCAGCCTGTCTTTTGACGTAACCACCACCGCTGCACGTCGCTGTTTTCGAAGTGAGCCATCAGCGTAGAGGACCCTGTTTTATGAAGCAGCACCTAATATTTTCACACTGTTCAAACGGTTAGTTTATGGGGTTTACCGTCGAAAACCGACTCACGCTATGAGAGGTGTCATAATGGAAGGTTCTGGGAATTCCGACTACCTAGTGTTCTTTAACATTAGTCGACATTGCACAGAACACAGGCACGTTCTTGCTTTCCATCTGCACCGAAAAGCTGCCGTGAAAGCTAAGATTGAATCCTGTATCTTTGGGCACAGTAGTCAAGCGCCCTAACCATTGCGCCATCAGGATGGGGCTCAAATTGCTCAACTAGCACGGTAATATGCCACCTTAGTGTTTTGTATGTGTGCTAGTACCCCCCCCCCCCCAGATCTTTTTCTTTCGGTAAACGGCGGTGAATGTGTCAGAGCAGTAATTCGGCTTCCTAAGTTTAACTACCGCTTTGCCTTTTCGTATGCTTTATATTATGGACTTGGTACTGTAGTTATTTTATGCAGAGTCGGACGAAACGTAGATCCTGTGCCTGGTGCTATTCTTCAGCGAAAGTATTATTGACTTCGCTCATCCTCTAATGTTCCATCTAACGGCATCCTAACATCTACTGTTCCAGTTACTTCATTTCAATCTCAAAGTATAAAGGGTTTTGATCAGGAGCTCTTCGGCAGAACAGGATGCATGTCAAGCGTATACGTACTTAGGGATGTATGATGACCCAAGGGTTTGCTCGGCGTCAGGTGATTGCTTTGTTCATGTAGTACCGAAGGCCGCTGAAAGCACTTCATATTTCTTGAGTGCCATGCACGCGTTGAGTGATTACAACGTGTGTAAAAGAAATAATTAATACAGCAAGAAAATAACATTGAATGTGTGTCACAATAAAAAAATACTCGAACCACCATCCTTGCATTCCACAGCCAAACTCGGAAACTATTACGCCAGACAGAACAGCTAGAAACAAGTTCATAATTTCGTTTGTACAAGGTAAAGATGACATAGGTGTCTGGTTGTAAGGAACGATATGTAAAAGTAAGCCGCCAGTTAAGTGAAAACAAGACAACACGCAGAGCCATATTTTCCATATATAGATTAGGCTGTTAAAACGTGAGTGGCTTGGAGCTGGTGCTAACAGCAAACAAAATAGAGCCGGAAAGCTACCAATACTGTTCAATTACATATTTTGTGCCGTTAATACCTTATATTTTCACGGTTATTATGTCTTAGCTTTTTCCCCTGCTTTTATGACGAGCATTTATCACTATTATCAGGGCCGCTCATTTGAGTTTGAGTTTCGTTTGTAGTGGCCCAGTTGCCCTATTAGCCAGTTCTGAAATTCACAGACCTCCATGATAAGGTCTGGTAGCGCCGGGTTTTGATGGGGAAAGGAAAAATGGTTAGGTGTAGATTAAGTCTATTTCTATACCTTTACCTACATAAAAACCCTTGTAACGCGTCCCGCTTACATTCTCTTGAAATCATGTTCGAGAGTCTACAAGTGCGCGAAATTGACTCTGGGTTGTTCTTGAGCACGGAGGGTATGTACGCACACATGGACAGAATAAGGGTTCATATGAAGGTCTATACTGCTATCATGTACGACAGTGAATCATGTGTACTGTGCAGAATGCTCCGAGATCTTCGCTCGCTATAATCGTATCCGAGTTTGTACGATGGCATTCAGTGAACGCAGATTGTACGAAACGCGCCCAAACAGCAGAAAATAAACTAAAGAGATGAGCCACAGGAGCAAAACGTGAGTAGGCGGCTTCCTCGTTTCAGTCACTGAAGATTGAGAAAAAACGTGCCAGCGCCGCTTATTGGCATCAGCACCACATCGAAAATCCACATATTACATACCCACAGTGTTTCTAATCATTCTCTGGGAGCCGGCTGTAACGGCTGCCACTGACGGCCTCGAGAGAGTCTTTCCTCTTTCATACATCATCTGTTTATTCACTTTCTAAAGTAACACAATTATGTATTTTGTTCCGAGCCATACATTCTAATGAATAATGAAACTTTAACAAAAGTCTCACAGGCAAATCTCTTTAATCTATCAAGATGACATTTGACTCAAAGCCAAGCATAGGCGAACACTTATTCTTATTCTAAAACCCTTATTCTAAAATGACTGACTTCATAAAAAACTTTAAAACTTGGAAAGGATACTGAAATCGGCCATCTCTATGAATTTCTCTGATTATCAGTTTACGGGAAGAAGGATTTCAGAGGCCTTTTAAGCGTTAAAGAGTTCCCACACGTTGATAAAACTGTGATGCGAGACTACACCCTTTCGAAGAAGAAACAAATTTCTGGTATGTTCCAGTGTTTCGCTTGCCAGCTTGGAGCTAGGTGTGAGCGGTGGCCACAAGGTTCCTGTTCTTAATGGACTGATGATAAGCTTGTTTCTATAGGTTGTACATTATACCTTGTTTTTTTAGTTCTAACGAGCGTTCTAGAGTCCTTAGCGGTGCGATGTAATTCGCTCGGTTTATTCACCTTGTTATTCGCATTTGACAGTACACCTTCGAAACGGCGATTTTTAACTATGCTGAAGATTTAAAACTATGCAGGAGACACGACAAAGAAAAGAGGCAGACAGGACTACGCTCGTCCTGTCTGCCTCTTTTCTGTGCCCTGTCTCCTGCGTAGTTTTATATCTTCAGTATAATGCCTTAAAAACTAGCCCCTCGTCGCTTACTGCTCAAATTTTCTATTATAGTGGACATTATGCAATTTTTACATAGGAAGGGATATAACAGGCACAAAAAAGGAGCCCAGAGTGTTTTTTGGTGTTCAGCATTGTAATTAACGGAACCTTGCAGCTAATTCATTAGAAAATAGAAGAAAACAACCGCCTGCAAATTTAGCTGCGCAAAACTCATAAACTCTGAATTTCGCTACCAGTGATTTAACGAATGAGCTGCGAGGATAGACAATACGTATTCTACTTCCTTCAGTATTTAAGTTGCATGTATTCTATCTTAAGTGCTTGCAAACATCACATACCTCCATTGTGGCGGAGGAGATATGCCCTTTAACAGAGGTGGGCAACCAGTTGAGGTAAACCTCAACGTCATGAGGTAAGGCGATATGAGGTGAAGTCAGCCGCAGTTCAAAGTCAACCTCATTGTGAGCTTGAGTTTGAATGGCGTCGTAACTTAATGAGGGGAGCTAATGAGGACTAAATGTTTAGAATGCTTCCATCGCAAAAAAACAGCTGGCAAAACGCGTTTAAATATTTGTCGCGTAATCTCGTTTGGGTACCAAAACATAACCACAGAACCATAGCAAAACCACAGAACCAGAGTGTGCATATTTTAGTTCGACCCGAATGGGGTGAGGTCAGAAAGCGCAGCGTGGCAAATGAGCAGGGTTGGAATAATACGGCTGCCATTCCGAGCGGGTTCGCAAAGCACGCTCCCCGCAGCAGTTGGGGGTTCCCAGAGCCTATGTGGGTGTGTTGGCTTCTAAAAGAAAATGAAAGAGTAGAAAAATGAGAAGCGCAAGATCCAGGTACTATATATATATATATATATATATATATATATATATATATATATATAAGGCATCATTCCAGGTGGACAGCACGAAAGAGGAAGTTTCAGAGGGGCATATGGGAAGAACGAATTTGGAAGTGGAGGACACGTGCGGAGACTAGAGATGAATGCTTTGCTAGGAAGCTGCTCTATGAAGACCGTGTATTGCAGTATATATAACCTCCTTTCCCCTATTTGTATACGGTACGACGTAACCTGGAGGAAAGCAACAAGGTCGAAAGATCGTTTTAATGTCAGCGCATTCCACTATTTATTTTCTTGCTCTGTGTCGCTAAATATAAATTAACACTCACGTAAATGAATATATTGTGTCATCCTTGGAGCTTCATCGAAGGGTAAAGAGGTCGAACAATTGCCTGTCAACTGTCGGAGAAAATGCAGCCCCTATTGACTTGTGGAAAGGTGGCATTCATTTGAGGCGAAAACTGTAAAACAATACTAGAATCCCTAGGTTTGAAATCCAGTTATGACCTTCTCATACATCACGTGAGCAAGCGCCTTTTTCAATTGCATGGCTCCTTTTGCCAAAGCCTCCCCCTCTGTTTTACTGCAGAACTGCTGTGCACCCTTTGGGTGCATATTAGACTGCGCAGCCGGGTTTTCGATCTCAATGGGCGGACGAAGCGCGCGCCTGGGAACACTGGCATTTCTTGTAATTTATTCCACTTCACATGCAAGCGCCCCTGCGTGTGTTTGGGGTCTATATTTATGAGTTTGTGTGTCTTAGATATTGTATTGATTGGCTGCAAACGCGATGAGAGCTATAAAAACAGTTGCAATGTGTGACAGAGAGTGATATGTGTGTGAAAGGAGCGAGCGAGTCTGTGAAAGCCCGAGGAAAATGTTGAACCTCTCGGCAGGCATCCAGATATGTATTCCTTCCAAATAGGTTCCGAAATATTTGCTCTCTTTTATTTTCTTTAAGATACTTGCATCTATTACGAAGTGCGAGTTTCAAATGGACATGAGCTGCATTTGGGATTTGGCGGTAATCCGTGCCAGAAACTATATTGCGATGGAAGCCAAAAAACGCTGATGGTGACAGGGTAAGTGCATTGGTAGACTTCTAAGCTCTTGAGCAATAAGCTATATTTTTCTATTCGTTCCCAGAGCTACACAATACCTACATTAATATCTCCTTAGGTTATTAGCAACCTCTATGTCTCGCAAGATAAAACTTGTTTTCCCCTCCTTCTCTAAGATAACATTCACATGGAATGTGAAAAATTCTAATTGAAAAACGTGCATTTAAAGAAACTTATGCACGGCCGTCGTATAATATTCAACCAATCAGATACTGAATCAATCTTCATTTTAACGTGTTCAGGAACAACCACGTGGTCTTCTTACTGTTGCACGAATAAGAATAACATGCAAAGAAAAACTTCGAACACAAAACCAGGAGACAAACAATTTAGCACAAAATAGAGAATTTAGACTGAGTTTTGACTCGGAGAAACCGAGACACCGAAAGCAAGGAACATGTCTAGCAGAAAGCATAAACATGAGCGACATTGCCAAAATAAAGAAAAGTCGTAGACAGTAATAATATGGACATATAGCGCCATTAATCAACGATACCAGGCGGAACAAATATGTATCACGTAAAATTGAAATTTCAAATACAGTCAAATACAAAAAGAAATATAACACAGTACAGTCAGACACGAATACGTAGTTTCAAAGTTAAAATATTATTAAAGCAAGAGGCGAAAAGAGAGTTTTAAGCTAGAATAAAACAGGAGAAAAGCAGAAGTGAAGTACAATAGCGTACAAAGTGGACTGTATATGTGATAAAAAATACTGTTTAGAATACCATGCTACGGACATCCAAAAAAATCTTAGAAAGCGACCTTCGAAGGACATCAAGGCGAGGACAATAATAGTTTAGCGAACTCTTCTTTTATCCGGAAGGATGTGAGTATGCAGAAACGGAGAAACTTGAAACTAACTCTTTCATGACCTTTGGGTATCGCGCAATAGAATGCATTCTAGAAGCTTAGGGTAAAGAATATGGCCATGAGGGAGTTTGTGCAAACTAAATATCAGCCCTGACACAATTGGCAGTTAAGGGACTGAAGATGCAATTCACTCTTATTGCTAATTTTTTGCGTCAGGTGCACCGAGATAAGTCGAGCGATGGCAGGGAAGCACTGTGTTTATGTATGATTCCGGACATTTCCTATACTCCTTGGCTGGTTTATCTAGATGTTTTTGTGCCGATGTTAATTCTGTGCCATAAAGCACCGTAGACATCAAATAGCATTACTAGTTAAACGACTGACGGGCACGCTTGCTATTGTCGCCACGGGCGATTTGCGTAGTTCTTTTGAGCACGCAAGTCAGCCCACTAAAGAGTCGAAGTGAAACAGCAGTCTCTTCCTTTGTGGCTAGTGGCTTGTCCCCACTACGTGTAAGTATTATCATCAATAACTTGTATCATCACCATAAAGGAGAAAAGCGGAGTTAATGTCCATGGCTGTAAAGTAATTAGTAAAATCAGAAAAAAGAAGCGGGCCTCATATAGAACCCTAAGGAACTCCACTGTTTCCAGTGTTAATGATTGAGGTCGGCATACAAGAAAAAAGCAAGGATGGCCACGTAGCTACCCAAGAGGGCGACCACTGCGACATCGATTCCAGAGAGCAGATGCTTTTTTAAGAATTAGTGACTTGGTAACAAAGTGAAAAGCTTTGCTCAAACTCCATTATGCATTGTCAATGTGAAACCTCTCAAATACTGCAGAAGGAGCATATGGCACAGAAATTACCAAGTTACATTCAGTGAACGACGCGATAAGAATTAATGCAAATAAGGTATGATGACATGTTTGAGATAGAAAGTACGCTGTAGAAAGCTCAATAAAAAGTAGAGGTTAGACACAAGGGAATAATCGGATGGTAATTAGAAACATGAGATTTGTTTCCTGGTTTGAAGACAGAAAAAATGAATGGCCATTCTCCAAACGCAAAGAAAAGCGGAATTTTTCAGAGTTATCAAATATTGTAGTTATTACTAGTACAAAGATGTTGCTGAAGGCGTTAATTATGCAGGCTGGAATGCCACAATGTCCAAAGGGACAAACAGTTGCTGCCGCGTTAGACTAGGAAGGCATCTAGGTGGTGTACCCGAGGGGAGACATACATAATCGCAATGTTGAGACTTGTACAGTGAGAAAACGTATTGGAGTGTTGGATACAACTGTCAGCAACATTAAGATTTTAAGCCGTAAGAGTGAAATGGGTTAAAACGCGAACCATATTTTTAGAAAATCTTGCGAAGCCATTAAAGGTTTAGACAAGCTTGTTTAATCTCACACTCATCGGCTTACAAGAAAAACTTCCACCATCCAGAAATCAATGTACGTAGATGCCATCTGCATTGCAGCCTCATCTGTGCAGCGTTCCGGGTGCGTTCAAGACTAACGGGCACCATCAATAACATCGGCTTGTCTTGAGAAGCAAGTTCTCAGCATCTCCCCGGAAACGTGAATGCTAGCGGCATTTGCACGCAAATCTATTAATAAATATCCGGTATACATCAATGGTCATAATATTACTTACTGCAAAACTCATGGTTTCTTAGGTATTCTGATGCACCGCAATCTATCATGGAGCCCGCACAACACCCTATTGAAAACAAAAGGTATAGTCCATCCCTAACTCAGCTTTCTTGGCGAAAACATCATGAGGTTCGTCGGTGCAGTCACTGCTGCAGTTGACACAAGTACAGTTTTAAGGTTCCTTCAGTACAGTACGTCCGTACATTAATACACGTGCAAACCTAATTTGCGTGCCCTCAAGTCAGTACAGCGTCAGGCCCTTCGAACGTGCCTAGGGCTCTCTCGGAGCGCTTCATCATTGGGAAGTATTGCGCTCGCCAGACCACTACTTCCGAAATTGCCCTAGACTGCGAATGCATATACGACATAATTCAAGGGTTTAACAGGATAACCTTGCGCAGATGCCTCTGCAGAGACTACATTCTACTCTTGCAAAGATCATAGCAACGCATCAACCTTCCATTCCAAACAGTTCACTCCGGCAGCACGACCTCCATCGCCTATTGGGTGTCTGCAACTCTGAAGCGTGCGCCTTGCTGTTCCGGGAATATCAAAGGAATCAAACCTTTCAACGCCAGACCTTCAGTAACTAACGCTGTTCATGCTACACAATGATTATTTGGACCGCATCCACTTCTATACAGATGGCTCGGTTTCTGCATGCACCCTCGTCGTTCCCGCAACACAAGCAGACATTTACCATCCAATTTCCCGTAAGACTACTTCTACCGGACCAGAACTGGCCGCAATTCGTGATGCTGTAAAGTATATCTCTGAACAATATACTCAAAAATGGGCTATGTTTTGTGATTAAAATCCTGCCCTAAAAGGTCTTCAATCGGGCTTGAGACATGACGACCATGAGCGACTTGTAGCGGAGGATCGACATCTTCACCACAGGCATTATGAAAGGGTCGTGCAATAATCTACCAGCGGATACCAGGTATAGTGGAATTCTTGGCAACAACTTAGCTGATGGTGCCGCTCTACCGACTCACGATACAACCAACATTCTCGAAATACCATTGACAAGAGCCGAGGCAGCAAGGCACCTTAGACTGATCGCCCGAAACGTGACAAGGCAATCATGGTCCACGCATTGAGGCTGTACGTCTCGCTCGCACAACTTTGACCAGTTACTTCAACTTCACGTACAGCCTTTGACAAAAGTGTAGAGCCTAAGTGGTCTGCTCCTGAGCCGTGTTGTGCGGCTCATTTGCCATTACCGAACATCCTTTAGTTTGGAGAGAGTAGGTGTCACGAAATCGGCGCACATTTTTATCAAGCCGGCGCACCGCGAGGCCCGTGCGGCGCCGCATGGAGGCTTCCACAATGTTCGAGAAAAGCCTCCTTCCCCGCGCGAGAGAGCGCGTAGCTTTTTACGCGTCGCAGTCACCCTCTCTCTCATCACCCGGCGATGAAGGTGAATCATCAATCTGAAATATGCCAGACCTCTCCAGAACATTCTACGGGTCCCAGCCAATGACGACGCGCTGCTCGACGGGAGGAAAAGGGAGCGCTCTAACAAGCGAAGCTAAGTGTGTGTGCGCGCTAGCCTTAGCGCGCCTTAACAGACAGACGCGGCGCGCCCTATTTATTGAGGTCGCGCCGCTTGTGGAGTCAGTCAGTCAGTAAGCCAGTGGTTGCGGCGTGTTCGCCAGTGATTCGACTTGACTCCCTGGGATCGCCCGCTGCTGGCAAACCCACGGACCTGCGAAGGAGCGGAACTCATCTTGCATGGCGGTCACATCGTGACTCTCGTGGCGTTGGACTGCAACAGTGCCCGGTGAACAATTTGGTGTTTGTTTATGTGACTCTCTCGTGTTTGATCTGTGTTGTAAAGCCTCTGTGTTATTGAATCCTTCTGTAGTTGCATGCTTAGCGTTTGTTTTTCTTTGAACCTCTCGTCTGTGCAATTTTAGCGTTTTTGTATTCCGCTGCATCGTCTCTTGCTCTGTATAAAGTGTGTTTTGTTTGTTACTTCTCACTCGGACCCTTACTCTGGCTTAAACCGGCGACAGCTAGGCACCAAACGGCCACCCCCTTCTATCACTACAAGGTAGTTGAATTCCGGCTGAGCTTGTTACGCATGTTGAGGGCATCTCCTTTGCGACCGGAGCTACCCCCACTCACTCTAAGGGTATCTGGGAGTGTGCGCACCGTTACGGGAGCATCGTTGATAATACCTCCCTAATCATTAACGGGTGACAATTATTCTGGCGTCCGCGACAGGACATTAGGTGCACTCAAGCTAAGAGGACGGAGAACGAGTATGAAGGGTTTACAAAGATGTCGTCAACAGTGTAGCAGCAGAGCGATAGCGAGAGGTAGTGCCGCGCGGAAGCGTTTAGGCGTGGTTCGCTAAGCAGACTTTAGGCTACACCCAAAAGGTTCGCGCTTCAGATATGAATCTGAAAGAGCTGATTGAGGCTGGCACCCAGCTAGGGTTGTCCGGTGCCGAACTGCGCAAATGTGTTAGCCAGAGAGAAAAGGAGGAAAAAGAGAGAGAAAGAGAAGAACGACAGAGGGCTCGAAAGGAGCGAGAAGAGGAATTTCAGCGGGAAATGTAAACACTTACTATGAAACTTCAGCTCCAAATCTCATGAACAACGGTTTTGCTGAAGTGCATAGCCCCAGTGAAGCACATAGCAGCTTGCGGATTGTCACCCGTTAATAATTAGGGGGATTATAAACGATGCACCCTTAACTGTGCGCAGACTCCCGGACACCCTTAGAGTGAGTAGGGGTAGCTGTTCACGTCGCGAAGGAGATGCCCTCGACCTGCGTGGCAAGCTCAGCCGGAATTCCATTACCTTGTAGTGACAGAAGGGGGTGGCCGTTTGGTGCGCAGCTGTCGCCGGTTCAAGCCAAAGTAAGGTTCAGAGTCAGAGGTAACAAACAAAACAAAATTTATACACAGCAAGAGACGATACAGAGGAATACACGAACGCTAAAATTGCACACACGAGAGGGTCACAGAAAAACAAACACTAAGCATGCACTTTCAGAGGTATTCAATAACACAGAGGATTTAAAACAGATCAAACACGAGAGAGTCACAAAGACAAACAACAAATTGTTCACCGGACACTGTTGCAGTCCGACGCCTCGAGAGTCACGATGTGGCCGCCATGCAAGACGAGCGCCGCTCCCTCGCAGGTCCGTGGGCTTGCCTGCAGCAGGGTATCCCCGGGAGTCCAGCCGAGGACTTGCGAACACGCCGCAATCGCTGACTGACTGATTGACTAACTGACTGACTGGCTGGCTGACTGACTGACTGACTGTCTGACTGACTGACTGACTGACTGACTGACTGACTGACTGACTGACTGACTGACTGACTGACTGACTGACTGACTGACTGACTGACTGACTGACTGACTGACTGACTGAACAAGCAGCGCAGCCTCAATAAATGGGGCGCGCCGCGTCTGTCGGTTAAGGCGCGCTAATACTAGCGCGACAACACACTTAGCTTCGCTGGTTAAAGCGCTCCCTTTTCCTCCCGTCGAGCCACGCATCGTCATTTGCTAGGTCCCATAGAATGTTCTGAAAAGGTCTGGCATATTCCAGGCTGATGAGTCCGCGTGATCGCCTGGTGATCAGAAAGGGGTCGGTGGCGACGCGTACAAAGCCACACGCTCTCTCGCGCGGGGAAGGAGGATTTTTTTTAACTTTGTGGAACCATGCGGCGCCGCACGGGCCTTGCGCCGCGCCGGCTTGATACAAATGTGCGCAGATTTCGTGAAACTGCCCCCCCCCCCCCCTCCTTAAAGAATATTGTCCTACAATATTCCCAACGATCACGAATATCGCACGCACATGCATGCGCTCACAAACCACATTGGGCAAATGTCCACACCACGCACATACATTGCACAAATTTCATAAATTGCAATAACACATTACAATGCACACATCAGAAGTCTCACAAGTTCTTCAGACTCTGATGACAACCTTTTTCACGCATCACTATATGATATTCACAAACATAGGAACCCACTGCTGTCGGATACACATAGGAATCAACAACACACAACTTTTCAAATGCGAAGCGCACAAACCTAAATTTCCGAGCGTAATTCCAACCTACGATCAGTGCGTGAGACGCTTCTGTCCGCCAAGGATTCTGCCTTCGCTCTAGGCTCTCGCATTTGAGGTGCTTCCATGTTTCCAGATCTGGCTACTGCAAAGTCCTTAAGGCATGTCTGATAGTCACCTTGCAAATCTCACAACCAATGTGTGCCGATAAATGCCCCTACAACCAGTAGCGCCGACGGATAAAGGGAACCTGTGCCAACGCGCACAGACCAACAAAAAGAATCACTGTAGTAGTGCTCTTTCCTAGGCACCGGTATTCCTTCCGCTGAAAAAATAAATATTCCAAGTAATGCCTCCATAAGTAGGAGAAACACTTGGGCTACCTGCATCAATGACGGCCTAGGCATTCTTGACTTAAATTCCTGTGTCGCCTCTTTCATTTCGGTTTCCTCCTGAGGTGTTTCCTTTTCTTTATTCTTTTCTCGGGGCTTTTCTTCCGACTTCTCGGGGCCTTGCTTTTCTCGCCTTCCATTTTTCTTTTTAGGTTCACTGCAGCGCACAGGCACGAAACTTAGACCAGGATTCTCGGGAAATGTTACGCCAGGGATATTGCAAAACACCAAACGGCACTACTACCTGTATCTCGTAGCACCGAAACTGATTTTCCTCCTATCTTTCTCCTCGAAACCGGCATCCGTTTCATGGCAGCTCCAGGTTGCGCGTATATTATGGCGTTCTCCACTCGGATTTTCTTGTCCTTCTTCCGATTAACAACCTTCTCTGCTTCATCCTCCTCTAGGCCGTGCACCACGCGGACTTTCTTGTCGTTCTTCAGCTCAACAAAGCCATCGGCATCTTCTTCCTCCAGGCGACATTCCGACTCTGACAGAGCCCTCGCGCATGCTGCCTGGGGAGTTGCCTTGTCAGCGTTGGGACACATCGCTTTGTGGCCTTCTGTCCGCATTTCCAACACGCGGATGAATTGTTGGTTGCGAGTTTGCGGCAGTTAGGTGCATAGTGGCCTAGTTGTCCGCAGAGATAGCACCTCGGGGTTGCCGTTAATGCAAATTGAACACACAGTGAATGTGCTACCATCTTGAGCACTTGCCTTTTGCGGCGAAGCATTAGGTGTTATTGGAAGACTTCCTCCTTCGGATGCAGGCAGCTATAACAAGGTTAAAGCTGCATTACGTAAAAGGTTTAGATTTACGACGAATGGGTTTCGTGAGAAGTTCAGGACTGAACAACCTATGGACTGTGAAACAGCAGCACAGTATGTTGCGCGATTGAGTCATTATTTTGACCGCTGGACTGAACTCTCAAAAATTAAACTAGAGTATGGCGCACTTCGTGAACTAATAAAGGAACATCGCTTGGGCAGCTGTCACAGTGGTCTGTCGCTTTAAAAGAAAGAAAAGCGCATACATTGGACGAAATGATGGACCTCGCAGACCAATATTAGGAAGCCCAGAGAGGCGAAAATTTGAGAAAGAATGCAAATTCTGAAACCCCTCAAAAGACCGAATTCCGGCAGACAAAACCTAGCGTATAGACACCTCCGAGGTGCTATCTCTGCGGACAACTAGGCCATTTTGCACCTAACTGCCGCAAACTTGCAACCAACAATCCATTCACGTGTTGGAAATGCGGGCAGAAGGGTCACAAGGCAATGTCGTGTACCGACGCTGACAAGGCAGCTCCGCAGGCGGCCTGCGCGAAGATACTGTCAGAGTCGGAATGTCGCCTGGAGGAAGAAGATGCCGATGGCTTTGTTGAGCTGAAGAACGGCAAGAAAGTCCACGTGGTGCACGGTCTAGAGGAGGAGGAACAGAGCGAGTTGTTAATCGGAAGAAGGACAAGAAAATCCGGGTGGTGAATGCCGGAATACATGCGCAACCTAGATCTGCGGTGAATCAGATGCCGGTTTCGAGAGGAAAGATAGTTGGAAAATCAGTTTCTGTGCTATGAGATACAGGTAGCGGTGCCATAATCGCTAAACGAAGTTTGATTCATGAGAATGATATGACTGGTGAGAAATACCCTATGAGGTTAATTGACGGCTCCATTCAGTTGCTACCTGAGGCAGAATTTGAAGTGCAAACGCATTATTATTCTAGAAAATTGACAGCCCTTTGCATGGAACGCCCTATCTACGATTTGGTGTGGGGCAATATCAAGAGCGCAACATTTCCCGAGGATCCTGATCGATGTTTCGCGCCTGTGCCCTGCAGTGAACCTAAAAAGAAAAAGGCAAGGCGAGGTAAGTAAGGCCCCGAGAAGCCGGTGGAAAGGCCCGAGAAAAGAATAAAGAAAATAAAACCCCTAAGTAGGAAACTGAAAAGAAACAGACGACACAGGAAATTATGTCAGGGACACCTAGGCCGTCATTGATGCAAGTAGTCCAAGTGTTTCTCCTGCTCATGGGGGCATTACTTGGGATATTCAACCTTCAGCGGAATGAATACCGGTGCCTAGGAAGGAACACTATTACAGTGATTTTTTTCGTTTCTCTGTGCGCGTTAGCGCAGGTTCCCGTGTATCCATCGGCGCTACCTGTTGTAGGGGCATTTATCGGCACACATTAGTTGTGTGATTTGAAAGGTGACTATCAGTCATGCCCTAAGAAATTTGCAGTAGCCCGATCTAGGAACATGGAAGCACCTCAAATGCGAGAGCCTAGAGCGAAGGCAGAATCCTTGGCGGACAGAAGCGTCTCACGCACTGATCGCAGGTTGGAATTACGCTCGGAAATTTAGGTTTGTGCGCTTCGCATTTGAAAAGATGTGTGTTGTTGATTCCTATGTGTATCCGACAACAGTGGTTTGCTATGTTTGTCAATATCATGTAGTGATGTGTGAAAACATTTTGTCATCAGAGTCGGAGAAACTTGTGACACTCTGATGTGTGAATTGTAACCTGTGGTTGAAATATGTGCATTGTATGTGGATGACGTGGACATTTGCCCAATGTGGTTTGTGAGCGCATGCATGTGGGCGCGATGTTCGTGAGTATTGTGAATAATATAGGACAATATTCTTTAAGGGAGGGGCAGTGTCACGAAATCGGCGCACATTTTTATCAAGCCGGCGCAGCGTGAGGTCCGTGCGGCGCCGCATGGAGGCTTCCACAATGTTCGAGAAAAGCCTCCTTCCCCGCGCGAGAGACCGCGTAGCTTTGTACGCGTCGCAGTCAACCTCTCTCTCATCACGCGGCGATGAAAGTGAATCATCAATCTGGAATATGCCAGACCTCTCCAGAACATTCTACGAGTCCTAGCCAATGACGACGCGCGGCTCGACGGGAGGAAAGGGGAGCGCTATAACCAGCGAAGCTAAGTGTGTGTGCGCGTTAGCCTTAGCGCGCCTTAATAGACAGACGCGACGCTCCCTATTCATTGAGGTCGCGCCGCTTGTGGAGTCAGTCAGTCAGTAAGCCAGTGGTTGCGGCGTGTTCGCCAGTGATTCAACTTGACTCCCGGGGATCGCCCGCTGCTGGCAAACCCACGGACCTGCGAAGGAGCGGAACTCATCTTGCATGGCGGCCACATCGTGACTCTCGAGGCGTTGGACTGCAACAGTGCCCGGTGAACAATTTGGTGTTTGTTTATGTGACTCTCTCGTGTCTGATCTGTGTTGTAAAGCCTCTGTGTTATTGAATCCCTCTGTAGTTGCATGCTTAGCGTTTGTTTTCCTGTGAACCTCTCGTCTGTGCAATTTTAGTGTTTGTGTATTCCTTTGTATCGTCTCTTGATGTGTATAAAGTGTGTTTTGTTTGTTAGTTCTGACTCCGAACCTTACTCTGGTTTGAACCGGCGACAGCTTGGCACCAAACGACCACCCCCTTCAGTCACTACAAGGTAGTTGAATTCCGACGGAGCTTGCCACGCAGGTCGGGGGCATATCCTTTGCGACCGGAACAGCAACCCCCACTCACTCTGAGGTTGTCTGGGAGTGTGAGCACCGTTAAGGGCGCACATTATTAATACCTCCCCAATTATTAACAGGTGACGGTAGAACCAAAAAATTATTCCCGTCAAGGTATTGGAAACACTGCAAACACATCACAAGTCTCACGATGTTGCTTAGAAACAGACCCCTGGGCTCTACACTTTTGACAAAGGCTACCATTCGGCCTCCCCCGCTGTGTTGCTATAATGTTGTGTCCCTGTGGCGAAGAGTGGAGTTTACAAACTACTATTCCCTTCTGAATGGCCCCGGCAGACTGTATAACGTTTGACCAGGGCGGGTCTGTTGAACCTATTGCGCAAATACTATGTTCATCGCCCTCAGTTTGAGCGTGAGCGTGCTTTGCTGGCCACTCCAATCCGCCACTTAGACATTCGCGCTGATACTGAAACTAAGATGCTGGCCGTTAGATAACACCTTCATCATAAAGAAATCGGTGAAGGCGCTGCTTAAGTTTTCAAAAGGACTCGGTGTTGAACTCAAGTATTTAAGCGTACGCTCTTTACTCCTTTAAGCATTTATCTCTAGACATGCTATAGTCTCTTTTCCTTGGCGCCCTTTCTTTCCTATTCCTTCCTTTGTTCCCCTCCGCGCGTATAGGGTAGGTTACTGGGCGTGGCCTGGGTTAACCTACCTTTCTATCTTTCTGTTCTACTTTCGTTCTCTCTCTCTCTCTTTGTTTTGTTGAATATTATATAGGGGTGATTAACATTTAATAATATATTATTATTACAGTCAAAGTAAGTGCAAAATTTAGACACATGTGGTTAGTGTGTCCGCCACTGTATCTGCTGTTTGATTGGGAGAACAGAAAGCAGGGGACCTAAGAAGCGCGAGTTGTGGATAATGCTCGCTTTTAACAAACGTAAATCGTTGCACAACTGTACGTGTGTAAAATTAGTGAAATATAGAACACCCAATTCAATGAAAGCTTTATTTATGGAAACTAATGGCTAATTGTACACTACATTGGAGAATATACCTTTTTGAAGCGAATTAACATGATTATGCTAAAACCAAGGCCAAAAGCATATAGTGTGATGACCTGCCAAGTACCCCACAAGCAAGTGCATGCGCGAAATTATGTTTCAGTTTGAAGGGAACTTCGCTTCTGTAATTATAAAGCAAAAATACGACACTAGACCACCTGTAAACATACGTCAAATGAATTTTTCAAGACCTGCCACAGTGGAAGATCACGCAGATGCACTTTTTTAAGTGGAAGTATTGTCACGCGGTGGGTAGAATGCCGTATGCATCGGAACAGAAGACGCACGTGACCGCACTGAAATCAAATCTTTATTGGCCTGACTTGCGCCCCCAAAATAACAAAACAATCGGCGGTGGCGAAAGCAACATTCGTGATCAACGGTCGTCGACCTACGAGCGCCCATTTCACGCGTAAGCGTTCGATTTAAGGGCGGCGAAGATTGAGATAAAAGAGCAAATACTGCCTAGCATACCCTTTGACAATGTAAAAACGCATGTGCCTAGCTGCAGTCTTTCGAGATACATTTAGAAGTATCTTCTGTGACAAAGGGACGATGAAGACTCGTCTCGGAATAATGAGCGTGAACTAAGAATACAAAAATTGATCTACGCGCAAGAATCACAATGATAAAGTCACCTGCCGGTGGCTGTCGAAAAAGATCAAAGAAAGTCAGAATTCTTTGCGCTATTATTCCCTCCTTAAAGGTGACAAACACAAAAAGTAAAGAACATACTATCAGGGCCTTTAGCAGGCGTAGATGGTTGTGCCCACTTGTGAACTGTGAAAATTGCGTCAGAACCCGTTTGCTTACCATCTGGCCTCAAGTTGGCTACATTACAGCACTAAGATTTTGTCTCCTGATCCGTACTCACAAGTGGATGCTGACTACAACCTGAATGGTAACCAGACCTAAACTACTCCGTTTCATCTTCCGACAAGCGAAACTTATATGAAGCTCTGTCACTTTCGCACCTTCGTTCGACTTTGCCCAAAAAGGCAATTTTTCTGTGCCGCCAAATTTAAGTAGTGTCACGTAAGATCAGCTCTAGGGATGCGATACCGATATGAGAGAAGCCATACCGAGTATCGCCAACAGGAAGCAAGGATATTAACGAACAGGCCCAGGATATGTTGAACAAAGGTATTATACGGGTACCTTCCAGTCCTTGGGCTGCCCCTGTGAACTTTGCTAAGAGGGACAATTTGTGGAGATCTTGCGTTGACTATCATCGGTTAATCGCCACAACAAAGAAGGAAGTGTACCCTAGCTCTTTCACATTTTTACAATGCAGTAAACTGTTTTGAATACGCTTCCTATTTACAATTAGTAGATCTCCCGTCGGGCTATTGGCAGATCCCAATGAATCCGTCCGACCGATAATAGACCGCCTTTGAGACACTTGATGGATTTTAGGAATTTAATATAATCCTCTTTGGGCTGTGCTGCACTGGCGATGGCACTGGAGCAGGAGATCAGGCGGCGATGCAGGCATCTCCAGTGCTCTTCTCATGTAGGCCGGCTTAAGGCGAACTAGACTGACGGTATCAGCTCGGTCGTTCTGTAAGAGGGCAGCGATTGTCGCAGTATGGTGGAGAAAGCGGTAATGCCGCTGTTAGTGGAGCTCGGAGAGCATCGCGGCGCGCAAAAACCGGGGGTGAAAGCAGCCTAGTGGGGTGAAAGCAGCATAGTGACGGGATGGGCATGGTGAAGTAGGCCGAAGGTCCTTAACGCAGTCTAACAGGCGTTGAATGAATTCTTGGGGCTGGGCTTGTAGTTTCTGTGCTGTAAAGAAGTCTCCTGCAAGACGCAGAACACTATCATACACCAGCTCTACAGCATAGCACAGTAAGTCTTCCCAGATTACGGCCCATATACCAAGGAGTACAAGGGGCAAAGAGTCGACCCAAGCTGTGCCAGTGAGGCGAGCAGAAAGGGCGGCCTTCAATTGGCGCTGATGGCGTTCACCCATGCCGTTGGCATAAGGATGATATGCATTGGTACGGCAATGCTTAGCACAGAGAATATGATTAATGAAAAGGCTCAGGGAGGACCCAGACTGGCGGCCACAGTCTGTTATCATGGTTCCAGGGTGACCAAAATCGAAATACCCACGCAGAGATGAACTCGCTGGAAGCAGTCTCCGCGGTGATATCAGGAATTGGAACTGCCTCCGGCCAGCGCGTGAAGTGGTCGACAATGGTTAGGCTATAACGATAGCCTCGACACACTGGTAAAGGGTCAACGATGTCGAGATTGACATGGTTGAAACGACGGCCAGGTGGTAGAAAGTCCTCGGAAGCCGTCTTGGTATGCCGGCAGACCTTCGTCGTCTGGCAGGTCAGAACACAGGTGCGTCCAAGTGCGCATATTAGCGTTGATCCCAGACCAATCAGTGCTGGGTGAGAAGTCGCTGAGTAGCACGAATTCCTGGGTGGCATATATTATGTAGAGATTGGAATATATGGCGACGTAGCAAATCCGGAACAAAAGGACGCGGAAGGCCTGTTGACACATCGCACCAAAAGGGCTCAGGCGAGCAGGCATGGGGCACCAGTCGGAAGAGGCTGGTTCGGGAGACATACGTCACAGGCTTATGATCGGTCAGCACGTGAAATGCGTTCTTTTAGAAAATGTCGAGTCTTGTATCGCAGAATAGATGGCCAGGAGCTCTCGGCCAAAGATGCTGTAGTGGGTATAAGCAAGAAGTAGCTTCCGAGCGTGGCCACTCGGGGTTAATGTACTGCTGTAAGATGGCTCCGGCGGCCACACTAGAGGCATCCACCATCAATCTCTTAGGGGCGTTGCTGCGCGGATTGTCCACAAGCACGGGTTCGCGACTGCTTCTTTTGCGGCAGTAAAGGTGGCTCGGGCTTCTCATGACCAAAAAATAGCGGAGGACAGGCCAGCGATTGACCGGAGGAAGTCAGTGAGCGGGCAAAGCAGCTCTGCACTGTGTGGGATGAAGCACTTGGAAAATGTTTCCACCTCCAGGAGTTGCCGTCAGCGTCGCTGTGCTGTAGGTTTGGGATAATTTTGTATGGCCTGGAAGGTAGACGAGAGATGGCGGATACCCAACGAGGATATGTGCTGAACCAATAACTCGTGCTCAGGGGAACCAAGACATACTTGAAGGCGTTCACAACAAGGCCGTTCTGTTGTAGGCGCTTGAACAGAGCACTTAGGTGTTGCTCATGATCTTGAAGGATAGAGCTGGCGACGAGGCCATCCTTCAGGTGCGCGAAGACTGGCGGCAGGCCTCGCGTGAACTTAGCCGTGTACAGCTGGAATGTTTCAGCCGGATTACCAAGTCCAAAGTCATCTCATATACTCAAACAAACAAAAGGGCGTCATAATGGCGGTCTTAGGTATGTCGGCGGGTTCGACGGGTATTGCGAGCCCATGTGCGAGCCCCGAATGTTGTCCAATTCCCGTCTACTGCTGTAATGCCCGACATAGAGCTTAGTCGTGAGGGGATATTTTCACTCTTGCTAAATATGAAAGTAAAGTCGTCACATGGCACCGACGGCATACCTAACGCATTTCTTAAAAGATATTCTGAAATAATGTCTCACTATCTTTTTGTTATATTTAATGCATCTCTTCAGCAATGTTCTTTACCAACCGACTGGCTAACAGCTAGAGTAATTCCGGTATTCGAATCGGGCTATAAATTTATTGCTGCTAATTATAGACCAATCTCTTTACTATGTTCTTGCTGTAAGATACTAGAACACGTAATAGCCCATCACATATCTTACCACCTCGAATCTAAAAGCTTTTTCGTCGCCTATCAACATGGCTTTCGAAAAAGGGTGTCAACCGTCACGCAACTTTTATCGGTCGTTCATGACTTTGCTTCGGCCGTTGACGGTGGCAAGCAGGTTGATGCCATATTTCTTGACCTATCAAAGGCTTTCGACCGCGTGTTGCACCCTTTGTTTATTGATAGAGCCAAACAAGCGGGGGTTCCAGACAATTTGACTAGATGGTTGCAGGCATATTTAAGCAATAGGACCCAATTTGTGGAATGTTCAGGATGTAAATCTGCTTATACTGATGTATTGACCGGAGTGCCTCAGGGATCTGTGCTAGGTCCTTTGTTATTGTTAATTTATATCAATAGTATTGCCGAAAACGTCGATGAAAGTGTAAGCGTGAAATTGTTTGCCGACGATTGTGTCTTGTACAGTGTCATAGACAGTGCTTCACAACAAACTGTGTTGAATGAAAGCCTTTGTAAACTTGCGGACTGGTGTGAGGAGAGCGGTATGAAGATTAATTTTGCTAAAACTGTATCTATGTCAATAACAAGAAAGAAGAAGCCCCTTGGTTACAACTATCACATACAGGATCAGTTTATTAATTCTGTTTCAGCTGTTAAATATCTAGGGTTAACGATTACAGACAACCTCAAATGGGACACCCACATTGACAATATTACCACGAAGGCATTCAATAAGCTTTGTTTTCTTCGCCGAAAGTTAAAAGGCGCTACTCGCGGCGTCAAACTTGAAGCATACCGCTCTCTAGTCAGACCAGTTCTCGAGTATGCGTCGGTAGTTTGGGACCCGTGCTATAATAAAGACATTATGAAACTAGAGCGCATCCAGCGTCTTTCAGCCAGATTTATTTTTTCTGTTTACCGTTCAACATCTTCGGTCTCTAACATGCTGAGTCAGCTTAAGCTAGAACCCCTTAAAGTACGCCGTCAGGTTTCTAGGCTGAAATTCTTTCCCATGCTGTATAACAACAAGTCTGGTTTGTCACGTGATGTCTATGTTTAGCTGCACCCTAGAGATCTAGTAGACTGAACCACTCCAAAGTAGTAAGCCCATATTTCGCCATGACCAAACTTTACCAGAATTTTACTTTCCCCTCACTACACATCAGTGGAACTGTTTGCCTCAGTTTATTGTTGAATGCACCAATGAAAATATGTTTGCTGAACTGTTATTGCAGAACATGTAACCCCTCTCCTGCTTGGGCAGCGCTGCTGTCTGCAGTATTTGGAAATAAATTTGGTGGTACGCTTCCAACAGGACACCTTTGCTAAATATGGTGCAGCCGGCTAAGTGTGATGTGAAGTCGTGGATGTTGGGCAGCGGACAGCTGTCGTGAACAGCCTCGGATTTCAACGCCCGATAGTCGCCATAGAGACGCCAGGCACCCGGATCCTGCTTGGGAACTAGATGCAGGGGAGACGCCCACGCGCTGGACGACGGGTGTATAATTCCGAATTGCAGCATGTGGTCGAACTTATGTTTGGCGATACTGGCACGGTCTCCAAACAAGCATCATGGACGAGCAGCTGTGGGTGGATCCCGGGCGACGATGTGATGTTGCACCGTATGGTTCGGCGCCTGAGTAAGGTTCATGGCTTGGTCAGCTCCGGGAAATCCGCCAGCTCTTTCCCAACTTGGAGGAAGGTGTCAGCTCGCGGCCGCTCATGAGTGCCTTATTCCTAAAGTCTCCCGAAATGGAGAGATGAGTCACACCATAAGTAAGACGACGATGCCGCACGCTGACGTCGAAGTAGAAATATAAGAGGAAGACTCAGACGATTATCGGGTGAACTACGTATGCGATGACGGATACCCATCTAAAAGTGTGACGAGGCCCAAAGCGAGGGTGAGCGATCTTATTTCGTACATGGCTTTATGCGTTGGCAGCACAGGCGAGGCGTTGGCAGCACAGGAACGATCAGCATTAGTCGGTGGCACCACGCTGATTTCGGCGCCCGTGTCTATAAGAACTGGGTGTCGGAAAATGTGTCAGTTGAGATAAATAGGCGACTTGGACAACTGGCGGGACCACACGCCGGTGTTATTGATCCCGGAGGGCAATTTCCAACCCTGAATAGGGCGGCGTACACTTCGTGGCCCGGTGTCAAAAACACCGATGGTACCACCAGAGCCGGAGGGCTGGTACTCCGAGCTTGACGCGTGCGCCAAAGAGCGTCATGATTAGGAGAGTGAGCCGGGGCTCCTGGAGTAGGCTGCGGAGTGTGGCCACTGAAGTGGCAAGCTAATCGAGACGGGCCTCCAGCCGCAAATTTACCGGGTCTGGAGGCGGCAAAACAGCCTTGAGGGATGGGGAGGCTGCGTCGTGAATGTTATCGGCGAGCTCAGTCAGGCGGTCGAGGGTCACATTATCTGCCGCCGCAAGGGCAAGGCGCATGGGCTGGGAAAGGCGTTGGAAGAAAAGTTGTCGGAGCAACGCTGAGTGGCTGGAGGCATCGCTCTCACTGAGAAGCTGGAGCATCCGGCGCAGAAGTTGGGAAGGGCGGCGATCGCCAAAGTCTTCCTGGATTAAGAGCTGCTGGAGGCGGGAGCGCTCTGACAGTATAAATCTTTCCAGCGCCTTCATTTTCAGTTGCTGATATGGTGTATCAGCTATGGGGAGGAGATAAAGTCGGAGAGGTCTCCGGCAACGTCGCGAGGAAGGTTCGAGGTGGCATAGTATATCGCGTCGTCTCCGAGTTGATGCGGGCAAGGCAATTTGCGCCTCGATCTTGTTGAACGAAACTTGCGGATTCTTTGGCCAGAAAGGTGGGAGACGAAACTACAGTGACGGGACATACTGCGGACGTGAGTCCTGTTCCGTGGATGCTACCGGATTGCTTTTTCGTCGTCTTAGGTGACCAGAAGAAGACCTAACGTCCCAGGAGTGAAGGAACAAGACTGCAGTTAATTGACACCAAAACAATACTGCCTTCAGAGGCTACACGAGCCACGACCAGGCGCCGCGTTCAGTTTCCTCGCGAGGTGGCGAGCTATATCCGGGTTGAAAGTTGATAAACATGTGGTGCGGACGCATGTTCCATCGCTTCTCCAATTACACGTGGCTACCGGGAACGGACAGAATGGCGACAGGGGTAGCTTCCGAAAGCATTAAATAAATTAGTTTTCTTCTTTTAATAACTTTATTTCATTTTCGGCTAGTTAGGCTAGGTGCAGCCTAAAGAATAGATTTTCGCTCTTTGTCCTAGCGGCCTGGTTTGCCGGCAACTAGGTTTTTTTTTCAGCGTTCATTCTTTAACTATTTTGTTAGAGATTTATTTTGAAGCGTGTTTGCTGGTCGTTTTTGTGTCTGCTTTGCAGTCTGTATATTGTAAGAATTCCTAGTAGAAATAGTTTATTTGATATATGCTTAAGATGAAGTGTACTCAGTGTCAGGTGCAGGTTAATTTCCAGGAAACGCGTTTCGACACGGTAGAGGAAGTGGAAGGCAGTGACGTTTTGTGTCAGTATTGCGCATTGAGGGCGCGCCCAGATGTATTTTATTCAGAAAAGAGCTATGTTGTGTCTTGTGTGGAACACTTAAAAAATAAATTAAGTTTAGTAAGGGCAGAAAATCAATAACTGCTGCCACAGCTTCCTCAAATGGAAAAAATGGCCAACATTTACCTTGCAAGAAACCATGACGGACATTCCAGTGCAAGCAACGTAGCTGGGACCAGCACTGGAATGGAGGGGATAAGCAAAGTAGGTCAAGCGGAGTCGAACCGACATAGTTATTTAGAAGTAGCTATGAAGAAGTGAAAACAAAAGAAATGCAAGAAAGCAAACTGGTTATCTGAAGAGGCTTTGCAAAAAGCTGAGGAAAGGAGGATGGCAAAAGTTATGGGGGAAAGAGAAAGATACAAGGTTCCCAATGCGGATTTTCAGAAAATAGCAAGAAGAGATAAGAGTGCCTTCCTGAACATACAGTGCCAAGCAGTTTAGGACAGCAGCCAATTGAGGAACACAAGAGCTCTGTATAAGACAATCAAAGATATCAAAGGATGTTTCTGTGCTACTCTGTGCGCGATAAAGGACAAACGAGGCAGGTACCTCACTGAAGCCTCAGCGATAAAGAAGAGGTGGCAGGAATACACAGAAGAGCTGTACAAGAAGGACCCGGATGTACAAGTCCAACATAAGACGGTTGTGATTACTGATCTCGAGCCGGGCATCCTGAAGAGTGATGTTGAATGGGCGCTAGCCAGCCTTGCTAAGAACAAAGCTAGCGGAATTGATGGCATTCCAGCTAAGTTGCTTCAAAACCTCAACCATGAAGACGCTGTTAACGTTCTGTACACATTATGTCAGCAAACTTGAACAACCCTGCAGCGGCCACAGGATTGGAGGAGGTCAGTTTACACACCCATCCCGAAGAAAACAGTGCCAAAGATTGTAACAACTACCGCACGATCGCGCTCGTTTCGCATGCTAGCAAGGTGCTGTTGAAAATCCTCCAAGGTAGGCTGCAGCAGTATGTGGATCGGGAGCTTCCGGACGTGCAAGCTGGGTTTTGCAAGGGCAGAGGACCAGATTGCCAATCTTCGCAGGATCATGGAAAAACCAAGAGAGTTCCAGAAACCCATCTACATCTGCTTTATTGATTATGCGAAAGCGTTTGACTGCGTAGATCACAGCAAATTGTGGCAAGCTCTCCAAGAGATGGGAGCTCCAATTCACCTCATCTGTCTCCTCAGGAACCTGTATGAAGGGCAAGAGGCCACAGTCAGAACTGGGCATGGTCTTACTGGTTGGTTTCCAATTGAGAAAGGAGATAGACAAAGCTGCATACTGTCGCCCTGCCCATTGAACCTATATGCTGAGTGCTCCATGAGGAAGGCCGGTCTGGGCGAGTCTTCATCTGGAGTGAAGATTGCTGGGAAATGTATCAATAACCTTAGATATTCGGATGATACCTTTTTAATAGCAGAAAGGGAAGTGGAACTCAAGAGACTTCTGATGCGCGTACAAGAAGAGAGTGAGAAGTTTGGGCTTAAACCGAACATTAAAAAGACAAAGACCATGGCGTCTTGCCCTATCAAGCCCTGGAGCATCAAGGGACAAGAAGTGGAAGCTGTGACAGATTTTGTCTTCTTGTGCTCTAAGATTACCCCGGAAGGAGACTGCTGCCATGAAATTAGGAGACGCCTGCTTCTGGGAAAGAGAGCTATGGCTAGCCTTGACCACCTAGTAAAGTGCAGAGACATTACACTGCCAACCAAGATCCGCATAACTCGTGCCATGGTCTTTCCAGTTGTGATGTATGGATGCGAGAGTTGGACTGTGAAGAAGGCTGACCGCCGAAGAATTGACGTGTTTGAAATGTGCTAGCGGAGACACTTGAGAGTTCCGTGGACGGCCAGAAGATCAAATAAGTCGATATTGTCGACAATATACCCTGATTGCTCATTGGAGGATCAAATTCTAATTAAAGCTCAGCTACTTTGGATATCTGATGGGAAGAGAGGAGTCGCTGGAGAAAATTTGATGTTGGGAAAGGTTGAGGGCCACTGGAGAAGGGGTAGGCGGCGAACGCGATGGTTGGATGGCATCCTCAAGGCGCTGCAGATGAAATTATGTGATGTTAGGAAGATAGTGAGAGGCCGGAAAGCGTGGCGTGATATAGCCCATAGGGTCACGAAGAGTCGGACATGACTGATTGACTGAGCTGGACTGAGGAAGAAGTCGGAAAAAAAATGGAGAAGTAAGGAAGAATGATAATCCCAGAGAGAAGGACACAGATAACAAAAAACAGGAGCTAACCGTTGGGAGAGTGAGAATGCCCAGGTGCTTATCGCCAGGGATTCCAACGTGAGCAGGTGCAAGCGACAGGTCATGGAAAGTGTAAAGGGTGATAAGTGAGTGTTCGTTGGAACCTTCTCAGAGATTACAATGAGCGCAGTGCTAAAAGAGAGTAAATATAGGATGTTGAAAACTTCCGCAGAGCGCAATATGGTGATATCTGCCGCAGGGCTGAGCGATGTCCGAAATGATGACGCTGCAGGACTAGTGGAAAACTAAGCTAAGGGATTTGACGATATCAGGGTGATATGCAGCAAGCGCAGATAGTTGTATACACAGTACCGGAGGTGCTAGGAACGAATGAAAAGATTGAAAACACGTGGTGACAGTTAATCAGGACATAGGAACGGTAAGCCTTGTGAAGCGTTTCCAAGTGGTAGAGGTAAACAGGGAAGTGCATAAAGCAGATTTTGGCAGAGCTTTTCAGCGAAATCGCATTCATTTTAACAGATGGGTGGGAGCAGAGATGGGCTAGTGTCTGGCAGGCAGGGCTGTAGCTTTTTTAGGGAGTCCACGAGGGCTCCGTGCACAGGGGTAGTTGGATGTGGAGCAGAAGAAAGCATAATAATGGATGCTGGGCCCCAAAAAATGGCAAGGAGGAGGTCGAGAAAGAAAAGTTTAAAAAGAGATTTAAACTAGGATAAGCTACATAAACATGCAAGGAGGTAGAAAAAGAACGAAATGACTTGATATAGAACAGCAGTTGAAAGATTACAAAATAGATGTGTACGCCCTATGCCAGACTCATCTCAGGGATCTAGAAGATCCGCCGTTTATAGAAGGCTACGTCTAGGAAGGGTGCAACAGAACGGGAACGAAAAAAAGGGGGAGGTTGAGGTATTTTGATACGCCTACGAACCAATTGGCAAATAATATCATCTTGCAAATAACAGATCTGGTTATTAGAAACAATTGCTATCATAAGGACATGCCTAGGGGTAGTTTATTTACAACAGGACACCAATGCAGGCAAGAAAAGAATTTCGTTGAATGTCTCAGTGACGATATAAGCGAGTTTCGGAGACGGGGCCGATATTATTCTACTGGGGGACATTTACGACCACAACGACGATCTGCGGGATACACGAATTGTAACGGGAAGCTATGCTAGATTTCCGAGCGACACGACCTAGTTATTGTAAATAGAGAAAAAAAATGGGGGGGGGGGGGGGGCGAGGGACAAATCACGAGGGAATTCCGCAACAGGCACACGACCATTGACTACTGTCTAATGTCGCATGGAAGTTATAGCAAGGTCACAAAAATATAAATAGACGAAGAAGGGAATTATAGTCTAGGAAGTGATCATAAAAGTATTACAGTGCAGATGGGGCCCTAGATGAAAAGAAAAATGGAACTTAGACAAAAAGTAAACGTAAAATTAAATGACGATCAAATAGCGCAGATAGCAGCAGACAAAGAGGAAGCTATAGAGAAAAAAGTCCAATTGAAGACTGGGATTATGATCAGGTAGAACTACTCATAACAAGAGAAATTAAGAAGTTTAAAGGAGCAAACTCCTGGCATGAAAAGAGGAAGTCACGGCTCTTGTAGAATAAGACAATCAGGGAAGCTATTGAACAACGACGAGCAGCTTCAAGGAAACACCGAGAGGCAAAGAAAGCAAAGGTATCTCAGGAGGAAATGGACCAAAATTTGGAATTATATCGACAAGAGAAACTTGATGTACAGACCCTCGTCCAAAGCAAAATAAAGCAGTCCACCGATCGCTGGATGGCTGACATACACGATGTCACTAGAGGCGGACCAAGCAAATTCTGGAACCATATAAGCTGGCTAGTTAAAAACAAAGAAAGCAGGACCGGACTCAAGATAACGAGGGAAATTGTTTAAAGGGAGACAACACAAAGAACTACATTACATCAGTTATAGCCGAGTCATTTAAGAGAGACGATAAGGTAATCTCCCCAAATCAGGAAGCAACACAAGATAGCAGAATACAAAGCAGCTTAGAACTGATTAATCTAAACTGGAAAATGGCGAAAAAAAGATTCCTAAAACACTACAACAGGAATAGATAGAATTCCGATCAAGCTGATGAGTGAACTTCGTCCCATAAGCAACGCAGCGTTGTTAAAAGCATTGGAAACAGTCATGATAAATAAGCGAATGCCGGATGTCTGGCTGCAGAGCGAAATTAATTTGGTTTATGAAGAAAAAGGAGAAATGATGCACATAAAATCCTACAGGCCGATTACCATGACATCTGTTATATATATTTTGACCATGCAGGCCATGAAATTAAAGATACAAGCATGGGTATAAAGTAACAAGATACCCGGAGCCCTTCAGAAGGCTTTAGAAATGGTAGGCGCTTAGACGATAGCCTTTTCGTGCTTACCCGATGCATCGAAATATCTAGAGTGGAAAACAGACTTTTGTATTTATCCGTCTTGGAGATCAACGAGGCTTACGACAACGTAAACAGGAATCTCCTGTGAAGATAATTAAACGAAGAAGGTATCGGGTATGAGATAACAGGGTTCCTAAAGGAAATGTACCGGGATAACAAAGTAGAAATTATATGTGAAGGGATAAGAAGTACGGAAGCTGTCAAGGTATGCAAAAGATTAAGACAAGGTTGTCCTCTGTCACCGCTGCTGTTCATGCTTTATATGATAAATCTGGAACGGAGGATACAAGAAAGTATCCTAGGTGTTAATCTGTCATAAAGATTAGGAGTAAAGGCGGTAGAGCAGCGTCTCCCCGGTTTAATGCATTCAGACAATACTGTGCTGCTAGCAGAGAGTAAGGAAGAATTGCAAACTCTAGTTAACAAGCAGATAAATGAAGGGGAAATGAGGGTGCTCGTTATAATACATGAAGGAAAGAAGCCAACAGTCGGCGAGGCCAAGGAAAGCATTGGGAATTGTACTGTCTTATTTTTTAAATTTTCACTTCGATAATCACATAAATTAGTAATGTAATCTGTTCAGGGGAAAGATAAATAAACACAAAGTAGAAGAAAAAACAACGTGCCGATGGTGGGATCCGAACCCACGACCTCCGAATATCGCGTCCGGTGCTCTTCCAACTGAGCAACATCGGCCGCTGTCCCCCCTGCTACTTTCATGGGTAGTTATGTTGTCTGTATACGAACATTGAGAGTGTTCACTAGCGCCACCCTCAACCAAAGCGGCGGACGTGGAACGTCCTTTGTTACCGCCAGCGTCACGTGGAACGTGATCAAGAGCGAGGCCGGAAGCTGTGCTAGAACCCTCTTACACTACCTATGGCTTCAAGACTGCCAGAACCGAGACCCCCGTAAGCTACAAGCAGATAAATGAAGGGGAAATGAGGGTGCTCGTTATAATACATGAAGGAAAGAAGCCAAAAGACGGCGAGGCCAAGGAAAGCATTGGGGATTGTACTGTCTTATTTTTTTAAATTTTCACTTCGGTAATCACATAAATTAGTAATGTAATCTGCTCAGGGGAAAGATAAATAAACAGAAAGTAGAAGAAAAAACAACGTGCCTGTAAGGCCGCGGTGGCCCTTTATTTAATGTTTCGGCGCGCGCGCCGGAGAAAACAGCGATGGAAGCTTCCCCAAGCTACGAGAAATCGACGCGACCGATTGCGTCATCTCGGCCACCGTGCTGCGCCTCCTCGCCCTCGTCGCCATGCGCGGAGTCAAGCGTGCATCCCCCCGCACGGTCCCGGCCCTCCTCCTCGCTTCTCGCGGGAGGGCCGCCCGTGTTGACCACGTTCGAGAAAGTTCGAGGCTTCTCCAGAAGGCCAAGGGGGGAAGGCATAGCTTTGGCAGCGCTAAGCTGTTTTTCCGTTCCTCCCCCGCTTCTAGAAGGTTCGGCGCTGGCTATTTAAGAGCGCACCGCGCAGTTACTGAGGGTTCTGGCTTTTCTGCTGAGGCTGGTCGTTGATGGAGATAGCGTAGCAGGCAGGCCCCGACAGAGTAGTCGTTAAAAAGAGTGATGCGCTCGTTTTGCTGCTGGTTTTTAGCTCAGTCTCCTTTGTAAAGTATGTCGCCTTTCTGTCTCGCGTAACTAAGTTTTATGTACCCTGTGCTTCGTGTTCTTGTTGCATAAAGTTAATGTTCGTTTTGTTACTACAAGTCCGTTGGCCTTCGTCTCAGTGTTCTTGCGTGTGAACTGCACGTCGCCTGCCGAATCGAGGAGCACCTACCTTGGAGAGGTGCGGAAGATTTAAAGAAGAAGAAGAAGAAGAACCTGTGTGATTTTTACTGGCGCAGCTGACAGTACGATTCGGCAACTGCAGCACTCCGCAAGCCCAGCCCGTTACTCGAGCCGTCACAACGTTATCGGCGCTCACCGATGTCTGCCGGCCGTTCAAGTTGGAAGAGCTTCGCCGCGTGCAAGGACCTAGGGACCCCAAGGGGAGACGGTCAGAGGCAGCGGCGAATAGGAGTGCCCACCAGAGAGGAGCGGCGCGGCAAGGAGGGAGCAACCGTTGCTGAGGTGCTGAGATCTCCCGGTCGTTCGGGGTAGGAACTTCATCGACGCGTGCAAGGACCCAGGGACCCCCAGCGGTGACTGTCAGAGGCAGCGACGATCGGAAGTGCCCCACAGCGAGGAGCGACGCGGCGAGAAAGGCGGAACCGTTGCTCAGGTGAGCGGGATTTCTTGCGTCCGTTGGTGTGCGTGGCTCAGGCATTAGGAGCGGGAGGTGCGCGGTGTCGACGTGTAGTTAGGTTAGCAAACATGAACACCAGAAAGTCAGTGTTTTCCGGATGGACCAGAGTGTCCGTAAGAGTCCCCGTAGCCTCACTGAGACGGAAGAATTGCGTAACAAAGACGAAAAGTAAGGACCTAGCGAAGCCTCGAGAGACAGAGGTGAAGGCAGAGACTGAATTAGAATTAGAAATTAGAAAGATGGAAGCCGAGTTAGAATTGAGAAAGATGGAAGCCGAGTTAGAATTGAGAAAGATAGCAGCTAAGTTGGAAATCGCAAAGATGGAGGCAGAATTGAGAAAGTACGAACTGGAAACTCAAAAAGCGATAGCTGAAGCTCGAAAGGTACCAGCAGAGGTCCAGTTAGTAGAAATAAGACAAATGCCCCTCGAACGCCAAATCGAAACAGGTACTCGAGCAGAAGAAACTAAAAAGAACCCTCCGAAAAAGCGGCCCCAAACAGTACTCGTAGGGAAAGTGTCAGGTAACGCTGCAGATTCAGCGTCAGACACTACCGCGAGCATAGATCCGGCGGAGACGACCTTCGCCGAGGAGAGAAATTCAGTCGGCATGAACGGCGCGTCGTCGGCTGAAGAAGTAAAAAACCCCAAAACAACTGCGGAAGCCGTAGCGATAGAAGTGCCCACGTGCGATCATATTACCGAAGGCGTCAGCATCCAGTCATGTGCATGGGAAGACGCGCGGCAGCAGGAGACCGAACTAAAACTCGCTGTAGACGAGGTAATAGAAGAACGTAAAGCAGCAGCGGGTTTACAAACTGATCCCGACGCGTTAAATGTAGCAAATGCGGCTGAAACAGCGACACCGGGCGCGAGCGCTTACCAAGAACAGGGCGCCACAGTTGGTTCAGTGACAGCGGGCACGAGTGATGCGGTTTGTAGGGAAGAAGTCCCAGCAGCTGTCGCGAACATCAAAGTCAGCACCGCAACAGCCGCGGAATTGGCCGCCGCTACCACTTGTGATCACGAGACGCTCACTGAAGCGACGAGTCTACCATTCGAAGGCGAGCGTTTGGCAGGCTGCATTGTTGCAGACCTACACGAGCCGCATGATGCCGCGCCCCTCCCTAGTTCTAACGAGTGTCGAGATGAAATAAATTCTCCACTTGTGCCTGGGCAGCGTTGCGCCGGCGGGCGTGAGCGGTCCTGCTCGCCTGTGCATGAAAGTGTGTGCGCTCGCGAGCACGGAGTGACAAGCGAAGCGCGCGAAGAACACTTGCCGGACTCGACCACATATAATGTGTGTGGACCTCCAGGATCTGGGACTTGCTGTGAACGTTTTGCATGCTGTGCAGCGTCTGTGCGCGAGAGAAGTGCTCTTGAACTTTGTGCTTGTGAGCTTTCTGCGCCAGGAACTGCGACCAACTTTGAATGTCATTCGTGCCACCCTGAGACTGTGAGCAAAGGGAACTGTGCATGTAGACCGTGTGTCAGCGGACGAAGAGCCGCGGCCTTTAGTGTGTATTCGGTTTGGCTGGGCAAAAAAGCCCAGCAATCCTCTTATGGTGGGGCGTGTAAGGCCGCGGTGGCCCTTTATTTAATGTTTCGGCGCGCGCGCCGCAGAAAACGGCGATGGAAACTTCCCCAAGCTACGAGAAATCGACGCGACCGATTGCGTCATCTCGGCCACCGTGCTGCACCTCCTCGCCCTCGTCGCCATGCGCGGAGTCAAGCGTGCGTCCCCCCGCACGGTCCCGGCCCTCCTCCTCGCTTCTCGCGGGAGGGCCGCCCGTGTTGACCACGTTCGAGAAAGTTCGAGGCTTCTCCAGAAGGCCAAGGGGAGAAGGCATAGCTTTGGCAGCGCTAAGCTGTTTTTCCGTTCCTCTCCCGCTTCTAGAAGGTTCGGCGCTGGCTATTTAAGAACGCGCCGCGCAGTTACTGAGGGTTCTGGCTTTTGTGCTGAGGCTAGTCGTTGATGCAGATAGCGTAGCAGGCAGGCCCCGACAGAGTAGTCGTTAAAAAGAGTGATGCGCTCGTTTTGCTGTTGGTTTTTAGCTCAGTCTCCTTTGTAAAGTATGTCGCCTTTCTGTCTCGCGTAACTAAGTTTTATGTACCCTGTGCTTCGTGTTCTTGTTGCATAAAGTTAATGTTCGTTTTGTCACTACAAGTTCGTCGGCCTTCGTCTCAGTGTGTTTGCGTGTGAACTGCACGTCGCCCGCCGAATCGAGGAGCACCTAGCTTGGAGAGGTGCGGAAGATTTAAAGAAGAAGAAGAAGAACCTGTGATTTTTACTGTGCCGATGGTGGGATCCGAACCCACGACCTCCGAATATCGCATCCGGTGCTCTTCCAACTGAGCTACATCGGCCGCTGTCCCCCCTGCTACTTTCATGGGTATTTATGTTGTCTGTATACGAACATTGAGAGTGTTCACTAGCGCCACCCTCAACCAAAGCGGCGGACATGGAACGTCCTTTGTTACCGCCAGCGTCAAGTGAAACGTGATCAAGAGCGAGGGCGAAAGCTGTGCTAGAACCCTCTTACACTACCTATGGCTTCAAGTCTGCCAGAACCGAGACCCCCGTAAGCTACAAGCAGATAAATGAAGGGGAAATGAGGGAGCTCGTTATAATACATGAAGGAAAGAAGCCAACAGTCGGCGAGGCCAAGGAAAGCATTGGGGATTGTACTGTCTTATTTTTTTAAATTTTCACTTCGATAATCACATAAATTAGTAATGTAATCTGTTCAGGGGAAAGATAAATAACACAAAGTAGAAAAAAAAACAACGTGCCGATGGTGGGATCCGAACCCACGACCTCCGAATATCGCATCCGGTGCTCTTCCAACTGAGCTACATCGGCCGCTGTCCCCCCTGCTACTTTCATGGGTATTTATGTTGTCTGTATACGAACATTGAGAGTGTTCACTAGCGCCACCCTCAACCAAAGCGGCGGACGTGGAACGTGCTTTGTTACCGCCAGCGTCACGTGGAACGTGATCAAGAGCGAGGGCGAAAGCTGTGCTAGAACCCTCTTACACTACCTATGGCTTCAAGACTGCCAGAACCGAGATCCTCGTAAGCTACAAGCAGATAAATGAAGGGGAAATGAGGGTGCTCGCTATAATACATGAAGGAAAGAAGCCAACAGTCGGCGAGGCCAAGGAAAGCATTGGGGATTGTACTGTCTTATTTTTTAAATTTTCACTTCGATAATCACATAAATTAGTAATGTAATCTGTTCAGGGGAAAGATAAATAAACACAAAGTAGAAGAAAAAACAACGTGCCGATGGTGGGATCCGAACCCACGACCTCCGAATACCGCGTCCGGTGCTCTTCCAACTGAGCTACATCGGCCGCTGTCCCCCCTGCTACTTTCATGGGTATTTATGTTGTCTGTATACGAACATTGAGAGTGTTCACTAGCGCCACCCTCAACCAAAGCGGCGGACGTGGAACGTCCTTTGTTACCGCCAGCGTCACGTGGAACGTGATCAAGAGAGAGGGCGAAAGCTGTGCTAGAACCCTCTTACACTACCTATGTCTTCAAGACTGCCAGAACCGAGACCCCCGTAAGCTACAAGCAGATAAATGAAGGGGAAATGAGGGTGCTCGTTATAATACATGAAGGAAAGAAGCCAACAGTCGGCGAGGCCAAGGAAAGCATTGGGGATTGTACTGTCTTATTTTTTTTTAATTTTCACTTCGGTAATCACATAAATTAGTAATATAATCTGTTCAGGGGAAAGATAAATAAACACAAAGTTGAACAAAAAACAACGTGCCGATGGTGGGATCCGAACCCACGACCGAGGCAGAGACAGAGGGGATGCTCTAGGCTTCAGTTTTAGCGCAGTTACGTCGGGTCTGACGATTTTCAAAGGCTGAACTGCTCAAGGTCTTAAAATACAAGGCCATGAAATACTCAGAGTAGCAGAATATAAATATCTTGGGGAATGAATAAACGAAGGATTGGCATACATTGAAAAGCACGAGCAATCCCTTAAGCGAAAATGGTGAAGAAATGCCGGGGTTATGAAGCATAAGGCATTGTGAGGTTAAAACAGGTATGAGATTTTGAGGGATATTTGGATAGCCTAAAATCAGAGGTACAGTCGACATTAGAAAAAAAATCAGAGAGCCGTCGGAAGATTAACGCTGGGTGCCCATGGCGAAACAAATCAGGCGGTACAGTGAGATATGGGCTGGGCATGTTTCGAAGTACTGGAAGCTCAGAACAAAACATTATATGAGGAATGCCCGAGGAAATTGGACAGTAACAGATGGTCAGCTGAAGTATTTAAATACCTATACCTAAAAAGCGTTAACTCGCAATAGAGGTAAGAACTAGGAAACTCACCAGTAAGTATGCTGGTCACGAGGAAAGAGCGTTAAACAACAGGTGCAAAACACACAAGGTAAAAATGGATAAATTTGATGGAAAAGAAACTGCGTGTGGAACTATACCGAAAGTGGAAAAGGCAGATCAGGAAGGAAGCTTTCTTTCATAGCTCGAGAGGCAGCGCCGTACGTTTTGAAGCTGGAGCAGGGTGCCTTGGAACACGCAGCTACAAAGAGAAATTTAACAATGAAGATGACGTATGTGCCGTATGTGGTAACTCCAGTGAAACAATTGACCATATTATGCTTGAATGCAATGGTATTCATTCGGAAGTCGATCCAGGCGCAGTCACTCTTCCTGAAGCTCGAGGATTTAGAGATACCAGTGGCCGGGTGATTGAGCCTGCGATGGAAGCTAGCAAAAAGCGATTAGGAAATTGGTGCCTTAAAAGGAGAAAAGTGGCATATAAGGTTAGTAATGTTGAAACAAATGTTCAATAAATAGACTTATGGTATTTATAATCATTCTAAAACAATAATTAAGATATAGGGGAAAAATGAGCATTATAGCAACTGCTACAACCCTGTTTCAAAGGGGCACTCCTATATCCCATTCATCTATCCGTTCCGGCGTCATCCAAACGCGCACTACCTCATCATTGTACCTTTAAGGTATGCTAGCAGACAGACGCTTCAGTAGAGAGCACGAGATCGCGCCTTATAACGGGAATGCTTGATGTTCACTTGGGCGGATAGAAAATTTCACTTTTTTTATGGTTATACATTCACCATTCAGACAGGCCTTCGTGCCCTTCAGTACTTGACGCAGGCAAAATATTTAAACAGCCGCGTGCTCCTATGAAGCCTGCTTTTACGGGAATATTCTTTCCATCTGGAACACATTAAATGCTCCTATAATAGTTCCTCGGGGGATAAACTGGAAATAATGATTAATGACCTAGACAGGAAAAGTAGAAAGGTAGGCTTGAAAATCAATATGCAGAAGGCTAAGCTAATGTTCAACAGCCTCGGGAAGAACAGCAGGTTGCGTTAGGTAGCGAAGAACTGGAAGTAGTAGGCGAATATGTCTACTTAGTAAAGTTAGTAACCGCAGATCCGGACCATGAAAAGGAAATAACAAGAAGAATAAGATTGGGATGTAGCGCATTTAGCAAGCATTCGCAGATTATGGCTAGCAGCTTACCGGTAACGCTCAAGAGGAAAATATACCACAGTTGCATCTTACCTGTACTCACCTATGGGGTTGAAACGTGGAGTCTAACCAAGAGGGTTCTACTTAAGTTGAGGACAACTCAGAGGGCTATGGAACGAAAAATGGTAGGGTAACATTGAGAGATAGGAAGCGTGCAGAGTGAGTCAGGGAAATAACTCAAGTTAGGGACACTCTAGTGGAAATTAAGAAGAAATGGGCATGGGCAGGACATGTAGTGCGAAGAGAGGATAACCGACGGTCGCATAGGGTAACAAACCGGATGCCAAGGGAAGAAAAGCGTAGCAGGGGGCGGCAGAAAGTTAGGTGGGCGGATGAAGTTCCGCCCGCCTGCTCCGTGATTTGTGGTCTGGCTCTCTAATAAACGTCTGGATGTCTTCGACCCAAGTTTTTTTTCTCCGGAAAAGCTTTTCAGGGCATGTCATATTTGTAAAGAACATCTGTGCGTGGAAGAGAAAAGAAGAACACTGTACATAAATAGGAAAAGCCTTGTTCTGAAAACGGGCGAAGAGGAGAACGTGCAGGTTGGCTCGAACGGCACGAAGCGAGAGCAGGAGACAAGGAAGCAGTGGTACCGGAGTAAACTTCAAAACTTTTCTTTCCTACCCAATTTATGGCCGATCCCCCTTATGGTATGTGCCGTAAGCAATTTGGTCCACAAACAACCAGCTCCCATTTCTACTCTATTCTTGTGTGGCCAATCCCCCATCGTGAGCATGTGTCATTATCGTAGGGCACAAGAACGAAATTCCGCATGTCGGCATGGGTCATGTTTAAAAAAGGACAAGAAGAAGAAGGACAAGAACGTCGGCGGAGCTCTGCTAGTGTTCCACCAGTTCTAAGACCCGGATGACCAGATCTGGGGCCTTGCCATTGTCTTCTGCCGGACCCGTTTGCGGTCCCGGGTTGTCAGACCTAAGAGTGGCCGATTTGTGTTTTTAATTGCAGCTCATCGTCGGCAGGAGAATTCGGCGCCTTGTTGGACTCAGACATGCCAGGAAACCTAATGCTTCAGCCGTTGAACCGCAATGTGAGGCCTCTCGCCTCCACTGGGCCAATTTTAATAGCCTAGCCGCCTGGTGGGCTTCACCATCATCAACAGCCGGACTATACCCACTGCAGGGCGAAAGCCTCTCCCATTTTACCGAAACAACGTGTTGCTCTCACAGCTATTACGCCGAATATTTGCCACTCGTGACTGAATCATTTCCATCAGGAATTCAAGTATACCATATCTACCAAGTGCCTATACTACAGTAATAATTAAACACAGCATCTTTGCGAGTGGATAGGTAAATGACATTTGTTCCTTTTCCATCGGGTTCTGACACCCAGTATCTATGTCGATATCATACTTGCCTTCGAAACCGCTGCACTGAATGAAACCTCGCATGTCAGCGTAATCGAGTAGAATTGCTAAATTTCTTGGCTGTTTGTTGTTACAGCACGAGTAGTTAAAATATAAAAAAAAAGGTTGGATTGTGGTCTGAGATGAAAATATCAAAAATGGCATTAAAGATATGAATATTCTTAAGCAATGGGCATGGTTAGTTATAGAGGCGCATTAGTTGATGATTCGAGTTTACTGAGCTCTAATATTTGCAGGTTAAGAGACTCTATCAAGAGGAGGTAATCAGAACAATTATCTTAGAACAAATTAATGTTGAAATCTGGATGAATAACTTAACTATTTGAACAAATTATTGTTGAAATATAGATGGATAACTTAAGGCAATTCATCAGTCGCAAGAGATAAAGTGGTAGGATACCTAAAAGACTTTGTTTAAGGAAGCGCTAGGTTGTCTGAAAACAACACAAATAATCATGCCACACTTCAGTACTATGCTGAAGTATTGCGCAATATTTCAGTTGAAGTTAGCATCGAAGAGACAAAATTAATCGAGCTCTTTTTTTAAACAAAAGTGCAAAACCACGTCAACCTGGTGTCCTCTTGCGTGGTCGGGGGAAAGGTTGTACTCATGAGTTTCTGCAGTGTCACCTTGCTTGAGCTAAGTCTCCGTCAGCGCAATAACATCATAGCAGGAAGTGCAATGTTGCATATTAGCAACGAGGATGCAACCGCTCTTTCACATGGCCTGATATCTCTTTACCCTGGAATGTGGAAACCCCGCTGAAATTTCGTTATCGTTTCCTTTTTGGCAATGTTCAGCATTCTCTAATGACGCGGAAATGAAATTTGAGCTCAACAATATATAATTTTTTGTCCGTCAATAGCACTCGGTGTACATCAGTATCACATCATTAATTGCAGTTCGCCAATAATGAGGGCGAAGATACTTGCTTCTTAATAAATGAGAATGTGAGATCAACACTATTTCACCAGTTCTAAATGTACTAATAGCACTATATCTTGAACATGCACTTACAACACCACGCTCTGAACACCATTAGAAAACTCGGAACATAGAGACTGCATATAAAATTATCTTAAGTTCGAATGCTGCACAAAATTAGTAGGAATCAAAAAGCCGATGTGTGAGCACGATTAGGGCGCAGCCAAACAAAAATTATTTTCATGTGTTTTTCAACAGTGGCCAGAAATTTGTGAATTTTGAGCTTAGGCAAAGAAACGTCAGTCATCAAGAAATATACAGGAAAACAAGTTATGCCGTTAACCAAATTAGGGGTGATAGGAAGTCATGCTCACACAAGGAAGGTTACATTGAAGTCGGAATATTTTGCCTGCACATTTAAAAGGAGCACGGTACCTTAAACAATGTATGCTTCCAAACAAACAGAAAAACAAATTGCGAAAGTTGTACACCTGAGATCATAATATTTGACAATTTATGGTAACTCAAAGAATTCTAAGAAACCGAAAAAAAAAAGCGCCACCAATAATTTTTGGACCGACATGCTGCATACGAAAATAAGCTAAAAACAAGGTGCGCTCGTTTATACCGTCGTTGATTCTTTTGTACAGTAAGTATACCCTTTGATATAAATAGAAAAATATCCTTTCGACTTAAATCAGAAATATGAAACATTCAATCATGCAATTAGCTTCATGCAGTCAGCTTCCTTGTAGCACAAAAGCTAATTTGTCTCTGCGTCAACCACCTCTTGCGCAGAAGACAAATATTTTGCACCCGTTTGCAACAAGCACTTTCTTTACATTTAGCTTTGATATTATGTGTAAATATAAATAAAATGGCCTACTAAAATAATACGAAGCTCCGACAATTTGTTAAAACAACTCACATAATCTACTCTATGGCCGAGAATAACCACGGTTCGTTATTATCTACTAAAACTGACGAAAACAGCATATTAGCTATGTCAAAAAATGCCTTACTGAACAATCCTTTCTTGCATAAAACCAAACAAATCTTTCACGAAGTAACTCTTTCTGCATCTACAGAGGTGCACAAGATTCACATTTATATTCTAAGGGAGAAAAAAGTATTTTGGTGTGCACGTACTAATTTTTCAAAAATCTATCATCTATTGCAGATGCCCGCCACCTGCGCCTTACCGTGAATACTTCCAAATAACTAAAACATCGACAGATTCAAAACAGTCATGGCCTTATTGCTGCCCTGGCTTGGATGAGCTCTATACAGGCGGCAAACAAAAATAACATTGCTGTCATAATCAATGTGATGGTTATTCACATAGCTACGACTTGTACCATTGATGGCTCTTGTAGAAAAATATATGCAACTTTTTCGTAACGAGAAGAAATAAAGTATGTCTCTAGAATGCAGAAATGTGCCTAAACATATGCCTGTAAAGTATGGCGATTACAACCAAAAGGCAGTACAGGAAAGCTGTAAGAGCGGCTTAGCTTGACCTGTCTGAAGAGCGTTTAAAACTAATGAAATTGCAGCGCAGATTTCCCCAAACACCAGCAATTGCACAACATTAGAATATAGAATTTTTCGCAGACATTACAGACAGCTGCTCTGTTAAATAACGTTAACGTGGGCAATAAAAAAAAGAAATAAAAACAACGTTGCCCAACAAGCACCGGAAGACCCAAAACAGACTTAAATCAATGTAACATAAAAAACTGTAAAAAAAAATGCATGGCAGCAACGAAATAAAACAGAAAAATGTAACTGGACCATGCATTATTTGTTCGCCTCCTTTTAAGAATCTCAAATTATTGTTTCTCTGCCACGAACTCCTTAACGTCTCGGCGTCAATAAATAAAACACGTTGAGGTGCATGAGGGAGAAAATTGAGGCCTATTAACATAGCCTATCAACAGTTAGTGTTTACTACTTTATCGTCGTTGAAATTCCTTAAGTAAAGAACATTCAGCACCGAGCAGCGTCACTCGCACACACTCGTATAACGTGTGTTCGCAGAAATCGTTTAGAACATCCACGTTACACGTAGGTTTTGATAAGCTAAACCATCACTGTGGCACTAGTACGTCTGATTATAGATCTTTTTTTCTACGTTTTCTGATGGCAATGTGCAGATGTCAGAAATATAAATGAACGAAACAGAGCACTGAAAGCAGTGGAAGAGATGTGAGCGTAAGGCCGAACAGTAGGCGAAAGAGTGATGAAAGAGCGGATTACATAATTTTGCGTGATGTGGTCGACAGCGTGAAAGCGTCAGGCAGCAACGTCCGTCCCCACACATTGCGGGAGCAGTAATGTAGTAGCTTTCCAATAGCTCGGAGCTGCGGGCTAGAAAAGAACACACACACACACACACACACAAGAAAGAGAGAAGGAGAGGCAGAAAGACGTGTGAAGGAACGCGGGTTTTTCAACGATACCGCATAACATTCAGCGGCGGCGCCAGCCTTCTTCCTGCGCATTTTTACTACTGCCAGAGCTGCCAATACAACCCATGTCTTATTGAGTGACATTGCCACCATCAAGGAGCCTAGGAGACACTTGTGCTGCTAGTTCTTGTTGGCAAGCCTTGACCACTGTGGTTAAGCCAGTATCTGACTCATCGTCATTCGGTCTACCACTCCATTGTTAAGAAGCTTTGAGTGGCGGTGACCGCCGTGCTACGCCCTATAGATGAAGTGCTCCGCTCGGCTTCCTCTCTCTGCGACGGTAATTATATTCCTCTGTGCTTTTTTTTGAACAAAACCACCCCCGTGAAGCCGCTAACGCGAATGTTTTTGCGCACATCTCATCCGACAACCTGTACCTCGATTTCTCCTTTGTGTGCCTGTTATCGAGTTTAGCTTACCTTGCTTGTTTTCACTATTTTGCGCTGCAACCTGGAGGAGGAATCCGGGTGACGATGTGCTTCTAAATTGTGCACGCTTGTGGAGCCCTTGCTAACAATGACCCCCTCCCGTCAGTCACCTTCGACAACGAGACTCAAGTTCGAACGGATCTGGAGCACCTCGGAAAGCTGAGGTTCCTCAACTCGAAAAAATTTCGTTCTTAATTTGTAATGCTTTATTATGAATTTTGTGTTTTTATTTCCTTTTAGTTGTGACTTTGATTCTTCAATGTGAAGGAATAATTTTATTCCGTTAGTCATACGCACGTAATGTGTTAGGAATACCGACCCTATAGAGGTTGGAGAGTGATCATTTCCTATTTGCATTAACTGTCATTCCCAAATGCCATGCGCTGCCGCCAGCCAGCGGAGGCATGGCCCTATTGTTACGAAGAGTCACACCATTAGCAGCCTAATGAACTTGCATTTAGCATGCGATAGTTCAATGCGAATCGTCGAAGTCCCTAAAAATAAGACTTTCTGGCATAACCGCGAAATGCCCTTCGTCTAAGTCCACTTTTTGTAAATTTATTCTTCGATATGGGATGCAATAAGTATATTAGGTAGGATGAGAAGAAGAAGATGGTTTGCACGGTATGAAGAAGAACTGAACAAGGGTAAAGAGGGTACGCCTCAGTTCGCAGATGTGTCAACGTTTTGACAAGTGGACTTGTCTTTGTCTGGGCAAAGCGATCATCACTGGCAGGGGTTTAAATACGCTTTTGCTTCCGAAGAAAAGCTGGGGAGGGGAAAGTCGGTGCGACGAAAGTAGGTGTGAAAGAGTGGGGAGGAGAGGATGGGTGAGAAGAAAGTGAGTCATGAAGTGAAAGAAAAAAAGAAGAAAAAAAGGCGGAAAAAAAATCTTCAGTATGCCTTTATCAGCTTGGAACCAGGGATTTTGTGGCCTGCAAAAGAAGTAAAAGCGGCAGTACAAAAAAAAAAAACTGCAATACCGGATAGGTGATTAGTCACCACTTACGCGGGTTTGGTGCGGATAAACTTTACAAAGGAACAGGCTATGCAAAAAGCCTTGATAGGGCATATATCTAAGGGGACAATTCTAAAAAGGTAGTGGCTACAATGTCTCGGATGATGGCTCGTAAAATACAGGTATTGTTGCTTATCAGTCACAGGATAATAACCGCACAGTGAACCACAACTGACAAAAATAATAATCTTAAGTATGTACCTTAGCCTGGAACCAGAGTTCCTGTTGCCTGCAAAAGAAGTAAAAGCGGCAGTATCAGGAAAACCCACAGTACCGTGTAGATGATTAGTCACCACTTAGGCGGGTTTGGAGCAGATACACCTTACGAAGGGACCGGGTTTGCGAAGGGCCCTGAAGGCACATTTCTAAGGGGGAGAATTCTTAAACTTTCTGCAAAGGGGGAGGGGGGGGAGAACAAAGTTACAGGATAATAACCGCACAGGGAACCGCAACTGACATGAAAAAAAAATATTATTAAAAAAAAACAAAAAAAAACGTGTTTGAGGACAAATTCAAGCAACAAGTCAGGAAATGTGTTTAGAGGAACATGTAAGGTTATGCTATTGCGGAAGGGAATAGAGTGTATACATGCGTTGTGAATTAACTGTACCAATAACGCTATACGAGATTGTTTTCCTGAGTAGTTATGATTCAGAAGGAATATACCTAAAGGATTCTAACATTCCCTTAGATATATTTATTCCTGCTGGTTCCAATGTTCTAAATTCATGAATTAGATACACCTCTCTATATTTTCTGTCCCTTGCGGATTTAAAGCTTGACTGGAGAATATATAATTTAATTTCTTCGAACTTATGGTCTTTCTGATTGAAATGCTGGAAAACTGCTTTCGGGAAGTTTTTGCCTGCGTCTGCCCGATGTCCATTAAGCCGTATGTTCATTGGTTGCCCTGTCTCTCCGATGTACTGTTTATGACATACGGAGCATTCTAGAAGGTAGACAACGTTTCAAGATGCGCAGTTAAAGCCTGATTTTATGTGAACAGTGAAATCGCTTGCATTACTTTTAACCATAGTTTCTTTTTGTATGTGAATGCACGTCTTAAATCTAGGTCGATAGCGAGGGTGTGGTTGTGTTGGATGCTTGTTGCTGAGTTTAGAATGTACTAGACTATCTCTTAGGTTTGCGTTATGTTTGTATGTTACCCTTGGTGCCTCCGGAAATATTTTCTTGAGGCGTTTGTTACTCGTTAGCATGGAATGGTATTTCCGCAGAATTGTATTTGGAAGGGTATTGGAGTATTTAGTTACAAAAGAAGACTGGCGTTCAGTGTTGGCCTTTGGTCGCTTCGTGAGCACATCATTGCGGTTTAAAGTGCTGGGTTTTTCGAGGGCCATATTAAGAAAGTTACCGGGATAGTTTCTCTGGATTAGTGTTGCTTTCAAAGAATGTAGTTCGTTTAGGTAGTCACCATCATCGCTACATATTCTTCTAAGCCGTGTCGCCTGTCCTGCAAATTGTCCTTGCCTACAATGTCTCGGATGATGGCTCGTAAAATACAGGTATTGTTGCTTATCCGTTGGCTTTCTGTACAAAGAAGTTTTAGGTTTTCCATTTTCCACTGACACCGTGGTGTCGAGAAAGTCGACTTTTAATTGTGACGACTGACAAGTAAATTTAATGCTACTGTGATGATTATTAAGATGAGAGACGAATGACTGAAGTGATTCTGATCCATACTGCCATATCATGAAAATATCGTCAGTATAGCGAAGGTATATAAGTGGCTTTTCCGGGAGTGAATTTAATATGGTGGATTCTAGAACTCCCGCGAATATATTCGTGTAAGTAGGCGCGAATAGAGTACTCATGCTGGTTCAAAATATCTGCAAATAATAGAATGAATCGAACTCGAAATAATTTAATGTTAGGGTTAGTTTAAGGAGTGAGAGATAAACTTCAGAGGCGTGCGGATGGTGGTTGTTGATTAATACTTTAGAGAGAGCGTCGATACCTTCATCGATAGTAATATTAGTGTTGAGTGCCGCGACGTCACGTGGGACAAGTGTATAATCATCTGAGATTAGTGGTGTTATTAATACGCTCAATAATTCAGAGAAAGTGAGGTGTGTCCTGCACAAACGAAGGAAGCTGGGTCGGGAGATCTGCTAGGTGGTGATTTAGGAATATCGATATGTTTTCTTTGGGCGTATTATTGTTAGAAACAATCGGGCTTCCTTATTGTCTGTGGTAAACAATGCTTCTGCGGAAACCTTATGGATCTTGGGCAGTAGGTAAATCGATCTGCTTGTTTGACGGCTGAAGAAATATATAGTCCATCTCGGTAATTCGTTCCCTGGCTAATAGATCTCTTATTTCATTCAGGATGACTTCACTGAACTGTTCAGTAGGACCGGTATTTAACTTTTCGTAGTGGCAAGAGTTGTTTATTTACGGTAATTTTGTTACTTTCTTTATGCAGAACTAAGGTTGCTGTGCAGCCACTATGTATATCTTCCAGCACTTTCGCGTACGGCTCGTCTACCCCCTGATTTCGCAATGCCTGCATCACCGCCGATGTTTCAACTGAGTCAAATTCTTTTTCGTAATCAATGAATGTTATGTATAAGGGCTGATTATATTCCGAGCATTTTTCTATTACCTTATTGATGGTATGGATATGATCGATAGTAGAGTATGATAGTAGATATGATCGCATCCGGCTGGCGACTGCGGCGCCAGAGTACAGATGTTCGCTGACTCAATAAAGTCGGCAACATACGCGACGGCCGTTCCCTTAGGAATGTGCTCAAACTCGGTCCCGAAATTCGTAATCCAGAGCTTCGCACAACCATCCCGCAAGTAAACAAGTCCTCTTGCAGCGCAGACCCCTTTCTCAAGAAGCAGGCCCACATTCCTCTCTGCCAGTACGTCGCGGTCGATTGGTGAGTCGCTTTCTACCGTGACCATAATGCTGCACCTTGGCGAAGACCGCAACGTCAGCAGCTGTAATACGTAAGGCGTTTGGTGAACTGTCGACGCTAGATCTCGCAATGGCTTGGCTCGGCGAAAACGTCACACGTGGTTATTGAAAATATATTATCGAACCGTTAGCCTGTAAGAAGTACAAGTCGAGTATGATGTCTCGCGAACAGTGGGTAAGAACCACGAAGTCACCAACATAAACATATCTGTCAATTGCAACTCTCGCAACGCATCTTCCAGCCAGGGTGATAAGGTGTCCACCTGCCGTACGAATCTGAGGTCCAGTCCACTCGGTTAAAACTTTCTTCAATTTCCTGGTTAACCCACTGCTCATAAGTGAATAGTCCGCCCCCGTATCAACTAACGCCGTAATGAGAAAATCGTCAATAGAAACCGGTATGTCCGAAACTGCGCACTCAGGTTCATCACTACATGACTCCGTCTGATAGCCGTTATCTTGTAATAAACGCGATGGAGGATGTTCGGCAGTTCGCTCGTCAGCGGCCTCACCTCCGCAGGTCGCTGTTCCTAGTTTTCCCGAAGTCTCGGGGAGCGGGAGCTCGGCGAGCGGCCAGTGCGGTATATAGAGGATCGTGGACTCGGGGAACGATAACGAGAAGAGGTAATGACGCGGGACCCGTATTGTGGGACGTCTGGGGTATCCGTATGCGCCGACAGGTACTCTGATTTCCGAGGGTCGTTCACCACTCCGAGGACATCGTGCACGCGGATGAAAGCTACGAAGTCCGGCGCGGCGGTACGGACACAGCCTCAACATGTGACCGGCCTCGCTACAGTGGTAACAAAGGAGCCGCTGGCCAGGGGCACGCCAGACGTGTCTTTCGAAACCATGCCTCGGCTAAAGAGGAGGTCGACGCGGGCTTGCTTCAAGTGCAGGGGCGTCTACTCTGGCTCTAGGAGAGTCGTACCCATTATGGTGCTGGTTTGGATGAGGCACAGTGAAGTTCGCTGTTTGAGAATCGCACAAGGTATTCTGCTGAATACACGGTTGCATACGTAGCCACATTCGGTGACGGTGGTTGCACGGCAGGCACAGCTAGACGGCTCCGGAACGACTCTCCCAACTTCCTCACGAACGACCTGCGCGAGAGACGGAAGCCTCGATGACGACGTTAGATCCTGTAGCTGAATGCATCTCGCTTTTCTCTGACCACGGATCGAGCAAGCTCCCTTAAGGCATCACCGGAACCGTTGAAGCCGGAAGCATAGACGGCCGGTGATATGGCCGAAATGTCACGGTTATAGTACTGTGCCTTGTTGTTGCAGTGTTTGTTCCATCGCGGTGGCCTCCGCTAGAAAATCTGATGTCGTGCCGAGTGGATTGCGCACGAGGCCAGCAAATAATTCTTGTTTCACTCCGCGCATTAGGTGACGCCCTTCTGTCTCCTCAGACATTTTTGGATCAGCACGCCTAAAAAGGCGGATCATGTCCTCGTAGTAGATTCCAACTCTTTCGTTCGGGGCTTGGCAGCGAGATCGCAGTGCCGACTCTGCACACTCCCTTCAGTCGTTGGCTGTGTAGGTCGCCAACAGCTGGCGATGAAAGAGGTCCCATGATAGTAGCGTCGTTTCGTGGTTGACGAACCACGTCCATTGTGCCGCTTCCTTTGCTTATCCCAGCCTTTGTAGTTGGCGACCCGTTCGAATTGGTCTAGCCATTCCTCAGCGTCCTCGTAAAGCTCACCATGGAAGGACGGTGGCGTTCGAGACTGGAGGACGACGAAGTGGGGTGAACTCTCTCCGTTGGCCACCATGTGCGTGTTTGATCTATGCATGGTGGTCACAGGAGTCCAGGACCACGGTCCAAACTCTGGCGCTTGACCTCGGAGGCGGCGGCTGGTACTGCAGTGGACCAGTGTTAAATCCGTGGTGACTATCGGTTGCCCTTAAGGAGTGGAAATCAGCAAAAGAGAATCTTACCCGGCTGCTCGACCAGAAAATGTAACGAGTAAAAGGCGGCAACCCCTGAGTGGATCAGTGTCACACACTCAGCTTCGTCCTCTTTTTTTCCGGTTTCGAGAGGCACGCGGCATTGCTTCGTCTTCTTTGTCCTCGGTTCCGAGAGGCAGGCGGGAAGCCACTAAGACAGGTGGGATAACATTAACCAATGTATGACAAGTTATATTAAATGTCGACAAGCCAGCTATACTTTACCAATATTTAGGACAATATTTACCATTGTATGCCATCATCGACCATTTTATCTGCAGATATACACAATGTTGGTAAGCCATCACGACTGGCAGGGGGATATTGACCGTTATAATCCAAGATATATTCGATGTTAAGAAGCCGTCAATACTGGTTGGACAATATTTACCAATGCATGCTATGATATGATAGTTTTATGTCAGCGGGCACAACTCGTTGGGCAATATTGGCCACTGTAACTGAAGATGCTTAGAATGTTAGCAAGCCACTAAGACTGGCGGGATGATATTGAACAATGAATGCCAAGCTATATTCTATGTCGACAAGCCATATATACTGGCAGGAAAATATTTACCAATGCATGTCATGATTTGCGATTTATAGGCAAGACATTGCGAACAGCTGGGTAATATTGGCCATCATATATCATTGTGTATACAATGCTGACAAGTAATTCTATACTCAAGGTCATTATTGCCCATTGATAGCCCATGAATGCCAATCATGGGAGGAACATGTAAATCACTGTCCAAGAGTGGTCAGTAATCTCGTATGGCTGTACCATTATTGTTAGCGCAATGGTAACGCCGGGCCACTGGCGTACAAGACTGCAAAACTGGTATTCATTTGCCCTATTTCTTTGCCTATTTAAAAAATGATACTAGGTGAGTGCAGCCCCCAGCATCCATTCATCACTTGTTCCAGTGCATAGTGGGATACCAGCCAATATTCTGAAGCATTGTAAAGTGAATGCCAGTACTTTCCTCCATCACACAAATGAAACTAACGTATTCGCGTCACAGCTTCGCTGAATTTCATGGGCCGCCAGTTTACCCAACAGAATTGTGTAAAAACATTTGGTTTCGCACTGGAAGCTGCTGGTTGGTGTAATAGGGTAGTTCAATTTCTAAATGCTGGTAAACCATCATGTAAAATACATGGCTGTCTATTAACCTTTTGGTCTGCGTTACCAATTTAGAATAATTTATTTGTTACCATTTTTGAAACAATTTTTACCGGTTGAAATCATGGGAGTACTGTTAGGAGTGATAGATATCCAGATGGTATATTTTCCTTGTGCATGCTTCAACAAGCTATCAGTTATTTCATTTTAACTATCATGTCAAACATTCCAGTTCATGTGAAATGAAAACTTAGAAGGGCAGAAAGAAAGTACTCTGAATCAAAATGGGTGGACCTTACGTGCTCTCATTTATGACTTGATCAAGGACTGATAGCTTTGTGCCTCCTGAACCAACCATCACAGTATACTCTACATTGTTATTGTGAGTTAATCACTAGTGGTTTCCGATGGGGCTCTTTTCCAGCACACTGCTGTACACTAAAGGGGAATAGGTGTAGAATAATTATAAAAGTAGAAAAATACGCTGAAATTGCTTTTTTACATGCGCAGTGCACATCTATATAGCTGCTCTCCGAGGCTGTTTTGAAATTTTATGAAGGAACAGGAAGAAAAACCTGCCTCGCCGTGAGTCGGATATACTGGGAGCAGCATCGAAGAAGCTTAAGAGCTTCTCCTCTCCATTGTGCAGCGGAAGCTTCTAGTCATCGACGCTACTGAGGGTATAATAATAATAATAATAATAATAATAATAATAATAATAATAATAATAATAATAATAATAATAATAATAATAATAATAATAATAATAATAATAATAATAATTATTATTATTATTATTATTATTATTATTATTATTATTATTATTATTATTATTATTATTATTATTATTCGTTCACAGGAAAAGAAAGGCGCAGTATCTGTCACACGATCTGCGGACACCTGAACCGTGCCGTAAGGGAAGGAATGGAGATGGGAGTTAAAGTGGAAAGAAGAGCCGTAGTGGAGGGCTGCAGAGTAATTTCGACTACCTGGGGATCTTTAACGTGCGCTGACATCACACAGCACACGGACGTCACTTGTTGCAATAATGTGTGCATTTTGGCTGTTTGATCTGGCATATGATGAGGGGTCCGATAATTTGTGCTGCATTATAGAGAACCTTTTTTGGGCGTCTGCGTGTCGAAGCCAAGATGCGCTGTACAAGGGCGAATTTTGTGCAGGTGCACGCGTTGACGCTGACAACGCGTAGTATTAATATTGTGTATTCCGATTATTGTTACATACTACTGAAAGTTTAGTTGTTTTTTAAAAGCATCACCATGCTGTTGTGCGCATTGTTCGGTTCTGTGTTTCATACTTTGTTGCCTGAATTTGATTGAACTGTATTCTATCATTTTTATGTATTAACGTCATAACATGTGTTTTTGCCCATCTGCTAGGTTCTGGGTTGAGAGAGGCAGCATTGTTAAATAAATAAATAAACGAAGCTCCACATAGCACACATCAAAGAACGGACAGAACAACGAGCTCCCACCTTGACCGCCCCGCCCACAAGCCCGAACCTTCACCCTTTTATGCCGAATAAAATACTTCCCGCTTCCTTCTGTGTGGGAAGCTGTGATATCTTTTCATAACATGCTCTGCGAATTTGAGAAAACAATCATACTGGTATGGGCCATTCGAGATGTCCAAATAATGGCATCCAGCATCTCTTTGCATGCTCCGTTGGCATTACAGGTGATTACCAGGTATACTATTAAGCTTGATTGCAAATGTGCACACAGGAAAAGCACAGAACGTGTAGTGGCAAAAGTGTATCCTAATTAGGGAATGCAATATATGAAGGTTATCTGCAATGATTTGTTTTCAAGGGGTGTAAGGATGCAATGCCACTGCTCCCACCCTGCAATAGGTTGTAAATGAGATGAAACAGCTCAGTGCATTTGCCCCATAGAAGGGTGTTATGACCACCATTACACCATCTTTGAGGGTATATGGCACTCTGAAGCCACTTTTATTCCAGAAGGGTTTAGGTTATGGACACGCAAAAACACCTCATAAGGCGTTTTTGTTTTTACAGTGTGGAGTCCACCAAGGAGGCGCAACAGGAACCTAAAACATACGTTATTGCTTCGCCAGCTGTGCACCTTGACTATAAACAAATATGGCGTGTTGCAGGTTAGTCAGTCGCACAAGGTTAACCCTCGCCGCCTGGAAAAGAGAAAATATGTGCAAAAATAGCAGCAGTCTGGACAGTTGTAGGACAGTGGAAGATGTAGGTAGGGGAGAACTGGAAAAGGCGACTGCCGGTATTCCTCGGTCAGGTCGGGTCGGAGGTGTTATCTGTGGGAAGTGTAAACCCAAAGTGATGTGTTGCCTGTGCCGCGGGGCCTTAAAGGTCCAAACACTTGTTGGCTTAACCACCAGGATCCCCTTTTCCCCAGACACTGTGATGCCACGCACGGCTAAGCGTGGGTCATCGGTGTCCATGGTTTTGCCCGCTAAAGGCAAACATCTCCTTAAACAGATGCCTCCTGCCGGGGCAGAGGAATTTGCCAGTATCCCGACCACCGGTCTACAGATGAAAAATATGATGCAGAATGCATGCAGTCAATGGTGTCATCAAATGCGGGAAAGCGGATAGACGTCCTTTTTAGTGACTGAATTCAGGCGGCGGTAATCTATACAAAATCTCCAGGTGAAAGTTTTCTTTCACACAAGGATTTATAGAGCCGTCCATGGACTGCATGACTCTTCAATGGCACCTTGTTTCAACATTTCACGAACTTGCTCATTGATCACCTTGCGGTAGGACGGCGCACGCGGTAAAATAAGTTAAGTTAAATTGGTTCACAGGAAGGGAAAGGCGCAGTAACTGTCACACTTGCTCTGTGGACACCCGAACCGCGCCGTAAGGGAAGGGAGGAAGGTGGGAATGAAAGTGGAAAGAGAGAAAGAAGAGCCGTAGTGGAGGGCTACGGAGTAATTTCGACCACCTGGGGATCTTTAACGTGCGCTGACATCGCACAGCACACGGACGCCACTTCGTTTCGCCTCCATCGAAACGCAGCCGCCGCGGTCGGGTTCGAACCCGGGAACTCCGGCACAGTAGTCGGGCGTCTTACCACTGCGCCACCCCGGCGGGGCACACGCGGTACAGTGTTTGGCGAATAATGTGCGCATATCCAATGTCAATTTGATTATTGTTGCGTGACCCAGAGGTGAGAAGCGTGAGCTTGTGGCTTTTGAGAAATCAAAACCTAAAAAATATTTCTATAAAACATTTTCCAAAACGTCACACTCTCTGGCATTAGGGGAATGACTGATCATTCAACACAGTTCAGTATTCACTGAGAATGCCGCGACATACTGCTCTGGTACATCCGCAACCAAGCCCGCTGATATTGGCGCCTCTTCATTACAAGAGACAAGCTTCATGCCAGCTGCTAAAAGAACTGTCTGCTGGAGTAGTTAATGGTCCACAATGAGAAACCAGAAGATATTTCTTCACGCTGTTCGAAACATTCGGTGTCAAGGTGGTATCAAAAGCTTCGGTCGCACGACGAGTACACAAACCGGAACGCACTGCGAAGGAGTCGGGGGCACAACATATCGTCGCACATGCAAAGCATGTCACCACGAACAAGAAGTTCCTCGAAAAACTAAGACGGAAGGCAACCTTCAATACTGATCTCTCCTGTGCGGCAGACTATGGTTGCGCAACACATGCGCAGAAATTCAATACCAAGTATTACACTAGTGTGGTGTGGGAGAGTACGGCGATTGCCGCCGCAAACACAGTTCCTAAAAGACACCCTGGCGCTACACACTCCATCTGTGTACATCGAATCGCCACTAACGCTATGAATGTTAGCATTTCCATTCCTAGAAAAACGTTATTTTGGGTCTTAGCAAGTTATTAAACGATAGCTCATAATCGAAATGGTTGCGCCGGTCTCCAATAACGATATTGTTGAAATATTGTCAACATGGATCTTAGTTTTAGCATAGTCGCGGAAGGAGGTATTTCTGCGATTAGCGATCGTTCTTCGGCGGCCTCACTTCCATTGGTCGCGACACCTAGTTTCTCGAAGGTGGTGAATGGGGCGACACTGTGGGGACAGCGAACGGCGGGCACGAATTGCAGGCGGTGGAGTCAGATTCTGATCGGAAGCTGGGGAGTGGTTGCGGACGCCATCAGGCTGAAACTAGGCTAGTGGAAGAAGCATCCTGTTCCAAAGGGAGTCGACTGCGTGATCACTGTGACCACTGGTCGTACCGGAGTATGTTGGTTGGCAGACGACGGCGGCATTGTCTTGAGATATGGCCCGAGATGCCGCACCGGTAACAAAATGCAACAGCCAGGGTCGCGCTTATCTGTAAACATAGATGGCTGCCTAGGTCTTCATGGGCGAAGCTCGTTACGCTGATTAGGCTGCCTCGAAGAAACAGGGCTTGCGAAATGTTGCTGCGGCCATTCTTTAGAAGAGGCAGGGTGTGCTGAGTGAACAGAATAGTACTAAGGCTGCGACTGCAGCATGTAATCGGGTTTCGCCGGGAAACGATGGGCGGGAGAATACGGGTAAGGCTTGCAGCCGTAAGAATCAAGCCGATGCAGCTTTTCAAGAATGATTTGTCAGATAGGGGATTTAAGGTCCGCGTAGACAAGCTCGTCAACAGTGGCGACAGCCGTCACATTGGCCAGCCTTCCAAACTAAGGCGTTATTGAACGAGCCTTCCGTGATTCCAATATAGGGATGTGGCGAAGGACGGTGGAGACAGTCGAGAGTACATCTTAAGGGGTGATAAAGTTGTAGACATCATCTACCACGCCCTTCAGAAGATGTCCCACCTTGTCATTATCCGGCATTTGAGAGTCGATATCTGCAACTATATGAGTGGATAGGTTTAGGAGAAGGTTGGGAGCGCTGTGAATGGGGGGGGGTGTCAACAGCGTTGAGAATCTGTTTAGTCGGGGAAGCGCTGAATGTGTTTGGTAGGATGCCTGCGTCTGATTTCATGGATTACGATAAATTCAAGAAGGCACTTCTCCAAAGATTCAGGCTAACAGCAGAGGGTTTTTGCGGGAGATCCCGCAGCAAGAAACCTGAGGATGCTGAAACCGCTAAGCAGTTTGCTTGTCAGCTAGCCAATTATTTCGACAGGTGGCTTGAGATGTCGAACACAGAAAATAGTTTTGAAGGCGTGCGAGACAAACTGGCGGCAGAGCAGTTCCTAGTATGCTGCATTCGAAACCCAGCGGTATTCCTGAAAGAAAGAAACTCGTGTTCATTAGAAAAAGTGTCCGAGATTGCAGACCAATTTCTGGAAGCTCAAGGTCTCAGGATTATGAGTAAGGGGAAGGAAGAAAATCAGATGGTTTCAGAATTAAATTCAGCGAAATTAAGACCCTCTGGCGGGGCGTTTAAGGCGCCAATCAAATTTCTTCTCTGTAACAGGGTGGGACACCGTGCAGCTGACTGTAGATCTAGTAGTGCGGCCCGGCGGAAGCAGATCGTGTGTCAAAGGTGCAACAGGAAAGGGCATACTGTGGAAGATTACCGATAGGAACGCAAGACCAAGCTGCACGTGTTGTTGCTTTAAAGAAAGAAATCACACCAGCCAAAGTTCCACAGCTCAAAGAGCAAACGCCACTGGACAATGAAGTGAGGAGTGGAACTCCCAAGTAGAAAACAGCAATGCCAGTGGTGGCTGGAAAAATAGGGGATCGTCATATATATGTTCTTAGAGACAGTGGAGCCGATACAGTTTTGGTTCGGAGAAGCCTAGTCAGGGATTAAGACCTAACAGGGGAAGCGTCCGCTGTCACCCTGGTGGACAGCACGGTTAGGTACCTGCCGGAAGCGAGGATTCTAGTGTCAACCCCCTATTATACCGGAGAGCTATTAGAAAAACGAGTAGAGCAACAAATCTACGACCGTATCTTGGGAAATATTTCGGGTGTAAGAAGCGCCAATGACCCTGATTCTGAGTGGAGGATGATCGATTTGGGAAGCACCAGAACGAGGAAAGGCGCACGACTGGCCAGCAAGGGGATGATGTACTCGGTTTCTCGTCGGCACTTGAGACACGAGCGCAAGAAAAAGTCGGGTCGACGCAGCGTCGGCTCTTTACTTCCATTCCAATTGGTCTGAAAGTAACACCGGGTGAAATGGCAATTAAAAAAAGAGAAGAGTCGAGCTTGCAAGTCTGCTTCGAAAAAATATTAGAAATGCAGAAAAGGAGACGGAGTCGTACCTCGTTCCAGTTTCAAGTGTTACATAGTCTTCTTCACAAGACATGCATGCTTAACTCAGTAAGGCCGGTCCAACAGCTTGTGTTACCGAAATATTTGCGAGAAGCTGCTTTACTCTTAGGACACAAATCCATCATGGCCGGACACCAGGGATTTAAGAAGAAGGTGTCCATAATCACCGAGGAGTTCTTTTGGCCAGGCGTCGAAGCGACGTTAAACGCTTTGATAGGTCGTGCGTTTGCCAACGCCGAGTCCCAAAGGGCAGAGTTAGTCCCGTACAGCTGGGCAAGATGCCAACTATCGACTTATCATTTCAAAGAGTGGCTATTGACATTGTGGGACCAATCTCTCCAAGATCTACTAAAGGCAATAGATATGTGCTTGCCTTGGTCGACATGGCTACTCGGGATTCTGACGCTGTTTCATTGAAAACCATCGACAGTGTCCGAGTTGCCGAAGGTCTTTTGGAGATGTTCGCTCGTTATGGGATTCCCGAAGAGATTTCAAGAATCGTGGAACAAACCTCACGTTGGACCTAATGAAAGAGCTTAACCGCCTTCTGTCTATAAGACTTTATTAGCAATGCCATACCATCCCATGTGTAATAGTCTAGTAGAACGATTCAATGGGATGCTGAAAAATATGATTAAGAAAATGTACCAGGAACGACCAAACAATTAGGATAGATACTTTCGTGTCGTTTTATTTTCTTACCGCGAAATACCGTAAGCAAGTCTTGGTTTTTCTCTCTTCGGGATGTTGTATGAGAGAACAGTTAGGGGGTCCCTTGACAATACTCAAGGAGCTGTGGGCAAATAAAGAGATTACAGCGGAGCTCACGACGGCATACACATATTTACTTGATCTGCGAGACAAGCTGGAGGAGACATGTAGGATGGCCCATCAAGTCTCCAGAGGGCGCGAGAACGCTATAAAGTCTACTACGATAAGAAAGCCAGCAATAGAAATCTCAATCCAGGCGGCAGGGTTCTGATCCTACTGCCCACGGACAACAACAATGTATTATGCAATAGAAAGGACCCTACGTAGTGACCCAGAAGAAAAACGATATGGATTGTTAATTATTATTAAACAACACAAATAAGGTATTTTATGCAAACATGTTGAAGAAATACGAAAGAGTTGAAGCAAAGAAAGAGTTAGGAGACAAGATCGCTTGCTCTGTGGTGGGAGAAGAACCAGATGATGTTGCCGAGATGCCCTCTTACAATTTGAAGAAAACTGTAGGATGGGAAAGGTATTATTAAAACCCAATTTGAATTAAGACAAAATATCAGAGGTGAGAACTCTACTACAAAGCAAGGGAGATTTTTTTTGCATGTGCCGGGCAAGCCTGAAGTCATATGCTGCAAATTAGAACTCTACAGACCGACCAATCAATGTGAAGCAGTACCCACTATCGTTAGGGACACAGGAATCAATTGAAAAGGATGTGCGCGAAATGTTGGAGTCGGGTATAATCGAGAGGTCATGGTCTGCATTACACGCCCCTCTCGCGGTCTTCAAAAAACATGATGGCACCAAGAGATTGTGCGTAGAATTGCGTCGGCTTAATAACATCTTGGTACCCACTGCTGAACCTACTACAAGACCAGACGTGGGGTTTGCTAAGTTTGCCAACAAAACGTTTTTTTTATAAAACTTGATTTATCTAAAGGGTATTGCAAATATCAATTTAGGAATCATCAAAGGAGAGAACAGCCTTTCCCTGCACAGCGGGATTGTTTGAGTTTAAATTCATGCCCTTTGGATTGAAGACTGCATTGGCTATTTTCATGAAATTGATGAAAGTTTTGGATGGGCTCGAAAATGTGGAACATTATATCGATGATATCCTGGTGGGATTTGATACGCGGGAAGAACACGTAGTTACGCTAGAGAGGCTCTTTGACAGAATTCAGCAAGCCAGGTGGACGGTAAAACCAACAAAATGTGAGATAGGCTTTGAGGCTATCTCGTTTCTCGGGCACAGGCTAGAGATTGGCCGCATCACGACGTAGGGCGATATATTAGGGAAAATACCGACAGCCCAGACACCCAGTGGTAAGAAAGAACTACAGTCGTCCCTTTGTTTAACAGCATACTACAGGGAGTTTATTGTTGATTATGCTCACATATCCTATTTACTTGTAGCGCTCACTAAGAAGGGTTTCAGTAACAAGCTGAATTGGACAGCTTAACACGAAAACGCCTTCGTGACTTTAAAACAGCATATGGCAAAGCCGCCTGTTCTCCTTGCTCTGAACTTGAACAAAGAGTTTGTTCATCGCGCTGACGCGTCTGACGGAGCATTGGGAGCAGTACTCTTGCAAGAAGAGAATCAGAAATTACATTCGGTATTATTGGCTAGTAAAATATTAACAGCTTGTGAATGCAACTACACCATTGAAAAAAAATGTTTAGCTGTGGTATGGGCAGTGAAGAAATTTCATATTTATCTTACGGGAGACAATTGCGAATTCAAACCAAACTGATCATCAGCCGCTCGAATATCTAACCAAAGCCAAAATGAACAATAGCAAAGTCATGAGGTGGAGCCTAGCCTTGCAAGAGTACGAGTTTCATGTGGAATATATTAAAGGCAGAGACAACATTGGCGCAGGTTTCATGAGTAGAGAACAGGCTTAGTTAGATTTGAGTTAAGTTTTGTGTGTGCTTGTTTCTCGGTTTGTTGATGTGTGTTTATACAATGAAATGTGTTGTGCGCGTTGGTATATTTAATAAGGACACTGTACGGACGACAGTGTTGTGATAGTGCTCTATGAATACAATTTTGGTATTTCGTGTCAGTGGTGTGCTTTGGGCGCGTTCAAGACAGCTGCAGGGTGAGGACTGGCTAGAGAAGATATTCGGTTTGCTGGAAGTCGTAATGGCATTGAAACTGCAAGCACAAACTCTTGAGAGAGGGGTGCCCTTGTCACATGTAAGGGGCCAAATACAGAGGCTTTTGGCGAAAGCAAAGACGACGACGGCGAAAAGGATTACGTGGACCAACGATGGATTAAGAGGATGAAAAAGAAGTAGTGGATGATATGGCAAGCACTGACAGATGACGATGAAGACGACGATAAGGCTGACGTGTATCGACGTGGGGGTCATATGTACGTATACCTTAATTAAGGAGCCGGCAAACGACAGGTTAAAGCGTCGGGACGCTGGCCAAGTGTCAACACTGGGTTATGCCCTACTCTGCGCTACCTCATTTGGCCCGTTTGTGGTGGGTTGTAAGGCTCATGCTTTTCAAACGCACCCTGGGCCTGCTCCACGGCCCATACTTGAATGTCCTTGTCTCTACTTAGCACAGCACTTTAAAGTTCCAGCGAGTATGTCTTGGATGAAGCTTCGGTCGGGGACCTGGCACAGTCCCACATGATCTGCCATTGGTCCGCCGGACCCATGTGACATGCACTGCACATATCACTCTTGTAGATGTCTGGGTGGAGGATGTGTAGCACTGCCCGGGCGAGGAGTGACCCGGTTTGCATTTGCCTCAGGATGACCGCCTCCCCCCGACTAAGTGCCAGGTGAGGCGGCGGCATGGTCCGTCGAGCTAGGCGGTAACATTTAGTCACTTCCTCGTAACTAGTCATTCGGTGTTTTGTTTCGAACTACTACTCGGAACGGTCCCTCTCGGGGGCGCGGAAGGTAAGCGCTCGCGCAGAAGAGCTGGAGCTTACTGATGATGGCAGCCGCTGGCGCGCACACTCGCCCCTTGGCAAAGCTGCGCACAGCGTTTCTCGAGTAGCTGAGCACGGTGCGACACTCGGCCTCCGAGATCGCCTGAGCAACGGAAACCTCCTCGGCATCTGTGGCGTCCGTGCAGCGCACGCTCGCTGCCGTTGTCTTGATGCTGGTAGCCGCCGCAACGGCCACACCCACGAATCCTTCTCGCTAGTATTCCGCAGCGTCCACGTACCGGGCGTTCGGGTCCTGGGCGTGTTGCTGGACGAGGACTTTGGGCAGCTCCTGCCGCCGTTCTTGGTTGTACTCGGGGTGCTTGTTCTTCAGGATGAGGTCCACGTGGATGTTGTCCCACGCCTCATCGCTGATCTCGCACGATTGCCGATTGGGAGCTCGGGGATTGTAGCACAGGGACGTCAGTATACTGCGGCCTGTCTTGGTAGAAGAGAGGCGCTCCATTTGCGCAGTGAGCTGCGCCTTGGCTATTTAAAGGCTCGAGTGGAGGATGCAAGGGGGTGGAAACCAGAGAAGCAGAGGCTCCGGGAGGTGAGGGATGCCTTGGCTGGGAGAGAGCAACGCCGGCAGCTGTACCGGCGTCCTCATGTTCCACGGCACTGCACCGTAGACTCCCGGCTGTTCTCAAACCAGATCCGGGGATTGAGCGACTACTCTGCCACCTGCTACGTCCAGGGGGCAACTCCAAAACTCCTACCACCGTACACCTGCCTCGCTTCACCGCAACGCCGCCACGAACGCCAACGTTGCTTCAGCCTACGCTTCAACGGGAGGTCGTCCGTTGCGGCCACAAGACTAGCTAATTGCAAGCCGAACGCCACCTCGACGTCGACGCCGTGGACTGGACCCATAAAACGCGTCGCCCACTTCGAACTGTAAGCTAGAAAGTGGAGCGCTGTCTTTTAGTGTGAAGCATCGTGTCTACCTTTAGTCTTTGTAGGTTGTGGTAGTTTTTGTCAATTTTGTTTGCGTGTTAGCGTGTGTGTGTGTGTGCGTGTGTGTGTGTGTGTGCGTGCGTGCGTGCGTGTGTGTGTGTGTGTGTGTGTGTGTGTGTGTGTGTGTGTGTGTGTGTGTGTGTGTGTGTGTGTGTGTGAGAGAGAGTGTGTGTGTGTGTGTTAAATGTGCGTCCTTGTTACGGCTAGCGTCTAGTTCATGCTTTCGGCCCGAGCGTTCTCCGCAGATCCGTGACACCGCTCTTCAACATTTCGGTTGTCTACCGTGACGGGGATAGCGGGCATCCAAAAGTGACAGATACAGCGCCTTTTCTGTCCTCTAAACGAATTATAGAATGTCACTTTCAATGAAATGCTGGTTGTGTTCGACAGGGGCCGTACGATGTACCGTCCCTACAGGTCATGACGTCACCAGGTGATTCATTCATGTACGTGGAAGCAAGGGAGATACCAAAAGTAGAGACAAACGAATATTGGGACTCCACTTACAAACACACGGAAGGAACACGATCATCATTAAAGAGTTAGAAAACCACGCGACCCGGACATCAAACCTCATCAGGAGGGTCTCACGTAACGGAGGCGGCCTCAAGGAAAAAAAACTCCTGAGATTGGTACAAGCCTTCATCATTAGCAGAGTGGGCTACGCCACGCCATATCTGAACCTAAAGGCAGATGAGAGGAGAAAGATAGACGCGCTCATCAGAAAATGCGATAAAAAGGCCCTAGGCCTCCCAACATGTACATCGACGGAGCAGCTACTGGCCCTAGGACTGCACAATACGATTTCAGAAATCACGGAAGCGGTTAAAACCTCGCAACTTGAAAGACTCAGCACGACGTGAGTGGGAAGAGCTACGCTAAGTAACCTTGGAATAGCCACAGACAGGGGGCAAAAGGAAAGGGTTGACATTGACAGGAAAATCAGGGCGCACCTAAGAATCCCTCCCCTACCCAAAACATGCACTCTGAGTTTAATAGGGAAAGGCGACAGAAAAGGGCGGAAGCGATAGAAACAATATCTCGGAGCAAACCCCCAAATGAAGTTGCTTACGTAGATGTGGCAAGAAACAGACAGTCGATACATGACCATAGCGGCTGTAGATGGGGGAGGCACCCTCATCACGGTGGCTACCATACTAGGGAAAGAAACCGAAATAGCGGAGGAAGCTGCGATAGCGATCGCTTGCTTTGGCACCAAATCTAGATATTGTCACGTAGTGGTGACGAGGTCGACGACACAATTGAAGGGTCGATGATTGCACTAAAGAAACTGTTTATTTGGGCTGACTTGCGCCCGCAAAAGAACTAAGCAACTCGGCGGTGGCGATAGAAACAAACGTGCTCGTCGATCGTCGAACAAAGAATGCCCGTAACACTCGGCAACGCTCAATTTAAAGGCTGCACAGAATAATCTAGCTAACGTCGCAAACAGCTACCAGCACGGGCTGGAACATTGTGGAAAGACACCCGAGTGGCCGGAACCTTCGAGACAGATCTCAGTGCATCTTGTGCTACAACAAAACTGATAAAGGTGTGACTCGCGACATCGAGCATTAACAAACAAAGATTACGGAACTGATACGCGGTCCAGAATCAGAGTGATAAGCCTGTATGCCGGCGGCCGCCAAAAAACAACAAATACTGTTTTGAAGGTTTCGCGGCATTACGACTCCCTTAAAAAAAACATCGCCTCGATGTTCCAAAACAAAGCAACTTAAACATAAACACTGCGAAGTTTAAACAACACAGATTGTTTAACGTGAGTAATAAGGCTTCAGTCGTACAACATGTACAATTTCTGGGCGTGCGCGTCGCCGTTGTGATGCTGAAGTTCCGTCGGGAATGACTTCATAGTCCAGTGGTCCGACGCGGCGAATGATTTTGTACGGCCCAAAGTATCGACGCAACAACTTTTCACTAAGTCCACGACGGCGAATTGGTGTCCAAACCCACACTTGGTCACCTGGATTGTACTCTGCGTGGCGTCGTCGTAAGTTGTATCGTCGGCTGTCGGTGCGCTGTTGGTCTTTAATACGCAGCCGTGCGAGTCGTCGAGCTTCCTCTCCACGCTGCAGGTAGGCGGCGACGTCGAGGTTGTCCTCGTTGGTTACGTGCGGCAGCATTGCGTCGAGCGTCATCGTGGGCTCCCTACTGTACACAAGCTTGAACGGGGTCGCTCTGGTCGTCTCCTGGATTGCCGTGTTATACGCGAAGATCACGTACGGCAAGATGGCGTCCCAGGTCTTGTGTTCAGCGTCGACGTACATAGCGATAATGTCCGCGATCGTTTTGTTCAGGCGCTCCGTAAGGCCATTGGTCTGGGGATGGTACGCAGTTGTTCGTCGATGGCTTGTGTGACTGTATTCCAGGATGGCTTGCGTCAACTCTACCGTAAACGCCGTTCCCCTGTCCGTGATGAGCACTTATGGGGCGCCGTGTCGCAAGAGAATTTGTTCGACAAAAAATTTGGCGACTTCTGCCGCGGTACCATTGAGCAGTGCTTTTGCTTCGGCGTAACGCGTAAGGTAGTCAGTGGCCACGATGATTCACTTGTTACCCATAGACGAAGATGGACAGGGGCCAAGGAGATCCATCCCAATCTGTTGAAAGGGCATGATTGGGGGCGGAATCGGGTTTAGTAGTCCTGCTGGTCTGATCGGCGGCGTCTTGCGTCGTTGGCACTCACGACACGTCTTCACGTAGTGGGCAACTTCGGCAGGCAGTCGCGGACAGTAGTACTTCTCCTGGATTCGATGCAACGTGCGCGCAAATCCCAGGTGGCCTGCTGTGGGCTCATCGTGTAACGCCTGCAGAATCTCTTGCCGGAGGGTTTTGGGCACTACGAGAAGCTGCGTGGTCTTGTTGGGTGCGAAGTTCTTCACGAGGAGGCCATTGCTTAACGTGAATAATGATAAATGTCGCCTGAACACACCTGGAGGGGAAGCGGTCTTTCCTTCCAAGTAATCGGCTAGCGCTTTCAGCTCAGGGTCTGATCGCTGTTGTTCTGCGAAACTGCTGGCGCTTACCGGTCCCAAAAAGGCGTCGTCGTCATCGTCCTTCGGGGGAGCATCGACGGGAGCGCGGGATAAGCAGTCTGCATCGGAATGCTTTCGGCCCGACTTATAGACAACAGTCATGTTAAATTCTTGAAGTCGTAGGCTCCATCTGGCAAGGCGGCCGGAGGGATCTTTCAAATTAGCCAGCCAGCCGAGCGCGTGATGGTCGCTTACCACCTTAAATGGTCGGCCGTATAGGTATGGACGAAACTTAGAAGTGGCCCACATGATTGCAAGGCACTCCTTCTCGGTCGTCGAGTAATTGGCTTCGGCGTTTGTGAGTTACCTGCTAGCGTAGGCGATTACTTTCTCCTGTCCGGCACTCTTCTGGACGAGAACGGCTCCTAGGCCCACACTGCTCGCGTCGGTGTGAATTTCGGCCTCGGCGTTTTCATCAAAGTGGCTAAGTACAGGAGGGCATTGCAGGCGGCGCTTGAGTTCGTCGAAGGCTTCTCCTTGCGGCGCTTCCCATTTAAAAGGTACGTCAGCCTTTGTAAGCTGCGTCAACGGTTCGGCGATCCGCGAAAAGTTTCTGACAAATCGTCGATAATAAGCGCACAGCCCAAGAAATGGGCGCACAGCTTTCTCGTCGGCAGGCGGTGGGAATTGTGCGATTGCAGCTGTTTTCTCCGGGTCTGGGCGAATACCGTCCTTGCTAACTATGTGGCCAAGGAACCGGAGCTCTTCGTAGGCGAAGTGGCACTTCTCTGCTTTTAGTGTTAGTCCCGATGACTTGATGGCTTCCAACATTGTCTGTAGTCGTTTGAGGTGGTCTTCAAAGGTTGACGAGAAGACAACAACGTCGTCCAAATATACCAAACAAATTTGCCACTTCAAGCCTGCCAAGACTGTGTCCATTACTCGTTGAAACGTGGCTGGTGCGGAGCAGAGGCCAAATGGCATCACCTTGAACTCATAAAGGCCGTCCGGTGTGATGAATGCGGTCTTCTCGCGATCTCTTTCGTCGACCTCAATTTGCCAATATCCGCTCTTCAGGTCCATCGATGAGAAGTACCTTGCATTGCAGAGCCGGTCGAGAGTGTCGTCGATGCGGGGAAGCGGGTAGACATCCTTCTTCGTTATGCTATTCAAGCGGCGGTAATCAACGCAGAAGCGAAGTGTGCTGTCTTTCTTCTTGACCAAAACGACTGGTGCCGCCCAGGGGCTGTTCGAGGGCTGGATTACGTCATCACGCAGCATTTCCTCAACTTGATCGCGAATGGCCTGGCGTTCTCGCGGCGATACACGATATAGGCTTTGGCGCAGAGGTCGGGCGTGTTGGTCCGTTATAATTCGGTGCTCGGCCAGTGGTGTTTGTCGTACCTTCGATGATGACGAGAAGCACTCTCCGTAGCTTCGAAGAAGACTGAGAATCTGGTCTTTCCTGCCGTGGGTCAATGCCGGGTTGATGTCCAATTTGGGCTGACGGAATTGGTCCGGTGCGTCTTCCAGCGATTGGTCGTGGAGGGCGAATACATCTTTGAGGTCGGCTAATTCGTCGAGAAAAGCGATCGTCGTGCCCTTGTTGAGATGCCGGTATTCTTCGGTGAAGTTTGTTACCAGCACCTGAGCTTGACATCTCCGGAATTTTGCGATGCCTCTTGCGATGCCGACACCTCGTTCTAAGAGCAATTGGATATTTCCTTCGACGATGCCTTCAGCGGTTTCGATGTTTGCGCTACCTACGCAGACTGCGATGCTTGATCGGGGCGGCACGGTCAATTCTCCTTCGAGGACGTTTAGAGCGACGTGTTGCGTCGAAGTCGTCGTAGCAGGCATGGCTTGTCTGCAGAGAGCTTGATGAGCTTGGATCGGAGGTCAATGATAGCCCTATTTTCATTTAGGAAGTCCATGCCTAAAATCACATCGCGGGAGCACTGCTGCAAGACCACAAAACTGGTGGGGTAAGCACGCCCATTTACAGTTATTCTTGCAGTACACCGTCCCGATGGAGTAATCAGGTTGCCACCTGCGGTGCGAATCAGCGGGCCATCCCAAGCGGTTGTAACTTTCCTGAGATGGGAGGCTAACGGTCCACTGATGACTGAATAGTCAGCTCCGGTGTCTACAAGGGCAGTGACTCTGCGACCGTCGATATCAACTTCAAGGTCACTTATTCGCGTCCTCGCATTGCACGTGGGCCTTAGTGTCCAATCTCGGCTCCGTCGTTTCTTCAGGTCATGGCCGGGGCATACTGTTATTATTTCACTGGGCGGCGGTGTAGGCTTGCTTGCACTCTGGTCGTGTTGTTGTCGATGTCGTCGTGTGGAGCGGCAATGAAATAGCTGCGTCGTCGTTAGTGGTCGTCGGCGGCGGAGGATGTTCGTCTTTTCGCCGTTGAGCAACCTCACCTCCAAAGGTTGCTGCCTTTAGTTTCCCCTACGGGAACTAGGAGACCGTCCTTGCACGTAACCGCGGCCCGGCGATGCAAATCGGGCATTGTACAGTGATGAGGATCGTGATAGACGCCATGGCGACGAGTGCTCTCCGCTGCGCAGGAAGTAGTTGATTTCCTGTGGTCGCTCGCCAGGACGGGGTCGTGGGGCGTCGACAGCGAAACCACGGAGGCCGATCCGCCTCTACGGGCAGTGACGGAGAATGTGTCCGGCCTCACCACAATGGAAGCAGAGCGGTCGGTTGTTTGCTGTCCTCCAGGCGTCGCACTTTCTGGGGCTTGGGGGTCGTTGGTAGGCTTGGCGGGCGGGGGCCAAGGGGCGGCTTTCAGGAACAGGACGGTAGCGGCGAGGGCTCGGAAAGTCATCACGTCGGGGCGCAGGGCGACGTAATGCACCAGCGTAGTTCATTGCTGTTGCCTCTTGAGCTGGAACAGTCGCAGCCGTCGCTTGAGGAACGCCCAGCGCCTGCTGAACTTCTTCACGGACGACGTCCGCCAGCGTCGCCACCTGGGGTTGTTGCAATGATGGCAGCATTCGGCGGAGCTCCTCTCGCACGATCTCCCGGATTATGTCCCGAAGGTTCTCTCCGCTTGCAGATGCGCTGGGGTAGTGGCATGAGTAGTCTGGTTGAAGTGGTCGCTCGAAGCGGCGCATCCGGGTGTCCAACGTCTTCTCGATGGTCGATGCTTCCGTTTCAAATTCCGCCACTGTTTTGGGCGGATTTCGGACAAGATTTCCAAAAAGCGATTCTTTGACGCCTCGCATTAAAAGTTTGACTCTCTCACCTTCAGTCATGTTAGGGTCGGCGCGGTGAAAGAGGCGCTTCATCTCCTCAACGTACGCCAGGACAGACTCGTTAGGAAGTTGCAGTCTTGACTGAAGAAGGGCCTGGGCTTTTTCCTTTCGGACGATGCTTGAAAAGGCAGTCAGAAACGCTTCCTTGAAAGTCTCCCAATCCTTCATAGTTGCCTCATGATTTTCGAACCAAACTCGGGCATGTCCTTGAAGAACGAAGTATACCTGCCTGAGTTTCGCAGCGTCGTTCCAGCCATTGAATTCTGCCACACGGTCAAAAAGGTCCATCCAGTCTCCAGCATCTTCATCCGGTCGTCCATGGAAGCAGGGGGCTCACGGGGTTGGACGAAAACAACCGGTGCTGTAGGCTGGGCCATTGTCAGCGTCGATGCCTTCCGAGATCGAATGGGGTCAGGCACCAGACCGTGTTCGGGTTGTAGGCCTTGAAGTCGGCGGCTGGCTCGGAGACTGTTGGCTGGTCTTCCAGGGCGACAGGAACACGGCTTGGGTCTTCGCTTGAAGGATCAGAGGCAGCACCTCCACCAGATGTCACGTAGTGGTGACGAGGTCGACGACACAATTGAAGGGTCGATGATTGCACTAAAGAAACTGTTTATTTGGGCTGACTTGCGCCCGCAAAAGAACTAAGCAACTCGGCGGCGGCGATAGAAACAAACGTGCTCGTCGATCGTCGAACAAAGAATGCCCGTCACACTCGTTAACGCTCAATTTAAAGGCTGCACAGAACAATCCAGGTAACGTCGCAAACAGCTACCAGCACGGGCTGGAACATTGTGGAAAGACACCCGAGTGGCCGGAACCTTCGAGACAGATCTCGGTGCATCTTGTGCTGCAACAAAACTGATAAAGGTGTGACTCGCGACATCGAGCATTAACAAACAAAGATTACGGAACCGATACGCGGTCCAGAATCAGAGTGATAAGCCTGTATGCCGGCGGCCGCCAAAAAACAACAAATACTGTTTTGAAGGTTTCGCGGCAATATATTATTAGCGACAGTAAAACTGCAATCCAAAATTTCAGTAGGGGGAGGGTAAACCCCTCACCATCAAAATTTAACACCAGGAGTGATTGATAGGACGATCAACATCATCTGGACCCCGGCGCACGAATCGGTCAGCGGTAACGAGGCGGCCCACAGTGCAGCTCGAGATCTCTACCTCCGAGCTGTACAGGATGGCTCGGCTCAGGCAGAACATAACAGGGAAGGGCGATTAATCTCGTATCAAGACATTACAGAACACTACAGGCAATGCCGGAGGCGTTTCCCCCCACCAAACACGGCGTTAAATAGAGGTCAGGCAATGGCGTGGAGACGCCCGCAGACTGGAGTATACCCAAACCCAGTACTAATTAAACATATCCGATCGGACTGCGAGGACGATAAACGTAAAAAGTGTGGAGCGAGCTCCAACTCACCGCCGTCCAACTGGCAGCAGAGGCCGCCGGCGAAACCAAGCCGGCCAGCATCTAATGCGACCATCCCGTGCGGCTGGGCCGCTAAGTCCCCTCCCCCTTACAGGGGGGTGCGACAGAGCGGCCCAGGTGGTGTGGTCCTTCTCTGTTCGACAATAAAAGTTTTCAACTTTAACAACAACAACATCATATACGAAGCTGACCTCACCGGCCGTCCGATCCAGGTGCCTGTGTGGCGCCTTTCGACTGCCGCTTCCTCGAACGCCGCACCACGCAGCAAAAGGAAGCAGACCCAGATGTCTAGGAGGCGCTAGCACAGTTGGTATGAGCCGTGCTGAAACTTATTTACAGTATAAAAAAGGAGCAGTATCTGTCAACGTTCTCCGCTGACGCGTGGACTATGCCGTAAAAGGAACGAAGGATAGTGGGAGTGAAAGAAGAGAGAGAGATAGAGGTACCGTAGTGGAGGGCTTCGATCCACCGAACCATAATGGCTTTCGCCTCATCGGCTTTTAGTAGTCCAAACTGCCCTCTAGAATTTTGACTCTGCCCGTACCAAGGTAGTTTTATCGTCCGTACTATTACGATCGCGATTAGCAGCCGGACTATACTCATTGCGCAATGAAGGCATCTCCCTTATACATCAATTCAACCTCTCCTTCGCTGGGTGCATCCACTTGGCACCTGCAAATTTCTTAACCTTATACGCCCACGTTCTTCAGTATCAAAAGACATAATATTACTAGAGTGAAGCTTTTACGTATTCTCAAAAACGAATTCGGCACAAAAAGCTCAGGCATTGTAATAATAAAATACGATGTAGGTGTGTAGACGCAATATATTTTCAAAACTCTTGGGCATAATTTGAGCAGTTATCGTCAAATCAAGAAGTGCTTTTCAAAGTTGGACAACACCAAGGCCAAGGTAGATTAGGATCTAGTTGACTTGTTTTGTCCTTCATGCAGTCACTATAGTGCTGTGGAGGTGGACATCTGAAAAAAAAAAAAGTCTTGTTTTGCATTCGTCTCAAGAATTCAGGTGAGTGATTACCTGCGCACACATCTTATAAACAGGGCTAATATTTATTCTATTTAGCCACAAAGCATACTAAACTACGTCCCTGTTCTACAAAATATGAAGCCAAAATATCAAATAATATGCTTGCAATGACAAATCTATAAAAAGCGGGAGTTGTGGACAGAATTTCCGCTCTGGGTGAAGAAATATTTCTCTGTAGAATTTTATCCCTGCTGGACGAACATCTATTTTCAGGTGCATGTGCGCCGAAGAGGAGCACGCCGGAAATCAACAAAGGAAACTAGCAACACATCTACCGTGCTTCTGAGCACATTATTGGAACTCCGCTATTCTTCGAGCGAAACAGCAATTGTGAAATGACTATTATTGTAGAGCTTGAAGAGTATGATTTGTTTTTGCGTTTGATTCGCTTTGTGTTCATTATCCTGAATTCTTGCAGACACGTAACTGCAAGTACTGTAGGGAACGTGTTTTGTTTAGCAGATTTTACAGTTGTCATAAACAAACACATTACAGATCTAATTCATCATACTGGACTGCCCGGAACTTTGACAGATCATACACAATTCTACAAAATCTCGCTTTCACAATGACATCTGCTCTCTCAGGCATCCGGGGTATCTCAATTGATTTAGTTACTGCCGCGGATATTAGGCAACGGAGTGATCGACTCCTATTAATGAAGAGTTTTTGTTCAAAAAAATTATCGACTATTACGTTACTTTCTAATGCGAAATTTGAGCGCAGCAAATAGGCTGTTTCACCTTTAGGCTGTTTCACCTTTTCGATAGATTGAGGCAAAGAAATCGAACAACACATGTATGCGCTATCACAGATTTTTTTTTTCTCACGTACTCCTTTAACAAAGACTCCCTTCTCGGCGCGGCGGCGATGAGCCTCCGCTTCGGCGGTGCGAACGGCAGGGTCTTCTCGACGGCGACGATGAGCTTCAGCTTCAGCCTCGCTTACTGCTCTGGATTCTGGCGGCGACGGTGCTGGGCCTCTGCTCTGGCAGCTCGTTTAGCAGCAGCAGCAGCAGCAGCAGCAGCAGCAGCAGCAGCAGCAGCAGCAGCAGCAGCAGCAGCAGCAGCAGCAGCAGCAGCAGCAGCAGCAGCAGCAGCAGCAGCAGCAGCAGCAGCAGCAGCAGCAGCAGCAGCAGCAGCAGCAGCAGCAGCAGCAGCAGCAGCAGCAGCAGCAGCAGCAGCAGCAGCAGCAGCAGCAGCAGCAGCAGCAGCAGCAGCAGCAGCAGCAGCAGCAGCAGCAGCAGCAGCAGCAGCAGCAGCAGCAGCAGCAGCAGCAGCAGCAGCAGCAGCAGCAGCAGCAGCAGCAGCAGCAGCAGCAGCAGCAGCAGCAGCAGCAGCAGCAGCAGCAGCAGCAGCAGCAGCAGCAGCAGCAGCAGCAGCAGCAGCAGCAGCAGCAGCAGCAGCAGCAGCAGCAGCAGCAGCAGCAGCAGCAGCAGCAGCAGCAGCAGCAGCAGCAGCAGCAGCAGCAGCAGCAGCAGCAGCAGCAGCAGCAGCAGCAGCAGCAGCAGCAGCAGCAGCAGCAGCAGCAGCAGCAGCAGCAGCAGCAGCAGCAGCAGCAGCAGCAGCAGCAGCAGCAGCAGCAGCAGCAGCAGCAGCAGCAGCAGCAGCAGCAGCAGCAGCAGCAGCAGCAGCAGCAGCAGCAGCAGCAGCAGCAGCAGCAGCAGCAGCAGCAGCAGCAGCAGCAGCAGCAGCAGCAGCAGCAGCAGCAGCAGCAGCAGCAGCAGCAGCAGCAGCAGCAGCAGCAGCAGCAGCAGCAGCAGCAGCAGCAGCAGCAGCAGCAGCAGCAGCAGCAGCAGCAGCAGCAGCAGCAGCAGCAGCAGCAGCAGCAGCAGCAGCAGCAGCAGCAGCAGCAGCAGCAGCAGCAGCAGCAGCAGCAGCAGCAGCAGCAGCAGCAGCAGCAGCAGCAGCAGCAGCAGCAGCAGCAGCAGCAGCAGCAGCAGCAGCAGCAGCAGCAGCAGCAGCAGCAGCAGCAGCAGCAGCAGCAGCAGCAGCAGCAGCAGCAGCAGCAGCAGCAGCAGTCACGTTATCTTGACTCTCTAGCGGCGTCAGCGGCATCCAGCAGCAGCAGCAGCAGCAGCAGCAGCAGCAGCAGCAGCAGCAGCAGCAGCGGCAGCAGCAGCAGCAGCAGCAGCAGCAGCAGCAGCAGCAGCAGCAGCAGCAGCAGCAGCAGCAGCAGCAGCAGCAGCAGCAGCAGCAGCAGCAGCAGCAGCAGCAGCAGCAGCAGCAGCAGCAGCCGGAGGACTTCCACCGGTCGTCTCGCTCATGGCTCAGAAAGAACTGGCAGATAATTTCGCAGTGGCGAACGGCAGCGGCAATTTCGGCTCGGGCGGTGCACATATACAGATCCGTCGCCACCGATCTGGAGGAGCGAAGAAAGGAATTAAGTTCGAGCCGGCGCTTTGACAACCGGAGACTCGCAGGAAGATTGGGGAGGGGGGCGGCGTGTACACCCAGCGGCAAACGATGGGTGCAGAAGCGCGCGCAGCAAGCGGAAAACGCGATAAAGGGAGGAGGGAAGAGATAGAAGCGACTGACTGATGCTGAGGCCGATAGTGAGTCAACCCCTCTGCGGAGTTGGTTTCAGGGACAACGCCGCCGATGCCGACGCAAAAAATATGATACCCTCGCTTCCGCAACGCCAAGAACCAGGTCTAGCCGTGGGAAGGTGGTCACGTATTCGTCGACGTGCCGGGGCCTACGTGAAATAACCGGCGCGTCGGCAACTGAAGAGAACCCTATCCGCCACACAGGAACAGGGGGGGGGGGGGGGGGGCCCTCCCCTCCTCTTTCTGCATGGCGACGACGGTGTTCTATGCAGTCACGTTATCTTGACTCTCTAGCGGCGTCAGCGGCATCCAGCGGTATCAGTCGGTCGCTGCTAACGCTGGGGGGATGAAAGGGGGCCGGAGTTGGTTACCAGGCCGACGACGACGCCGACGCCGACGCGAAACCCAGGAACGGACGCCAAAGAGCTGCGCTCTAAAACGGAGCTCCCATTAAAACTGTCACACTTTCTCTGCAGCTATATGCCTGGTCGAGAGTGAAGGCCAGTGTTTATTTACTTTATTATACCTAAAATGCCTAAAAGAATGCCTTGAAACGGGTCTTACTGCATTACAGGTTCGTGCAAACCGGTGCATAGCGATTTCATTGGCATGCCAGGCTGTGAGTCGAAAATTCGTGCTTAGTTTTGGTACAAACCTGCATATATCCTTGCCAGATATATCCAGATAATTAAATCCTGAGCCTCATTTTTACAGTGATACAATACATAACAATATTTATTGACAGAAGTTAATTTCCAATAGTAGCAGGTGATAGTTTAGGAAGAGTAAGAAATAAACCTATCGGCTGTTTGGTATTACTCTAGTTGGAACATGTACTCAAGGAATATTTGTGCTTCTTAACAATTTCAGAGTTCCTAACGCGACCTAAACTTGCTGACATTTGCGCTTAACTGCTGTAAGTTGAAGCAGCATATGTATTTCTTAAGAATACCAAATGTCATAGTAGTAGGGGATGGTCTTTTGAACACTTCTGCATCTTTATGTCCAGTTTTCTGCTTTAATTTCAACATAGCCGCTGTTCTTTAGAACATGCTCGATACTCTCCATAGCGCTACGTTTACCGGTTGACGGCTAGCTTTGCAAGTTCTGCTATTTCTAGCCTCTCGCTTGTGTTAGGGGATTTTATGATGCGGGGTTTTGTTAATCAGATGCTTGATCTGTTGAGATAGTTTGCTGATATCCTTTCTGTCTATCCCTAATACTAGCGCAATCAGTAATGGTATCTCTGTAAATAACTATCATACTTTGTCGTCTTGCTCGGTAAAAAAATATCTGTGCTGTAGTGAGATCCTCGATATTTTGTACCGTGCCGCTGACGTCTAAATAGTTGTTGGGGGTCTTGCTTAATAATCTCCTGTGTTACCTCTTTAAATCTAGAATATTTCGGAGGCCATGGAAGGCGGTGATCACTCAATAGAACACTTTCGTTTTTATCTATATGCTACATAATGCGAAGTTTTTAACGCCATATGCCGAAGGTTTAACTTCTGTTCTCTCTATGAGCTCTCTCAGTTTGCTTTTTCGGTTGTTTCGTTTGCTGACGATTGCATCAATTATTTTGTCCTAGCATTCGGAACAATGTGCTTAGAGTCCGTTCTAATATTCCCAGAGCCAATACCATACTCGCCTGATTGTGGATCTCCAGCAAGCGGTGAGATTATACTGAGTTTTTACTGTAGGAATAGCAAGTACATTTTCATGTAAGCTGTCAACTACTCGGTCACCACGACTACTTGTAGGTGCGTACGCCTGCCCAATCGTCACTCAATGCTACGTATTCACGCTTCAAAGCGTTATCTCTCACCCTCTAACAAAGATTATAGAAGCGAGAAACAGCTTAGATGAAAAGTCTATCGATAGATATCAAGCTAATGCGATGCAAAGGTGGAATGAATTTGTAGACTGCTCCGAAAAAATGAAACTGAGAATGTGTGAGCACCACGACCTTGTTGTTGTGAACAGAGAAGCAAAATGTGACGGCTCAATCATGTGGTAACCTGGCGTTTCCCACTGCAGCATTAACTACTGCATAATGACAGGAGGTTTATATGAGAGACTCGATGTGATGAAAATACACGAGGAAAACATAAATAGTACTGGAAGCCACCATACACTGTTAATGGTAAGGTTTGGTATAGGGGCACGGCCGCTCGATGAAAGCGCACTAGGTGCGGCCTGTACGTCGCCCGAAACCGGCGGGAGGCGCCTACTTCCCGTCGCCCCCGCCGCGGCGCCACCGTTCGGGGACAGCCGCGCGCGGAGAGCTGCGCCTGGCTACGCTTTTAGGAACGTGTCGGCGTGGTAGAAGCGCTTTATTTTAAGGATATAAGAGCTCCGCTTCACACAATTTGGCAACACGAATTAGTATATACTGTCATGTCTAGTGTGATCATGTCAGCACTTAGCGCTTGCTCGGCAGCGATGTATACTGGAGTGTACCCCGAAAAATCTAATGCGACGGTGGTTCAAGGCCACTCGGTTGGAGAGCTCGCATTACCATGATGTTGCATTCGGATCAAGTTGTTTGTCACATGAAAAAGTCACCCGGTTGTGAACAATTCGAAGCTGTTCAGCTGCCATGGTAGCCTATTGCCTAACCACTTAACTAGGTCGGGAATTACTTGTGTCATTTTTATATCATTTACTCATACCTGAATACAGCTTTTATACACAAATTGATGTCAACCTGTTGTAAGCTGACAGCTCTATAAAATAAAAAAATGTCCTACCGTGAGCATTCTCTGTGAAAATGCGACATGTAACCAACCGTTCTATCTCATTCTGACAAATTTTACGGTGGAAATTTGAAGATATTTATTAGGTTAAATGTAGACGATAACCTGGGACCTTCGACTCAGTTGGAGACCTTAAACTTTGTACGCCAGAACGCTATCCGTCATGGCGTCCCGCATTTTGAATGACCGAACTAAGCGCGCTTCATGGAGCCGGTCTGCCTCAAGGTGCTACGTATATGCGCCGAAAGTTTTTATTACTATCTTTATTGGCTGCTCGTAAACCCATACAATTTTGCTGGTTTTTAATTTTCAATGGGAGAACGCGCGTCGAGTGTTCCTGTTGTAAAACTCTTAGCTGCGACCACAAGAATGTTCACGCTTCAGAGTGCAACTGCAGCCGAGATTCAGTGAGCAGCCAAGTACGCTTATTAAATGGCCACACAAAAAAGGAAGAAAATTATGAATCGCAGATGGAAAACTTTTCTTGAGAGAGGTTTATGCCATAGCCATAAACCTCGCTCTACTGTTGAGTTCACATTTCCAGCCCAGCTTGCTCTCAGTGGGTGCAGCAACTTAACGATATCTTGCATAGCGCCTCAGCATGGGCATGATCATTGTTTTCATAGATAAGCTGCAGGTACTGTGTGCAGTGAGAAAACAACGATGAAATCAAAAGTTTACACAGCGTGCTACTTCGCCGGACCTTTTCAGACTTCATCATCCTGTTAATGAAGGTACTCGTAAGCTGACAAAGCTTGATTACTTCCTTTGCGGGGTACATCAAGCCTCCATTGTCCTTGGTTTTCATTAACCTGTAACTGGTCCAGTTGACTCATATTTCCTGCAACAGGCTCTTGCACGACTGACGTGTCGCCTCGAAACCATTACCAAATATCGCATAAATTAAGCAACAACCTGGTGGTGATAAACAAAACTTGGGGTTCTTAAATCTCCTTGCAGAGCCTCGTTGGAGTAGCCGCACTTTGCTACCTGCTTATTCAACTTGTCCCGTAACTGCTGCCTCTGTCGCATATCTTTTGAATGCAGCCTTAAGCCACCGCAATATATGAAACAGCACCCTACACATAGGTATATAAAGCCCCTCTTTACCGAAGCCGTACGAACGTGCCCTATAGGAGTATAGTGTGCCTGACTTGGTATCTAAGGGTCCCACTTTCAATAATTTCCATTTCACCCTTACATTTTACTGACTTTCTCTGGTTTAGCAGGTCCTGCCACATTGAACATGTCATGTGTTCTCTACTGCGCCAAAGGTGTCGGGCCATATTACCAACTAAAGTGCCTATTACCAGAGAGGTATTTTTCCGACTTTCCGCCGACAGAGAAGGCGCCGGATTTTCTATGGAACGTGGCTTTTCAGTTTATCGAATCGGCTCAGACCTCAAGAGTATAAACAAATGTTGTATGCACAGGCTCCTTTGCTTGCAAGGCCACTCAGACTAGCGCGGCAAAATTTAGAACAAATTGTATGCTTATGTAAAAAAACAAAAAAAAAAACCTTCGTACCTTTTTCTCATATGTCCTCGCGACATAACCTGCCAGAAAAGCTTCTGGTGCTACCGCATCGCGTTTATCTGCTTCACAATACATCGTTAAAAATCCTAGTTCACTGGCCAGCTCCCTGGTAACTAAATAGGTTAAACAACGTGACGGGAACACAGGAAAATAGGACGACACAACTAGCGCGGTTGTGCCGTCCTCTTCTCCTGTTTTCCCGTCACGTTGTTTGCACTGTTAACCTATAATTAATCACCAACAAGTCCAATCTGCTGTCCCTTGTAGCAAATTGAACGGCAGCTGATAGGGCAATATGCTTCAGCATCTAGACTTCTTAACCTCAGCGCCGCTTTCATTTCAGAGGAAGCGAACGCATTTCAACTCCTCGCTGCTGCGTCAGCCTTAGATGTCTCTTAGATGTCTCTTAAGCGGAGGACGGCGAAAGCCTACCCTTCTCCTATCATTTGCCTCTCATCGTTTGCCACAGTTCATTTGAAGTTGTCGTTTGATATATTGGTCGTTTTCCATTCATGATGAGTCTGCCTGCGTAGTCATTTTAGCCCTTACCGCTCATAACTGAGCAGGTTACTCCTTTAGAATCAGCAGTGGTTATTACATGTCGTCGTTTCACATATTGGTCATTTCGTAGTCATCAGCAGTAATGATGAGTCATGCCTAGCTATTATAGTGATTACCACACATCGCAAAGCACTTTTACTCATTTCTAATCAATTGCGGTCATTACATGTCGTAGTTTGATATACTGGTCATTACAAATCATTTTAGTCATTATTAACCATTATTAGTCTTTAGCATTACTCATTACCTGTATCAATGTCTATTTAAAACTTTTATTGATTACCTATCACCATCAATCATTTTCATTCTTAATCTCCCTCCTTGCACTTCCGCTTTTCCGACTGACACACCAGCGCGCAGATGCGACGCGCAGATTACAGGCGCAGCTTCTGCGCACAGATTTTCGCTCCATGAGCTTAGAACGGCTTTAGTCTTAAAAAACAAATGCATCCCGTCTCAACGTTCACGTGCTTGCACACGCACAAAGAAAAAAGTTTGTGTTTACCACGCAGACACAAGGCGAACGCGTCCAGAAAGGAAGCAAACCGCGCACTCAGAGCCGGCGAGCCCGGCGGCGACGTGTCCCCGAAGAGTGGCGCCCTCAGCAGAAATAGCGGGCGCAACTGTAAACTCCCCAAGGACGCGCTTGCCCATTGACGGCGGCGCGACGCAGCAGGCCGCACCCAGTGCGCTTCTATCGAGCGGCCGTGATAGGGGTAAGGATAACGCTTGACCGCAAAAACGACGTACAGTGCGGATTTTTGTATATGAACTAGAAGCATTTGATGGTCATACCAAAGGGGTAGAAGCACTTATAAATGCGCAAATCGGTCATGGACATATATTGAAGGGGTACGTATAAGTAATTCAGACGGAAATTTACTTTTTGCTAACAACCACTGGAAAGGCAAAAATAATGCCAAATGCCGGTGGGAAGTACATGTTAAGGATGCAATAGCAATCCACCAAACAGCTTCCAGGGCCCCCCGAAATGTCAAAAAGAGAATAGTTAATTTCATGAACTTCAGCAGGAATTAGAAAAATACCAATACAAATGAACCATGCTTATTTTTTTGGTACAGAGAAACCTAATGCTACAACAGATAGGTGAATGGCAGATATTGGAACAAAAAAAAAAACAATAAGCTGGCACCTAGAAAGCTCTGGAACCTCCCTTAGGGACTTAATGAGAAATCAAAGAGAAGCGCCGCCACATAAAGGACGCGGACAATAACGTGCTGAAAAATGAAGAGGCCATGCTATTTAATTGCGAGCAGCTAAAATAGGCATTTAAACGATTCATTACAAAGAGGAAGTCTTTAACATCGACATTGAAAAATCGGACTTGGCAATAGCAAAGAAGGTACCTTTGCATACAGCAGCAGGTTATTGGAACGAAATGTCAATGCACCTAATTGCGATGCCAGTGAAAGAAAAAAACAACCTTGTATACTACTATAAAAGACGTACTGAAGAATAATGATAGCCCAGCAAGTCTGTGAGTGTAGAATGCGCCTTCTATACAAAGGCAAAGTGAAAAAGATCGTATCAAGTATTTTAGTCCGTTATCAGTTGCATCGGCATTGTATAAAACAACAATGCAGGCAAGGAAATATCAATTACAAGGTGGGCGGTATTCAGATGGCAGGTATTGCAGGTGTTTAGAAACAGGAACAGGTGGTCCTGCGGCCCAACAACATCGTGTCCCCGTCCCGTACTTTGTAGCAGCGTAGTTTGCACGACGTATTGTTGAGCAAAACGTCTAAAAACATGTGCTCTCAGCTGCACCATGAATAAAGACAACAAATTCGCAGCACATACCGCAGCGCTTACGAAAGCGGCTGCGCTCACTATCGCGGCGGACGACGGCACTCTCGTCGAGCGCTACTCCCTAGTCGTCGTTAAGTCTAAATTGTTTCGTATCGAATTCACATCCGACGGCGCTTTGTAATTGCTCAGCGCTAGAGTAAATGGTCTCTCATGGAACTGCCTTACTGCCGATCCCATTGTATCCGTAAAAGAAAGATGTAAATTTCTGTGACGCCTTAGAAGCGAAGCCAGCGTGCAGATGATGAGCGGTGCGCCGCATAACACGGTATGGGTCAGAAATCCGCAAGAATTGCGTTTTTGTTTTTTGCTGTCCGCCTATTGCTTAAGTGGAGAACAAGTTTTAGCACGCCCTGTTTGCGCTGGTGGAAGAGATCCACCGTATCGTTGGCTTGCGTGAGGCACGCCCTTCCCGGCGAGCGTGTTTTCTACAGCGGAGGAAGTAAAATCGGCGTCATATTCGTGAGTCCGTCATCGGCACTAAATCTGCCTGCTTGCAAAAAAACGTTCATAGATTAATTAAATCTATGAATTAAATTAAATTAAAAAAAGGCACTTGGCGGCACGTCCAGAGCCGGCCCTAAACGATTTGTTCTGTTACTGCAGGTGCGCAACTACGTCGCAACAGTTTCAGGTGGTCATCGGACGTCGGATGCTCGTTTGTACGGATGGCTTCGTAGGTGTGGCAGCTCTGCTGAAAATACGTGGAACTTTTCCAGTTCTTCTTGACTTCGGTTCGCGTCACAAGATGGTGCTCTGATCAACAAGCGCCGTCATCGTCCCCATAAAAGCGCATCGCTTGCAAGCAGCAAGCGCAGTTGGCGGCACGTCCAGAGCCGGCCCTAAACGATTTGTTCTGTTACTGCAGGTGAGCTGGTTTCGCTGTAGCGACTTTTCTGTACATTCCATGCCGCCAACTGCAAAACTACCATTTGCTTGATCTACCGCGTGTGTTCTCTTGTACGCATGTGTGATGGAGGGACAAAATTGTGCTCAATGTGGGGAAGATTTTGCTGACGAAGACCGGTGCATGGAATGCTCCAACTGTGCAGTGTTGTATCACCTCGGTCATGAGTGCTCAGGCGTGGCTGAAGGCACATTTTCGTCGATGGGCCCGAAAAAGAGAGAAAAGTGGCGGTGCAAAACATGCAGATCAGCGAATTCTTCCCAAGGCAGTTCTAGCCAGTTAACACCTATTGCTGAAAAGCTATCGTTCCTGGATTCTATTCGCGAGAAAGTTGAATCTCTTTCCCTGGTTCCGTCGAAAATAGACGAACTGTTGTGCCTCAAGTCCGAGATCGAAGTAGTGAAAACAAAAATGCAGGAAATACACGACTCGGTTGACTTTGTTTCAAATAAATATGATTCCTTGCTGAAAGAATCAGCAAAGCGAGAGAAACAGGTCACTGAATTGTCTTCTAGAGTGGTGGTACTTGAGGATCAGGTCGCTTCTCAGGCAGCTGTCATTCAAGATCTTAGAGGCGAAATAAATGCATCTGAACAGTATAGTAGGTCCTCAAACCTCGAAATTCATAACCTACCCCAACTTCCTAGTGAAAACTTGACTGCTACCGTTGCTGAACTGGCCGCTCAACTGGGCATTGACTCATTCCTGCCAGGTCATGTAGTAGCTGTGCACCTGTTGCCCAGGAAGAGCAAAACAGCTCCAGTTTTAGTGCGCTTCCTTTCGGCGGGCATACGTGACAGCTGGCTGGCAAAGCGAAAGAAACTGGAATCTTTGGCGAAGGAAAATGAGCCCTGGGTTTTCTTTGTCGAAAACATGACGAAATACAACAGAGAACTGTTTTGGGAGACAAAGACTAAGGCCAAGGAGGCCGAATTCAAGTTCGTATGGGTGAAACATGGCAAAATTTATGCCCGTAAGAAGGAGGGCGACCCAGTTGTGCGCATAATGAGCCCTTGTGACCTGTCTCGGCTAGTCTGACCTCTTCTATTCCCTGCTTTGTCTGTCGTAATCTTTTTCCTTGATTTATGGCTTCGTGCGAACAATTTCGAGACTTTCCTTCTTTTTCTGTTCTTTTAAAACCAGGTGAAGGCATATTCACTGTTTTTCATGTAAACGTGCGTAGTATTCGCAAGCACTGGAATGAATTTTGCGTCCACGCTGGTGCAGTACGTGATATAGCTGATGTTTTCGTCTTAACTGAAATTAATATTGGGCAGGAACATGCTGGTCTCTTTCAACTCCAAGGTTATCACAATCATTTTTTGACGCACAAGGACGGCCGTGGCGGTGGAATTGCCATTTTCATTAAAAATGGTTGGATTTCAAGTCCTCTAAACATAATTTTCACAAGTGCTGAATCGCTAGCCCTTTGTATTCACACACAATCTTTTGCCATCACATTGCTCGCTATTTATAGGCTGCCAAATCAAAGTGTCAGAAAGTTTGTGGACGAATTGCGTCTACTTGCTTTTCCATCTGGTCACGTGTGCATGATAGGTGATGTTAACATTGACGTGCTGGAGAAAGAACGACACATTGTAGCTGATTACTTGAACACGCTTGCTGACGTTGGGATAGAATCTATTATCAACCTTCCCACACGTGTCGAAATTTTGGGTACATCACTTGTGTCTTCATGCATAGATCACGTCAACGTTCGCACTGAAAACGACCAGGTATTTCCGTTTATTATTGAGCAAAAGCTATCCGATCACTTCTATGTTGGGTGTAGCTTTCTATCGTCTCAGCATGCTGCGGCCAACAACCCAGTAACACAGATAGAGGTTGTTGATAAAAGAAAGCTGGATTCGTTGTTGCAACGCTACGACTGGAAATCTTTCTTAGCAGAAGTTCCTGCCAGTCACCTCTATAAATCTTTTATTGCCGTTTATACGCAGACAGTGCACTCTTGCAAAAACGTAGTCGTCTTAAAGCAACGAAAGCCGGGATGCCCGTGGACAAATGGAAATGCTCTAACCGCGATAGCTGAAAAAGAACTAGCCTGGGCGCGTTGTCGTCGCTCACCTAATAATCAGTATCTTCGTGAAGCTTATAAGATAGCTCCCAATAAAGTCACTGCTGTGCTTAGGGGTGCCAAGCGACAGCACTTCCAAGATAAATTTTCTGAATTTAGAAATAACCCGTCCAAGGCTTGGTCCGTGGTTAACGAATTAAGGGGTCGTCCCCGGAAAGGCGCATACCAAACTATTGCCAAGAATTTCGGTCCACCATCTATAACGTTAGCAGACCAATTTAATTCCTTTTTCTCGTCTACTGCAGCAAGTTTGTCCGGTAATACGGCTAGTTATTGTATGCCACAATCGGTAGTTGAGTCTGCCTACCTGCCTGAGTGTACCGAAGATGATATTCGCTATATTTTATTCAACTTAAAACAGCACAAGTCGGTTGGATTAGATGGTGTGTCTGTGGACGTCCTTCGCAGAAATTTCGAGGCCCTGAAGAATGTTCTTTTAGCAATTATAAATAACATTATAACCACGCAAGAAATTCCACCTGGCCTCAAGGAAGCGCTTGTAGTTCCTCTCTTCAAAAGCGGACAGGTCAATGTTGTCACAAACTACAGGCCAATTTCGATACTTTCGTGCATTGCTCTTATACTTGAAAAGCATATTTTTCACGTAATGCAGAGCTTTATTGATGCGCACAACATACTGTCGCCTAATCAGTACGGATTTACTTGTGGGCGTGGCACTAGATTAGCATTAGATGAATTAACCGATTACCTTAACAGTACTCTTGAAATTAGTGCATTCGCTTGTGCGTTATTTTTAGATGTATCAAAAGCTTTTGACTCCGTAAACCATAAAATTTTACTTCGTAAACTTCATAGCTATGGCTTCCGAGGGCCTTTCCTAACTATCCTTGAGAATTATTTGCACGGCCGAATCCAAGTAGTAGTTCTCGGAAATATTAAAAGCAAACCTAGGCAGTTGAGCGCTGGAGTACCTCAGGGGTCGATTTTAGCTCCCCTTTTATTCAACTTGTACGTTAATGATCTCAGTCAAGCAATTTTTCACTGTCGAGTGTTTCAATACGCAGATGACACGCTTTTAGTATCTCGTCATACTAATTACCATCAAGCCGTTGCTGAATTACAAACTGACACTACAAATGTTATCAGTTGGTACCGTAATAACTTAATTTCTATTAACCAAAATAAAACTAAATTATTATGTTTTCACGATCCTCTGAAATCTATTCCTGTCATCGCTCCAGTGTTTCTTCATTCTCCTCTGTTTAGCAATTGTTCTTGCTCTCCTATTCCATACCTCTCAAGTGTCAATTATCTCGGTGTTCATTTCGATTCTAACATGTCTTGGAACACTCACTTGGCTAACGTTTGTGAAAGGCTGCGCAAAATAGCCTGCCTGCTGTATTCTATTAAAGCACTATGCCCAATTTACGTAAGGAAAACAATAGCACATGCATTGGCGTACAGTGTGCTGAGATATGGAATTTGTTCTTTTTATTTCTGTTCAGTGTTTTGGCGCAATAAAGTTGATGCATTACTAAAATCCATAATTCGGGCGGTGATGTATGGTGTGCACATTAGTAACAATTCCAGTCTTTTTTTCATGCTCGCACATGCCCTCGTTCAGGCTGTTATTCAAAGAAACAGTAATCCTTTCCTATATATGGAACAATGAGTTCTGCCTCCCGTATGTCCCCGCCAGAACATTACGTCCACGCGACCGCTTTTCTTTACCAAGAGTACGGACAAGATACGGGAAACGTGTCCGTGCCTTCTATGTACCTGATGTGTTAAACGACCTGCCAGATAATGTTTTATCTTCCAGCCCGCGGAAAGAAGTAAAATCTTATATCTTTAATCTGTATGTGTAACTTTCTTTCTATGTTTTTATTTTTTTTTATTTTTTTTTCTTCTTCCCCGTCATTTCTTACTGCCTTTCTTTAGTTTTTAGTTTGAGTCTTGTGCAATTGACTTACTGTGCCCCCCTGGGCTTGCTCCATTCTTCCGAGCGCTGCCCCACAAGCCCATTGTTGGCTTGGGCAGGCTCGTATTTGTATGTAATTTTTTTGAAATAAATAAATAATTTATTTATTATTATTTATTTATTAAATGAGGATGGACTGGAAAGTGGTAAAGCAGAAACATATCTCAGCCGCACTTGGACTGTCGTTGCATGCTTAACGCATACACTCTCGGCAATCATCTTGCGATTTCTTTGATAGTTCGTGCAGTCCACGAACACGCATTATTGTCCCGGTGACATATTACCACTGCAATAGGCGCTAATAAATGTATTTAAGGCTCTCAAGCGACAATATACCGACGTGCAAGGCCGCTCTGCTATGCATGAAGCGTGCGAATGCACAGCCCACTCGTTACTGGCAACAATGGGCCGGGAAAGGATTCTGGTAGAGAGTATTTTCCTCCTCTCCTGCTTTCTCTCGTTAAAACGTTCTATGCCCGTGGTTCTCGACGGCAATAACGTTAGCGCACTGGTAGACACTGGCGCTGATTTTTCGATTTTAGATGGGAAGCTAGCGACACATCTTAAAAAGTAATGACGCCATGGTCTGGCACGCAGATTCGCACTGCTGGCAGAAATGTAGTGACTCCGAGCGGTCAGTGCACGGTTAGAGTCCAAATTCGCAACTCGACGCTAATTGTCACTTGCCTCGTGACACCTGACTGCTCCCGCGACTGCATCTTTGGTGTAGATTTTCTCCGGGAGTATGGAGCGTTTATCGATCTCCGGAAGCGTACCGTGACATTTTCGACCGAGAAAGCTGCCGATACTGACATCGAGAATCGCCGGCCCCACCGCGCCACCCTTCGAATTGCCGCAAGGAGCGTTTCTAATCCGCCACGTTCCAATGTTTTTGTAAACTGTTACCTTCACCGAACTACGTGAACGGACGGCGGTCGCTGAGGGCAATCAGTCCCTTTTGCTCACCCATTGCATCATCTCGGCGCGGAGTCTCATCCACCTCCGTAACGGCCAATCTGAGCTCCTGGTTACCAACTTCACAAATGAACCTGTCATCGTTTCCGCGCTACTGCAATCGCATTCGCCGACTCCTTAGCGGACGTTTCTGAATGTTTAACGTTAGGTTCAGTTGAAACTCTGCGCCCATGTTTTCGTCTTGATATTAGTATAGATCTCTCGGAAACACAGCAACGCGAACTCCGTTCTCTCCTCCTAGAATACAGCGCTTGTTTCGCGACCTCAGAAAATTCGGTAAACGCCTCTTGTGAAACACCGCATAATTACGCCCGAAGATGCCCGCCTTATACGCCAGCAGCCGTACCGGATCTCAACGTCGGAACGTGAAGCGATTCAGACACTGGTTTAGGAGATGCCTTGTGATGGTGTCATCCAACCCTCCAACGACCCATGGTAGTCCCCTGTCGTGCTGGTAAAGAAAAGGATGGGATCCTTCGCTTCTCTGTTGATTATAGAAAATTGAACATCACTAAAAAAGACGTTTACCCGCTGGTTTGTATCGATGACTCGCTCGACAGACTACGTTGCGCCCAGTACTTCTCCTCAATCGAGCTGAAGAGTGGGTACTGGCAGATTAAGGTCGATGAGCGGGACCGCGAAAAAAATGGCTTTTGTCACCCCAGATGGTCTGTATGAGTTTAAAGGGCTGCCGTTCGGCTATGTTGAGCTCCGGCTACTATGATGGACATGGTCCTCGCTGGCCTCAAATGGAAAATTTGTTTAGTTTACCTCGATGATGTCGCCGTGTTCTCTGAAACCTTTGCCGAACACCTTCAATGCCTTCGCACAGTGCTAGACGGCCTTCGGTAAGCTGACCTAAACCTCAAGCCTGATAAATGTCACTTTGGCTGCAAAGAGTTGAAGTTTCTCAGTCATCTCGGGGGCGCCGCTGGCGTGAAGCCAGACCCCGACAGGACTTCTGCTGCGCCAAGTTTCCCGTTCCTGCAACCAAGAGAAGTTTGAAATGCTTCCTGGGTCTCTGCGCATACTACCACCGCTTCATCGCCGATTTTTCCAAGGTTGCCGCCTCCCTGTTTCGCCTCACGCTCTATGATACACAGTTCGTGTGGGACGCCGAGCAACAAGAGGCTTTGGCGGAGCTGCGCAGACGACTGCAAACGAGCCCGGGTCTTGCTCACTTTCATAAAGGCACTGACACCGAAGTCCACACCGACGCCAGCAATATCAGCCTCGGCGCTGTACTCGTTTAACACCAAGCAGGCGTCGAAAAGGTCATCGCGTATGCCAGCCGCACGCTCTCCCGCGCCGAGACAAACTTTTCCACTACGGAAAAAGAACGCCTTGCGGTTGTGTGGACAACCATGAAATTTAGGCCTTACCTCTATGGCCGCCCTTTTAAAGTGGTCACCGAACATCATTCTTTGTGCTGGCTGGCCAACCTCCGCGACCCATCGGGGCGCCTAACACGACGGAGCCTTCGCCTCTAAGATTTTGATTATACCATCGTGTAAAAATCTGGCCAGAAGCACGATGACATTGACGCGCTGTCGCGCGCACCCGTCGGTTTAGTCGATGAGAGCACGGACGGCGAGAGTGGTTTTCTTGAACTGGTGAGTGCTTCAGACGTAAGGATCCGACAGCGAGCTGACCCGGACCTTTGGCCTGTCATTTATCAGCTGGAGGGTTGGGCTGCTGATATCCCTAGCCAATTTGGTCGGAATCTGTCTGTTTTCTGTCTCCGGAATGGCGTTCTATTCAAGCAAAATTCCAGCACTGTTTCCCGAGTGCACCTCCTCGTAATGCTGACCGACCTCCGTTCCGATATCCTTTGGCTTGTCATGATGAGCCCACCTCTGGCCACTTCGGCTTTGCACGCACACTCGCCCGAGTTCGTCAAGCCTATTATTGGCCTATACTTGCTGACGCCGTTCATCGCTATGTCAAAGGCTGTCGTGAGTGCCAACGTCGAAAGGCGCCTCCTCTCAAGCCAGCGGGTTTGCTTCAACCTATTGCGCCTCCCCGAACGCCGTTTGATCAAATCGGCATTGATATTCTCGGCCCATTCCCGCTGACTGCAGGTCGGTAACAATGATAACGCGACCGACTATCTCACACGGTATGCGGAAACCAAGCCGGTGAAGCGTGGTACATCATCTGGGATTGCCTAGTTTTTATGATGGAAATTGTGTTGCACCATGGCGCACCGTCGCAAGTCAACACCGATCGATGCAGGGCGTTTACGGCACAACTTGTGCAAGACGTATTTGAGCTCAGTCACACGAGCGACCGCAAAACCACTGCCTATCATCCACAGAAGAATAGGCTAATCAGAGGCTCAATAAAACGATCTCCGACATGATTGCAATGTACATAGACTTCCAGCACAAGACCTGGGACGAAATTCTACCGTACGTCACATACGCTTACAACACTGCCATCCAAGAGACGACGCGTTTTACGCCATTTCGCCTGCTCTACGGACGTGACGTTCAGACTATGTTGGATGCCATGCTTCCGTGCTGCACTGATCATCTTCTCACGCCAGCCGCCGAACAGTTTGCTCAGCGCGTCGAGGAAGCACGTCAACTTGCCCGCAATCACATTCAGCAAAAGCAGGGCAAAGATACGCGTCGGTACAACCTCTGTCATCGACACGTGACATTCCAACCTAGAGAGCAAGTTTGGGTGTGGACACCGGTGCGCCGGCCCGGCTTGTGTGAAAAACTAATGTTGCCTTATTTTGGACCTTATGAAGGTCTGCGCCGTGTCACGGAAGTGACAGACGAAGTTCTTTCAGCGGGTACTGTGCAGCCCTCGCGTCGGCAACCACGCTCCGAAGTGGTGCATGTTGTCCGCCTGAAGGCGTATTTCACGCGGTAGTGCGCAGTGTACCATGCGCTTGTTTCGTTGTCGTCTAAGACACCTTACCCGGCTTCCGTTTTCTATTTGGTCTGTGCTGATCCTTTTGTTTTCTCTGGCATCACCCATCGCTCGCACTCAGCCTCTGCTTTCGTTTTTTTTAAAGGGGGAGTAATGCGCCCGGGTGTTCCCGATATTCGTAGGTGGCGCCTGGGCGACAAAGGCGCTGAAGTCTGCTCGCGCGCTCTGTGCGGAACGCTGGCGGCTGGTACAGCTTCTCTTTGTCTTTTTAGGCACGCCTAGCCCTATTTTCCGTGGCAATATATATATATATATATATCAGTTCAGTCGTTCAGTCGTGTCCGACTCTTCGTGACCCTATTGACCATGTCACGCCACGCTTTCCGGTCTCTCACTATCTTCCTAACATCACATAACTTCATCTGCAGTGCCTCGAGGATGCCATCTAACCATCGCGTTCGCTGCCTACCCCTTCTCCGGCAACCCTCAACCTTTCCCAACATCAAATCTTTCTCCAGCGACTCCTCTCTTCTCATCAGATGACCAAAGTAGCTGAGCTTTAACTTTAGAATTTGACCCTCCAATGAGCAGTCAGGGTTTATGGTCGACAATATTATATATATATATATATATATATATAAATCAGCGCTGGCTGTAGACGCCAAGGCGCTAACCAAGAGGACAACGCAGAGGACTGTGGATTGAAAAATGATAGGGGTAACATTCACAGATAGAAAGCGTGCAGAGTAGGTCGGAGAAATAACTCAAGCTACTGACATTCTAGTGGAAATCAAGAAGAAAGGGGAATGGGCAGCACATGTAGTGCGAATAAAGGATAACCGATAGCCGCTTAGGGTAACAAACTTGATTTCAAGGGAAAGAAAGCGTAGCAGGGGCGGCAGAAAGTTAGGCGGGCGGATGAGGTTAAGAAGTTCGCATGGGTCTAGTGGACGCAGCTAGCGCAGAACAGGGTAATCGGAGAATAATGGGAGAGGCCTTTAGCCTGCAGTGGTTATAGTCCGAATGAAGATGATGATGACGATGAAAGTAGGCGATGACTGTAAAAACGTGGAACTAAATAATGCCGAATATATATGCAAGACATTTAGGCACTTACGAATCAGAACAGATTACAGGAAGAAAGATGTTCAGAACTGAGTAAAAGAAGCATTCATATGGTGCTGAGCATCTTCAGTGTATCACGTAAAAACATTCCGCACATAATGTTTGATAAAGTTGGTACTAATTAGTGCGAGAGACATGTAGAAAATTCAAGAAAAATGAACTTTGTCATTTTTCTTGAATTGTACATGCTTGCATACGTACATGCTTATCAAAATTAATATTACCTTCCCCTATTTTGGCATACCGCTTCTAGATTTCACAATTTGTAACCACAACTGCACATAGGTGTATCGCTATGTCACCCATTTTTTCGAGGTTTCGGAGAAGAAATTAATATTTCTGAAACCCGTCCCGTTCACAGATGCACGAAACATCATGTTTCATCTATAAAAAGCAGAGCTCTCTTGTAGGCGTAGGCGTGCTTATTGATGTCATAGTGTGCTACCTAGACTAGGCGATTTCACGGCGGTTAAAAAACCGCAAGCAAGAATATTTTCCAAAACATTCGACATGCTTTTTTTTTTTTTTTAACCGCAGTAACATTTGAATACAAAAAAAAATTACTTTCATGCTCGCATTAGGGGACAAATTCAGGCAAAGCAGGGGCTTTGCTTATTGGTGGAGACGTTTGTAAACACAAATAAATCAAACCAATGCCGCGAACCTATATTTTATTCACTCGCGTTCATGCTGCCTTATCACTCTAACGGATGGCAGGTATTGAGAAACAGACCTCAATTTCTTGCTTTTTAGCCCGGAATGCGCAGAGGTTTATGTGGAATGATCTCAATTGGCAAAACTGCTTCCTCATTATTCCGGACTCTGGTACCCCGCGGCAGGTTTATCTAGATGTTTCAGCGCCTATTTTAAATTGAACACTGCCGAAGTCAGCGGGCGTTCTAAGTTGTACGACCGACAAGCACTATTGCTTTTATCGGCCCGCGTAATTGCGTATTTGTGCGTCTGCACATCGACCCAGTAAAACTTTTATTTCATTGCAACACCAGTCTCCTCGTTTATAGCTGCTGGACGTGTCCCACTACAGGGCATATTATAGAGGTGTTGCCCTTTGTGTTCCGAACATATATCCTCCACGAGCCAATACAACATTGTTGTTCCTGTAAACATGCGGGACTAGCCTGCTGGCCACCAGACGAGCCGGTGACTTCAAGGGCTGTCGTCTGACCACGGGTTATTTTCCAACCCCATTCAATGCCGGAAACAAGCCTCGTTGGCATTGGCCCAGAACCAAGCATCTGTTCCGCTATTCTTGCAGCACCTCCGAAAGCAGCCAATTTTTATATAGTCCAAGAAGAAGATCTGAAGGTATGGCGCGATCAGTGCTAATGAATCACTGCATTCAACCGTTGAGACAATACTTTGAGCTTTGAAACGTGTACCGCACAATGGATGCATGGGGACACTCGAAAGTCGTTTGGAAACCGCAAATCTACCAAACAATTAAGTAGGACTTTAAGAGCTAACTTTAGAAGGTATTTGCTAACGTCGTGAGGAAGCAGAGAGCTGAACAGTTCGTTCAGACTAAGATCCAGCTGCCTAAGTGGTGAGCCCTTGCTTGCGTAGAAGAAATGAAACGCCCTTTTCGTCTCGTGTACGACATACCAGAAGAAAGTAATGTACACTCTCTTATGCGAGGCTTCAGATGAATTTTTGTATCAGTCTCGTGAGGAACCTTTTGATAAACCACTGCCGAGTCCATTCAGGAAGCGTCCACTATGAAGAGGTCTCGACACCCGAGCCCGGCATTCCAATCGCCCCACATCATATCTTACCTATCCATACCGATAACGTATTTCCAGGCAACTGCAGTCTGCGGGATATAATCTCAGAAATTGTCCAAAAAACTTCGCTGGCTGCTGCCACCAGTCTACTACTCCCAGGTGGCTGTGCTCACAGATGTCGTCACTGAAGTCCTGAACAGCCTGGGTATTTCTCGGTTCACGATACGACACAAACACCCACGGCGATGAACTATGCTGACGCGTACGCCAACCTACTGCGCGATGAAACCCGCAAAGCACCCTCGTCGCGAACAGTACACTCAAAAACGAAGCTCATTTGGCCCCGCGAGCCAATCCTACAAACGACTTTCGAGCAAAAGGAAATGCGACGTCCAGAGTATTTCGAACCAACGCCCGTGTGTTTCCATTGTGGTAACACCAGCCACAATCTACGCCATTCTTGAGTTGACAAATCGGCCTTTGCGGTTTTGCAATCGCCTCACCATGACTCCGCCCCCATGAATGACAGGAAGAAATCGACTGCTATCTGCGCAGTGTAATTTGTGCCATAAAGCCAATGATTCAAGCCTCCATTGCTGTACACCGTCTGTTTGTTATCGCCGGGCCGAGGCTACAATGGCAGGGAGGTTGAAGTTCCTTAGCCCCCGTAGGGGAAACAAGACTATTACCTTGGTGGGTGGGGATGCTCAACGCCGAAGTAAGATGACGTTGCAACCGCTACACTGCCGCTCCAGGCGACGTTGACAACGACCCGACCGGTAATCAAACTTTACCCACTGCCCTGTAACGTGACAATGTCGTGCCCGGTCGTGGCCTCAGTACATATCGAAGCCGAGATCGGACACCGAGTAATCTGCAATGCAAAACCATGCATAAGTGACCTTGAGGTATCCGTCGACGATTGCCTAATTACTGCTTTAGTAAACGCAGAAGACGCATACTCATTCATCCGTGAACTATTCGTTTCCCGGTAGCATAAAGAGAAGACCACTTGCCTGGCTCACTGATCTGCCCAGGGCGTGGTAGACTCCTTGCGCCGTCGGGACGATGAAACGCATAGTAACAGCAAACGGACATACTTATCAGACCAGATTCGGGGTTCTGCAGCCGTGATCGCACGATGTGGGTTTCGGAATGGATTTCTGAATGAACACAAAGTGATCTTCGACGTACATCCAAAGCTTATCAAGCTTTCGATCGATAAAGCTCTATATTCTTGAGCTAATTTGGCATATTCCTTTGTTCTACGCATCACTGTAAAAGATTTGAGCTTTCCGCCTAGATCAAACATCGTTCTTTCTGTGGGTAAAAGAGATAGCGAAGGAACCGAAGGGGTTGTCGAGGAAAATACTCAGGTACTACTGCATAGAGGACTAGGCATCTCAATAGGCATCGCCCATTTCCAATAGGGACAGGCTCAGAAGTTGGCAACTATCCTCGCACTGGAACACTGCCGTCTCAAATGAGGCACGGAAATTATATTTCTTGACGAGTTAGCACACATTCCAAATGTATTCGAATTCCCAGAACAACCGCGATAAAGTACGGTTGACCAATTTAGCCTATGTTTGACATAACCCAGCTCTACGTATAAGCAAGCAATCTGCGATACGCACACTTGAAAGTTACACTGAGTTCTTTTTTTTTCAGCGTCGGAGGTGCGCAAACACAATTAACTGCATTACCGCAGGGGAACACGGCAGACTTTTTCGTCGAAGCCTCTACCGTGTATCACCGCGGGAACGACAGACTAGCCGCGATCAAATACACAAAATGCCTCGCAATGCTAGACAGCACCAGGCGTCTTAGTGGAGGAAGACGGCACACAAAGCTTCGGCGTCGATTAGCGCCACTTGAGCAATCTCACGAGGAAGGATGACTACCCGCCCTCTCGCATCTGTGAGACACCAGACCGTCTCTGCACCACAAATATTCTCGTTCATAGATTTGAACAGCGGGTACTGGCAGTGTGAGGTGGGACCCCGCGAAGGAAGCGATCATCACAGCAGGCAGCCTCTTCGAGTTCATCGCGAAGCCATACGGCCTCTGCTCTGAGCTAGTCACGTTCCAGCGATAATGCATACTGCCCTCACTTCATCTATGTGAACCTGATGTTTGTGCCGTATCGCAAATAAGAATCGAATTCTCTGAGACCCATAGAAAACAGTTGGGATTGTAAAGTAGACAAAAACGGATGACAAGATAGCTGTGCGTTGTTTCCATGAACTATGGGGTTATTATCCATGATTTCTACAACCGTTCGCGCATGGCTGAACATTTGCCGAAGCTCACAGAGGCGGACCTACCATTGGAATAAAGAGCACCCATAGCGGAATCTTCGAAGAACTTGATCGCGGCCTACAATCTCCTCGTTTCCTTGGCCACTTTTATCAAACCGCTTAGACTGAAATATATACCGACACAAGCAGCGTTGGCCTAGGTGCCGTATTTGTTCAGAGGGATGTAGGAGTTGATAAAACGGATGCTTACAGTAGCAGGTTCCTCAAAACGCAAAATCAATTACTCGGAGACTGTGCTCCTAGTAATCGTTACGGCAGTGTTGAAGCTTTTTCATAGATTGACGTTCAATTATTCAAAATTGTAAGCGATCAACGGCCGCCCTGCTAGATGATCAGTTTCTAAGACTTTTCCAAGTACTCGCTAGATGCGTAAAACGCCGACAACGCCGCCTGTCGCCGAAGCAGCAAAGCGTAGACGGGCTTGGTCCGGCACTGTTCATGTCAACCTCTATGGGCACGCGTCGTGATTTCCTCTTTGGTCGTGGTTTAACAGATATAACGCCGCTGTCTACCTTTAGCAATGTCCCGGAAGAATTGCTGCGTAACTGGTTTTACGAACAGACATAAAACCTTGCCAAGAACACGTTTGTATGAGTTTCCAGTGACGCTTCAAGAGAACGACGGCGGCCGCGAATCGCCGTTTTTCGACGCAGAAAGCAAGCAGTCGTACCTAATGACATTTGTTCAGGCTAATGTCATTTTTGTGACGCGCTGCTAGATGACCAAAGCTAATGCCATTTCTAAAGTATGGTAACTGCGATTCACATGCAAATGTTGGTGTGCCTACAATATGTTGCGAAGGTGACTGCGCTGTAAACGAAAGTAGCCTTTGAATTGACATTCATGTATTTCATGCCTTGAAACCAACCTGTTGATTAGGACTCTCAATTACGATGTTAGCTGCAGTGTCGACGGCGTTTGTTTACGAAAGGGCACGGAAGGTGCGCACGTCTGCGCTCGACTGGGAAACGCGTACGAGTTTCAACAATGCGTACACTTTGCGCACTAAAGCAAGTGTCAAGAGCAACACTTAAAATAGCCAGTATCTAGTGCACTGTCCGACGGAACTTTTATAGAACCTTTGAGTATTGCCATACCACGCAGCATACTACAGCCCCGTTGACTCCCGTACGTTTTCGCCAGATCGTTCGCTCGGCGTATTAAGGCCCGTCGAAAAATGCCCGAGCTTGGCCTCATCAAGGAAGCATATGGCAAATTCTTAACGCTTGCCACATAAGATACGGCGAGCTCATAACAACGACGCTGCCCGCGAAAGCGGCCGACGACGGCGCTCTGGCCGTGTGCTAGGCCCTAGTCGTCGCTATGCCTAAACGCCTAAACGGTTTCGCTTCAAAGCCGTAGCTGAAAGCGTTTTGGAAATTGTAAATTTCATATGCATAAAGCTGCCTTAGGATCAGTTCAATTGTCTCACAAATTGTCTTACAGTAAACGGAAGGTGTAACTTTGGCGACACCCGTCTTAGCAGCGGAGCGAGAGAACGAAATCGGATGAGCTGCGTCACACCGGCGGCAGCTACTGATAGCAGAAAATTGCTTGTATTGCAGCTCTCACTTCTTCCAAAATCTCGTTACATAACAGCAATTGTCAATAAAGATAATTTTTTTTGCTCCTTCATCAAATTAGGCGCTTATTATTTAAGATCAACAGAGCATGTTTATTGAAGGTTGCGCAAGAAATTCGCCGTGTCGGTGATTCGGCGCCGACGGACCGCTAAAGCAGTTGCGACCTTTTCCGCCCGCGCTTGGTGCGGTTGCCACGGATTGGCTGGCAGCGATGGGTGCCAGAATATTTTTTCTTTTTGTTTACGATGGTATTTGGCATATTTTACAGACAGGACTAGCTGCATAATTATAGGAGCACAGTAGTATTAAATGGAGGCGGCACGTTTGCAGTTTATTTTAGATGTATCTTCTCACCGAGTCTGGTGTCGAGATAACACATTTCCTCGTTGATCGCATTCGGCTGAGTACCTCAAACTCATTCGATGTCTAATGTCGTTTTCATCGAATGTCATTATATGTTCTCGTGTAGCAGCAAAGAAATATCATTTTGAACGAACAACATTCGATGGAAAAGGTATCAAATTTTCCGTGTGGCAGGGCTCAGTGATAACTATGTTTTCAGTGTTTTCTGCTTTTCATTGCACCTACCATGAACACTTCTTGTTTCTGCTTGGTTGCCTCCGCTATCGGGAATATACAATATGCATTAGATTTATGAAATACTTAACCAGACAATCTGTAGCGTGCATTGACATCGCACAGCACACGGTTGCATTTTGCGTTTCGCCTCCACACGCGGGCGGCGCGGTCGAATTCGGTCCCGATAAATCTATCTTCCTCAGTAGCCTGTGTCGCTGCGGCAGGTGATTGAACAGACATTTTCCAATATGCGTTTTGAAAGTTGCCATGCAATTACTTTGAAGACCAAAGCTAGTGTTCCTCTTGGCTGGAAAGATTACGAAAACATAACATGTCGCTGCATTGATATTCAGTCTAAAGGTTTTAGAGCTTGTTATAAAGCGCGCTGTAATTCTGCAGTTGGGTGCGAGGGTGATACAAATGAAATGAGCGTAGTACTACAATGATAAAATAGGATATAAATTTAAATCTAATATGCTCTCGGCTAACCTGTGATGCAGCTTTTCAGATATTGCCTCTGCTGATATCTCACGCCCCCATGAAATTATCTACCCGATTTGCCTTTTTGACGACGGAATAGGTGAAATCCATCTTGTACCGGCAGTGGTAAAGCGCAAGTATGAAAAATCTGAACTCTTGCTACAGGAGCCCAATATGCGCATTTTTTCTGATGCTCAGAATGCTGGTTTCCAAACTCGCTGGCTTTTCCTGCGGTCGCACCGGTACGAAACCGACGACGCTGCCTTGTTTTCTGTAGCAATTTATTGCATATAAACGAAGCAAGCGTGTACAATTAAGCAAAGAAAGAGCATCGGTAAATAGCTCAAGGCATGAACGATTTGGCGTGGCGTTGTAATGAAAGCGGGGCAGTCAGAAAGAGTTCTACTTCGTATGCAACCTTGTTGACGCCAGTCTGCTGGAGACACTTGATGCATATGCAGACGAAGTAGTTTCAGACAGCCGTGATATCGAACATATGTCCGCTATTTTAAAGGGTGTGAGTTATTTCTCTGATCCGCTCTGCACGCTTCCTATCTCTTAATGTTACCCCTACCATTTTTCGTTCCATAGCCCTCTGGGTTGTCCTCAACTTAAGTAGAACTCTCTTGGTTAGCCTCCACGTTTCAGCCCCATAGGTGAGTACAGGTAAGATTCAACTGTTGTATACTTTCCTCTTGAGCGATACCGGTAAGCTGCTAGTCATAATCTGCGAGTGCTTGCCAAATGCGCTCCGTCCCAATCTTATTCTTCTTGTTATTTCCTTTTCATGGACCGGATCTGCGGTTACTACCTGTCCTAAGTATTCGCCTACTACTTTCATTACTTTGCTACCTAAAGTAAACTGCTGTTCCTTCCCGAGGCTGTTGAACATTTCCTTAGTCTTCTGCATATTGATTTTCAAGCCTATCTTTCTACTTTTCCTGTCTAGGTCATCAATCAATATTTGCAGCTCATCCCCCGAGTTGCTTAGCAAGGCAATGTCATCAGCAAATCGCAGAAAACTGCGGTATTCTCCATCTACCCTTATCCCTAACTGCTCCCACTCCAAGTCTCTGAATACTTCCTCTAAGCACGCTGTGAATAGTATTGCGGAGATTGTGTCTCCCTGCCTAACACCTTTCTTTATGGGTATTTTGTTACTTTCTTTATGCAGCACTACGGTTGCTGTGCAGCCACTATATATATCTTCCAGCACTTTCACGTACGGCTTGTCTACCCCCTGATTTCGCAACGTCTGCATCACCGCCGAGGTTTCAACTGAGTCAAATGCTTTTTCGTAATCAATGAATGCTATGTATAAGGGCTGGTTATATTCCGAGCATTTTTCTATCACCTGATTGATAGTATGGATATGATCGATAGTAGAGTAGCACTTCCGAAACCCTGCTTGATCCTTTGCTTCATTGCAGTCTAAGGTTGTCCTGATTCTATTAGCGATTACCTTAGTAAATACCTTATACGTAGCAGACAGTAAGCTGATTGGTCTGTAAATTCTAAGGTACTCAGAGTCCCCTTTCTTATGAATGAGGATAATGTTTGCATTCTTCCATGGTTCCGGTACCGTCGATGACACCAGGCACTGCGTATACAGGGTGGCCAGTTTTTCTGGCACGATGTCCCCCCATCCTTCAGCAAATCTGTAGTTATCTGGTCCTCTCCAGCTGATTTCCCCCTTTTCATAGTTTCTAGTGCTTTCTTGACCTCGCCCTTCGTCACTGGCGGAACGTCTGACTGTTTTTCTCTACCGCCAATCTCGTTACGGTCCTGACTACTTAGGCTGCTGTAGAGAGCTGTATAGAACTCCTCCGCTACTTTGACTATCTTGTCCATATTCATGATAACGTTGCCCGCCTTGTCCCTTATCGCATACATCTGGTTTTTGCCTCTGCCCAGTTTTTTCTTTACCGCTTTAAAGCTTCCCCCGTTTCTTACAGCGTGCTCAATTTTCTCTATGTTCAGTTCAGTTCAGTCGTTCAGTCGTGTCCGACTCTTCGTGACCCTATGGACCATTTCACGCCACGCTTTCCGGTCTCTCACTATCTTCCTAACATCACATGGCTTCATCTGCAGTGCCTCGAGGATGCCATCTAACCATCGCGTTCGCTGCCTACCCCTTCTCCGGCGACCGTCAACCTTTCCCAACATCAAATCTTTCTCAAGCGACTCCTCTCTTCTCATCAGATGACCAAAGTAGCTGAGTTTTGACTTTAGAATTTGACCCTCCAATGAGCAGTCAGGGTTTATGGTCGACAATATTGACTGATTTGATCTTCTGGCCGTCCAAGGAACTCTCAAGAGTCTTCGCCAGCACCACAATTCAAACGCGTCAATTCTTCGGTGGTCAGCCTTTTTCACAGTCCAACTCTCGCATCCATACATCACAACTGGAAAGACCATAGCACGAGTTATACGGATCTTGGTTGGCAGACTAATGTCTCTGCTCTTTACTAGGTGGCCAAGGCTAACCATTGCTCTCTTTCCCAGAAGCAGGCGTCTCCTAATTTCATGGCTGCAGTCTCCTTCCGAGGTAATCTTGGAGCCCAAGAAGACAAATTCTGTCACAGCTTCCACTTCTTGTCCAGTGATGCTCCAGGACTTGATAGGGCAAGACGCCATGATCTTTGTCTTTTTGATGTTCAGTTTAAGCCCAAATTCTCACTCTCTTCTTGTACGCGCATCAGAAGTCTCTTGAGTTCCACTTCACTTTCTGCCATTAAAGTGGTATCATCCGCATATCTAAGGTTGTTGATACGTTTTCCAGCAATCTTCACTCCATATGAAGACTCGTCCAGACCGGCCTTCCTCATGATGCACTCTGCATATAGGTTAAATAGGCAGGGCGACAGTATGCAGCCTTGCCTCACTCCTTTCTCAATCGGAAACCAATCGGTAAGACCATGCCCAGTTCTGACTGTGGCCTCTTGTCCTTCATACAGGTTCCTGAGGAGACAGATGAGGTGAATTGGAACTCCCATCTCTTGGAGAGCTTGCCACAATCTGCTGTGATCTACGCAGTCAAACGCTTTCGCATAATCAATAAAGCAGAAGTAGATGGGTTTCTGGAACTCTCTTGCTTTTTCCATGATCCAGCGGAGGTTGGCAATTTGGTCTCTAGTTCCTCTGCCCTTGCAAAACCCAGCTTGCACGTCCGGAAGCTCTCATTCCACATACTGCTGCAGCCTACCTTGGAGGATTTTCAACATCACCTTGCTAGCATGCGAAATAAGTACGATCGTGCGGTAGTTGGAACAATCTTTGGCACTGCCTTTCTTTGGAATGGGGATGTAAACTGACCTCCTCCAATCCTGTGGCCACTGCAGGGTTGCCCAAATCTTCTGACATAATGTATGCAGAATGCTAACAGCGTCATGGTTGAGGTTTTGAAGCAACTCAGCTGGAATGCCATCACTTCCGCTGGCTTTCTTCTTAGCAAGACTGGCTAAGGCCCATTCAACTTCACTCTTCAGGATGCCCGGCTCGAGATCAGTAATCACAACCGTCTTATGTTGGGTTTGCACATTCGGGTCCTTCTTGTACAGTTCTACTGTGTATTCCTGCCACCTCTTCTTTATCTCTGAGGCTTCAGTTAGGTCCTTGCCTCGTTTGTCCTTTATCACGCCCAGCTTAGCACAGAAGCTTCCTTTGATATCTTTGATTGTCTTGTACAGAGCTCTTGTGTTCCTTAATTGGCTGTTGTCCTCAACTGCGTGGCACTGTATGTTCAGGAAGGCATTCTTATCTCTCCTTGCTATTTTCTGAAAATCCGCATTGAGAACCTTGTATCTTTCTCTTTCCCCCATAAGTTTTGCCATCCTCCTTTCCTCAGCTATTTGCAAAGCTTCTTCAGATAACCAGTTTACTTTCTTGTATTTCTTTTGCTTTGGAACTACCTTAGTAGCAACTTCTTGTATTATATCACGAACATCAGTCCACATCTCTTCGGGCTCTCTGTCTTCTAGATCTAATTCTTTAAATCGATTGCTCACTTCCACATCATATTCTAATGGAATTTGATCCAGATCATACCTGAAAGGCCTTCTAGTTTCCTGAGTTTTCCTCAGTCGAAGCTTAATTTTGGCAACAAGAAGCTGATAATCGGTGCCACAATCGGCCCCAGGCCTTATTTTTACTGCTTGTATAGCGCTTCTCCATCTCTGCCGGCAAAAAATATCGATCTGATTCCTGTACAGACCGTCCGGTGAAGTCCATGTGTACAGGCAGGCGCCTCTTGTGCTGTTGAAAATGAGTATTCGCTATGGTCAGGTTGTTTTCTTGACAAAACTCTACTAGCCTCTGTCCAGCTTCATTTGACTCGCCAGGACCGAACTTGCCTACAATTCCGGATATTTCTTCACTCCCGACCTTAGCATTCCAGTCTCCTACGAGAAAAACGACGTCTGATGATGGGGTGCGGTCTAAAAGGCATTGTAGGTCCGCATAAAATCTCTCAACGTCAGCTTCTTCAGCAGTAGTGGTCGGTGCATAGACTTGGATAACTGTTATGTTGAGAGGGTGACCTTGGATCCGAAGTGAAATCATTCGGTCGTTTTTGGGGTTGTACCCTAGCACTGCTTTACCCATTCTTCTGTTTACTATGAGAGCGACCCCATTCCTTCTCTTGGATTCGTGCCCACAATAAAAGACATAATGGTCGCCGGAGTTAAATTCTCCCATTCCGGTCCACTTGAGCTCGCTGATACCCAAGATATCAATGTTCAATCGGTTCATTTCTCGCTTGACGACATCCAGTTTACCTTGCGTCATAGATCTTATATTCCATGTTGCTATGTGATATATCTCCTTGCAACATCGGACTTTCCGGTCGCTTCCCGACACATCCAAAACTGAGCATGCTTTTGGCTTTAGCCCAGCTGCTTCATTCGTCCTGGAGCTACTAGGAATCGCCCTTTGTTCATCCCCAGTAACATATGGGACGCCTTCCAACCTGGGGGGCTCATCTTCCGGCGCCATATCATTAATGGTATTGTGACTGGCCATAGGGTTTTCTTGGTAGGAAATACTGGAGTGGGTTGCCATTACCTTCTCCAGTGAATCACATTTTGTCAGAACTCTGCCGTGACCTGTCTATCTTGGGTGGCCCTACACAGCAGAGCTCACGACTTCATCGAGTTTCGCAAGCCCCTCCGCCACGACAAGGCAGTGATATACTTCCTTATATCGGCCACCTTGCGCCTATTGATTAGCTTTGATATCTCGGCCAATTCGATCTGGTGTGTCGGATTGAAAGCTTTTATACTCTAACGTTTCTTAATCATATCTTTCGTCTCCTTAGTCAGCTTACCAGTATCCTCTCTAACTATCCTACCTCCTACTTCTACCGCGCACTCAGTAAAGATGTCTCTGAAATTATTGTTCCTTGCTTATAGGGTAATGTCGCCATCCTCGGTTGGAGATGAATACCTGTTCTGCAGCGAAATCCTGAACTCTTCTGCCCTCCCCCTCACCGCTAATTCGTTGATGGGTTTCTTTCCTACTAATCTGTTGCGTTCCTTCTTCAGATTTAGTCTAATTCGGGACCTCACCATCCTGTGGTCACTGCATCGCACTTTCTCCATTACCTCTACATCTTGCAAAATGGCGGAGCTTGAACACATTATGAAGTCGATTTCATTTTTAGTCTCTTCTTTAGGACTTTTCCATGTCCATTTCCGGTTCTTCCGTTGGCTGAAGGAGGTATTCATGATTCGTAAGTTATTGCGCTCTGCAAACTCAACTAGTAACTCCCCCTGCTATTCCTATAATCAATGCCATAGTCACCTGCTGCCTTGTCTCCTGCCTGCTTTTTCCCTACCTTGGCATTGAAGTCATCCATTAGTACAGTATACTGCGTCTTTACTTTTCGCATTGCCGATTCTAGATCTTCGTAGAAGCTTTCAACTGCCTGGTCATCTTAGCTACATGTAGGTGCACAGGCCTGTGCAACCTTCAGTTTATACAGCTTATTAGGCCTAATTACGATGCCTGCCACCCTCTTGTTATTTTGAAGAATTAATCATATTACCCGCTATATACTTATTGACAAGGAAACCTACTCCTAGTTGTCGCCTCTCTGGTAAACCTCGATGGTACATGCCCATCCTTCAGTGCAGTATATGCCTCATTCGACTTCCTTACCTCAATAAGCCCTATGACATCCCATTTCATACCCTCTAGTTTATCTAACAGCCCTGCTTAACTAGCTTCACTAGCTAGGGTTCTAGCATTAAACGTTTCCAGGGTCAGTTTCCAATAACGGCCTGTCCAGCGGAGCCAGGCATTTTTAGCACCCCCTGCTGCGTCACAGGTCTGACCGCCGCCGTGGTCAGTTGTTCCGCAGCCGCCGGTGACTGAGGGCCGGGGTTTTGTGGAGCTTATCATGAGCGGTTTGGGCCAATTACTGCACCATGGTGGCCAACTCCTGTTCTGGTGAGGGAGTGCTTTACCGGAGGTGTTCACCGGCATCAGGTCGCACCCCAAACCTGTTTGTGCAATTCCATCGACAAGCATTTTTTTTTTAATCCAGTGGAAAATTGCGCGGCACCGGGATTTGAGCCCCGGTCCTCTTGCATGCAAGGCGGATGTTCTACCGCTACGCCATCACTATACCGGGCATAAGTTATGCATAAGTGGAACATAAGTTATGCAGATATATTTAGGACAATGACCTTCTTGATACAATTCTAGGGATATTATCTTCCTGCCGGGACAATGCACTTCAGCTCTGGTTCTTGCTGTTTCAACTGCTGTTTTTATATCATCGTATGCCACCATAAATAGTGGAGCAAGCAGTGATCATCTTTCTACTTCCTATTCTTTACTTTATTAAACATCTGACTACGGTGCTCGCAGAGGTGTCTTGTAAATTAGAAATAAATACAAAACCACCATTCTGACTTCCCTTTTGTCTATTTCCCTTATTGACGCGCAGTAACGGTGACGTCTGTGGAGTCATGGTTGCACGATGTCATTGAGCCTGCTTAATTTTGTGCTGCCTCATATACTGCGCCCGCAAATTCTACTTCATAAAATCCGGAATGCTTTCGTGCTTATCTGTGCTAAAAAGCTGCACAGAAGAGTGCTCGAAATACTCAGTCGTCTCTATGTGGCTACAATTCAAGTTTCTTTTAGCCTTTTTTGAACGTGCTGTGCCATTAGCCAAGCAGAATCATAAGGCTGAATTACATTCCTTTAATGCAGAGTAGTGGAGTGCATTCTTTCGTTTCTTGCCCCGTGCCAGATCTTCTCTGCAGGTATAGTCGTAATATTTTTTGGCTCTGAGCCCTAGTCAGGCGTGATATTTTTGAATACTGTTGGTCGCGATCTAGAAATTTATTATTCGTCACCATGTCCCAAGCCGCTCGCATTCTCAGGTGACTATGTCAGTTAGCAAATGAAAATTCAAAAACTAGTCCAACAGCCATGATAAAAATTATTTTCCGGTTTTTTTCACTGGAATTATTATTAATATTAACTGCTCACTAAAGTTTCCTTGGAAGTTTGCCAAAGTTGCTTTACTGCAAAATCAAAACCTTGGCTATGTAACAATCCAATCCCTTTAAATTTTCTTGTGGTGAAAACATTAAAGCATATAATTCATGTGCGCTTATCTCAGTTTATTTCAAAAACAAAATTATTTCTTCAAGAAAGGTCGCCTTACGTCCAGAATGCTCAATATAGTCGGTGTACATTGACCTGGAGAGCAAAATTTGTTTGTCTAGTCGGTAATACTGTAGAAAGTCAAGCTAGTTGGTCAGACGACAGGATGCACTACCCAGCAGAGTAGGTGACGGCACGTAGGAGAGGCACACAAAAACAGATACACATATATAAACAAAGACGATGCTGCCCTGACAACTGATTTACTGAGCACCAATATCCTGTTTATTCTTCACTTCTAAGCACACACCACTTCATCTTTGACGATCCTCACAGTGATCTAAAAAGTGTTTCCCTTTCTTCGACAGGAGAACAGAAGGCGTGCTGACGCAATCATAACCAGCTTAAGATATCGCCCACGCTTCCAAAATCTTTCTCGTTAATCTGTCTTTGTTCCTCCTCAAAACTGCTGCTTTATTAAGTCCTTTTGGAGCAATTTCGTTTTTACATAAAGTGCTGTCTCTACAGTGTAGCGCTAGGTTAGTCCCGGACTTATCCAAAATTGCAGATGCATGTTCACTTATCCCATCACTTATGCATTGCTCGGTCTGGCCGATGTAATTTTTTCCACAGGATAAGGGAATCCGACAAACAACCTCTTGGATGCATTCAAATCGTGGAACGCCTGCGAAATTTTATTTTGGAGATCGTTCAGTCCGACAAGGCGGTATGTGGTCTTCTTGGGCGTGAAGTTCTTCACGAGGACGTTGTTTCGCTGCGCGAAGGACGATTGCATCTAAACGCTGTAAGAGGGGAAGCAATCTTTTCTTTTAACTAGTCTGTCAGGTCCTACCATCTCAGTGTTTTAGCCCTACTGTTGAGCGAAACTGCTTGCTCTTACCGGTCCGAAGAAAGCGTCATCGTCGTCTTCTGCAGGCGCTTCCACATTAGCCATGGACAAGCAGTTTGTGTCGGACCGAGCTTCCGACCAGACGTGTGAATAACTGTGATGCGAAATCTGGAGATGTAAGCTCCATAGAGAAAGTCGGCCTGATTGCTCTTTCAAATTGGCAATCCAGCAGAGCGCATGATGATCGCTTACTACCGTTAATGATGGACCGTAAAAGTGCGGACGGAACTTTAAAGTGGTCCAAATGAACGCAAGGCGCTCCTTTGTCATCGAGTAATCGGTTTCGTTTTTTGAGAAGGAATTGCTATCGTACGCGATTACTTTCTCCTGTTCGGCATTCTTCTGAACTAGAACAGCGCCTAAGCCCATGCTGCTGCCTTCAATGTGTATCTCAGTCTCGACGTTCTCATCAAAGTGGCCTAGAATTGGAGGGGAGTGTAGGTGGCGCTTACGTCCCTCGAAAGCTTCCGCTTGCGGTGCTCCCATTGAAATGGCACGTTTGCCTTTGTAAGCTGCGCAAAATGTCGACGAGGCGCGAAACGTCCTTGACAAATTGTCGATAATATGCCCACTGTTCGAGGAATCGGCGCTCAGCTTTCCTGTTACCGGCTGTGGAAACTGGGCTATCGCAGCTGTTTTTCTAGATCGAGGCGAACTTCTTCCTTGCTAACAATATGACCAAGACACAACATATCTTCGTAGTCCAAGTTGCACTGCTCTGCTTTCAATGTTAAACCCGACAACTTGATTGAGTCAAGCACTGTTCGTAGCCTTTTCAGATGCTCTTAAAATTCAATGAGGAGACAACAACGTTGTCTAAGTATACGACACAAATTTGCCATTTCAAGCAGCCAGTATGGTATCCATTGCTCCCTGGAATGTCGCTGGTCCGGAGCAGAGGCCAACTGTTATTACCTTAAACTCCAAAAGGTCATCTCGCGTGATGAACGCCGTCCCTTTTGTCGACCTCAATTTGTCAGTACTCGCTTTTCAGGTCTATCGACGAGAAGTACGTAGCGTTAAAGAGCCGATCCAGCTTGTCGTCGATGTGGAGGAGTCTTATTTATGCTGTTCAAGCGTCTGTAATCAACACGGAAGCGAAGTGTTCCGCCTTGAATCTTCACCAGGGTGACGGGTGCTGCCTAGTGGCTCTGAGATGGCTGGACGCTGTTACCAACAAGTATTTCATCGACTTGCTCTCGGATTAGCTGGGCATGCACGTGGCGATATTCGACAGAGGCTCTGATGGAGAGATCGTGTGTGTTCGCCAGTGGAAATGCGGTGCTTTGCCAATGGAGTTTGTCGCACCTGCGGCGCTGATGAAAGGCACTCGCTGTATCTTTTAAGAAGACTGCGAATCTGGCCTTGTCTGCATCAAGGTTGTGCTGGGTTGACGTAGAACTTCAGCAGAATTCCTTGGGTGGTTGCATCGTCTGCGGGCTGGTCGGTAAGGGTGAAGGCATCTAGTGTATCTGCTAGCGACATGAGGAAAACAATCGTCGTGCCGGTATTCTTCGGCTACGTTTGGCACCAGCACACCAGCTTGTCCTCCCCGGAAATTGGCAATGCGTCTTGCGATGCCGAGACCCCATGCCAAGGGTAACTGGGTCTTTCCTTCGACGATGCCTTCAGCGGTTGCGATGTGCGCGCAGCCCACGTAAACTATGACGCTTTATCAGGGCGGCACGATCAAATATTGGTCCAGAACGTTCAGAGCGGCAGATTGCGTCAAAGTCTTCGCAGTAGCTATGCCGTTGTTTGTCGAAAGCTTGATGAACTTTGATTGAATTTCGATGATCGCTCTATGTTCACTGGGAAAACCCATACAAATGATAACATCTCGCGAGCAGTTCTGTAGGATCAGAAAGCTCATAGAATAAGCTCATCCATTCACTGTCACTCTTACGATGCATATCCCTGAAGGCGCAATACGGTTATTACCAACGATGTGGATTAGCGGACCTTTCCAAGTGCTCATCACTTTCTGAGCTGAGTGGCGAATGCTCTGCTAATGACAGAAGAGTCAGCTCCGGCGACCGCTAAGACGGCAACCGTGCGACTGTTGGCAGCAACTTCAAGGTCACTTTTTAGCGTCCTCGTACTGCATGTTGGCTTCGCTTTTCGATCCCTGCTCGTCTTGCGCTGAGGTCGTGGCCTGGGCACACCGTCGTCACTTCGCTTGATGGCGATGCCAGCTCGGAGTATGATCGCGTCGTCGTGGCTGTTGACGTCGTGCCTGGCGGCGGCATCACTTCGAAGTCTGGGCGCGTCGAGAGAGTCTTCATAAGGAGGGTCGGCGTAGTAGCGGCGATGTCTTGACTCGCCGTTGTCGGCTGAGGATCCCAGTTAGTTCGCAGTGAAGGAATCTCACCTCCAAAGGTTGCTACGTCTAGTCTCCCCTACGGGGGCTCGAGAACGTTTCTCGCACACTGTCATCCTAATTACAACCTGGCGACGCAAAGCGCGCCCTGTACATCGAGGGGGTCCTAAGGCGGCGGCTTGCTGGCGCAAATTCACCGCTAATAGATAATTCGCGATAGTTCATATATTCGGGGCATCCGTGCATTGCCTTTTAGCATATAATTTGACGATGTAATACCCAGTTGTGAGTGCTTTCAAGGATCCGCGTTCACATGTATGCACTTCCAATATCGCCTAAAGACTCGTTCCCTGGTCGTTGAGCCTATTACAGCGCACTTATTTATCAAAATACAGTAACAGGAAGAACTTTTATGAGAAAAACCACACACAAGTGTGTAATGCTAGCATTATGTACACCTTTAATGTCCCACTTTTCCCATGATGTGGGGTGTTGCATTGCAAAACTTGGAAATACCGCGTCTTAGCTAACGCTCAAACACCAGGGCATAACCGATTGAGATTTTTTATGCCTTCTCAATTGATGAGCACTAGTAGGCAGCACCTACCAAGACATGTGGCTACACGAAGTTGCAGAACTCAAAAACCAATTCGTTAGCTTTCCATATCAACAGACAGCTTTCTCCCTCCAGAGCTATGCCTGCCATTATTTTGCTTGTAGCGCCCACAATGCTTACTTTTGCAGAAATAAGTTTTAAAACTATCGAGACAAAAAACTTACAATGTTGGAATACAAGCTGTTTGTTGGGGGAGCATATTCATCTATGTTCACTAAGATATTATATTTATTACAAATATAGGACCAGCAGGTGTATCGGACGTAATAGTTACGAATTTCACAAAGTTGCAATTTACCGCTTGTCAAATTGATTACCGCCATAGGTTGGGGTTTCATCTTGTCACACAACATGTTTTCATGGTTCATTTATACCCCTCTGTCAGCTGGAAACACTTCCCCATAATATTCTTTATATGTAATATTATAATACAATTCTCAAAGCTACTGTTTCATTTGCAATTTATATGCTTGTAACTATGTGAATATTTGCCTTTTACTCACTAAACATGTGTACTACTGTATCCCGACTGCAATTTGAACATATTCTCTTGCCTCTTTGTGGCTATTTCTATATACTCGTATTGTTTCTTTTTGTGTTTTACATTTTATTTTTATTTATTCCCACTTCTTTCTGTAATGTCCTGATGCCCTGAGAATAAAATAAATAAATGAACACCATATTTTGATGAGCCTTTTGTTATCCGCGCGTGTTCCATTTGTGTATGACAGTTGTAATAATGGTTGGTTCAACGTGTAAAATAAATTGTCTTGCTCATTATAGCACAAGCATCTTTATTTCTACAGTACATAAAATATACGCCGTACAAACACCTTGTTGACACGAAAGTTTCCACCACTGGTGGGATATAAAAAAACCATTTGTAGGTTATTCTAACAACCTTGGTCTTATATGCAATGAAACCACTTAACGCTCTGTTGTTCTTACACTGTCGTTATTCCATCAGTACTTGAACTAAAAATGAAATTTAAAAATTAACTTACTGTTAAATGTTAGGACTGGTACATGACTGATTCCATGAATGGAGCGAATTGTGATGACGTTTAATAGCAGTAGTATAAATAAAGGAATTGCCCACATGCTTATAAGAATGCGTCCGCTGTACACGTTTGAAACGAAAAGTTGAAGATAAACTCTCTGCTCTGCTCATAAAAGTATTTTGTGTTCTTCGAAAACAATTCGAATATGGGCTTCGAAACGCAAATTTTATTAGTGCAGAGACAAAACGCAAACCTTTAAATGAACACTGTAATCGACCTAATTTCGGATCTATTTACGCACACAGACTTTTGGTGAGTGAAGCACACAACATAAACTTCCCAATTCTCATAATCATTAACTAGGGAAATTATATTGTCTCTAAAAACACCAGTACATGTAATCTTTGCGTTATTGAGATTATCCCACGGGCACTGCCCTTATATAAAGAAAAGTATTTTGTTACTGGCTCCGTGTTCAAAGCGTAAATATTGTTATTCTTTTAGTATTGTTAATTCTCATTCTAGGTATTTTTGCTTGTAATTTTTTATTGTAGAGGTTGCTTGCTTGCTTTTAGTTCCGAACGAACAATATATGAAGTGTTTATTGCATACCCCCTCCTCACTTCTGCTTGGCTTATATTTACCTATGGGATAAATCACTTTTCCATGATGTTAGATGTGCTCGGGAGCCCTATCGGCAGCGTTGGCTTTAAGCCTCGAGGACCAGCGGAAGGCATCAGCAGTTCCGGCAAAAACGAGGCGTTGACTAGCGAAAACAAGATTTAATATAGCATTACGTAGGAAAGGGCAGAGAAGCAAGCCATGGAAGAAAACTGACACGCTCATAAAGCAGGTGTCTCGGCATCGTCTCTCCGTGGTCACTCTCCCAGCGGAAGCAGCCGCTGCTTTTTTTACACTCGGCAGTTCAGATGAAAAGAGAGAAGGATTCATGTCAGAGCAAGTTTTGCTCACTCAGTCACTCAGTAACGGTGGCGCGAAGGAACCGCCTGTTAACGGGAGAGAGCAACCCTACCTCCCTCGAGCGCCGGGCTTGGCCAGCGTTTCCGCACACGCACGCTCACACATGATGGCACGTGTAGCTTGAGCACTCGGAGCATGTCCGCTGGAGGAAGCTTTGGGCGTTTGAGTGCACGGCACCAAAATGGCTGAATTTCCGCTGCTTTAACTAATGCTCTTGCGTTCGCTGCATTTTGTTGCGGAAGCGACGGCGGTAGCACCTTAGAGTGACGAATCGTAACAATGACGACTTAGTCATTGTAAGCAGAAACTAGCTGGCCGTGGAAATCTTCAAGATCAATGGATGTCCACTGACTGAAATCAAAATTCTAGATCCTTGGCCGCGGCGATAGGCCTCCCAGGCACTGCTTCGCTTAATGAAAACCACGGGCATGAACGGTAGGCTGTGATTTTGCTGTGATGTGAAGTGAGATGACTGTGACGTGATATAAAGTGATATGTCTGTGATGTAACTATACTGACTTCACCCATCCCTCTCTTATCCATCTCTTTTATATCAACTTACCACCTTCCCCCGTGCAGAGTAGTAAACGGCCCGCATTGTCGTACGCACAGATGCCCTCCATGTGGCAAAGGCGATTAGACGCGTTAGTGGCAGCACAGAAATCAGCCAAACATACACAATCTAGCGGCGCACATTCCCCAGCCAATTCGTATTGAAAGGACTCCGCGTGACTTTTTAAGAGCTCAAAGCCAGGCGGATTCTGCGGCCTGCCTTTCACCTTCAACGCGACATCGCCGAACCTCATGAAATTGGACAATGCTACCCTACTTTTAGCAAACAAAGAACATCTCCGATGCCGTACACGTGCTCTGATACCTCCCGCGCGGTGTAACCCATGCAGAGAAGGTGAAGCTTAGGAGAATTATGATTGCGGTGGCCCTAACACCGGCAGTGTTTAGACAGTGGCCTCAATTTCGACACTGGTATCCACACCCTGTGTGCCCCGTCTGCATATCTAGAATTACAGAAGCTGACATCTACCACCTACTGCGGGTATGTACAGCACTGAAGCCAATGCAGATCCGGCACCTGGTCGCAGATGGCCTCTCTCTCCATAATCCGCAGTCATTTCATGCTTGGACGCAGGGACCACATCTTCGTTCACTCCTCGACTTTATTGCGTCAGCCAACTGTTTTTTATTTATTTGACGACACCCTTCATCCTTCATAGCATTGTTTGCCCAAAATCATATTGATATTTCTGTCTCATGCTGGCGGAAACAATAAGAGCCATGTTGTCATTACGTGGGGGGCTTAAATATCAATGATGCGAACGAAAATAAGGTAAAAGCCCTCTTCTTTGATTTTCTTACACAACCTTCTATCATTTTATAGTTGCTCTCTTTTTTTGAGAAGGCGCTAAGACGTGCAATTTCTATGACATCATACAAGGAAAATTCCTAGCATGCGCGGTGGGTGTACATTTGAATAGCTTTTAGCGTTTGCGCTGTCTACGTACTACAAAAAGAGCGCGTTTTGACTCCAATGGTAATTAGAATTATAAACCCCGGGACCTATTTTGCTTTCTTCTGCAGCGGTATCGGCGTGCTTCTGAAAGCCGACGCTGTTGAACACGTTTGAAGACTTGTAATATGGTAGTAAGCTCAGTTGTGCAGATTTCTTACCTCTAAATGACTACCATTGTTTGTTGTTTCCATTGTTCGCATTGGAATCCTTTTCTTTTTATTGATGTTTTAAGGTTGTATACTGATCCTATTCAGATGGTTTTGTTGCTGAAATGAAATTCTCCTGAAGTCGACCTTGCCGGTTTTTAGAGGGGGTGGGGGTCTGTTCTGTTGTTGTTCGGTGCGATTTCGTTTCCTTGCTGGATATGTTTTTTTTAAAAGCCATCACTTTGCGGACACCTATACGATTTTACCGCTACTCATCTCCGGGTCTGCAAATGTGTTTTCTTGAGATGTCTGGAATAATTTATTACAACTAAAAACCATCGAAATCACCTACGCAAAATGCATGTCGTAGAAAAAATATATTTCCTTGTAAAGAGTAACAGACCTCAAGGTCTGTTACTCTTTTCGATAACTTTTGTCAATCCAGCAAGAAAGGAACTAGAAATCTAAAATTTTATTTCAGAACATCGTTTTACGCAAAAGATAACAAAAACGAAATAACACACGCCTGTGGGGCTGAAAATTGCTGTCGACGCACATAATGTACTAAGATGGTTGTACGAATTTGTTGCGCACACATCGAAACGAAACAGAAAGGACCAAAATGAAATCATGAGCCATGTAATATAACATATTAAAATGTCGGATTTAAAATTGCACACTTTTCTTGAATAACGCAAAGCACGAATTATGACATTGTGACTGGGAGGACAACCAGTATAGCAGGAACGTGGAATGAGAAAGAAGAAAGGAGGGGACGACTGTCAATTGCCGCCAGCTGAATAATACACCATATTGTACAACGTGCGTTGTACAACGTACAACGTGAGGTATGGGAAAAATGCAAATATTTCAGGGCGGAATATTTTGAAGATGAACTGACCACTGCGGTGAGCGCGAATAACATGCTCAGCAATGTAGAGAAATTATCTGCTTAGTGTTATCTGAACTACGTTTATGAATGCATCTTCTGCGTTTAAAGACTATAAAAGCCGCTGCTGTTTCTTACTTATATCTGAAGTCACTTCATAATAAGTGCAGGTTCTAGAAACTGCCTAACGGTTCCCCGTCCAAACAGTTTCCACTCTTCCAGGCTGCTATCCAGATGAGTTAATTGTTAACTTCATAATTCGCATGTGCTAGTTCAGTATAGCTAATTTATTCAGTATTGCTCAACGCATTATTTAGCAGATAGGAGAAAACCTTTATAGAGTATTTTAAGGCATTTGAGTCCTTTTCAATGTTTGACATATTCATCATCATCATCATCATCATCATCAGCCTGATTATACCCACTGCAGGGCGAAGGCCTCTCCCATATTTCTCCACTTAACCCGGTTCTGTGCTAGCTGCATCCACTTGACCCCTGCGAACTTCTTAATCTCATCCGCCCACCTAACTTTCTGCCGCCCCCTGCTACGCTTTCCTTCCCTTGGAATCCAGTTTGTTACCCTCAGCGACCATCGGTTATCATCTCTTCGCCCTACATGTCCTGCCCATGTCCATTTCTTCTTCTTAATTTCCACTAGAATGTCGGTAACTTGAGTTATTTCTCTGACCCACTCTGCACGCTTTCTATCTCTTAATGTTACCCCTACCATTTTTCGTTCCATAGCCCTCTGGGTTGTCCTCAACTTAAGTAGAACTCTCTTGGTTAGCCTCCACGTTTCAGCCCCATAGGTGAGTACAGGCAAGATGCAACTGTTGTATACTTTCCTCTTGAGCGATACCGGTAAGCTGCTAGTCATAATCTGCGAGTGCTTGCCAAATGCGCACCATCCCAATCTTATTCTTCTTGTTATTTCCTTTTCATGGTCCGGATCTGCGGTTACTACCTGTCCTAAGTAGACATATTCGCCTACTACTTCCAGTATTTCGCTACCTAATGTAAACTGTCGTTCCTTCCCGAGGCTGTTGAACATTACCTTAGTCTTCTGCATATTGATTTTCAAGCCTACCTTTCTACTTTTTCTGTCTAGGTCATCAATCATTATTTGCAGTTCATCCCCCGAGTTGCTTAGCAAGGCAATGTCATCAGCAAATCGCAGATTACTGAGGTATTCTCCATCTACCCTTATCCCTAACTGCTCCCATTCCAAGTCTCTGAATACTTCCTCTAAACAAGCTGTGAATAGTACTGGGGAGATTGTGTCTCCTTGCCTAACACCTTTCTTTATGGGAATTTTGTTACTTTCTTTATGCAGAACTATGGTTGCTGTGCAGCCACTATATATATCTTCCAGCACTTTCACGTACGGCTCGTCTACCCCCTGATTTCGCAATGCCTGCATCACCGCCGAGGTTTCAACTGAGTCAAATGCTTTTTCGTAATCAATGAATGCTATGTATAAGGGCTGGTTATATTCCGAGCATTTTTCTATCACCTGGTTGATGGTATGGATATGATCGATAGTAGAGTACCGTTTCCGAAACCCTGCTTGATCCTTTGATTGATTGCAGTCTAAGGTTGTCCTGATTCTATTAGCGATTACCTTAGTAAATACCTTATACGTAACAGACAGTAAGCTGATTGGTCTGTAAATTTTAAGGTCCTTAGAGTCCCCTTTCTTGTGAATGAGGATAATGTTTGCATTCTTCCATGGTTCCGGTACCGTCGATGACAACAGGCACTGCGTATACAGGGTGGCCAGTTTTTCTAGCACGATATCCCCCCCGTCCTTCAGCAAATCTGTAGTTATCTGATCCTCTCCAGCTGATTTCCCCCTTTTCATAGTTTCTAATGCTTTCTTGACCTCGTCTTTCGTCACTGGTGGAACGTCTGACTGTTTTTCCCTACCGCCAAACTCATTACGGTCCTGACTACTTTGGCTGCTGTAGAGGTCTGTATAGAACTCCTCAGCTACTTTGACTATCTTGTCCATATTAGTGATGACGTTGCCCGCCTTGTCCCTTATCGCATACATCTGGTTTTTGCCTATGCCCAATTTCTTCTTTACCGCTTTAAGGCTTCCCCCGTTCTTCACAGCATGCTCAATTTTCTCCATGTTATACTTCCTTATATCGGCCACCTTGCGCTTATTGATTAGCTTTGATATCTCGGCCAATTCGATCTGGTCTGTTGCATTGGAAGCTTTCATACTCTGGCGTTTCTTAATCAAATCTTTCGTCTCCTTAGACAGCTTACCGGTATCCTCTCTAACTATCCTACCGCCTACTTCTACCGCGCACTCAGTAATGATATCTCTGAAATTATTGTTCCTTGCCTCTAGGGTAATGTCGCCATCCTCAGTTAGAGCTGAATACCTATTCTGTAGCGAGATCCTGAACTCTTCTGCCCTCCCCCTCACCGCTAATTCGTTGATGGGTTTCTTTCTTACTAATCTGTTGCGTTCCTTCTTCAGATTTAGGCTAATTCGGGACCTTACCATCCTGTGGTCACTGCATCGCACTTTCCCGATTACCTCTACGTCCTGCACAATGGCGGGGGTTGAACACATTATGAAGTCAATTTCATTTTTAGTCTCTCCGTTAGGACTTTTCCATGTCCATTTCCGGTTCTTCCGTTTGCTGAAGAAGGTATTCATGACTCGTAAGTTACTGCGCTCTGCAAACTCAACTAGTAACTCCCCCCTGCTATTTCTAGAACCAACGCCATAGTCACCTACTGCCTTGTCTCCTGCCTGTTTTTTCCCTACCTTGGCATTGAAGTCGCCCATTAGTACAGTATACTGCGTCTTTACTTTTCGCATTGCCGATTCTACATCTTCATAGAAGCTTTCAACTGCCTGGTCATCATAACTACTTGTAGGTGCATAGGCCTGTACAACCTTCAGTTTATACCGCTTATTAAGCCTAATTACGATGCCTGCAACCCTCTCATTAATACTATAGAATTCATCTATATTACCCGCTATATACTTATTGACAAGGAAACCTACTCCTAGTTGTCGCCTCTCTGGTAAACCTCGATAACACAGTACATGCCCATCCTTCAGTACAGTATATGCCTCATTCGGCCTCCTAACCTCACTAAGCCCTATGACATCCCATTTCATGCCCTCTAGTTCCTCTAACAGCACTGCTAAACTAGCTTCACTAGCTAGGGTTCTAGCATTAAACGTTGCCAGGGTCAGTTTCCAATGGCGGCCTGTCCAGCGGAGCCAGGCTTTCTTAGCACCCCCTGCTGCGTCACAGGTCTGACCGCCGCCGTGGTCAGTTGTTCCGCAGCCGCTGGTGACTGAGGGCCGGGGTTTTATGGAGCTTATCATAGGAGGTTGTGGCCAATTACTGCACCAGGGTGGCCAACTCCTGTTCTGGTGAGGGAGTGCGTTGCCGGAGGTGTTCACCGGCATCAGGTCGCACTTCAAACCTGTTTATGCAATTCCATCGACACTCGGATTTTTTTTTTTTTTTTTTTCATCCGGTGGAGAATTGCGCGGCACCGGGATTTGAACCCCGGTCCTCTTGCATGCGAGGCGGATGTTCTACCGCTACGCCACCGCTGCATATTGCTTAATCGTTTAGTTATTCAGAGGAAAGAGTACAGCACTAACGAGCTCTCGAGACTATATATATGTGCTCTTTAACCTTGTAAATGTTAGATACAACGCGAATGAACTGATATAGAATGCTAGGATTGTGACAAACGGAGTAGCCTCTTTACACCTGGTAAATGGGCAGTCTAGAATATTGGATTCAGCATCACTGAGCGTGACACACATCTTTCCTCTAGGGTATCTGTGGGTGACAGTTCCTGCTATCCATACGCGATTTTCTTCCACACAGGTTTAAGGTGTGAAATATAATAGTGTGTGTACAAAACCACGCAATGTGCATTACATTCCTTTATGTATTAACATGGGAATGTGGCAATAAATCATTTTTCAATTGGGCTGGCAGGTCAAGGAGATCATCGCAACTAATGTTTTCTGTTGTATTTAGAGGGTTTCTTGGAAAGGTGTTCTTCGTTGGTATATATGGAATCCAATACACCCCAGTAATAAGCAAGATATAATAAACATTGCTTTGCTGCTAAATGTTTTGATATTGTACTTTAGGATATAGAATGTTCTGCAAATACCTGGGTATTTTACTATTGGAACTATATTTGAACATGATATCACTTTGTTCTACCGCTTCAAGTCCAAATTCATTTGGCGTTTCGTAGAGCTAAAATTTCAACTGCGTCTGTTTTGTTTTTCAAAGTCGCATTTGCAAAGCATTATTTTTTCCGTATTGTCTTTTACTCCCACTGCGAATTAAGTCCCTCTAACGCACGATCCAAATTTACTAATTTCTGCTTGCATGATCTAAGAGCCTTTGGCGATTAGGTTACTTAAATGTATTTGGGGACAAGCTGAATGAGCCCTACAGTGGGTTATATTTTGCACTAACGTGTGCCGCTGAGTTTAGTAGTTCAAATTTCCAATTCTGCACCGTAAGATGCAACAGCACTCCCTACCCTGCAGATGCTGAACACCAGCTGGGGCATTGCCGACTTCCTACACACAGCTAAAAAGCAAACAGCAGGGCGTGCAAATTTTCGCGGTATCTGTAACATTACTTTTCCTTTTAACTATTTTAATGATATAAATGGGAACCTCCTAATAGCTCAAATTACATGGAGATCCAACATATGCTTACAGCATACTCAAGAGCAGCCTCAAGAGCATACTACATGCTCTTGAGGCTAGGAAATATTTACCTTGATTTCGCAAGTATTTCAAGAGATTTGGATTTGGAAACATTGATGATCAGAATGAATGATGGCACTATATTGATGTTTCCATGACCTACGAACACACGGTAGCCCGCAGCATTGACCTTGGTGCAACTGGAAAATATTAAGAGCTAATAATATGAAAACACTAATTTGCTCTTTATTTTCTTTAGTTATTAATTGATTGATTCTATCAGCCATTTGTAGTGCTTTTAGGTGAGCAGGAGGAACAAAATTACGACATAAAGCTTCCTAATTCAGGTATATAAACAACATTAGAAAAACACAAAACAAAAGAAAATAGTAGTGCTATAATAAACGCTTCTAGAAATATGGCTTTTACGGGCAGAACACAGTGGACAAATATGTTCAGGTAGACAGCGCTGTATTTACTCAACATAAAAAAAAAAATGGGCTTTGGGGAAAAACAAGAATGTAGCTGATACCATTTTTGAAAGCTTCAAACTGAACATTAAACAAGCAGTGCAAACAGGTAGAACATAGAATGGCGATGTTGTAATATCTCTTTAGTTCGATCGATATTCTAAACACTATCGGTTGTCAACATTGTTTTGGTTATGAACAATTAGATACAAGTATTCAGCCGTTCTTGTTTCATTCTCAACTCTAATGCTGGAAGATCGGCTTTTGAGCAGAGATTGGAAGGAGATGCGCAATGCTGGTAATTATTAAATATAAACCTTGCTTCAAGCCCCTGTACTTTTATATTATATGATATATTGCCGAGATCTATTCAAATCCTTATTTATTCTGTTTTCAACAGCTGCCGGCAAGAAGCCTTATCATTGGTTCTTGTAAGCGGATGAATTCTGTATTCTTTGTTCATGCTCGTTGTCGCGAGGGACAGCTTTATCAGTTTCTTTGCCGCGCAAGATATGCCGGGACGGGTCTCGAAGATTCCTGCTCTCGCGTATGCTTTTGTAATATTCTGGTTTGTGCTAGTCACCTTTTGCGGCTTTATCTAGATGTTTTTTGCCGTCTTTAAATTGAGTGTTTGTCAGTGTGACGGCATTCTCTTTCCGATGACCAGAGAGCAGGTTTGTGGCTCTTGCTGCCGAGTTGCTTAGTTCTTTTGTGGGCGTAAGTCGGCAAAATAAAGAGTTCATTAGAATACTATCACGCCGGTGTCCTCCTTTGCTGTCTACGGCCTTGTCACCCTTAGGTGACATCTGGTAGAACTGCTGGATCCCGACACCGTGACGTACCCCAGAGACGGCACCCGTCCAGCAGAAAGCACCCTTCGTTTTCAGCCAACCTCGTAGCCCCCTGCTTCCAACGACGACCGGAGAAGGATGCGGAAGACTGGCTCAAGTTGTTCGAACGCGTGGAAACATTCAACGCGGGAACGACGAAGCGAGCTCAGGCAAGTCTATGTTGTTTTTGAAGGATGTGCCCGAATATGGTTCGAAAATCATGAGGTAGCTTTGAAGTATTCGGAGATTTTCAAGACCGGGATTTTACCTGCCATTGCAAGTATTGTGCGGAATGAAAGAGCCCAGGCCCACCTTCAATAAAAAATTAAACTCTTTAATGAACATGTATTGGCTCGCCGTGCCGACCCTAATATAACCGAAAGGTAGAAGGTGAGATTTTTAATGAGAAGCCTTAAAGAGTAGGTTTTCACAGGACTTGACAGAAATCCGCCAAAATCCCAGACCGAATTTGAAAGCGAAGCTTCCACCATGGAGAAGACGATTGACACCGGGATGCGCAACTATAATTGACCAATCCAATTGGACAATTCAAGCCACAGAACCGGCGCATCTGCGAGAGGAGGCGGGCTTTGGGACCTCATCCGAGAGATCCTCCGAGCGCAACTCAGGAGATTACTGCCATCATCCCTGCAACCCCATGGGGCGACGCTCGAGGACGTCAGCCGTCAAGAAGTCCAGCAGGCACTGGGAATTTCATAAGTGACGGCTCCGACAACTCCAATCCAAGCAGCAGCGAAGAAGTATACTGCTGCATTCTGTCATCCTGCACCCCGCGCGACCTCGCAAAGCCTCGTCGCTACCATCCTGCTCCCAAACGCCGCCTCTTGGTCCCCGCCCGCATACCATACCAATGACCTTCAAAACCTAGCAGGGGCGATGCCTGGATGACTACAAGCAACCGACCACTCTGCTTTCATTGTGGGGATGCTGGACACATTCTCCGGCACTGTCCTTACAGCGTCCTGGCCTGCGCATTTCGCCATCGACACCCCATAACCCCGCTATGGAGAGCGACCGCAGGAAGTCGATGACTTCCTGATGAGGGGAGAGCACACGTCACCAAGTCGTCTCTTCCGCTCCCCATCGCCGTGCAGGTCCCACTTCGCGTCGGCGAGCCAGAGCTAAATGCGAAGAAGGGCACCTAGCCCTCGCAAGAGGAACTAAAGAGAGCAACGTTTGGAGGTGAGGTTGCTATATGGCAAACTAACGAAGATTGATTGCCACCGACGAATTGCAACGATTATAGCATTACGCCTAAGCTGCGCGCGAAGACACCCTCGACAATCAGGCATCCAGACGACAAAGTGATATAGCCGCTAAGTACGACGACAACACGACCAGAGTCGAAACCGATACCGCCGCCCAGCGAAATAACAACAGTGTGTCTCGGCTATGACCTCAATAAACAACGGAGCCAAGATTGAACGCCAGGACCCACGTGCACTATGGCAACGCGAAAAAGTGACCTTGAAGTTGCTGTCAACTGTAGCGCAGTCATTGCCCTAATAAACCGCGGAGCTGACTATGCAGTCGTCAGTGGACCATTTGTCTCCAAGCTTATGCCAGTTGCAACCGCTTGGCATGGCCCGCTAAACAGTGCATGAAAGGACTTCTCTTACGATCTCTGTGGTCCTGCAGCAGTGTCTCCACGAAGTGATTCTGGACATGGGTTTCTTAACGAGCATCAGGCGATAATCGCCATCGCTCAAAACTAATCAAGCGCATGGCGGATAACGCCATACCTTCCACGACGACATCTACGCACCACATCGCTCTAAATGTCCTCGACGACGACTTGATCGAGGCGCCCTAACCAAGCGTCGTCGCCTGTGTGGGCAAAGCAAACATCGAAATTGCCAAAAAGGAAGCACACAGTTGCTTTTGGAAAGAGGGCTCGGCATCACAAGAGCTGTCACCCATATCTGAGGGGGACAGACCGAGGTGTTGGCGCCAAACTTCATCAAATAATACCGACATTTTAACAAGGACAAGACCATCGCTTTCCTCGACGAGATAGCGGACAACTGAGATGTCTTAGCTCTTCCCGGCCAAATCGAAGCACGGCAACACGGCACTACCCCGAGAAAGGCAAACCCGGAATCGCTGTCTTCTAGTAATCTACAGCGAGGTGCTTTTCTTTATTAATAAAAGGTGAAAAAGACTCCGCTGGCAAAGCACCACATTATTACAGAGGAACAGGCCCGGCCTCTCATTCAAATCCCTACCGTGCATCGCCACGCCAACGCCAAGCCATCCGCGATGAAGTTGAGAAAATGCTTTGTGGAGACGTAATTCAGCCTTTAAACAGGACCTGGGTGGCACCAGTCCTCCTAGTGAAAATAAAAAATACGGCACACTTCGCTTCTTCGTTGATTACCGCCATTTAACAGCATCACGAATAAGAATGTCGACTTGCTCCCTCGTTTTGACAAAAGTCTAGACCATCTCTGCAACGCTAGGTAATTCTTCTTCATGTACTTGAATAGTGGCTGCTGGTAAATTTAAGTCGACGAAAGAGACTGCGAGAAGACGACGTTCATAACACCAGAGGACCTCTTCGAATTCAAGATAATGACATTTGGCCTGAGCTCCGCCCCAGACACGTTTCAACGGGTAATGTACACTGTCCTGACGGGCTTAAAGTGTAATATTTGATTGGTATATTTGGATGGCATCATTTTGTTCTCGTCAACCGTTGAAGACAACCTGAAAAGGCGGCGGACAGTGCTGGATGACGCCATCAAGTCATCAGAACTGACAATAAAATCAGGAAAGCGCCACTTCGCTTACGACGAGCTGTTATTCCTGGGCCATATAGTAAGGAAGGATGGCTTTCGCTCGGACCCGCAGAAAACTGCTACGATCGCCCAGTTTGAGCAGCCTTCCGACAAATAAAACCGTGCGTAGATTGCTCGGGCTCTGCGCATACCACCGCTGATTTGCCAAGAATTGCTGACTCTGCTTACAAAGGCTGATATGCCTTTCAAATGGTACGCGCCGCATGCGAAAGCATTCAAGGAACTTAAGTGCCGCTAACAGACCCCTCCTGTCCTCGGGCGCTTCCGAAAACAGCAAAACCGAAATACATACAGACTCAAGCAGCGTTGTCCTAAGCGCATTCCTCGTTCAGAGAAGTCAAGGACAATAAAGAGTTATAGCCTTTGCCAGCTGTTCGCTATCAAAAGGCGGTGCGAATTACTCGATGAACGACAAAGAATGCTTCGCGATCATTTGGCCAACTTCAAAGTACCGTCCATACTTATACGGCCGATCATTCAAGGTAGTAAGCGATCACCACGCGCTCTGCTGGCTTTGCAAATTTGAATGACCCTTCGGGCCGCCTTGCCCCGTGGAGCCTGTGTCTTCAAACATTCGACAGCACAGTCATCTACAAGTCCGGTGGCAATCAATGCGATGCGGACTGCTTTTCAAGAGCCCCATGCGCCGCCAAAAGCAGTTGACGAAGGCGCCTCTTTGGGAGCGGTAAGCACCAGCAGGTTCGCAGAACAAAAGCGATCAGACCCCAGGTTGAAAGCGCAAGCCGATAACTTAGAATGAAAGGCCGCTTCCACTCCCGCTATGTCCAAGCGTCAGCTGTCGTTCTTCGCGTTAGAAAATGACGTCTTTATGAAGAAGTTTCAAACCAACAGGACCGCACTCCTTCTTATTGTGCCTATTAACCTCGGAGAGGAAATTCTACAGGCGTCCCACGATGAGCCAACTGCAGGATATCTCGGCTTTGCACGCACGTTGCACCGAATCCGGGAGAAGTATTATTGACCATGGTTAGCTGCCGATGTCGTCTTTTGCGCAAATCGTGCCGTGGGTGCCAGCAACGCAATACCCCACTGACGAGACCTGATGGTGTACTGAACCCTATACAACCCCCAGGAAAGCCCTTTCAACAAGGATGGACCGGCTTGTACTCTTGCCAACTTCATCAAAGCGAAACAAGTGGAGCATCATGGTCACTGATTACATGAGCCGTTACGCCGAAGCTAAAGCTCTGCCTAACGGTTCCGCAGTGGAAGTCGCCAAGCTTTTTTTAGACCAAATTCTCTGACACGGCGCCCCAGAAGTGCTCATAACGGACATGGGAACAATGTCTACTGCGGAGCTCACTCAAGCCATACTAAGTACAGCCTGAGAAGCCACCGGAGGACGACCACCTACCACCCGCAGACCAATGTCTTACAGAACGTCTCAATAAAACTATTGCGAACGGGGTTTTATGTATGTCGACGCCGAACTCAATACCTAGAACGCCATCCTGTCGTACGTTGTCTTCGCGTATAACACGGCTATCCAGGATTCAACCAGAGCGACGCCCTTTAATCCTGAGTACGGCAGGGAGCCCACGACGACGCTCAACGCGTTGCTGCCGCAGGTGACATATGGCAAACCCGATGTCGCCGCCTACCAGCAGCGTGCAGAGGGAGCCAGATGACTCTCCAAGCTGCGCATCAAAGACCAGCAACACATCAACACCCGGCGGTACAACTTGCGACGACGCGACAAAGAGTACAGACCGGGAAACAAAGTGTGGGATTGGACGCCGGTAAACCGCCGAGGACTGAGTGGAAAGCTCTTGCGTTGGTACTTCGGCCCTTATAAAGTCCTTCAGCGCCTCAGACCGCTTAATTATGAGTCATCCCCGACGGCACGACCACATCCCAGCGCTGCAGGACGCGCCAGGAAATTGTCCATGTTGTGCGCCTAAAACCTTATTACGCGCGTTAAAGCCTCTAGTTGTTTTAATTTCTCGCACTTCATTTATATTTATGCGTTTATTTTGTAAGTATCGAGGCGATGACTTTTTAAGCGGGGAGTAATGGGGGCCTCGATGTATTCAAATCTTTATTTATTCTGTTTTCGACGGCTGCCGACATGCCATGCGGCCTTATGACTGATCCTAGAACGCATATCATTTTTTTATTCTATGTTCATACCCGTTGCCGCGAGGCACAGCTTTACCAATTTTTTTTTCGCGCAAGGTGCTCTAGAATGGGCCTCGAAGATTCCTTCCACACTCGCATTCTTCTGCAAAGTTCTAGGCTGTACCACTCACCGTTTGCGGCTTTGTCTAGATGCTTCATCGCCGCCTATAAATTGAGCGTTTCCCGTTGTGACGGCATTCTCAGTTCGATGACCAGAGAGCACATTTGTTGCCATCGCCGCCGCCCAGTTGCTTAGTTATTTTGCGAGCGCATGGCAGCCCAACAAAATATTAATTTCAGTACTATCATGACTGTGTCCTTTTTTGGTGCCTACGGCCTTGTCACCACTACGTGACAATATTATGTTTTCTGTATGAGTCAAAGACAACTTTTACATATCCTGTGATCCGTCTTAAAGGGTTTTACACGCTAGACATTTTATTCCAGGTATTGCGTAATATGCGTGCCTACTGAGGCTCCAAAATTTATTTAGGGCTTTGGAATACACATAATCAATGTGGATATTTCATCGAAGATTGCGGGTCAATAAAATTGTCAGGTATTTGTGTTGCATTAGCCTTTGAATTACGTTCTTTGTTACATCCCTACTGAAAATCTCCCATATGAATTTTGAGCATACGGTATTATTGGATATGGGGGATATGTCATATGGGACATATGGGGAGTACGGGTGATATGTGCAATATGGGCATATGGGCGATATGTGTGATATGGGTATATGGGCGATATGTGTGATATGGGTATAAGGGAATTATGGGTGATATGGGCATTATGGGCAATATGGGCAATACGGGCATTATGGGCAATACGGGCATTATAGGCGATTTGGGCAGGATGGGTGACGTGAAATCCACGGCCATATAATTTCTTTTCACGTGGTGACATTTCAGCAGGTGTCCTACATTATACAATAAGAGAAGGCTGGTAATGACTGAAATTTTCGGTAGTATTTATTTGGCTTCTAATATACATGACATATGAAGTTTCAAGCTTGCATTTTTCATCTGTTCGTCTTTCAGCATTTCTGTAATATATCTTTAGTTTCTGCATGCACTTGCTTGGAGGCAGCTGATCAATAGCATTCCTGCTAATATATGCGACAAATCCATCTGGAAAGCAACAAATGAGAAAAAGTCCGAAGAGAAGAAATGGTCAATTTTATATCATTGTAAAAATAAATAATTGAAATCAGTCAGGAAACACCAAAACAATTCACAGCAATATAAAAGAAATGAAATTGAACACATGAATTCTCCACAAATGTGAAGGATGTTGAGCTGTGTTTATGTAAAACAACATGAACTTGACTGAAAAAAAGATAATTAGATCACGATTGAAGGACTCACTTGTTACAGCTGCCAATTTGTGATAGGTCAGAGCTTTTTTGGAGGCTGAATGGACTAGAGTTCGGAAAGCGGCGACACGGGGCCCCTATCACACTCCTGTTTCTGAGACACAGGCAGCCTTCACTGGTTCTTTGAAAAACAGAGAATCCTTGGGCAGCGTCAGGAGCCACTGCCATCTCTCTACAGGAATGTACACACAATTGCCAAGGTGAACCTGCATGGAACAGAGATAAGCATTACCCTCCGCATGCATGCAAAAATAAAATATGGACAATAAAGGATAAAATATGCACTTTAAAGAACCCTTAATCGAAAGGCGATTTCTCTTAATATATCTTGCAAGGATATTTACCAGTCATGAGGCAGTTATAAATATTTTTCTAAGTTATACATGTTATGACAATCTGATTAAGCTTTGTATTGTTCACCAATTTAATGTGTCTTGAAAAAAGATGTAAAACAGATGAATCTTCGGTTAAAAAAATCACTCTACTGGCACTTTTTGGTGCCTGATAAAAACCTTTGTTCACGGATTGTCTGCAAAAAATTTCAGTGTGAAAACATAATTTAACTTTTCATTAGACTAGAAAATTCAGAGGTGTTACATGATAGCACCTTTAAAGAAAATTGGCTTTGAACAGTTCAGTAAAAACCACGAAGATTTTGGAAGAAATCGCAGACCGTAGAAAACACAAACTGGTACATTTGTAGTCTCAAATGACTCGTTATTTTCGATATTAATAAACAAAATAAATAATCCTCTATGCTTTCCTTGTTACGAGAGGCAGTAGGCTCACCTTGTATACGCCATACAATGAGCCGCTTATGTCCCTACAGTTCGATCACTAGCCAAGTAGTGATTTAATATAGGTTATATAGTAAATGTGGTGAAATAAGTAATTATTTCCATGTGTACCCAAGCACATGGTAATAAGCAACAGTAAAAACATGAATGAATACATAGACTTCTTGACCTTTCTTTCCCAGTTTTTAAGTGAGATGGCATAGCAAGAAACACAAAACAAATCTTAAAAGGTGTTTTTCTGGGTCTTATGGTCTCCTCCTTACGTATTTCTGTCTGCACAGTTGGACAAGTATAAGAGTGGTAAACACATGCAATTCCCCTACCTGGTTGTTTACTGTTGCCAGTACAGGTACCTGGTCACCAGGCACATTCGAAACCTACAAGGAGAGGAAAATCAGTGAAACACGTACCAAACTGAAATCCGAAGTCACACATGTTTATAGATGGGCCACAGTAGAAAGGTAAAATGAACAAAAAAAGATATTGCTCTTGGTTTTGATGTTAGCTATGTGTTGTCTACAGCTACGAAGAAAAGCCACCCTTATAACTCTGATGTGCAAGCAATAGTAAAAACATGAATGAATGAACACATAGATTTCTTGGCCAATCCTTTCCAGTTTTTAAGTGGGATGGCATAGCAAGAAACATGAAACAAAGTGAAGCAGTGCACATCTGGGTGTTATGACTTTGTTAGGTAGTTGTGCAAGCATAGGAGTTGAAAGCATATGCGATTCCCCTACCTGGCAGTTTGCTGTTGCCAGTACAGGTACTTTGTCCCCAGGTGCATTCAACACCTACAAGGAAAGGAAAAGCAGTGAAACAACAAACTGAAATCTGAATTCACACATGTTTATTTATAGATGGGCCACAGTAGACATGAAAGATGAACAAAAAAAGACAATCCTTTTGATATGGATAAGGTTAGCTATTTGATTTCTACAGCCATAAAGAAAAGCCATCCTTACTACTCTTTTGTTTGCATATTTTCAGTGCATTGTTCGCACTGTTTCCTAAAGAGCTAGAAACGGAAGGGATCTGTGTAAGTAGCAAACAGCTTAATGAATAGATCCGTGGTTATCGGCAATGGATGGGTTGGAGACCTCTTGTGAACCACTGAAAGTTGACTCTAGAGGGGGGTAGGGATTCTTGTGAGGACTGTTGTTGCTGCAGTTCCAAGAGATCAAACTGGGATAGGGTCCATACTAAAGTGACCTCTAAAAATGTGCACTTGATAAGCCAGTGGGCCACAGCTGCAGAGGACATAGACAGAGGCAGCATGTCAGTATGTATGCTGCTGGAAAAGACTGAACTCCTTGCAACACTGCGCTGCTCACTCTCCCACCCCAAATGTTTTGCCTGCAGCCCATCCAGCAGTGCAGCAAGAGCTCGAGTTTAACCGATGCCTGCATCAACAAAAATCCCTCTCTCGTATGCAGACTCTCAATTTCCATACTCCTCTCCTGTGTCTTTGCCTTTGAGAAACTAGTTGGCTTTGAACCTCCATGCTTTTAACCCTGCAAAGCTGTCTTGCCAGGCCAGAGCACAGATCTATTGCATAAACTTTCTTTTTGGGGGGGAGATGTGTGTTTGCAGACCCTCAAAATATTTTTGCGGACCCCCATTTGAGAAACACTGGAATAGGCCATCTGGAATACTTCCACCAGATTCCAACTTATCTTTTTTTTTCCACCTTACCTCTTATACTGTTGTCAGCCTTAATGCTCACTAATAGTTTTAAAAGCCATGCAGATGCACAGTGGCAATATGGTAAACTATAGTAGTCGTTGAGCAGTGGATATGCATAACATGCACAACTACAGCCAAGATTTAAAACCAAAAGGCACTTCAGAGACAACTGTACTGGATGTTTCATGTTGACATAGACTACTGTAACTTAGGGTAATTTTTAATTCCCCATTAACTGACTTATTATGTAAGCTTAATTACTGAAACTTGTAAATATTTGCTGCAGAGCCAGAGTGGGATATGCAAACTTGTATAGTGCCAGTGAAAACCAATCATTAAATTGTTTCCTATATTATATTTCTCATGCAGTATGTTCTTGCATTCTAAAATTCACAGAATATGAGAAACAAAAGCCATGTGACCAGATGCTTATGCCAAGCTCCTGTGCTGCTCTCAAGCATGCAGTGACTGACTGGGATTCCTGTTTTTTACTGCACAATGGCACAATGAATGTTCCTGACCGAGCATTTCAAAGGAGAATGAAAATGCTCTTTTTTTTGTAGTCAGCAATGGTCAGTCATTGCGGCATGCATTTGCACCTTCACATGACACAGGCTAGAGATCCAAATATATACAACACTGTTGCGTCACCATGCCTACAGTCGTACTGCTGCCAACCTTGCCCACTCATTACATATTCTCGACAGCTGCATAATAGCAAAGCTCACGCGCCCAATCAAGTGACCTTTTCTTTCATATTTTATAGGCTTTAAAATGCAAAAAAAAAAAGAAGTTTGTGAGGCATACCGTGCAAGAAACAATTTAATAGGTGTTTTCTGAAGTTCTTATAAAACCTTGCATATCTCACTTGGGGGCTGCAGGGAATAATGTAGGAATTAAGCAAATATAATCACGTAAGGGCAAAATAACCTTTTTGAAATCCTAGCTCAAGTTGCTTTGAAAGCTTGTATAGCAGAAGCACTGAAGGAAGTCAAACACTGCAAGTCCCACACTGAAGACCTATTAGTGATAGAACGTTCTGCTCAGCAAAACTGTTTTAATGCTTCAAAGTTTGGCACTGTCTACGGAAAGTGATAGCAGATTGACAAAGAATGATGATATGGACTTCTTATCAGCATCAATTTTACAGCAAAGTTGGCACAGCCCAGTGATCTCACAAGCTGTCTTTGTCAGGTTTGCAGCTACTATACAGCAATTATGGCACAAAGCTCATATCTGGATGTCAGAAGCAACACTAAAAGTGTGAAGTGCATGCACACTGGATGCAACAAAAGGAGCATTCGTCTATTTTCATTGATACTCTGAAGAGGAGTCATTTTGACAGCTGAATAAAAATTGGTTGAAAGCATTGTGTACACATAGTTGAAATCAAAATGGTACATGATGGTTTCCCTTGCAACTGCAGTCTGCTTAGTTAGGAAGCCAGACCACAGACCATCTATGCATGGCCATCACTTCAGCTGAGCAGGCAATGTCCTTGAAGTAATTTATGAGCCACATTTACAGCACCACAGCATTATGCTGTGGAACAAATCCTAGCATTAAACTGCATTGTCTAGGGCAATGTGCTTGTTACTTGCTTTTATTCTTATGCAGTATTGCTTCAGTGAGAACACAGACTGAAACCTGCTGTAAAATGTCACTTCCTTTGCTTTGTAGACAAGCTCGATCACGTCTATGCCCTACAAAGTTAAGTCAGTGTGTGTGCCAGAAGCTTGAGGTCATGAGTAGTAGACATGGGCATGTTCCTGTTTTCTCTTTGCCAGTGAGCTGTAGTTTACTGATAGCATGAATAAACTTTCTCTTCATCAATGAGTTCATCATCTGACCTAGCTTGATGCTTTTTTTATTATCGGTGCAGCGCATTCACGACGAGGACGAGAGGAGACACAGACATCTGAGCGTAAATGCACTGCACCGATGTCTAACCAGCATGCCCAAGCATCTACTATGTCTTCATTTTTTTGCTTGCACCCAGGTTCCTACTTTCTCAGATTCACTCAACTATTGCTGCTCTATCTCTTCATTTCATGTAATATCTTGCAGGAAACACTAAATGTTTAAATATACACTGCACCAGGAACAAAAGTAAAAATATAAAGGAAACTAAAAACAAACGATGTTTTAATTGCAGCATTGACTATGACAAGGTGTGATTTGACAAATTTCGCCACAGTCATTGATTTAAAAGGAGGAAACCTATGATGCCATTGGGAATTCTAAACTGGAAAGTGGTCACCTCTCAAAAATGCCACAACCACATGACAACTGGTAATGTGGCTAACTTGCCACTTGCGAGTTTTTGCATCAAAAGCTGCCTTCACTTCGGGCTTCGGCCCCGTTAGCATTTTTTGTGCGATGTTGGTTTTTGTGCCCTGGCCTTTAACTTTTCTTCCAGATTTTTCATGAAAAAAGAAACATGTGGCTACTGAGATTATATCTACTTTGTAGGTGCGTTTGCACGTTGATGCCCTTCTGTCAAATGTAAAGTGCAAATCAAAACATCCAAAATCATGTTGAAAGTTCAGCGCATTTGTGTAAGTGTATCTCGTCCTTTTGTCCTTGTCTGCCAGCACTGCAATACCATAATGCTCGACAACCACTAACTAGCCCAGCAACATATCCTGCATTAGTTTTAATAGTGCTGATTGCACAAATTCAGGGATTTTTGCAATTGTTTCAGTTTCATGTTTTAAAATTGGCAAGTGGATCAGCAGGCCATGCAAATTTCAGCCATCACAGCTTGCAACATTCTCGGAGCTGGATTAACAGAAATAAGGGCCCTAGGCTAGAGTGCATGCCACCTCCCCCCCCCCCAATTTGGAAGTCCCTGCTATCACTTCCATATTATACTTCTGTAAATACCCCATTTCATTTTACCCTACACCAAACTAAAAAAAAAAAAAACAAGGTGTGATTACTGTGATTGGCACGATAGTGATGGATTATTTTTAGAAAAAGACCTCCCGAGTGAAGGGGAATTTCTGTTTTTGCAGCTCGACAAGGTCTGACAAAGGCAAAAGCTAAACAAAGTAAGATCAGGTGGGGGCCCCATCTCTTCATTCTGATTTTCTCTCTTCATATCTGTCGCTGAACATTCAATACTTTGTGGTTCGGGCTCCCTTCTCACATCCTCGGAGATAAGGTTCTGTGCTTCAGCATCCTTAGCCCCCACCTTTATCCAGTGCTACATTCTATCCTATTCCGTACACACAACTGTCACAAATTTCTGTACAAAAAGATATGAAATACAACTAAAGAGTGCATTTTTAGTACACAATGACAGTTGTAGTTTCGAAGCGTGCCGTAAGAGTACGTAATTTTCAATGCAGCACACATTCTTCAACAGTACCTAGTACTATTTAGATATTCATACTCTCTCTTGCAGTACGGCCCCCTCTAGTGACATCAACATCTACATTTACACCATAAGACAACAGAGACAGCGCTACTGCTTGGCATCATCTGTGTTCGCTCCAAATGTGCAAAGTGATCTTGGGTGCCGCCGGCACCTCTTGTGCTGGATGGACAAACCAGAGGCTTAGGCTTTAGGCTGTGTGAATCAGTATCATAGAAAGCAGTTACTGCCCTTATTCATCTCACAATTTCTGCATGTATTATACTTTCAAAATGTAGACACAACAGTTTATATGCTGCAGGAACACAAGTAAATCGATGCCTACAATAAGAAATCATATTGCCTAGAACAGCTGCAAGGTGAATACAAGTACAGTAATAAGGTAGAAAGTTGGGCGAGTTGGTATATAGACATGGTTAAAAAAATCCATTGCACTAAAAAAGATGACGTCTAAACGCTTAAAAGACAGGACAAGCGCAGACTCACAACTATGGGTATTTGACTAAACAGATGAGATATATATGCAGAGAAACAAACAGATGCACCTGCGCAGAACCACCAGACAGTAAAAAAAAAGATTATGTTTCAAATTTTATCTAGGTATAAAAATGCACACTCTGCTAGGGAGACAAAGACTGGGTGATGCATCTAGCACCTTTTTTCCTGATACAGTAGGCCTTCTTAAGTTCTCATGTTAGCCTATCTCGATGATGGAAAAGAATGCTAGTTTGTGAGAACTGCGGATAGCAGCCTTGTCTATCTTTATCACCATTTTTATTTTTTCCTTCGTTGCATTTCCTGCAATGCACAGCCACGTGCAAGTAAGTGTCGGACAATATGGCCTCCAAATGCTCCTTCAGACATACATATATACATCGGCCCATCTGGCCAACGTACACCTTACTGCAAGATAAATGGAACTCATACACAACCGCACATGCAGGGGACGTGCCATGATCTGTGCCTAATAGTAAACTGAAATGGGCCAATACTCTGGGACAAATCAATTTTTTTCTGTACACAGGCAAATCTGGACAATTTGAAGGGTGCAGAACAAACCACTGTAATCTCATAACAATAGGCGACATTCTTTATGTTATGAGAGAGTTGTGCTTATAAGGTATGATCTATGTTTAGAGTGTATAGTCGTGGTGTTTTTTAGCACAGTGGATTTTTTCAACCAAGTACAGTAATAACTGACTGCGATGATGCCAATAGAGACCTTATTCCCACAGCTAATATCACTGATTCACCAAAGTTGCTGGCTACACTCAAGGTCGGTGAACACAGATGGTGCCCAGCGGCGACTATGTCTCTGGTGTCTTCCGGTGTAACTATACATTTTTGTCGATTTCTGACATTTTTGTTAGAAAACATTGCTTGCTACAGGCAAAATGACAACAAAGTTTGAAACAAGACTCCAAGCACAAAGAGTATTTTGGCCTGTCCAAAATTGAACACATTAAAATTAATGGTTAGGAAATGACAGGCTATTACAGCATGTTACAGAGACGTACACCCAGCTATATATAATGCAGATTACTGTCAGCACATATCAAACAGAATGCTTATAATTCTGCGCTTACATCACTGCATTTAAAACTTAAAAACAAATCATTTCGCTTAAATTTCAAAAGAAAAGTGTTTATAACTTGCCAAATTTCTTGTGCAGCAAATCCTGGAGGCGGCTATCTTGATCTTCAACCATTTCAGCTTCTCCTCCAGCTTTCTGACCTTTCTTCGCAGGGACTTGCTATTTTCTTGCTCTTTCCTTACCATCTCTCAATAAGCTCATCACCCGAGCTTTCAGGCCATGGGAGTCTTGTCCGAGAAGGAGCAGATTTTTTTTTTTTTACTGCGTCTCACCTTCAGAATACAGAAAGTATAGATTAGCAAGTACCATCTTCAAGCATCCATGCAGCGTCTGAGCAAATAAAAGCATTAAGGCAAAATTCACCAACTTACTTTATCAAATAATCACCACAAACATTTTGCCCCCAACACAAATACCTACATGTGTTATTTATAGTAATTCAAGATCTTGATCTGGCTGGCAGAAGTGCTGGCTCATGGCATCAGTGCCTCTGCCAGCATGGCGTCTGGACAAATGCACCCCCACCCCGTACTGGGATGAGCAAGTTTGGCTCCATAAGATAAAAAAAAACATCCTGCCATCGCCCATGCACTGATGTGACATTCCAATAGGATCTGTTTTTCTATAGGAGAATTGCGCTGCGTTTGCAAACTACTTGCAAAAAAGGCCCTGAGAGACACTGCTCAAGGGGACCTTTTTTCTCATTCCTGCAGTAGCTAACAAAAATGCAACAAGACTGCAAAGACATGAAGCAACGCATGAAACAATGCCGAAGCATCAAAATCACCTAACAGCAGCAATACATTTCTAGTAGGTGCACTGGGTGCATGCTGATCTGTGCCTTTACAATAATGGGCCACCACTGTAATGAAGAACTCAAGTTGCTTTATTTCAGATATGAAACTGGAGAAAGCAAAAACATGCATCCACAGTACAAGTGGCATGGTGATCAGAGACATTTTGTTATTGCAATCAGTGCTGCAAATGTGCAGGACCGAAAATCTAGCTTCACTGAAAAAGTCATAGGTGTAGTGATTCCGTTAGTTCAAATTATATAGCCCATCACGTACAAGCAGAGTAAGATTGAAATTTCAAGCTAACTGTTTGAAGAGCCTCGATATATGTTACCTTTTGAGAATGGTGCATTGACTGTCAGCAAGCGTGCTCACGCAACGGATCTATAGGCTTTGAATTTTTCTCAAGTAAAAAAAAAACTGCACCACGTCAGAGTCTATGCAGTGATACGTAAGTGTCAATATAGTAATAGTCCAACGTTTTAGAAACATGTGCTCTTTTCTGGTGCACACAGATTACACACATACCCACTGAATCACACTGTTGTAAGCCAGAAGCATTGAAGTACTACAGCAGCTTCGATTGTGCAGGATGAAGCAGCTAGGGACCAATAAGTTGATTATACGTGTGCGCCATGCCTCCTGACATGTTACACTCTGCCTGCATACTGGAATGGCAGCCACGGTGGCCCAAGTGCAAGCTCTCTACATATCCCAACAATTGCCTTTTTTCCACATTAAGTTTACATTACTCTCCCCCTACATTTCTGACCATTGATTCAATATGCTCAATATACGCTTTTCTGGAATCCTGTACACTTACTGGTCAGTTTTCTAGCTCTCTTCCTCCACTGCAAGTCCGCACTCTTCCTATACAAATATTTAGTTAATACCTTCGTTGCCCGTCGGTTTTGCCCATTCTCCATACCCATCCTTCTTATCAGCATTTATTCTATGCTTCTCAAGCTTTCAGTGATCTCCGCTTTATGTCACCCTGTACTGCCGCATCAGTGGTTTATTTCTAGCAGCGCTGGTCCGACTTCAGGAACAACTCTCCCCTTCTGAAAGTGATCCCTGGTGCCAATACTCCTTTTCTGATACCTCTCAGCACCTCTTACCCATTGTATTTTCATGTTGTTCTGTGCTTCATTACTCTGACATGTCTGTTCCCTTTCAGTTAAATACTGTTCCTGCTTTCCCACATACATATTGTCCTCTTTTGTCCATCCTGCAAGATATCTATTTTTCTAAAAGCCTGTCCTTCCTTAAATATTGATGACATGCTGTAGCAGACGACCACACTGAATGTGACCGCGGTTGGATAAATTTTAATGGCAACAAATAAATGCGCAACAGATGCAGGTCCCTTTTTGTCATTTGTCTGCTAATTGTGCTAGCCTATGTGGCATGCAGAGAGAGACATTTATGGGAGCTAAACTTATTGCTAACTAAAGGGCACGTTACACAGCACTTTGCAATGGAATATGGAATGTATGTACACATTCTATTACGTTTTCAGTGGTCAGCGTCAGATAATATGAGTATAAACAATGAGCAGATAAACTAGCTGGCCGCACTTCTAGTCGGCAAGCTCCGCCGCCCGTGCAACGTAAACGTTTGCTTGCGAGAAGACGCACGCGGCTCGTGTCACCGTCCGGGACAGCAAAAAATGTATAAATATGTTTCCACGGCCATCAGCACGTCGAACTGTATGCGACTTCCACATTGCAAAATATGCGCCGATTATAATATGCCGCGCACGCACAGTGCAGCGGAGTGTTGCAAGTTAAATAATTACGTGCAAGCAGTTGCATAGTACACTGAGCACGTTCTTTTATCAGACACTATTCAAGCCCTGCGCACAAAAAAGGAATGCTCCAATAAAAGGGCGGGGAATGCGGCAATTACTGTGATTATGCGTACTCGCTGTCCGTTATTCCCTTATTCAAGAAGGATTAGGGGGGATGAGGCAATTACTCTGAGCATGCTTACTAGGTTTCCGTTATTGGTAAGTACTTTGGTGCGTATGCGTGGTTGTGTTTGACCGTACACACAGCGTTGACGGCGGGCCGACACCGATCAAAATCTATTCAACGCCTCCATCACCTTTTGCCGAACAATAATATAAGAGCCGCAAACTTACACAGAAGCTACATCAGCAGGCAGTAATAGTACGATCGAGACAAAAAGTATTGCAATATACTTGTAACACATGCAGACTTACATCCAAGAAGCAGAACGTCGCCGGGGGGGTAGGATTCTTGTACCTCACCGTTGAACGTCTCCTTCCAGTAGATTCTCTTGCATTTAGCAGAGTCAGCGCATGTGACCGGGTTAAAATCTTTGATTAAGGAGGAGGAGCTTTATACCCATCTTGTATGCTGTCCTCCCTTCTCTCACAACACAAGCAGCAGAGGCACCGGCGAAGCACACTGCGTGGGTATAAATGGACGCGCGCCAGCAGCAGTAACACTACACCAACAAAAGTCGTTTCGGCGGGAGCAAACCGCGGAGGAGGAGAAAAGAGGAAGCAGACGGGAGAGAGAATTTAAGAATGCGGCGGAAAGGCGAGAGTGAAGAAAAAAAAGCGGAGAGCGAAGTTTTTTCCGGAGAGCGATAACTCGTTTCGGCGTGAGCTATGTGGAGAGAGCACGGGGGACTGCGGAGCAGCGTAGGAGGAGGAAAAAAAGGAAAGCGCAGCAAGTTACTAGATGTGGAGAGAATGACAGAACGCGGCGAAAAAGTGAGGGAGGAAAAGAAAAAGCGGAGAGCTTGGACAAGTTTTTCCTAACCCGGGAGACGCGAGGAAAGAAACATGGTGATGGCAGAAACTTTAATTGCCATATATACAAACGGGGAGGGAGAAGCCCACTGCGTGCTCTGGAGGAGACATTCCTTGCAATGCAAAATAAATCCCTTGGATCGCAAATTCGCAATCCCTTTCATGGCACTGGAAATGACGCGGCGCTGGCCTACTTCCAAGCTCAAATAAAATAAATCCAGTTATTTCATTCACGAATTATTAAGAGTATCCATGCTGCAGTGGAGGTTGGTACAACAATATGACAAAAAGAATGCAGCATATCATAGCATAGGTTTGCAAACCAAAAAACAAAAATGTACAGTTGAACAAGTACAAGACGTAGAGTCTGTCAATAGGACATTCCGCTATGTTTTGTGCACATGTATCTGCAAATACCGATGATACGAGTTTTCCCAAATAATTGCATTGCCGTCAAATTGAAAAAAAAAAAAAAACTGAAGAAAGGCTATGTCTGATCAGCTTCCTCCTTTCGTCAAGCCTAGGAGGTGACGTGTTGAGATAAACCGAATGTGAGGCAAGGACTTTCGATGTTCTGTTCACTTAGTGTTGCGACAAGATATTATTCCATGATATCGAAGGAAAGTTAAAGTCATCGAATAAAATGAAGGTGTACAGATATGATGTGGTTTATAGGATGAAGCATATTGTGGAATTCCGGTGCAAATGAAGCTGCCGCGTGTGGGAGCCGGTAAAAGCAGCCGAAAATAGCGGTTAGGCTAAAAGCTCTAGAGTGAACGTGATTCAGTTCAAAAGTTTGGGGCATTATTTATGGGGCGGCAGAGCAAACTTTCATGAGTAACGATAATGATGGTGCCGCCGCCCCGTATGCTAAAAGAAAGAAAGGAGTAACAAAAACATTGCGTAGCCGGTTATATGTTCCCAAAGACCATCTAGAGAAAGACCTCAAGCCATTGTTTACAAAATACAGTGGATACCACTTATAACGTAACCGCTTATTGTGAAGGAGGTACCATGTCGTGGGGGGCCACAACAGTGCACTAAACACTAAATGAGGATTCCTCTATCCCCCTCACCGCACAGCTTGTGTTCCAACTAAAAGGCCTTGCTCCGAGACTCCTCATATCATTTGTTTGAATTCAAAGAGACAAGGATGCCTTAGCCCACTGCGTTTGTGGCTGCTAAGGTTAGCACCAACGCCTTTGCGAAACTGAGCTTGCGTTCGCGCATACACAGTTCCGCTCGCGGCGGTCGCGGTATTTTACGCGGTCGCGCGCTGCGTGCGGTATGCTGAAACTAATCTGTGTTCAGAGGACTTAGTGCGTTGCGTTTTGTTCATTTAATAATGAGATGCGTGTGTAGCTTCAGGTAAAAAGTGCGGTACCGCTTTCAGTGCAGCGTTCGAGGTCCCGCGACCTACGTTATAAGCGGTCTACACTGCATGTATACTAGTCCTCAACTGCAAACTGGCAAATAAGTGCCTAAAAAATATGCGGCAACGTAAAAATGGTATATAAGGAATTTCTTAACAAGTAGCAACACCATAACCGAACATTCCGAAGACTCCGACAAAAAAAAAAAAAAAGAAAAAAAAAAGCTTCCAAGAACCATCCGTCCTGGAGACCGAGACCAAGTATCGGAAAAAAGCGACTTCTTCAGTTAGATGACCCCGAACCACGTGAACCGTACGAGCTAGCCACAACGCAGAAAAAAAAAAAAAAGATGACCCCAGCGAGCACCGCTGCTACCCCACACCTGAACCTGCCGGCACCTTGACTCAATATAGGCTTTTTAAATCTCCCCCCCTCCCCTTCCTACCCCTTTAAACCCCACTCGCTCTCTTCTTCTTTATTCGTCCCTCCTTGCCTCTTCTCAACAAGCCCTTCGTCACCCGCGCCGGAGTCGAGCAGTAGGAATTTAAGAAGTGATGGTTGGAGAAGTCTCAAGTTTAGAGAGCAGATGCGAGCGACGGGGGAGTGGTGGGGAGGGCTTTAACAATTAAGCAGCTGCCGCAAAAGAACTGACCTCGAACAAGCAAAAAAAAAAAAAAGCAGGCAAAACGAAGGAAGCAGCATCGTATGCAGGGGTTGAAGGCGATGGGAGAGGGACAAGATGGCGGTACCTGCACAACACGAAAAATGGGGGGGGGGGGGGGGTGATTTCAATGACCCCAGCGAGCACCGTTGCTACCGCACACCTGTACCTGCGGGCACCTTGACTCATGACTCAAACAGGCTTTTAAGCCTCTCCCCCCTCCCCCCACTTCCTACCCCATTAAACCCACTTCCCCTTTCCTGTATTCGTCCCTCCTTGCCCCTTCTCAACAAGCCGTTCGTCACCGGTAGAAGTCGAGCCGTCTCCCAATCATCGCGTTTCTGGGAATTAAAAAAAAATTAAAATAAATAAACCACCGGAAGTTTCAAGTTTAGAGAGCATCGGATGCGAGCTAGGGGAGAGCGGTGGGGAGGGTTTAACAATTAAGCAGCTGCAGCATGGGTACTGACCTCTAACGAAAAAAATAAATAGGCAAAACGAAGGAAGCAGCGTGGTATGCAGGGGATGAAGGCGATGGGAGAGGGACAAGCTGGCGGTGCATGACAACACGAAAAAAATTGTGAGGGGGGAGGGGGGAGGCTGATCGTTCTTTTTTCTGCTTTTAATGATTACGTGTCGTTGTGGAAGCCGAATATTTCTCTTGATCTAAGAAAGGAATTGGATTATTGAAATTTTGTTATGTATATTTTTGTGATGATGGCACATAAAGTGCAATGACCTACTTTATTACATAAAATGAACAGCTTCCTTCAAGCCATTTAATTGTTGCATGCAGATAAGCAGAGTGTAACTACTTTTGGCCATTGTCAAGCATCCAAAAGCACCCTCTATTCAAGAATGCATTTTAGTATTGTACGATTAAGCAATTACGCCTGTAACTATATGCTTTATTATTAATTGCTTCACACTTTCTTTATGTAACAGCGCCCTGTTGGGGAGTGATAAATTGTACCATCACTGTAGTATATATGTTTTGATAAGAGTTGAGTGATTTCGACATCTTGGCATAGTTAAAGGTACTGTGTTGTTTACATATGGATGCCCAGATGATGTACATTTTCAACATAATACGACAAATGAACCATTGACAATCAAAGTTTGGTTGATATATGGGCGCCCATATGAACTCTGCACCCATATGCCCAGTGCCCATATGATCCATATGTCCTGCAATGCATATGGATATAGGCACAATATGGGCACAATATGGGGCACATATGGCCTCGTACCACTTGCCCATATAAACTGCGCCTAGTCCTATATGCCCCATATGGTGTGAATTTGACCCCATATGAATCGATATGTGGCCTATATGAATTCATATGTGGCCTATAAGAATTCATATGTGGCCTATATGAAAATCATATGGGTCTTTTTCAGTAGGGATTATAAGCAAAACTCAAGGTACTTGTTTTTCTCTTTATAGATTTAACGACCTTTTTCACCAAATTTAGGACTATCTCCCATTCATCGCACCATGTTTTTACTTTATCTTTTTCGCTCTTCGTTTTTCTGCACCATGAATCAATCAGTGCAATAAATATGATAACAATGCATAAATAACTTATTCATTCCTAGTAGTTGGCTTTCAGCCATACGTTTACAAACAGCTTTCATTATGATGTTAAGCATTGCTGTTCGTAAAACCCTGCAATAAACTAATAAAAGGCTAAATGTGTGTAGCTGTTACCAATATCTGATATAAATATGTGTATCGGCAGAAATGGAGCCTCTCACCTCTTCTTTATTTACGTGTATTTAGATGCAGAATTCCTAAGCGCTTTGATGCCCTTGTAAATAGAAAACTAGGGTTGTTGCAAAGGAATGGGTCGTAAAATGATGTGCTGGAGCAAAAAAAAAACTAATAACTATATGTTTAGTTTAAAGCCTGACCTATTGGAAAAACCAGTGCCACTGGATGCCAGCGCCCCAGCGCCATACCTGATTATGATCATGATGGAAAATAGCGCGAAAGTACACGAAGGACGGAAGGAAGACACGGACAAGCGCTAAATCCAAGTATGACGTTGGAAACTGGGCGCACTGGGACGGGGCCTACTAGTACGCTCCGCACTGGTGGCACTGTTTGCCCGAAAAAAAAAGGCCTGGGATAAATTTTAAAAGGTAAAAAGTAACGAAGCAAGTTAGGTACATTAAAACAACTTAAGTAAAAAAAAAAGTACCGCCTAGCGCGCTTCGAACTCGGTAACTAGCAACTATTCAAACACTAGCTTGACGCTAACCACTCGGCCCCGCCAACTTTTGTTTTCTTTATTGCCTGACTTTCGCAAGACAACACAAACACACACAAGACACAAAATAAGCCTGCCAGGGGCTGGATTTGCCGTTCTAAAATTTCTTTATATCCATCAAAGATTCTACCTTTGGCAACCACTCAGGATTATCATCGACAAACTTCACAATCTCGATAAACCAATGGAGAGCCTCGCGAAAAAAAATTCGTGCAGGACGCGCATCCGGATCACAGTGATATCCTGCCATGCGTGAACGCCATATACTGTGGAGGCCCATTAACATGACTGAATCATATCGAACCCCCTGCTCATTTTGCGTGGGTAAGTACCGTATTCCGTAAGGATTAATAGGTAAATCTTTCTTTATGGTTCTATGAAGTACGTCCCAACAGTGAAGAAATACATAATCTATCGTTTCTGGCTATATATAAATTAAGCGACGTGCACCCTACGGAAGAAATAATCCTTTTTCTTGCAAAAGCAGCAACTGAAACGCTTCGAAATATTTCTGCGTTTTATGTCATGACCGCATTTATAAGGTTGGGACTTCATGTTTCGCAGTTTACAGTCCACTGCTGCTCTAACAAGTACAACTTCTTGATCGTTGGAGCTTACTGCCTGCTCTCACGACTTGCAAATATAGTTCGGGATGCCTAAGCGCGCTGTTTGGTGCACTGAAATCATTTTAACTTGTGGAGTTTGACATCGATGGTAAGTTTACCAACGCCAGCTCATCGGTGAGGCTCTGCTACCGTGGGTATAATTTTCGCTGAACACGGAGCTTTAGTACAAACCTTCAAGGAAAAAAGTGCGACCAAGCTTCAGTACTGGGAAGCGCAGCAACGACGACACTATTTTGCTGGTAACTAATTCTTATTTGTATGTAAACATTTCGGGAAGCGTTGCAATGACCGAGGGCTCGGCTGCTTTATACGCAGGGTAAGAAGGAGCGCGAAAGCTTGAGAAACACGCAACATATTGTTACGGGGTAGTTAAGCTTGGAGAAGAGGGCGGACACGGAATACAAGGCTTTCAAATAGCAGACGTTTTCTGCAGGCACCCGCTGCCTCTGCTGGAACGTCGTATTCTCTAAAACTCACGAGAGTCTTCTTCTTCTATCCTTATGCGTATATCAGTGCATGCACCGCCTAATGTAACACTACCTCGTCGGCTGAAAAGCACCGTCCAGGTGCGTACTAGCGTCCAAACTAGGGTCCGTGTAGTACGGCTTGAGGCGTTCACTGTGATGACATAGAAGACAAGGCTTTCGAATGACAGACGTTTGCTGCAGGCACCAGCCGACTCTGCTCGAACGTCGTCTTCTCTAAAACTCACGAGAGTCTTCTTCTTTTTTCCTTATGCGCATATCAGTGCATGCATCGTCTAATGTAACAATATTATGCATTGCAAAGGCTATATGTTGTTTTTTTTTCCTCTCTCGTGGGCCCATCGCTCGGTAAACTACTCTGTTCCTCGTTCGATGTTTTTCTTCCGGCTGTTTTTACTGGGCCGTGCATGGTGCAGGCTACGCTCGCCTGCGATTGAGCCCGCATTGAACATTTTGGCAGTAATCATTGTATTAGAGCGCCCTTAAGGTCAGCTCTGAAGTTTGTTATGCATGGTAGTCCACATTATTCAATTCCAGTTTTAGTTGTACCTTAATCGTAAGTGTGTCATGAGATATCGGAGGCGCGGCGGTCGTGGTCTCTCTCGAAACGCTCGAAATGACCTACCGAAACATGGCACTCTAGAAAAAATATACTTTGTTTTCTTACAGGTGCGCAATGACTTCGCAGCAAAAAACGCTTGCTTGAACCGTATTTTTCATATGCGCACCGATGGTTGATTGCGAGTACGCTGCTGCCCTGCTGGCCATTGAGGGATGGTACACCGGTCGACACCGCAGGCCGCACCGGCTATACTGGGGCACTGGTACCAGTGCGGCCCCAGCGCACATACAGCGCTTCTCCCAGTGCATCGCGGATACCAGCGACACGCCCAGCTTTAAAAAGCTAATCTCAGCGTTTTTCTCCCATCGTACCAGTGTAGTCAGTGTCTTCCCGTTACTGCTCCAGTCAATATCGCAGACATCTAGCGTGCCCAGCAGATCCAGTGCAAAGCCAGCGCGAAAATCTTACTGGTTTCGCACTGGAAGACGCTGGGAGATGCTGTTTTTTGCAAGAGGCGAATACATATAACGATATAAAATACCTACAATATGGCAAAATATTTCGAGTACATTATTTTACCTAAGCCATTCAGGAAGGCCAAATGCTGAAGTAAGTATGAATCACTAATTTACCAGAGGTGAGAGTATGAAGAAAACAACCCACCCTTAATGCAACGTCAGTATTAGAGGAAGCCACAGCTGGACTCAAATGCTCTGAAGCCGATATAAAATCCCTAGCAGGCAAGTTTCTGTGGCATATTGCGCTAAAAGCATGCATACAAGGGCGGCCTGAATACCAGCCTTCTCTGGTTAATACAAAATAGAACATGATGAACGATGATAGGCCACCAAATTTATAGGAAACCGAACATGGATTGATGGAGGCTTGAGTGTACTACCACCTAAATGTATCGACAAATAAACTTGTCATTCTCTGGGCAAGTTTGCCATGAGTGGCCCAGTTTTTATGTTTTTGCTTCCTGGGGAGAAGGCGAGTATTAAGAGAAAGAAATAATACAGCCTTAGAGATAGCTTTGTCATAACACGGACGTTCTGATCCCCAAACGTAAAAAGTAGTTGCAGCAGTAGTTACAGAGACGTGCGGGGTACATTACGAATAGGCACGTTTAGCAGATTGGAGGTTCGCTTGTTTGTAGGGGAGGCTGAGTGATTTGAAGGAACCTGATAAAAATGCAGCTGTTGCAGAATGCCTCCGGTGGGCACTTGGGAAATAGTTGAATACGAAAAGCTACTATACAAATATATAGGGCAGAGAGGTCCTTTTAGCGAGTGATAATGCATCTCTTTCAAGAAATGCATCACAATCGTGCTTTTCCGAACAATACACCAGCACAACAAAAATAAGCATACAAGATACCGGGCACTTATTCCATCTGCTTCCAAGAGCTAAGAATCTTCTTAACACCTAATCACTTGTCCTGGTCATTTGAAACTAGGGGCAGCAAGCTCCATCATGCTATACCACTCCTTTCACTCAAGGCTGGTCAAAATGAACAGCATCTATTCAACCAATAAAAATAACGGTTTGAACAAGTCATACAAACACAAGCTACAGGAAAGCTTCTCAAACCAGGCGAGCGGGCTAGGACAATCGGAGTACTCGCAAGAACATCGCACTTGTTTTGCACGCAGATTTCTAAAACTAACAAGCACCAAAGAATTGACCTGTAGTCTGAAGAGCAAAAAAAAAGCTGGCTGTTCTTTCATACATTCATGAAGTTTTGCAAAACCTTGACAATTGATAGACAGCTTAGGTACAGCCTTTCCCAAATGTGTACTGCCCATAAGGTTTGCCTTTAGGCCGTATAATATGACTTCTGTAATAATCGTTGAAGTTCGAGCAATTGCAGAGGGAAGGACGAAAAGTCTACGAGCCACATATAATCGCTCAGAGGTAGACCCCCTGGACTGTAAACTTTGGAAAAAGGCTGTATATTTCTTTTCTGTCACCCATTGCAATGACCAGTATGTCAAATTTTAGGCGTAATAAAACATAGCTTGCATCGTGCCGCATGCAAATTCATTCTTCGCATGTGTGGAAGACACAGGAAAGTTAATCAGTGAACGGCTAGTACAACTAAGAATTATAAGCGCTTGATTGCACCGCCAAGATTTTGGCTCCGAATGCCATGCAGCCCGTTGTTTTAAGCGGCAACAGTTTAAATCAATTCCGCGAATAAGCTGACACGTGAAATAGCGGAACCTGTCAAGATACTTTTGCTCAAGGGTGAATGTGTGAGACACCCTCGATTTCACTCACGGGAAAGATATTGTTTTTATTGCTGTGCCAGACTTTTTCTTGGCTTTACAGATGTGTTTTACGTGATTTTGCATTCCTTATTTTACGGCAAACTTTATGTGCCTTTAGCATTAACTCTACGATTTGTCAAAATATTTAGTCTTCTTTTCTCCTGTTGCCGTCATCCATGGTGTTATGCCGGGGCAATCACCGGCCCTACTGAAATCGAGGCTGCGGCTTCGATCCCAAGGAGTGGAGATCCGCGAAGCGAGAATGCTGGGAAGCTCGGAAACGGGGCTCATCACGTTGTACGGCCCGTATATCCCGCAGTGGGTCATTTACCGTTCTGAAAAATTCACGACCTACCCATATCGCCCTACGAGGCAGATCTGCTGCTTATGCGGAAAGCAAGGCCACCGTTCGGATGTCTGTCCAACGCCGAACACCAAGCTCTGCAGGACGTGCGGCACACATGACGCACTAGAAAGGCACCAGTGCAAGGCCAAATGCATGGTGTGCCAATGTGACCACGTCACCAGAGACTGCCGTCGGCGCCTCAAGACTACTGACGAGCTCCGGGGCAGCACGACCGGCGTCCGGCAGTGCAGCCAACAACACTGGCAGCGACAGCAGCAGCAGCAACAACTGCAGCAGCTGCAGCGGAACCGTAACCTGAGTCAAGAGCGCCGAACCAGGTGGCTGAGGTAGGAGCGGGACCATGGCTGCTCCTCGAGCCAAGGCCGTAGCATAGTGCAAGATCGCAGCCAGAGCCGATCCACGGATGACTCTTTCCCGCCGCTAAACCGGTCAACGGCTAAGCTGAAGCAGCAACAGAAGCAGTTGCAGAAGCAATAAAAGAATGGCGGCGTTAAGGTGAGCTGGGGAGCGGCCCTCCAAACTCATTTTTTATGCACTCGGATGAAAAGAATATTACGCGTAACTCGGAAGAGATTAAAGCTCTGAGAGAGGAGAATAAATATCTCCGTAAAAAAGTCGATGACCTCATTAAAGAGATGCAGGCTCAGAGAACAGGGCAGGTACACTGGCCCCCGATCCCGCCGGTCGAAGTGCAACGACCCCTGTCCCCCTTAGCCCCGAGGAATTAATAGTTTTCATGCAGCACGTGGAGGATTTCAGTGTCGCATCAAAGAACAGTTTCGCCAAACTCATGCAAGATTAGATGCTATGTATGTCAAAACCAACCTATAGAACAGAAAGTCACGTTAATAGAGCAAAAAGTTGCGTGGCAGGACCACGTCAAAAGCCAAAATACGCGACGAATAACAAATGAGGCCCGGGACAGGCTCATACAAGAGCGCCGTTTCGGAACTGAAGGCTCCAATCCGAACAATGACCAAAGCCATGGCTAAACAAGCACCACTAGAAATCTCGCTATGGAACTGCAGGGGGTACCGCCAAAAAGAGGGACTCCTAATGTAGTTTCTACACACACAAGACTCTACACCCAATATAAAAGCTTTACAGGAAGCTACCCTTATAAAAATCATTTTTGAATTTTTGACAAATCATTGAGGACTTGTTGAGATCACAGAAATGAAATGGAAATTTAATGTATGTTGTGCCCACACAACATTCACTCAATGGAATTTTTGTGCACAAAAGTGAACATAATTTTTGTTGACTTTAGTCTTGTCTTTAATTTTACGTTGACAAAATATGCACTCTACTTATCAAGACCAACTAGCCCGTCTTTTTACGTTAATTTATCTAGAAGTTTACTCGCCGGCTCTAAATTGAGCGATTGACAGTGCGACGGCATTCTTTGTTCGACGAACGCGGAACACGATTGTTGCTTTCAGCGCCGCCGCTTCGCCTAGTTCTTTTCCGGGCACAAGTCAGGCCAATAAAGAGTTTCTTTGTGTACTTTTAGACTAAATTTTGGTCATCGGTCTTTTCGCCAACTCGTGACAATATTTTATATGTATTACGATTTTATAAGGGATTACAAGCTTGAATAAAAAGGCGTTTCAGAAAAAAATAAGCACTACAGGTCTGGATGCGAGCCTACGAACTGTTTTTGCTGAGCCTGAAACGCTATCCCCTGGACCACTTAGAAACTGTTTTCTTTATTGCATGAAGAACTGCCGCAGAAGAGAAACTTAGAAGCTCTTGACGCAAACTACCAGGCTTCATAATGCAAGCCCATTATACCCATTTTATGGCTTACAATAACAAATGTATTGAAGTGAGGCTGCCACTATACAATTAGAACACGAACAGCTAGAGCACTGAGTCTACTTGCCTCCTCTCTATATTTGCCACTAATGTTCGGATTTCTATGCACCCAATATTGCGAGTACTCATGAAGATATATTACCTTCGCACTTGTCACGGTGAAGAGAAACAGTGCATGACAATGCTGCAATGCTGCAACAGAGAGCAGTCCATATTTCTGTATTGAATAAAAGTCAAGCCACTATTGACAACTGCTGTATTTGCCATGCAGTCAAGAAATAAAGAGCACTGGTTCTATATCCAAACAGACCTCAGTAGATCAATGATGACACAGCACAGTACCAGCGGTACAGCCGATCTGTCATCCATGTAAGAATTCCGTTCAATTTCTTTATGTGTCCGTTTGTTTGTGTCCGTGGTGGTAATTTCAGACGTCACCACATGGCGCCCAACAACCCTTCACAACACACCACCAATAGGTCGTATCAAACTACCTCCAACTACACACCAGGCTGGCTGGCTACTCTCACCAGACACCACCAAGGTGATCCGGAAGTTACACCAGGCACAGTAGTCTGGTCAGGTCAGCCCACCACCGTGAACGAGGCGTGTTTGGTGCCTACGATGGGCACACCAGGAAGCCGTGGTTTGCCTAACAAGCCTTGCGGATTTTTCGGCTGAGAAAAGCCAGCACAACTAAGGAGTCGAGATGTTGACGCTGTTGTAATGCCACGTGGCCTCGACGAGGACTGAGAGGTAGCCTGAGAAGCTGAAGTTACTGCTTGAACTCTACGAACATATAAGGAATATTCATGTAAACAAAAGACACCTACGGGTTTTTTTAAAACGCGAATGATATGGTTTCACTATTGTATTGCTAGTTTCCCACCAAATAGATGTAAACACGTTGTTGTCCTGCTAATTTTTAGCTAGTGAAGCCTCGATTGTCTGTCCTGTTTCATACAATAATTTTCTTGCATTATAGTACAAGCCAGCAAAGAACATCTCAGCCTCAACATATTCAGATAGCTAAGCCTCGCAGTTTCACACACGCGGTATAATTATCTTCCGTTCATCCATATGTGCATATATCTGCCTTGGCGAAAATAGTGTATCAAGCCGCTGCGCAATATTTCGCGCAATTTATTAAGTGGGAATCGAAACGCATACAATAAAATCATCAATGCTTTCATCCTAAACTTGGGTCGCCGCTTATTCTTCTTGCAATTAGAATTTTTCATCTAGGCCTTTGGCAGCAAAATTTTTTCCCTGCACTCAAATTATGACTTCTGGGTCATTTCTTTTTCTACGCACCAGTCCAAGATCTCTCGTCTCAGCGACTATATTTGATATTTGGCTCGTCCACATTTTGTTTCGCTTACGAGATGTCATTGACATTCAGATTTCGTTTACATTGCGAATGCTTTAACAACGGCATAATATTTACGTTTTTCTTTACTTACTCATTTGCTTGCATAATGAGTTTGATTAGATATTTTACCATATCATACTTGTTCGTATTATTTTTGTATTTGTGGCTTTCTGCATACCAAATAACACAAGGCCATTTCAAAAACACAGAACGAGTTCCCACACGGTTGCTATAGAGTCACTCAGGTCATTCAAACTATACATTACTCTTCGAACCCGATTAATGAAGGAAAGAGGACAGACAACATGTTTATATATTTTTCGGTTTCATGTAGCATCACACAACAAATTCGCAAGTTAGTGCCCGTAATAAAAACAATAAGAAACGATTGGACCTCGGCTTTCAAAGAAACTGACTTCTTTTTGTTTCACGAAACAACATATGTTCTTTATTGTGCCTGTTGATTTTGGTGTACGCCAGCTGTCCGTAGTAGGCCCTCTACTGTTTTTAATCGTAATAAATAATATTGTTGATAATATCTCTGTTCGTGTAAATGACATGTAGATGGATGCATGCTCCATACCACTATTAACCCTAACTAGGAATAAGTGGGATTAATTACGAGTTTTCAAAAGTAATAACATATTGCCCAGAGTGCCAAATTACAATTAAATTTGAAAAGACCGTATTTATATCAATCACCCAGAAAGAAGTTTCCATTTTGATTCCATACCTCGCCAATAGCGTCACTCTTTCAGAATTATGCATTACAAATACCGTGGTCTGTCCATTACTATTTTTAGCATAGAAAAATTAAATCGACACTGTCACAGCTAGCATTCTCCGTAAAACTATTTTATTCGAGAAATATATCTAGCTACAGCAACTTCACTATCTCTCGCATAGGATACCATAATTCGCCCAACACTTGAATACACCGGGAGAATTTGGGATCCATTCACCGCATCGAATACTGACAAAATGGAACGCATTCAACGAAAAGCAGCAAAATTTATCTTGAACAAATATGGTCGCGGCTCTATTACGCAATCGCTTAAAATGTGGGTTGCCTTTAGTAAGCGAGAGTCTACGCATTTGTAGGGTGAAGTCTTTGAGTTAATAAGAAAACGTTAGAGTATTGACATATCTGGTATATTCCTTCTTGGCATGTTACAGAACAAAGAAAAGGCACAAAAAATCAATAACATCTTTCACGTCAAGAGTTAATTTTTTACTTAGAGCATAGTTGACTGGAGTAACTTCACTACCGACGGAGGCACCCAGAAGTCATTACCGTCATTCGGAAAGCACCTGAAATAATTTATAGACATCTATGTTCATTTTTGTTCATTCGCGTATATGCACTCAATTGGTTAAAATCTCAAATAAACATTTCAGTAAATAAAAAATAAGTAAATATTTTGTTTTCTTTCATACGGCCACTGTTCTTTCTCTCAGCGCCCTTCGGTATTCTTGAGCCAGAGAAAGAGAATTATGGACTGGTTCTGGCCGACTGGGTAGTCTGCATATAGTAGTTGCTTGGCTAATAAAATCACACGTGAAGAGCTCGTGGTGACCTGCTTACTGTATTGGCTGTCCTGCAGTAAGCTTTAGTATTACGACTATCTACGCGATTGCGTTGTCATCTAGCTTTCCGTGAGTAAAACTGCGTTGAGGTCAAGCGCAATGCTAACCACCCTCAACTATCTAGCACGCCACATAAAAGGTGCGTTATTGAGAAATCTTTAATGATTAAAAATTAAGAACATGTCCTACATGGTATGAATTTCTGAGAATAAAGAAGAACTTGTAAACTTGCTTTAATCAGGCGTATAAGCCCACAACCAAGCCCTCGTGTCGCCTAAAATAAATGAGGACCGTTCGGCAAGTGCGCGTTGGAGAACTAACAAGTTCAGGCATTTTACCATGGACACCGTAGAATAATCTTGAATATTTTAAATGGGTTCTCCATGCGCCTACACTTGTTTACCCCCATCTTTCTCACTGTGGCCTTTTAAAGTATTTTGGTCCTGCATATTAAATGATCTGCTTATATTGCCTATCTTGAATGTAGAGATTTTTATTGAATTAGCTTCATCAAGATTTCTGTTTCATCGCCTACTGTACTGCCAATGCCACCACATGTTTGTATGCATAGTCTGTTTCCAAATTGACATTAACACATATTCCCTTCACACTACAATATGATGATTGTTTCGATTAGTTTTCTTGGACGGAGTAATCCTGAGAACACATGGTGGCATATGATTCGATTCGGGCTCAGCAACAGATATTGTTTGCAATAAATGTAGAAAAAACTTTCCAGCTGCGTTCTAGACAAATCACTGCTCTTATGTGGATACTAACGGTATTATTTCTTAAGCATTAGGGACTAGAACGTTTTACGATAATTAAACCATAAGGAGGAATTTTTGCTTTAAAATAAAAGACTCCGTGAATATTATGCGAAATGGTTTAAGCAAAATTTTAAATCTGTTTTTTTTTTATCAGTTGTCATGCTACCTACATTTTAATTATTTGGTGACATGCAGAGGTGTGCAAGCAATTGGATGTTTTTATTGCAGGAAGCAAAAACAAAATCCACTTACATACAATGTTCTATAAACTAAACAGTCTTGGAAACGTATTTTCTAGCAACATTCGAAATGTGTTTATTTTGAAACATCCGTATGATTCGAGACGGTTTAAACCTCTTAAACAGTGACCTTTTTGTAGGCGATTAACAAAAAACTACCTCAGTCTGTTCTTAACCAAAGAATCTTTATATTGTGAAGTCAAATGTTTAATACTGGCAATACGAAGGTGAAACAAATTTTGGTAATCGTATTCTTGTAAATAAAATAAGATAATGTTACAATGATTCTTTTGTTGAAAATAAATTTCTAGAGAGCGATTTAGCAAAAACAGTGATTTATAGAAAGATAGCAAAAGTTAGGGTTCGCATTATCTGCAAAAAAAAATGTATAAATAACGCTTAACCTCAGATTGTAATGGTATGACGCGGCACACGTTATGGCTCCTATCTGTTGCCCGTTATACCTAGTGGCACGGACAGAGGCTTATTATTTTCTATTACTTTTGGGTAGCCTCACCATAATATATGTATCCCTTTGGAGATTATCGTTCGCATACATGTAGTTTCTGCGCGCTTAAATACAAATGCCTAAGCTTGTTCTTCAAATTACTGAGATTCATATTATCCGACACCTACCGCTATCAGAGTACTCATTTGTTCTGCGATCACAGGCAGATAGATAAATTCCCAATTTTACGGGGCAGTTTGAACATGCCTACACGCCTAGGCACTATGCGAGGTAATTGGAATCCAAGAGCCCGAAAATGTTTATCTCTACACCATCGTACCCTAGCAAAGCAAATTAGCAGCTCATACAGGCCTGGTTAGATTGTGCGATAACGTTTCATCACGCAACACATCAAAAAATTAACGATTAATCGGTAGTTTGCTAGCCCCCGCTTGCGAAATGCATGTCCGTGATTTGTCTTTCACAACGTCAACAAATCCAAAGCCCGATTTTCTGGCGGACGGGCCTTTATTACCATCCTAATGAAATTACACACTTACACTCCGAACACGACAAAGAAGTAATCTGAGCCGCACGATGTGTCTGTACGAGAGTTAATACGCAGTACTGAATACTTTGGGGCCAAGAAAGAGCGCACAATTTATCCCTTGACTTATTCATGCCGGTCCCAAACAGTCAAACGCTGATCATTAAAATTGCATATTAGGTATATAAGGCCTGATGTGCAAGTACAAGCTCACGGCGTCAGAAGCCCGTGGAAAATGTCGTGTATGTGTACATTTGAACTTTATATTTCCCTTGTCATAAACATCATAATAAACATGTCGCGTTCTTCACAAACATTTTTAATGAATGCAATACATACTTGTCACCTTCAAATGCTTGCCTTTATGACATTATGGGAAACAACGTGCCTATGTCCCGACGTTCTCTCGCCATCGTTTTAACAAAATGCATACCAACTCGACTAAATATCAGCTTTGCTCTTTATAATCATTTCATCCCAGCAGAGCACACCAAAGGAATTATACTTCAAGATTGGAGAGAAATGCCATTGCTCTAGAGCTCCCAACTCCCCGAGAGACGAGCGGAAACAGCAGCACTTGGCTTGAAATACCAAGAGCGGGACACCTAATACCGACCTTAAAGGGCGTGGCAGCATTAATGGCTCTATCTACAGCTGCCTTGATGGATAATTTCTCGCATATACGCTGATCTTGTTTTGGGTTTTCATCTAACCCTTTCATAATGCCTACATATATCGAAAATTCTTATGGCATTCAGTCCTAAGTTAACACATTTGGTAAAATTTTAGAAGATATATTAATAAAATCCGCCCTTTATTCATACTGTTTCATGATTAAAGAGCGTTTTTATCATCAGACCATTTTACCGTTTAACGAAACTTGGACAGAAAATATTTGAGTTTTTAGGTGCGAAAATGCGGGAAAAATTTATTTTCTATGAGGCATGAGCCAAAAATCTGCTTATCAGTCATCACTAAATTAGCTTTGGCGAGTTCTCTAACGTTAATGTCCCGTAATTACTCGAGTATAAGCACTCACCGTTTTCTGAATCACGATGACCAAAGAGAGGTGGAGGGTTGTTAGATTCAAAATGTCCAAAATGAAGCAACCCTGCTTCTTTTTGCTCCTATATTTAAACGAAGTGCGCAAAGGCATTTTATTTGGTAGTCAAAATTATCAAACCTCTTCGGCAAATGCGATTGCAAATCACTTAAATTTCAAGATGAAGGCTCAGGCACAAACTAAGACGTAGGCACAAACCAAGCAACACGTGCCCGCGATGCCCATGAAAACGTCCGAGTGCCACCGATACCAGGCCCACGTGACAGCACGCTGATAGGGTTATCGGAGTCGCGTTCGGCCAGTTTCCGCTCGGGTGCCTCGATGCCAGCGCGCCGGTGATAACGCCCTGAACTCCGCGCTGCCTTGAGAGTCTGACAGCTCAGCTTTGACGAGAGGGAGGTGGCGCTTTAGCGCCCTTGGAGGCGCGGACTTCCTTCATTATTAATATAAACAGCGCGAACACGAAGACAAAGGACAAGATAAAAGAAAGCCACGGTACAAGCGCTGACTCACAAATATGCCTAAGCCCTTTACTCCAAGGCGCAGAAAAAACAATCATGAAGAAAACGAAACAGTCACGTGAAACAACGCCTGTGTCCACCTGCTGCACAAAAAATCACTTAAAAAAAACACCTCTTTGCTTGAAAGAGCAAGAGAAGTCTCGTTGACACAACTCATTGTCCGTTGAAATAAAATATGATTCCACTATCTCTCTCGTCATCTCGTCATGTGGCGATACAAAATCCTAACACTGTCAAACTTAGGAGTACACTTCTTCTTCTCCTTCTTCATTATGTCACGTGAATGGCAATATGATACCAGAAACGTTTTGTCCTTTCCACTTTCCAAGTGGTTCCAGTGTTCCTGTAGTCTCTTATGAATACATCGTCCTGTTTGTCCTATATAACTGGCTCCACAAGAGAGTGGAAGCCTGTACACAACACCTGTCATGCATCCAACATATGGGTTTCTATGTTTCACCCCACAAGCTTGCTTCTTCGCTTCTCTTTCCCTTTGAATAGCCGGGCAGATCCTCTTCATCTTGAGCGGGGCGGTCAATGCGACGTCAACACTATACCTCTAACCTACATTTTTGAGGCCATGCAAAATTCTCTGCACATACGGTACCACTGCAACCTTCCTCTTCCTCTCACCCATGCTGGGCAGGGATTTCAGTCTTTACGTTCTTTTAAGGCTCTTCAGTATCCGGCAACTGGCCTCAATAATAACCGACTCCCGATACCCGGCCTTTGAAATTCTTGTCACTTGTCTTTAAAAACTCTTGCCCATGCCGTGGTAACAAGATTTCTTCAACGCATTTAATAAGCATGTGTTGATCATCCCATTCTTCACTAATCTGGAATGCCTCGAATTGGAGCTTAGCAATGGCTTCATCGATCTCGGGTTGTATTCCCAACAAACATGATCATCACCGAATTGAATCAATAGATCTAAATACTGTAACCGATCGTCCACTGGTTCTTCAACCGTAAATTCCAGCCCGGATCCACACTCAGTAAAAACATCCATAATGTCCTTCATTCGTTGATTGAATCCTTCAGGGTCTGTGAATACTAAAAAGTCGTCCACATACCTGAAGGTGGAATAACGTAAGCCCTCCAAGTTATCCTACAGGTTTCTGTCCACGTACATTATGAAGGTGTCACTCAAGACCGGTGCAACACTCGACCCAATGCAGACTCCAGCATTCTGCGTATACAGCTTGTTCTTCCAGCCTATGAAGGTGGACTCTAGGTAGAACCTCAAAAGTTCAAAGAAACTTCCAACACTTACACCTGAGGCGTCAATGAAGTCACATTCATTCTTTTCTTCAGTAATGCACATTTGAACACGCTTAAGGAGGCAGTCATGGGGGAGGCTATAATACAAAACCTTGACATCCATGCTGAAGCCAACACATTTTCTTGGGTTGTGTTCTTTGAGGAACGCAACAAGGGCTTCAGAGTTAGGTAGCCTTAGGGGGTCTGATAAAGTCAACGAGGAAAGGTGTTTCTGCAAATATTTTGACGCCAGGTGCTGCCACGTGCTCTTCTCAGATACGATGGCTCTGAACGGAACATCTCGTTTATGGGTTTTTGCCGAAAAGAATACTTCCAAATGTAATTGCTTGCATTGTTTCACCTCTTCACGTATCCGTTCAAGCCCAAGATCATCTAGTAGAGCCATAGCCCTCTCTTTTATCATGGTCGCTTTCATAGGAAACCTTTTGAAATTCTTCTCAACAGCAGCCTCGGCTTTTACTTGAAACTGATTCTCAGAAAAAATAGTAAAATACCCTTCTTTATCTGATAGTATAACTCTGATGTCTCTTGAGGCCATCCATTTTGCAGTATAGTTAATAGGGCACTGTTTCTCCTTTCAACGGACAATAAGTGTGTCAGCAGGACTTCTCTTGCTCTTTCAAGCTAAGAGATTTTTTTTAAGTGATGTTTTGTGCAGCAGGTGAACCCAGGGGTTGTTTCACGTGGCTGTTTCGTTTTCTTCATATTTGTTTTTTCTGGGCCTTGGAGTAAAGGGCTTAGGCATAGTTGTGAGTCAGCGCTTGTACTGTGGCTTTGTTTTATCTTGTCCTTTGTGTTCGCGCTGTTTATATTAATAATGAATAAGTACCGACTGGCCCAACAAAGTATCTTGGTAAACCATATTTCTTGTGCAACGGGCTCTTCGTGTCTCCTACTGAACCATTCGTTTAATGACCCTGAGGTGTTAGCGCCTGCCATCGCCGTTTGTGTCTGCCAAGCAAGAAAGGCCTCTTGGTACCTTAAGCTCGGTACAGTGCCTCCGGAATTCCTGAAGACCTTTGGGCTCCTGAGGCCATCTACTGGTCATTGCAGGAGACTCTGCTGTATAATGGTGTCTGAGATGTGGAGGCAAGCCTGCCATTTCAAGGATTGTCTACGACTCGTGTGTGAGTGCATGTATAGCAAGCAGCGTGCATGTCGCAAGTACACAGAGAGGAGTGCCCTGAGTGAAAGATTGACGGAATTTCTTTGGAGGGTGGTTCTACCTCGGAGAACGAAGATGAAAAACGAAGATGAACAAAGATCAGCAAGGCAAGGTAATGAATTTCGCAGATGAAGAGATACCTCTAGTTATTGATATTGTAGCGTGTGCAACAGCAGCCGCTAGGCGGCAGCTCATTGAGTCTCGTGCGCGGACTGGAAGAAGTGGTCTCGTGGCGTTCGAGAAGAAGCTGAAGTCGGCTGCTGTCTCTCAGTGCTCTCTCTGGACCTACTCTTCTGTGCCTTCTAGGTCAACCCCCCCTATTAAAACCAACCTTCTGGTTACGGGCCTAAACGGCTACGTGACAATATGATGCTGAAGCTGGGTGCTAAGCATGCTTTTGAGCCTAGATTTGATGACGCTGAACAGGTGACCATGTCACGCTGTATTGCAAATAGAGTGGAAGTTAGAGCACACAATAGAAGTATTAAAGGGGAAACAGTGCCCTATTAACTATATTGCAAAATGGATGGCCTCAAGAGACCTGAAAGTTATACTATCAGATAAAGAAGGGTATTTCACTATTTTTTCTGAGGATCAGTTTCAAGAAAAAGCCGAGGCTGCTATTGAGAAGAATTTCAAAAGGTTTCCTATGAAAGCGACCATGATAAAAGAGAGGGCTATGGCTCTATTATATGATCTTGGGCTTGAACGGATACGTGGACAGGTGAAACAATGCAAGCAATTACATTTGCAAGTATTCTTTTCGGCAAAAACCCATAAACGAGGTGTTCCGTTCAGAGCCATCGTATCTGAGAGCATGTGGCAGCACCTGGTGTTCAGATATTTGCAGAAACACCTTTCCTCGTTGACTTTATCAGACACCCTAAGGCTACCTAACTCTGAAGCCCTTGATGCATTCCTCAAAGAACACAACCCAGGAAAATGTGTTGGCTTCAGCATGGATGTCAAGCATTTGTATTATAGCCTCCCCCATGACTGCCTCCTTAAGCGTGTTCAAATGTGCATTACTGAAGACAATAATGAATGGGACTTCATTGACGCCTCAGGTGTAAGTGTTGGAAGTTTCCTTGAAATTTTGAGGTTCTACCTAGAGTCCACCTTCATAGGCTGGAAGAACAAGCTGTATACGCAGAAGGCTGGTGTGTGTTTGCTTCTGTGCTGAAGATGCTGGTCTTCGCAATACTTATGTATATTATTGATAATTATTGTTTATACTGTTTCGAAACAGCAAGAACACAACAAACACTGAAGTCTTAAAGAAATCTTGCCGGTAGTCAAATGAAATATAATTGTACTAGGAGTGCATACCTTACCCTCTCACATTAACGTAGCTGACACCAACATAACAAGTCAACTGTGCGCATGGCCACTGGAACGATTCCGATACCTTGTCATTAAGTGTCCCATTATGATAGACACATTGATCTGCAATTAAGAAACGTGAAATTAGCAACGTGATTTACTCATTCCATTCTTAGTAGCACAAAACATGGGCAACAACAATAGCCCCGTTTAGATATCACGCGGGCAAGACCCAACCGGGCTTTCCCTACAAGTTGGGTTCTTCCCTGTTTTTACAGGTTAGGTATTATATATTGAGGCTAGGTCTACTTGACCACACATTCCCACATCTCGCCATAAAAAGTACGTCGTGGGGAATTTTAGACCAGATGCAAATCAAATTTGGGCTTCATGTAGAAAAAGCCTAAGCCAAGCTAAATGGGCTACCCATCAAAGAGCTGAATAGGTCCCGCATGGACTATGACGGGGCTAAGCACCGGCATACCAGCAAATACGTGGTTCCTTTGAAGGGTACTCGAGGTAAGGCCCGACAAAACTGTGGGCTTAATGCAGAACTCTCATGGGCTACCACGAATGGGGCTGCCCTCGAAACAAATTAGTTGCCGCATGGACATCTTTTTGGCCGAAAAGAGGTCATACCCGCTTCTGTCCAGATTGGTCTGTTGAGGGAACGTTATGGCAGATGCAATGCAAATGTGGTACAACAGGAGATAGAAGATGGGCTAGGCTGGATGGGCTGCTCACTCAAAAGCCGAATAGGTCCCGCATGGGTTGCGGCCTGGCTGAAAAGAGGGCATCCCCTTACGCTTTCCATATGGGTCTTTCTTGGGGTACTCGCGGGCAAATACATCATATATTCGGATGCTATGCGTAAAAAATAAGATGAGCCCAATTGCGGCTCTCCATTTAAGCTTCAATGGGCCCCAAATTGGCTGCCGCAGTTTAACACTCTCAAACATCTATATCATAATTTAAGGGTGGCGTGTTATTTATGTAATTGATTTTATTAGTGGCTTAACTTGCCTCTTATGAAGGTTTTTCATAACGCCTTTAATAAAAACTACATCTTTTGTACCTTTAAATCTATATTATTTACGCAGTATCGGCAGAAAAGATACACCACTACTAACTGTTCCGGTTTTACGAATTTGTGCTGAACAACCTCCGGATCTTTCCTGTGTCATTATTCGACACACAGCGCCAAAATAAATTTTCAGCACAACATTTAGGAACAAAGTGAGGCAGCCCATATTAAGAAGGTGTTGGAAATAAATTTCTCTTATGTTGCCGACTATAGGATACCAGGTAGAGAATTAATGCTCAATGTTTCACAACTGATGGTTAATGGGACTTGGGCAGCCCCGATAGCGTAACTTTGATTGAACCCATTAGGGCAACGCGTGGGCCAGCACAAATTAAGATGGCGTTCGTGAAATCCTGCCCGTATCATTCGGGTACTGGGGGTATTAACAATGGGAAGGCACCCGCGTGTACAAAAGTAGTGCCAATTTATTTTAGTATTCTGCCAACGTATTGGCGGCAGCGGTGGAGCGCAACGGACCTGAAACTTATCACTCGCTATTTTGTGTTTCCCAGGTCGGTTGCTGGCCCATCATTGCTACAGAAGATCTGGTGTGCCAATTGAACAAACCTTCGAACTGCCCAGCTTTCGTCCACTTCCGTGTTGTGATACTTGCCGGAAGCCTTCTCGTCGCTTCTGCGAGCCTGGTTACTTGAATCTTCATGCCATTGTTTCACAACGTGTGCTGCTACAGTCGTCGACAAAGTGCAACTTGTAGCTGAATCGCGGGCAGTTCCTGTCATATTGCGGCAGCGGTGGAGCTCAACAGGCACGACACTTATCGCTCGCTCTTCTGTGTTTCCCTGGTCGGCTGATGGTCCGTCACTGCTACCGCAGACCTGGTGTACCAACTAAACCTTTCTTTAATCCGCCAGCCGTCTTCATCTTCGGTGTTATGCTACCTGCCGGAAGCCTTCTCGTCGCTCTGCGAGCCTGGTTACTTTAAACTTTACGCCATTTGTTCGCAACGTGTGCTACCACAGTCGTTGCCGAAGCGCACCTTGTAGCTGAATCGAGGACTTTGTTGTCATATTGGCGGAAGCGGTGGAGCGCAACAGACATGACACTTATAGCTCGCCCTCTGTATTTCCAAGTTTGGTTTTCTTTCTTTCGTTACCCATCGTATGACGCGCTCTTTTCGCTGCTGAAAACCTACAGATTTTCGTCCACACGCTTTCTAGGGTTTTGGAATTTCAGTTTGGAGCGTCATAGCCTGTACAATTGCAAATTATGTCGCGCTGCTGTGCATTTCACTTTGAGATAGACGAAGAAGAACTGTTTCTGATCTCTTCTCAATGCGAGTTCTCGTATAATAGTGGCACCTGTTCAGATTTTGCCGGAAGTGCAATCAAAATCAAACGAAGTCGATTCGAAATGTCTTTACAGTGTGACTCTTGTACACCTACCGCAAGTAAAACCTCCTCTTCTACCAAAGTGTCCAAGAATGAAAGTGAGTGCTCGACCAAAAGGTAAACTTGCCTGTCAGTCTGCCAAACAAGGTAGACACCATTTAACAGTCTATCCAAACACTTTCTTATCATTTTGACGAAATTCAGAAAAGGCTGAATAACCAAGAAAAGGAAATAAACATTGTTAATTGGAAAGTAATGAAGATCAAAATATATGCGTCACCTAAGGAGCGTAGCCAGATTAAGGCCAACGTAGATGCACTTGAGTCGCAAAGAAGACGGCTACATATCGAAATTCACGGAGTACCTAAGACTGACCATGAAACCTGTGGGCGATTCCTCTGCCCGAGGCATGCGCACGACAAAACACACAGTGGGCCGTGTAACAAACATTCTTTATCTCACGTTACGCGCGGGGGTCGTCGACGCCGTCCGGGGTCGTCGTCCGGGTGGCTGCGGGTCGTTCTCGTGGAGAGAGCCAGGGGAGAAGCGGGAGCGACGAGCCAGGAACCAAGAAGAGACGAGACCGCGGCGCGTGCCTTCTTTTATAGCCCCCTCGCGCGGGACCGGTTATCCCCGCGCGAGCGGGGAGAGGGAAACAGGCACGCGCGCAGGGAGCATTGGGAAGTGGCGCGGCCTTCGAATGCGCGGCGCGCCACGAGCCCTACATCTTCCCCCCCCTCAGTGTCCGACCCGGGCTCCGCCAACAGCCTGGCCATGTCCATGTCCGAGCCCGGGTCAGCGTAAAATATGAAGGCTTGTCGCCTGGCTCTGGCGGGATGCCATCTCAGCTGGTCCGTGGGACGGGAGAAGCAGCAGGCATGGCGGGACTGTTCCGGCTGGTCCCTCTCCGGCAGCGGCCACATCCTCGGGGTCACAGCGCAGCTGGGCTTGGCCCCGGACACGCCTGGCAGCGGCCCTGAGCCGCTGCTCTACATCGTTGACTCCTTTCCACGTGGCGCCGTGCTGGATGCACATTGCAGCAGGCGTTTTCGCCCCAGGCACACCTGGCTTCCTGAGGCCCGTACTCCAGGCCTGGGCAGCGGGCTCCACTCCAGACGCGTTGAAGACGGCCAGCATGGCCGCGCTGGTCACAATAATGGGCCACAAACTAGGGGGGTACCCCCTGTTTAAGTGGCCCCTCCTTGAACCAAGCGCTGGGTGCGGTTTCCCGCCCCAGCGACGGTGGTTCATCTGGCTGCTGGAAAATCTTATCAGAATGCATTCTGAAAGAAGCAAAGACGTTTGACAAAGTAGTGCACTACCTTGGCCTTAGGTTATAGCGTCGGTTGCGAACCGGGTTGCTACCTGCATCTCTTCCCCCGCTTCGCAGTTATCGTCCTTGCGAAGGTGGTAAGCTTTCAAGTCTGCGACGTGCACCGGACCAGCGGTTTCACCGCTCGCCAACAACCGCAGCTGGTAGGTGAGTGGCGTAGTCCGTGCCGTAACTTCGAACGGTCCAACCCACTTGTGCGCTAGCGACGGGGCGAAACCACGCGCTGCGTTACTAAGCGGGTGCGTTCTTTTCAGTACCAAGTCGCCCGTGTTGAAAACGACGTGACGACGACCTTTGTTGTACTGATCCGATTGCTCCATGCGCGCGACATCGAGGTTTTCACGAGCCGCGCGCTGCGCTGCCTCAAGGCGCTCGCGGAGCTTTGCCGCGTACTGTGTAAGCGGAGGGGGCGCGGGCCCCGCCGCGTTAAGTAGGGCGTTCTCTAGCGGAAAAGCGATCTCTTTCCCAAAGTTCAAGTAAGCAGGTGTCATACCTACCGACCTGTTCACGGTTGTTCTAGTGGCGAAAGCCAGTTCGGACAGCCGTGCGTCCCAATCTCTGTGCTGCTCGGTCGTCGCGACCAGCATACTCTTAACATTCCGATTCACTCTCTCGGTTAAGTTGCTCTGAGCGTGGTAGGGACTCGTTTTCCTGTGGCGGATTTGAAGCGCCCGACAGGAATCAGCAAAGACTTTGCTTGTGAAATACGAAGCATTGTCTGTAATGAGGTCGGAAGGGAAACCGAAACGAGTGAATGTCTCCAACAGTTTCTCCCAAATCCGTTCTGACACAAGCTTCCTAAGGGGGAAAACCTCAACCCACTTGGAATAGTGGTCCGTTATTACCAGGATATATTGGTGTCCGCGCGCGGAGCGAGGGAGGGGTCCCATGATATCGCACGCGACCACTTGCCACGGATAGTTGCTAACTACCGGCTTCATCATGCCAGCGGGTTTCCCCTCCCGAGGCTTGGCTACCTGGCAAACAGGACATGTACGGGCGTAACCCAGCACATCCTTTCTCATACCTGGCCAGGTCGCGACACGGCATAACTTATCGTAAGTCTTACTGCCGCTGCCATGGCCCGCCAGCGCTGAGTCATGGAAGTACTGGAGGAATCGTTTCCGCAACTTCCTTGGGACCACGACTCGGAAGGGGGATGCAATCGCCTCTTCCTCGTCAAGTTGGGGGATGTAGCGGAGCAGTAAGCCATCCTCGCCCAGCAGATACGCGTCGTACTTGCCCTCAGCGTTCCCGGTGCAAGCTGCACTACTCGCAAGCTCTGTCAGCACCCGCTGGCATAGACCATCTGCTTTCTGGGCCTCAATTAGCTCTTCCCTACTGACCGCTACTCCCCAAGACAGATTTCTCTCTGCCTCACTTCTTGGCAGGCGAGTAGTCGCCGCCACCAGCTGCTGCGCCTTCTCTCTCTCGCAGCACCGCGCGGCAACTCTGTCCGCCTCCTTTCTCTTTTTACCTACGCAGGGCGCGACACTCGCGTCCGCCCTCTCCTCCTCTCCACTGGCGGCGACGCCGCTTTCAGCAATGCTGGTCTGCGCCTCTTCTGCGCATCTGCCTGCCTTCAACGGTGCGCGCGATAAAGCATCGGCCACCTTATTCATGCTGCCCCGGCGGTACTCAATGGCGTACGCGTAACGTTGCAACGTCAGCGCCCATCTCGCGAGTCTGCCTGCGGGGTTTTTCAGCCTCTTTAACCACGAAAGTGCCTGGTGATCTGTCTGCACGGTGAAAACCGCTCCGTCTAGGTACATGTCGAACTTTGACAATGCGAACATTATCGCCAGGCATTCCTTTTCGGTCACGGAGTAATTCCGCTCCGCCGATGTGAGCGTGCGGCTAGCGAACGCGACAGGGCGCAGTTTGCCCTCGTGTTCCTGCAACAAAACAGCTCCTACACCGGCATCACTAGCATCTGTCTGCAAGACAAACGGCTTGTTCAGGTCGGGGAGGCGCAAACTAGCGGTGTTCGCTATCGCGCGAGCCAAGGCAAGAAAAGCGTCGTTCTGTTCCTTGCCCCAGACCCACTTCGAGCCTTTCCGCAACAGCTGGTTCAACGGCCTAGCGAGCTCTGAACAACTAGGGATGAATTGTCTGTAGAAGGCAACCATTCCCAAAAACCTCTACAAGCTTTTCACGTCCGTCGGGCAGGGGTAGTTCAGAATTGCCTGCAGTTTGTCATCGTTCGGTCTCAAAGTGCCATCATCAACCACAAATCCCAAGAGGTTCACTCTCTTTGATGCCAACTGCACTTTCTTTGGTTTGATCGTTATACCCGCACGTCTCATTCTATCAAGAACAGAATTCAGGTGAATGAGATGCTCTTCGAACGACTGTGAGAATATCACGACGTCGTCGAGGTACGCCATCGCGTAGTTGAACCTTGCATCGCCCAGCACGATGTCCATCGATCGCATGAACGTGCTCGGTGCATTAGACAAACCAAACGGGACATGATAGAAAAACAGCGCAAAAGACGTGCACGGAGGAGAAGAACGGACAGGACGAGCGCTGAACTCACAACTGAAGTTTATTGAAAAAAAAACACAGATATATAGCCCAGCCAAGCAGCACCAAACCGCACATTAAACAAGAGAATCATGATAACCCCCCACACACACCATGTTCAAGAAATTCAACCTCATTATCTGTCAAAGCGATTGACGGTTCACTAACGCAATTTGCACCCAATCGTATGATTGGGTGCAAATTGGCATATCATACGATTGGGTGCAAATTGCGTTAGTGAACCGTCAATCGCTTTGACAGATAATGAGGTTGAATTTCTTGAACATGGTGTGTGTGGGGGGTTATCATGATTCTCTTGTTTAATGTGCGGTTTGGTGCTGCTTGGCTGGGCTATATATCTGTGTTTTTTTTTTTCAATAAACTTCAGTTGTGAGTTCAGCGCTCGTCCTGTCCGTTCTTCTCCTCCGTGCACGTCTTTTGCGCTGTTTTTCTATCATGTCACCATACCAACTCGCCCAGATGTCTCTTCTTTTACCAAACGGGAGTCGAGTAAATTCGAAGAGCCCGCGGTGACAGGTGAATGCGGTTTTCTGAATGTCACCTTCCGCCACCTCAATCTGCAGGTACCCTCTGCTTGCATCCAGGACTGTGAAGAACCTTGCGTTCCCTAACGCGTACATCACAGCCTCGATCGACTGGAAAGGGTACGCAACCGTAGGCGTCAGTGAGTTGAGCTTTCGATAATCAACACACAGCCTGACCGAACCATCTTTCTTTGGCGCTAGAACCACTGGGGACGCCCAGGGACTTTGTGAGGGTCTCACCGCGCCGGTATCTATCATCTCGTCAAGGGCGCTGTCGAGAAGTTGTCTCTTATGCGCGCTTAACGGCCGCGGGTTACATCTGAAAGGGCGCGCATCACCCGTTTCGATCTCGTGCTGAAGCAAGTCGGTCCTGCCTGGTTTCTCTGTGAAACAATCCGAAAACGGGAGTAAAGTTTCTACGAGCCTTCGGCGCTGACTACCGGTTCCCGAGAAGGACGCGATAATTGCTTCTAATGGGCTACCATTCAGTGTCGCGGGGGAGCCCTCTGCGACAAAAGCGTGAACGCTCACTCGCTCAGCGACGCATTCCTGCTTGGGTGCGCTAACAAAGGGAATGAGGGGGGTGAAGGGGCTGTAGCGATAGCCATTCTCCCCCATGTCAAGCACAATGCCTTCGCTCGAAAGAAAATCTCTTCCCAGAATAACTGGTATGGTTAAGCCGGGCAGATAGACGAAGCGATGCCTCCGCTTCCTGCCGTCAAAACGCAGGACCAGACGCACCGCTCCTTCCGCTTTTGTCGTCCCTGCTGCTAAGCTCAAAGGGGTTTCTGCTGGCCTGACACGGATGTTACATCTACGGCAGGCCTCGAACACATCATCACCGACCAGTGACAGAGTTGAGCCCGTGTCAATGAGTGCCGAGTAGCTTTGACCAGCTAACCGCACTAGCATAAAAGGGCTCGAGCGCGACAACATTCCTTGCGCTCTACAGGCGAGGGGGACAAAAGCCTCAGCGCCCGGTGACGCGGCGTGGGAGTACATTTCCCATTTTCCGCCGTGGCTACCACGAAATTCTCCCGCCGACGGCGACAGGCTGGTGTTACCAATTATGGCCGCCGGCGGTCCGCGTTTCCCTGCATACGCCTTGCTTGACACTCTCGTGCCACGTGGCCCGGCTGGTTGCAATTCCAGCAAAGCCGGTCGTTCACCTGCCGCGCGGACGGGGGTGCCGCGTTCCACGAAGCGGTTGGGGACGTCTTTCCCCTCTCTCCGCGCCTGTGCGTACGTCGCTGGCGAGCCCAGCTCGACGCCGCTACTCGAACGCGTACGGGTCAAGAGCGCGAGGAATATCGGAGCCTTCCGCTGGCCCCTCCTGCCCTACCGTCATTACGTCTGCGCCTCTGGCGCGCGGCGCGGAGTCTTGGCCTCCGGCCCAGGCGCATCGCGGCTCTAGCGATTCGGCTGGCGTGGGGGGTTGGTTGGTTGGTTGGTTCATAGGAAGGGAAAGGCGCAGTATCTGTCACACTTGCTCTGTGGACACCTGAACCGCGCCGTAAGGGAAGGGATGAAGGTGGGAGTGAAAGTGGATAGAGAGAAAGGGGGGCCGTAGTGGAGGGCTACGGAGTAATTTCGACCACCTGGGGATCTTTAACGTGCGCTGACATCGCACAGCACACGGACGCCACTTCGTTTCGCCTCCATCGAAACGCAGCCGCCGAGGCCGGGATTCGATCCCGGGAACTCCGGCACAGTAGTCGGGCGTCTTACCACTGCACCACCCCGGCGGGGCATCGCGTGGGGGGTGGCTGGTAGCGCAATTCAGCGAGTAAATCCGCCTGTACTACCTTCGCTTCCTGTGCCAGGGCCTCGAGGTTTGCAAAACCACGTCGCCGCAAATACGGCTTGAAGCGCGGATGGCATTGCCTCATCACGCGCGTGACCTGTTCTAGTTCGGTTATCGTGGGATATGCCCTCTTGTAGAGCTCCTGCATTGCGCGTACATACTCGAGGAGGCTCTCCTCTGGGTGCTGTGTGCGCAACGCTAGCTCCTCAAGCATCCGGCGTTCGTAATCGGGCGGCAAGAACTCGGCGCGGAAGCGATCTGTGAAGTCTGCCATCGACTGGAAGGCCGGCTGGCAGCGTCTCCACCGCGCCGCGCTCTCAACAAGTGCCACGGGGATTACCTGCGCTAGCACCACGTCGTCTGGGGAACCCAGTGCCGTCTGATAATCCTCGAGTTCTTGCAAGAACTCGTGGACTGACTTCACGTCCGTGTAGCCGGAAAAGGAGGGAACCTCTACATTTATCCGCGGACGCGAGACTGCCGCCGCAGCTGTGGCTTGGTTGGCGCTAGCCACCGAACCGAGCTGAAGGGCGAACACCGACAACACCTCGTTCATCTGCCTCATCAAGGCGGCCGCATCGGTAACCTGCACAGACTCTACCGCGTCCTTTACCTCACTTCCGGACGCACTGGCGTCCGAAGCGGCGGCCCTATCTGGCACGTCTTTTCTCGGAGGCATTGCACTCAACAACTAAGGCCGGCCGGGAGTCTACACGCGCACGACTACCACCTAGCCCGCATCAAGAGGCTAGTCACAAGGCTAAACACTTCATAAAACTAACATATGCACAAAAAAAAATTAAAACACAAACCGCCCGATACTAACAAACACACACATAACCCAAAACAAAATTAAAACACTGTACAAACACTACTATACTACACTCCGCGTCATCTGCACACACGATAGCCCTAAACTCAAAATGGCGTCGCGCCTAACATACAAAGGACCGGCCCGTCGTGTTGCCGAGCGCTGCCACGTTGGCAGAAAAATCGTCCACATGGGTGCTAATTCAGCCCCAGTTGGGTGCCAGTTGTGGGCGATTCCTCTGCCCGAGGCATGCGCACGACAAAACACACAGTGGGCCGTGTAACAAACATTCTTTATCTCACGTTACGCGCGGGGGTCGTCGAGGCCGTCCGGGGTCGTCGTCCGGGTGGCTGCGGGTCGTTCTCGTGGAGAGAGCCAGGGGAGAAGCGGGAGCGACGAGCCAGGAACCAAGAAGAGACGAGACCGCGGCGCGTGCCTTCTTTTATAGCCCCCTCGCGCGGGACCGGTTATCCCCGCGCGAGCGGGGAGAGGGAAACAGGCACGCGCGCAGGGAGCATTGGGAAGTGGCGCGGCCTTCGAATGCGCGGCGCGCCACGAGCCCTACAAACCCTGCTCGCCAAGGTAAATGATCTAGCACAGAAGCTCGAACTCGAACATCTGTCCGTGCAAGATGTCGATATTCATAGGCTTCCTGCCAAACAAGGAAAAAGTCGCGAAATCATCATCCGCCTTGCGTGAAAAGAATTGAAGAATGCATGGATTGCCAAAAGGCAAGTCTTCGGTGAGGGCACTGACAACATCTACATGAATGAAAACATAACCTCTCGCACTTTCGAGAAAGCGCCTTGCCACCGCTAAAGAATGGGCAAAGGAAGCGGACTACAAGTTTGTGTGACATTCAAGCGAAAAGGTTCTCGTTCATAGGGAAAATGGAAAGTCAGAGCATGACTATCTTGCTCCCCTTCATTGATTAACTTACGTTTCGGGATATATAGACAGACAGCAAGACATACATACATACATACATACATACATACATACATACATACATACATACATACATACATACATACATACATACATACATACATACATACATACATACATACATACATACATACATACACACATACATACATACATACATACATACATACATACATACATACATACATACACAGACAGACAGACAGATAGATAGGTAGATAGATAGACAGACAGACAAATAGACAGACAGACAGACAGACAGATAGATAGATAAATAGATAGATAGATAGATAGATAGATAGATAGATAGATAGATAGATAGATAGATAGATAGATAGATAGATAGATAGATAGATAGATAGATAGATAGATAGATAGATAGATCGATAGATAGATAGATAGATAGATAGATAGATAGATAGATAGATAGATAGATAGATAGATAGATAGATCGATCGATAGATAGATAGATAGATAGATAGATAGATAGATAGATAGATAGATAGATAGATAGATAGATAGATAGATAGATAGATAGATAGATAGATAGATAGATAGATAGATAGATAGATAGATAGATAGAATTATTTGAGTGTGCCTTAACAGCCAAGTGGCCTAAAGCAGCAAGCACTAGGTCAGATATATCAGAATGACCACTTAAAAAATTTAAAACCAGACATGAAAACAGCAATTAGGCAACTATGTCCGTGTCAATAAACGTTTTATACAGGATTTGTAAACGAGTCATTGGACAGTTGGCGTGCAAATCTGGATGAAATGTGTCAAAATATTTTTATGCCCTTCGAAAGCGGGACGCAAAAATTCAGCGACATCAGTAAGGTCCCACAGTTAATGAAACCGCGTACAACTTTTTGCAGAAATCGCATGTCACGCATGAGTCGCCTGTCGCCAAGAGTACACATATTGAAGTTTGCCAAGAGATAATCGTAGTCGTAGAAATGACGGCATACAATATATCTATCAAAAAGATGCGTATGAGCTTACACTAGACATTTTCAATTTTTGTGCAATAGGTGGGAGATACGCTATTCTAGGCTACTGACGCGAACTCAAGACGCGGTCCCACAAGGGCACAGTATAGAGTACGTAGTTTTTCGGAGAATCCACGGCGGTGAATAGGCGTTTAGACCCAAACTTTGTCTCCAGGTTCGTACATTACATGCCGGTGTCTATGATTGTAGCGTCGTGCATCATGCTCCTGGTGATTTTTGATCCGCACATGCGCTAGTTGGCAAGCTAACTCTGCACGATGAGCGAATTCCTCGGCGGCCTGATCGAGATCATCGGTGTCGGCATTCGGGAGCAACATTGCATCCAGCAAAGTTGTTACTGGTCGCCCGCGAAGGAGGCTGAATGGTTGCATGCGAGTGATGTCTTGGCGTGCCATATTGTAGGCGTACGGGACGTAGGGAGGTATTTCGTCCCAATTCTTGTGGTTCACGTCGACGTACATGCACAGCACGTCTGCGAGGGTCTTATTCAGGCGTTCCGTCAACCCATTAGTTTGAGTTTGATAGGCTGTAGTTTTACGGTGACTGGTACCACTGAGGCGAAGAATGGTCTCCAAACGTTCGGCCGTAAATGCAGTTCCTCGGTCAGTTACAAGTGCCTGAGCGCCATGCCTCAGCACAATGTTCTCAACAAAGAACCTAGCTGCTTCGGCGGTGGAACCCATTGGCAGAGCCTTGGTCTCCGCGTAGCGGGTCAGATAATCAGTGGCGACAATTATCCATTTATTCCCGGCTGTATACGTCGGAAAGGGTCCCATGAGATCCATACAAATTTGATTAATAGGCGTCGCTGGCACATGAAGAGGGTGGAGTAGGCCGGCTAGTTTTACGGGGGGTGATTTACGGCGCTGGCAGTCTATGCACGTAGTACGTACATAGTGTTTCACTGTCGCCGGCAGTTTTGGCCAGTAGTATTCGTGCTGTACTCTAGCAAATGTGCGAGTAAAGCCTAGGTGACTGGCGGTTGGCTCGTCGTGGCACGCTTGCAAAACTTCAGAGCGGAGAGCCGATGAGACGACGAGTAGATGACTGTTTTCTTCAGGACGGATGTTCTTCTTATAAAGTACGTTGTTGCGAAAAAAAAGAATGAAGGGATTACTCGGCCAAAACTCTTAGGCACAAATGTAGTTCGCTGCTCCAAGAAATCGATAAGAGGGAGCAATTTCTGGTCCTCTCGCTGCTGTTGGGAAAGCGCTGCGTCATCTATGACACCTAAAACGCAGTGTCTTCATCGGTCATAATGGAAGGTTCGACCGGCACTCGCGAAAGGCAATCTGCATCCGTGTGCTTCTTTCCAGATTTGTAAATCACTGCGATGTCAAATTCTTGTAATCTAAGGCTCCAACGCGCGAGTCTTCCAGAAGGATCCTTTAAGTTCGTCAGCCAACCGAGAGAGTGATGGTCGCTGACGACTTGAAAGGGGCGAGCGTACAAATAAGGGCGGAACTTCATAACCACCCATACAACTGCAAGGCATTCTGTTTCGGTTGCCGAGTAGTTCGTTTCTGCTTTAGATAGGGTCCTGTTGGCGTAAGCAATTACCTTTTCGACACCTTCCTGGCGCTGCACCAACACAGCACTTAAGCCCACGTTGCTGGCATCCGTATGAAGCAGTGTAGGGGCGTCGTCATCGAAGTGCGCCAGGACAGGTGGTATCTGTAGACGCCTTCGCAGCTCATTGAAAGCTTGTTGCTGTTTTTCATCCCAGCGAAAGACAGCGTTTTCACGCGTCAGTGAAGTTAATGGCCAGGTAATTCGTGAGAAGCCAGCGATCAACCGCCGGTAATAGGCGCAGACCCAGGAAGCACCGCAATGTCTTTTTGTCCGTAGGTGTTGGGAATTTGGCGACTGCGGAGAGCTTTTCAGGATCAGTCCAGACACCTACTTGGCTAACGACGTGACCTAAGAACTGCAGCTCCACGTAACCGAAGTGGCATTTCTCGGGTTTTAGTGTGAGGCCCGCAGATCGTATGGCCTGAAACACAGCTTGCAAAAGGAGTAAATGTCTTCAAATGTAGCCGAAAACACGATCACGTCATTAAGGTCCACGAAGCATGTTTGCCACTTATGTCCCGAAAGCACAGTATTCATCAGCCTCTGAAATGTTGCTGGCGCCGAGCATAAACCGAACGGAAGGACCTTAAACTCGTACAATCCGTCGGGAGTGACGAATGCTGTCTTCTCCCGATCCCTCTCTTCCACTTACCAATATCCACACTTTTCAAGTCCATCGACAAGAAGTAATGTGCATTTCATAGGCGATCAAGGAAATCATCGATGCGAGGAGGAGGGTACACGTCTTTTTTGGTCACTTGGGTGAGCTTGCGATAGTCTATGCAAAATTGTAAGCTTCCGTCCTTCTTTTTAACAAGTACCACGGTGAAGCCCAGGGACTCTTTGGCGGCTGGATAACGTCGTCTCTAAGCATTTCTGCCACTTGGCGCTGAATGGCTTCACGTTCTTTCGGAGCCACACGGTAAGGATTTTGTCGAATCGGGCGAATCGAGTCATCCATGATAATCCGATGTTTTGTAAAAGGCGTTTGGCTGATCCGCGATTCTGAAGCAAAACAGTCTCGAAATTGATCTATGAGATCCAAAAAGTGGTCCCGCTCTGAAGAAGATAAATTTGGGCTCACATCAACGATGGTTACGGGTGTCTTGCACGTTGATCCTTTCTGTTCCGGTAAGCAGCAGTGCTGCGCATTTGGGAGGCTGTTGAAAAAGGCCACAGTTGTGCCTTTCGGAATTTGCTGACGCTCGTCGCTGAAGTTTGTCAGCAGCACTTTGGTATGCCCAGTGGTCAAGTTGACAAGCCCTCGAGCTATAGAAACACCCATACAGGCATACAGGCGACGCCATCGCCTGTATGCGCCACGTCGCATTTCACTTCAACAAGAGAGTATGATCGCAGAGGTAATGTCACCTCTTATTGGCGACGCGTAAGGGCAATAGTGGTACTTGCGCATAACCAAGGTCTTCATGGTTATTGGTGAAGGCAACGACGCTGTCACGAATCCTGATTACAGCCCCATGAAGACGTAGAAAGTCCATGTCCAAGATGAGGTCTTTGCAGCAGTCAGGGAGATAACGAAGCTGCCAACAAACACCGCGTTTCCTATTCCTATCCGGGCAGTGCATTTCCCTGTCGGTGCCAGTTGCTGACCCCCAGCACTTATTACTGGCCCAGTCCATTCAGGTTTTACTTTGAGCAGCGTGTCGGCCAGTTTCTGGTTAATATTTGAAAACTCCGCCCCGGTATCCACCAGAGCTTGTACCTCCAGCCCATAAATTGAAACCGCGATGTCAGCGCTAACAAAGTTATCTGGGTTGCTTGTCTCTTTCGGCATTTGTGGTGGAAGTGCGGCAAGGTTGGCGCTGTCTGCTTCGTTGTCATGGCTGACCATCTGGTGCGGCACCTTGGGCGGTAATGTAGGCGGCATTTTTGGCGGTAGTGCGACAATGTAAATGTTAACGGCGGCGTCAGAGGCACGGGTTGTCGGCAATTGCGGCGGTAGTGAGGGTTTCAACACTTTTGGACTGGTTGCAACCTCCCCTCGCGAGGTTGCAGCGGTTAGGTTCCCCGGCGAGGGCTGGGGGATGCAGCAGTGCTGCGTTGCATTGGCGAATAATAAATAACGCTGTGGCGATGGGGAGGAGTGGCGGCGGAAGCCCGGGGATTCGGTTTCCCTACTGACTGGAGGGTCGTCGTCGATTTGAGCAGTGTCAGTATCGATTCGGCGGCAAGCAGAATCAGGCGGTGAGGTCTACCCTCTTCGTGGTGGCGGCAGTACCGATACACATGGCAAGGTTGTCCGCAGTAGAAACAAAGTGGTTGGCTGCCAAAAATGCGCCACCTTTTAGTTCGGCGTAGTTGGGAGCGCCTGGAAGGCGCCCACTGAGGCGCCCACTGAGGCGCCTGGAAGAACCGCATCTCATGACGGTTCGATGAGCTATGTGGGGCGTGGTCAGGAGGTGGGCGACGAAGGACCACCGCATAGCTCTCGGGCTGCGGCACGTGGTATGCACAGAGAAGGCTTTAGATATTACCTATTATAAAATGTAACTAAGTTCAGCAAATACTAAATCGAATTTTAAATACCTACTCTAGAGGGGAAGCCATATAAGCACTTATATTCAATAAAAACACGCATTCATATATTTCTATTATTATGTTACTAAATTCTCATATATTGTTACGGTGCAATAACCAAGGGGGGTGTTTATTTACAGTGCTGTAGCAGCCGGACCCGGTGAAGGCTTGCAGCCCCAGAAACCAGCGCTTCTTTCTCTTTCTTCTTCTCTCCTCCGGGCTCTGTTTGAGACCAAGTCCGTAACACTTACCCCGTCGCAGGCGAAGCCCTCCGGGCCAGTCAATCGTCAGCACGAGGATGAAAGGGTTTCAGACGCGCGACGTGAGCAAGCTCAGTTCGTGAAGAACGTCCGCCATTTTTAGTGAGGCGCGCAATCCGATAGGTGAGGTCACTATTTTTCGAGAAGATAGCATAGGAATTGATATAGTGTTCGAGCAGTTTCTGACTTAAGCCACGTTTCCTTGGACGCCAAAGCCAGACCATCTCGCCAGGGAGGTAGCTGACGTGGCGATGGTGGTCGTCGTAGCGAGAGTTCGAGCGTTTTTCTGAGGCGGGAATTCTCAGCCGGGCTATCCGGCGGGCTCTTCATCCCGGCAGAGGATCTCAGCAATCCTAGGATCGTCGTCTGTCGAGAACGGGATGATGGTGTCGAGAGTGTGTCGAGGAGACCGGGCGTAGAGGAGAAAGATTGGACTCCAACTTGTTGTTTCCTGTTGGGTGGTATTGTATGCGTATGCTATAAATGGTAGTACAGAGTCCATGTTCTTGTGGTCGGCGGCGACGTACTTTGAAAGCATGTTGGTAAGTATCGAAGCGGTTCGCTCGGTCAACCCATTTGTTTGCGGATGATAAGAAGTAGAATATCGGAAATGCGCTTGGCACAACCAAAGAAGTTCTTCGACAACATCAGCGGCGAACTGACGACCTCGATCGCTGATGAACACTCGGGGAGGCCTACGGCGCAGTGTAACACAGGGCAGCAGGAGCATTGCAGAGCCCGAAAGGCATTACATTAAATTCAAACATTTACCTTTTTATTTATTTTTATTTAGTAACTTCCATTAACAAAGTGCTTAACATTGTTTCCAGAGATTTCGATGAAGTCGAAGTTGCGGTAGTTTCTGAAATTGTAACCAATTTCTCTTCTTTTGACAGTTTTTGAATTTCGACTGATTTCAAGATAATATACAGAGAAAACAGACAAATCTAGAATTTCAGTTTTAAGGAAAGGAACTTGGATATTATAGAGAAGTAGTTTCAGTGCCGACATATTACTGAATCTTGTCAGAATGTAGGCTGACTTTGGCCATTATCAGGACAAGCACTTGTGAAGAAGATGACCTGAAAGCGGGCCAGGTATTGGTGTTATTCTAGCAAAAGGCAAACCCGGGTGTGCTGACTATGTTGTCGCCTACGCGATCTTCACTTTGACGAAGCCGCAGCTAAACTACTCAGCTACTGAGAATGAGTGCCTAGTCATAGTTTGTACGATAGAGAAATTCCGCCCTTATGTGTACGGCCAAACCTTCGAAGTCATTGCGGACCATCATTCTCTTTGATGGCTGTCCTCCCTTAATGTTTCCACTGGCCGCCTCACTCGCTTGGCATTACGGCTTCAATAATACGATATTAGTGTTGTTTACCGATCTGGAAGGAATTAAACGACGCCGACGCACTGTCTCGCTCTTCGCGACCCCCCTAAATTTTTTCGATTCTCTCATCGACTGCAGTTCCTTGCCTTTGACCAACATGGCTCTCGAGCAGTCCAGAGATCCATGGATCACCTCCCTTCTCGCTTTCCTTTCGGCCCCTTTGCCCACTTCGACGCCTCGTGCAATTCACCGCCAAGCTGCCCATTGCATAATTCGCGATGGTCTGTTTTACCATCGAAATTATCTTTCTTCCGGCCACAAAATGCTGCTCGCAATTCCTCGACTGTCGCCTTCCGATATCTGCGCTTCATTTCACACTGACCTGCAAGCCGCTCACGCTGGCGCATTCGACTTATACTCGGCTTCGATTGCGTTTCTACTGGCGCGGAATGTACAACTACGTCTGCAAGTTCGTTCAGTCGTACCTTGATTGTCAACGCCACGAGGTCGCCCATCACCATTTCGCCGGCCCCATGCAGCCCCTTCCTTCCTCATCAACATCTTTCGACCGAGTAGGCATTGACCTCTACGGGCCGCTTCCCTACACTGCAGCTGGAAACCGCTGGGTCATTGTAGCGTTAGATCATCTCACGCGCTACGCCGCAACCGCCACTCTACCTGCTGCTACGGCCCGCGATGTTGCTGCCTTCATCTTACACCACTTCATCCTTCGTCACGGAGCGCCACAGCAACTGCTGCGCCATTGTGGTCGTGTATTTTTATCTGAAGTGATTTCATCCCTCCTGCAGCAATGTAACATCACCCATCGCACTACTATGGCCTACCACCTGCAGACTAATGGTCTGACTGAAAGATTCAACCGAAAACTAGGCGACAGGTTGTCGACGTAAGTAGCTGCCGACCAGTCAAACTGGGACACAATGCTACCCTTCATCACGTATGCATACAACACCACTACGCCGACCACTACGAGATTATTCGCCATTTGTCCTATTATATGGACGTGCTGCGCCAGGGTGGTGCAGTGGTTACGGCGCTCGGCTACTGTGCCCAGGACTCGGGATCGAATCCCGGCCTCCGCGGCCGCTTTTCGATGGAGGCGAAAAGCGGCCGTCACTGCTCGTTAAAGAACCCCAGGTGGTCGAAATTTCTGGAGTCCTCCACTACGGCGTCTCTCATAACCTGAGGCACTTGGGACGTTAAACCCCACAAACCAACCATACCTATTATATGGACGTGAGCCATCATCACCACTCGATACATACTTCCTTACCGGCCCAATTCTTCTGAAGCCACCACCGTGTCTGAAGCCTCTAGATACGTTGAAGAGTACAGGAAGCTCACCCGTTCACTCACGTCTTCCATCCAGTGCCGGCAGAAAAATCGTTCTGACTCAGCTCACGCCGCCGATAGCTTTCTTCCGCAAGCCCGTGTTTGGCTACGAGTGCCTAGTACATCACCTGACCTTCCCTCCAAGCTACTGCCGAGATGCCAAGGACTCTACGCCAACCTTGAGCGCACCTCAACTGTAAGTTACATTGTTGAGCCCGTCACGCCTTCGCCACGCCGTCGACGACATTGGCGTGAGACCGTTCGTGTTTCTCGGCTGAAACCCCACTACGACCGAGGCGTATTTTTGTCCCCTTAAGTCGCCCGGATGCTCCCTCTTCTCCTGGGGGGTAATTGTAATTAAGATGACGACCTGGCATCAGCGCGATGACAAGAGACGCGAGCACCAGCTGTTCGAGCCAGCGCCTACCTTTGTAGCACCTACCTGCAAGCCTCGATATTGTCCTATCAATTGAGTTCGCCTTACGATAAAACTCGTTATACTCTCAATTTTATATTTATTTTTTTTTTTGCTTTTTTTTTTAACAATATAATACAACACTTTTCAGTCCGTGATATTTTTGAGGTACTGCGGATTCTTGAGATAAATGTAAATCAAGGATGATTTTTTTTTTAATTGCAGCAAACTGTCCTTCACTGCTATTTTCGATTTTGAGCGATATTTACGCGTTTTGGAGACCATACCAAGCGGTCGCGAAATCCAAATATTGCCTGAAATTAAGGACATGCTTTAGGAAGTGAAAAAAGATTTAGTCCAACGAACGTAACTCATCATGCTAGTATGTAAGATTAAAATGGATATTTTCGCAACGCTTAGATCCTGAAGCAAACTTTACAATTTTTTGCTAACTCAAATGCAAAAAATAAACGGGTTACTAATAGTGTTTGTAAATTTAAAACCTGCATATATTTAATGTGTAAAAATAGATGAAAAATTCATGGTTTCCAAACTTGTCACTTTTTGAAATGGCAAAAACAGTATTTGCTAGATCTAAAGATAAATGATTTTTCTTTTCGAGGAAACTACGCCCTATCTTGCAAACCTAAGGTTCATCTCTTTGTGTTGAGATATTTGCCCACCACATATATAAATTTAATTTGAAACAAAAATCGTCTCGAGACTTCGATTAAGTTTTTTACCTTATCACGCCCATATATACGCTGTGAGAAAGCCAATATCAAGGGCGTATTTTTGAAATGCCATATTTTGAACGGCTGTGCCATATATAAAAAACGTTTGAAACCTAGGCACCCTTTGGTGTCGCCAGCCTTCGATTTCTGTTATAGTTGCACTTATTGAGCTGAAATAATAAGTGGACTGCATTATTTTACTCACGAATATAGCGCTGTTACGTACGCACTGTCACGTTTCCAGAAAAGACGCAGTGACGCGAACTTCGTAATATTTGTAGGTTGAGTCTGTAAAGGCTACAAATATGCCCATATATATGATCGCAGATAGGTTTATTCAAGCTGCATTACACCTGCTGTGCCCGATAGTTTGAGCCAAGGGTTACCATTAGAAACATGCGATGAAAACCGGTGGTATATTGCTGGCAGCCACTTGGAAGAGCGCAGAAAATGTTTATTTTGTAATTAGAGAATTGAGGTTATTCGCTACAAGTATTAATAAGTACTACAGACAATAATTGGAACTTAAAGTTGGAGAGCACAATCGGAAACCCCTGTTTCAATATTTGCGATGCGAAACCTTACGTGTACCTTTTTTCCCATCCTCAGAGATATGCTGCATAATATAGATGCCGGAACGCTTACCAGGCATCGGATGATATATCATCCGATGCCTCCGTCATCTAGACGCACCACTGATACCACTCAAGGTCCTTATAATATAAGCCTGAGTGACAGCCTTTTATTACTTTTACAGGCTAGAAAATTATTCTTATAAATCCGGAAAGAACGCTTAATTTTTCTTTCGTATATTTTGTAGGATGCTTGAGAAGGGGCAGCATGTACCTGAGTGACCTCCTGTCCGGGAAGGCCGCGGCAGCAGTCACGTGATGGCTCGTAACACTGGAGTAATGGAACGGCGGACACAACGAGCAGTGAAACGTGACATCTTCAACTAAGCCTAGAAGTTGAAAGCAAGAATAATTTGCTGCGAAGCCTCACAAACCTAAAAGCTGTAAAAAAGTGCCACTGTTCTTGTTGGGAGGGCTTCAGGGAATTTCGAACATTTAATCAAAACCAATAAATATGATTTTTTTAAACTACCTTTGTCTATGCGCATTCTTTTTAGGCTACATACCTATGGATTGCATTTCACCTACACGGAGAACATCACCATTGTTGATGAAGAAAGTTAGCGCCCTCTTGGTGGAAAATATGCGGATCTATAAATAAAACCGCAGCACTAATTTTTATGCACAATCAAACTGCAGATGTTTGAATGGGTAAACCATAGGCTATAAATGAGTAGACCACTTGTTATACATGGATAAACCCCCAGGCAGCAATTACAGCTGAAGTGGTTGGGCCATTTGTGGGTAAGCCATGGCCCATGCATGACCCTAGCGCGGCAGTAGGCTGGCCAAGTCGGGCATACTCGTCGGCCCGAGGTCGATTGCCGACGATCGGTCGTTCTTAAATCATTGCCAATCGCTGACATCGGGCGGAGGTCGGTGGCCAAGGTCGCCCAGATGAGTTTTAGTAAGCCATATTGACACGGGCCGAGCGCGAGCTGACCGTACGCTTACCGCTTGGGATGACACTAAAGAAGTGATCAAAGCCTTTTAAGCGGCAAAATACTGATGAGCAAGGCCGACATGCTTTGCATTAAGCATGCGTATGCACAGTCCACACGATACTGGAAACAGTGGGTCGGCCCAATGAACCTGTTTGGAAAGTATTTCCCTTCTCTCCGGCTTGCTTTCTGTGAAAGGGTCTATAGCGCATAAAAAGTTTCACAATGCCTTAAAATAGAATTTTCGCCTAGAAACAAGTTTTAGTACTCCTTTTTGTCTCCTTAGCTTTCGGTTTTTCATCAGCTCCTGTTTAACTTTTCAATGTTTGTACCGTTATCTATACTAAGTGAGGCCATCTATGTGTTCATGTGTACATCTTGATTTGAATTTATTGAATGAGTTCTATAAAATTTCAGAAAGAAATGTAAAACTCGTAGCAGATCAGAAATGGGTGAACTCTGATGAACTATGAGGTTGCTGCAGATTCAATTCCGAAGGCCATTTTCTTTTGTGCTTCTACATGAGAATATGGCAGCCAAATAATTTTAATTCCGTTTGTGTTATTGCTAGCTCCGCTAAATACACAATCTTGTAATTTACTCCCTAAATAGATTACCTCTACAACCTAGATCCTCTTTCAGTGCGGTGAACGTAGCGTTCAATGAATTTCGCGATTTAAGTACTGAAGAAATATTATTACGTATATGATTTATGGGGCCCTTCATGAAAACGGTGAAACTATTTTTGTCCCTATATCTCCGAAAGCAGCGTCGGAAAAAAATTTTTTTACGTCAGGCAGATCTTAAATACTTATTTGAGCTGTTATTGCTGATTATAATGTGAAGTGAACAGTAAACCTATCTTCCTCCTTATCACTTGTAGACGCTGGCTCCACAGGGAAAATTTGGAGGACGCTTAAGATTCGCCTTCAAGAGTGGAACGCGATAGCGTTATTGCACCTCGTCGAGAAAACTTATTAAACGCAAGGGTATTGGGGCATCCTCGCACCGGTACCCGCGCGGCCCGAAGGGTAGAAGCGGGTGAGCGAAGATAGTGATCTAAAGAAAGGAAAGACGCTTGATTTTACAACCCGTGAGGGTGCACGACGAAACGTCAGGAGCGAGTGGCGCGCCACGTGTTGGGGCAGCGCCGCACATTGCGAAGAGGGGTTCTTCTGTGTTTGCCGCAAGATGGCTCTGCATGTGCGCAGAGCGCAGAAGAAATGTAGCGGAAACGTACTTCGCTACTCGTGTAACTGCGACTTCTGTAACATGCTCATAATTACCGATATACACCACAGTATAACGTTCTACGGCACGTTTCTAAGGCAACACCGCATTCACTAGAAGCGCTATTGTACCGCTTTCAAGCATCGAACTCGTGGCTGAGATTGTGGAAGACACGCATGTGGGGCCGCAACGCTGAACCTGTTGTTCCACCTAGACTCCATTTTAGTAGAATGATGCTGCAACTGAAGGACACTTATGATGAAATTGACTTTCAACCTGATTGGTTTGCGCTGGTGACACGATGCTTATTTTTGCCTGCCTTTTAAAAAGTTGTCTTCTGTTGTGCATCTCTGCAATGGCGGAATGAATTGTAAATAATCTGTGTACATAACCCTTTTTGTATAATAAACACCATGTCAGGAAAAAAAAGAACTCGTGGCTGAGTGGAAGCGTCTCCGTCTCACACTCCGGAGACCCCGGTTCGATTCCCACCCAGCCCATCTTGGAAGTTGCTTTTTATTTATGAAGTGCATGCCGATATTTATCGCTCACTGCCAACGACGCCGACGACACCGGCTTTTCTGCGACCCGAGCTCCTTAACGCTACCGCGTTAATATGCGCAACATAATTATAGGTGGTGACACATCAGTAATCTGCAGGGACGTCACACTTCGGGTGCGCCTCGCTGGGGCTGGTAATGAATGTGGAAAAAACATTTCCGCCGACAAACAAAATTTACTCGCACGAAACCATAGATTAAAAGATAACACGTTGATGTCAATAATGAGGCAAATTGTTTTTTCTGTTCGGATGGTCTTGACTTCTGATGCAGGCCTCAATATAAAGAAAAACATACTTTGCGCGGAATCGGAATATTTTGTTCAATAATGCGCTTTGTTGAACAAGCTTGAACTATTTTTAACACTGGAACGACTGATAAAAACGAAAAAATCGCTTTATATCAAACGTTACTGAAAATTTTCTCGAAAGTCCACATTTTTGTCATCTTTAGTAACCAAAGGAAATGCACAAAGTTCCTATATTGTTCTAAACATGAACTCACATATTAAAAATACGCATTTGAAATACTCTTATTGTATATTTGTAATTGCAACACATATTTTGTATAATTCTATAAATTTGCTTTTGCACCCCTTACCGGAAACTGTGAGTATTAATTGCCTCAGCAAAAAATATTCTCTATAAATATACATTCAGAAAACGCCTTTTTCACAATTGCCAACATGCTCAATATTATACTAAAAATTTCAAGATGGTCAATTTCTGAGCCTGGGAAATTTTTCATTGAATTACCCTGTGCAATTAGCTTTCGAGAAACAAGATAGTAATCGAATGCTGATCGGTTCCTAGTAGCACCGACTACGTAGCCTTAGGATAGGCCGCGTTCTCAAAAAAGAAACACGGCAATATTTAATAAATACCACATTATACCTTACTCTGCTGCCCAGTATGCCTGCGGTCGCATTTTCTGCTGCGCGGCTTACGACTGCTTGGAATTGCTGCTATGGAGAGATAAACGTGTGGTGCTGTTGACAGTGCGCTTTTCCCGCTCGTTGACTGCAGTCGCTGGCGCTCATCTCTGAGCACCGGGAATATACAACTTTAGCTCTGTAACTGCTAAGGACATTTTGTACTCTCAATATATATGGATTGTACAGGAAGGTGGACATTATGTGCGTCACAAAGTTCGCAAATACAAAACATATTCTTTGAGAATATGATACCTGTTATGTCAATTACGCTGCGCCGCGCGATGTTGCTCATGTGAAAGAGAAGGACGAAGTGGATGCGCATGGTCTCGTTCTGAGAAAAGCCTTACTCAGACTCTTCCCGAGACTTACTGTGCCTAGCTTTTATGCACCCCCGGGTATATTTTGTAAATCTTAGACCCATTTCCTCGTAACAACTTGGAGGAGTGTGCGGGATGGTCCTGGAACTTACCGAACAGCATGATCGTCGAAGCAGACGCTTGGCCGTGTTCCCGCCTGACCTAACAGCCATGGCAAATCACGACCACGACGGAGAGTTTCTCTCCTCGTGCTCAGCTGGAGCTGCTTCTAATTCAGGTCGGGAACATCAAGTACCGTTCAGCTCGTGGACGCATCGTCGGGAGCCCAGAACATTTTCTGGTCTTGCCGATAAGGATGTCGAAGACTCGCTGACACACCACAAACGCGTCAGCAAATACAATCGCTGGGACTCGGCCATGCATCTCGCGAACGTGGTAGTCTTTCTGGCCGGTACTGCGCTGCTGTGGTTTGAGAGCCATGAAGACAACCTTTTTACCTGGGGAAAGTTTGTGGAAGAGATAATAAACTGTTTTGAAGACTCCACATTAAAAGAAGCAAGACTGAGCAGACCCTTTTCCAACGAGCCCAGCTACCTGTTAAGACCTGCACGACGTATATAGAGGAAGTCCTGAAGCTCTGCCGCATTGCTAATAGACCCATGCCTGAAAAAGACAAGGTTGGCCATCTCTTAAAAGGATTCCCCATAGACGTTTATCATTTCCTTATCACAAAAGAAATCCTAGCCAGTACTCCGAATGTTATCCAGTACAGCCGTACATTTGATGTTTTAAAAATGCGGCGTATTGTACCCAACCTCTCCAACGTCCCAACAGTCGCCAGCATTGACTACACGGTCCCCGACTATCTCGCCTCTCTAGTCCACAGAGCTGTGAGTGAAGAGCTGGCCAAGCACCTGTAATACGCCAATGCGCGACTTGTGTACTCGGAATGCGCAGTTCAGCCACAGCAGGCTGAACATCCAGCCTCGTGGGCGTGTCAAGCAGAACTTCCGCGCTACTCCTACGGCAATGATCGCGCCTCTTCACCTCTTACCAGCCGCTACTCTTCACATTAAAACGTGCGTCGTGCAGTATCATCGTCTCTGAACCACCACCGAATTCCTCCGGATCCAGCGCCTACGCTTTTCATGAGCCGCCCGTTTGTTACAACTGCGGCCGCCGCGGGCACATCGCGCGGTTTTTTTCAGCGCCGGCGACAGCAGGCCTCACGTTTTTGAACCCGTCTTGAGCAGGTTTCCGTGACCACGACAACATGAGACACCTACATCTAGTGACGGCGCATTTATATCTCCAACAATATTGTGTTACCTTCTATGGCTGCTATGTTTGTGCCGGTTCACAGCTCAGCAGAGCGAGCAGGCACCCACACTGTGTTTGTTGAATCGGACATAAACAATGCCCTGAAGAAATATTTACTAGTGCCCCGTGTCGTCGTCAACGTCGTAGATAAGTGTGCTCTCTTGTGGGCTGTGAACATTTCGTCAGAACCCATTTGTTTACCATCCGGCATCAAGTTGGCTACAATTGTCGGCTACAAGGTCCTTTCTAATCGGTCTGTGTCTCCTCGTCCGCACCATCGTGTAGATGCCGATTACAGCGCGAATATAACTCGGATGATAAATAGATTGCTTTCGTCATTCTACCAGCAAGAGTTATGTGAAGTTCTGGCACCTTACGCCTCTTTGTTTGGCATTGCTCTAGAAGCCGATTTTTCTTTTCCCCCACATTCACGTGTCACACAAGATCAACACTAGGGATGAGATCCCTATAAGACAGAAGCCCTATACCACATATCATCGCTCGAGCGCAGAGCAATTAACGAACAAGTCCAGGACATATTGAAGAAAGCAGTTGTACGGGAGTCCTCCAGTCTTTGGAGCCATTGTCATCTTGGTGAAGAAGTAGGTATTCTCTCTAGATTGGTCACGATTGTAATCAAAAGTGGCATCACAACGAAGTATACCAGCCTAAGAATTAGTTATTAGTTTTTGCCTTTACGACCTGAATTTGAAAACAACATATTCTGTGTATCATCAACCACACACTCAGTAAACCTTCCATTGCTTGCAAAAGCTGTTCGAACAGCTTGGAAAAGGCTGTAGGACTGCTGCTAGAACCAGATTTGATAGCTGGCGATCTTACTGTCGACTCGAAATTACAGGAATCGTATCAACTTACACTATAGAACCTATGGTAGAAGATTTTCCTTGTGCAACAGCACCTTTTTGCTAAAACCAAGAAAAAAACATGCCGCCTTCAAGGTCTGGAAAAGTGGGCTGTTGAGGTTTCTTTCTCCTTTAGCAAGCTATTTCCAATGATTTTAAATCGGATACTCTAACAACCCATATAGAAGCTCCGGCAAACCATATATAAGCGCTTATTACTTTTTTTCTTTCCCGCTATTCGGCAATAAACAACGACACTGGAAGCTTCGGCTAGCTCACCTGTCATTCTTTAGATCAGGAGCCAGTACAGAGGAAATTTTTACAGCCTTAGCAGCTAGATGAAACTTTCTCGACCGGTACACTTACTGCTGCCCAGCTTGCTTTCCCCCAATCATATAACGTTATACACACAAGAAAGCAAAGCAGCAAAAACTAAAAAAAAAACTAAAGCCGGTGATATATTTCTCAGATGCCCAAGCAAAGAAAACGTTATAAATTTTAAGAAAACAAGAGCAAAAGCGAGATAAATCATTTGCAATGCATCGAAATCTTAGAAAAACTACGCTTCATCTACGAACTGCTCAATCGAATAAAGAAAATTTGGTCAACAGGTTCACAAACTGTATGGTATATACTCTCTACTCACAGTTCCATTTCTAACACACTCATTTATGGAAACGTAGCTTAAGACCAATTCAAGCAAAGGAGACATATCTCCTGGTTCGAAACTGAAGTGTTAACGAATGAAACAAATTTATTATTGTAGCGTAAAATGCACATACCGAAAGATCCTTTTAAACCAATGGTTGATGAACGAAATGAACAGAAGTGAACAAGGTTCTTTCAATGCACCGGCGGAATCATTGTAAGCAGGTTTCTCGATCAGCTGTTTATCCAGTTTAGCCTTCCGCTTCTAATTTAATGGCACCCTTTATTAGGAAACGAACAGCGTAAGCAGTGTTTCTAGCATTGGTTCAGAGCCACTTGTTGCTAGCTCGGCAAATTACGAGCGTACTTATGAATCTGAAACCCAGAGGGGGAGGGAAAACCTCGGGATATGTTGCTCATTATTTTACTACATTCAACTGGTTGCCGCAAACCAACCAAACAAAAGGGGCAATCATAGGTCTATTTAGTTGAAACCTGCTACGCCTGTCCTTGTCATATTTGTTACCAAGCAGCAATTATAGCCCTTTTGCATTATCGTCATCATAATCATCATCAGACGGAAGACACCCACTGCAGTTCGAAGGCATCTACCATTTCCCTGCAATTAAACCGGTACTGTGCTAGCTGCATCCACAATGTCTTTAGCGCACTCAGCCATCTAATTTTGTGAGTCCCCCGGCTACGATTACCTTCTCTTGAAATCCAATTGGTTACTCTTACAGACCTTCGTTTGTGGTGTCTTCGCGCTACATGTCCTGCCCTTGCACTTCTTAATTTCAACTAGAATGTCCGTACGCTGAGTTATTTTCCTGACCCACTATGCACGCTTACTACACCTTAACGTTACACCTGCCATTTTTAGTTGCATAACTCTTGCATAGCCCCAACTTACGCAGAATCATATTTGTTAAACTTCAAGGTTCAGCCTCATAGGCGAGTACCGGCAAGGTTCAACAGTTATACACTTTCCTTTTGAGCGATGCCAATAATTTTCTAGTAACAATAGTTAGTATCTATCAAATGCGCTTCATCCCAATCTTTTTCTCTTAGTTATATCTCTCTCCTGGTGTCTGATCTGCTGTCACAATCTGTGGAAAGCAGACATATTCGCCTATCTTTTCCAGGGCTTCGCAGCATATTTTGAACTGCCGTTTTCTCTCAATCTGCTCAACATTACCTTAGACAACTGAACAATATTTTAGGCCTACCATTTTGCTTCTCCTATCTAGATCAACAATTAATAGGTACCTTAGTTACACAACAAGGTAATGTCGTCAGCCAATCACGGGTTACTGAAATATTCTTCATCGACTCTTATACCTCACTACTCGCACTCTATGCCTTTGAATACAGCATATAAACATGCTGTAAATAGCACAGAAATGATCGTGTCTTTCTGCCTAACACCTTTGTTAATTGGAATTTTATCACTTTCTTAGTGCAGAACTATGACTGCTGTGCAGCCTCTGTATGTATCTTTCAGTACTTTCAGATGACTGACCTGCACCCTGATCTCGGAATATCCGCATGACTGCTGAGGTTTCGATCTACTAAAATCCTTACTCGTAGTGAATTAATGCTATGTATAAGGGCTGCGTATATTCCGAGTACTTTTCTATCACTTGCTAGCGTTGATGTGAGCGAAGGCAGAGTACCCTTTTCGAGATCCTGCTTTATCCTTTGGTTGATTAAGTCTAAGGTTGTCCTGATCTTATTAGCGATTACCATAGTATATACTTTGTACCTAACTGATAGCAAGCCGTCTGGTCCGTAATTTTTTAAAATAATGTTAGCGTTCTTCCACTATTCCGGCACTTTTAATGTCATCAGGCATTGCGTATAGAGGGTGGTCAGTTTTCCCAGCATTATATCCCCTCAGTCCTTCAACAAACCTGAGTTACCTAAAACTTCCGAGGTGTTTTCCCCTTTCATAGCTTCTAGGGCTTTCTTAGCCTCGTCTTTCGTTACTCCCGTTGCTCCCATTTTCATTTTTGTCCTGACTACATTGGCCAGTGCAGAGGTCTATATAGAACTCCTGAGCTACCTTGATTCTCAAGTCCAGGTTACAAATGATAATGTCCTCCCTTGACCCTCAGTGCATACCCAGGGAGCACAAAATGGCCTATGACGTGGGGGCCCGCGTTGGGCCCGTGAGGGCAGCCCATACGGGCCCCATGCGGGATTTGCAACACGTACCCAAAGGGGCCCCGCGTGGGCTGCCCAATTTCACCACGATCGATCCCAAACTGTATCCGTGTGGGCACCCCTATTTGGGCTGCCCGCATTCAGCCCAAATAGGGCTGCCAGCATTCAGCACAGATAGACGAATGTGGGCGCACACCAGAACCATCAATGGGTTCCACGTTTGTGCAGGCAGTGACATATCATTGATCAAGGTTTTAATTTTTAAGTCGATTAATCCCTCCAATACCTGAATTGTACAGGCGCGGGATTTGAGAAAGCCACTCCGTTTCGGGCTGACCAACGTGCTGCCCTCATGGGTTCAATCTGGCATTTTCAGGGCTGCCCAAGTTCGAATAATGAAGTGTGAAACATTAAGCACTATTTTTTTGCTTGTATGCGACACTCAGTAACATTAGAGAAATTTATTCCCAACACTACAATAACGTGGGCTGGCCCACATCACCCCATCATGTTAGTCTGAATATTTATTTCGGTGCTGCGTGCGAAATAGTAATGCCGTAGGAAACATTTGGAGGTCGTTCAGTACATACCCGCAAAGCGGAACAATTACTGTTGCATATTTTCTGTCGATACTGCATAATTAACGTAGTTTGTAGAGTAAACATCGATAGTTTTTATTCATTGCACATATATGCTTAGGACAGTTATTATAAACCTCCAGAACATGCAATTAGTGGCCGGTATAACATGATTTAGATAAATAAAATGTTGCCCTAAAGATAGGGTGGAGACGTTTCAGAGCGGTAAGCCTGCCTACGGCCAATTCGGGGCACACTGTGGCCTTTCATGGGGCGCCCCAATTGGGCTGACCTTATTGTTACCGCATGGACTACTAATATAAGTTGCATTTTCCTGAGGGTACCCCAAGAAATACCAGTGTGGGCAGCGTGGGGGTGTGCTCCGTTTTCAGCTCGGCCGCAAACCATGCGGGACCTATTTGGTTTTTGTGTGGGCAGCCCCAATAGGGACTAGCCCTTCTTTTATTTGCTTTAGGCCCACATTTGCACCGCATCTGCCCTAAATTGCCCCGCAAAAGACCGATGCGGGCAGAAGCGGGAAGGAGTACTTGCCTGCCCCGCTACAGGCCATGCTGAAATTATCTAGGCTTTTGGTGGGCAGCCCTATTCGGGGCAGCCCAGGAATTTTCTGCATGAATTCTACATTTTCGTCTGACCTTCCCTCAAGTACCCCTCAAATGTTCCATGTAGGCAATGTGCGGGCATACCCGTATTTAGCCCCGCCGCGGCCCATGCGAGAACTATTCCGCTTTTGAATAGGCAGCCCCAATTAGATTAGCCCAGGCTTTTCCTACACACAGCCCAAATTTTAATTGCATCGGTTCAAAATTTCCCAAGCGGGACCCTTGAGGGCCAGATGTGGAACATGTAATAAGTTAGCCCTTTTCCACGCCTATATGATGCCCAAATGGAAAAAACAGGGGCAAGCCCAATTTGGGCTTGCCTGCTTGATCCTTAAAGGGGGCCCTCATGGCTGTTGTTGTGGTTACCCAAGCCAAACTTGCCCATACGGGCCCCAGGTGGGCCACGTAATGTGTGCTACTTGGGTATATCTTATTTTGCCTACGCCTAATTTCCTCTTTACGGCTTTCAGACTACAACCGTTCTTTAGAACATGCTGAATTTTCTCCATTTTATACTTCCTCATGTCAGGCTCCTTGCTCTTCGTGATTAGCTTTGATATCTCTCACAATGTACCTGGTCTGTTGGCTTAGATGCTTTCACACAATGGTGTTTCTTAAAGCTTTGGATTCCTTAGATAGTCTATCAGTATTCTCTCTAAGAATTACCGCCTACTTCTACAGTGTACTCTGTAATGATATCTCTGAAATTAACATTGCGTCTAGGCTAAGGTCGGATTCCTCGGTTCGCACTGAATATCATTTCTGCAGCGAGAGCCTCAACTCTACTTTTCCTCTTGCCGCTAATTCGTTGATGGACTTCTTACTAGTCAGTTCCGTTCCCTTTTCAAATCCAGAATAATACGAGACGTCAATATCCTGTGGTCAATTAATCAAACCTTTCTGCTTACCTTTATATTCTGAAAAATTAAAGGGTTAGAACAGAGTTTTAAAATCAAGTTCATTCCTAATCTCTAAAACTAGGGCTTCTCCATGTTCATATCCCGTTCTCACGTTCGCTAGAGAAGGTACAGTGGTTCGCAGGTATTCCGTTCAGAAAACGCAACTAATACCTCACTCCGCTATTCCTTAACACAAAGCCATAGTTGTCCGCTGCCTGATCTCCAGCTAGCAATATGCCTACCTTGCAATTGTAGTCGCCCATCAGAACAGTATATCTTGTTTTTAATTTCCCTATTACAAGTCTAAATCTTCGTAGAAGCCACACTTTCATTATTGCTACAGAAGTGATCTATATTACCAGCTCTATCCCTATTGACAAGGAAACCTACTCCTAGTTCTCGTCTCTCAAGTAAACCTTTACAACACAATACATACCCGTCCTTCAGTACAGTATATGTCTCGCTTGAACTCCTCACTTCATTTAGCCCTATGACATTCCATGTCTTTCTAGTTCCCCTAACAGCTAAAGTTCCCCTAACATCACTAGCTAGAGTTCCAGCATTAAATGTTGCCAGCCTCAGTTTCCAATGGCACCCTGTCCGGAACCAGAACCTTTTAGCACCCCCACTGCGTCAATGTCTGACCGCCGCTGTGGACAGTTGCTTCGCAGCCGCTGGTGCTTGGGGGAAGGGGTTTTATAAAACATTCATGGCAGGTTGCAGCCTAATACTTCACCAGGGCGGCCAACTTTTCTTCTGGTGAGGGAGTGCGCTGCCGAAGGTATTCACTGGCATCAGCTCGTACCCAAAGCATGGTTATGCAATTCCTTCGACACAATGATATTTATTAATCCCGCGGACTGCTGCTCTTTTTTACTTTCAAACGCACCCTAATTTACATCACAAAACAGCTGCTTAAGCACCTGCCAGGTGCGATGCAGCGACAAATACCTTAATCTAGAATGCACTCAATATTGAATATGGGCAGCATACAATTGGCAGCTCTAAAGAACACATGGCAGTGCTCCTGCGTCCTCACCGACTTTAAGGATCAAGTAGAATATTTCACTGATACAGATTTCACTTTTGTGCCAAAAGATTGGCGGATAAATATACCGAGTGCTTTGTCATACCCATTGCGGATAATATATATAACTATAAGCGGTGAGCCTTAAACAAGTTTTCGTTCGCATAATGTTGTTGGTATCAAATGCTCTGGCAAGCTTCTACAGCTACTTGTCAAAACAACCTGCCAAGAATCATGTACACGATTTATCGAGAAACTGTATTTAAACACCGTTGTGACTTTTTTCGCTTACGAGACACTGATATTTTTAATGGGTCCTACATTAGACAGATAGTGAGATCAATCATCGAGTGGCTGAGCGAGCAGTCTGCACTCGCTCGAGACTGGCAGAGCCAGAAATTTGCCTACTCATTGCGATTGTCCCGTCTTCGAGGCATAAACAGTATCAAAACTTTAAAAAGATACTGCGGGAAAAAAAAAAACGCGACAGATTCAGTAAGCCTGTGTAAGGCCACTCTGGCCTATTCTCTAATGTTGCGGCGCGCGCGCCGCTGAAAGCGGCGATGGAAAGTTCGAGCGGCTCTCCAACCGCAACGCTACCGATTGCGTAATCTCGGCCACCACGCGGCGCCATCTCGCCCTGGTCGACAGGGGCTGCCTCACACTTACATTCCTCCGCACGGAACTGGCCCTCCTCCTCACTTCGCGTCATTGGGAAGGCCGCGCGTGCTTACGATGGCTTCCAGTAGCTTCCAGGTGTTTCTTTCGAGCCGAAGGCGAAGGCATAGATTTGACAGCGCTAACCTGTTTTCCGCTCCTCCTCCGCGCATGAAAGTTTTGGCGCTGGTTATTTGAAAACATGCCGCTCGCTCATCGGTGGTTCTGGTTCTGGTCGTCGACGAACCTAGCAGTAGCAGGCAGTCCCCGACTAAGAAGTGCTCATAAGAGAAATGTGTTCATATTGCTTTTAGCATGTCAACTCGTGGATCTGCGCGTCATTCAGTAGCCTCTCTTGTAGTGTAGTCGGCTCTCTCTTTTTCTGTAAATAAGTTTTCTGTATCTTGTGTTTGTGTCAAATATAGGTACGTTTCGTCATTTTACTTCAAGTTCGTCGTCTTTCGCCGCATTGTGTTCGATTGTGTGAATTACACGTCGCCCACCTAATCGACGAGCACCTAGAGGAGGTGCAGAAGAATTGAAAACAACAAAGAACCTCACCTTTACTGGCGCAGTCGACAGTATGATTTGGCAACTGCAGCACTCCGCAAGCCCAGCCCGTTACTCGATCCATTGAAAAGTCATCGGCGCTCACCGAATACGTCCGCTCGTTTATGGTGGGAGAGCGTTGCCGCGTGCAAGGAACTAGGGAGCCTAAAAGATGACGGTGAGGGGCAGCGGCGCGTTGAAGTGTCCATGAGCGAGAAGCGACGCAGTAAAGACGGAGCAACCGTTTATGAGGTGCCGAGATCTTCCGGTCGTTCGAGGCAGAAGTTCATCGACGCGAGCAAGGACCCAGGGATCCCTACTGGTGACGGGCAAAGGCAGCGACGATCGGAAGTGACCCACTGCGAGAAGTGATCTTGGCGAGGAAGGCACAACTGTTGTTCAGGTAAGCGGGATTTCTTGCGTCCGTTGGTGTACGCGGCTCAAGAATTTGGGGCAGGAGGTGCGTGGTGTCGACGTGTAGTACAATAGCAAACATGAACACTAGAAAGTCACTGTTTTCCGGATTGACCAGCGTGTCCATAAGAATCCCCGTAGCAGCACTGAGACGGAAGAATTACGCAGCACAGACAAAATGACCAAGTGAAGCTTTGAGAGACAGGCTGAAAGAGAGGCTCCGAGGTGAGAAATGCAGAAACGAATGGAAAAAATCGAAGTAGTAATTAGAAAGATGGAGATAACAGCGAAGATAAAAATGAAAAAGATTGAGACAGAATTGAGAAAGCGCGAGGTGGATACCCAAAAAGGGATAGCGGAAGCAGAAGCTAGAACAGCTCAAGCGGGAGTTAAAATATTAGAAATAAAACAAGCTCACCGCGCACGCCTTCGCTACCTAACGTAGCGTAGGATATGTAATGCGAAGAGAGGATAACCGAGGGTCGCTTACGGTGACAGACTGGATTCAACAGAAAGAAAGCGTAGCAAGGGGCGGCAGAAAGTTAGGTGGGTGGATGAGGCTAAGAAGTTCGCAGGGGTCAAGTGGATGCAGCTAGCATAGAACCGGGTTAATTGGAGAAAAATGGGAGAGGCCTTCGCCCTGCAGTGGGTATATTCAGGCTGAGGATGATGATGACCGTGGACGCCATATCGAAACAAATAAATGTGAAGAAACTAATGCAAATGCAAATAGCGGCCCTGAACGGTGCTTGCCGGTGGTGTGTGTGTCGGGTGACGAAGCCGTGCCGTCAGAAGCAACCACGAGCAGTGAACCAGCATAGACGACCGTTGCTGAGGATAGCGATTCAGCCGGCGTGCGCGGCGCGTTGCCTACCAGCGAAGTAAAGAACGCCAAAACAACCGCGTAAACCTTAGCAATAGAAGCGCGCGCGCACTCAAATTTCCGAGTGTGTCAGCGTTCCAATAGGTGCATTGGAAAGCCCGCAGAAGCAAGATACAAAACTGGAACTCAATGTAGACGAGGCTATCGAGAAGCACAAAGCTGCGGCATGTAGAAACATTGGTTCTCAGGCGTTACATATACCCAACGCGGCCGTAACAGCATCACTGGGCGCGATCCCGAAGGGCGAGCAAGGCGCCATCATTTGCAGCTTATTGACCGGAACCGCGCAAGCTGATACCGATCTGACGCAACACAAAATGCTGCCTAGAAACTTGCTATTGACAGACACATAGTTCAATCACGATCGCCAACAGCGAGGACATAGCCGCGACTGGTGCTGAGTTACGTGCCTTATGCGAACTGGAACCGACCCGAGTCGCTCTGCAAGGCAACGACCGCATTATTTGAAGACGAGTTGTTAGCTTTGTTACGATTCGTATCGACATGTGTGATAACCGGCGCAGCCACAGCGCAGCGTCAGGCAAAGCAGCGAGCATTTCGGTCATTTCAGTTCCGACCGGTCGGCCGTCCATGCTTTCTCCCGCGAACGTGTCCAGGCGTGTCGGTCGCAGTTGCCGAATCTGTGTGGGTGCGTGTGTGTGCAAACGCTGGCCAATCCCGGCACTCAACGGAGAGAGTGTCACACTCACCCGTCTGCAGGAGGTGGAAGAGACTCCTATCGCGACACCGCGACTGAGTCATCACAGCTTGTTCTGACATGAATTCTCTCCCTTTCCCTCAGAACTTACGAGCGTATAAAATGCAGTGGCAAATTCCGCTGCGGGAGAGACTACAAGGTAGATATAGTACCATGGTAGCGAAGGCTCCATAGACGCCCATTGGTCCAAAAAATGGCGGCTCATGGGCACCGCCATATTGGGGGGCAACTACGTATGACTGACGTTGAATGACGTCACGCATACATATGTTTTTAGCGCGAATTTTAAAGTGATCTTTTTATAGAACCCACATTTTCAAGCCGGTATCTCATGAAGGTTGCTTTTCAGTGCGCACCAACCTTTGCCATCTCCCCTCTCCTCTTCAACATCGCCATGATTAGAATCGCAAGGGCTCTGCAACAGGTTCCGAACATTGGATACACCCTGTATGCTGATGACATTACGATATGGACAACCACCGGCTCTCTAGGCCAGAAAGAAGAAACACTTCAAGCAGCTGCAACCTGCGTGGAAACATAGGCCTTTCGATGCGGGCTCCAATGCTCCCCAGATAAATCTGAAGTCATCCGCATACGTGGATACCACTATACATCACCAGGCAATCTTAGCATCCTCCTGCAAGGGGTGCCAATCCGGGAAGTGCCACTCAAGCGTATCCTGGGTCTCTGGCTCCAAAGCGATAGAAAAGTAGACCACGTGCTCCACCTCCTCAAGAATACAACACAGCAGATCTCTAAAATGATCCGCCGGCTGGCCAGAAACAGAAAAGGCATGCGGGAAGAACACACGATCCGTTTGGTGCAGGCGCTGGTCATCAGTCGCCTCTTCTATGGACTACCTTACCTCACCCTGCTCCGAAGAGATCTCAACAAAGTAAACGCAATGATACGTGCAGCTTACAGGAACGCGTTAGGCCTCCCACCATACACCTCCAACGTCAAATTGGAAGCTCTTGGACTGCACAACACATTTGAAGAAATTCAAGACGCTGTCCTCCTGTCCCAAAGGGAACGCCTTCTGTCAACTGAGACTGGGCGGCTCATTCTCGAGCGCGTTGGCTATACTTCGGACGTAAAAGCTATACAGTCAACGACCAACATTCCTGTTCCGTACCGGGCAAGAGTATGTGTGTCCCCGCTCCCAAAGAACATGTGTCCAGTCCACAACGAAGGCAGAAGACACGCCCGAGTGAATTATCTTAAACGTGCATTGGAACGCAGTCCGAGAACTGTCTATGTGGATGCCGCTCTATACGAACAGTTATCGAACGCAGCAGCAGCCGTGGTGGTGGGCTCCTCATACACAGAAGTCTCCAGCATGTCCATCTCGCACTGTACTATCACAGAAGCGGAAGTGGCGGTGATCGTGCAGGCCATTACCTACGGAGACGCGACCAGTCGAGAGCTGCACGTAATCACCGACTCACAAGCGGCGTGTCGGCTCCTTCTTGCAGGCAGAATACCTAAAAAATTAGCTCGCTTCACAACTAACCCATTGGCTACAACCTCACAGCTCAAACATCAGATCACATGGGTTCCGGGGCACTCTGGATTGGAAGGTAATGAGGTCGCGAATAGGCTAGCTCGAGGTCATACAAACCGAGCGGCCACCAATCCCGATCTCACAACCAGAATTTTTGTCCCAGCGACTTACGGCGCATGACTTAAGTACCTACGGGAATTTAACAAAACTTGAAGTTGGGCTAGATGGTGCATTGTAATTTGACTGAAGATGAAGCGCACGGGAAGACGCACACAAGAGAAGAAGACACGCGCGTGTCCTGTGTCTTCTTCTCTTGTGTGCGTCTTCCCGTGCGCTTCATCTTCAGTCAAATTACCTACGGGAACAACGTAGGATTTATCCCCCTCCACACAAGGGTCTAAATGCACAAGAAATGCGGGAATGGAGACAGCTCCAAACCAACACATACCCCAACCTACATCAATACAACATAATGTTCCCAGAACACTACACAGACATATGTCCTTGGTGCAGCGACCAGCCCACCGCCTACCACGTCACATGGGGGTGCACAGGCCCCAAACCTCCACATATAAACATGCACCGTTCAGAGGCGCAGTGGGAGGCCACTCTCCAATGCTATGATCTAGAGACCCAGCGTAGGCTGGTAACTCAGGCAAGAGCGGCAGCCCAGGCCACTGGGGTCTTGAAATGAAGACTCCACTCACTGCCCCCCCCCCTTTTTTTCCTTCTTTCTCTTTCCTCTTTCTTTTTGAAATAAAGTTTTCTCTCTCTCTTGCCAGTCAAATGTGCTCTAGTTCCTGCTAGTTATGGCTTGTTAATGTGCAATTCGGAACCCATTGAAAGTGACTGGCAAAGAAGGCAGCATAGAAAGGCAGACGCTCTCATACGCTGGCTTACTTTGCCTGGCTAAGCATGCAATCATGCATGATTCGTAGTGGAAACCATGGTGGAAATACTGGTGCTAGTACTTTTGAGTACAAGGTATGATGCACAAAGCACAGGCTCAAGTGCACAGTTTGCAATACAGTGTACGACAAGTATGGCTTTCATATTCATGGTTTATTACAGCAACCAAATCAATACAGTGATAAAGCACACCAACAAAAAATACACGTCACAGGCAGCTCAAGCAGTAGTTTCTTTAAGCTGGCTATTCATCTCAATGGTCATAGTGCGGATAGAAAAAAGCCCTGCAGTTCCACGAACGTGGCCAGGTAGGAAATTGAAAAGCATAGAAGACAGTGCTAAGACAGCTTCTATTGAGGCAAATATGGCATGATATAATTAGGCGCATCAACACGGGTCGCAGCCTTTCTGACGACAGATACGCAGACGGTTCGAAGTGAAACCCGCAAGTCTCGCAGCTGCCATGGTGTCTTCTTCTCCAGGCTGAAGTTGTGGCAGAACTGCACCCACGCTCGGCACCTGGACGTGATGCAACGTGCACGTTATTCGCAATTGCGCCGTAAGGAATACTGCATACTCCAAACGCCAATGCGTCATTATTCCTGTCAATGCTCACTGCAGTACAATATACTTCCATTATATCTGAACTATGGCAGTAAATGCTCGTCCTAAGCTCTCAGCGCCCAAGAGTGCGGTTACGTACGCTCGTCTTCACGCCATGCGGGTAGCTATACTTTTCTATGGTTAAGATTGACGAGAATGAAGTGCGTTTAAAGTTATCCTTACGGTCATGCATATGCAGAATACTACCAGTTGCGAGGGTCAAATTGACTTCGTGGTGTTGGAAAACTAAACAGTGTTGTGCTCAGACTTGTCAGCCAGCACAATTGGTTTTAAATTGGCCTTCCGGTCAGTGGCATGCGCGTGGTTGCTCCTGAAAGCCCGGTATCCCGTTAACGCTGGTGATAGCCGGCTGCATGAAACTCATCATAAATCAGACAAATGGTGGGCCTCTTTCGCACAGCTCAGCACTTAAAGTGTGTTCCCTGTAGTGTAGTACATAAATATCCCCGAAAAAATGAAGCCACGTGCGCACGAACTGGTTACAGAAACAGAAGCGAACAGCCCAACGAAAGTATTCGCAGCATACCTAGAGCAGACGCCTTGTAGCAGACGACACTGACAAGAGCTCACCTGTGAAAGTCCAGCGGGAAGCGGTGTAGCTTGGCACCGACGGTACTGTCCATGCTGTCGCAATGTGCCACGGCGCATGGTTTTTTCACACGCCGCAAGCTCATCTTGAAATAAAGCGCTAAGCGGTTCAAAAGAACAGCGCGAAGCGTGAAAAGACGGAAATAGACTTCGCGCTGGCCGCACGTCGAAGGAAACGACAAAACCGAGAGAACTGCCTCAGCGATGCGGCGGGGTGCAAATTTTACAAAACGGTGCAGAGAAGCGACGCGCAAGGACGACGAAAACTTCGTAAAAGGGCATTTCGAGACCGGCGAGCTAAATTTATAAGCTTTACCAGGCGCGCTATTGCAGACAGCTGGCGATAAGAAACCGCTTCGTGAGCTCCCGCGGCCACTGTGGCGGGTGCCGAAACAAGGCCTGCAAAAAGTCAAGCTGCAAATGCACCGCACACTCATCAACAAGAACGTTGCAAAAAATTAAAAATGCGGCGTAATGTTTTGCTCAAATAGTTTACCTATTTTATAAAACGTGGCATTAAAATATTTATTTCTTTAAAGCGTTTTTATTTGTGCTTCTGAATTTCATTATCTAAGTATTTAGGCCCCCCAAAGTGGCTGTGCTGCTGTCGCGCTAGACCGTTTTTAGGCCCAGCCTTCGCCACCATTTTACATCCGCCTTGGAGACTATTTGAGAGACGTCGTAAAGACGACGCCAGACACCAGCTTTGTGAGCGTACCAGTCTTCTCTCCGAGCCAGCTTCTCTGCCCGTTCCTACGGGATGTTGAATTAAACGTTTTGTTAGTCGACGCCTCGTCTTTGGCGGGACCGTTGATGCCATCCGCCGAGCCATGGAGCCCAACGCTACCGAAGGGGCCGCGACCTACATGTCGTGTTTGCTCGGTGGACCATCGAAAACGACAAGGCACTTGCTCAATTCGGCCTGGCTGCGCTGCCCGCTGTCTGCAGCCAGCGACTTCATCATAGCGGCCGTGTATTAACAGGCCGTGAGGGATTCAATCAAAGAATGAAGGACATTTTGGATGTTTTTACTGAGTGTGGATCCGGCCTGGAATTTACTGTTGAGAAAGCAGTGGACGATCAGTTACAGTATTTAGATATTTTGATTCAATTCGGTGATAATCATGTTTGTTGGGAATACAACCCGAGATCGATGAAGCCGTTGCTAGGCTCCAATTCAGGACATTCCAAGTTAGTGAAGAATGGGATGATAAACACTTGCTTGTTAAGTGCGTTGACGAAATCTTGTTACCACGGCATGGCCAAGAGTTTTGAAAGACAAGTGAAGAGAATTGCAAAGGCCGGTTATCGCGAGTCAGTTATTATTGAGGCCAGTTGCCGGGTACTGAAGAACCTTAAAAGAACGCACAGACTGAAATCCCTGCCTAGCATGGGTGAGAGGAAGAGGAAGGTTGCCGTGGTACCGTATGTGCACAGGATTTCGCATGGCCTCAAAAATGTAGGCAAGAGGTATAATGTGGACGTCGCACTGACCGCCCCGCTCAAGATGAAGAAGATCTGCCCGGCTGTTCAAAGGGAAAGAGAAGAGAAGAAGCAAGAATGTGGGGTGAAACATAGAAACCCCTATGTTGGATGCAAGACAGGTGTTGTGTATAGGCTTCCACTCTCTTGTGGAGCCAGTTATATAGGACAAACCGGACGGTGTATAAATAAGAGACTACAGGAACACTGTAACAACTTGGAAATTGGAAAGGACAAAACGTTTCTAGTATCCCATTGCCAGTCATGTGAAATAATGAAGAAGGAGAAGAAGAAATACACTCCTATGTTTGACAGTGTTAAGATTTTATATCGCCACAAAGAGAAGATAACGAGAGAGATAGTGGAAGCGTATTTTATTTCAACGGACAATAAGTGTATCAGCAAGACCTCTCTTGCTCTTTCAAGGAAAGAAGTGTCTTTTTTAAGTGATTTTTTAAAGTAATTTTTATGCAGCAGGTGAACCCAGGGGTTTTTCACGAGACTGTTTCGTTTTCTTCATGTTTGTTTTTCTGGGCCTTGCAGTAAACGGCTTAGGCTTAGTTGTGAGTCAGCGCATGTACTGTGGCTTTCGTGTTTCTTGTCCCTTGTTTTCGTGTTCGCGCTGTTTATATCAATAATGAATCATAGCGGATTACACAGCAAGCATCGCTTCATGCAAGTGCACTGCTTCTTTTTTGTTTACAGTAAAGAAAAAGTGCGGTATATCTCACGTTCTATGTGCACGCGTGAATAATATAATAACAATTGTTGGTGTGTTGGTTTTATGGGATTTAACATCCTAAAAGCGACTCGGACTATGGGAGGAGCCGTAGGGGGGAGGACTGAGGAAATTTCAGCCACCTGGGTTCTTTAACGTGCATTGACATCGTGCACTGACGTCACTCCATTTCGCTTCCATCGAAATTGGTTTACAGGAAAGGAAAGGCGCAGTATCTGGCGCCGTCAAATCAGAATGGAGGTTGGTGTTGTGACTGCAGGAAGAAGGAAAAGAAGATCCACAGGCCTTCTACTTGCTCTGTAGCTGTCACCTCCACTGCCTCGTGCGGAAAGAGGAGGAAAAAGAGAAGAAATAAAAAATTACCGACGATTACGTTCCTGCTGCTGCTGCTGCTGCAGCAGCAGCAGCAGCAGCAGCAGCAGACGGAGGACTTCCACCGGTCGTCTCGGTCATGGCTCAGAAAGAACTGGCAGATAATTTTGCAGTGGCGAACGGCAGCGGCAATTTCGGCTCGGGCGGTGCACATATACAGATCCGCCGCCACCGATCTGGCTCTCTTATTGCCACCGCACAGGGGTTGCATTGGAGGAGGAGCGAAGAAAGGAATTAAGTTCGAGCCGGCGCTTTGACCATAGAGAAAGAGATTGGTAAAGAGGGGACACTGCCATAGGGCCCAGCGGCCCAATTGACTGTAGTGCACCAAGCGGCCGGCGGCAACTACTTCCGGTCTTGCTGAAGGGCGCGCGATTTGAATTCTAGCCATGCGCTGTGCCCATCCCTACTCTTTTGGCGCATTAGTTTGGTTTTGAATTGTCTGCTAGTGCTTCTGTTTATTTTCAGCATGCATAACAACAGGAAAAATAGATTCCTAGTACTCTAAACTGGCCATCAACGCAGCTGCGCCACAGCCTTTCAAAACAGTATTGCAGAAAAGACGCCAAGTGCTTTGCGAGTTGAATTTATTTTGCTGCATATAAAACACAAGAGATGCAACAGATGTAGACGGACGCATTGACAATACTTGATACACATTAGGCGATGTGCACAATACAGAAAAATAAAAATACACAAGGTGAGAAACAGCACTTAAGTAGAGACAAAAAATAGCATAACTGATTTCCGAATTATTGCAAATGATATGTAACAAACAGGCATTATACCTAAACTACACAGTCTCAGTCGCGCCTACCTTAGCAAGGGTAACTTGTATTGTTCAGGGCAGAGAGAAGTAGTGACGCTTGGGGGAAGGCCACTCTGTTCACTCGTCGCATCTGCCGCGCTTCGGCTGCAGTCCGTGGGTCCATTCAGTGCTGTTGAAAAAGGAATGAACATGATGCAGAAGGTTGCAATGAAATGTACGGCCACTGTGCCGCGCACACAACTGTGCATGTGGGTGCGTACTGAAGACTTGGTGAACAGCAGTTATGGTCCAGAACAGAAAAGCCGTCATTCGTAAAATTGATACAAAAGCTACTCTTGCAACGTAGAGGTCAGGAAATGCAGGCTAACCTAACCTATCTGAAAATGCATTTCTACAGAGCGTGAAATAACAGCCACTAAACTAACAATATTCCTCAAGAGCACTGAACAGCTGAAGCAATGAAGCTTGCCGCATAATAAAACATTTTTCACTTTAACGTTGTCCCGTTAAATGTAACGCGACACCACGCAAAACTAGCCGTTCGCAAAACCGCGGCCGGAGAGCACGCCATGTTGGCTTGCCTTTCATACGCGACTTTGTGAAGCGCCGACCACCGCGCTGAGCTAAACTGCCAGAAACGCCTAGCAGTTTTACAAGAATGAAACATTTCTCACCTTGCGGTTGCCCTGTTAAACCCGACACCACGCAAAACTAGCCGTTCGCAAAACCTAACGCCATGTCACATGTCATCGCGGCCCGCGAGCCATATCGGCGAGCGCTTTGTCATGCCTGTTGGCTGCCCTTCACGTGCGACTTTGTGAAGCGCAGACCGCCGTACTGAGCTAAACTGCCTGAAATACTGCGTAGTTTGACAAGAAAGTCAAGAATGAAACGTTTCTCACTTTACCGTTGCTCTGCTATACGCGACACTTAGCAAAACTAGCCCTTCGGCGAACTGCGTCAGAATGGCCGCACCGGCCGGCGAACACGCCATTTTGGCGCAACGGCGTGCCTTTGTGCCTTCACACGCCACTTTGTCAAGCGTGACGAGCTAAACTGTTCGAAATGAAGCTGCTTCCTGGGAACACAACATATTATACCTCGCCGTGGTTGGGAACCGCTAGAGTTACGGCGTAACGAACTGCGCCTGAACAGCCGGCGCGAATGTTCACGAGCTGCGAAACTTATTGGCGCCGGCCGGCATGGTCAGCATAAACTGCTTGAAATGCAGCGTAGTTAAGCAAAAAACGTTATTCACCTTGCCGTCGTTTCCAACCGCTGTCGTTCCGCGCAGCAGCCCACGAGAGGTCTGTGCCGCACAAGCGCTGCGAGGCACGAGCACCCAACCGCTCTCTTCGACAACAACTTGTCGTCTGTTCCGGCGGGCTACCGCTGCAGCGAGTGCCGTCGCGCGCGCGTCCGCGCATGCGCACGTTGGTGCCGCCATCCATCAAACGGCGGCAGCGCAAAACGTCGCGCGTCATTTCCTGGGGCAAGGTTTCGCCGAGTGACCGCTCTTTATCAATCTCTCTATGCTTTGACAACCGGAGACTCGCAGGAAGAAGGGGGAGGGGGGCGGCTTGTACACCCAGAGGCAAACGATGGGGGCAGAAGCGCGCGCAGCAAGTGGACAACGCGATAAAGGGAGGAGGGAAGAGATAGCAGCGACTGACTGATGCTGCTGACGCCGATAGTGAGTCAACCCCAGCTGCGGAGTTGGTTTCAGGGACAACGCCGCCGATGCCGATGCAAACAATATGATACCCTCGCTTCCGCAGCGCCAAGAACCAGGTCTAGCCGTGGCAAGGTGGTCACGTATTCGTCGACGTGCCGGGGCCTACGTGAAATAACCGGAGTGTCGGCAACTGAAGAGCACCCTATCCGCCACACAGGAACAGGGGGGGGGGGGGACCCTCCCCTCCTCTTTCTGTATGGCGGCGACGGTGTTCTATGCAGTCACGTTATCTTGACTCTCTAGCGGCGTCAGCGGCATCCAGCGGTATCAGTCGGTCGCTGCTAGCGCTGGGGGGATAAAGGGGGGCGGAGCTGGTTACGAGGCCGACGACGACGCCGACGCGAAACCCAGGAACGGACGCCAAAGAGCTGCGCTCTAAAAAAGCCTAGCAATCCTCTTAAGGTGGGACGTGTAAGGCCGTGGTGGCCTGTTCGGCGGTTTCGGCGCGCGCCGCAGAAAGCGGCGATGGAAAGTTAAGTTCGCCGACGCTACCGATTGCGCAGTTTCAGCCGCCGCGCTGCGCCTCTTCGCCATCGTTGGCATGGGCTGACTCACGCGTTCATTCCTCAGCACGGGCCTGACCCTCCTCCTCACTTCGCATCATTGGGAAGGCCACGCGTGCTTACGGTGGCTTCCAGTCGCTTCCAGATCTTTCTATCGAGCCGAAGGGGGAGGCATAACTTTGGTAGCGCTAACCTGTTTTGTTTTTGGCAGCTTTGGCAGCGCTAACCTCATATTGCTGTTAGCGTGTCTGCTCGTGAAGCTGCCCGTAGTTTTCCTTAAGTCAGCCCCTCTTGTATTATATTCGCCTCTTTTGTAAATTAGTTTTCTATGTCGTGTGTTTGTGTCATATAAAGTTCATTTTTTTCGTGTTATTTCAAGTTCGTAGTCTTTCGCCTCCTTATGTTTGTGTGTGTGAACTACACGTCGCCTGCCGAATCGACGAGCACTTAGAACAGGTGCAGAATAACTGAAGACAAAAAATACCCTAACCTTCACTGTCTGCATTATCCAAACAATAAAAAGTTATGAGATGTCCTCTCGTTTTGCGCTAAAGAATACGCTCATGATGCCTCATCCAAAGCTGCGAAAATTCACTCTGTCTGACAAGCTACTAACAAAAGTAAGAACGGTGGCATATTTGTAGAGATCTGTCTTGTAATCGCTAGGTACCAGGCCTGAGTACCGACGCTGCCGAGTATCTACCTGTGGTTCCATGGGTAAAAGTATATCCCCGGTCTAGTTCTCGTCTTTTATGGGGTGAAATGCATGGGAAAAGGGTCACCGTTATAATATGTGCGCTGATAGATCAGTGAACAATTACTATATTAGAGAACTATAATAACCCTGATCTTCAATAAATAGGTATTTAAAACTATTCTGCGAAGTACTAGTCATTCTGGCTTTATTAAATCATCAGCCCCAGGAACTACAATTGATTTTTCGCCAGTTTCTCAGTCAGTTTCTCATCTCATCCTATCCATACAGTCAGAGTACTGTTCTGGTTGAAACATTTATTCATTGTTTATTTTTACAATTTATAGCTTTAATTCAACATTTTTCAACGCACCTAACATTCATTCAGCTATATCTGGCCTCAAGACTGTGTACTGTCCGAGTATCTTTATGGCAACCTTCATTAGTAAGTCAGTGTTTTGTGCATTTCACTTTTCATTTTGTAACTTGCCCTCAACAATGCCCCCTTGGACGAAAATAATTAGGCTGGTGATCTTGCACACATTGGCACTTTGAACTGCAGGGAAAAATATCATTCTTGCGTGTCGAGTTTTTGATGAAGCAGCTGGAATTATTTTGCTATGTTTCCACCGAATTCACGGTTGATGAAATGCATGCTTGATTTCAGCTTCTGTTGAAATTAAAGGTAACAAACGGAGTTGGGCTCGCGCCACATGTTTCCAGTTTCATCGCCGCACCTCCTTTTAGCACAATAAAGCAGAGAGGTAAAATACGGAGCGCAAAATTTGATAAATATTTGACCCCCGTTCACAAATTCATTTCGGGCGGGGAGCCTCAGTTCCTCGCAGCAGTTCACCATCATAAGGAGAAAATAACCATGCTCATCACATGAGCGTAGAACAGTAAAATATTACTAAAGCGGAATCACTGGAGATGGGATTGCTGTAGGAATACAGAGTGCGTATGATGTTCACAGATTGGAAGTAAAAAGCACACAAAAATTACTTATAGAAATTATTTTCATTTTTATACGATAATAGGAGTGCAAATATATAATCGAAGCAAACGACAATGTCTCAAAGTGAGTGAATATTTGGGAACTACAGGCGAAGCCAATGTGATTTTGCCCTGGAAATGACCATTCAAATGCCACTACATAATTTGTAATGTACAGAACTGTGGATACATACATTTATGCCTGTGTGTCATCATTTCATTCATCTAGGCGTGCCGCCGGAGCTTTAAAGAACTCAAGTGTACCAAAAGTTTCACCCAAAGTGCCTCTAAAAAATATTAGTGTGTTCTCCACAGCTTCCACAATGAAAAACATTGTCATCCCTTTCCGATTCTCGAGAGTAAAGATGCGGGTTATATCTCCCCAAGATACAATAGAGTGCCCTTTTTATCGTGAAGATTGCACGTTTCTTCTTTTTTAGGAGCCAGACTAAGACATTTAGGGCTGAAGATAATGGTGCAAATTGGAATTTTCATTTTACTAGCAACTGTCATCAACTTCCTAGAGATAGATGGAGTTCCCGCTGAGTCCAGTAATACGGTTACAGAAGCAACTGAGACGCCGATGCCTCCTACAGATAAGAATGGTAAGCTTTTAATATTTGACAACATCACGATTGACAAATTACCTTCTTATGGCTTTTTGAGTGAGCCACATAAACGCTACTCTAAAATTGCCTTATACATAAAATACTACAAAAATATGAAAGTACATTTGAACCGATAGGTATTGTAAATAGAGGGAGAACGTCTACAGTAGAACATCAATTTCTTCTCACTTTTTTAGGCAAGAAAAAAGGCATTCGCATATATGCCAGATTTTTTGCTTGTAGCGAAATTGGCATGGCACTGGCGCTGAAGGCGAAGAAACTTTTCAACGAAAACAAAACATTAGTTGTTTTTATATTGTGTGTATCAAAGCCGCGTCTTAAAAAAATAGCAAGGGATTTTTTCTCGCTCAAAGCCCATACGGCATCCCAATAGGATGAAAGGAAATAGTCCAGCAGTCGGCACTTTTCAAGCAGTGGGTTCATTTGACTCAAAATGCCTTGTGCATACATTTATGGCAGCAGCGCTGGAAATATTCAGTACTTTTGCTGGCGCTTTGCGTTCTGCACTGATGAAATCTTGTGACACCTATTTTATTACATACCTTTGTGAAGCATCATCAGAAAAAGAAATATTCTCAAGTAACGCATTTATACGACCAGTTCTCGAATATGGTTGTACAATTTAGTTCTCTTGTATACACGAGCGTCTCATTAAGAAAATAAAAGGAGTGCAGCGAAGTAGTTAGATTTGTTTTATTAAACATAAGACCACTGATTTGCCATCCCGTTTAACTAAAATTGCCTCTTTTACTTTACAATCCTGCGTGAAACTAGCCCAAATAAACTTAAGCACTCTAAACCCCTAAAAAAATATGCTTGCTGGAACGAGTGTTTTCAAGATTCATTTTTCACGTACAATACGGAATGGGATGGTTCGATCCGCGTTGCACCTATAGTAGGTCACTGCCGAAATTCGTAACCCTTATAGAAGAACTGCTACGCAATGAAGAAAACATGTCTAACTAAATTTAACCGGCCAGTTACATTACCGTAGAAAAAAGCTACTGTTTTACTAAATTATTTATTATGTGTAACGGTATTATTTCCACCCAGGTATGATGTATATGGCATTGTTTATTGCCTGCTTTTTTCCATCTTATGTTTAAAGTGCCTATCCTGCAAATATCTCAAAAGGATTCACAGTATATGAAATACAAAAAAAAATGCAATATGCACCGAAATGTTCAAGTAAATCCAGTGCAGGCTGTTAGCATATATATATGGCTGAACATGCGATTCACAAGTGGGTTAACTCCATTGTAGCAGACTGTAGTGACATTGCGGATTGCATAATAAAACATTTGGACGCTGGTATTCAGCAGCAAACAAATATTGTCCCTCCCAATGATGAAGGAGAATGCTACAACGCAGAGCTGCGTTGCTAAGCGGCACTTTCGCTACGGCAGCTGCATGATCTTTGCGCGCAGAGCCACAATGAGCCCATTTCTGTTGCGTTTGGAGCAACTTGAATCAAAGCGGCGCGTTTAGCTTGATCTCCCGATCAGTGCGGGATTTCGGGAAAACCTCCAGCCGGGGGTGCAGTCATGTTCTGAGGTACCACACATGATATGCCTGTTATTGTTTTTGTCGGATTTGTCAACAGATGGCGCGCATATCAATGTGTATCTCACAGAAGGCTGCAGCATCTACAGCGTGCGAACGCAATTTGCAGAGTTGCGTGATCCCGCCTATTTAATAATCGCCGCAGACTGTGCACCAAAATGCGCCCTAAAATGTGTGAAGAAAATCTGTAATAAGTTCGTCGTGCACTCTGCATGATCCTCCGTCCGCACGTATCTCATTCGCTCAGTTGGTGTTCAAATTGCCCAGTTACTACCTGTGCGCGCACCTTCAAGCGACCAGTGAAATTCGTCATTGAATCTAACCTGTTCTTGAACCCCACTATTGAATCAAATAACAACCTCGCATGCGGCACGTATTCAGGATATGTTCGCCGGAACTCGGAGCAATCTAAATTCTATTTATATCCAATAATTTGCGCTGAAACGCTTCTTTGTAGATTCATGCACTTACAATGGTCAGCAAATTCCAAAAGGAATTGAGCGTCATTTCGGACTGGGATCTGGTGAGAAGTGTGAAAAAGTACTATGTAATGGAAGAGACCATCCAGTATTAGTGACAGGGTAAGTGGCCTGTAAGGTATATCTAAAGCATTTATTACGCTGATTATTATGATTTATAAAAGTACTTATGCAGAATCCTTGACCGAATGGTGGTATCGTTAAGACCGCCTCTGCCTATGTTGATTTGACACACGCATCGTTAAGCTCCCTGCTATTCTGCGACTGCTGTTTGGGAATTTAAATTCTTTCAATACCATAAAGCTCAAAAGTAGAAATATACATCAAACAAGTACAGTGGTTTAACACCATGCATAAAAAGTGAAGACGATGGAAGATTATCCCGCTCTTCACTCTACGCGTGTCTAGTTTTGCCGATTTTCTGTGTACTCTCCCTGCTTTGTGGGTGCTCTGAAAGCGACCAAATCAACAGATGCAACGTCCGCGATCAAGACGGATGTGTGAATGTGCCCTAAGTGTCCACAGCTGCCTTTTCATTTTTAGATTGACCAAGAAAATATCTAGGAACGAGGCCTTTTTTTCGGGGGTGGGGGCGGCGTTGGAAACATGGCTTGCTGAACGCTTTTACAGCTTTTCGCAAATTGGCCAATAAGTGAACCAATTATTATTTTTGTTATTAATATTATTAATAACGAAGATATGTCGGAAGTGCAGTACAAAAGTGATCCTAGCTATGGCTCGACTGACACTACTGGCAAGGAGCACACCATTCGAATCACAGGGTTCGTAACTGAAGCACAACCATGTAATAAGAACCGAAATAAAACACTACGTAGTACAAGCTTGGATTTCACCTGCCTTCCGAGCCAGCGAGCCGGTTATGTCGTGTGCAGCGCACGGAGCTCGTATGTGCTTATGAGATTGCTAGCGTTGATGTCTTTGAGGAAACAACTCCTTCTGACTATATACTCATTCTTCTACTGCCAGATTTCCTTTGGTAACGTCGTAATAATAAAAAAACAATCCGTATATAGATCGCATGCTACAGGCCAAAACGATGGTCAACGTGCGGACCACTTTATTTCACAGTACTGATGGTACTTTAGCAGTTTATAAACATATTATATACGACAACATATTTACATAGCGGACTTACCTTGAGCTGCACTTCCTACGTTTTTGTTAACGTGGGATGCATTCAAAATCAATACTTAATCATCTCCGTCTGTTGTCTGCTCTACAGTGCAGACGTGAATAAAAAGTTTCCCGCCTATAATTAAGTATCCTTCATGAAAATACGCGATAGGTTGCCCAATCAAGACTGAATGCAGGTGGCATGTCGCGGTGCGCCTGCGGGGGCGCGTCGAGGTGCGTGCTCGTGCGAGAGCGCACGGCCCACGCCGCGAAGGCAGCGAGCTGAGTCGACGGCGTCCAGTGTGTGGTTTTCTGTCCGCGGGACAAAGCAGCGCGAGACGTCTGCAGTGCGCGGAAGCGAGCGAGCGAAAGAAGAAAACCTAGGTGGTGCCGCCGCGTGTATTCCCAGTTTCTTTTTTTCTGTCAGAGATAGCTCTCCCTGTCAGGAGCAGCAGTGCCGCTCGACGGTGCTTTAGAAGCCTATACGTAGCGTTTGCTAATGTTCAGTTGATTATTCTTAGCTTTGCCAGCATGTTTAGGCTTCTTACGGTCGTTCTTCATACCGACAACCGCCAATTACCAGGCAACTACTTCTGCATCCGATGAGCTAAGCTTCTGCGCTCTTCAGCGCCGCCGAGAAGCATTTTCGCTCCCCTTCTCCATGGCGATACCATGCTGGCAAACGCACCGCTATATATATACCCTCACTGTGCATTCTTGGCGCTATCAAGAGACTCCAGCGAAGCGTCAGACTTGGCTACTACGAAATGGAGGCACATGGGTGGGCACGCGTCGGCGCAAGTGAGTCTGCCGCGGCTAAGGCGTCACTCCTCTGGAATGCGCACACCGACGAGGCGCGCGCGCGGCTTTGGCGGAGTGCGCGGCTCCAGCGCGGCAACTTCGTGCCGTGTGACGTAACTGTTTCTCGCACTTGCGCAGCACAGCTGTCCAGGGTATACGCGGAACTGCTGAACCTCGTAAATTGTAGCTGACGCTGCAAAGAGAAGACCATTACTTGTCGTCATGACGTTCGAATTAAAACTGGCCCAAGAAGCTTTCGGGCCACAGTTCGCCACGACCTGATGGCCGAAGCCCAGACATGCATCGCATGTGAAGGGCAGGGATACTCTTGACATCTTTGGTGGCGTATTGGCCAGGTGGGGCCTTCTCATTTGCGTCGTTGAACGGAGGTGTCATCTGGGAGGATCTCTCATCATGTCATGTGATTTTGGTGGCATGTGCGATCACTGCGAGATTTTGGTTGCGTCTCTGACGTATCTTGTCAGGGCGGTGGGAAGTGGCAGTCGAATGGGGCTGTAGAACGACGAGATAGATTCTAGGCATGCAGGCTGGAGCGCAGCCGACCACGATCCTGCTGGGGACGGTGCAAGTGGATGCAGCGGTCGAAGCATTCAAACCACACTGAGTGAGCACACCCAGTGCTACGAAAATGTTACAAAGTGGCTAGCTAGGGGAGAGACAGAAGGTGACGGGTGCCGATGAGATGGCTTATGAATGCCCCGGACCAGCGCAAGTGCTAAGGATTATTATTGAATATTTGAGCTTGTCGGTTGAGGAGGACGAAAAGGAAGAAGCGCGGCAGCATGATGCTCGAGCGGGCTTGTTAGCGTCATCTTGAGACCTCATTAAAGATCGGATAGCTACGGCTGGTGTGCCTTCCTTCTTCTACAATTATGGTGCTAAACCCGGGAGGCTATCGTACGCTCCGCCATCGATCGTTCCTGGAGGTTAGCAGGAGCAACGTATCGATCTTCCAAGAAGGCTACGAGGAGCACTGCCAGCGATCTTCCAAGAGAAGAGGAACGTCCTTCTAACCCCAGCCGCCTTACTGAACCCAGACGAAGCGCGTCAAAGCCAAGCGTGCCGCCCAACGTGCTTTACGTATCCGGCTGCGGAATGAGGTAGCTCAACTCGTCGAATCGGACGCTGGCACTCTCTTCACCTTTAGGCAGATCCAGGACTGACTCAGAGTATTCAACGATGGCCTGCGATCCCTCAACGAACAACTCGAGGCATTTCTTACGGATGAGGAGGTGGGAGAAGAATTTAAATCAGTTTTACAGTACAAAGACACAGCGCAGAAACTTTGACTCTACTCCGCCGCCACAACGAGGATTTGCAAGCGCCACCTCCTATTGTGATTGCTCCTTGTCATACTAGCGACACTGCAATTGTGCTCATGACGGCACACAGTCAACCTACTGCGACGGCTGCTGCTCAACGACCAGGCCGAGTTGGTTCCCGCCTGCCAAAGCTCGATTTGCTCCACTTCGATGGCAACGTGCCCCACTGGCCGGCGTTATAGGGCATGGACCATCATGCCGTCCGCACCTATGCAGACCTGAGCAATATATATTGCTTTAATTACTTGAAGATCCTGCTCAGCGGAATGGCGGTGCAATAATCGAGGGAACGCAAGCCAGAAACATCAACGGCCACGTGATCAACATACAAGACACCAGCTTCGAAAATCAACTCATTATTATCCAACGGCACTTGGCCAACCTCCGGACACTAAAAAAAATCAAGTTTCTTGCCGACGTGGTTGCGTTACGCAGTGTTCTGGGCTGCGTTATCATCATCAGAGGATTGCATGTGCTCGGTGTGTCTGCGTAATCTTACTCTGTCATGCCGATGGAGATCCTTGCAAAATTAATACCGAGTGAAGCCGTGATAGACTACTACAAGCGGCGAAGCATCGAACCAAACAGCACTGAACAGCAGTCGGCAGAAGCGGGGCTTCAACGGTTGCTAGAGCGCCTACGCGTCGTGGTGGAAGCTCGAGAACTAACTGGATCCATTGGAGGATCGAGCAATCAAGTGGTAGGTCACAGCTCGCTAGTCATGACTGCACCTTTTGGTAACGATAAAGAATGCAGCTGGCCTCTGAGCTCCTTGCTTTGGGCTACTGTTCTACACAGTGCCATGTCCAGCCAAGGCAATGAGTGCTTCTGCTGTTCAACGATGCGCTCAACGCAATGTTGTACTTCTGACATTAGTCTGCTAGAGCGGAGAACCTTCTTATCCAGATCCAGTGATTGTTTTCCATGCACAGGCTCAGGCCATTGATCAAAATATTGCCGTTGTAGCATTCGCTGTTTGCAGTGCGGAGGAAGGGAGGAGAAATACATCTGCAATAATGTTGATCACTCTCGGCAAACAGCTACTACTGGAAACTGCGTAAGATTTCATGCTGTGGCTAATCATGCAACGACAAGTACAATTCAGACATAAGTAATATTACAAAACTATAGAGCATGGTTGATTACTGAGGTATGCTTGATAACGGCAGCCAACGGACTTTCATTACAACCAACGTCTCAAGGAAATTAGGACGGCAACACTTAAAGACTATCGATTTGACCATCTAAGAGTTCAGGAGAGCGAGTCACCGCCGCGCAAGGTCAGTTTGGTGCGCCTATATTTACAAAGCCAATGTGACATCATCGAACACAAAATCGACGCCGTCGAAGTTGCGTTAACTTCCGGCGCACTGCTTGAATTCTTAGTGCACATGTGATCGCTAAACGTTTGGGGCAAAGAAATATGCTGACACGATTATTTTCCCAGGCTTAAGTGGAGGCAATAAAATCGATTTGCTTACCGGGCAGACCAAATTTCCAACTTCTTTTGTAATAAATGTTGTTTCAATGATTCATAAAATCGCCTCGCAGCTATCAGTAGAAGACTTGGTTGGGCTTTCCAAGGCCTTGTTTTGATCTAACGGAAGCAATTTATTTAAGTCGATACAGCATGTTTGCTTCAAATGATCGCTGTCGACTTAGAAGTTTCAAATACATTTCAGGGTTTCTGGAAGCTGGACAGCATTGGCATATGTGACCCTTCAAAGAGCGTTTGCCAAGACAGCGTAGATTTAGAGAATTTTAACTAGACCATCCAGCCTCGAAACGTGCATTATGAAGTCGCACTTTCGGAGAAGACCGTGGACGTCAGACTCGGAGACAATCTTTTGGGGCGCTCACTCTACAGTAAAGCCTGGTTTAATGCCTTATCATTGATGCCGACTTGCTTCAGCAGTACGACGCAGCATTCAGGCAATATGAAACGGACAGGTATACAGGAAAAGTATTGTGCTAGCAGTATATCGGAGAGATTCAAAACATGCCGCACAATGCTGCAATTCGCGAATCATCTACAAGAACGTCGCTGCGCGTCGTCTTCAAAGCGTCGTCACACCTGCATTGTTTCTCATCAGTGAACGACCGCTCGAAGAAAGCAACTTACCTCAAGGACGGCATGGTGACGATGCTAGCGATTTTCCTACTGCATCCGTTAGGCCTCAGCGCTGTTCTGGAGGGTTTTCTGCAGTTCGCTTTTCAGTGGCTTGACGGAGATGCCCAGCGTTCTGAAGGCTTCAGCACGCCCTATTGTCCGATAGTCATTTGCCTGCCATTCAGGAGCACAAAATGACGTGCGTGTCCTCCGGGAGGACTGCAGGCCAATTTCGTTTGAACGCAACATTACTTCCCAATTTACAACACGTCGAATCCTATTTAAAACATACAACTGCTCTCCTCTGCACTTGATTCTACGTGGATGACCTCATCACTGGTGTTTCGAGTTCCGAACAACTGTTTGAGGTATACGAAGAGGCATACAGTAGCATCAGCGGGGCTTGCATGACGCCAGAAAGGTGTGCTACGGATGATTCTGCTCAACAAGAACATATCGATAAAGATTCATCAACAGCTTCACAATATGCGCTCACGAAGCTGCTGGGCCTCTTCTGGAACACCGCGTCTTATTGGCTTCATCTAATTTTCGACGGAGTGCTACAACTGCTACCTCGCTAAGAAAACACGAAGCGTTAGGTTTTACAGACTTCAGCATGCCATTGTGATCCGTTGAGATGATTGTCTCTATCCTGCGTCAAGATAAAGCACGGCATAATGACTCTAGTGAGCGCGACAAAGGAGCCACGTTTTCGTCTAAATTGGTCCAGCATTTAGAGCAGAATTATTCGAGTAACAGCGCGGATATCACGCCTAATCAGCAACGGTAGGTCCCCAGTCACTCGTCGTACCGGTTTCCTTGATTCACAAGAACTGCGAGATATGCCAAGACTGTCTGGTGCAACCTAGTTCAGAAAGATGCTTTTGCTATTTAGGTCCTTCTCCAAAACACGAAGAAAAACGTTTTGATGCATCTTCAAACATACGAGATCACCCTTTCATCGTTGACGCCATTGTGCCCAGTATCAGCACCCGGCTTCAGGATACTCCAGTGACGGCCATTGAAGTAGTGACTGTGGTACTCTCTGGCGAAGACCCGTCAACACACCTTGTGGTGTTGCATACACATCGAAATGTTCTCCATGGCGGTGTGGGCGACGCAGTAATTGAGCTGCGAGGAAGGATCCACATGACCCGAGCACGTCAATAAATTCAATGTGTCCTGGCAAAATGTGTGGTGGGTGCGCGTTTTCGGCTGAAAGAAGCTGCTGCTTTGACAGCACCTCTTCCATGCGAAAGGCTGTAGGGTGCTCAACCTTTTGAAATTAGAGGTGGTCCTTTTCCTAGTTGTTCAAAAAACCACCTAGGGACTTAGCAAACTTTAAATTCCTAATGGTAGCAACTTATGAAAGACTACCGTAGAAGTGATAGCATAACTCAGACGTTTATTGCCGAGAGAGCTACCTTGCGAGGAGGGGAAATATTTTAACTCATTCATAAAGATATGCCAATAAAAATGTATGGAAAAGCATATTTTATAAGCCGCAGCTGAACACAATAATATCATGAACTGAAGCTGTTGTTAATTCAAAAGCGATTACATTTATTTACCCCAGTCCTAATGAGCCAGGTGTCCGTCACATTTTTTGCCGGGATATGCTCACTTGTATACGATAGAAAGTAATAAAGAACCACAACAAACAGATGTTCTAAATCTGTCACTCTGAATAATGCGCGAAAGCGGTTTGGCTCAATATTATTATAGGGAGATGTATGATGAGTAAAAATGGGATAGTCTACTCTCGCGTCAAATTCGTTTACAGCAAGGATGGGAGATAGGCCTATTTAACATCCCTATCTATTAGCGGTTGTCACTTCGGGGCCCGAAGTGTACTGAAGATTTGGGCTTGAAGAAAAAGAAGAAGCTCGGGAGTTTTATGCTCGAGAGAGAGCGTGAGCGCCATTTTGGGACATCAGTAAAGATCGGATAGCAGCGGGTGGCGTGCCTTCCTTCTTCTACAATGATCATGATGTATTCAACCCCAATGGGGCATACTAATGGTGGTGGATGTGCTAGTTTTCATTACACATTTAAAGTACATGGACACAAGAACTGTAGTATTTTGAATTATATGAGTCTTAAACTTTAATTTAGCAAAATTTAGAGAAAACGTAAGGACTTTCCATTTTACCACAGCAATCCTCCTGATAACTTCCCATTGTACTTCCGACTTATTTCCCTCCTCCGTAACAGTATGTTTCTCTTGTATTCTTAGTGAGCCACAACACGGCAGGTGCATCATTACCGACATTAGCACCCATTCTAGGATGTGTCCTGCATTATGTTTGCTGGTGCTCATATCTTTCTCGATGTTCGGAAAATATTTCGCCCCTTCTGCCGAACTGAGGCGATGGCTATTTCTAAACAATTCTCTACAATAAAACAGGCAATGAAATGTGTTTGAAGAGTGATGTATGGATTAAGCAGATTCGCTCTGTGGCAATGTGTTGAAGATAAATGTCCATTTAGTTAAGAAATGTATAATATTTTGGTAATAAATCAGTAGTTAAAATAGTGAACCCTGTGTCGCTTTCAATCAATCAACTATAGCCAATAGCTGCTTTCTTAATATAGGTAAATAGTAAATATTTGAAATCTGTTTTACAGGTGCCCACCGACTGAACCGTATCTTACGTATTTGAAATCAATTAACCATGTTCGACGTCCTGATCAGCAGCGGCCATGGTGCTGCAGTTTGGATGTCCTTGATGTTACCCCAAAATGATGATAGGCTTGTCAGGACCCTCAAAATATCCGAAGCTTTATGAAGACAGTATTCAGCTCCGAATATGAAAGTATGGCATTAAATGTATGTACGTGCCTTCCATGGTGTTGTTCTGCCTGCTGGAAATAAACGGTTTTTCATAAAATATTGCACTCCCGAAGATGATTTCTGGAAAACAGCCAAAAGTATAATCAGATTGATTATATGTATTATTGGATGCAGTACTCGGATTATATGTTGAATTTATTCGAGTGTTGACATAATAAATGCATTTGCAGTGTAGTGTACCATAAACAATACTAGGACGTGTAATACTACACCGTGAAAGGTGACGTTCTCTAAGAAACTCCAGCGTCAGTATTGCCGAGTCCATGCATTTAGAAAACGGGCATGAGCCTGCCTTGGGGTAACTTGCTGCTGACATGCGAGATCAATCGTCTTTTTTTTTTTTTGGCGATAGATTACAGCAACCTGCGATAACAAATCTGGTAGGAGGTGCGAATTGGGCTTCTAATTCAAGATAAAGAATTATGTTATTCAACACTTGAGGGCTCTTGTATTCTTTGTTAGCTACGCTATTTACCGGCATGTAGGAAATCTTTCACATTATATGGTGAGTTTAGACCGCACCCCAAAAAGTTTGTTTTGGGTAATAAAAGGGGGAATCGGTATTAGTCATTACACAATGACTGAAGTCGAGTTATGAGCAGGATAATTGGGTAGGCAAACGCAGGCAGGAGCCATTAAAAATATTGCATCATACCCCAAACAGTACAAACTACATGCTTAAACCGCACAATAATTATGATTTTATAGTGACGGAACAGTGATACAAATCGGCGGACATATGGGTCCTAGCTTAGGATTTTGGAAAGACACTACTTCTACCAAGTGTCGGTGAAGATTCACGCCAATAAAAGCTAATGATCTGCAACAGAGTAATCATTTGTTCATTTGCACAGAATTGCTCATTTTACATCCCCGTAGGAGCTTTCAACTTCTTGGTCGTCATGACTACATGTGGGTGCGAAGGCCTGTGCAACCTTCTGCTCAGTGGGGAACGATCTCCATCATCCCCTTTAACTTCGGCTTTTCTCTGAGGTAGTTACTCTAGCCATCGGGAAATTCATTCATTCAATTTATAAGGATGACCTCAGGTCTAGAGGAGAAGGGGCTGGGTTAGGTGAGGTTGAGGGAGGGCGCCAGACTCTGACATGAAATCTAGCAGGGCACTAAGCTTGCGCTTGGCGTTGGTATTGCGGCTGTCCAGTCTTCGTAACTCTGAATGTGGTGCGCAGATGTGTAGCGTGTCGGGAGGCCAGCCGTGTGAGGACAGTTCCAGATCGAGTGCTACAGGTCAACGGAGTCAGCAGGGCAGTTGGAGCAGCTGATCTTGGTGCGGCGCCATTGACTCAGGATGTCCGGTGTGTACGCTGGCTGCACCAGCTCGCGCCTTGAGAGTTAGAACTTGGCGGGAAATGGCGTTAGCATTGATCGTTGACATTAACTATCGAGAGATGGCGCTAGAGTCGCAGCAGCTGGGAAGCAACGAGAGCATTCCCCCTGGCTCACTTCAAAAAGCTAGTTTACTTCGGCATCGGGAACTCGGCGCGAGCAGACGTATCGTTACGGCACTCCGAAGTCGCCGGCGAGGCGAAGGCTTTGTGGGAATTTTCATGCCTGCTCGCCCTGTCCCAGCGCGGGCGAAAATTCGCCTGTAGCCCTGCTGGTGATTCGAACGACCCAGATTCATTAGCGTGTTTTATTGCTAGCTGGCATTGTTGTTACTGCATCAATAAATGTCTGTTTGTTGTCAGCACATGGCGTTCCTTTGTTCCCAAGAGCATGGCCCGCAGTGGCCGGTGTGCCTTCGGTAGCGCGCGTGATCACTGTGTGCGATTGGTAGCTTAGACTTTTTGCAGCGACTAAGCGGGGAAAACGTATTTATCCCCCTATTACAACCCCACATGATGTTACCGCGTATTATGCTAAGTTAGGACGCCTGCCATCCTCTCAATAAAGCTATAGATTTCATCGATATTGCCAGCTATATGCTTATCGAGAAGGAAACCTTTTTGTGTCGTTTCTCCACAAAACCGCGATAACAGATTACCTGTCTATCCTTCAGTACAGTATGTGCCTCATTCGGCCTCCTAACCTCACTAAGCACTATGATATCCCATTACAGGACTCTAGTTCTTGTAACAACACTGCTAAACTTGCTTCACTAGTTAAGGTTCTAGCGTTAAGCGTTGCCAGGTTCAGTTTCCAATAGCGGCCTGTCCAGCCGAGATTCTCACCAGCCACCGCCGCGCCGCCGATCTGACCTTGCCATGGTCAGTTGCTCGGTCGCCCACTTGTGACGGTCGGCCGAGGTTTTATAGGACTACTCATCACAGATTTAGGTCAATTACTGCACCAGGGGGGCCCACTCAAGGTGAGGGAGTGTGTTGGCCGAGGTGGTCACCGGCATCAGGTCGCACCTCAAACATTTTGTGCGATGCCAAAAACAGGCGGATATTTTTGAACCGGTGCGGAATTGCGCCCCACCGAGTATTAAACCACGGTCTTTTTGTATGCGACGCGGATTGTCTAGCTCTCCGCCACCGCTGCACACCTCAGCTGCACAATTGTACGAATATATATCAGTTTTCATGCCTTCCTGTGGAGCTAAATCCACAGCCTATTAGCCGCCCTTCAGGGCCGGTGTAACAAAATAACCAAATATAGGTAGCTTGCATGAAGCGATGCATGCCGGGTAATCCGTCATGATGTTTACGCTGGCCGCAGACGGCGGGGTAGCGCAGCAGGCTGAATTTAACAAGTATCTTGTCTTTTTTCGACGGTCCACACTCTTTTTCGTGCGCTACCCCGGTACGTGCGTGCAACGGTCGGCAGATTCCTGAGAAACGTACGCGTCGACGCTGTGCCTGAAACATCGAGCGCACTATGAAGAGATCCAAAGCAGTTCGACGCGGAGCTGTTCGAACTACGACTGACTGTACTATGCGTCTGGACCTGGCTGCCCGTTGAAATCGCCGCCATTAATGATTTTTAGTACTAGCAAGTAGTTTGATACTTGCCCGGATTGGCGTCGATCTCGCGTGTGTTGACCCGGGCGAGCCGTTCGCGTCGGTGTCGCTAGAAGAATCACTTGCCTTCTTGCCCTTGGGCAGACGTATTTTTGGAGTCGTGAAAAACCCGCAGTCGGCCTGTCCGATCGCGCCAGCATCTCTGCGCGCACTACGCGACTATGCAGACAAGGCTGTGCGGCAGTGCCTTGCTGCGTCGTCTGCTGCCAACGACAACATCATGGCGGATTACCCAGCATGCATCGCTTCATGCAGGCTCCCTATAAGGGAAAGCCTTCGCAATAACAAGAAACATCCCGTGAACAAACCAACAGCATGTATTACAAGAACATTGTAATCAGAAAAAGGGCCTAGCCCCTCTTTACCTCCTGCTCACTTTCCATCTCAGTTTCCTGGACGGCGAAAAAATCAAGCCGCCTGCTGCTGAAAAGTCGGCGAATTTGCTCTTGCTTCTCGCCACCTCGCTTCGGAGCGGAGGCGACAATGTCGCCTCCGCTCCGAGGTGGAGCGAGGTGGCGAGGTGGCGCTGATAATCCGCGAACCAAGCGGACGCATGGAACTTCGGCTCCCGGGATTTTGGACCGTAGCGGCGGAACAACGCATCGAATCTCAAGACAACTGAACATCAAAACATCATCAAATCATGCGTCACGCTGCGACATCACTCCCAACACGGTGGGCCAATGTTTCGACTTTTTGGGGCAATGTTGTTCACAGAGAGATCCGAAAGTTTGGAACTTCGAACAAAGCTAGGGTCCCCTTCGAAGGAAAGTACAAGCCCAGAGCTGTGCTGTACAGCGCGCAACTCATACCGGTAGCCACTTAGCCTCGCACCACGCCAACGTGTATACTTTGTGGCACGGTCGGACATAGGGCAGACACTAGCCCGACACCCAGGCAAGAAATCTGCGGACTCAGTGAAACGCAAGCTTCGTTTGTGGAGGTGGTGCGTACCCCTGACGAGTGCAAACCGATATGTGCTGTATGCGGAGAACCTTAAACGAACTCTAAAGACACCACTGCGAAATTCCGAAGGAACGGGCGGTAACAATCGAACAACAAGACAAGAAGAGGGAGAAAAACAACAAAAATAAAAGAGCACTGCAGATTCTGCGTTGGAGTAATGCGGAAGCACGGGTGCTGCTGTGGGTTGCTTCTGGTTGCATTTATTTGCTTAATTCCCTCTTGTTTACCCACTTTAGTTTTTGATACTTTCAAAATGCGCTAGTTTCGTGCTATCCCCTTTCTCAGCTTCACTTGCGGTTACGGGACGTCACGTCCTCTACGTAGAATGTTCATTTGGTCAAGTTGGTAGACGTTCATATTTGTAAAATAGCGCGGACTACGGTACACAAGAACGAGAAAAGCTCGGGATGAGCGCTGACTCTCAACTAAGTGTTTAATGCCAACACTTGGCGCTTCTAAAGGTAAGGCAGAACATTCTACGTCACACTGAATTCAATAAAACCGAAACCAAAAGGCAGAGACACGTGCGGCACTCAAAAGTCACCAATAAAAGCTATCGCTTTGTCATTTGGAGTGACAGATGGTTTGCTTATATGTTTAAGTCTTCATTGATATGGAAGGCTTCCATTATATTCCGCGTTGTCTGATCACAGTGCTTGTAAAGTATATCTTATCTTCGCAATGGCTCGGTGCAAATTCCTTTCTTCTTTTTCATTGTTTCACACTTCTTGCAGTGGTTTACCAGGTAAGATAGTTCCTTGTTACTGTCTGGATTATTTTTGTGCTCGAGCAACCTTTTATTTATACAGCGTCCCGTCTGTACGATGCACTGGGCTCCACAGGAGAAGGGGAATCCTGCAAACAACTAAATAAGGAGCTAAAAAGTGCCGAATCCAATTGCTATGTTGATCGCTTTTCACAGCTGCGTAATGATGCAAGGAAACTGTGGCACCTAGTAAATAATTTACTCAATAGAAAAACGAGCTCTCATTACTTAGAAGTAACTACCAGTAATGGGATAATGACTGCCACTGACTTAGCCACAGCAATGAATGGGTTCTTTGTTAACGTTGGCAACGCAGCTTGCAATAATCCAGTCTCATGTACAACGTACTCAAGTTTGATTAATCCATTACCAAAATTTGTTAACTTTTATTCTGCAACTACAAAAGAAGTCAATGGTTTAATTAAAAACTTCAAAGATAACGCATCAGCAGGGCATAATGATATCAAAGCATCGCCATTAGCAAATATCAATGTTTATATGTGATGTCCGGACGTATATTATTAACCTAATGCTTCAAACTGGAACGTTCCCTAATCAGTTAAATATAGCTAGAATATGCCCGGTACATAAAAGTGGAAATAAGAATGAAAGTTCTAGTTATCGTCCAATTTCTATATTGCCTGTATTATCCAAAGTGTTCGTGGGAGTAATCAATACTAGGCTCAAAAAGTTATTTCACAAATACAGCATTATAACCAGCTTTCAGTATGGGTTTGTGAAGCGAAGGTGCGGTGAACAAGCATTGTTAACCATAAAAGAAAAAATAATTGATAACATTGAATGTCGAAAATATACCCTTAGTTTATTCCTGGATTTTTGAAAAGCATTTGATTGTGTACAACATGATACTTTATTAATCAAACATTATGGTGTTGCAGCGGTGGCAGACGAGGACAAAGGACTAGGGACACAAACAACGGCGTGTCCCTAGTCCTTTGTCCTTGTCTGCCAGCGCTGCGACACCATAATGTTTGATAACTACCACCAACTAGCCCTGAAATATACCCCACATATCTTATTAAGTGAATTGGCTAATTATGAAGTCCATGGTGTGCCACTAGATTTATTAAGAAGTTATCTGTGGAACAGGCTACAGTTTGTACGAGTTATTAACTGCTGCTCTACTAACATGGTTATGTGGCAACGTGTTCCCCAAGGATCAATTTTGGGACCACTGTTATTTATAGTGTATATTAATGATATCACAAATATTCCTAACTCACTTGATATGATCATGTACGCGGATGATACCAATATTTTTTTACCGACTGTGCCTTGTCTAGATTAGGAATTACGGTCGATGAATATGTAAACAATTTACAAACGTGGTTGACGGCAAATAAACTCAGTTTGAATCTTAATAAGACTACCTACATCATATTTAGGCCTACCAACACCACTGTTCAATGTAGTATAGTAATTAAATATAACAGCAACGTTAAAGAGCAAGTTACGGATCACGAGTTTCTAGGCGTTTGGTTCAATGAAAACATTTCATGGAATACGCACATTTTAAATTTAGCAAACTACTTGAGCAGAATTGTGGGATGTCTTTATAGAATTTCTAATTTGGTACCCGTTTGGTTCAAATTTTAATTTATTATGCTCTTTTTATTCCAAGCTAACATACTGTATTCTCATATGGGGAACCACAACTTCTACAAATATTGGTAAGCTGCTTGTTCTCCAAAAAAAAAGACCTTTTAGCTATTGAAGGTTATTACGGTATACCACGCGACTTGCGTGCAGAACTCTTGTTTAAAAAATATGCCATATTAGCCGCTAATCAGATTTACTACTTACGTCTTCTGCAGTACATTCACCATAATAGGCTGTATACTACTCTACCTGAGAGATCTACAGTAACGCATGATCTGCGAACACGAAAAAAACTTGTAGCTATTACTCGAATCAACTATGGAATGCAGAAAATAACTTTTCAGGTGCCGTCCCTTATCAACAACATAACACCAAATGTGGAATTTTCATTGCCACCTAGGGTATTGAAAAAGAACGTAAAACAGTATTCAAATGAATATCCCCTATAATTGAAAGGGTGGTAGTAACTGTAGTTTTCTCATGTGTAATCATTTTGTGTAAATATTGTTAGCTATGAAATTTATGTTATTGAGTGCGTGGTCTGTTGATTTCAATATCCAAAGAATACGGCATGCATGGATACCTTTTATATAGCGTATGTAAGTGTTGCGTAATGTTTTTTTCTATATTTTATATACACTAGAGGTGTGTGCTGTTGTCTGTTTTGGGAGCCAAGGTCCAGTCAGGCTTGTCGCCTTTTGCCTTGGTTTCTCCTTTCTTGTTAAAGAAAGAAATAAACTCCAACTCCTTTGCGACAGGCGACGAACTTCTCCCTGGCTGCGATGCCACACCCGATCCTTTTTTTCCGACCGCTCCCTCCCCGTTTGGATTGCCGGAAATAGCTGTTTAAATTTGACAGGTTCTGATGTGGCTACATTCATGTTGTACCGGCCTGCCACATTTTTTAGCACATGGGTGATGCAATACAGGTATGGAAGAATGTTGTTCACGGCGTTTTACAATTATGGTCATCTACGTCACATTTATTGCCTTTTTGTTTACCCATTTCAGTTTTTGGTACTTTTATCATCATCATCATCATCATCATCATCATAATCATCATCATTATCAGCCTGACTATACCCACTGCAGGCGGAAGGCCTCTCCCATATGTCTGCAATTAACCCAGTTCTTTGCTAGCTGCATCCACTGAGAACTTCTTGACCTCATCCACCCACCTGACTTTCTGCCGCCCTCTGCTACGCTTTCCTTCCCTTGGAATCCAGTTTGTCACCCTAAACGACCATCGGTTATCCTCTCTTCGCACAAAATGTCCTGGCCATGCCCATTTCTTCTCAATTTCCACTAGAATATCAGTGACTTGAGCTATTTCTCGGACCCACTCTGCACGCTTCCTATCTTTTAATGTTACCTCTACCATTTTTCGTTCCATAGCCCTCTGCGTTGTCCTCAACCTAAATAGAACCCTATTGGTCAGCCTCCACGTTTCAGCCCCATAGGTGAGTACAGGTAAGATGCAACTGTTGTATACTTTCATCTTGAGCGATACCGGTAAGCTGCTAGTGATAATCTGCGATTGCTTGCCAGATGCGCTCCATCCCAATCTTATTCTCCTTGTTATTTCCTTTTCATGGTTCGGATATGCAGTTACTACCTGTCCTAAATAGACATATTCGTCTACAAATTCCAGTGCTTTGCTACCTAACGTAAACTGCTGTTCCTTCCCGAGGCCGTTGAGCGTCCCCTTAGATTTCTGCATATTGATTTTCAAGGCTACCTTTCTACGTTTCCTGTCTAGGTGATCAAGCATTATTTGCAGTTCATCTCCTGAGTTACTTAGCAAGCAATGCCATCCGCAAATCGCAGATAAATGAAGTATTCTCCATCTACCCTTATCCCTAACTACGCCCATTCCAAGTCTCTGAATACTTCCTCTAAGCAATCTGTGAATACTACTGGGGAGGTGGTGTCTCCTTGCCTAACACTTTTGTTTATGGGAATTTTGTTACTTTCTTTATGCAGAATTATGGTTTCTGTGCAGCCACTATATACACCTTCCAGCACTTTCTCGTTACTCTTCTACCCCCTGATTCCGCAATGCCTGCATCAGCGCCGAGGTTTCGTAATCGATGAATGCTAAGTATTAGGGCTGGTTATATTCCGAAGCGGCGATAGTCAACACAAAATCTCCACAAGTTGTCCTTCTTGTCGTTCTTGATCAAGATGAGGGGGCTGCCCAAAGACTGCACGACTCCGGTACAACACTTATATTCAACATTTCCTAGACTGGTTCGTTAATTGCACTCCTGCTCAACTGTTGTACTCGGTAGGGCTTCTGTCTGATCGCGATCGCATTCCCAGTGTTCATCTTATGTGACACGCGTGAATGTTAGGCAAAAAAAATTGTCTTCTTGAGCAAAGTCAAACGCAGAAGCTTAAGGTGCCAGAACTTCACATAACTATTGCATGTCGGACAACGAAAGCGATTTGTTTATCATTCGGGTTATATTCGCGTTGTAACTAGGATCCACACGTTTGTGCGGATGAGGAGACACAGACCGAATACAAAGGACGTCGTAGCCATCAAATGTAGCCAACTTGAGGCCGGATGGTAAACAAACGGGTTCTGACAAAAGGTTCACAGTCCGCAAGAGGACACAACAATCTACGACCTCGACGACGGCCCTGGGTAATAGTAAATGGCTCCTCGCGGCATTGTTGCTGTCAGCTTCAAAAAACACAGAGGGAGTACCTGCACGCTCGGCAGAGCTGTAAACCGCTACAAACATTACATCCATAGAAGGCAACACTACATAGTTGGAGACAAAAAAGCGCCGGCATTAGACCTAGATGTATCCTCTACAACAGCAGAGTATAGTGGCATAGAGAAATTTGGCCGGCTGCGCAATCAAACGTTGCTCCGCAACCGAGCAGAAAATCAATGCCGAGCATAACATCATGCATGGCTCGTGTTAAAACTGCAAATTCAACTCGAGACGTTTCACTAGCAATGACCATGACACGCAGCAGATACCCTAGGGCACCAATGTTCTCCCCAACACCGCGAAAGCTGGAACTTCGGTTCTGAGAGAACATCACGGTCGTTTCAAGGTGATTTTTAAAAATGAGACTCATTAGTGAAATTGTGACAGCAATATCCACAAGCTACCGTATTTACACCATTGACAGTAACATATACTTTGTTTTTCAACATCACAGTAGGCAGAGGAATTGGCGAAGGTAACCATTCCTCGACCTCACCTCTATCGGCCCTCCTGCTAGTTTCCCGATGGTGGCGTAGGCGAGCTTCGACGTGGGGACGAGCACCGTTCTCGGCGTGGGGGTGGTGGTGTGAAGCTGCGGTCAGAACTGAGCGAGTCACGGCGAAAGACGTCTGGACGAGGCAGTAGTGGATGAGGCTGACACCATTCAAAGTTGTAGGGGTTACGGAAACCTGCCTAAGGGCGCGTCCAAGAACTTGAGGGCGGCTGTCGCCGGCGCTGGCAAATCAGCGCGATGTCCCCGCGGCGGCCGCATTTATCACAAACTGGCGGCTAACGAAAAGCGTAGGTGCTGGAGCCGCACGAATTGGACGGTGGTTGACAGACGACGGGGGGTGCATGACGCACGTTAGAATGTGGTGAAAAGCGGCTGGTCAGAGGTGCATAGGCACACTAATTATCATAGCCATAGCAAGGAAGTTCTGGTTGCCACGAACTCGAGGATGTATGTTCAGCCTGCTGTGGTTGAACTGCGCTTTCCAAGTACACAGGTCGCGCGTCGTAGCCTTGCAAATTTCTGGCACTCACAACTCTACGCACCAGAGAGGCGAAATCAACCTAGACAGTGTAGTCAACGCTTGCGCCTTCTAGGACGTTGGAGAGGCGTCCAAATATGGGTAAAATACGCCACAGTTTTAAAGCTTCAAATGTACGGCAGTACTCGATAACGTCCCAGGTACTGGCTAAGGTTTGAAATTCTTCGGCGAATCCATTTACGAGTCTTCTTAGGGGAATGCGTCTATTAACAATGCGGTAGGGCTCCAGGACTTCCTCTATGTATGTCGTGCAGGTCTCTCCAGGCAACTGTGCTCGTTGGCAAAGGGTTTACTCCGCCTTGCCTCTTTTTGACATGGAGTCCCAAAATAGTTTGTCATCTCTTCCGCAAACATATCCTATGTAGAAAGGTTGCCTTCATCGTTATCAATCCACAGAAGCGTTGTGCCGGCAAGGAAGCATACGAAGTTCGCGAGCTGCATGACTGATTCCCAGTGATTGTATTTGCTGACACGTTTGTAGCGTGTCAGCAGCCAGTCCTCGACATCCTCATCGTCAGACCAGAACATGTTCTGGGCTCCCGCTGAAGCAGCCCGGAGCTGAACTGTGCTTAATGCACACAACCTGAAGTAGACGCAGCTTCAGTGGAGCATGAAGAATGGCTGCTAGGTCAGGCGGGAGCCTGGCCAAGCTTCTGCTTCGTAGATATTCGGTACTGTCCAGGACTATCCCGCACACTCCACCAAATTGTGGCGGGGGAATAGATTTATTATTTACGAAATGTCGGGGATGCGTGAAAGCAAGGCAAAGTCGCATTAGGGCTTGTCCGAATGCAAGAAGAAAGTTTGTGTATTCATAAAAACAGGTATTACATAAATAATACAGAAGGAGGTTCCAGAACTCAAGGCTGTACGGACCACCTCGGGAACTCGAGAACCTGTCCCCGTGCATCCACTTCATCCTGCTCTTCCACATGTGCAGCAATCTACTTCATCCTTCTCCTTGACATGCGCAACACCGCGCTCCGCAGCGTAATATATATGTATATATATATATATATATATATATATATATATATATATATATATATATATATATATATATATATATATATATATATATATATATATATATACCCCCATTGCTCGAGGGGATCAAGAGAAACGTTGCGTAGCGTCAGGCGCAGAACACCACCATAAATGCGGGAAAATTCGTCTTCGGGCTTACCAGCACTCTGGTATAGGCCGGTGGTTATCGCTAATGATTGGCACACTAACGTTTCCCCTGGAAAAGAAGGAACTATCCTTGCGGCTTATCGGGCCGAATGAACGGACTTCTCGTAGCAGTTGTCAGTCTTCGGTTGACATAGACTTTTTGGCGGCCAAGGCGACCCTGCAAAGGGTCAATGGCTGCCACGATGCAGGGGACTTATCAAGAGGAGTTTTATGGCGTTGATATGGTTAAGAATTGCGCATAAATTGTAAAAAATGCTACATCCCATACCAGTAAACCAGCATACGCAGATTCGTGTAAATTTTCAACACGCCGTCATTGGCACATTTTGGGTCAGCATTGGAACTAAACTACATGTTGGCGCGGAGACGGCGGGGGTGACTAGGAGCCATTTCAGGTCGTCAAAAATATAATTACGGCAAAAACTCTGATTGTCGCCGTCACTTGCGCGACATAAAAATGAAGTAAGCGCTCATTTCCAGTTTACCCAGCTATGTGGGTGTCCTTTATCCGCAATTGTTGTTGTCAGCAGTAAACACTTCGCTGAACTGGATAGATTTCGCTGGGAAAGAACACTTCGCTTGACGATTTAGGTGATTTGTGGTGAGTTTATAAACTAGCAGTGCAGATAAGTATTACATAAACCAGCATATAATTGTGTGACGAAACGAAACACTCTGCGGCTGCTACACTATACATTTTTAGCGCTGATTGCTTGGCCGCAACTGGCAGTAACATATCCCGAGCTTACGTCCTGCTGCCTCATAATGTGTGCGTCACTGCAGTGTGAAAAATAAATTTGTTATTATAGTGCGATTATAGACTCTGAGAAATGTGCATCGCAGTGACTGGCAGTGGCCGACGTTCATTTTCCTTTTGCCTCCGTTTGAAAGTACTACCCGCGGAACACTATATGCAATCCTGCATATGTGCATAAAATTTTTTAAATGTAATATACTATCGTAGTAATTTTTTTCTTGCATGTAGGAGGTAGTTCGAAGCACACAACAGACTGAAATCGGTTAAACATCTTTCCCATGCTAGTTCGAATGACCGCGAAAGGTGTGCGGTATTAATTACCTTTTGTCCTTGGAACTCGCGGCGCACCACCGAGCCACATACAAAAAGTATCGCAGCATCGCTACGCTTTTAAAAGAGCACAAATTTACATGTCTCCGTTCTGCTAAAGTCTGCATTCCTGAATTATAGCGCACCTCACAGAAATGCGTGGTTGATTATGAACAAAACAGGGAACGATAATTGTATCTCTCACTGCTACCAAATTAACATTTCTCGAAGCGAGTGCGTTTTTCATTATTTATAGAGTTATCATTTTTAACTCACCGAAATAATGAATCGTGCTCGGGGGCTCTACAAACGTGCCGAACATTGCACCTAGCTTCGAATGCATTATACGTATCCACACAGCTGAAATATTGCGCTAATCGCGTGATCAAAAGTGAGTGGTGAGTTATGTTACACCAAAAGGTAACATGTCAAGTGCTTGTGGTGTCGTATGATTTCGCCTGTTACGGAACCTAATTTGGCTACAGAGCAATTTCGGGACAGGATCACAGGCAGCGTCAAAGCTAGCTAAAGGTTTCTAAATTAGGAGCACATTGAGGTAACAGATTACGAGATGGAATCCGTGTGATGCGAAGGCAGCAAGGGAACATACCTGTTTTGGCTGACGCATATCGTGGTGATCGCTTTTCCGTTTGCTCGTGTGCAGCATGTGTGATAGCTGTGCTCGTTGCAGGAAACTGTGAGTCTATCACGAGCGCTGCCTGAGTCATCGTGGAAAATTTAAAGGTTTCGGGAAGGGTTCAAACTGTATATTTTAACAACACTTCGAAAGTCAACATGGCTTGCTGCCGGTGGTATGCTATATATACAGTGACGTCTACCGTAGTTTTATGATCGAATACCAAAGTTAAGTCGAACAAATTTTGGTGCAATATATTCATGCAAAAGGTACGCGTACCGGTATATTAAAATCAATTTCATGACTCAGATAGACCATTCGATCGTTTTTTGCGTGTGACTGTGTATCTGTCTAGAATAATTAAATTAACATGCATACCTGCCACCTTCCTCAACTTTCATCATTGTGTGTATTGATAAAATACTGGTATACGAATATCAATTTAATTACTCACATAGTCTCATCATTGGTTGTACGTGACTGCGTATCTGTACATATTGATTAAATTACCATGTATACTGCCCCCTTCCCTAATCTTCAATCATTGTATATATTCATAAAGTCATTTCAAGGCCCGCTGCATATGTAGCTTCTAAGTCATTATGAACTAAATGGCCACCGATTATGCCTTAAAGGTTTTCAAACCCAAGGTTAGCATTTGCCTTATATGAATATAATGTTCTACATTTTCGTAGTTTGCCTCATGAAACAAGATTAGAAAATTTAATGCAATTCGCACTTATATGGCGTACAAATGCAGGTTCTAACATATTTCAGCATGAACCTAATGACTTTAGGGCAAGATTGCTGTTACGCGAAAAACGAACTTTCAACAAGTGAATAAATTTGTGACATGTAAAATTGCTTTCAGATTTTTTATCTCGTGTATATTGACGGGCGCATGTACTACAATGAATAACGGCCTGACAACTCATTATATATATATATATATATATATATATATATATATATATATATATATATAGACATGATTTGCTTGTTACTAATGGGCCAGAGTTAAATTCAAACAGGATGTCACACAACTTTCCCGATTACCTATTTTATTCCAACAGTTTCGGACGGTGGATCGTCCTTCTTCAAGGTAGAACTGAGAATGGAGAATAAGTCCGCACATTCAGCCACTGTTAGGAGAGGGAGAAGGAATTCTCGCTCTCCGTCTTTGGAGAAGAAAACATTACTGAATAGATAGAAAGGGCGAAAAGCTCCAGTTGATTATTGGCTGGTAATGCAACAAAGACGGAGGGAGAAGGAAACAAACAAAAAAAAAAGAGGGGGGGAGAGAAAGGAACAAAAAGAGAAAGTGGACAGCCGACGAATGTTACATATGCGCCGTGCTTCCACGAAGACGACACTAAAAGCAAGAAAAGCCTCCCTCGAAGGAAGCCAGAAATTGAGCAAAGGTTCAGAATGACATAAAAAAGTGAAAAACAGACAACGCGAGCATGCACACCAGGACGGCCCGCTCTCCAGCGGTGCTGGTGTTCAAGGAACCGTTGGGGTAAGAGTTATGTATCATAGACGGAGTTGTTCCACCCCGCGACGCGCCAGCGATCGTAGCCAGGGCAGCGCGCCGCCGCGGCCACGAAAGAGCAGTCGGCCAGACGCGCTCTATCGAAACCCGAAACCCAGTGCCGCAGCCGGGTATTCGCGTCAAGTCGTTCCCGCGAGCGTGTCCTAAGTGAGGTCGTTTGTTGCGGGATAGAAAACCGACCAAAGGGGGGAGGCCAAGGAGCCTAATAACGATCAGTATAGTTTGCGTGAGAAGGAGGAACTTCTTAGGAGCGGGCAAATGGGAGATAAAGGCCTTGTCTATTAGTTATGTAGGCTTTTCTGAAAGGCAAATTTGCCCAATGTTTTATTGATTCCATGGATTACAGGCTGAAATTTGTGTATGAAGTACGATTCTCTTTCTTCTCTTTGTCGACTTGTTTGGAAGCTTGATTGAAGGAGAATGACCCGAATGTTTTCGAAAGTGTGGTTTGGAAGGCACAGGTGCTTAGAAAAAGGGAGATTTGGCAGTGTGTGGACGTGGGCCTTGTGGTTATTGAAACGAAACCTGAATGGTGTTTCGGTCTGGCCGACGTGTTCAATGCCACACACACCGCAGCTTAGCATATATACCACATTGGCACTGTCGCAGTTCAAGGATTCTTTGATCTTAAAGGTGAAATCAGAGAAGTTTCCTTTTACAATATTTGTCGCCTGCACATGACTGCAAACTTTACAGCGTGGTTTTCCGCACGGTTTACATCCGCGGTTAGGGTTAGTATTGGCGGTCGTTTTAGATTTAACTAACTATCCTATAGGTTTCTAGAGCGCCGATACGCTGCTCTCGGTGGCTGTTTGAAAATGGAAGACAAGTGACTGCATTGCTGGATTATATTGAAATGTTTCGAGAGGATATTATTAACCCGTGGCATGTTTGAGGAATGTGTAAGAACGAGGTTTGTCGGCCTGTCGTTCTGCTGTGATTTTTCAAAGTTGATTATTTATTTGTTTTTATTTACAGAAGACTGCTGGCTTTATTGCAAAGCCTTAAGCAGGAGTGGGTGTAAAATACACTTTGACAAATAGAAAACCTCCCTGAGGTACACGCAACACAGCACACAATACCGAAAGAAACAACATTATACAATATTAGACGACGCCTGGCGTCAAAATGAGCACTGGGGAAAAAAATGAAGATGTTGAATGCTGCAAAATTGTTACAAATTCCTAAGCGACTCCGTAAATGACTGCACAGTAGAAGCCTCTACAATATTCGCTTTGAGGACATTCCATTCCCGCACAGTACGGGGGAAGAAAGAATTCTTGTATGTTTCAGTGCGGCATGAGTATTCCTTCACTTTTAAAGAATGGTAGGATCGTGTCCAACGACCCGGGACGAGCTCAATGTACTTGCTGCTGTTAATTCCTAATTTGTTGTGAACAATCATGAACACATATTTAAGCCTCTCGCGGTATCTCCTGAGCTGCAAAGAATCCAAATTTGCTTTCTCAAGTAGCATGGTAGGGGACGTCTGCCAGGTGTATGAATTATAAATAAATCGCACTGACTTTCTTTGAATATTTTCGAGTGTTTTAATGTTTTCTTTAGTATAAGGGTCCCACACAACAGAGGCGTATTCTAAAACAGGTCGGATAAAAGTTTTGTAAGCTAGTAACCTAATTTCCTGCGTAGAGTACCGGAGAGATCTTCTTAAAAAGCCAAGTTTTTTCATAGCTTTATTTTTAATATTAGAAATGTGTTTGTTCCACCGTAGGTCAGAGCTAATCGTTAATCCCAAGTACTTGTAGCTGTCCACGGTAGACAGGGGATGGTTATTAATAGTATAGGCAAAACTTAATGGCCGCTTCTTCCGCGTAATAGACATTGAAACCGTTTTTTTTAGTATTAATACTCATCTGCCACGTTGAGCACCAATCATGAATTTTAGCCAAGGCGTCATTAAGAAGAAGCTGGTCAGCAGGAGTTCGTATTTCATGATATAATACACAATCGTCGGCAAACAGCTTGATTTTGACAGGAATTTCTTTAACAATGTCATTTATAAAAATTAAAAAGAACAATGGCCCAAGTACTGAGCCTTGTGGGATACCGGAGCTTACCAAAGCTGGGCTCGAACATGCATTGCCGATTGATATGGACTGATATCGAGACGATAGATATGCTTGTATCCACGTCAACAGTAGATCGTTTTTAAATATAGTATTTAGCTTTAGCAAGAACTTTCTGTGTGAGACCCGGTCAAATGCTTTTTCGAAATCTAAAAAAATGACATCAATTTGACACTGGTTATCAATGGCTGCGGCAAAATCCTGCATTGTCTCTAGAAGTTGGGTCACTGTAGAGAAGCCTTTGCGAAAACCGTGTTGCCGGTCGTTAATTACGTGATTGGTTTCCAGGAAGGCTGATATATGCCCAAAAAGTATATGTTCAAGTATTTTTGAAGAAGTACACAGTAAAGATATTGGCCTATATGAGCTAAGTAGAGATGAATTTTCAGTTTTGTGAATAGGCATAATTTTTCCGTGCTTCCAGTCCTCCGGGAGCTCGGCGTTTAACAGAGACTTCTTAAATATGAGCGTTAAGTACTTGGAACACCATTCGGCATATCTCACAAGAAACGTATTTGGTATGTCATCAATTCCCGGCGTCTTTTTTGCGTCACAACTGAGAAGCAGAGAGAAAACACCTTCTTCAGTTACAGAAACATCAGTAATAGGCGGACAAGCTGAGTTAAAATGAGGCTTTCTACCATCATCGTGCGTAAACACAGTACAAAAGAAACGGTTGAAAGACGAAGCAATCTGTGTCGCGTCAGTAATCAGTTCGCCGTCAACGACAACGCTGTACACAGGTTTCTTTGTCTTTGATAACTGCCGCCAGAACTTTGCAGGGGACGAAACAAGAAAGTTTTTCATAGATACGCTAAAGTGATACTCTTTTGCTTTTCTGATACTTTGTTTTAAGTTCAAGCGCATATCAGACAGTTTAGTAGCATCAACTGCCGACTGGCTTCTCCGAAGTTTTTTGCGAACTCTCTTAATCTTTCGTCCCATGCGTACAAGTTCCCTCCTCATCCAAGGGCTGCTGGCGCGTAGGGGAATTACCCGAGTAGGCACAAAACGCGAAATGCAATTCAGAGCAAGGTTCTTAAAGAAAACCCAGAGATTTTCTACTGGGCAGTCGCAGGATTCGTAAAGAACCACAAAATCTGAGAATGAAATATCAAGTAAGTCTAAAACTGCAACATCATCAGCACGCGAGAAGTTTGGCACAACACGCACCTCTTTCTTTTTATTTTTCGGAAGAAGCAATGGAATGTTTAAAGATACCATAACATGGTCAGATATGCCTTCGAAATAATGGATTTCTTATCCTTTTGTATACGCGTTGCTTGCTTTACTAATTGAGTTAAATCGTGATCAAGTACGATGTCTACAAGAAGTTCGGCTGATGTGCAGAGCGGCTCTGGAAACTGTTTGTTCCAATTGACGAGCGGCATGTTAAAGTCTCCAGCCAATAGTACATTACTTGATTGTGCTTTCGTAGTACATAAGAATTCATTTAGTTTCTCAAAGAAAACACCGTCACCTCGTGGTGGGCGGTAAAACACGCCAATAACAAGACTAAGTTCATTTAGAATTAGTTTACAAATGACGCATTCAATTCCTTGCACGTGAGGTAGCCTGATTACTTGGAAACATTCTTGAAAAATAATTGCAACACCACCACCGCGAGAAGTCCCGTCTTTGCGCTTAATTCTGTATCCTGGTGGTGTAATTTCTTCATCAGTGATATCAGAGTGCAGCCAGGTTTCGGTGATTATAATGATATGCGGTTTATGCGCCACTACTATAGTTTCCGAATCC